>NC_133168.1:45456258-46706258 GCF_040802235.1 Manis javanica | reverse complement strand
ACAGAAGCCTGACATGATCCCTGGGACAAAATCTGAGTGACTCCCCTCTCCTATCTGAAACAGCCCTCTAAAATATCTTAAACTAAGAAGACAATGAGTAGCCTTTGTTTCTTCCTAGCCTCTTGAAGTTAAATAGCTTTCATGTTAACAAAAAATGGTTTTCAATTGCTTTTAATTAAAGTATTTAAATCAAATTAACTGAAGTGTGATCTGAGTTATAGCTAGGAATATCTCAGACCCAAGACAGTTAGAATACAATTTACCTCCCTACAAAATAATCATAAACCTCTTAATTGACATGATTTACTGCTCAACTATAAACCTGAACTCAAATTTATATATATCTCAAAGAATAACAATAATAGTAAAGCAGTTGAGAAAGAATGCCACCTACTAAAACAAGAGGACAATGGGGAAGAAATGAGAAAGTTTAACAGGAATTTAGATATTTCTTAAATCTGCAATAGCACTTTACATTAAGAATCTTGGCCCCAGGCAAATTGAACCATGAAAAATCAGCTCCTTAAGTGTTCCTGTCAGAGACCAGTGATGGAGGGATCCCTGTAAATTCTTAATCTGCTTTTTTTTCAGGGCAGGACAATATAGCTCTGCTGAAAGGAAGGTCGAGCTGCTGAACCTCCACAGTAGGTAACCCAGAAAGCAATCAAGCTGAGCTGGCAGGGAGTGGATTCCAGCCGAACTCTGTAGTGAGATCTTTTCTCCCCCTCCGCAGGTACCATAGAGAAGGGAAGATTCCTAGGACTTGTGGCTTAATTTCTCTGGCTACCACACTAATCGCACGCATCCTATAATTACTGTCTTTCTTTCTTCCTCCAGACTGTCATTCTTCTGTCTCTTAGCTCCATCCCACATGCAGACGGTGTCTATACAAAGGCCAAGCTAGTTAGCCAGCCACCTGAGGGAACTCCATGCCTCTACCACACTCCCCCATGCCTTTTTAAAAATTTTTTCCCCTTCACTTGTCACCCTTCCCACCCTTCTTACTAAAGAATATTTAATTTGCATTCTTTCCCAGCTAAAGCAGAATTAAAGAGAACTGCTTCATTAAATGAGACAGACGCCTGTGCAGAAAAGCCTCAGCAATCTGAATCAAGCCTAAATTCCTATAGAAATAGCCGCAGATATCCCAGGTGCAGCCTGGATACCACAAAAGGTGTCCTAAGCTACCTCCAGTGGTGTCAGAGCTGGCATGGCCATGCCTTAAGCATCTTAACAAGTGTGACCTGTAACGCTCACCCTGGACTGGGCACTGGAATGGAAGGGGCATTGATCTATGGCTTTTCAATTGTCACAATTGAGGTTGTAGAGACATTTCCAATCACACTAGTCAGGAAGTTGTAATTATATGTGTATGTGACTACAAAATTGAATAGGGGCAAGGTGCAAGCTTAGTTTGAACTTCTTGTGAGTTGTGAACATCCTTCTTAGTCTGTGCAAGTTCAGGAAGAGGATAACAAAAGAATATTCAAAAGGCTCCTCCTTGACCATATATATACATCTTTCCATGTTGTTGCTGTGTTTCTTCCCAGGACCCTGGGGTAGGCATGCTAACCACTTACGTAAGAGATTGATTGGTTTCCAGTCCTGGAGCATCTGGAGGCATTGTGGAGACAGTTTATGGTAGCCCTGGAGGTGCAAAGCACCTCATACCATGCTGAGGTGACCCCATTGGTAAAGTGTTAATTGGCTCTGAAGGGAGCCTCATCTGGTCAATCCAGATGGAGATGCAAATTTATCTCCCTAGATTGAAAATACCACAAAAATGCCAAGCCACCTTCTGAGAAGTATAGAATTGAAGCTAGGCAATAACAGATTGTCAATATAATGAAAGGTTAAAGAGCAATCAAATGGCTTGTACTTCCCCATTTTCTATAATGAACAAAGCTGAAGGGTTCACAGAGCATAAAAGCAATTTATCTGTTTTGTTTAAATTTGAAAAATATTTTAAATGACCGTGTCAAGCAACTCTTCATTTCCCCTAAACTTAGCCTAAGAATTCAGAACCAATTGTTTCTCAATTCTAAATACTATTATTGTTAAGTAAGTAGCTCCTTGGGTATGAAAAATTTTATCATAAGACACCTGCCAACAGCATCATGAATGTAAAGTGATCACAACAAAGCTTGCTCGATATGTGGTACTTGTTCAGTGTATGGGATCTGTCATCCTTATGCTTAAAAAGGAATTAGAAAACATGTAAAGTTTTTAGTAGATATAAAAATACATCCTCTTCCATTGAGAGCACCCTTCTTCAGCGAATGAATCTCATTATGTAAAGAAGATGATGATGATTCACAACTATTACTTATTCCTTATCAGTCACTCTACTAAGTTTTTTCTGTAGGTTAATGAAATCTGTAGCCTCACAACCACCTCATAGAGTCTCTATTATTCACTCAGTTCAGATACCTAAATCTCTAAAATCTTTTTAAAAAGAGAAAATATAATAAAATGTTTCAAATATTGATATCTTTAAGTAATGTATTTGTGATTCTGGATCACAGAGTAACATTGTCTATGACTCTACTTGTACATGTACAGGTCATTTTTACATTTTCACATCAGACTGAACATGTGGGAAAAGAGCCACAGGTTTAATCTTTACTTAGGTGACTTGTGAACAATACTTAAAATATAAAAAGCTATACTCAATTCTTGGAGACAGATGGAGTAAGCTACCACAGAGCGAACAGAGACAAGTTGGGACACAAAACCTCAACTATCCCTTTAACCCCTTTGATGTTTTCTGCACTCCTGCTTGGATTTACACAGTGGAAGGGCTGGGACAATCATGTCTATTATTGCCGCTTCAATATGCTTAAGGCAGCTGGCAAGGAAATTTTCCTCACCTTGACTATTCCATTCAATAAAAATTGTGTGGGAAAGCCGCTTGCTTGAAAAGGTGCTATGAAAACTTGATCAGTATTCTTGGCTCATCACAGAGGTTTAATTATTCTGGTTGTTCATGTGAAGAAAAATGTTTGTTTGACATATTTTCTCACTGGACAGCCTCAAAAGCTGCATAATGTTTAAAGAATGGAACCTTTGAATGCTGCATTTTCTATGACCCATTTTTCGCTCATCCTTGCAAATAGAAACTTATTTTAAAAAACAGGTTTGTTTGTTTTTATTCTTTCACAATTAAAGTATTTCTCTGCTCATCTAAGCATTCCTGGGGAAACAAGTGTTCAACATCAAGGTAGTTTTTCTACATAATTGAAGCTTACTCATGTTAATGTCGAACATGTTTTTAAAACCAGGTTTGATCAACATTTTTCTAAAATCTCTATATGAAAAGTTGGATCTCTTAAAATTAACTTGAGAATAAGATAATGCTGATATACAGTCAGTCATGTCCCTTGTAACATGTTTCTAAAATCAAACTGTATGAATTCAATTTAATTTTTGCAATGTAACAATAATAAGCCTATTTTATATTACTAAAGGAGACTAATATTGGTGGCAGCAGAATCATAAGTATTATATTTCACCATCTCTGATCAATTCATATTATAATTTAAACAGGCCAACCATGCTGACTCACACATGCACACACACACACATAAAAAATTGTGTAATAATGGAATTAGTATATTACAGAAACTGATAATAATTTGCTACTGTATAACTAATAATAAGCATTCAGTATAATAAGTTCTTATTGTTTTGCTGTAAAAAGAAAATGTGAGATGAAGCAACACCTTCATTTCAGAAGAGAAGCTTTAGGGAGATTTTATAGCAATCATTGAGAAGGATATTACCAGCAGCTTGGGACTAGTTATAGCACTTTTTAAAACAAGTTCTGGAGAACATATTGTGTTGCTTTTTAAAATTCTCATTGCACATTTCTCTATGTTATACACAGACACTAAAAACAAAATTTCATTTTTCCACCCTTGAATAAATCTTCTTTATTCTTGTACTGCCATTCCATCACTACAAACAGCTTTGCTGTATGCCTTTATGAAAGTGAGTACATTTTAAAAATCACATTTGCACTCAGTTTTACATTATTTGATTATCTATTGTTGAATTGTCTTTTATAAGCAACTCAAGCACATGTGATACTGAATTTAATCATAAGTCCAAAAAATCAAATATCTTTGCCTTTTAGCCAAGCACTTTTGTACAGCTATTTTAAAGAATTCTTAAAGTTTGGTTATAGTGTATTATTTTTAAAGTACTGAATTATTATGTATAGTCCAACCAGACCAGCAGCCCTGGTCATCCTATGAGAGGCATTAAAGGCAAATAAGAGGAGTTCTTTGGGATTTGTATGGTTTTTGACATTCCTGTTCACACCTTTAAAACAATCACAAGTTTTGTGATTTGGATGGTATAATTTTGGATATGATTCCTAAGTAGGAAACTAAGGTAAACACCTTAAATACTTAAATATCTAGAAATTCTCATAGAGAATATCAAGGATCAAGAAGGGAACAGACCAGTTAACCTAAAGGTAGTATTGCTAGGAATCTTTGATAAACCAAGTGTCCAGCTGCAGAGGCCAAACAAGCCACCATAGATTGCTAGGAGTTTGTTTCACAAAGGTCTATAATCCCTTACAGAGTCATGAAAGAATTGAAATCAAAATACTAGTTCTATGCACTGTAGATGTATATTGTTTTAATTCCTAGACAAGATTCCGAACAACCATGTATTAAGTTTTTTTAAAGTGTATTTTTGAAGATGGAAAGGATTTGGAAAACATCTAATTTTTGTCTTATTTGAGAGAACAAAGCATTCTTAAGCAGAAAGAAACTAATAAATCAAGATAGAAGTCAAAGAGAAGAAGATTCATAGGTAGCAGAAAGGGAATAATCAGAGTCAACAAGTTTCAGAATGGAAAATGTGACACTATGACAAAGATAAAAGCAATTAAGGATCTGAAAATGAAAAGGTTCTGCAAAAGGAACAACAAAATAAAAGCAACTGATTATTAACAACAGAAAATTTATAGCTTCTAGTTATGACAAGAGAGGTTATACCTGAAATTCTTCTGCTAGAAATATTAAAAATAGTAAGAGAAAAACTATTATAAACATGTTGATGAATTTTCAAAAAATAAGGGGAAATATAGATTTGAGGAGAAAAGAGGGTACTGGAAATATAATAGCTATTAGCTAAATCCTGTCTTCTGTGAACACAATGGGTTAAATGTACAGTGAGAGGGTTAGTTTGGGTGTAGTAATGAGTATTTCCAACCCAAAGACTTTGGTTTTAAAATCTACATAAGAACAGGAAGAGAGATATTAAATTCTCATGAGAGAAGCTGGAAAACATAAATAAAAGCAGAATCTTCAAAGGGATATTGTGTTGATATAAGGACAGACTAGAGAAATTCTGCCTAGCACCACAGGGCTATATTGAAGTAGGTGATCTCCCAGGACTCAGGGTGACTAAAAACAAACAGAACAAAACAAAACAGCTACCTGAGGATTCTCACATCCATCCCCTGTCAATCTGAAGTTTGAAATTATATTCTCTTTATGATTTTGAAAATCCAAAGTCAAGAAATGAATTTAAAAATTAATTGTGGGCTGATGATACTACTGAGGAACCTGGCAGAATGAGATTACCACTTCACAGGGGTAAATCATTAACTCAGATCACACACAATTTCCAGTGGAAAGTCACAGCAAAGATGAATTCACAACAAAAAATTACAAAATTCATAAGGAAATAATTGTAAGCTAGAGCCAACTGAAAAAAACAAGATCATGACAAATCTAAGAACTTAAGTAGGGAACCTAATCAATTTGATATTATAAAATATGTTTTATACAAAGATAAATAAAGCAATTGCAAGAAAGAGCTCACAACACGTGTACAAACACACACAGACTGCTCAGAAATAAGAACAAAGGGAGGTGGAAAAGAAACAAAGAAAACCCTACAGAAGAAAGACTTGGTCATTGAAATTTAAAAATTAATAGAGTAAGCAGTGTTGAAAAGAGGATTAGTGAACTGGCAAAACAGGTGGGAGGAAATTACACAGAATGAAGCACAGAAAGATTAAGAAATAGTCAACACAAACAGGAGTTTAAGAGATATGCAGGGTAAGCCAAAAGGATCAACTCACTTCTGATAGGATTCACAGGTGAAAAGAGATGATAGGAGGGAGAATGTGCAGTGAGACAAAAATCCAGTTTCAAAAGGACTACAAATCATAAATAGGACAAATAAAACAAAATTCCTTTCTAGACATACTTAGTGAAACTGTAGAGCACCAAAAAGAAAAAGTCTTAACAAACCCAAGATAAAACAAAACTGTATATAAAGACATTTAAACTAGAATCAATTTCTTAGAGTTACAGCAGAGAACAGAAGACATTGGAAAACCAGCTTTATAGAACTGATAGAAAATAGTAGTCAACCTTGAATTCTACAAACATTTAATTATATATTGAAGACAAAATTATGACATTTTTAATAAAGAGTAATTATATATATATATATCCTGAAACACATGCTTCCAGAATAGAGAATAAAAGACAGAATTCAAATTAACAAATACAAAATTTTTTAAAAACTAGGAAATATCTGTAAACATAGCTGTGAAAATAATAATAAATACTATGAAACAAAAATTAATTTTATGAAATACAATTGAATCAACAGAGACTCAGAGCAGATCATTTAACAAGTTTTCTTGGTAAAAGAAAACTCACAAGTATAAATGAACTCATAAATAGAAATTCTCTTCTCCACTCTCAGTATCCACCAAGAAAATAAAATAGAAAATAAGATGCCACTCTCAAATGCAACAAAACAATAAACCACCTACAAATTAATCCACCAAAAATCTTCACAAAGAAAAATGTTTTTATGTTTTAAATGGTATAGAACTGGAAGTGATTTTGAAAAAAAAAATGAGTAGACATAGCAATCACACAAAACGACTTGCATTTCCTTGCCCATCAACCTGACCCTTGACCCTTGGCATGATTTGTATATTTTTAAACTGATATATAGCATTCAATTGCAAGTAAATGGTTATGTAATTATGGACCTCAGCTTCAACTCAAAACACCAAAGGTTAAAATCAATTAATGTGTGAATGTAAACTTCAAGAAAACATTTAATTCTGTGTATTTCATGCTTACTAAATCAGGATCTTACAATGAGTATGATGGACGTATCTCTTCAATCTAAACCCTCCTGAAGTACTGTGTCCATTGTATGAGTATAGCTCTCCACTGGCTCAGAACTTCTGTAATGTCCTCAAAAATATTTTTCAATTGTCTTTGAGGTTTTGTTGCTATGTGAATACTATATCTATAACATTTTCTAATTAGTCACTATTAGGATTTAGAAATTCTGATGACTATTTTTATTAAGGTATCACTAATATACACTCTTCTGAAGGTTTCATATGAAAAACATTGTGGTTACTACATTCATCCATATTATCAAGTCCCCGCATACCCCAAAGAAGTCACTGTTGCTCAGTGCAGTAAGATGCCAGAGTCACTACTTGTCTTCTCTGTGCTACACTTCTTCCCCATGACACCCCCCACACATACCATGTGTACTAATCACAATACCCCTCAATCCCGTTCTCCCTCCCTCCACACTCCCTCTACCCCTACTCTTCCCCTTTGGTAACTGCTAGTCCCTTCTTGGAGTCTGTGAGTCGGCTGCTGTTCGGTTCCTTCAGTTTTACTTCGTTGTTATACCCCACAAATGAAGGAAATCATTTGGTATTTGTCTTTCTCCACCTGCCTTATTTCACTGAGCATAATACCCTCTAGCTCCATCCATGTTGTTTCAAGTGGTACGATTTGTTTTCTTCTTTTGGCTGATTAATACTCCATTGTGTATATGTACCACATCTTTATCCATTCATCTACGGATGAACACTTAGATTGCTTCCATATCTTGGCCATTATCAATAGTGTTGTGATAAACACAGGGGTCCATATGTTGTTTTGAATCTGAGATTTTGTTTCCTTTGGGTAAATTCCTGGGAGTGGAATTCCTGGATCAAATGGTATTTCTTCTTTTAGTTTTTGAGGAACCTCCATATTGCTTTACACAATGGTTGAACTAGCTTACATTCCCACCAGTAGTGTAGGAGGGTTCCCCTTTTTCAACATCATAGCCAGCATTTGTTGTTCCTTGTCTTTTGGATGTTGGCCAACCTAACTGGTGTGAGGTCATTTCTCATTGTGGTTTTAATTTGCATTTCTCTGATGATTAGTAATGTGGAATATCTTGTCATGTGCTTATTGGCCATTTGAATTTCTTCTTTGGAGAAGTGTCTGTTGAGACCCTCTGTCCATTTTTTAATAGGGTTATATGCTTTTTGGTTGTTGAGGCATGTGAGTTCTTTATATATTTTGGATGTTAACTCTTTGTCAGATATGTTGTTTACAAATATATTCAACCATACTATGGATGCCTTTCTGTTCTACTGATGGTGTCCTTTGCTTTTTAGTTTGTTGCAGTCCCCTTTGTGCATTTTTGCTTTTGCTTCCATTGCCCCAGCAGATGTGTTCAGAAAAAAGTTGCTCATGTTTATATTCAAGAGATTTTTGCTATGTTTCCTTCTAAGAGTTTATGGTTTCATGACTTACATTCAGGTCTTTGATCCATTTTGAGTTTACTTTTGTGTATAGAGTTAGACAGTAATCCAGGTTCATTCTCTTACATGTAGCTGTCCAGTTTTGCCAACACCAGTTGTTGAGTAGGCTGTCATTTCCCCATTGTATATCCATGGCTCCTTTATCATATATTAATTAACCATATATGCCTGGATTTATATCTGGGCTCTCTATCCTGTTCTACTGATTTATGGATATGTTCTGCTGCCAGTACCAAATTGTCTTGATTACTGTGGCTTCATAGTAGAGCTTCAAGTACGAGAGCATATTCCCCCCAGCTTTATTTTTCCTTCTCAGGATTGCTTTGGCTATTCGGGGTCTTTTGTCATTCCATATGAATTTTAGAACTATTTTTTCTAGTTCGTTGAAGAATGCCATTGGCATTTTGACAGAGATTACATTTAATCTGTATATTGTTTTAGACAGGAAGGCCATTTTAACAATATTAATTCTTCCTATCCATGAGCACAGGATGTATTCCATTTATTGAAGTCTTCTTTAATTTCTCTCATGAGTGTCTTGTAGTTTTCAGGGTATAGGTCTTTCATCTTCTTGGTGAGGTTTATTCCTAGGTATTTTATTCTTCTTGATGAAATTGTGAATGGAATTGTTTTCCTGTTTTCTCTTTCTGCTGGTTCACTGTTAGTATACAGGAATGCAACAGATTTCTGTCTATTAATTTTGTATCCTGCAACTTTGCTGAATTCAGATATTAGTTCTAGTAGTTTTGGAGTGGAGTCTTTAGGTTTTTTTATGTACAATATGATATCATCTGCAAATAGTGACAGTTTGACTTTTTCTTTACCAGTCTGGATGCCTTGTATTTCTTTGTTTTTGTCTGATTGCTGTGGCTAGGACCTCCAGTACTATGTTGAATAACAGTGGGGAGATTGGGCATGCCTGTCTTTTTCCCGATCTTAGAGGAAAAGCTTTCAGCTTCTCGCTGTTCAGTTGATGTTGGCTGTGGGTTTGTCATATATGGCCTTTATTATGTTGAGGTACTTGCACTCTGTACCCATTTTGTTGAGAGTTTTTATCATGAATGGATGTTGAATTTTGTTGGATGTTTTTTCAGCATCTATGGAGATGATCATGTAGTTTTTGTCCTTTTTGTTGATGTGGTGGTTGATGTTGATGGATTTTTGAATGTTGTACCATCATTGCATCACTGGAATGAATCCCACTTGATCATGATGTATGATCATCTTGATGTATTTTTTAGTTCGATTTGCCAATATTTTGTTGAGTATTTTTGCATCTATGATCATCAGGGATATTGGTTTACAATTTTCTTTTTTGGTGGGGTCTTTGCCTGGTTTTGTTATTAGAGTGATGCTGGCTTCATAGAATGAGTTTGGGAGTATTCCCTCCTCTTCTATTTTTGGAAAACTTTAAGGAGAATGGGTATTATGTCTTCTCTATATGTCTGATAAAATTCAGTGGTAAATCCATTTGGCCTGGGGATTTTGTTCTTGGGTAGTTTTTTGATTACCAATTCAGTTTCATTGCTGGTAATTGGTCTGTTTAGATTTTCTGTTTCTTCCTTGGTCAGTCTTGGAAGGTTGTATTTTTCTAGGAAGTTGTCCATTTATTCTAGGTTTCCCAGCTTCTTAGCATATAGATTCTCATAGTATGCTCTAATAATTCTTTGTAGTTCTGTGGGGTCTGTCATGATTTTTCCTTTCTCGTTTCTGATTCTGTCGATGCGTGTAGAATCTCTTTTTCTCTTAATAAGTCTGGGTAGAGGCTTATCTATCTTGTTTACTGTCTCAAAGAACCAGCTCTTGGAATCATTGATTTTTTTCTATTATTTCATTCTTCTCAATTTTATTTGTTTCTTCTCTGATCTTTATTATGTCCCTCCTTCTGCTGACTTTGGGCCTCATTTGTTCTTCTTTTTACAATTTCAATAATTGTGACTTTATACTATTTATTTGGGATTGTTCTTCCTTCTTTAAATAGGCCTGGATTGCTATATACTTTCCATTTAGAACTGCCTTCACTGTGACCCACAGAAGTTGGGCCTTGTGCTATTGTCATTTGTCTCCGTATATTGCTTGATCTCTATTTTAATTTGGTAATTGATCCATTGATTATTTGGGAGCATGTTGTTAAGCCTCCATGTGTTTGTGAGCCTTTTTGTTTTCTTTGTACAATTTGTGTCTAGTTTTATACCTTTGTGGTCTGAGAAGTTGGTTCATAGAATTTCGATCCTTTTGAATTTACTAAGGCTCTTTTTGTGGCCTAGTATGCGGTCTATTCTGGAGAATGTTCCATGTGCATTTGAGAAGAATGTGTATCCTGTTGCTTTTGAATGTAGAGTTCTGTAGATGTCTATTAGGCCCACCTGTTCTAGTGTGTTTTCAGTGCCTCTGTGTCCTTAATTATTTTCTGTCTGGTGGATCTGTCCTTTGGAGTGAGTGGTGTTTTGAAGTCTCCCAAAATGAATGCATTGCATTCTATTTCCTCCTTTAATTCTGTTAGTATTTGTTTCACATATGCTGGTGCTCCTGTGTTGGGTGCATATATATTTATAATGGTTATATCCTCTTGTTGGACTGAGCCCTTTATCCTTATGTAATGTCCTTCTTTATTCTTGTTACTTTCTTTGTTTTGAAGTCTATTTTGTCTGATACTAGTACTGCAACACCTGCTTTTTTCTCCCTGTTGTTTGCATGAAATATGTTTTTCCATCCCTTGACTTTTAATCTGTGCATGTCTTTGGGTTTGAGGTGAGTCTCTTGTAAGCAGCATATAGATGGGTCTTGTTTTTTTTATCCATTCTATTACTCTGTGTCTTTTGATTGGTGCATTCAGTCCATTTACATTTAGCATGATTATTCAAAGATATGTACTTATTGCCATTACAGGCTTTAACTTTGTGCTTACCAAAAGTTCAAGGTTAGCTGTTTTTGAAAATATTCCATGTGCACTTGAGAAGAATGTGTATCCTGTTGCTTTTGGATAAAGTGTTCTGTAGATATCTGTTGGGTCCATCTTTTCTAATACATCGTTCAGTGCCTCTTTCTCTTTACTTATTTTCTGTTTGGTTGATCTGTCTTTTGGAGTGAGTGGTGTGTTGAAGTCTCCTAAAATGAATGCATTGCATTCTATATCCCCCTTTAATTCTGTTAGTATTTGTTTCACATATGCTGGTGCTCCTGTGTTGGGTGCTTATATATTTATAATGGTTATATCCTCTTGTTGGACTGAGCCCTTTATCATTATGTAATGTCCTTCTTTATCTCTTGTTACTTTCTTTCTTTTGAAGTCTATTTTGTCTGATGCTAGTACTGCAACACCTGCTTTTTTCTCCCTATTGTTTGCATGAAATATCTTTTTCCATCCCTTGACTTTTAGTCTGTGCATGTCTTTGGGTTTGAGGTGAGTCTCTTGTAAGCAGCATATAGATGGGTCTTGCTTTTTTATCCATTCTATTACTCTGTGTCTTTTGATTGGGGCATTCAGTTCATTTACATTAGGGTGATTATTGAAAGATATGTAGTTATTGCCACTGTAGGCTTTAGATTCGTGGTTACCAAAGGTTTAAGGGTTGCTTCTTTACTATCTAACCATCTGACATAACTCTCTTATTAAGCTATTATAAACACAGTCTGATGATTCTTTATTTCTCTCCATTCTTATTCCTCCTCCTCCATTCTTTATATGTTAGGTGTTTTATTCTGTACTCTTTTGTGTTTCCTTTGACTGCTTTTGTGAGTAGTTGATTTATCTTTTGCCTTTAGTTAGTATTTGGTTGGTCTGATTTCTTTGTTGTGATTTTATTTACTCTGTGACATTTATTTAGACTTAGGAGTGCCTCCATCTAGTGCAGTCCCTTTAAAATATCCTGTAGAGGTAGTTTGTGGGAGGCAAATTCCCTCAACTTTTCCTTGTCTGGGAATTGTTTAATCCCTCCTTCATATTTAAGTGATTATCATGCTGGATACAGTATTCTTGGTTCGAGGCCCTTCTGCTTCATTGCATTAAATACATCATGCCATTCTCTTCTGGCCTGTAAGGTTTCTGTTGAGAAGTCTGATGATAGCCTGATGGGTTTTCCTTTTAGGTGACCTTTTTTCTCTCTCTGGCTGCCTTTAATACTCTGTCCTTGTCTTTGATCTTTGCCATTTTAATTATTATATGTCTTGGTGTTGTCTTCCTTGGGTCCCTTGTGTTGGGAGATCTCTTGGCTTTCATGGTGTGAGAGAATATTTCCTCCCCCAGTTTGGGGAAGTTTTTAGCAATTATTTCTTCAAAGACACTTTCTATTCCTTTTCATCTCTCTTTTTCTTCTGGTACTCCTATAATGTGAATATTGTTCCTTTTGTATTGGTCACACAGTTCTCTTAATATTCTTTCATTCCTGGAGATCCTTTTATCTCTCTCTGCCTCAGCTTCTCTGTATTCCTGTTCTCTGATTTATATTCCATTAACTGTCTCTTGCACTTTATCCAGTCTGCTCTTAAGTCCTTTCAGAGATTTTTTTATTTCTGTATTCTCCCTCCTGACTTGATCCCTTAGCTCTTGCCTGCTTCTCTGAAGGTCCATCAGCATGGTTACAACCTTTGTTTTGAACTCTTTTTCAGGAAGATTGGTTAAATCTATCTCCCCAGGCCCTCTCTCAGGGGTTCTCTGGGTAATTCTGGACTGGAACAAATTCTTCTGCTTTTTCATGGTGATAGAGGTAGTTGTACGTAGGTAGCCCATGTCTCAGCTGGGGGAACAAAGTCCCTTCCTGCTTGCTGGTCACCTTGCCCTTCTCCACTGCCTGTGTCGGTTACCCACACACGTGGAGTAGAGTCCAGGTCAATCCCCTGAGCTGCTGTGGGCAGGGCCCACCATCAGGACAGCCCAGAGCCCTATGGGGAGTGGCAGGCATGCCAGGTGTGTCCTCCTGTGAGATTGCCACCACTTCGCTCCTTGCCCTGGCTTCCTCTGCCTGCACCAGGCAACTGCATGCCAGTGGTGACCCCTGGGTCTGGCCTGGGCAGCCATGCTCTGGGAGGACACTCTAGGCAGTTGCTGTGGGCACAGCCACTCTCCGGCTTCTCCGCCTCTGTGTGCACATTCGCTCTCCAGCTGCTCTGCCACTGTGGTCGTGGTCACTCTCCAGCTACTCCACCACTGTGGGTGGGGCCGCGCTGGTTAGTGGGAATGAATGGCAGGCTGCCTATCACTGTGAGGGGCTTCAGAGCTATGTTGCCATCCAGGGGGCTGGGGTGCCTGAAGTTCCTCAAGATTCCCAGCCTGCTGGGCTGAGTGTGCTGGAATGATTCTGTCCAGCTGTGAGGCCCCTGTCACCTTAAGACTTTCAAAAACCACTTGCTTTTCTTTTGTTCCAGGAGAGCCAGCTGTGGGGACCTGCTGGCAGATTTTACTTTTCCATTTCCCTAATATCCAACACACCATGCAATGTGTGTCTGTGCTCCTGGTGTAGATTACTAGGGATGGTTATTTAGCAGTCCTGCGCTTCCACTCCCTCCCCACTCCAACTCCTTTCTTCCCACCAATGAGATGGGGTGGGGGGAGGGTTCAGGTCCCGCCACCACGGCTTGTATCTTACCCCTTAGTGAGATGCTGAGTTCTCACAGATTTAGATGTAGCCTGGCTGTTTTACTGTATCCTCTGGTCTCTCTTTTAGGAATAGTTGTATTTGTTGTATTTTCAAAAAATATATATGGTTTTGGGAGGAGATTTCCACTGCCCTGCTCACACTGCCATCTTGGCTCCTCCCAGGTCTTGCTTTTTTATCCGTTCTGTAAATTTATGTCTTTTGATTGGTGCATTCAGTCCATTTACATTTAGAGTGATTATCAATAGATATGTACTTATTGTCTTTGCAGGCTTTAGATTCATGGTTACCAAAGGTTCGAGAGTAGTTTCTTTACTATCTAACGGTCTAACTTAACTCATTTAGTAGACTATTTCAAACACAATCTAAAAGTTCTTCTTTTCCTCCCTTCTTTTTCTTCCTCCTCCATTTTTTATATTATTAGATTTCATATTATGTACTCTGTCTATTCCTTGACTGACTTTGGGAGTACTTGTTTTAATTTTGCATTTGCTTAGTAATTAATTGGTCTGCTTTCTTTATTGTTGTTCTATTTCCTCAGGTGACAGCAATTTAGCCTTAGGAACACTTACTCTATAGCTCTGTCTCCAATACACTGTAGAGATGTTTCGTGGAAGGTAAATTCTCTCAACTTTTGCTTATCTAGAAATTGTTTAATCCCTACTTCAAATTTAAATGATAATATTGCTGGATAAAGTATTTTTGGTTTTAGCCCTTCTTTTTCATTGCAATAAATATATCATGTTACTCCCATCTGGCCTGTAAGATTTCTGTTGAGAAGTCTGATGATAGCCTGATGGGTTTTCCTTGGTTTGTGATCTTTTTTCTCTCTCTGCCTGCTTTTATTAGTCTGCTTTTATCTTTGATCTTTGCCATTTTATGTATTACATTTCTTGGTGTTGTCTTCCTTTGTCCCTTGTGCTGGGAGATCTGTGAACTTCCATGGCCTGGAACACTATTTCCTTTCCCAGACTGGGAAAGTTTTCAGCAATTACCTCCTCAAGGACATTTTCTATTCCTTTTTGTCTCTCCTCTTCTTCTGGTACCCCTATAATGCAAATATTGTTTTGTTTTGATTGGTCATACAGTTTTCTCAATATTCTTTCATTCCTAGAGACCCTTTTTTCCCTCTGTGCCTCAGCTTTGTATTCCTGTCTAATTTCTATTGCATTTACCATCTCCTTTACCTCATCTAATCTGCTTTTAAATCCCTCCATTGTATGTTTCATTTCGGTACTGTGTTTTTCAATGTCTGTGTCTTATTCTTATATTCCTCCCTGAGGTTTTGAATATTTTTTTGTAGCTCTGTGATCATGTTTATGATTTTTATTTTGAAATCTCTTTCAGGAAGATTAGTGAGTTCAGTTTAACTTTGCCCTCTTGCTGGTGTTTGTGGGAATTGGGTTTGAACCAGGTTGCTTTGATGCTTCATATTTGTATGTGGCACCCTTTAGTGCCCAGAAGCTATATTATCTGGTCTGCTCAGCCCCTGGAGCAATGGCAACAGTTGCAGGCTAGTGGTGCTGTTGCCTCCTGGGAGGAAAGAGTTCTTTCCTGCTTCCCATCTCCTGTGCCTGCCTCCACTGCTAGTTCCAGTGGGCTGAGTGTGCAGAGAGGATCCTCTATGCTATGCACTTGTATCTGCCATAGATGGGGCTGCCCTTTGACTGGCCTGGTGCAATAGCTGGGGAAGCTGATTTGTGAGCAGGTGCTGGCTGGATGGAAAGCGCAGCAGGCTGCATATCATGGTGAGGGGCCTCACAGCTGTGTAGGTAGCCATGGGGATGGACCACCTGAAGCTCCTGAAAGTTCCCAACCTGCTAGGCTGAGTACACTAGGACAATTTTGTCCACCTGTCCTTTCTCCTGAGCAACAAGCTCTGTGCATTCCTTGCCTCTTTAGCAGTTCTCTCACTGTTAGGAAGTCTCTCAGAGTGACTGCCTTCCTTTTTTCCCAGACTGGCTGACTGTGTAAACCTGTTCTCCACACATGGCTGGTATCTCAGTCTCTCCAAATATTCTGCCTGTCTTAGCTTTCCAACCCCACTAATCTCCAGAGCACCATGTAATGTAGTTTTGTGCTCCCAGAGCAGATCTCTAGGGCTGGGTGTTCAGAAGTCCTAGGCCTCCCCCCCAACCATGCTCCATTTCTCTTCTTCCTGCTGGTGAGCTGTGGTCTGGGAATGGCTTGGATCCTGCCTGATCACGACTTGGTACTTTACCCATTTCTGTGAGGTGTGCTCTGTTCCCCAGGTGTAGGCAGTCTGGCTCATCCTTATTTTCTGTTGTTTTTTTCAGGATTAGTTGTGTTTGTTATATTTCAAAGTGTATGTGGTTTTGGGAGGAGGTTTCTGTCTCACCTCTCATGCTGCCATCTTTAATCCCCCTGAATCACTTATATCTTTAAAACTATAAAATATTCCTGAGAGAAATTAAAGATTATGTTTATAAATGGTAAATATAACTTTCACATGGGGCAGAAAACAATGTTAAAATGGCAATAACATATTGATTGATCTACAATACCAATAAAAATAAAAATAGACATTTTTTTGAGTGTGTGTAGAAATTTATTTTTTAAAGAACAGACATTTTTTGTTTTACAGTTCTGGATTCCAGACCAAGACCAACGTGTCAATAGGATTGCTTCCTTCTGAGAACTATTAGAAAGAATCTGTTCTATGCCTCCAAATGTCTTCTGGTGACTTCCTGGCAGTCTTTGGTGCTCCTTAGCTTATGGAAGCATCACCCTGATCTCTGTCAGCATCTTCATATGGTGTTCTCCCTGTGTGCATGTCTGTATCCAAATTTCCCCTTTCTGTAAGGACATTGTTATATTGTATTAAGGGTCTATTCTTTACAATATGGCTTCACCTTAACCAGTTAAATCTTCAACTACCTTATTTGCAAATTAGGCTACATTTTGAGGTACTTGGGGTAGGAACTTTAATATATGAATTTTTGGGTGATGTGATTTTGACTCATAACAATAGGGTAGGAAAAGACAGGGCCCATGCCCTGCTTCATGGAATGAATATAATAGGTGGTAGAAGAGAGGCCATAACCATGACTAATACTCCATAGATACACCTCACAAAATTTGCAAATCTGTCTCAAATGTATACATAATACAAAACAAATCATTTTTTTCTTTCCAACTTGTCAATTTTATCTCGTGGCCATTTTACCCTGTATGTGGAAATTAGGAAGCTAATTATAAAATTCATATGGACATTTGAATTACTTAGACTAGCTGAAAGAACTCTGGAAATTGGAGGGCTAGCTTTACCTGATTTCAAGAATTATTATAAAGCTACAGAAATCAAAATAGCATGTTATTGGCATAAAGATCAATTAACTGATAGAAAAGAGTAAAGAGTCCAGAAATACAGCCACATGTTACTAGAAAATTGATTTTGATTGTATAAAGTTAGTGCAGTGGAGAAAAAGTAGCTCTTTCAACAAATTATGCTGGATAAAATGTTTGTTAATTGGTAAATTGACTCCAGATTAGAAACAAAGAATTAAAACTTTTGTTCACAGACAGTATGATCATCTGTATTATATAGACATAAGCTCTCATTTCACACCACATATAAAATAATCCCCAAATCAATCATAAACCCAAAGTGCATGACTATAGTGACAATAAAAATATAAGAGGTTGTAGGTCTTAGGGAAGGATGGTGAGTAATAATGTATCAATATTGGTTTTTAAATTTTAAGAAATGTTCCATACTAATGCAAGGTATTTATTATCAATATCTTAATATTAAGGGAAATGGGTATGTGGGAATTCTCTATACTATTTGCACTTTTTCTGTAAATTCTAAACTGTCCTATAAAATAACACTTGCTTAAAAATATATAATGAGGTATATTAAACACCCATAAGAGTAAGTATAATGCAAAGACAGAATGTATACACTGTTGGTGAAGATGTGGAGCAACTAAAACACTCATACATTGTTGACTGAAATATAAGTTCATCCAGACCTTTTGGCATACTATTTTCAGAAATGGACAAGCAGTTATTTTACAACAAATTGGATTCTTATATCCTATTTCTAATTCCACTGCTGAATATCCCAAATACATACATACATCAGTTAAAAGGCATATCATAATGCATATAGCAATCCTACTTCAACTGACCCAAAGTAGAAAACAAAGTTTTATCAACACTGGAATGGAGTATATGTATTTACTATTGCGCTTAATATTTTCTTTCCTTTTATTTTGAAACTATGAAATTCTATCTTTATTTCATTTTTTACTCTTTATTTGTGTAGAATTTATGCAATCTATTTTTCAGTTCTTTAGTAGATGCTCTTGAGAATGTACTATGTATATTCAAGGTTCTGGCCCCACCCAGAAGGTCTTAGGTTCAAGACTCAGTATCCTAATTGGTATATTTCTATTCACTTCCCCTAGCTCAAGCACCAATTCAAAGTATCCCATTGGATTAGTTATGGCACCTGATTTGCATAGGTTTCTTTTTTTATGTCTTATGAAAGTGAATATCAGATCTTGCCAATTCCCCTTTAACATTTGACACCATTCAGAAGAACATTTACTCAGAAACAAATTAAAAATCAAGTAATAGCACCTCAGCAAAGTAGACATGCAGCAGTGCATTGTATAATATTTCATCTGCTACAGGTAGTCTTACTAGAGACTGGCTCTTGGGCAAGCCACTGTGTGCTGCTAGAAATGGAAGAAATTGATAGATGCTTTATTACATGGTGCTTGTGCCCTTTCAGTCAATTCACTATAAACATTCTTAAGGAAGGAGAACTTAACCCTTAGCTACCAAACTTCATGCATTTTTACCTGTTACTATTCATAGAATAAATTCATAGTATCATATGTAACTAAATTCATTAGTATTTCCAAAACAATGTTAATTATAGTGATCATGAATATATTTGACTTGTTACTGATTCTAATAGAAATGCATCTAGGATGAACACTGATTAACATGATGTTGGCTTTTGGTTTGAAATCACATATATGTGTAAAATATTTATTCCTTAAATCAAACATGTTTTCTCGACACGTGTTCCTGTGAACCTTGACTGCCTTTTTGTATTATTCATTTGTTCATGTATTATTATAGTAAGGACATTTAACATGAGATCTACCCTTTTAACAAATTGTAACTCATATATCTCATATAAGTGCAATCATACAGTATTTGTCCTTCTGTGATTGACTTATTTCACTTAGTAGATTGTCTTTCAGCTTTATCCATGTTGTCACATGTTACAGGATTTCCTTCTTTTTAAGTCTGAATAATATTTCATTGTGTGTTCCACATTTTCCTTATGCATCTAGCAAATACAGTGATGTATTACATCACTGATGAATTCTACTAAATATTTAAAGAATAATTAATATCAATCCTTCTCAAACTCTTCCAAAAAAATGAAGATTTGGAAATACTTCCAAACACATTTCATGAGGTCCACATTACTCTGTCTGATACCAAAGCTAGACAAATACACTACAAGAAAACTTATCATTGGGTATATCCAAGGATATATGCCTATCCTTGATGACCATAGATTCAAAACTCCTCAACAAATTACTAGCTAAGTTAATTCAACAACACATTAAAAGGTTCATACATTATCCCTGGGATACAAAGATGATTCTACATAAATGAATCAATTAATGTGATACACCACATTGACAAAATGCAGGATAAAGACTACATTAACATCTCAATAGAGGTAGAAAATTATTTGACAAAATTCAACACCCTTTCATGATAAAAACTCTCAGTAAACTAGAAATAGCAAAAAAATTAGTTCAACATAGTAAAAGCTATATTTGAAAAGCCCACAGTTAATATCTTATACTGAAAAACTAAAAGCTTTTTCTCTAAGAATGGAAACAAGACAAGGGTACACACTCTGGCCACTTCCAGTCAACATGGGATTCCTAGCAAGAGCAATTAGGCTTTTAAATGATTTTATACTCATTGCTAAGGATCCAGAACAATATAATTTTCCACATGAAAATCTTGTGGGTTTAAAAGCTTACAAATTCTGGAGAGGGCTTGAACCATTTACTGAGATCCCACATTGATCCAGCTTTCATGTTTCCCACTAAGGGCATAGGGGCTTCTTGTATGTAGCCCAGAGCAAAAACAAACAAACAAAAAAAAACTTAGAATATTTTCATGACAGGTGGTTTCCAAAAGAGTTATTAGGGCCAATATGAAGAGTTCTCATCTTTTATATCCTATAATAACTATTTCTCTAAGATTCTACTCTCCACGATAGTATAATACTATCATTTTCAAATTGACTAGAGTTTTTATCACCCTCTGAAGCAAATATTCTAATTCAAATCATATGTAAAAGGCGTCATTACCCTTCAGCACATCGGGCATCTGTTTCCTT
Source organism: Manis javanica (assembly GCF_040802235.1). Lineage (NCBI taxonomy): Eukaryota > Metazoa > Chordata > Mammalia > Pholidota > Manidae > Manis > Manis javanica. Next base: position 46,685,647 of record NC_133168.1, on the reverse strand, counting down.
GAACTCACTTGTTTCACTCTGTTCACCTGTGATCTCTAACTAGAGTGGCATGTAAAGACTTCTAAAAGTAAATGTGGAATCCATTGAAGATTTTATTAGTCCTAGCTAGTAAAAATAAAGCAGGTTTAAATAAAACTGCTACATTATCTGGTTCCATAAATTTTATTTTCCTTCATACAAAAGCAAATTTTAGTTGTATGCTATTAAGGGCAAGGTTGTATTACACCAGCATGTATATCTTACAAGGTTCATAATTACATTATATGAGGCATGTGGAAGGTGAATACTTTGCAGTGTAACCAGTCCTTTTGAACATCTGCTTCTGGAGAAAAATAATTTTAAAAGAACCCCCACAATAACTAAAAGTTCTGAAATTAAAGATATCTAAAATTCTTTATTTTTATTTTTAACCTCAGTTTTAAAATAATATTTGTTTTGAAAATTCAAAACTTGTGAGTGTCTCTCCAATAGATCAAATGATGTGTGACTCTATATCAGTCAAATTACTTGAAGATTTTATATGAATAAGTGAAAGGTCCTTTGAATTCATGAGTTGCAGTCCAATTTCATTTTCTCAGTGTATAAGGGCTGGAATACAAAGAGTCATTTTTAGTCAATCCTTGTCAACAATCTCAATAACCTGAGCAAAATACTTAGTATATTGGGAAGAATAATGGCTCTATATGTACCAGTTTGGAGTTTGAAGCCTAATTTTGCTACTTATCAGCAACTTCTGATAAATCATTTACACTTTGCCTTGCTGAAGTTCCCTCATTTATAAATATGGATTATGACAGTTATCCTGCCATCAGTTTGAGAAATGACCTGTGCATATGAACCTCTTTGGAAGGAGACATTTCATAAGTTAGGCAATCTTTTCTCATTCACAAAGTCAGCTGCTTTAAGAGACTCATTGTAGCTGTCCTTAATATCTCTTTGTGTGATCATTACAGCCAGTGTCTAAAATCAGACGCTTGAAAGAGTGTAAACTAAGCCTTACCAGTTAAATGAGTGACTCCTTCTAATTTAATTCTCTATAGATAGTAAGTGGGAAAAAGAACTATAGCGAATTAAAAAAAAAAAGTTTATTAGAGAAATAAAAGCTAAAGAAATTAGTATTACCAGACTCAAAACATGAGGATATCTGGGACTTAGAAAATAACTGAGACTTAAAGAAAATTGAAATCTACCTTCAATGGTCTGGATCACATTTCCCTCACTGAACTTAATTTTATTAACATGGTGTCTCCAATGTATTATTGAACAAACACTAGCTGTCCCTTAAAAGGCACAATATCAATATAAAATTTTCTTACTCCCCTAATAAAATCACTGGTATAATGAAAAACTAGCCTGCTATTTTTTAATTATCAAACATGATTAAGAACATTAATAAATGGCAAAATTGTAAGTCATTACAACCAAAATAGTTTTCCATGTGACTAAGTCTAAAAAAAAGAACTTGGTAAAATGAAGATTCATTAACAGGTTTTTTTTTGTTTTGTTTTTTAATGTTCAACTTTTAGTCCCTGTGCTGATGATATATTCATCTACATGTGCAAATTTGTGAAATTATTGAACCATTTTTAAGAACTCTCTGCTAGCAAATAATATATTGATCTCATTTAATTCTCACACACTACTCTGTGATAAATACTATTCCATTTTCCAAATAAAGAAATAGACTCAAAGAGGATAAATGACTTGTTCAATTTTGTGCATTTACAACTTGAGGCAAGTCTAATGAACTCTATAGCCTGAAGTGTAAAGGTCTGAATTTGTATGAGTGAAGAAAATAATTGTGATCCTAGTAGTATAAGAAGTCTTCTAAGAAACTTTTAAGTGATAACATTTAAAACATGTTTCAGAATTGATCCCCCCACCCCCGAGTTGTCTTTTGATACAGCATGTCCTTTTCCTTTCTTTTCTTTCATAGCTCTAAGCTTCTAGATTCTAGAAAGAAACCCTGGTGGTGTTTACTTCACCTCCTATTTACTCCTCAGCTCATCACCATCTGGCTTTTGCTCTCACCTGGCTTGAAGTTGCTTTGTCAACAGATGAACAGTGATTGTTAACTACTTAATTCTTTTTTTTTTTTGCTTATGATTATTTTCCTCTTTTTTTTTTTTTCCACACGTGTGATCAACCGCCTGACAGCTGAGTATTTTCCTCTTTTTAAATTCATTTTGTTATCATTAATCTACAACTACATGAAGTACATTATGTTTACTAGACTCCCCCCTTCACCAAGTCTCCCCCACAAACCCCATTACAGTCACTGTCCATTAGCGTAGTAAGATGCTGTAGATTCACTACTTGTCTTCACTGTGTTGCACAGCCCTCCCCATGTCCCCCCTACATTATACATACTAATCATAACACCCCATTTCTTTTTGCCTGCCCTTATCCCTCCCTTCCCACCCGTCCTCCCTAGTCCCTTTCCCTTTGGTAACTGTTAGTCCATTCTTGGGTTCTGGGATTCTGTTGCTGTTTTGTTCCTTCAGTTTTTCTTTGTTCTTATACTCCACATATGAGTGAAATCATTTGATACTTGTCTTTCTCTGCCTGGCTTATTTCACTGAGCATACTACCCTCTAGCTCGATCCATGTTGTTGCAAATGGTAGGATTTGTTTTCTTCTTATGGCTGAATAATATTCCATTGTGTATATGTACCACATCTACTTTATCCATTCATCTACTAATGGACACTTAGGTTGCTTCCATTTCTTGGCTATTGTCAATAGTGCTGCAATAAACATAGGGGTGCATCTGTCTTTTTCAGACTGGGCTGCTGCATTCTTAGGGTAAATTCCTAGGAGTGGAATTCCCGGATCAAATGGTATGTCTATTTTGAGATTTTGGAGGAACCTCCATACTGCTTTCCACAGTGTAGGAAGGTTCCCCTTTCTCCACACCTTGCCAACATTTGTTGTTGTTTGTCTTTTGAATGGTGGTGATCCTTAATGGTGTGAGGTGATATCTCATTGTGGTTTTAATTTGCATTTCTATGATGACTAGCAATGTGGAGCATCTTTTCATGTCTCTGTTGGCCATCTGAATTTCTTCTTTGGAGAACTGTTCAGCTCCTCTGCCCATTTTTTAATTGTATTGTTTGCTTTTTGTTTGTTGAGGTGCATGACCTCTTTATGTATCATAGATGTTAACCCTTTATCGGATCTGTCATTTATGAATATATTCTCCAATAATGTACGGTACCTTTTTGTTCTGTTGATGGCATCCTTTGCTGTAAGGAAGCTTTTCAGCTTGATATAATCCCACTTGTTCATTTTTGCTTTTGTTTCCCTTGCCCAGGGAGATATATTCATGAAGAAGTCGCTCATGGATATGTCCAAGAGGTTTTTGCCTATGTTTTTTTCTAAGAGTTTTATGATTTCATGACTTAAATTCAGGTCTTTGATCCATTTTGAATTTACTTTTGTATATGGGGTGATCCAGTTTCATTCTCTTACATGTAGCTGTCCAGTTTTGCCAGCACCATCTGTTGAAGAGACTGTTATTTCCCCATTGTATGTCCATGGCTCCTTTATCGAGTATTAAGTGACCATATCGTTTGGGTTAATGTCTGGAGTCTCTATTCTGTTCCACTGTTCTGTGGCTCTGTTCTTGTGCCAGTACCAAACTGTCTTGATTACTGTGGCTTTGTAGTAGAGCTTGAAGTTGGGGAGCAAGATCCCCCCCATACTTTATTCTTCCTTCTCAGGATTACTTTGGCTATTCAGGGTCTTTGGTGTTTCCATATGAATTTTTGAACTATTTGTTCCAGTTCGTTGAAGAATGTTGTTGGTAATTTGATAGGGATTGCTTCAAATGTGCATATTGCTTTGGGCAGGATGGCCACTTTGACAATATTAATTCTTCCTAGCCAAGAGCATGGGATGAGTTTCCATTTGTTAGTGTCCTCTTTAATTTCTCTTAAGAGTGTCCTACAGTTTTCAGGGTATAGGTCTTACACTTCCTTGGTTAGGTTTATTCCTAAGTATTTTATTCTTTTTGATGCTATTGTGAATGGAATTGTTTTCCTGATTTCTCTTTCTATTAGTTCATTGTTAGTGTATAGGAAAGCCACAGATTTCTGTGTGTTAATTTTGTATCCTGCAACTTTGCTGAATTCCAATATTAGTTCTAGTAGTTTTGGAGTGGAGTCTTTGGGGTTTTTAATGTACAATATCATGTCCTCTGCAAATAGTGACAGTTTAACTTCTTCTTTACCAATTTGGATTGGTTGTATTTCTTTGTTTTGTCTAATTGCCATGGCTAGGACCTCCAGTACTATGTTGAATAACAGTGGAGAGAGTGGGCATTACTGTCTTGTTCCGATCTCAGAGGAAAAGCTTTCAGCTTCTCACTGTTAAGTATGATTTTGGCTGTGGGTTTATCATATATGGCCTTTATTATGTTGAGGTACTTGCCCTCTATGCCCATTTTGTTGAGATTTTTTATCATGAATGGATGTTGAATTTTGTCAAATGCTTTTTCAGCATCTATGGAGATGATCATGTGGTTTTTGTCCTTCTTTTTGTTTATGTGGTGGATGATGTTGATGGATTTTCTAATATTGTACCATCCTTGCATCCCTGGGATGAATCTCACTTGGTCATGGTGTATGATCCTTTTCATGTATTTTTTAATTCGGTGTGCTAATATTTTGTTGAGTATTTTTGCATCTATGTTCATCAGGGATATTGGTCTGTAATTTTCTTTTTTGGTGGAGTCTTTGCCTGGTTTTGGTATTAGGGTGATGTTGCCTTCATTGAATGAGTTTAGGAGTATTCGCTCCTCTTCTATTTTTTGGAAAACTTTAAGAACAATGGATATTATGTCTTCTCTGTATGTCTGATAAAATTCTGAGATAAATCCATCTGGCCCGGGGGTTTTGTTCTTGGATAGTTTTTTGATTACTGCTTCAATTTCTTTGCTGGTAATTGGTTTGTTTAGATTTTCTGTTTCTTTCTGGGTCAGTCTTGGAAGGTTGTATTTTTCTAGGAAGTTGTCCATTTCTTCTGTTTTCCAGCTTGTTAGCATATAGGTTTTCATAGTATTCTCTAATAATTCTTTGTATTTCTGTGGGGTCTGTCATGATGTTTCCTTTCTTGTTTCTGATTCTGTTGATGTGTGTTGATTCTCTTTTCCTCTTAATAAGTCTGGCTAGAGGCTTATCTATTTTGTTTATTTTCTTGAAGAACCAGCTCTTGGTTTCACTGATTTTTTCTATTCTTTTATTCTTCTGAATTTTATTTATTTCTTCTCTGATCTTTATTATGTCCCTCCTTCTGCTGACTATAGGTCTCATTTGTTCTTCTTTTTCCAATTTTTATAATTGTGACATTAGACTATTCATTTGGGTTTGTCCTTCCTTTTTTAAATATGCCTGGATTGCTATATACTTTCCTCTTAAGACTGCTTTCGCTGCATCCCACAGAAGTTGGAGCTTTGTGTTGTTGTCATTTGTTTCCATATATTGCTTGATCTCTATTTTAATTTGGTCATTGATCCATTGATTATTTAGGAGCATGTTGTTAAGCCTCCATGTGTTTGTGGGCCTTTTTTTGTTTTCTTTGTACAATTTGTTTCTAGTTTTATACCTTTGTGGTCTGAGAAGTTTGTTGGTAGAATTTCAATCTTTTTGAATTTACTAAGGCTCTTTTTGTGGCCTAGTATGTGGTCTATTCTGGAGAATGTTACATGTGCACTTGAGAAGAATGTGTATCCTGTGCTTTTGGATGTAGAGTTCTATAGATGTCTACTAGGTCCATCTGTTCTAGTGTGTTGTTCAGTGCCTCTGTGTCCTTACTTATTTTCTGTCTGGTTGATCTGTCCTTTGGAGTGAATGGTGCATTGAAGTCTCCTAAAATGAATGCATTGCAGTCTATTTCCTCCTTTTGTTCCGTTGGTATTTGTTTCGCAGATGCTGGTGCTCCTGTATTTGGTGCATATATATTTATAATGGTTATATCCTCTTGTTGGACTGACCCCTTAATCATTGTGTAATGTCCTTCTTTATCTCTTGTTACTTTCTTTGTTTTGAAGTCTATTTTGTCTGATACTAGTTCTGCAACACATGCTTTTTTCTCCCTGTTGTTTGCATGAAATATCTTTTTCCATCCCTTGACTTTTAGTCTGTGCATGTCTTTGGGTTTGAAGTGAGTCTCTTGTAAGCAGCATATAGATGGGTCTTGTTTTTTATCCATTCAGTGACTCTATGTCTTTTGATGGTGCACTCAGTTCATTTACATTTAGGGTGATTATCGATAGATATGTACTTATTGCTATTGCAGGCTTTTGGTTCGTGGTTACCAAAGGTTCAAGGTTAATTCCCTTACTATCTAAGAGTCTAACTTAACTCACTTGGTATGCTGTTACAAACACAATCAAAAGGTTCTTTTCTGTTTCTTCTCCTATTTCTTCCTCCTCAATTCTTTATATATTAGGTATCATATTCTGTACTTTTTGTCTATCCCTTGATTGACTTTGGGGATAGTTAATTTAATTTTGCATTTGCTTAGTAATTAGCTGTTCTACTTTCTTTACTGTGGTTTTATTACCTCTGGTGACAGTTGTTCAACCTTAGGAATACTTCCATCTATAGCAGTCCCTCCAAAATAGACTGTAGAGATGGTTTGTGGGTGGTAAATTCTCTCAGCTTTTGCTTATCTGGAAATTATTTAATCCCTCTTTCAAATTTAAATGATAATCTTGCCAGATAAAGTAATCTTGGTTCCAAGCCCTTCTGCTTTATGGCATTAAATACATCATGCCACTCCCTTCTGGCCTGTAAGATTTCTGCTGAGAAGTCTGATGTTAGCCTGATGGGCTTTCCTTTGTATGTGATCTTATTTCTCTCTCTGGCTGCTTTTAACAGTCTGTCCTTTTCCTTGATCTTTTCCTTTTTAATTACTATGTGTCTTGGTGTTGTCTTCCTTGGGTCCCTTGTGTTGGTAGATCTTTGGATCTACATGGCCTGAGAGACTATCTCCTTCCCCAGATTGGGGAAGTTTTCAGCAACCAGCTCCTCAAAGACACTTTTTATCCCTTTCTCTCTCTCTCTTCTTCTTCTGGTATTCCTATAATGCAAATATTGTTCCGTTTAGATTGGTCACACAATTCTCTCAATATTCTTTCATTCTTAGAGATCCTTTTTTCTCTCTGTGCCTCATCTTCTTTGCATTCCTCTTCTCTAGTTTCTATTTCATTTATTGTCTCCTCCACTGTATCCAACCTGCTTTTAATACCCTCCATTGTGCTTTTCAACAATTGGATCTCTGACCTGAATTCATTCCTGAGTTCTTAGATGTCTTTCCGTACCTCCATTAGCATGTTAATGATTTTTATTTTGAACTCCCTTTCAGGAAGAGTCACAAGGTCCATATCATTTAAATTTTTCTCTGGAATTGTATTTATAATTTTACTCTGGACCAGGTTCCTTTGGCGTTTCATATTTGTATATGGTACCCTCTAGTGTCCAGAAGCTCTATTCTAGACCTGCTCAGCTCCTGAAGCAATGTTGGGGTTTGCAGGGGAGTGGTTTGGTGCCTGGGGGGAGGAAAGAGCTGTTCCCCACTTCCCGGCTACTGTGCCTGTCTCCACTGCCTGAACTAGTGGAACAAGCACACAGATATAAGCTTTTGCTCCAGAGCAGCCAGATATGGATCCCTGCTTTCCACAAGTGGCTGGAATCCTAGTCTCCCCAGGAACTCCACCTGTCCCAGCTTTCCAACCCTGTAATCAGAAGAGTATGATGAAAGCACCATGAAATATAGGTTTGTGCTCCCAGTGCAGATCTCCAGAGCTAGGTATTCAGCAGTCCCAAGCCTTCCACTCCCTCCCTGCTCAGTTTCTCTTCCTCCCACCGGTGAGCTGGGGTGGGGGAAGGGCCTGGGTCCCACTGGACCACGGCTCTGGTACGTTACCCTGTTGGGTGAGGTCTGCTCTTTTCTCCAGGTGTATGCAGTCTGGCACCATCCTCTTTCCTATTGCTCTCTCAGGATTAGTTGCGCCAACTATATTTTCTAATTGTATACAGTTTTAGGAGGAAGCCTCTGCCTCTGTCTCTCCTCTTATGCTGCCATCTTTAATCTGATTCTGTTAACTACTTAATTCTACAGACTCTTCAATTCTTGCCTTATTTGATGCAAGCAGCAATTCCTCCAGCTTTACCAGGCTATGGATGCCAATTGGTCATGTTCCCAGGAATAAGCTCAATGTCATTTTTACATACCCAGTGTCCCTTCCCCCTTACTCTGATAACAGCAAAGTATTCCCTTTGGAGGTACAGCTTCTCCCTGACTCCACTGATTTGGGGAGGAGAGTTTACCCAGTCAGGTCATCACAGAGTTGAGTGTAAGAGGTGGCCAATCAGAGTAAGCTGATGATTTCCTTGGGATTATTAAGTAATGAAGCAGGTAGAGAAGTACCTCATTTTTCTTCCAGGTCACTAAACTGGAAGAAAAGCCTCAGTTGGCCAGATGCCATCCACCCTCATCCCCTCCCAAATAAAATATACACACATGCAGCCACATGCTAACACTTGTGTGTGGAGGTAGCCCTGTGAGGGTAAGGAGAGTGAAGGCAACAAATGGAGGAACTGAAACTAGAGTTGGAGAAAAATAGGTGCTCTGAAGGTAGTATTTGTCCTGTCCATCTCAGGTTTATGATCCATAGAATCCATGTGTGTTTAAGTGTGCTACAGTTGAGTTTCTGCCATTTTCATTTTTAAAGAGACTTCAATTGCTTTCCTACTGCTTGCTGCTACTGCTTAGACCCTTGATATTTGCACAATAATGATATCCCCAAATGTCCAGAGCACTAAGACTGCTGAACATGATGTCTCAGAGTCATGCTGTGATTTGTGAAGAAGTAGGGGAACCTTCCTGGCTCTTCTTCCTTTGTTATCTAGACATGAAAAGCAGCACAGCTGATGCTCCATGTTTCAGAGTTCCTAATGAAGAAAATGGTTTGGCTTCTGCATCTGTCTCTCTCTTGACAGGGTGCATATGAGAAGAAAGGCCTCTGTAGCTAAAAACTTTTGGATGAGCTTCTCATGCACCTCCCTACTAGCTCCTCAGACAGGCCTGCACACATCTGAGACTTTGACCTCCTCCACATAGTTTGCTCTTTCCTCTTCTTGGGACAATTATTCTTTGGTTTATGTGTCCCACTTACTTGGTTTTATCTCTTTGCTCTTCTGGTTCTCCTTTCCAATCTTCACTGTAGGCTGATTTTCCTCTGCTTTCTCTGTAAAGGTTGTTGTCTCACAGCTCCATATCTTTAATTCATTTTTGTTCCTACTCATTTTCCTATCCAGGCAGCTCCATTCTGCTCTATGTCATCAGGTACTATCTATAAACAAGTCATGTTCAAATTTTTATCTACAACCCAGATCTCTGTCCTGAGCTCTAGACTCTCACATTTACCTACTTGCCGCATACACTCACCTCTTGGCTATTCCATGAGTATCTAGATTCTGTCCCTTTAGAAGTGATCTCATCATATTTATCTTCTTTCCCTCAAATCCTCCCTCCCACCAGTATCATCACCATTCTTGTGATTGCCCACTTCCCAAAACACTAGAGGCACATCCTGGATTTTCTTTTTGGCTCCAGATTCATAGACTGTCACTCTGTAAGTGCCCTATCTCCTAAATATTCTTCAGCATATTAAGAAAGGTGGGTGGTGTGGGAGAAAAAGAACACAGACCTCTTTCTCTTATATTTCAAATCCCATTTTCTGGATTGATTTTCTTTTTTAGCAAGCAATGGTTTATATTTGGATTTTTCAGTTCCTCTCAAGATTTGGCCAAAATACATAATCTTCCACTTGTTACTTGAGAACACTATAATTTTAGAAGTATCTTCCAGATTCCCTCATTTTATTTTATTTTTACCCCTTTTCCTTAACATCCTGGGAAAATTTTCCCAGTGCTTTTCCTAACTGCTTACACAACCACTTAATATATGGCTTTCAATGTCTTAAAAATAATAAGTGTTCTTCTGACCGAACTGACCTCCCACCATGCACAAAGGACGTGGGTGTGAACCAGAGGCCCATACCAAGCATACAAAGGTTAGTGGTGGTTATAGTTCTCTTCCTATTCTTCCAGTTCCTCCTCTAATACCACCATTTTTTGGGATAAAAAGGGCAAAGAAGACCCAGTTTATTATTCAACTTTATTATTTTAAAAAAATCTTTTTTCTACACAGACACACAGAGAAACAAAATAGGAACAATATAAGACATTCCAGTGTGGCAAGGAAAAGGTTAGAGGAAATAAAAATATTTTAGTTCATGATACTTAATTTCATTATTTTGAGTTATGAGGCATGGTCTTGTGGTCTGTGAACATGGGGCAAGGAGTCGGAAAGTTTTCTTAACTAATACTGCCTCTGAAAACTAACTCTGTGGGTGGCCATGGACAAATTGTCTGATACCTCCATTTCACTTACCTCATGTCTTCTGGTTGACATGGAGATCGTTAATTCGAGTGGTAATTAAACAAAATAAATAGTAGCTAAGGTTTAGTTGGCAATAGAACAAATGCTGATTACTTTAGAATTGTAATATATTTAATTTGTTATTGATAGGTCACCTCAAACACCACAAAGTGAATGGGAAGAAGAGCACTAGGCAAGTACTCATTTAAAATATCCCAAAATTCTGGAAGAAACTCCCTAGTGTTAAATGGTTTCTCTTGTGATGGAAAAATTTTATTTCAGAAAATAGACATTTTTCACTTGCATTTTATTGGATGCCATAGTTTTCTTGGACTATTTTATCAAGATTGATTTTCTCTGTCCAACATTTCTGAGAGCAAAATGTGATCTGCTCAATAAAATAAATATACCTTCTAAAGCCAGATGAGTGGCTTCCAGCAAGTACATTAACGTTCAATGTGTTATATTTCACCAGATTTGAAACATTTATACATTAAGTCTTCTACTCCAGGAAACAAGAGAATGCCAAAAATCTCAACCACCCCACCTAGCTTGGTTATACGATCATTGTGTCAAATAGAGCCAGTTTGAGTTTGTACTACAATGGCATACACGTACAATGGGTATGTCTAACTGCTTTCTCCTTTTGTGACTGACTAATTTATTTAATCTCTTAGGTACTGTATTTGTTTTCTCTCTACTTCTCCCTATATTTTTCTCATATTTGGTGGAAAATATTTCACTGAAGTTTCTATTTCAGATTATCTGACCTCAAACATAAAATTCTGGACTTTTTCATGTTTTGAAATTTATAGTTGATAAAAGTAAACAGTTATTTATTTACCTTTTATTCAGATATCACTGATATACACTCTCATGAAGATTTCACATGAAAAACATTGTGGTTACTGCATTCACCCATATTATCAAGTCCCCCCCACACCCCACTGAAATCACCATCCATCAATGTAGTAAGATGCCACAGAGTCTCTGCTTGTCTTCTCTGTGCTACACTATCTTCCCTGTAACACCCCCATCATACCATGTGCACCAATTATAATACCCCTCAATCCCTTTATCCCTCCCTCCCCACCCCTCCCTTTTGTTAACTGCTAGTCCCTTCTTGGAGTCTGTAAGTCTGCTGCTACTTTGTTCTTTTCAGTTTTGCTTTTTGTTTTACTTCACAAATGAAGGAAATCACTTGGTACTTTTCTTTCTCTGCCTGGCTTATTTCACTGAGCATAATAGCCTCTAGCTCCATCCATGTTGTTGCAAATGGTAGGATTTTTTTTCTTCTCATGGCTGAATAATATTCCATTGTGTGTGTGTACCACATCTTCTTTATCCATTCATCTAGTGATGGATACTTAGGTTGCTTCCATATCTTGGCTCTTGTAAATAGTTCAGTAAGCACTCGTTTCTATTGGGTGGGTGTACAGAAATGGAATTGCTGGGTCTTATTTTAAGCATATGTTTGCTGTAAAACTGCCAAACATTTTTCCAAGTGCATGAACCAGTTTTAAATTTCCACCAGCAGCATTTGAGAATTACAGTTGTTCCACATCCTCACTATAATTGGTGTGGTCAATTATTTTAATTTTAGTACTATGATGAATATATAGTGATGTTATATTTTGGTATTAACTTGCATTTTCTAGATGAGTAATGATATTGAATGTATTTTCATTCCTTATTGGTTATTTGAATATACTACTTTGTGAAGTTCCTATTGAAGCCATTTGTCCAAGGCTTCAATTCTATTGTGTTTGTATTTTATTTACTGATTTATAAGTATTAATTATATATATACATATATATGTATATATATATATATACACACAAACACACACACACACACACACACACACACACACACACACACACACATCCCAACATGAATCTGTGGCTTGAGATTTTACTATGTCATAGGTGGCTTTTAATAAGTAGAATATTTTATTGATATAAGTTTAATACCTCAATCTTTCCTTTTATGGTGTTTATATCCTGTTTAAGAAATGTCTACCCTAAGGTCATGAAAACAGTTTTCACTGTTTTCTCCAAGAAGCTTTACTGTTTTTAACTTTCCCATTAAATTTTGATGGTTCTTGAACAGACTTTTATATATGGTATTGCATAGGGTTTAAGGTTAATTACTTTTCATACGAATCCAGAAATTTTACTCAGGAGATCATATTTTATACTTTGAGCTTTGATAATGTTGTTATCACATCCAGATTAATATTTTTGAGTGGGTCTATTTCTGGACTCTCTAATTCGTTCCATTGGTTTTACTTATCTAACAGTGTGCTAATTCCTTACTGTTTTAATTATTTTTATCTTTGTAATAACTTTTCATATTTGGTAGTATAATTCTTCCAGTTTAGTTTTCCTTCTTCAATACTCCCTTCGCTATATTAAGTCTTGCTTTTCCATTTCCATTTTAGAATAAAGTTGTGAATTTGCACAAAATAACCCACTGGGATTTTAATAGGGACTACACTGATTTGGAGGAGAAATGACATTCAATATTGTCTTCCAGTCAATGAAAATGGTATACCCCTCCAGTTATTTTTCTCTTCTATAGTTTTTCTCACCCATGCTTTGTAGTTCTAAAGGAGGAGGTGTTATATTGTTTTTATAAACATGCTCCTAAGCAGTGGATGTTTTGGATGTTATTGCAAGTGATGTTTTTTTCTATTAAATTTCATTTTTCAATTATTTCTAGAATTAAAAATATATACTCAGTTGTAATATTTTGGCCTCGTTTTTAGTGTCTTTGCTAAGTTCACTTATTTTAATAATTTGTAGATTCTTTTCGATTTTCCACAGACACAGTCAAGTCATCTCTGACTAATGACTTCCATATCTATCTTTGTATTTATATAACTTTTTTTCCTGCCTTATTGAAGTGTTTAGGATAGTTGGTTAAATTTTAAACAGAAGTGCTGATAACTGATATTGATTCGTTATTCCCATACATTTGCCTTAAAAACTTATATGCATTTATTTTATTTTTGATATTGTTAATGTACAATTACTTGAACAACATTATGGTTACTACACTCCCCCTATTATCAAGTCCTCAGCACATACCCCATTATAGTCACTGTCCATCAGCGTAGTAAGATACTATAGTCAATACTTGTCTTCTCTGTATATGCTGCCTTTCCCGTGGCCCCATGCTAATAGTAAAGCCCCGTTTTCCTCCTTATCCCTCCCTTCCCACTCATCCTCCCCCGGCCCTTTCCCGTTGGTAACTGTTAGTCCATTCTTGGGTTCTGTGAGTCTGCTGCTGCTTGGTTCCTTCAGTTTTTCTTTGTTCTTATACTCCACATATGAGTGAAATCATTTGATACTTGTCTTTCTCTGCCTGGTTTATTTCACTGAGCATAATACCCTCTAGCTCCATCCATGTTGTTGCAAATGGTAGGATTTGTTTTCTTCTTATGGTTGAATAATATTCCATTGTGTATATGTACCACATCTTCTTTATCCATTCATCTACTGATGGACATTTAGGTTGCTTCCATTTCTTGGCTATTGTAAATAGTGCTGCAATAAACATAGGGGTGCATAAGTCTTTTTCAAACTGGGCTGCTGCATTCTTATGGCAAATTCCTAGGAGTGGAATTCCTGGGCCAAATGGTATTTCTATTTTTAGTTTTTTGAGGAACCTCCATACAGCTTTCCACAATGGTTGAGCTAATTTACATTCCCATCAGCAGTGTAGGAGGGTTCCCCTTTCTCCGCAACCTCGCCAACATTTGTTGTTGTTTATCTTTTGGATGGTGGCCATCCTAACTGGTGTGAGGTGATATCTCATTGTGGTTTTAATTTGCATTTCTCCAATGATTAGTGATGTGGAGCATCTTTATATGTGCATGTTGGCCATGTGAATTACTTCTTTGGAGAAGTGTCTGTTCAGCTCCTCTGTCCATTTTTTAATTGGCTTATTTGCTTTTTGTTTGTTGAGGTGCATGAGCTCTTTATATAATTTGGATGGCAACCCCTTATCAGATATGTAATTTATGAATATATTCTTTCATACTGTAGGATGTCTTTTTGTTCTACTGATGGTATCCTTTGCTGTACAGAAGCTTTTTAGTTTCATATAGTCTCACTTGTTCATTTATGCTTTTGTTTCCCTTGCCCAGGGAGATAGGTTCATGAAGAAGTTGCTCATGTTTATGTCCAAGAGAATTTTGCCTATATTTTTTTCTAAGAGTTTTATGGTTTCAAGATTTACATTCAGGTCTTTGATCCATTTTGAGTTTACTTTTGTGTATGGGGTTAGATAATAATCCTGTTCCATTCTCTTACATGTAGATGTCCAGTTTTGCCAACACCAGCCGTCATGTCCCCATTGTATATCCATGCCTCCTCTATTGTATATTAATTGACCATATATGCTTGGGTTTATATCTGGACTCTCTATTCTGTTCCACAGGTCTATGGGTCTGTTCTTGTGCCAGTACCAAATTGTCTTGATTACTGTGGCTTTGTAGTAGAGCTTGAAGTCAGGGAACATAATTCCCCCTGCTTTATTCTTCCTTCTCAGTATTGCTTTGGCTATTTTGGGGTCTTTTGTCATTCCATATGAATTTTAGAACTATTTTCTGTAGTTCATTGAAGAATGTTGTAGGTATTTTGATAGGAATTGCATTGAATCTGTATATTGCCCTAGGCAGAATGGCCATTTTGACAATATTAATTCTTCCTACCCAAGAGCATGGGATGAATTTCCATTTGTTAGAGTCCTCTTTAATTTCTCTTATGAGGGTCCTGTAGTTTTCAGGGTATAAGTCTTTCACTTCCTTGATTAGGTTTATTCCTAGGTATTTTATTCCTTTCGATGCAATTGTGAATGGAATTGTTTTCCTGATTTCTCTTTCTGCTAGTTCATCATTAATATAAAGGAATGCAACAGATTTCTGTGTATTAATTTTGTATTCCACAACTTTGCTGAATTCAGATATTAGATCTAGTAGTTTGGAGTGGATTCTTTAGGGTATTTTTATATATAATATCATGTCATCTGCAAACAGGGAGAGTTTGACTACTTCCTTGCCAATCTGGTTGCCTTTTATTTCTTTGTGTTGTCTGATTGCCATGGCTAGGACCTCCAGAACTATGTTGAATAAAAGTGGGGAGAGTGGGCATCCTTGTCTTGTTCTCAATCCTCAAGGAAAAGCTTTCAGCTTCTTGTTGTTAAGTATAATGTTGGCTGTGGGTTTGTCATATATGGTCTTTATTATGTTGAGGTACTTGCTCGCTATACCCATTTTGTTTAGAGTTTTTATCATGAATGGATGTTGAATTTTGTTGAATGCTTTTTCAGCATCTATGGAGATGATCATGTGGTTTTTATCCTTCTTTTTGTTGATGTGGTGGATGATGTTGATGGATTTTTGAATATTGTACCATCCTTGCATCCCTGGGATAAATCCCAGTTGATTATGATGGATGATCTTTTTGATGTATTTTTTATTTCGGTTTGCTAATATTTTATTGAGTATTTTTTCATCTATGTTCATCAGGGATATTTGTAATTTTCCTTTTTTGTGTTGTCTTTGCCTGGTTTTGGTATTAGAGTGATGGTGGCCTCATAGAATAAGTTTGGGAGTATTCCCTCCTCTTCTGTTTTTTGGAAAACTTTAGGGAGGATGGGTATTATGTCTTCTATGTATGTCTGATAAAATTCAGTGGTGAATCCATCTGTCTGGGTGGGGTTGTTCTTGGGTCGTTTTTTGATTTCCGATTCAATTTCATTGCTGGTAATTGGTCTGTTTAGATTTCCTGTTTCTTCCTTGGTCAGTCTTGGAAGGTTGTATTATTATAGGAAGTTGTCCACTTCTTCTAGGTTTTCCAGCTTGTTAGCATATAGATTCTTATAGTATTCTCTAATACTTCTTTGTATTTCTGTGGGGTCCATTGTGATTTTTCCTTTCCCATTTCTGATTCTGTTGATGTGTGTAGAATCTCTTTTTCTCTTGATCCATCTAGCTAGGGGTTTATCTATTTTGTTTATTTTTTCAAAGAACCAGCTCCTGCTTTCATTGATTCTATTGTTTTTATTCTTCTCAATTTTATTTATTTCTGCTTTAATCTTATTATGTCCCTCCTTCTTCTGACTTTGGGCCTTATTTGTTCTTCCTTTTCTACTTTCCTTAATTGTGAGTTTAGACTGTTCATTTGGAATTGTTCTTCTTTCCTGAGGTAGGCCTGTATTGCAATATATTTCCCTGTTAGTACGACCTTCACTGCATCCCACAGATTTTGTGTTGTTGTATTATTATTATTGTCATTTATCTCCATATACGGCTTGATCTCTGTTTATATTTGGTCATTGATCCATTGACTATTTAGGATCATGTTATTAAGCCTCCATGTCTTTATGGGCTTTTTTGTTTTCTTTGCATAATTTATTTCTAGTTTCATGCCTTTGTGATCTGAGAAGCTGGTTGGTACAATTTCAATCTTTTTGAATTTACCAAGGTTCTTTTTGCGGCCTAGTATATGATCTATTCTTGGAAATGTTCCATGTGCACTTGAGAAGAATGTATATCCTGTTGCTTTTGGATGGAGCATTCTGTAGATGTCCTTTAGATTCATCTGTTCTAATATGTTGTTCAGTGCCTCTGTCTCTTTACTTATTTTTGGTCTGGTTGATCTGTCCTTTGGAGTGAGTGGTGTGTTGAAGTTTCCTAAAATGAATGCATTGCATTCTATTTCCCCCTTTAATTCTGTTAGTATTTGTTTCACATATACATATGTAGGTTATCCTGTGTTGGGTGCATTGATATTTATAATTGTTATATCCTTTTGTTGAACTGACCCCTTTATCATTATGTAATGCCCTTCTTTGTCTCTTGTTACTTTCTTTGTTTTGAAGTTTATTTTGTCTGATAGAAGTACTGCAACTCCTGTTTTTTTCTCCCTGTTAGTTGCATGAAATATCTTTTTCTATCCCTTTATTTTCAGTCTGTGTATGTCTTTGGGTTTGAAGTGAGTCTCTTGTAGGCAGCATATAGATGGGTCTTGTTTTTTAATCCATTCAGTGACTCTATGTCTTTTGATTGGTGCATTCAGATCATTTACATTTAGTGTGATTGTCAATAGGTATGTACTTATTGCCATTGCAGGCTTTAGATTCATGGTTACCAAAGGTTCAAGGGTAATTCCCTTAATATCTAACAGTCTAATTTAACTCACTTCATGTGCTATTACAAACACAACCTAATGGTTCTTTTTTTTTCTCCTCCTTCACTGTTTGTATGTTATGTTCTGCATTTTTTGATAAATTCCTCTAACAGTTAGTAAACTACCTTCTATTCCTAACTACTGAGTTTTAAAAATCATAAATAGGTATAGAATTTTATTAAATGCTTTTTCCACATCTGTAAGATTATTATAAGTCATTTCTATTTTACTTTTTAATTTGATGAATAACACTGATATTTTTTTTCTTAAGACCTCATTTTCTTAGAACAGTGTTAGGTTTACAGTGAAATTGAGAAGGATGTACAGAGATTTCCTTATATCCCCTGCCCCCATTCATGTATAGTCATCCCCATTATCAAGATGACTCACCAAATCAGTACATATTTTACCAAAGATAAACCAACAGTGACACATCATAACCACTCAAAGTCCATAGTTTACCTTTGGGTTCACTCTTGGTGTTGTACATTCTATGGGTTTGGACAAATGTATGATGAGAAATATCCATCATTATTATAACATACAGAGTATTTTCACTCCCTAAAAATCTCGTGTACTCTGCCTATTTATATCCCTGACCTTACTTTGCCCCTCATCTCTGGCAATGATAGAGGTGAATCCATACTTTCATATGGTCCAAAATATCATATCATTGGAATCAGACAGTATGTAGCATTTTCAGATTGGCTTCTTTTACTTAGCAATATGCATTTGAGGTTCTTTCATGTCTTTTCATGGCTTGATAGCTCATCCCTTTTTAACACTGAATAATATTCCATTGTCTGAAATTATCACAGTTTTTTTATCTACTCACTAGCTGAAGTACATTTTGATTGCTTACAAGTTTTGATAATAATAAATACAGTTGATTTTTTAAGCATTAAGACAACCTTGCAATCAATCACAGTACAAATCCCAATTGGGCATTCTATTCATTCTATGTTTTCTTTTTTCTATCTTATTTTTTAGTTTAGTTGAGTGGATTTTTAAAATAATAATTGAACCAATTTTGGCATAATGTGGCAGACCTGATTGATTCTTACTCATTTGATGTATTTCATTGATTCACTTACAATGAACTTTGACAGATTACAAATAGCAACTTGTATGTACATTCAGTTCAGAAACGTTTTCAATTCTGCTAATTTTCAAGCCCCTGCAAAATCCATACAACTTTAATCTTGATCTTTAAAATAATGAGCTCTGACCATTAACTTGAACCCATAAAAATGAAAACATTATTATATTTAATATTTTTGTTGGATATTATTTGAGAAATATTATTTTACTGCTACATAGATGTGTTTAATTGAAGTATAGTTGACATACAATATTTTAATGGTTTCAAGTATAAAACACAGTGATTCAACAGTTATACACATATTAAATTGTCACCCCCAAATAGTGCAGTTACTATCTGTCAACACAGAAAGATGGTACAGAACCACTGACTATATTCTCCATGCTGTAGTATAATACCTGTGACCAACTTATATTATGGTTGAGATCTTATACCTCTTTATCCCTCTTGCCCACACCAGCTTTCCCCAGCCCCTTGCCCATGGTAACCACCAGTCATTACTCAGTGTCTATGAGTCTACTGCTATTTTGTTCCTTTTATTTTGCTTTGTTTTTAGATTCCACATGCAAGTGAAATCATGTAGTATTTGTCTTTCTCCACTTGGTTTATTTCATTTAGCGTAATACCCTCTTGGTCTACCCATGTTTTCACAAATAGCAGGAATTTTTCTTTTTATGGCTGAATAATATTCCACTTTATATATGTACAACTTCTTTATCCATTCATCTATTGATGGACACTACAGTTGCTTCCATATCTTGCCTATAGCAAATAATGTGTCAGTAAACACAGGGGTACATATATATTTTTGAATCAGAGATTGTGTTTTCTTCATGCAAATTCCTATATGTGAAATTCCTGGGTCATATAGTATTTATATTTTTAGATTTTTGAGGAACCTCCATACTGCTTTCCATAGTGGCTGCACTAATTTAATTTCCACCAACAGTGTTGGAGGGCTCCCTTTTCTCCACATGCTCACCAACCCTTGTTATTTCTTGTCTTTTGCATAATGGCCATTCTAAATGGTGTGAGGTTATATCTCAGTGGTTTTGATTTGCATTTCCCTGAGGATAAGCAACGTGTAGCATCTTTTCCTGTGTCTGTTAGCCATCTGTATTTCTTCTTTGGAAAAATGTCTGTTCAGGTCCTCTGCCTACTTTTGATTCAGGTTATTTTGTTTTTTTGGTGTTGAGTTTTATGAGTTCTTTATGTATTTTGTATGTTAACCCCTGATGAGACAAATCATTTATGAATATATTCTCCCATACTGTAGGTTGCCTTTTTATATTGTTGATGGTGTTCTTTGCTCTGCAGAAGAGTTTTAGTTTGATGTAGTCCCACTTGTTCATTTATGCTTTTTTTTCCTTTGCCTGTGGAGACATGTCCAGAAAAAATTCACTCATGTTAATGTCCAAAAACTTTTTGCTGTTTTCTGCTAAGAGTTTTATGGTTTCATGTCTTACATTTAGGTCTTTAATCCATTTTGAGTTTACTTTTGAGTTACACAGTAATTCATTTCCATTCTCTCGCATGTACCTGTCCAGTGTTCCCAGCACCATTTATTGAAGGGAGTGTCTTTTCCACTGTATATTCATGACTCCTTTATCATATATTACTTGAACATATATATATATATATATATATATATATATGGGTATGTTTCTTGGCTCTCTGTTCTATTCCATTGATCCATGGGTCTGTTCTTGTTCCAGTACCATACTATTTTTATTACTGTAGCTTTACAGTATAGCTTGAGCCAGGAATCATACCTTCAGTTTTGTTCTTTTTTTTTCTCAAGAATTATGATATTAATTCTTCCTATCTATGAACATGGGAGAGATTTCCATTCATTTGTGTCTCCTTCAATTTCGGTCATCAGTGTCTTACAGTTTTCACAGTCAGGCCTTTCACCTACTAGGTTCAGTTTATTCTTAAACATTTTATTGTTTTTGATGCAATTGTAAATGGAATTGTTTTCCTTATTTCTCTTTCCACTAGTTCATCATTAGTATATACAAAGTCATCATATTTTTGTGTATTTATTTTGTATCCTGCAACTTTGCTGAATCCAGTTATTCTAAAAGCTTTTGATAGATTCTTTAGTGTTTTCTATATATAATTTCATGTCATCTGCAGATAGTGACAGTTTTACTTCTACCTTACCAATTTGGATGACTTTTATCTCTTTATCTTATCTAACTGGTGTAGCTAGGATAACCAGTACTATGTTGAATTAAAATGGTGAGACAGGGCATTTTTGTCTTGTTCCTGATCTTAGAAGAAAAGCTGGGTTTGTCATATATGGCCTTTATTATGTTGATGCATGTACCCTCTATATCCATTTTTTTAAAGAGTTTTTATCATGAATGGATGTTGAATTTTTTCAAATGCTTTTTCAGCATCTATTGGTATTTATCATATGGTATTTATCCTCTTTTTTGTTAATGTGGTGTATCACACTAGTTGATTTATGAATATTATACCATCCTTGCATCCCTGGAATAAATGGTTATCCAGGGATGATGCTTTTGATGTATTTTTTAATTTGTTTTGCTAATATTTTGTTGAAGATTCTTGCATCTATGTTCATTAGGGATATTAGTCTGTAATTTTCTTTTTTTTTGTAGTATCTTTGGTTTTGGTATTAGAGTGATGATGACCTCATAGAATGAGTTTGGAAATATTCCCCCCTCTTCTATTTTTGCAATACTTTAAGAAAGACGGGTATTATCTCTTCTTTAAATGTTCGGTGGAATTCAGCTATGAAGTCATCTGTTCCTATACTTTTATTGTTTTTTTTTTATTACCAATTCAATTTTGTTACTGGTAATTGTTCTGTTCAAATTTTCTGTGTGCTACTGGGTATATCTTGGCAGGTTGTATTTTTCTAGGAATTTTCCCAATTCTTCTAGGTTGTCCAATTTTCTGGCATATACTTTTTCATAGAATTCTTTAATAATTTTTTGTTTTTCTATGACATCAGTTGTAACTTCTTTTCTTGTTTCTGGTTTTTGTCCTCTCTTTTCTCCTTGATAAGTCTGACTAGTGGTTTGTCTATTTTATTTGTCTTCTCAGAGAACCAGTTTTCGATTTCATTGATTTTTTTCCATTAGTTTATTATTTTCTATTTTATTTATTTATTTCTGCTCTGATTTTTATTATGTCCCTCCTTCTACTAACTTACAGTTTTATTTATTCTTTCTAGTTTCTTTAGTTGTAAGTTGAGACTCTTTATTTGGGATTGTTCTTCTTTCCTGAGGTAGGCCTGTATTGCTATGTACTTCCCTTTTAGAACTGTTTTTGCTGAATCCCACATATTTTGAACTGTTGTATTTTTGTTTTCATTTCTCTCCATATATTGCTTGATTTCCACTTTGACTTGTTCATTGATCCACTGATTATTTAGAAACATTCTGTTTACCTTCCATCTGTTTGTAGGTTTTTTTTGTTTGTTTATTTTCTTCATGTAATTGATTTCTGGTTTCATACTATTGTGATCTGAAAAGGTGCTTGATATAATATCAATCATTTTGAATTTATTGAGGCTCTTTTTGTGTCCTAACATGTGATCTACTCTGGAGAATGTTATATGTACACTTGAGAAAAAAAATGTGTATATTGCTGCTTTGGGGTGGAATGTTCTTTATACATCTTTAGGTAAGTCCACCTGATCTAATGTGTCAGGTGGAATGTTCTTTATATATCTTCAGTTAAGTCCATCTGTTCTAATGTGTCACTCAATGTCTGTTTCCTTATTTACTGTCTGGTGATTTGTTCATTGATGTAAGTGGGGTGTTAAAATGCCCTAGTATGATTGTGTTGCTGTCTCTTTCTCTACATCTGTTAGTATTTGTGTACTATATTTAGGAAATCCTATACTGGGTGCATAGATATGTACAATTGTTACATCCTCTTGTTGGACTGATCTCTTTGTCATTATGTAATGTCCTTATTCGTCTCTTGTCACTTTCTTATATTTTGTCTGATATAAATACTGCTACTCCTGCTTTTTTCTCCCTTTTATTTGCATGAAATATCTTTTTCCACCCCTTCACTTTCAGTCTATGTATGTCTTTAGGTCTGAAATGAGTCTCTTGTAGGCAGTATATAGAAGTGTCTTGTTTCTTTATCCATTCTGCCACCCTTTGTCTTTTGATTGGTGCATTCAGTCCATTTACTTTTAAGGTAATTATTGATATATATGTACTTACTGCCATTTTGTTAGTTGTTTTCTAATTGTTTTTGTAGTTCCTCTTTGCTCCTTTCTTCCTCCCTTATACTCTTCTCTTGTTATTTGATGGTTTTCTTTAGTGTTATACTTGGATTTCTCTTTTTAAATTTTTGCATATCTATTATAGGCTTTAGGTTGTGGTTACAAGTTTCATAGATTATTTCCTAAATATTTAAAAACCTATATTAAGTTGATAATCACTGTATTTTCAACAGTCTAAAATAAATACCATTTTTATTCTTCCTCTGTACTTTATTTATAAGATATAATTAATACCTTTTCTGTATCCCTTGACTAATTTTGTGTATAGTTCATTTTACTACTTTTTAAAATTTTTAACATCATGTTTGCTAAGTAGGTAATCAGTCTATTACCTTTACTGTAGGGTTATTTTCACTGATGAAAAAATATTTAGGCTTAGGAACATTTCCACCTACAGAAGTCCATTTAACATACCCTGTAAGTCCAGTTTAGTGGAGTTGAATTCTTTTAACTTTCACTTATCTGAGAACTTTTAATCTCTTATTTAATTCTGAATAACATTTCTACATAGAGGATTCTTGGTTATGGGTTCTTCCCTTTCAATACATTAATTATTTCATTCTACTCCCTTCTGGCCTGTAAAGTTTCTGCTGAGAAATCTACTGATAACCTTATGGGGCTATCTCTAATAGCCCCTGTCTGCCTCTCTCTTGTTGCTTTTAATATTCTCTCTTTATCTTTAATCTTTGGCATTTTAATTACTACTTGTCTTGGTTTTGTCTTCTTAGGGGTTCTCTGAACTTCCAGAACCTGGTTATCTATTTCCTTCTTCAGATTGGGGAAGTTTTATGAAATAATTTCTTCAAGGAGACTTTCTGCTCCTTTCCCTCTTTCTTCCTGGGACCCCTATTATATGAATATTGTTTTATTTGAAACTGTCACAGAGTGCTCACCAACTTCTCATTTCCAGAAATTCTTTTTTCTCTGTTCTTCAGCTTGTTTTCCTGTTCTGTAACTTCCAACACATTGATTATTTCCTCAATTTCCAACAGTCTACTATTTATTCCCACCATTGTATTTCTCATTTCAGTTTGTATTCTTTAGCAGTCTGTTGCTCTTTTTCAAATTTTCTGTCTCTTTGTTGAAGTTTTCACTGAGATCTTCAATTTTTTTTTTTGACCCAAATCAGTGAGCATCTCTAAGACAGGTACTTTGAAATCTTTATCAAGAAGATCAGTGAGCTCTTCCTGCTGTCTTATTTTATTCTTTTTTTGGAACATATTCCTCTGCCCCTTCATTTTGTCTAGGTTCCTGTGTTTCTTCCTTTGTATTAGATAGATCCAATATCCCTCCTGGTCCAGAAAACAATGGCTTTATGAAGGTGTCCTGTGGTGCCCAGAAGCTCAAGACTCTTTTCTCACAGAGGCCGGTTCTTTCTGGCAGATCTGAAGTTGCTGTTGGTAGGCTGTGAGCAGGACTGCCTCTCTGCCTGCCTGTAGCAGTGTCTGATCTCTGTCAGCAGATGCTAATAGCTCACCTCTCTGTGCCCTTTGTGCTCTGGGAAGTGCTTCTGCTGGGATTTGTTGT
The DNA here is from genome assembly GCF_040802235.1 of Manis javanica. NCBI lineage: Eukaryota > Metazoa > Chordata > Mammalia > Pholidota > Manidae > Manis > Manis javanica. The sequence goes on along the minus strand of NC_133168.1, from coordinate 46,661,093 downwards.
GGGGAGAGCCTCCCTTTGCCTGACAAGCAGCCTTAGCAGCAACTGCTGGGCTGGGTGGGGAGGGTGAGGGGTGTTCACAGGGAATTGCCTTAGGGCTAAGCCTCCAGCAAGGAGACGGAGTATTTGGAGCTGGTTCCTGCAAGTGCCCAATCAGTTGGGATGAAGGAGGGCTTGGAAAGCCTCCCTCCTGCCAGGTAGAAAAAGTCTTATCACTACTGGGCTGAGTGGGCCAGGCAGGCTGGTGCTTGGGTAGGTGCCATGGGGCTGAGCCACCGGTTAGTTAGATGGAGCATTTGGAGCTGGCTTACACTAGTGTCTGACCAGTGGGCTTAGGAAGGGCTGGGTAAGCATCTTCCACCTGCCCTTCCTCCTCTAGGAAGAGCTCCAACACCCATCCCACTGGAACCCTTCCCACTACTGGTAAATCTCTCAAACTGCTGCCTCTGTGTTGGGTTTCAGTGGGACCAATGAGTATGCCTGTCTTCCACAAACAACAGGAGTCTCAGTCCACCAGAGTGATCCAGCTCCCTGGTGTCCAGCCCCATTAATTACCAAAGCCCAGGGCAATTTAGACAATGTTCCCAGAGCACATCTCCAGGGCCAGGTGTGTAGGATTCCTGCATGCTTATCGTGTCCCTGCTATACTCCTTTCCCTCCCACTGTGGGCTGGGATGGGGGAAGGACTTGGGTCTGGATCATTCATGGCTCTGTCACTTTACCCTTCTCAATGTGGTCTTCTCTTCTTCACCAAGTATAGATGACCTGTTCTTCAGGCTTTGGGTCATTTTCAGGATTAGCTGTATTTGCTGTAGTTGCTTGCTTGGATGTACCTGGGAGGAGGCTTGCCTTCCTGCTCCATCTTTTCCATTCAGAGCTCCTATGTTTTCTTATATACTACTAGATAAAATTTGATAATATTTTGGGTAGGATTTTTCTTTGACATAGATCCATTGTGTTTGTGTGTGTGTGTGTGTGTGTGTACACTTACTTTATGGCACTATAAGATGATCCAGGCTCATCTAAAATAATTCTTGCTCCAGTCCTAGAATCAGTCATTTCTCCAAGTAATCCTCTTTCCTTTTACTGGATAATGATATTAGAAACTAAGGTAAGGATATTAAGGTGATCATTGATACTAGTATGTTGTTGGTTTTAAGACTTCTTAGCAGTCAGGACTAGGAAATTCTGTGTGTAAACTAACCCATGTATATACATATATCTATAATTATTTCTATACATAGCCATCTATCCATATAGTTATCATCACCATCTATCATCATCTATATCTGTATCTTATTGAGCTAAACATGAGTGTATATTGATATCTCCAACTCTATTCAAATACCATGTGGTTCATTTTATACTTTCCCTCTTGCTTATTTGTGAACTCCCACTGCAATAGTAAGAAACCTGGCTCCCATCATCTGTCTCCCAGGTACTTATTTGTTCAATCCCCATATATATGTATAGTGTTTTCAGAATTTTTAAACCTTATTTCTTTGGGGAAACTTTACCAAGTAGAGTATTTGTAGTTTATTTTGCTTTTAGTCTTAAAGTCTCCACTCACTAGCAAAGTTTTTCAGTCAGCACCTTTTTTTTTATCACCACTTTCAGTAAGGTCATATCACGTGCTTTTTAATATGGCTAGATACTTTTGTCACAGTTGTCTGCATTCTCTCCTAGGGGCTTCTAATCCCTTAATTGATTTTTTCTATTTGCAAGTATTAAGTTTCCCTTCCTCACTGTAAGGTTCCATGAGTTTTGACAAATGCATAAAGTCATGTCACCATGACTTTAACATTATACAAAATAATTTTACTACCCTAATTTATCTTCTGTGTTTCAGCTACATAAGCCCTATCCTTCTGAAACCCCTGGCAATAACTGATCTGCTTTTCACTGATTTATTTAGTTTTGCCTTTTTCAGAATGTCATGTAAATGGAATAATATAGTAAGTAGCCTTTTCATTTTGGCATCTTTTACTTAGGAATGTGCATTTAATATTCATTCATGTTGTTACATCTAATCATAGTTCATTTCTTCTTATTGCTGGATAATATATTGTAAAGATGTACTACCATTTGCTTATCCATTCACTTATTGAAAAGTTTCTTCTCTATTTCTCATTTTTAACAACTCTGAACAAAATTGCTATAAGCATACATATACAAGCTTATGTATGGACATAAGTTTTTGTATCAATAGGGTTAAATACCTAGGCACTCTATTGCTGGATTGCATGGTAATATTATGATTAACTTTGTAAGCAGCTAACAAACTGCCTTTCAAAATGGCTGTACCATTTTGCATTCCCAGCAGCAATGAATGAAAGTTCCCATTGCTGAGCATCTTGGCCAGCAATTGGTATTGTCAGTGTTTGGGATTTTAGCTATTCTAATAGGTGTATAATGGTATTAGTAGTGAGTTGTAGGTCACTGTTATTTGAATTTGTAATTCTATAGTGACAAATACTGTACATTTTTTTCATATGATTATTTTCTCTCTGGTTACCTTCTTTGGTAAGGTGTTCACATTTTTTGCCTATTTTTAATTAGGTTGTTTCATAATACTGAGTTCTTTGATTATTCTGGATATAAGTCACTTATCTTATATATGATTTGTAAATATTTTCTCCTGATCTGCAAATTGTCTTTTTATTCTCTCAACAGTGTCTCTCACAGAAATTTAACATTTTAAATAGTCTAATTTTTCAATTTATTTCATGGATCATGCTCTGGTTGTTTCATCTAAAAAGTCGTCACCAATCCCAAGTCACACACACTTCCCTGTGTTTTCTTTCAGAATTTTTGTAATTTTGAATTGTATTTTCCTTCATTTTTGAAGAATGCTTTCACTGGGCATGAACTTCTTTGGATAGCTTTAATTTCTTTTAGGACATTAAATATTTCATTCTACTTTTCCTCACTTTTCATTGATTTTTTTTTAATCAATGATAAATCTTATTGTTATTTTGTAGTTAAAGGATCTCTTTTCCCACTAATTTTAAGTTTTTCTTTCTGTTTGTTTTATGGTAGTTTAGCTATGAGTTACTATGTCTTACATTTGCTATTTTTATGTTGCTGTAGGTTCCCTGAGATCTTGGGTTGATGTCTTTCATCAGTTTTAGAAAATGCTTAAGCACTTTTTAATTTAAGTATTGCTTCTGCACATTCTCTTACTCCCTCCCTTCTTCTTCCAACATGTCTCACATATTTCTTATAATATTTTATAAGAATTTGATACATTTTTCTCTGTGCTTCTGTTGGGAAATTTCTTGTTGATCTGTATCCAGTTCATTAACCTGTTTTATTTTTTCTGTTCAATCAGTCTGTTTTTGTAACATATCAATAAGTTTTTAATTTCAGGTATTTTTCAGTTTTACAATTTTCATTTGATTTTTTATTGATAACAACTTTGTTAAAATTCTTTATTTTTATGCATTTTGTGCATCCTTCCCTATATGTTTAAAGCACTTTAGTATTTTAGGTTGGTTTCCCTATCTCTATAGGGAAGAGTAATGCACATGATTTATTGAGGAAGTGCTTCTAAGTGTAAGTTGTAGGAGGGTGAGAAAAACAGGACTAACAGGTAAAAGAAAGCTGGGCAAAGATTTGGGTTCTGCTGAAATCTACCTTCTTCCTGACCTTAGAGGGGAGTATGGTACATCTACTGACAGGACAGAAATGTATCATTTTCTAGTAATGAAACCCAGCCTTTCATATACATGTATCAGCCAGTCATGGTTTCTAGCTACCCCTTAGCAGAGAGTGTAACCTTTTATGATTTCTGGATAAGGAGCTCTTATCAGCCAAGGGCAATTCTCAGAAGGGAGTGGTTGTGACATGTTAGCAACTAAAACTCACAGTGACTAAAATACCTAGGAATAAACCTAACCAAGGAAGTGAAAGGCCTATAGTCTGAAAACTACAAGACACTCATGAGAGAAATTAAAGAAGACACCAATAAATGGAAACACATCCCATGCTCATGGCTAGGAAGAATTAATATTGTCAAAATGGCCATCCTGCCCAAAGCAATATACAGATTTGGTGCAATCCCTATCAAATTACCAACAACATTCTTCAACGAACTGGAACAAATAGTTCAAAAATTCATATGGAAACACCAAAGACCCCGAATAGCCAAAGCAATCCTGAGAAGGAAGAATAAAGCTGGGGGGATTATGCTCCCCAACTTCAAGCTCTACTATGAAGCCATAGTAATCAAGACAATTTGGTACTGGCACAAGAACAGACCCATAGACCAATGGAACAGACTAGAGAGCCCTGGTATAAACCCAACCATACATGGTCAACTAATATATAATAAAGGAGCCATGGACATACAATGGGGAAATGACAGCCTCTTCAACAGCTGGTGTTGGCAAAACTGGACAGCTACATGCAAGAGAATGAAACTGGATTATTGTTTAACCCCATACACAAAAGTAAACTCAAAATGGATCAAAGACCTGAATGTAAGGCAGGGAAACATAAAACTCTTAGAAGAAAACATAGGCAAAAATCTCTTGAATATAAACATGAGCAACTTTTTCCTGAATACATCTCCTTGGGAAAGAGAAACAAAATAAAAAATGAACACATGGGACTACATCAAGCTAAAAAGCTTCTGTACAGCAAAGGACACCATCAACAGAACAAAAAGGCATCCTACAGTATGGGAGAATATATTTGTAAATGACATATCCAACAAGGGATTAACATCCAAAATACATAAAGAACATCCAAAATACATAAAGAACATACATGCTTCAACACCCATAAAAGCAAATAACCCAATTAAAAAATGGGCAGAGGATATGAAGAGACAGTCCTCCAAAGAAGAAATTCAGATGGCCAACAGACACATGAAAAGATGCTCCACATCACTAATCATCAGGGAAATGTAAATTAAAACCACAATGAGATATCACCTCTCACCGGTAAGGATGGCCAGCATCGAAAAGACTAAGAACCACAAATGCTGGCGAGGATGGGGAGAAAGGGGAACCCTCCTACACTGTTGGTGCGAATGTAAGCTAGTTCAACCATTATGGAAAGCAATATGGAGGTTCTTCAAAAAACTAAAAATAGAAATACCATTTGATCCGGGAATCCCACTCCTTGGAATTTACCCAAAGAATACAAATTCTCAGATTCAAAAAGACATATGCACCCCAATGTTTATTGCAGCACTTTTTACAATAGCCAAGATATGAAAGCAACCTAAGTGTCCATGAGTAGATGAATGGATAAAGAAGAGGTGGTACATACACACAATGGAATACTATTCAGCCATAAGAAAGAAACAAATCCTACCATTTTCAACAACATGGATGGAGCTGGAGGATATTATGTTCAGTGAAATAAGCCAGGCAGAGAAACACAAGTGCCAAATGATTTCCCTTATTTGTGGAGTATAACAACAAAGCAAAACTGAAGGAACAAAATAGCAGCAAACTCAGACTCTAAGAAGGAACTAGTGGTTACCAAAGGGGAGGGGTGTGGGAAGGCAGGTGAGGAGAGAGGGAGAAAGGGATTGAGGGGTATTGTGTTTAGTACACATGGTGTGGGGATCATGGGGAAGACAGTGTAGCACAGAGAAGGGAAACAGTGAATCTGTGGCATCTTACCACACTGATAGACAGTGACTGCATTGGGGTATGGGTGGGGACTTGATAATATGGGTAAATGTAGTAACCACATTGTTTTTCTCATGTGAAACCTTCATAAGAGTGTATATCAACAATACCTTAATAAAAATTAAAAAAATAAAAAATAAAAAAATAAAACTCACAGTGACATATGTTCTATGTCCTAGATAAGGACATATTTGATCTTTTCCTGTGTCACATATGTCTCTCTTGTTCTTTCATATTTTGGCCATCCTTTTTATTTGTGATTCAGTTCATATATTTTGAATTGAGCCACCATCTTCTCTTCAGCTATGTCAAATCTGGTTAATCTTGTCCATTTATCTTTAACTTCAGTGAATGTGTTTTTTAATTCTACTATTTCCTGATAATCTTTTTAGATGCTAGTTTTCTGGAGAGATGCTTCTCCATCTAATTATATATTTTGTTGGACATACCAATCACAACTATTTTAAAGACCATACCTGACAACACAAATATTAGAATCACTGTTAGCCTCTTTCTACCCTTTTCCCCTCCTCCCACCCATGGACCTCAGTATTGGTTCCTGAATGCTGGTTTACTTTGTTTGAGGGCCATACATTGTTGTATAAGATTGTCTAGATTGTGAATGATATTATCCTTACCCAAAGACAATTTGTCAATTTTCAGCAGTCCGTTTAGGTTCAGATTATTTCAAATTAAGGTTTTAATTATATGAGACTTGCTCTACTCTATTTCTTGTTTACCTTTATTCTAAGGTATATTACTTCTGTAGTCCCAACTGAGAGCCTGGGATATTTACCAGAACTTCTTTGGTGCAAACTATACCTCATTATCTTCCTCAAGTGGTGAATGCCAAAGGACCCACTAAGCTTTCAGTAAAAGCCAAACACTTTTATTCAACTTGCTCTGCTTAGGAATCATCCATAAAATAAGGAAAAAACAAAAACAAAAAACAGTGGTGAAAGTCAATCTTCCTTCTATGCACTTCTTTTCTGCAGCAATTTTGGACCCTTAAAATTTACTTTAGAAGTGCTGAACTCCACATTTTGTCTCTCCTGGCCCAGTGACACTGCAAAGCTTCTCTCAGCTGCTGCTCAGTTCTCCACTTGGCTCATGAGACCCTTGCTTTGCTCAAATTATGGCATTTTTGCTTTCCAGTGAAAGTGACCAAAAATGTTGGTTTCATCTCTATGAGCTTTGCTTCTCTCTGAAATCTTTGGCTTTCAAATGCTGCCTGCTTTAATTATCTTCAAACGGGTGTTTTGTATACTTTCTCCATTTTTTCCTAGTTATTTTTGGTGGGATGTTTGGTTTGTTGAAAGATGTATGATGGCAAGGAGAGGAAGTCTAGAGTTATTTTAATAGTAAGTTTATCCCATTTGTTCTTATTGATATGATAAGTGTAGATTAATTTCTATTGATTTATATAATACTGTGTTTTCTTAGTTTTCTGCCTTGTTAAACAAATCTTTCATTATGTGGTCTGTGTTTTCTTTTTCTTTTTTGTTTTAATTATCTGCCTTTCTTCTGATAATTTGGATATTATATATTTAAATTCTACTGCTTACCTTTATAACTAAAATATATATAACACACTCAATTCTCCGTCTCTTTAAAATCAACTCTGGCCTACAATGATCAAAGATAGAATTAATTTAATTTCTCTTCTTTCTTCCTCTAGAACACCATTTATTTTAGTTGAGTAACTTATTGTCCTTGGTATTAACTTTACATTTTCAAATACAAAGTCATTTCTGCTATAAGACATTATCTTCAATTTTGGTAATTTATGTTCTACAAGACTGATTTCTGGAACGTATAAGACTTCTGGGGAGAATAGGATTAGAAGAAGGTAACTCAAACCGATGTAAACAAAAGGAGTAACAAAAACAGTGATTAGTTCCTGACAAGGTAATTTAGAACCTTTAAGCAGCACAGTGTGACTAGAGACTACCACAGTAGGTATTTAAAATACACAAAACAATAAAATGGAACTGCTATTAGCAGTTTAATTAGAGTTGACCTGATGGATAGTGATGTAATCCAGTGGGAGATGGAACTCTGAGCCAGTGGGTTTGCCATTATGGTAATCCACAGACTAACTTGCACTACAGAGCATGCATTGTGGCAGAACTGTACTTGTACTATTATTGCTCAAATTGTCTGCTTTAAATGTGATTGTTTGAATCCTAGCTATTAAAAATAAAAGTAATCAATTTCCAATTATCTTGTACTTCCCTTAACAACTTTCCCTACCTTCTCTTAAAACATTCCCACTGTGTTGCACAACTAAATTTTCTCCTTACTTTTTGTTTTATTAATTTTGCTTAATTTGTTTCTTGGTTGGCTCAATTCTATTTTTTAGTAGATTCTTTATTAGAAACTTACAGAAACTATATTCTCTGTGTTCTCTGATGTGCAAAATAGTTTACTTTTCTCTTTTAACAGTAGTTTGCATATAAAATTCTTGCCATACATTTTTTTCTTCAGTATTTTATAGTCATTGATTGTTCCACTGTCTTCTACCTTCTAGATTTGCTGCTTCTTATAGAGAAATGTGAGAATGGCCTACTTTAATTCAACTTGTCACAGGTTAAATCTGTGACAACCTGTCATAGCTTGTGCCTTGATTGTTTTTTTTGTTTTAACTCCAATGGCCTAAAAGATTATATCATTATTTTTGAAGACCAGTATTTTGGTAGACTGTATTTCCTTTGCTATGCCAGTTTTTTATGTTATTTCATTTATAGATGCATGACTTTTTTTCTGTAAGATATTTATGAATTATAGTTAAAATTTTCTGTTCCTTTTTCTTTGAGTCTCTTCACTGGACCAATTGTTATGTTAGATCTTCCTGTCTCCCACACCATATTCCCATTATCCTTCTAATCCTTTAAACTCTTTCTCATTAATTTTAATTTTGCTTGCTATCTTCAATTTCTCTTTGTGTATTACTCAATTGTAAATGTCATCTATTCTATTTTATTCCACTTCTAATTTTACCTTAGTTACATTGACAGTATTTTTTATTTGACCTATTTCTTTGTTGATCTTGGCATCTTCATTTTTTACTAGAAGACACATGTCTTATCTTTTGTATTCTCATTTTGTGCCTTATTTATTTATTTATTTTACTAAGAAGTAATGGATCATAGCAAACAAATAAAGTACAAAAATAAAAGATGCAAAAAATAACGCAGGTCTGAATGTATACTGTGTGCCAGACATATTTCAAAGTAGTTTAAATAATCTTTTTATATATATATATATAAATAACGTATTTCTTTCATATACTTACTGTGTTATCATTATATTCCCTTTTTACAGCTGAGAAAACTGAGGCAAAGAGTTTGAGTAAATTACCAAAAGCTATAGAGCTAGTATATGGTAGAAGTTTGAACTCAGTCAATTTGTTAATAGAGCACACTTTTGTAACCAGTACATTTATGCTGAAATGATCAACAGGCTGACTCTTGGATGGAAGTGAAGGTTCTATAGCTATGCACTATATTTAGTGAAGGGCATTCCCTTTTGGGATCTAATGCAATCCCAAATAGAAACAATGTCTGGTATAAGGCATTTAATAGAAGCTCAGGAGTGAGAGAGAAGCCCAGCAACTGTGAACTCTTCCTGCACAGCTGCCCCTGAGCTCTTCCCTTTTCTGCTATGTTTCAGGTAACTAAAATGGATGAAACATGAAATAACCACCCCTTAAGTTTTAGCTCATCAGAGAAAACAAACCATTCTCAGATAAAGGGAAGTTTATCCACTGTATCACAGAAATAGCATAGACATTTCTGTGCAAAGTTCAGCAAATGAGAATAGGATGGCAGCTATGTAAACATCCCATTGTTTGCACATGGTATACAAAAGGCAGTTTAAATCACTCAGTCCAGAGCCATGCTGGAAAACTGGGGCCATCTACTTTGATCCATAATTCCTTTGACCCATAATTATACTCTTAGGCATATACCCAACATAAATGAGTGTTTATACCCACTACAAAAAAGATACAAGAATAAGCAGCACTATTAATAATAACAAAATCTGAAACAATCAAATATCAATCAACAATAAGTAGGTAAATGTGTATTATATTCATTTAAAGAAATACTTTACAGGAAGGAAAAAGGAGCAAAATATTTTTGCATACAGTGCAATGAGTGAATCTCACAAACATAGCAAGTAAAGGAAGCCATACACTATCTATATTAATACCAAATCAAACTGTTCTACAGTGATTGAAATTAGGAAATTGGTTACATCTGAGGATGGCAGTGAGTGGAAGAGCAATGAGTAGGTTTTATGGATTGCTGATAGTTTTCTATTTCTTGATGTTTTGGGTAGCTACACAGGTGATGAATTTGGAAGAATCATCAGGCTTTTCAGTATGTATTTTATGAGTCAATAAAAGTTATTTTAAACTAAATGTACTTACCAGTATGCAAAGACATTTTATTATGATAAAATGCACTATTTTAAAAAGTCACAAAATTGCATGCAACCCTACAATAAATAAATAAATAAATAAAATGGAACTACAATATAAGGAAACTGGATAAAATATAATTATAGTAAATGCTTCAATTAAGCCTATCTCAGAATTGAGCTGATCTAAGAAGTGTATCTCACGATAAATATTTATATCATGCTTAGTAACTTCTTCAGATTTATTTCATATTTCTCCTACTTCCATAAAATAAAACTAAATGTAATTATTTTCATTAAAAAACACATCTACTAAAAAAAAACACATCTACTATTCCATTTGTATACAGGTAATTTTATTTATTCATTCACTCATCCATCTTCCATCCCTATTTCTATATTTGTACCAGACAGTTATTTCTATGTGAGTTTTTCTCAACCTGCTTTTTAGTACTTTTTGTACTGCTTAAATTCCTCTAAATTTGGAAACAATGTTTCTACAAAACAAAGTGATTTTTATTTAAAAAAATGATGGAAAATATACAAATTTGAATTATTTGGTAGTTTGAACTAAATTGGTCAATAAGTGGTTTTAAATCATGAATTAACAATTAATTTTAAAATAAAAACTTATTTTTCTGGTATCAGATATTTGAAACTTCAAGAATTTTATCATTATAACTATTTTGTTTGGAATGTTTCTAAGTTATATTTTCCTCTGCCTTCTTAAATAATGTATGACTCATAATTTAAGAACTGATTGATAGATCACTCAGTCTTTATTAAGAACTTTAATCGTTAGACAAAGCCATATTTTCTTAAAGGATGATTGACATGTGAAGGGATGACTGTGCTCACACTAAATAGCCCTAATCTTCTACTTTATAAAATAATTTTGTGCCTTTTTTTCATTTTCTCCTCTGCGAAGATAGGATGGCTACCATTTCATGCTTTGGGCAGTGTGTCAAATTTGAGCAGCCCTTTTCTTTAATGTATTTTTTACTTTTCTGTTTATTCTAATAAGTTATGAAGTTTGAAACTATATAAGACACCATTAAATTGGGGCTCTGGTTATATACAGATGAGAACCCAGCAAAAAAGAAAATATATCTTTTGAGGAATTAACATAAAGTTATGAAGTTCATGCAATAAAATATTTCTGCTATTCACACAGAGAAGAACGAATAATCAGGAAGATTTATACTGTGGTGTTCAAAATAAAATTGTCTACTTTTAGAATGTTCAACACTACATTTAACTAAAAATACAATTACAATAAATTCCAAGAAAATTTGTATACTTCGTTATACTTAATTGATTACTGATTACATTTCTCAATTAGAATCTATGATCTGTGAGTAAAAGTGTCTTTCACATTTTAGGTACCAAATCAATAATAGTTTAATTGTGATACAAAATTATGAGTTATTATAAAATCTACTTTTTTTGCATTTTACTCTAAATTATTTCCTTGTGTAGATAGTAGTTTAAAGCACATAATACTATAGTTAAAAACACATTTAAGTGGGATCAGTTATCAGTAGCTTTTGTGCACTGACCAATTTGAATTGTTTTATATGATTTTCAGTTAAAATTTTTCTTACATATTTTGCTTACACACAGTCTGATTACTTATACTGTACTTTGTTACACTGATTAGTTTCCTAAGCCATTTTTCTTTCTTTAATGAAAAAAGGTATTCAGGAGCTCTCACACTTATGGTAACAGTGAAATCTATAGTTAAATTAGTAATTTCTAACTGATGACTCAGAATATTTAGAATTTCACCATTACAGGTATTTTCAAACTAAACCTGAACAAAAACAAGTTCAGCTCTTAAAGATATTCTAAGAGCTGAAGATTTTTTTCTCCTACCAACTTTGACAATGAAAAGATTACCAAGTCATAAAACTATAAATTATCTGCCCTAAAAATTTGCTAGTGAATATCAACCAATTGAAAAAACTCTAAGAGGAAAAAAAAAAGGACATCATGAATAAGTAAAATTGTTATAAAATGAAAAATATATACTGGAGTTAGAATTAACCATGGAAAACTGTTCCAACCCCTAGGTTGATCCACTTTACAAAATAATTGGTGATCTTCCCTGTGAGATGAAAATCACTCCCATTTAAATCAGCTGATTCAGTTTTCATATGGTTAAAATTGATCTAGGTCTGCTATCGAGTCAAATTCTGCTTCATGATAATGGCCCATCATTTAAGCCCTCTTGAGACACACAAAACTTATTTAATTGCTCTTCAAATTGTCTTTTAAATATTTAAAGACAGTTTTCACATGCCATTTGAGTCTCCTCTAGGTTAAATAGGAATAGTTGCTCTATTCTTCCCTCAAGAAAAAAAAGAATTTGACTTTTCTTTTTCCCTCTGTGCTCCAATTATCTATACCTCTAGTAAAAATGAAAAAAGTAAAAATGGAACACTGACATTACAAGTGGGTATGGCCAGAGTAGAACAGAGTGATACACAAAGTATATACAGCCAAGGATTGCATTAAATGTTTTTTAAAGAAAATGCTGTTTGTAGTCATTTGGGAGCTTGTATGAGGTAGAGTGTAACTTTTTCACCTGAAATGCTGTTGACATGTAGGGTTCCTTATGTGTAGCTTTTGTTTTGTTTTATTCAAAGTATAGCACTAATTATGATTGTCAAATTTCATGAAGATTTAATTCAATTTTTCTAACTATTTGAAATATTTTTGAATTCATTATTTTGTTGAGACCCAAAGCTTGATGGACCCAAACAATCCCCAACAACCTTATATTTAATTCTTACAATAAGTTGGATGCATGTGATTCAATGTATTAATTCTCTTCCCACCTTTAGATAATGTTCATTACTAATATGTATGTACCTTCTCTCTTCAGGTTATTGGTAAAACTACTGAATAGGCACCAAAAAGAAAACTTGGGGATCCCAAGAGATCTTCTTTCATGGTGACATTAATTCATTATTCATGTGCTTTTTGTAAAAACTACTTGGCCCAATACAATTACACCTATCTATACTGTCACTATGTCTATATTTCTCTATCTTGTTAGATACTATCAAATTAAATACCTGGCAGAAATTCATTTATATGGTGTCCCTATTATTCCCTTTGTCATCTTTAGTACTTCCTTTGATAAAAGGAAAGAAATAGCCTTGGTTTCATAGGGTGTATTTACAGTGAACCTATGGTGAACTCAAGCTATAACTTCTCTTTATTTTTGCACAGTCCTTTGTTTAATAATCAATGCAATGCCTTTTCCTGAAATTATCGTAAATTCAATGAGTCACTAGTTTCTGTTATATTCTTCTTCTTTTTAGAAAAGCAGGAATAATTTTCCCTGTGTTGGACCCTTGTCCTATTGTTCTATATTAGTCATTACCGAAATTTATGTATGCTACAACTACATCTACAAATTCTATCAATAATTTAAGATACAGTGTCCTGGGTAAAAACTTGAGTTAATTTGATTAGGTGTTCTAAATCTGCCTAACTACCTAGAGTTTTAGTTTACTCCTACAAATTTTTGTTCTACTTTCCAGTCTTAAAAGTATCCTTGTCAGAGAGCACAAAATGAACTAGTTTCAAATTATTTTCTGTTACCTTTTGCCATCATATATTTCTTGATCAAAAGGACAAATTTTCTTTCTTCATATGGTTTCTAATATAACTGCATAACATTTGTCAGAATTTACCCCACAATTAATTTCATTACGGAAATTAACATCTTGATATTATAGTAAGAGATGTTTTTTGAACTCATATTAACTATTAATTATTTAACTGTAAAATGTTTGAATGTTTTCCATATTCAAGTCACTGTGTTCATAGGTAAGATGAAAATATGAATTAGATATGTAATTATATGCATATTATTTATTTTAAGTATCCCATAATGTATTCAGGACAAAAAAGAAATAGTTATAATAATAATGTAAGGATGGTTCAGCTCCAAAAATGCATTTATTCTGAAACCCTTCATAACCAATGAAGGGAGGAAAAAAATACCTGTAACTGTATCAATGAATGCAGAAAAAGAAAAATCTTATATCTAATTACTTAGATTAGGAGAAAAGCATGCCCAGTAGGAGTATTTCTATAATTCTGTAATGGAAACTTCCTTAATCAAGATTTCTCAAAAATCATAGAGAAACTACCATATTTCATTTGAAGCATTAGAAGCATTTCCAAGAACAAGAGCTCTAGACAAAAAGAAGAGTAGGATACCTGCTATTGTTGCTCCTCTTAAATATTCACTACAGGTTTTAGCTAAAAAATAAGAAAAAAAGAACCAAAGCAAATAGTAGGGAGACTTTATGGAATACAGGAGGAAAAAACTACTACTCAGTGATGTTGATAAGGTTATCTACCTAGAAAATGCAGGAAAATATTCAGAAGTCTCAGACAAATGTTGGGAACTAATAAGAGTTCGACAAAATTATTGTATGTATACATACATATAATATATACACACACATATATGTATATGTAACACCAACATTAAAAATCATCAGGAGATTGGCTTAAAGATGGCAGCATGAAAGGTGAGACAGAAACCTTGTCCCCAAACCACATATAATAAGAAAATACAGCAAATAAAACTAATCCTGAATGAACAACAGGAAAAAAAGGCTGCAACAGACTGCCTACACTGAGGAATAGAGCAGACCTTATGGAAAAGGGTAAAGTAACAAAGCCATGATCTGGTGGGACATAAGCCCATCCCCAGCCCCAACTCACTGGTGGAAGGAGGACAAATGGAGCAGGAAGTGGGTGGAGGCCCAGGAATGCTGAACACCCAGCCTTGGAGATATGCCCTGGGAGTACAAACCTACACTACATGATGCTCTGGAGATTAGTGGGGTTGGAAAGCTAAGCCAGCAGAATATTTGGAGATACTGAGATTCCAGCCACTTGTGGAGAACAGGTACCCACAACCGGACACTCAGGGACAAAAGAAAGGTGGGCACTCTGAGAGACTTTCTAATAGTGAGAGGGCTGTTAAAGGACCAAGGATTGCACAAAGCTTGTTGCTGATGAGAAAGGACAGGTGGATAAAACTGTCTGGGTACAAAAAAACAAAATTACAGACCAATATCCCTGATGGACATAGATGCAAAAATACTCAATAAAATATTAACAAACTGAATTAAAAATTACATCAAAAAGATCATCATGACCAAGTAGGATTATTCTAGGATGCAAGGATGGTACAGTATTTAAAAATCCATCAACATCATCTACCACATAAACAAAAGAAAGACAAAAACCACATGATCATCTCCATAGATGCTGAAAAGCATTTGACAAAATTCAACATCCATTCATGATAAAAGCTCTCAACAAAATGGGTATAGAAGACAAGTATACCTCAACATAATAATGCCCATATATGGCAAACTCACAGCAAACATCATACTTAACAGAGAGAAGCTTAAGGCTTTTCCCCTAAAATCAGTAACAAGACAAGGAAGCTCACTCTCCCCACTTTTATACAATATAGTTCTGGAGGTCCTAGCCACAGCAATCAGATAGCACAAAGAAATAAAAGGCAAACAGATTGGTAAGGAAAAAGTTAAACAGTCGTTTGCAGATGACATGATATTGTACATAAAAAACCCTAAAAAATCCACTCCAAAACTACTAGAACTAATATCTGAATTCAGCAAAGTTGCAGGATACAAAATGAATACAAAGAAATCTGTTGCATTCCTATATACTAACAGTGAACTAGCGGAAAGAGAAATCAGGAAAACAATTCCATTCACAAATGCATCAAAAAGAATAAAATACCTAGGAATAAACCTAACAAAGATAGTGAAAGACCTATGCCCTGAAAACTACAATACACTCATGAGAGAAATTAAAGAAGACACCAATAAATGAAACACATCCTGTGCTCATAGATAGGAAGAATTAATATTGTCAAAATGGCCATCCTGCCTAAAGCAATATGCAGATTCAATGCAATCCCTATCAAAATGCCAATGATGTTCTTCAACAAACTAGAAAAAATAGTTCTAAAATTCATATGGAATGACAAAAGACCTCAAATAGCCAAAGCAATCCTGAGAAGGAAGAATAAAACTGGGGGGATTATGCTCTCCTACTTGAAACTCTACTATGAAGCCACAGTAATCAAGACAATTTGGTACTGGCAGCAGAACAGACCCATAGATCAGAAGAACAGGATAGAGAGCCCAGATATAGACCCAAGCATATATGGTTAATTAATATATGATAAAGGAGCCATGGATATACAATGGGGAAATGACAGCCTCTTCAACAACTGGTGTTGGCAAAACTGGACAGCTACATGCAAGAGAGTGAAACTGGATTATTGTCTAACCCCATACACAAAAGTAAACTCAAAATGGATCAAAGATCTGAGTGTAAGTCATGAAACCATAAAACTCTTAGAAGAAAACATAGGCAAAAATCTCTTGAATACAAACATGAGCAACTTTTTTCTGAACACATCTGCAGGGGCAATGGAAGCAAAAGCAAAAATGAACAAAGGGAACTACATCAAACTAAAAAGCTTCTGTACAGCAAAGGACACCATCAGTAGAACAAAAGGCAGCCTATAGTATGGGAGAATATATTTGTAAACAACATATCTGACAAAGAGTTAACATCCAAAATATATAAAGAACTCACATGCCTCAACAACCAAAAAGCAAATAACCTGAATAAAAAATGGGCAGAGGCATTATTGAAAAGACAACAACAAATGTTGGTGAGGTTGTGGAGAAAGGGGAACGCTCCTACACTGCTGGTGGGAATATAAATTAGTTCAACCATTGTGGAAAGCAGTATGGAGGTTCCTCAAAAAACTAAAAAAAGAAATACCATTTGACCCAGGAATTCCACTTCTAGGAATTTACCCTAAGAATGCAGCACTCCAGTGAAAAAGACAGATGCACCCCTATGTTTATCGCTGCACTATTTACAATAGCCAAGATATGGAAGCAACCTAAATGTCCATCAGTAGATGAATGGATAAAGAAGATATGGTACATATACACAATGGAATATTACTCAGCCATAAGAAAAAAACAGATCCTACCATTCGCAACAACATGGATGGAGCTAGAGGGTATTATGCTCAGTAAAATAAGCCAGGAGGAGAAAGACAAGTACCAAATGATTTCACTCATATGTGGAGTATAAGAACAAAGGAAAACTGAAGGAACAAAACAGCAGCAGAATCACAGAACCCAAGAATGGACTAACAGTTACCAAAGGGAAAGGGACTGGGGAGGATGGGTGGGAAGGAGGGATAAGGGCGGGGAAAAAGAAAGAGGGCATTACGGTTAGCATGTATAGTGTGTGAGGGGCATGGGGAGGGCTGTACAACACACAGAAGACAAGTAGTGATTTTACAGCATCTTACTACAGAGATGGACAGTGACTGTGAAGGGGTATGTGGGGGGGACTTGGTGAAGGGGGGAGCCTAGTAAACATAATGTTCTTCATGTAATTGTAGATTTTGGTACCAAAATAAAAATAAAAATAGGGTGAGCAGAGGGTCTGAACAGACACTTCTCTAAAGAAGAAATTCAAATGGCCAACAAGCACATGAAAAGATACTCCACATCGCTAATCATCAGAGAAATGCAAATTAAAACCACAATGAGATATCACCTCACACATTAGGCTGGCCAACATCCAAAAGACAAGGAACAACAAATGCTGGCTAGGATGTGGAGAAAGGGGTACCCTCCTACACTACTGGTGGGAATGTAAGCTAGCTCAACCATTGTGTGAAGCAATATGGAGGTTCCTCAAAAACTAAAAGAAGAAATACCATTTGATTCAGGAATTCCACTCCCAAAAATTTACCCAAAGGAAACAAAATCTCAGATTCAAAACAACATATGGACCCCTATGTTTATCACAATATTATTGATAATGGCCAAGATATGGAAGCAATCTAAGTGTCCATCAGTAGATGAATGGATAAAGAAGATGTGGTATATATACACAATGGAGTATTATTCAGCCAAAAGAAGAAAATAAATCCTACCACTTGCAACAACATGGATGGAGCTAGAGGGTATTATGCTCAGTGAAATAAGGCAGGTGGAGAAAGACAAATAGCAAATGATTTCCTTCATTTGTGGAGTATAACAATGAAGCAAAACTGAAGGAACCAAACAGCAGCCGATTCACAGATTCCAAGAAGGGACTAGCAGTTACCAAAGGGGAAGGGTGGAGTGTGGAGGGTGGTAGAAGGGGATTGAGAGGTACTGTGATTAGTCCACATGATATGTGTGGCGGGGAGATCATGGGGAAGACAGTGTAGCACAGAGAAGACAAGTAGTGACTATCTGGCATCTTACTGCACTGATGGACAGTGACTTCACTGGGATCTGCGGGAACTTGATAATATGGGTGCATGTAGTAACCACAATGTTTTTCATGTGAAACCTTCAGAAGAGTGTGTATCAGTGATACCTTAATAAAATGTATCACTTAAAAAAAGGAATAAACATAAAAAAAAGAGGTATAAGTGATTCCTATCTTTTTTGAAAGATAAAAGTGATTCATATCTAGGCATTTTCTATCTTTTGATATTATTATAAATAGTATGATTTTAATTTTATTTTAACTAAACTTAAATTTTTAATTAAAATTTTAAATAATTTTGATAGTGTGCAAAAAACAGTTGATTTATGTATATTGACCTTGTATCTAATGAGTTGGTAAATTTACTTACTGGTTTGTACAGTTTTTTAGTGGATTCTATTGCATTTTCTACATAGATGATATTGTCTATTGAATAAAAACTATTGAATGAAATAGTTTTACTTCTTTTCTTTCAGATCTAGAAAACTGTCCAATAGAAGTTGTCTATGCCTTTATTTCTTTTCCTTGCTTAATTACACTTCTAGAACTTCCAGCACAACACTGAATAAAATTGGTGACTTTGGACATCTTATTAATGATCTTAAGGAGAAAGCATTCAGTCTTTCACCATTTCATATAACATTAGCCCTATGGATTCCACAGATGCCTTTTATCATACTGAGGAAGTTCTTTCTCTTCTTGGTTTACTGAGAGTTTTTGCCAGGAATGCATGTTGAATTTGGCATATGTTTTTTGGTAGCTCTTAGTATGTTCATATGATTTCCTCTTTTATAGTTTTTAATATGGTAAGTTGCATTGAGTGTTTTTCAAATGTTAAACCAACTCTGTATTCCTTGGGTAAACTCTACATGATCATTACATATTATCCTTTAGCATACTGCTGTTTAAATTAATCAAATTTTGTTCAGAATTTTTTAATCTATGTTCACAGATTTCTTGATCTGTGGTTTTCTCTTTTTGTAATATCTTTGGTTTTGGTATTACAGTAGTTCTAGCCTCATGGAAAGAGTTTAGCAGTATTCCCTCCTCTTAAATTTTTGGAAATATTTGTGAAGAATTGGTATTATTTCTTCCTTAAATCTTCACCAGAATTCACCAATGAAGCCATCTGGACCTGGATTTCTTTGTAGAACAGTTTTTAACTATAATTACAGTTTGTATACTAGATATAGGGCTACTTAGGTGATCTATTTCATCTAGAGTGATCTTTGGTAATTTGTGTCTTTCACAGAAGTTGTCCCCCTTTACCTAAGTTGTCAAGTTTATTGGTATAAAGTTGTTCACTATGATTATCCTATGAACATCTGTACAATCATAGTGACATCTCTCTTTCTACTGATGTATATAAAGAGATTAGCTTAAGGTCACATAGTGAATTTTTCATTGCATTACAATTCTCTATTATTATTTGAAATACAGGTTAAGATTGTATGACAGCCATTATTGTCTGTGTGGGAAGAAGCCTGACATAGTGGAATGTGTGCTAAAAGAGATAATGTAGCAAAGTGTCTGCAAAACAGCCACTTGAAGATAGTATTTACATTTAATTTTCACTTAAAAATTTTTAGCTAAGTAGTATTATCCCATTTAAAGATAAGCTACTCAGAAACTACCTAAATTGTACATGGTCACACAACTAGTGTTAAATTCAGGTTCAAATCCAAGTTTGTTTAACTCCAAAGCAGCACTATTTCTCTGAAAGAGCCTAGTATTTGTAATATACTTAGCATCAGTAAATGCTAACTCTCACCCCTCATTATTCCTTCAAAAACATTCCTGAGCACCTAATCTGTGCTGTCATCTCATGACAAAGACTCTCTGACAAAACTTCAGTCAGTCTTCTGTAAGTCCTCTAGGCCTTGACCTTGGTGTTTGTACCAGTGGTCCTTATAGGGCCTGAATCACCTAGCTGTAGCACAAATCTTGCTAAGTCAGTTCAGAGAGAATCCCTTGCCACTGATATCTCATCACCCTCCATATCTGATCAAATTCATCTGCCACACTTGGTATCTGATCACCCTGGTCTGCCTTCGGCATGAATCCTGTCAAATTGGTTTGGTCAGAACCACTCCCACCCCTGATGTTTCCTCTTCGTAATTTTCCATACACCAACCCCCATCCTGCTTTTTGACTATAAATTCCCATCTTTCCATGTTCCATTAGGAATTGAGATCAGTTCTATACTTAGGTCTTTTTTTCTCCTATTATAATAGTTACAGAATAAAATCTGATTTTACTGACTTAACTACTATCCAGCTCTGGTTTTTGTTAACATTACTAAGGAGATAAACATCAAGCCATAACAATATAATAACTTAAGTGCTGAGAGGAAAGAATGGCACTTTTAAGAGGCCTATAATACATGAGGGGGTAAGATGTTAAGGCAGACTATTGACACTCAAGGCTGGAAAGATGGAAAGAGAAAAAAGGTTCCCCTTCTTTACAGTGCTTCCATTACACAGGAAAGCATTTTGTACATCATGGATAATAAAGTCAAATTCCAATGATTTTCAGGTCAAATTCTCTGAGACATCAATTTGGATATTAAAAACCTTTAGAAAACAATCTTGGTTACATTAGTACTCAACAGAAAACACTTTAAAGTCTTAAAGGTCACAAGTGTAATTCAGAATTCTCTCCTTAAGCAAATTTAAAACAAATCTCCACCCCCAGATCCAAAATTGTTTCCACATCAACACATGTGGTTATGAGTTTAGAGACTTTCATGATAAATATAAATAATGACCTAAGTCAACAAAAACTTTAAGTTCTAAACTCAGTATTATGATCACTTGAGTATTTTTTTCTCTAGTTTGAATGTGAACAGCAATCCTTCATCTTTGTTCATTAAAAAACAGCAATTACCCACACAAAAAAGATTTATTGGTTAAGAAACAAATAGTTAAAATTCAGCCACCAAAGAATAAAGCTTTCAAAAAGAAAATAAATTGGCTGAAAGAAAGACATGTTGACATTGACAGGACATTATTTTGAGGCATCTAATCATTGTTAATGCTTAGAATTAGTTTTTCAGTCTGAATACATAACCATCCTAAAGTTCCAATATTTTAAGGATATTAGGAGCATAAAGTTAGGGAAAAAAAGATATTGTTCAATGACTTGTTGAGTAATGTAATCTAATGCTACGGTTGTTATATGATTTGACTTTGCTTATAATGCAGCTAATTCATTGACTTGTTCTTCAAATCTGCAAGATAAATTTGATAACTTTAACATGGAATGTTGCATGCTAGTTGGAAATATACAAAATGTTTTTAAGATGCCATACCTTATTTACCCTGTTGGTGTGTTCCTTGAAATTATTTTCATTTTTTTTTAATTTTGGTATCAGTAATATCAATTACATGAGCAACATTATGTTAACTAGACTCCCCCCAATTTTCAAATCCTCACCACATACCCCATGCTCCACATCACTCAACCATTGTGGAAAGCAGTATGGAGGTTCCTCAAAAAACTAAAAATAGAAATACCATTTGACCCAGGAAATTATTTTCATTTTTGCTTAGTTTTCCTCTTGATAATTCAATTCACAAATTGCTATGTGAATGCAATGTTTAAAAATCCTTTTGTAAAGTAATTGCTTAGCCCAACCTTAAATACATTAAATACATTAACTTAAATATATTAAATAAATTATTGGTATTTTCTAATACTTATTTTGTAAATCAGCTTTTAAAGTAAATCATAACTACATTCACAAATTATTACCAATAGTTTAAGCTTTACTTATCATTTTGGAGTTTATTGATTCTTTATCATTTCATTTTACAATGCTACTGAGCACCTAAAATGTAAATTCTATAGCAAAATTAGTTCATGTATGGATTAGAAATCTACCTGCAGAACAGCAGGTCACAGAACAGCTAAAAAATACATTGGTATGGATCAGTGGAAATAAGAACAAATATCAGTATTTGGGGGTAAGATATGAAATAATTAAAAAGTAATAAAAGATAGTTTAGGAATAAATAGCAAAAATCATGGTCCAGATAAAAAATGTTATAGAAATTTAGACACAGACAAGCTTAAAATGATGAGAGAAAACATTCTAGTAAAGGTGGCTTCACTGGTTAATGAAGGAATCTTAGATAGGTCTTCATCAATAAGAAAACTGTTACCAGGCAGTGGGTTGTGGAATTCCTCAGTTCTTGTCTTCATGAAGGAAAGAATTCAGTCAAGGGACTTGATAGTTAAAGCTGCAAAGGGTTTTTTATTTAGCAAAGTGAAAGTACAGTACACTCCAGAGAGAGAGGAGCAGGCTGAACCTGAGGGTGGGTAGCAGCCTGCCATGTTTTACATTGTGTTTTTTATGGGGTTTTATTTGGTGTCCTCCCTCCCAATTTGTCATCACACCACACTTTGGATCTGCCTTGGTTCCTCCCCTTCAAACTATTTGTGCATGCTTGCATCCACCATCTTCCCGTGACCGTCTAAACAAAAGCCATGGAGGGTGGGGGTCTAAACCAATGTAAATGGTACTATAATGATGTTACAATAGCCTCAGGGTTACTAGTGGACAGTTTTCCTTAAGTGCACATGCTCCAAAATTGAAAATGTCTCTGCAACCCATACCTTTTGCGTATCAGTCTCTGCTAAACTACAGAAGGGGTTAAAAGGGGTTGGTCTAAGGGAGACAGGGCAGTCTCTGAGTGGAGACTGGGTGGTCTGCTGTCCTCCTCTCTCCCCTCCTGCTTGTGTGTGTCTATAACTGCCTACCCTAACAGAACTACATCATTCATTGCCTCCTGTCTAAACCAAAAAAGGATGTGGATATGTAAAATTAAATAAGTTGCATAATGTATGCTTTATTACTATTTCAATGCTTAGGGTAAACTCCTAGTAATTAAGTGTGAAATCATGGGGTTGGTAGACTGGAAGAGTTCATGAATTTTGTTTCTACCACTTCTGAGAAGTGATCTTTTCTTATCTTTATCTTTTTTCTTGCTTCTGCTTGTTTTGGGCTTATTTTGCTCTTATTTTACTTTTCTCACTTGGAAGCTATTGATTTGACACATTACTTCATTTCTAATGAAAGTATTTAATGCTATAAATTTCCCTCTAATAAATACTTAGCTGCATTTCAATTTTTTCACATGTTGCATCTTCATTTTTATTCCACTTAGAATATTTTTACTATACCATTAGATCTTCTCTGTGACCTATTACAGTAGGTAGATATGAGCAGGGAAGGGTTTGGGGACTTTGACCAGTGTCTGCTTTTGACTAGGTGCTCATTTATATTCTAAACATTCCATTTAAACTCTTCTCATGGGAAGTGGGAAGGGAGGTATAGATACAACTTGCCAAAACTGACTGGTTGCAACTGGAGGAGAAATTGACTCTGACTTCACCTCTAAATATGTTATAGACTCATTAAAATAGTAAAAATCACACCTCCCTACACCATGACAGTTCAAAGGCAGACCGTCTAAGAACAAAAAGAGGGCATCACCTTATTTCTCAGAAATCCCCTCCCTATCCCAATGAATAAGCACCCCCTGCTTAAACTCCAGCTGTAAGACCATCCAAACCAAACCACACTGTGCTGCTCACCTCCAGAGCACGCCCGCACTCCCTCCTTGAGTGTGTGCCTTTGCTTTATTAAACTACTCTTGGCTTGAACCTGCTCAACCTGCTCATGAATTCTTTCTTGATCAGAGTCAAGAACCCCTCTCCTAGGTGGAGGTCTCACCTGGCATGCAGGAAGATCTCCCAGGATTGTATCTCCCAACAGCAGACCCATTATTTTGAAGTGTTTTAATATACAAGTGTTTGGAGACTTTGCTACGTTGATGAAAAATTCATTTAAGTCACCTTGAAATAAAGACAGAGTTTTATATGAGCCCAGAAATATCAACTCTCACGGACAGGAGAAATGTATCAAAGAGCTCCAAGTCATACAAAAGGTTTTATATCCTCTGGGAGAAGGCAAGAAAGACAGAATATTAAAAGGAGTACACTCCATTTATATAATATATGCAATCCTAAAAGAAAGGTTGGGGGTCTATACATAACAAGGCAATAAAGGGCATCAAGGGGAAGGGCAAACATGGCTTATCTTACATACTTGAGGAAAAATCTGGAAAGCAAAGGAGAACAGATGTGCTAAATACTTTGTTCAGCTTTAACTTGGCTTTAATTAACAGATTTTATTGTAGAATTAGAAAGTGTAAGTTACCAAGAGTGGCCATTTTAAGACTCCCAGAGTTAATGAAACTTTCAGTACTTGGGCCTTAGAAAGCTTTTTGGTGATCCCTGGTATGGTGGTCAACTTTTCTTTATTTTTACCTATAATCTGTTATTGAATTCTGCTTTAATTCCACTGTGGTCTGAGAAAAATACTTTGTATGCTTTCATTTTTTAAAATTTGTTATGGTTTTATGACACAGAATGTGGTGTGTCTTTGTGAATGTCCCATGTGTACTTGAAAAGAATGTGCCTTCTGTTGTTGCTGGATGGAGCACCCTGAAATATCAATTAGAGCCACTGGTTGGTGGTATTGTTCAGTTATCTATATCCTTGTTGATTTTTCTATTTCTATTAATTTTTAAGAGAGGAACATTGAAGTCTCCAACTATAATTGTAGATTTTTCTACTTCATCCTTTACTCTGTCAGTTTTTACTCTGTTCTGGGGTATATACACATTATCCTGGACTCCCCTTTCAACACTTCCTACCAGAAAGCTGGGATTTTAGGTACTCCATCCTGCCACATATTTCTGCGACTACACTCACATCTAGAGTTACGCGGCAAGAAGACAGAGAAGGGAAAACATAATTAGGAGAGGAGAGTGGAAAGGGAGTTTATCCTACCTTACTGAATTAGAGAATCAACTCTACCACTTACTACTTGTATGACAGCACTTCGGTGTCTCTATATTTCAGTTATCCATACAAAGTGGGATTTCCCCAGATCTGGCATAAGATTCATCTTAAATATTTAAATGCTGACTTCAGGGTCTTCACCCTAAGATTCTGATTCAGTAAATCAGGCCTACACAAACTGTGTTTTAACAAATACCCAAAGTAATCTATTTTATCTAGCAACTACAATTTAGAAAATATAGTCAAATATTCCAATTTCCTTCTGATTTTTCTTGAACCTTTGTATTAAAACATAAATAAAAGCAGAGCTCAAATTTAAAAAAAATCCACAGAGTTTCAATGTCCTTGGAACCTTGGTCTATAAAACTCATGAACCTTCTGAACTCAACCTTTAGAGTTGACAGAAATTATCATATGGTTTACAGTCTTTTACTTGAAAGACACCACTGGCCATTATGGGGATTTCAAATATAACATGCATGGGAATTGCAAAAAGGTATTAGGTTGAATCATAGAAAATAGCTAATATTTAATCATTTCTCACATACGAAAATAGCAATTTCCTATTATTAGGCTTAGGTTATTTTCTTCTAGCTTGTCATTTCCCATAATTTAGCAAGCATAATTCTTTTCAGTATTTCTTTCCTTTTCCCCACATTAGTGAGCAATGCTATTTATTTATAAGAAGGCTTGATGGATAGGAAATTATTCTGAGGTTTTCAGGTCATTAATTTCAAGAGTTGAGAAAGGTATGCTTTTACTGGGGGTAAGATCAACTTTAGTTATTTTCTTTGTGAAGTTATTTACTAGTTTTACTTAATCCACAGTCCCTTCTGACAGAGCAGAGAAAAACGGATAGATCTTCAGGGATTAATTTGTCCCTACCATATCAGTCAAGTAGCTTTTTAAGAGTTTGAGCTTTGAGTAATCTTACTGGTTAGCCAGAAGTTCAGTTGGCAATACACTAAAGAGAGACAGGATGAACAAAGTTCCACTATTTGGAAGGAGCAAGGAAATCATCAATTTTTTCATTCTATAAATATTTATTGAGGTTTTGCAGGGCACCACTAGGCACTATAGGGATTTCAAACATAAGTAAGATCCAGTCTATGTTCTCTAGGGGCTAACAATTTAGTGGGAAAACAGACACATGCACAAGTAATTACATTACAAGGTAGATTGTGTGATACAGGTTTTAATTTTAGCAGCATCTCTAATGAGATAAATATGTCTACACATTCAAAAGGCCTCCAGTGAAATTGGAGTATGTTTGTTCTCATTTCTCTTTTTTAAAAAACTCAACAAAGAGTTGTGATATCTTTAAAAAGAAATCAAAGCAGTTTTTCCTTTTACACATATTTTTGAGGTAAATATTTGCAATTTTTCTCTAAAGGTAACATTGCATCAGTTTGACTCCTTCAAAAACTGGATTTCATGTTTGGGAACTTACTGTAATGACAAACAAGGCATCACAAACTCTCTCAGCAGAGCTTCTGGTTACCAGCAAGATAGGTTTGACTAAGTATTCAGTTTGATTCAATTTGAATGAATAATGAAAGAATATATATGGATACTCTGTTGCATCTTATTATTCTACATTTTGGGGAGAGGATGGTTATAGACTTAGTGTTTTACTTATGTTACTTGGTTTATTTCTTTTTGTCTTAGCACCTGGTTTGAGAATGGAGTCATCACTTGCAGGGAATTATATGAACGTCATGTTAAAATCTATTATAGTACCAGTAACGGCAAAGCCTCAAATACATGGATGCTTCTTTGACCCTGGGATTTACCAGAGGATCTCAACAGGTTTTACAGGCATTAAGTAGTCAAGCCTCAAATCAGCTCTGAAACATGGATGAAACACAAGGTTGGTGTTATGAACCATAGAGGCACTAGGAAAAATGTATTTAAACAGCAAACCCTTGGAGAAACACCAAGCTGAGACAGCACAGCACTGCCTCTCCCTTGAGACAGAGCATGTGTTAGTGCAGATGTTCTCTAGCTTTGTTGTGCCTAAAAACCACTGATGCAATTTGTTAAATGCACAGTTGTAGGACCAGTACTTCTAAAACCTGGGTATATTTTTAAATTACAGATTCTGTTTCAGCAGTTCTGGAATCAGACCATACCTTCAGTACCAAAAGCTAGCACTAGCATCACCCAAAATCAGTAAGTCAGGGGAAAGCCTTCCTTGTTAAAACACAGACTGCTAGGCTCTACTCTCCAAAAGCCTGATTGAATAGACCTAGGGTAGAACCCATGACTTCATACTCTGAACAAGCTCCTCTGTGATCGCTGATGCTGCCTGTCTG
Organism: Manis javanica; assembly: GCF_040802235.1. Lineage (NCBI taxonomy): Eukaryota > Metazoa > Chordata > Mammalia > Pholidota > Manidae > Manis > Manis javanica. The sequence goes on along the minus strand of NC_133168.1, from coordinate 46,633,480 downwards.
AGGATAACTGTGGGTAACACGGGGCTGTTTTGCTCTCCACAACTACTGGGGTCTGACAATTCTTATTTTTAACATCCATGATAATTACAGTGAACGTAAAATTTTGAGAAACATAAAGCTAATAGAGACTGACCAGGTTATGGGGGGTTGACCCTGGAATAGGCAGCAAATGGTAGCTATCCCCAAGAGCCAAGTGTTACTTCAGTCAGTGCCAGAAGGACCCACCCAAGAAGCAGAACAGTGAGTGGAGATGGCAGGCGGGTGTGAACACAAGGGTGCCAGCCCTGCCTTGGCTCCAGTTACAGAGTCCTAGCACTTCAAGGCATGACCTGGCTCAGCAGCAGTAGGTAGAGGAAGCGGGATCTGACCACGGCAGTGACAGTCAGGTAGCCAGAGCTATCAAAACTGTGATTAAAGAAGGGAAGCCAAAGGTCACAGCCAGTTCTGAGGACTTACTAGCAGGAAAATGAGTCAGGGAGTGACCAGCTAGGAAATCAGCAACAGGTCAGGACAAAAAAGCATAAAGTAGTCCAGAGAAAACTGCTGAGGATAGAGGCACAATTTTAAGTTGTCCTGCCTGGGCTTGGTACCTTATCTGGAAAAGCTGAGAGAAGCTGGCATGGGCATTCAAAACATCACATCCATTTATTTAGATACTAATACCTATAAACCCCTCTTTTGCTTTCACTCAGAAGGAGCTCCTTACAGTTTACAGAATATATTTCCATTCTCTGTTTAAACAGTCTTCTTCACCCATCAAGATACCTGTTATTTTCATAATTTTTGTTCCTATTTCTCAACTATTTCTCTACCACTGTTTAGAGCACAACTGCTAATTATCTTTTTCAAAAATCAGTTTTATCCTGGACAGAGCTCCCAGATTGTTCTTAGATTTTTTTTACCTGGCTAAAATTCTAATGAAGTTATTTCCCTAACTAAGGTCCGAAGACAACCTGCGGTGTCACACATTTAAAATGCAGATTCTTGGACATCACCCCCTCTCTCTGAATCTCTAGGGCTGAGCCTCTTGAATATGCCTTTTTAAGGGCTTTCACTAGAGATTTCTGTTTACACAGAAGGTTGAGAATGACTGTCATTATTGCTCTTTCCACTCTGTCACCTCTCTGGGGAGGCCTCAGCTGTTATAAATTTAGTAACTTGGGTCACTCCTTCCAGGTGAATGATTCAAAATAGTTTCTTAAAGACACAAGAGCTATATCACTCCTAGATGTCCTGAAATGACTCAAAAATAGTGGGGGAAAAACATTAAAAAACATCTAAGCACAATTAACAGTTTTTTCCATGGTAAAGTATGCAATGTAAGGATTGTTTTAGACCATATCCTCATAATATCAAACCAAACAGAATTGTACTCTTGGGTACATAAAGTGAAAAACTACCTCCCGTGTTAATTTGAGGTAAATCTATCAGCACTGATATCTAAAAAAATGGAAAATAAATAAAATCAGATACAAGGCCGAGTGATGTTGTCGTGGACTTTAAAGCCCAGAACATCATGTTCATTTATTTATTTATTTTTGGTTAGGTTTTGCAAGAAGCCCATCACAGTAGCCTCTGAGCACATTTACAGCATTTTAGAGGAGACAGTCTACAGTTTCTGTATAAATTCTGAGCAGCTTAAAGTGAACACTAGTTCTGTTATTTAAAAGGATTTCTGGTTTGTTTCAACTTGAAAGTGATTTAATAGGAGGCCTATGGAGAAAATCTGTCTCAGCAATCAAATTATAACAAGTAAGGATTAAAAGTATTAAGAAGTTTAAGCAAACTTTTCAGCTGCCCTGGCTTTTTTTACTGGTTGAGGGGATAGAGGGTCATTTGAAAGTTGGCTGTGAGAATAAGTACAACAAAATTATAAGAATGAAAAACATCAAAACTGTAAAAATTTGGGGGTTCATTATGCATCTCCAACAGCAGTGTTTTCCAAATACTTGGGTTTGGCCAAATCCTTGCAGCCTTTTTCCCAGGGACATTTGGTCCCAGTCTACTTCTCCCTTTCTGAATTTATAAAGCCAACTGTATTTTACAGGTAAATTTAATTTACATTTTCAGATTCATTTGTACCTAATCCACCAAGGTGTTTTGTCATGTGAGCCACTGGGTTTTGGAAAAACCTTGTGACCTTTTTAATAACTTTCAGAATCCTTTTTCTCCCCTTTAGAAATAGGAAGCCACTCTAGCCAAAAGCAAACAAGGTTAGACTCCAGAGTGTTAGATTGGGGCTTGACATTTAGAAACCACAGATCCAAATGGGTATTGAGCTCAGCAAGACATTCCTTCCTTTCTTTATAAGGTGAGAAGAAAACATTCAGGATAAAACCAAAAATGATTAAAGTGGGGAATGCATTGCTTTTGTCTCTTATACACAAAAATAAATCTACACATTTCTTCTAACTAAAAAAAATCTTTAAAGAATTTGTAAGCCTAATTTATTTCTGATATTTTTTATTATGTACACTGAATGAACACAAATTACATACAGTAAAATCATGTATATATTCATAAACACATACATTATAAAGTTATAAATATGTTTATAAAGTTTTTACTAGTTAAGAATTTATTTAGCTATAGCTTTTCTAAAGTCACTAAATTGTGTTATGTAGGTTATAATAATGGCAAATGATCTAAAAGAGCATATGGTTGAATTCATGGACTTTTAGCAGGTCAGTGCCCCAAATATACAAAATGATTGTTAATTAATCTACTTTTTCAACTCTTCAAGGAAAAAGAGTGTCAAATCTTCTGGTAGTCACGGGATAAGATTAAGAATAACTGATTATTGGTTTCCACCAACACTGACTTAGTTTTTTAATCTTTCCAAACCTCCAATAAGAACACAGAGAAGCTAAAATAACAAAACAAAATTCCATGACAAACATCTACAGCAAAATTCAGAGAAAGGGTGCTCCTGTAACCCCCACACTTTGACCTGACATCAGGCATACATGGTATCAGCAACAGTATGGGAGAAAGTGGAGGGAAGACAAAAGCACTTCTGATGAGGGTGAGATCCAGAAAGAAAATTCCTAAAAGATATTTCCCCCAAGATGAGATGTCCCTATATGTGTGCAAAAACTCAGCCTATTTGAAAACAGCAGACACAGCTGGGAAGGGCCTTCAAATGATGTAATTTATGAGTCAGTCAAAGAAATCACAGAGCAGACATCATGCAGGGCAGTCTTGATGCCAAGAAATCTCCATTGACCAACCTAAGGCCCCTTTCAAAATAAATGTCCAGCCTAAGGAGAACAGCTAGGAGGAGGGCCAGATGGAAACACTAAGGCGAAGGAGAAACTCCAGAATAAAAGCATGGGATGGAAGGCCAGAGCTGAGAAGCTAAAAGAGCTTACTTGACGCTTCTTTTCTTTGCACACAGGAAAGCACATCTCACTTAAAATCATCAAGAGGAAGGCATTGTGGACAGATACCATGTGAAGTTTTCATAAAGAAAAAGAATAATGAGCAGAATAATCTTCACATAGACAACAGAGGCATGCCAAAAATTGTCCTACAAAATAGATAAACAATATTCCCTAATATCTCAAAATAAGCTAAAAGAATTTAAAAAATAATAGAAACTATGAAAGAATACCAAAAGAGTTAGAAACACTCAGAAATTAGCTGATGGGGGCAAAGAGAATATTGGAAGAGAAGAGGACAGATCTCAGGACAGACTTATAATGAAAAGTAAAAATCATTTCAGAAATGACAATTAAGCTAGAAGGAATACAGGAACAAATAAATGGACATGGATAATGAATAATGCCTTTGGATACATGGATAATGCCTTATTGAAAATAGACAAGAAAGATGAAATTTTAAAACTATCTAAGTTTTTAAGAAAAGAAATGAAACAATTTAAAAGAAAATGAAAGATGGAAAAAGGCAAAGTCCACCACCTATATAGTAGAAGTACCCAAACAAGACACCTAAAGCAATAGAATAGATTTAATAACAAAAAGTATATTCAAGAAAACTTTCCTGAAATAAACAAAAACTTTAAGCTATGTACGTATTGAAAGGGCAAACCACATACCTAGAAAAATTTAACCAAAAGAGACCACATACTATTACAGTAAAACTTTTAAGGAAAAAAAAAATCTCGAGTCTCAAGACAGAAAGACAAAGTTACTTATAAGGGGAAGAAAACCTGATTGTCATCATGCTTTCTAAAAGGAACACTTTATGACAGAAGACAATGAAATATCTTAACATATTTGAGATATTCAAGGAAAGAAAGCATGAGCCAAGGCTTTTATATGCAAAGTGACCTTCAAATAAAAATGTTGAGCTTTTTATGAATATATAAGAATTCAGAAGTTACTGACTCCATGGAACCCTTCCTGAATAGTTTTCTAGAGAACGAATGGTGGATAACCAAAATGGCATAAGGCTAAGGATGGGTGGGGAGCATTATTATACATTTTAGTACACAATGGCTATATGTTCAGATGACATATACACAGCACAATTATTAAGATGTATAGGGAGAAGAAGGAATATAGAAAATAGAATAAACTTGCTAATTACCTTAAAGCCATTGCTAAAAATACACAAAGTTCTAAGAGTTAGAATATCACCAACCCTTAATGAAATAATGTGCACAGACAGTAATTATCAATGGCAATTAAAATCATAAAAAAAGAACCAGACAATATTTGTACCCTGTTAAAAGTACACATTACCATTATTATACCACTATTATACATTATTTCTGTTATCTGGAAAAGACAAAACAAAACCTGAATTTGAAAGTCTCTAAATCCTGCTAGTTTACAGAAAATACAGGGGAAAGAAGAACATGTCAAATAATCCTACAAGGATACACTGAGCAAAACCCAGACTGGGGGAAATTCTCCAGGCAAATAACTCAGTCGCTTCTACAAATAAATTACCAGGGAGGAAAGGAGTGAAGTGGGCTTATAAATCAAAAGAAAATTAAGATATATGTCATACAATGGTAATGTATAAACTTTGTTTAAATCCTGATTTGAATGAATAATCTTGAAGATTAATTATGAAGCAATGGAGGAAATTTGAACTTTTTTAAAAATATGCTAAGGGATTATTGGGGGATTTTAAATATATTGTTCTGTTTCTTAGAAAAGAATACACAACTGACTATAAAAACCTTATCTTAATTATCTAACTACATTATTTAGTCTGCCAATATGCTAGCATGAAATTAGTATTATAGCACTGTGGCAATGGTATATGACATTGATTAAATAGAAATTTAGAAGTCCCATGATTAAAAATAAAGAATAGAAATGTGAGAAAGTACATCAAATGAGACCCAGTCTAAATAAATAATTGCTTGGCCCAAAACCTGTCACTTCAAGGATGAAACTGAGCTCACTAATGAAACTATTCCATAGACATAATTAGTCTTGTAGTAAAATATTTTTATGTCTAGAATGAGCTCTGTTTGGCTTACATTTGAACCCATTTCCTTTATTTGTAGAAATGGGCATATCATGACAGGCCTGGATTTGACTATCTTTTTGTCAGTGACCACTTGGTTTTGAGAAGGAATCTGAGGGAGTAGATGTAATATTAAGTGAGATAGTATCTGACATGTGAAAAGTAGTCACTGGTTATTATTACCACATAAAAATCTTATTAGTAGTTGTATTATATAGGGCCCTTACTCACAGAGAACATAATCCACTTATAGTTAATTTTAGAAAAAGGGGATTATTGAAAAAATTAAGTAAGGCAGTTTACAGAGTCTTTGAGAGAATCAAAATTGGGTTTGAATACTGCAGACACAGGAATAGAGCATCAAAGAAAAATGCCCAAAACCTCAAGGGTTATTCTAGTGTGCACACAACAGCCAGCCAAATATCATCTTGCTGTTTGACAACTAAGACATCAGGGACCGGCTTTCAGAAACCCCAGAAGCTTAAAAGAACCAAGTTTGTCATAAAGAAGCAAGTGCCTTCACTATCAAAATTGCCACTGATCTGATCTCCACATAACCACTATTGCTCACTTCTGCCTCCAGGTCTCCATTGGCTGTGTCTGCTCGTGGAACCTAGGTCCCAAGTAGAAGCTTTGCTGCAAAGGATTCTGAGAAATACAGCTTTAGCCCTGTAGACTCCATTATAAAAAAGTTATGCTGGAAGGGAGTCAAACGCTTGCTAGGTGAACTAAAAGAAGTGTCTTCCATTGTTTGCTGAAACACTTAAATTCACTCTGTGTTTTCCTTTTTTAATAGTCAGCCCTGCTGACTCTTTTAATCTTCCCCAAAGGGACCATCCTTTCTGAGTACCTTCATCCTTACTAGGCTTCTCTAGTCTTTTCAGATCTTCTCTTAAAATGTTATTAAGCTTGCCCCTTTATTTAATGTGTCTAGCTAGCTAATGCTAAATAGAGCAGAAGGATGACTTTTTCAAAAGGCATACATCTGTTAAAATATTCCACTGTATTTGACTTTGATGAAAAAAAGGACTTTGCAGATAAATGCTAGACTTGATAAGATCCATTTTTCTTATGTAGCCTTCTATAATATATTGTATGTACAACATATTAGCATGTATTTAATTAAATTTTTACTTTGGTTTTAGATGATCTTTTAAGGTCATTAAGAAAATAATTCTCTCTTGAAAAGTATTTAAGATATGTTAGATGCTACTTTTAAAAAGTATAAAACAGTATATGTATTACCAAATGACGTTTTCAAAAATAATAATCCCTAAATGATGCTTTTGTTATAAAATAGGGTCAAATTCCAAAATTCATATTCTTGAAAATGGGGAGGTCCACTGTCCCTCCTCTTCTCAGCTCATTGTTCATTGTTTATGGCTACTTTTGGAATTTAATAAATTATACAAACTATATTTATTTATGTTCTCACCTCTGTCTAGAATTGCTTCATTAAAGCCCTTTTCCCTTTTTTCTGACAGCCACACGTAAACACATGAAATCATTTCACTATAAATAATCTCAATAATGGGTGAAGGACTCTCGTCTTCTCAAGAAAGTGGGTTAATAAGTGCATCAGCTCATCTATCCTTGCCTACCAGATGTGATTTGACTTAGACATTTCATAGTTTTCTTTGCAATCAAAATGGGAAAGGAAACAAATGGACAAATAAAATGTGTTGAGGACCACCATGAATTGAAGAATGGGGTAGTGTGGAAAGAGATGAAGGAAGGGGTGAAGGAACTGCTTGAGAGGAACTGCTTGAGAGTAAGGATGAATGGTTTGAAAATGATACAGAAGGTAATGAAATCCAATTGGTTTAATGAAGGCAAGGGGACACCATGATCTTAGTTATACAATTTTGAAATGGCCTGGAGTGTAAGAAGGAGGAAAGACAGGTTAGAAATTTTGGGCTCACTGGCCTAAAACAGGAATATTTTAAAAGCTTCCCAGTTTTGCTAAACTGCAGGCTGTTTTCAAATTGCCAAAATAACCAATTTGGTACAAATATTCATGTACAAATATTAGTGATCAGTTGGTTCAGAACAGTGGCAGTTGGTTGATGGGTGGAAACTTTTTAACCAACATAATAAAGAAATAATAATAAAAGCAAGGGAAAGAAGAAAACTACAAAACTATAAAGTATAGTCTTGGCCCCTGAGAACTCCCAGAGCCACCCTCACAGTTAGGAACCAAGTTTGATAGGCCAGAGAAAGACTGGCAGTTTTCAGGCTTCCTTCTTGCTCCAAGATAATTGGGCCAATGCCCATTGACAGTGACCAATCTCTTTCAATTTTGCCCAGAAGGGTCTGGCAAGCAAAGTTCAAATCTCTGGAGAATATTTCCATCCTTAGAATAAACTAAAGGCCCAGATTGTATTTACCATATGGGTCAATTAAAAGATAAGCAGCCTCAGAAAACATGTGGTACATATTCCACAATACTTTAGAGAAACCAGACAATCTATCTTCCATAGAATCTACAATTTAACAGAAAATTAAAAAATTGCATTGCAGTCACACAAAACTTGCCAGTATCAGATTGTTCTTAGGCACAAGTAGATATATTCCTTTTTTTCTCCTTTTAAGACTAACAAAAAATATATTATTTTGCTAGCCATAATATCCTAATCAATGTGTGCCTTTTGTACCTACATAAGCCACCTGTAATGCAGTTTAAACAGTTTTTGTCTATTTTGCCCTGAAGAAATACATGAGATAATATTCTGTCAATTGATGTTAATTTATTCTGTTTACCTATAAGTGTATCAGGACACAAATGCCTTTAATAATATTTCAATCAGTCTTTTAAGTCCTAAATCACTAAATCATGACTAAAAATTATAATATTTTCCTCTGAATTAATAAAATGTTAGTTTTATTATAGCATTAAGGTATGTCTAGGTAGTATCTTAGTCTTCTATTAGAGAAAATGTGTTTTGGCACCCAAAGAGGGTGACAAAATCCCTTTAATTTACAATGTAAAGCAATCATGCTATTTAACAGCAGACAATTTTTTACTTTACTCTTTGCCTTTATTTTTAGTGTCTATGATGTTTTGTTCCCAGATGTAGGAATGTAGCAAAACAGGGACTGTTGCTAATTATTGAGCAAATATACACATGAAGTCCAGATGTTAATATGTGATCAGTTTTTTCTATCAGCAAATAGATTTCTTTCTGTATCATGTTGAGATCAGATAAGATTCTTCCTACACTTTAACTTTGTCATTTGGAGCCCTTACTTTATTTAGTTTTCAATCAGTTACATATCATCCACCTACACTCTCATGTAGTTTTTTTATATCCAATGAATTAACTTCATTAATTTTACCTATTTTGTTAAGCACAGTCTAATCTAGGTTTCCACAAGAAAAGAACCTCTAAATAAATATATTTATTTGCAATTTATAAAATAAAATGTTGAATCTAAGCTCAAAGAGAATGTCTGGAAAGAAAAAAATCAAGACTACATTTATATTTTGCTGGATGTTCACATCACATGTTTTCCTCCAGAGTGGGTTATTGATAAGAGAAGAGCAATACAAAACCCTCAATTAACTATGAGGATTTTGAAAGTCATTGTGCTGGATGAAAAAAAAAAAAGTCTATCTCATAGGTTGTCAGTGGATCAATAAATGTTCACTATGTAATTTTTTTTATTTTAATTTGAAATATATTTCTGAGTCCATATACCAGAGCAATATAGCTGTTTACATAGAGACTTACTGCAGTGTTTTCTAATGCTAACTTCCCATTGTAAACTGACTTCACATCATTCTGAACGTTCTAGAAACATTAGCATAATGAAGTACTGGAAAAACTGTATTTCAGCCTATAGCATTCTCACAGGAATAAAATGAGATTGGAACAAAACCAAAATGGATTATTTGGAAAAAACAGTCAATGAGCTTAAAATTATGGTAACTACCAATTTTTTTTTTTTGGATTCTTGGAAACAATGAAAAATATTTTATTAAAGTATGTCTCAGTTACTCAGCAGATACATACATTTGTTTCCATTTGTAGATAAAATTAGGTGAAGAAATCTAGGAGTCGCTATTATTTAAAACTGTATTTTTGCCCAAACTGAAGTGATAACATTACAAAGTCTTCCACCAACCGAGGAGCCAAAGAGGCTGCTCATTGTCTGATTTGGCTCAAGAAACAGGGAACACGGTGTTGCCTTCTGCAGAGTTGGTGGGGAACCAATTTCAACTGGGTCAGGTTCAAAATTTCAGCATAATACTGATATATCTGTATTACACAAGAATTTATGGTATGCAAAGATTTATTTTAAGAGTTCAATATAAACTGGCTGTATATTATTTTTTAATTTTCTAACAAACTTAGCTTGATTTCTCCACAGCAAGCAATTTTCAATACATTTGTTCATGGAACTTTGCTTAAGGGAAATGAACCATTTTGTCCCAGAGAAAACTTTGGCATTAAAGTAAAAAGTCATAGCTGTAGATTTACCTCCGGTGTGTCTCATCAATGAAAACATGTCAGTGACTCATATGCACGTTAAGTAATGTGGTTAAGTAATTAACAGGCCAAAGACTATGAACAAAAAAAGTTCAATATCCATTATAGACCTCTGCATCATGTAACATTAGAACAATAAATCTCCAACTTTAAATTATCACTTCCTACATCTTAATAAGAATTATGTGAATTAATCAATTAATCGGGGACCAAAAACAAAGCAGACCACGTGTCTAAAAGAAACTAAATTATATATCCTCAAGTTCTTTTTCTCTTTTATCCTATGAATAAACTAATATACTTAAAAGGAATAAAAATCAATAGAGGCATATGGAAAAAAGGACGGTATGCTTAGATATTAGCAAAAAAGAGAGGGGTTTTAAACATTTTAAAGGAAAGTAAAATTTTTATGAGACCATTGATCTTTTAAAATATCTACCAAAGTTGCAATCTTTGTTATTGGGCTTCACACTTCAGGAATTGAATCCCAATTTGTATCCAAGCATATGAAAGTACTTGAAATATTAATTTCCTTACAATGCCAATCAATCTCTAAAATTTGGGAAGAAATAACATATCTGGGAAATGCTAGTAAGTAATGCTTGTGTTATAGTCTTCACTAAAGATAGGCCCCTAAAAGACACTGTAATAGGGATTTCATATAAATTATAGTTCAACAACAGAATCATGATTGCTTGTTATCTTTATGTAGCAGTAACAATCTGGAAACAAAATTTAACTTTGAAAAGCATCTTGTTAAAATTACCATTTCCTTGCTTAGTGTTACAGAACCATAGATGAAAAAGTATTTCAAAAGTGATTAGTACACCTCCCTGATTCTAGGCAGGGTTACACCTAGGTTATTTAGTAAATGTAGTTGGTGGGGAAAAAAAAAACACAGAAAATACATCAATCACTTCTAATCCCAGAAATTTCATTATCAGGAAATTACTTTCTATTTATCATTATAAGCCTTCTTATCTATATTAACTCCAGAACACTAAACTTTGAACAATAAGATTGGTCCTAACTGGAATAATTTCAATTGATTATACCCAATAATTTATAGGCCATTCAAATACCTTTTAATGATAGCACAGTAATATTGAAAGATTATTGTTATGTCAGAAAAATATAGTATTTATTTCCCCAAAATTTCCACTGCATTTGTTGGTACATTTTTTCAAGAACAGAAAATGAAGCACTTAGAGTATAAAGATTAATCTCTACAAATAAATCGAATATTAGCATTGTGGCCTTGTGGGAACATAGTGGTCCAAAGGTATCCAGGTGATTCTGAATAAGAAGCCATAATACTGTAGGCAAGCAACTTAGCCTCTTGCTTAATATTTTTAAACATTAAAATTGGAATAATAATGGTTATCTGAGAAAATTAATTACATAATATGGGTTGTAGGAGTCATAAAAATGTCCAGTCTACATTTTTACTTAATAGCAGAACACAGGGCTTAAATTAACTATCTAATTTTCACAACAGATATACTGGTATACTGACAAGTCACAAAGTTTTACTAAAGCTTTCTTGCTCCAAATGAACAGACATAAGATGGATGAAGTCTAGTAGAGCACCGGAAAGGCAGAAAAACTAAAGATAACACAATCACAATGGCTGAGAAGTCAAACATGCTGTTAGTACAAAAAGCAAGCTTAATATGGAAATATAAAGATTTACAAAATCTTTTTTTTATAAATATAAAGGTAAGAAAAAAATCTTTATAAATATGAAGATAAGAAAAATAACGTACTTGTCATTTATTCACACTTTCATTAAAATGCTTTGTCAAATTTTAGTTTTCCCCTTTCTGAAAGAAGCAAAAATTTCCAGAGGCCAAGATAAAACTATTAAAAAGACAGAAAGTAATTCTTACTACACATAGTTAAAGAAGTTGGGAGAGCTTAAGATGAAGAAGAGGACACTTTACCTAACTTTCTTAGTGTGAAAGGCCGTTGTGAAGAGGATATTAACCAATTGTTCTATACAATGACAAGATGAAAGAGTTTTAAAACATCAGCAGAAATGCTTGTAAAACTTAGCAGGATAGGCCATAATTTGGATTATTGCAGAATGTTTCATTATGTGGACAGGCATTGAAACTGACTGTTAAGAAAGGGCCTGTAATCAGGGTCTTTAAGAATAGAAAAGATAACAATTCATCTTGAATCGCTTGGCCTTACCTTTGTTAAAGCCTGAGTACTTGACCATGACCTCTAGGATCACTTCTAGCCCTTGTATTTTATTCTCAGGAAGAGAAATGGGTGCTCTTCAATTGACTGTGGTTTACAATTTCTTATTTTATTACACTTATTGTAATATTAGCACACACTTTTTGCCCAGTTAATAGAAACATTTTTTAGAAAGAAGAGAAGCTCTGTATTCAACAAATGAGTTCAATGCCAATCTCATCACTTTAAACCCTGCAGTTTTGACACAGATTAGTACAAAATGTTTGAATTTCTTAGTTTTAATAATCACAGTGAATACTAGTAGGTTTTCATTTCTAAAGGTAAGCATAATTGCACATGTCCAGCCAGATGTAATTAAGTCTGAAAAACTGAAACATTTTAGCCAGTATTCAGAAATGTAATAGTGTGTTTCATTATTAAATATTACATGCCCTATAAATTGCCACAAAAGAAACATTTCATTAAAAAAATTATTGGTTATATTCAAAATGACTTTCTAAACCATTAGGTAGAATTTGTTTCCTTAGAGAACTGAAAATGATACAGCCCTTATCATTTAACTGCTGATCTCTTGGTTCCCACATGCTCCAGAACGAGGATTTGGCCTGCTGAGTTTTGGCAAGCCTTATGTTGGTATCGAGCAAACTCCCTTCCAAAAAAGTGTTGGATAGCACTACCATAACTCTGAGTTGTACTGAAATCCAAGTGTGAATTTCCTGGAACACATATGGGAACATGTAGTCAACAGATTTCTGAAACTGCATACCAGCACTTTACTTTCCCTCTACAAGTGCTTGCCTATCTTGGAAGAAAATCTATTAAAATCTTTTCCAGAGAGAAAATATTGAAACTAAACGGCCCCTTTGCAAGTCAGCTTCAAAGTTTTCTATCCTAACATCCATATAAATGTTTGTTGTGTTATATGTGAGGGCACTCTCCCAAAAGAGCAAAAGATTAGAGTGACATTGACAATCATGATCATTATCTTCTATGCAAATTTCCCTATATTCAGCTTCCCTCCCCCCCTACCCATAATCAGGACAGGTTGAGTCTTAAGACTCAAATCTGCTATTTTGGGCTTTTGCCCAATAAGAGGTTTTGTTAAAAGCTGTTTTACACTGCATTTTCTTAAACTTCCTGACTAAAATACTGATTTCCATATATTTTAAAAAGTCTTTCTATTTATTCATTTCCCACCACCTTCAACCCCTTATTCCTAAAGAATTCTCTGGGTACCTACCTGAGCATGTTCTCCACTCTTCATATTTCAGGCACCTGGAAAGAAATGACAGAATTAAGGAGATAACTCAGCCACGTTCTGATGTGTCATACCAATAGTCTTAGTAAGTCAGGATAATTTGAAAATTCTTAGTCTACTCTCCGCAATTAATAATGCTTCTTATGGATGCAGAATACTTTCCAATCTAGAGTTACTCAGACACTCAGGTAACCTGGGCTATTTAAATGATCATGACAAATAGTTTCTAGTGAACAGCCTAATACATAGTAGGATGAAGGGAGGAAAGAAGTTAAATATGGAAAAACCTATTCTATAATCTGAGTAACAACTAAATACAGTAGAAAAATAGTTCTCAGAATAAAAATTGTTAAAAAAATTAGATCATATACAGATCAGGTATTTCCCAGAATTTGATGTCATGCATAATCTACAAACATAAATGCATTTTGAAGACAACAGACTAGCATTTAGGACTGACACTGATAGAAATGAATCGCAAAGCAAAGAATTGAGACTAACAGGTCTCTGTTGAGCAAGCTAGGCAAATTTACATGAATCTAGGACAGTTGGCACAAATACACTGTTTTCACTTACCCCTACAATTCCCAAAGATTTTTTAAATGTGTTTTACTCAAAAGACAACTATCTGATAAAATGCCTCCTGATCTGAAGTAGCAGGAAAAACTGTTATTTTAGATAGGAGGTTTGAACCATGTATGTGGCAATGATACTGTTAATGGAGAGAGAAAGACTGTCAACATGTGGAAGGTCCCAGGCAGAGCCTGCGTGGTGTGCACAACTCAAGATTCAGAAAGATGTGTCCAATTCTGACAGACTTGGACAATCCAGAGAGCTGTTTATTTGAGTGAGGGGCAAAGGACCTTCTTGGGGTTCATCCCAATGGAGGAGAGACCCAAGTTCATAGTCTTGACTCAATAAAAAACAACTGAGTTGGTCAAGGGGGTTGATACTGAATGTGACAGTGCGTACAAGGTGTCTGCTACTAATCAGATTTGTCTCCTGATTCAACCTGATGTATCTCTTTTAGGGAGACAGGAACTGCAAATTAGAAAAGAAAACAAAACTAAAAAAGTTGTTTTTTCAAAAAAATTTCTAAGATGTTGAAGCTCAAGCCAATCCTTGAGGATGTACCCATTAAGGAAAAAAAATACTGAGAAAACAAAATACTCCGCCATGGCCTTGCACCACTGTCAGGTACCAGGTATCAGCCATACCCCAGATCCACGGAGAGTGGAATGCCGTGCACAGCTAACAGTGCCTGCAGTGGCAGTATTTCCCAAGAACAGTGCTACTGGGGTGCACAGGCTAGAGGTTATGACTACCAATGATGTTTGAGAGCTTGTTAGAGAGCACATGTACGTTTCCCAGCATAATTCCCCAAAATAAGTAAGAAAGACTGAATAGAGTCAAGTCTCAAAACAAAAAATAAAAATGAGAGCTAAGGAAATATTGCTCATTTCTAAAATTCATCTCCATATACCTTCCTCCAGGTGGCTCTGGCCTGGAACAACATGAGTTGCATATTTATCATACAAATCAGCTAGGATTAAAAGTATTTTAGATTACAGGAACTCAGGACAAATCTGCAGTTCCAAGCAGAGCAGTTTGTTAAGACTCTCATAAAAATATATTGTTTGGTAAGCTCTCCAGCTTCATTTTGAAATCAGAAAATTTACTAAAATGTCAAGTGCTCTCAGCATTAATCACTACTTCTTTCTTAATAAAATTCTTCATTTGGTTTGTATAAGCTTGATTTTTGTCTTAACTTTCCAGCTACTCCATCTTAGGCTTCTTAATTTCTCCTTCTGTTCACCCCTTAAGGGTCCTGTGCTCCAAAGCATTATCTTGTATCCTCAGATCTTTCTACACACATTTTCCCTCGGAGATCTCATCCCCAGTAAAGTTTCACTTATGACTTACGTGTTGACAACACTGCTACATAGTTGACATAGTTAAGAAACAAATCATTAAAAGTTTTCAAATTTCAGAGAAAAAAAGAGAGAAGGGATTTGGTGAGTAGAAGTAAAAGTAGAAGAAAGCTTAGATAGGGAAAAAGAGTACTTATAACACAGCCTCCATAATACCTTTCAAGTAACTGGACTACTCAAGAGACACTTTACTTGAAATTGTTAACAATGTTAACAAAGGAGAACCATTTGTAGTCTTTTCAACAATATAATGAGGCTTAGCATTTGTTTGGAGAAACAATCCCGAAATTTCAGACATTTTGTTTGGCCAGGAAAAAAAATCCCTGAAGGATGAGGGAATCTCAGCCATTGCTCTGTCTTATTTCACTGGTTCAGTTGTACATCTTTTTAAAATGTGATCTAACATGAGCATACTCAGAGAAAAAAAAAAACACTGGGGTCAGAACATTTGGGAGGTAAAAGGGAAAGTCAGTGTTCAATATGCCAAACTCAGGCCCCAGAGAAGGTCCTCCTTCTAATCATCCAGTGGGTTAGAAGATGATATACTTTTAAGTCAACAGGTGTTTATCTCATAAAAATCCAAATATTATACTACTGAACAGTCTCCTTGGCTTCCTTAAGAATACTTAGGATAAAATAGGGGGAAAACCTCTCCTGCCCCTGAGGTAATGATTTCAGCTGGCTTGACCATGTCTGTGTGCGAGTGTGTAGGACAGGGGCGAGGAAGATAATAAAATGATGGTCTTTCTTGTTTTGTAGAACATTCACTAGATGAACTGAAGACATCAGCTACACAGATGGCAACATCTAGTTTCTCCCAGCACCCACTGCTTTGAAGAGAGTTCAAACTCTTCCTGAAGCAGTGAACATCGCTGCCTCACCAGGACCCACAGTGAGGAAATATTAGATCCATCTGCAAAATAGCATGCTCCCTGCTCCATGTGTCCAATGTCTAGCCAAGATAGAGGCAATGAACAGTGTAAATATGTAAATCACACTGACATGTGTTTTTTTATATTTTATTTGACTGGGTCATACATAAGCAATCTTATAACGAATTAAAGTTTAAATATCTTCCTTGTCTATATTGAGCACAGGCTCAGCTCATTTAAGAGAGTTATAAAATGACAAATTGAGCTTCACTTATATTTCCCTTCATCGCTTATTTGTAAATATAAATTTAATATGTACCATACACCTGATATGTTGAAGACACTGTGCTAATAAATTAAGGATAGGAGGAGGCACAGGAGGAATAAGATGTCTTTGCATGAAAAAGCTCACAATCTATTCCAGATACAGACACAAGTTCACCAACCCTAAAGCCAGGCATTCCACGATAAGTGAGACAACAGAGGCCACAGAATACTGTGAGAGAATAAACATGAGCTGTCCTTAGAGTCTGAGGATAAGTTTTCCTCAAGTAAGGAAGAATATTGCAGGCAGAAGGACAAGCATGGACAGGCATGGAGGCATGAAGAATATATGTGAAAATCAAATACTTCTGTTTTCTTTAACAAGAGAGGAAACAAGTTTGGGGCATCAGTTGAGAGATATTTTCTGGATTGCTTATTCTCCGTGTACTCAGCAGAGTTCTTAGAAATTGAAGAAATTTCCAACAGAAATTGTTTCACACACAAAAAACCTGCAGAGGGAGAAATATAAATGACTAATGAAATATAAAATGACTATAAAAATTCAACCTAACTGGATAGCAAAGAAACAATTATCAGAATATTTTCACTGATCAAATAAGAAAATAAATAATAATGATACTCTAGTTTGGCAAGAATGTGCAGAAAATGGGCATTTTTGTATATTTCCTGAGATACAGCCTAAGGAAATAATCATTGCCCTGCAGTAAGAGATACTAATAAAGAGATTTATTGAGGCATTATTTAGAAGTAAAAAAAAAAAAAGAAAAAATTACATGTCCAACAATAAGTAACAGGTTAAGCTAATTACTGTACAAACAAAAAGTAAAATATTATGTACTCATTAAACATATTGAAGAAGAATAGTTAATGAGTGAGATTTATGTGTACCCTTTATGTTAACTGAAAAAAAGTTATGTCTGTATATATACACAGAATTATGAGAACACATACAAAATAATGACAGAAGTTATAGTGGTGGTAGATTTAATGGTGGCTTTTATTTTCTTTTTCTGTTCATAAGCACTTTCTAAGCTTCTAAAGTGAGTATGCAATGATTTTATAACAAGAAAAATTATTTACCCAACTTTACAAAAAGCAGATGCACAGTTGTCAGTTCCTATATTGGGACAAGAGCAAGGTACTTTCTACTAGTGAGAGCAATTTTCCTTGTCAGTAAATGGAAATACTGAAAGAGGAAGAGGACTTTAGACTCTCTTTTCATAAATAATAATCACTCACTATAGCACAAAGTTGCTGTCCTCCTTCATTTTGCCAGTTGCCCCATTCAGCAAGGCTGAATGCTCCCATGTGATTATGTGTCCTCACACACAGAATTGAAAAGATAACTTCCAGGGAGTTCTCCTTTCTATGATAGTTCCCTCCACCCAACCATTCTGTTAAGGATCTAAAGTAACATACTAACTCTTTGAAGCTGCTAGAATATGTTGATAGTACATCATTGCAAACTACAGAGTCATGTTCAACCAAATAACTAAATTCTATGATATTATTTTCAAATACATTCAAGTTCTCTGCATTTTTCCTCATAATCTAACAAGCCCTGTAGTAGTTTACTGAGTACAGAGGAGGCACGGGCTTTTCCAATCGGTTTAGCACCTGACTATGAAATAAAATCCCAAGATACATATGTGCCATTATGTAGGTATGTGGGAAAGTGAGTTTAACTCTGATAATCAAAGTCTTGTAGCAAATAATATTGAAATAATGCCTAGCTTTATAATTTCGAGAAAATATGGTTTTCCTGAGGAATATTAGCTTCCCAAAAAGTAAGAATATTCTTCTAGGATAGTTCAAAGTTTTTGGAAACTTTGTTAGGACAAAGGTGAGATAATGCCAGCATGGTTTCTTCTAAAAGGTCTGTGTTCTTCCTTCCCTTAAAATGATAGAGGAATACAAATTAAAAAGCAGTTTTATTTTTGACTTTCAGTAGTGAAAAAATATAGTTTCATGTAAAACAAGCTTACAGATTTCAACAAAGTCCACCCATTATGCATACAGTGAGTTCTGATACAACACATATCTGTATTCTTAAAAAACCTCACTGTGCAAAATTGTTCAACAAAAACACAAGGCTTACAGAGAAAATGGGGTCTGTAGCACATTACTCAAAAACTTTGTTAGTTACACATTTTTAAAAGATAGAAGCCAGTTATATGGATTCTATGCAATCCCAATCAAAATCCCAGCAAGTTTTTTTGTGGCTATCAACAAACTGATTCTACATTGTATATGGAAAAATTAAAGACTCATAAGAGCCAACACAATATAGAAGAACAAAGTTAGAGGACTGATGCTATACAAGTTCAAAACTTACCATAAAGCAACAGTAATCAAGGTAGTGTGGTGTTGATGAAAGAATAGACCAATTAATTAAAGGAAAAGAATAGAGAGCCCAGAAGTACATCCCAATAAGTATAGTCAACCAATTTTTGATAAAAGGAGTGAAGGCCATACATTGGAGCCATGATAGTCTCTCTTCAACAAATGGTACTGGAACAACTAGACATCCACATGCAAAAAAATGCATCTAACCACAGACCTTAGACCCTACACAAAAATTAACTCAAAATGGTTCATAAACCTGAATGTAAAATGCAAAACTATAAAATTACTAGAAATAACACAGGGAAAACCTAGATGACCTTAAGTATGGCAAAGACTTTTTAGATACAAAACTAAAGACCATCCATGAAAGAAATAACTGATAAGCCAGACTTCACTAAAGTTAAAAACTTCTGCCCTATGAAAGACATTATCAAGATTAGGAGACACACCACAGACTGGGAGAAAATATTTGCAAAAGACACATCTGATAAAGGACTGTTATCCAATATATACAAGGAATTCTTAAAACTCAACAAAAAGAGAAAAAAGCATCTCAATTAAAAAATTGGCCAGAGATTTTCACAGACACCTCACCAAATAAGATATACAGATGACAACTAAGCATATGAAAAGATGCTCCACATTACATATTATCAGGAAAATGCAAATTAAACAATAAGATACCATTATAAACCTTCAAATGGTCAAAATTCAGAATACAAACATACTAAATGCTGTTAGTGATGTGGAGCAACGGAAAATCTCATTCATTGCTAGTAGGAATGCAAAATGGGACAGCCACTTTGGAAGAGTTTGGTGGTTTCTTGCAAAATTAAACATACTCTTAGCCATAAAATTCAGAGGTCACACTCCTTGGTATTTACCTAAAGGATTGAAAAAACTGCACATGGAAATTTATAGCAGCACTCATTCATAGCCACCAACATTTGGAAGCAACTAAGATGTCCTTCAGAAGGAAAGAGGATAAATAAACTGTGGAATATCCAGACAATGGAAACTATTCAACACTATAAAGAAATGAGCTATCAAGCCATGAAAAAACATGGAAGAATTTTAAATGCACATTACTAAATGAAAGAAGAAATCTGAGAAGCCTAAATACTGTGTAAGTCCAACTACATAGTATTCTGGAAAGGGCAAAACTATGGATACAATTTTTAAAAAATCAATGTTTAGGGGTAGGGAAAAGAGAGATGAATAGACAGAGCATACAGGATTTTAGGGGAGTGAAAATAGTAAAACATTATAATGATGGATACATTTTATCCAAACCCATTGAATGTACACCACCAAGAGGTGAACCCTTAGATAAATTATGGGCTTTGGGTAATTATGATGTGTCAATGTAGGTTCATTCTTGGTAAAAAAAAATACACCATTCCATCACATATACACAATGGAATATTACTCAGCCATAAGAAAAAAACAGATCCTACCATTTGCAACAACATGGATGGAGCTAGAGGGTATTATGTTCAGTGAAATAAGCCAGGCAGAGAAAGACAAGTACCAAATGATTTCACTCATATGTGGAGTATAGGAATAAAGAAAAACCGAAGGAACAAAACAGCAGTAGAATCACAGAACCCAAGAATGGACTAATAGTTACCAAAGGGAAAGGGACTGGGGAGGATGGGTGGGAAGGGAGGGACAAGGGCAGAGAAAAAGAAAGGGGACATTACGATTAGCATGTATAGTGTGTGGGGGGCACGGGGAGGGCTGTGCAACACAGAGAAGACAAGTAGTGATTTTACAGCATCTTACTATGCTGATGGACAGTGACTGTAATGGGATATGTTGGGGGGACTTGGTGAGGGGGGAGTCTAGTAAACATAATGTTCTTCATGTAATTGTAGATTAATGATACAAAAAAAAAAAAAACCCACACCATTCCAGTGAGTGATGTTGATAATGAGAGAGGCTTTTCATGTGTGGGAAAGGGGGTATATGGGAAATCCCCATACTGCCTTCTCAACTTTATTGTAAATAAAATTGCTTTAAGAAAAGAGTCCTTAAAAAAGATAGAAACTTAACAAAAATGGCAACATTTGTTAAGTGGTTACAATATGTATGGCTCTTTACTTTGAAAAAAGACCTATGCTTTTTTGTGGGAGTAGGAATCTGAATGGTTGCAGCTCATGAGTTGTTGTGAGGTAGTATAATGAAAGTTACCTGGAATTAGACTGAAAATTATAACACTATTTGCAGGTAGATGTGGTTCATAACACACAAAGTCAACTGAGGTAGTTGGTAGATGTTTGAAGTGTCTACACATGTGCATTTTCTGTATTTCTATATGGCTTTGTTTGGTTGCATGCAGTTTTCTGCATTCACACATTTTTTTTGCAGAAAAATCATGCATTAGCAAATGTGAAAGTCACACACACTATGTTCAAATTATTCCCTAGTATACTAATTGTTTTAAAACAACATCATACTCTCAAAACAAAGAGATTTGTTTATGTCTAGTAAAGTTGTGTGATGGACAAAAATTTGGTTCAACTACTATATGATTCCAACCCCCTATTTTTGATTACCTACATCATAAAGGATGAGACATTTTAAATGCTCTTGAAGCTAGAAGTGGCCATGTGAGACAGTTCTTATCAATGGCATACAAGCAATGAGACAGTCTAAGTAAATGATATAAACACTTGGAAGGTGACCACAATGTCCCAGTTAATGATTATGCCAAACAGAAGCCCTCACTAAAATCCTTATGTCACATGAATTCACAACAGGCCAAATCACTGGGAATGTGCACAGACAATAGTACAGAATGCTGATGATTGGCTCTATAGTCAGAAAGTATATACTGAAATAATTCTGGCCACAAATTATGTGACTTGTACATGAATGTTCATGTAAGCTTTATACAAAGTAGTCAAACCTAGAAACAAACCAAACATCCATCAACAGGTAAACAGATAAACAAAGTATAATGTATCTACACAGTAGAAGAAGACTCAGTAATTAAAAGGAAGAAGACTAAGCAATTAAAAGGAATGATTCTGAGTAAAAGAACTCAGAAATAAAACAGTTCATACTATATTAGCCCACTTACATGAAATTCTAGATAATACAATCTCATTTCTGGGTTGAAGCAGATCATAACTTGCCTGGGGCTTAGAGAAGAGGGGAATATTGGCTAAAAAGGGGCATAGGGGAACATTTTTTGGTTAATGGAAATGATCTATATTTTGATTTGGTGGAGGTTACATGATTGCATCCTAGTTAAAAATCATCAAGCTGTACATTTAAAATGTATACCATTAATTGTATGTAAATTACACATCATTAAAGTCGATTCTTAAAATACCAAACCAGCCAAACTAGCTGACACTCCTGGGATTCTTTGGCCAAGGGTTCATGTTCTGATTCTCATAATCTTGATGGTCACACCCACAGTGTTGCCAAGAAGGCAGAAATTACTGATTCTGTCCATATAAAGTTGTTACATCTCAATTTATGCATTTGAGTGTTTCTCCCCTAATTTTGTATACTATCTTACTTCAATTCAACATGTCAAAGTACTACAAAGAACTCATGTAATACACTCAGCCTTATTTCCAAAAGAGTTAAGCTGTCTTTGACATTCTCCCAAACCACATCTAAATGACCTAAAACCTGGAATCTTCATTTTTTGGAAGAGAAAAATGCTTTAAAATTACATTTGAAAGGACCTTGACAGATTCTTGCAAGCCCTCGCAAACTCTGGGGCATAGATTTTGATCCATGTCTCCCTGCTAAAAAATACACCATTATTTTACCATCTGATATCTGCTGTGCTCTCCCATTGGGAGTTTAAAAGTGAGAATTCTTTGGAATCCCCCAGAAAAAGTTTTCAGGAGGTGGTAGTATCTATAAAAGGCCTAGGAACAAGTGGACAACCACAGGAAGGAGCAGGTTCCAAACAAGACCCACAGATTAAGATTCAAGTGACCATAACTACAGATTGTCACACTTTAATTTGCTTGTTTTTTTCCACTCCATTTTCCTAGCTTGTTGTTTTTCCTTTCCTCTTTGCTAGTTTACATTTCTGAGTTGTTAACAGAACTCTTTTTTACTCTATATGGAAGACTCCAAGACTGAGGTGAGTCCTACATGCTGTGAGAATAGCAGAACTATATAGTCTCTATAAGACATTTAAACCCCTTGCCCAAGATGTTCATAAATTGAGCAAGAAGGAGACGGATTCAAGATGGTGGCCTGAGAGGGGAGACAGATCTCCTCCCAAAACCAAATATAATATGAAAATATACTTAATACAAGTAATTCTAGAAGAACAACAGGAAATAAGACTGCACCAGACTGCATACACCTTGAGAACAGAGCAGACCCAATGAAACAGGGTAATATACCAAAGCCTTGATCCGCCAAGACCCAAACCCTTCCTGCACCCCAGCTCACTGTCAGGAGGTAGAGAAACAGACAGAGTGGGGAGGGGGTGAAAGCCTAGAAAGGCTGAACACCAGCCCTGGAGATTTGCTTTGGGAGCACAAACCTATATTGCACGGTGTTCTGGAGATTGGTGGGGTTGGAAAACTAAGACAGGCAGAATACTTGGAGAGACTGAGATTCCAGCCATTTGTAGAAGACAGGGATCCACATTCAGTCACTCTGGGACAAAGGAAAGGCAGGCGGTCTGAGAAGCTTCCTAGCAGTGAGAGGATGGCTGAAAGGGTGGGGTTTGCATGGAGCTTGCTGTGCAGGAGAAGGGATAGGTGGACAAGGTTGTCTGGGTGCACTCTGCCCAACAAGTTGGGAACTTTCAGGAACATCAGGTGCTCCATTCCCGTGGCAGGCTACTGAGCTTCAAGGCCCAGTGTGATACACAGCCTGCTGCACCTTCCTCCTGGCCTGCTGGCACCAGCTCACAAACAGGCAGACCCTGCCCTGGCATCAGGCCAGCCAGAGGGAGGCCCTGCCTATGGCAGCTACAGATGGAAAGCTCAGTGGCTTACACCTGTGTGCTTGCCCAATGGGTTCTGGCAGTGGAGACTGGCAAAGCATCCGGGAAGCAGGAAACAGCTCTTTCATACCCCCAAGCACCAGCACTGCACCCCTGCAAATGCAATATCACTCCAGGGGCTGAGCAGCTCCAGAGACTAGAGCTTCTGGGCACTAGAGGGCACCACATACAAATATGAAATGTCAAAGGAAACTGATTCAAACAAAAATCTCAAAAGCAATAGAAAAAGGTCCAAATGAAACTGAACTGACCAATATTCAAAATAAAATTCATAAACATGCTCATGGAGGTACAGAAAAATATTCAAGAACTCAAGGATGAATTTAGGATGGGGATTCAATCATTAAGAAATGCCATTTCTGAAATGAAACATAAAATGGAGGGACTTAAAAGCAGATTAGATGTAGTAGAAGAGATGGAAAATGGAATAGAAATTAGGGAAGAGAAATACAAACAATCTGAGGCACAGAGAGAAAAAAGGATGTCTAAGAATGAGAGAATATTGAGAGAACTGTGTGACCAGTCCAAACGGAACAATATGCGCATTATAGGGGTACCAGAAAAGAGACAGAAAGTGTTTCTGAGGAGGTAATTGTTGAAAACTTCCCCAATCTGGGGAAGGAGATATAGCTCAGGCCATGGAGGTGCACATATCTCCCAACACAAAGGACCCAAGGAAGACAACATCAAGACATATAATAATTAAAATGGCAAAGATCAAGGATAAGGACAGACTAATAAAAGCAGCTAGAGAGAGAAAAAAAGATCACCTACAAAAGAAAACCCATCAGGCTATAGTCAGACTTCTAAGCAGAAACCTTACAGGCCAGAAGCAAGTGGCATGATATATTTAATGCAATGAAGCAGAAAGACCTCAAAGCAAGAATACTCTACCTGGCAAGATTATCATTTAAATTTGAAGGAGGGATTAAACAATTTCCAGATAAGCAAAAGATGAGAGAATTTACCTCCCACAAACCACCTCTACAGTGCATTTTGAAGGGACTGCTGCAGATGGAAGTAATCTTAAGGTATGTTAAAGGTATGGTAATCTTAAAGATGTTACCAGAGGAAATAAAACCACAGTAAAGAAAGTAGAACAATTAATTACAAAGCATATACAAAATCAAATCAACTACCCCCAAAGTCATTCAAGGGATAAACTAAGAGTACAGAATATGATACCTAATATATAAAGAATGGAGGAGAAAGAAAAAGGAAGAAAGAAAAAAGAACCCTTTAGGTTGTGTTTGTAAAAACATGCAAAGTGAGTTAAATTAGACTACTAGATAGTAAGGGAATTACATCTGAACTCTTGGTAACCACAAATCTAAAGTCTGCCATGGCAATAACTGCATACATATCGATAATCACACTAAATGTAAATGGTCAGAATGCACCAATCAAAAGACACAGAGTCACTGAATGGATAAAAAAACAAGACCAATCTATATGCTGCATAAAAGAGATTCACTTCAAACCCAAAGACATACACAGACTGAAAGCAAAGGGAAGGAAAAAGATATTTCATGTAACTAATAGGGAGAAAAAAGCAGTATTTGCAGTACTTGTACTAGACAAAATAGACTTTAAAACAAAGAAAGTAACAAGAGACAAAGAAGGATATTACATAATGATAAAGGGGTCATTCCAACAAGAGGATATAACTATTATAAATATCTATGCACCCAACACAGGATCACCTACATATGTCAAACAAATACTAACAGAATTAAAGGGGGAAATAGAATGCAATGCATTCATTTTAGGAGAATTCAACACAACACTCACTCCAAAGGACAGGTCAACCAGACCAAAAATAAGTAAGGAGACAGAGGCACTGAACAACATATTAGAAGAGCTGAACCTAACGGACATTTACAGAACACTCCATCCGAAAGCAACAGAATACACATTCTTCTCAAGTACACATGGAACATATTCAAGAATAGATCATATACTAGGCCACAAAAAGAGCCTCAGTAAATTCAAAAGATTGAAATTGTACCAACAAGCTTCTCAGATCACAAAGGCATGAAACTAGAAATAAATTACGCAAAGAAAACAAAAAGCCCATAAACATACGAAGGCTTAATAACATGCTCCTAAATAATCAATGGATCAATGACCAAATAAAACCACACATCAAGCAATATATGGAAACAAATGACAACAATAATTCAACACTGTAAAATTTGTGGGACACAGCAGAGGCTGTGCTAAGAGGGAATTGTATTGCAATACAGGCAAACCTCAGGAAAGAAGAACAATCCCAAATGAACAGTCTAAACTCACAATTAATGAAACTAGGAAAAGAACAAAAGACTCCCAAAGTCAATAGAAGGTGGGACATAACAAAGATTAGAGCAGAAATAAATAAAATCAAGAAGAATAAAACAATAGGAAGAATCAGTGAGAGCAGGAGCTGGTTTTTTGAGAAAATAAACAAAATACAGAAACCCCTAGCCAGACTTTTCAAGAAAAAAAGAGAGTCCACACACAAAAACAGAATCAGAAATGAGAAAGGAAAAATCACCACCGACACCACAGAAACACAAAGAATTATGATCTTTTCATACTATTAAAAATTATATGTTAATAAACTGGATAACTAGAAGAAGTGGAGAACTTTCTAGAAAAATATAACCTTCCAAGATTGAACCAAGAAGAAACAGAAAATTTGAATAGACCAATTACCAGCAAGGATATTGAACTGGTAATCAAAAAACTACCTAAGAACAAAATGCCTGGACCAGATGGTTTCACTGCTGAATTTTATCAAACATGTAGTAAAGACCTAATACCCATTGTCCTTAAAGTTTTCCAAAAAGTAGAAGAGGAAGGAATACGCCCAAACTCATTCTATGAAGCCAGCATCACTCTAATACCAAAACCAGGCAAAGACACCACAAAAAACAAAAATTACAGACCAATATCACTGAGGAACATAGATGCAAAAATACTCAACAAAATATTAGCAAACGAAACTCAAAAATACATCAAAAAGATCATCCATCATGATCAAGTGGGATTCATCTCAGGAATGCAATTGGTACAATATTCAAAAAATCCATCAGCATCATCCACCACATCAACAAAAAGGACAAAAACCAAAAGATCATCTCCACAGATGCTGAAAAAAGCATTTGACAAAATTCAACATCAATTCATGATAAAAACTCTCAACAAAATGGGTATAGAGGGCAAATACTTCAACATAATAAAGGCCCTATGTGACAAACCCACAGCCAACATTATACTTAACAGCAAGAAGCTGAAAGCTTTTCCTTCAAGATCAGGAACAAGACTAGGATGCCCACTCTCCCCACTTATATTCAACATACATCTGGAGGTGGTAGCCATGGCAATCAGACAACACAAAGAAATAAAAGGCATCCAGACTAGAAAGGAAGAAGTTAAACTGTCCCAGTTTGCAGATAACATGATATTGTACATAAAAAAACATAAAGAATCCACTCCCAAACTACTAGATCTAATATCTGAATTCAGCAAAGTTGCAGGACACAAAATTAACACACAGAAATCTGTTGCATTCCTATACACTAATGATGAATTAGTAGGAGGAGAAATCAGGAAAATAATTCCATTCACTATTGCATCAAAAAGAATAAAATACTTAGGAATAAACCTTACCAAGGGTGCAAAAGACCTATACTTTGAAAACTACAACACTCTCATGAGAGAAATTAAAGAAGATACTAATAAATGGAAACACATCCCGTGCTCATGGATAGGAAGGATTAATATTGACAAAATGACCATTCTGCCTAAAGCAATCTATAGATTCAATACAATCCCTATGAAAATACCAACAGCATTCTTCAACAAACTAGAGAAAACAGTTCTAAAATTTATATGGAACCACAAAAGACCCTGAATAGCCAAAGCAATCCTGAGAAGGAAGAATAAAGCAGGGGGGATTATGCTCCCTGACTTCAAGCTCTACTACAAAGCCACAGTAATCAAGACAATTTGGTACTGGCACAAGAACAGACTATAGATCAATGGAACAGACTACAGAGCCCAGATATAAACCCAAGCATATATGGTCAATTAATATACAAAAAAGGAGCCATGGATATACAACGGAGAAATGACAGCCTCTTCAACAGCTGGTGTTGGCAAAACTGGACAGTTACATGCAAGAGAATGAAACTGGGTTATTGTCTAAACCCATATACAAAAGTAAATTCGAAATGGATCAAAGACCTGCATGTAAGTCATGAAACCATAAAACTCTTGGAAGAAAACAGGCAAAAATCTATTGAATATCAACATGAGCAACTTTTTCATGAATGCATCTCCTTGGGCAAGGAACAAAATAAAAAATGAACAAATGGGACTACATCATGCTAAAGTGCTCTGTACAGCAAAGAGCACCATGAGCAGAACAAAAAGATATCCTACAGTATGGGAGAATATATTTGTAAATGACATATCCAACAAGGGGTTAACATCCAAAACATACAAAGAACTCACATGCCTCAACACCCAAAAAGCAAATAACCCTTTTAAAAAATGGGTGGAGTATATGAACAGACACTTCTCCAAAGAAGAAATTAAGATGGCCAACAGGAACATGAAAAGATGCTCTGCACATGAAAAGATGCTTCACATAGCTAATTATCAGGGAAATGCAAATTAAAACCACAGTGAGATATCACCTCACACCAGTTAGGATGGCCAACATAGAAAAGAGTAAGAACAACAAATGCTGTGAGGATGAGGAGAAAGGGGAGCCCTCCTGCACTGCCTGTGGGGATGTAAAATAATTCAACCATTGTCGAAAACAGTATGGAGGTTCCTCAAAAAACTCCAAATAGAAATACCATTTGACCCAGGAATTCCACTCCTAGGAATTTACCCTAAGAATGCAGGAGCCCAGTTTGAAAAAGACATATGCACCCCTATGTTTATCACAGCACTATTTACAATAGCCAAGAAATGGAAGCAACCTAAGTGTCCATCAGTAGATGAGTGGATAAAGAAGATGTGGTACATATACACAATGGAATATTATCCAGCCATAAGAAGAAAACAAATCCTACCATTTGCAACAACATGGATGAAGCTAGAGGGTATGCTCAGTGAAATAAGCCAGGTTGAGAAAGACAAGTATCAAATGATTTCACTTATCTGTGGAGTATAGGAACAAAGCAAAAATTGAAGGAACAAAAAAGCAGCAGACTCACAGAACCCAAGAATGGACTAACAGTTACCAAAGGGAAAGGGACTGGGGAGGGTGGGAGGGAAGGGAGGGATAAAGGGGGAAACGGGGCATTACAATTAGCACTCATAATGTAGCCTGGGGCACGGGGAAGGCAGTATAGTAGATAAGACAAGTAGTGACTCTACAGCATCTTACTATGCTGGTGGACTGTCTATAATTGGGTATGTGGTAGGGACTTGATAATGGGGGGAATCTAGTACCCATAATGTTTCTCATGTTATTTTATATTAATGATACCAAGATAGAAAAAAATTTGAACAAGAAGTATTTCAAACTATAGTTCACATTAGATACAACACTGACCTCTCTAGGGTGAATATCTATTGTCATACTCCTACAAATCTCTCTGGAATTTTTAATATTACTATAGAGATTCAGGAAATAAACAAGGAAAATAAGAATTTATGTAATTTGGTTATGCCCCTATATCAGCTGCTGTAGGCACTAGGGATTGAGAAAGAGATCTATTCTCTTGATGTAATTAGGGTTCTACGATCCTCGCTTAGAAGAGGGCTACAAACTCTGATGATGGTCCTTCCCTTAGTATTTGCTTTTGTTGCACAGCTCAGATGCATGACCTTCAGAGTCATAAAGATTGTTGCACAATTCATCCAGTCAAATAATTCAGCAAATTATCATCCAACAAAAGAATAGGAATATGACCCCCTCTGAAAATTTAATACAAAAGCACAGCACCTCCAATAGTGGTGCAGATCTGGATTGATCATGTCTCCAGATGAAAATGGTCTATCCTCCAGCTCAAACGGAAAGATTATCACAAAGTGAGGAACTGAGAATTGAATCTACCCATGTCATTCTAATTCCCTTCCCCACAAATTATCTCACGTTCACAGAGGTATATACACTCACATGTCCTAGTCATTCCTTCAACTATGTTTTGGGATTGTGGGAAATAACTCAATACTTGCTTTATGAAACTCTAAATCCCTAAATTCAACTGGAAAATATAAGTAGTAATCTAGGATAATTCCTAGCTGAATAACATGTGTAAGTGGTCTAAAACATCATCTAGACTTTGTACAACCACATATTCAAATATCATGATTGACCCAGCCCCCTTGTCCTTCAAAAATTATAAATTAAATGGAATTCAGTCTATCTCTGTGTGGTCTTCTGGATGAACCTCACAAAATGAAGTATTTATTTTGACAAGACATCAAAATTTGGAGAATATTTTTCAGACGTTTTGGTCAAAATTTTTTAGATTGAACAGATGTTGGTAGGCTAAGAATCTAACTTGTATATATAATATTTACCATGCTATAAAAAGTAAAAGGACATAAAGAATCTGAAGAAATTTTCTTAATATGCAATCTCTTCCAAGAGTTAAATAAAAACTTTAATGTAATCCTTTTATAGAATCTAAATTTGCTATTTAAGATTAACTTAAAATACATATTTCCTTGGGGTGATAAAAAATATATTTTACCTGCTACTGATTGCTATGTTTTACTAATTCATCCCGTGTTTTCTTATTTGGAAAATGCTATATTCCTAAAAGGTAATATCTTATGCTACCCACTGCCACCACCCACCACCCATCCCATGCTCCAAAACTGAAGAGATTTTCCTGTTGTTTGTACTTTATGTAAAGCAAATACATAAAAGATGACTTTGATATGGTTCTCTTATTAAAATTATCTAGAGCATATGGATGTGGATCTCAGTTTCTTACCTGAAAGTCACTCTATAGGATAGTTATCAATGCTTGTATCAAGCCACTCATTTCTGCACACTCTAGAGGGTTTCCAAGAAGTATCACACCGGACATCAATATGACACTTTAGATCAGGTGTCAAATTTTTCTTCATCCTTTGTGTCTGGTTATAATGGAATAGATGTAGGAGAGGGAGGGAAAGAGGCAGGTTCTAAACAAAACATATTGTAAATATGACTATATTATAATGACTCATTCTCCTTTCTTATTTCCAGCTTAAAAATATCATCTTCTTAAAGATATATTTTTTAGAGATGAAAGAAATTTCTACAGCCACTAGATGTCATTGTGATGTCATTCAAATATTGATGGACAACCACATATCTGATAAAATTAGAAAGATTTACTTATTTATTTCTGAAGGAAAAACATGAAAAGTTGTCATTACCTTGAATATAGTAACAAAACACTACCTTCATCAGGGAAAGCTAAAGTTCCTACTGTGCTGAAAAGCATTCTGCAAACCTTGGGAAAATAATTAATGGTGGTTATTTGACACTGTTCTAGCTTTTCTACTTCAGAAGATGCTATTCATTCTACATGTTTTAAAATTGAAATTTTCAGCTGCTACTGTTGTTAGTACTCAACTTGTAGTAAGAGGAAACAGTAAATGAGTGAAAGCAATTGAAGGTAAAATTTCAAATGAAGAAAAAAGGGGAGAAAAAAAGAGATTCATATGTGGTAATCCCTATTTCTCTGTGAGAGTGAACTCAAGGGTATATATTTCTATAGCACAGTAAGAAATGATGGGTAGCTGATTGATGAAGAAAAGTGAAGGTTTGGCATATCTTTTGCAGGTAATGGAAGAGTATTTTGGACTGTGTTAAGTGTTGTGGATCCTCCCCTTAAATTCATAAATTGAAGCCCTACCTACCACATGGGAGTGCATTTGGGAGATAAAAGGCCTTTGAAGAAGTAAATAAGGATAAATAAGGGTGGGGGCCTAATCCAACATGACAAGCATACTTATAAGAAGAGGAAGAGAAACAGACCCCAAAGACATGTATGCACAGACAAAAGTCCATATGAGGACACAGTAAGATGGCCAATATCAAGCCAAGGAGAGGCCAGGCCACAGGGGAAATCAAATCTGCCGTACATTGATCATGGATTTCAAGCCTGAAGAACTATTAGAAAATAAATTTCTGTTGTCTCTGTGGTATTTTATTACAGCAGCCCCAGTAATCTAATACAAAATGGTATATAGTTGTTAAACACAGGATTACCTGCAGAGTTAACATAAAAAACAAAACTTGTAATGATGCTGTGGCATATAATGATAGTGACCTCCACAATATTTGTTCTCCGCTTTCTTATCAGCAAAATGTGATTTCAGTCACAAAGCTAGAACTGGTGGTTCTATCTGATTAACAAAGAAGTAAGCTGAGACAGCTTTTTATTGAAGTATAATTCATACACAATCTTATATTTTTTCAAGTACACAACACAGTGGTTCAACAGTTACCCATATTATTAAATTCTCACCCCACTAGAGCAGTTATTATATCTCAACATAGGAAGATGTTACAGAATCATTAGGTATATTCTACATGCTTAATACTACCTCTATGACCAATTTAAATTAAGATTGAGAATTTTTGTGCCCTTTTATCCCTTCACCCTCCACCCCCACTCACCTCAATAGCTCCCCCATGGTTAACCACCAGTCAGTGAAATCATACGGTATTTGTCTTTCTCCCCCCGGCTTATTTCACTTAGCAGAATAGCCTCTAGGTCCATTCATGTTGTCACAAATGTCAGGATTTCTTTATTTTTTATGGCTGAATAATATTTCATTGTGTATATGAACCTCTTCTTCTTTATCCATTCATCATTTCATTGACACTTTGGTTGCTTCCATATCTTGGCTTCTGTAATAATGCAGCAATAAACATAGGGGTGCATATATGTTTTCAAATCAGGGATTTATTTTCTTTGGGTAAATTCCTACAAGTGGAATTCCTTGGTTATATGGTATTTCTATTTTTAGTTTTTTGAGGGACCTCCTTACTGTTTTCCACATGGCTGCACCAATTTACATTTCCAAGAATAGTGCAGCAGGGTTCCCTTTCTCTGTATCTTTGCCAACTTATTATTTCTTGTCTTTTGGATAGTGGCCATTCTAACTTGTGTGAGGTTATATCTCATTGTTTTGATTTGCATTTCCCTGAGGATGAGCAATGTAGAGCATCTTTTCATTTGCCTGTTGGCCAACTGTATTTTTTGTGAAATGGGAAAATGTCTGTTCAGATCCTCAACCCATTTTAAATCAGGTTGTTTGTTTGTTTGTTTGGTGTTGAGTATTATGAGGTCTTTATATATTTTGGATGTTAATCCTTTACCAGATAAATCATTTATGAATATATTCTCCCATACTGTAGGTTGCCTTTTTGTTTGATTGATGGTGTCCTTTAATGTACAGAAGGATTTCAGTTGATATAGTTTTACTTGTTCATTCTTACTTTTGTTTCCCTTGCCCGAGGAGATGTGTCCAGAAAAAAATGCTGATGCTTATGTTCAAGAGATTTTTGCCTATCTTTTTTTGAAAATAAGAATTTTATGGTTTCATGTCTTACATTCAGATCTTTAATCCATTTTGCATTTACTTTTGTGCATGGAGTTAGACAATAATCCAGTTTCATTCTCCTGCATGTACCTGTCCAGTTTTCCCAAAATAATTTATTGAAGATAGTGTCTTTCCCCACTGTATATTCATGGCTCCTTTATCATATATTAATTGAATATAAATGTGTGGGTATATTTCTGAGCTCTCTATTCTGTTCCATTGATCTATGGGTCTGTTCTTGTCCCAATACCATACTGTTTTGGTTACGGTATCTTTGTAGTATAGTTAGAGGACAGGTTGCATAATGCCTCCAGTTTTGTTCTTCTTTCTCAGAATTGCTTTGGCTATCCAGGGTCTTTTGTGGTTGCATATGACTTTTAGGATTACTTGCTCTAGTTCATTGAAAAATATCATTAGTAAAATTTTGATAGAGATTCCATTGAATCTGTAAATTGCTTTGGACAGGATGGCCATTTTGATAATATTAATTCTTCCTATCCATGAGCATTCATTTGTATCTCCTTCAATTTCTTACATCAGTGTCTTATAGTTTTCACAGTCAGGTCTTTCACCTCCTTTGTTCAGTTTATTCCTAGGTATTTTATTCTTTTTGATTCAATTATAAATGGAATTGTTTTCCTTATTTCTCTTTCCAATAGTTCATTGTTAGTATATAGGAATTCAACAGATTTCTGTATATTGGTTTTGTACCCTGCCACTTTCATGAATCCAGTTTACTTCTAACAGGTTTCTGATGGAGTCTTTAGAGTTTTCTATATACAGTATCATGCTATCTGCAAAAAGTGAGTTTTACTTCTTCCTTACCAATTTGGATGCTTTTATCTCTTTATCTTGTTTGATTGCTATGGCTAAGACTCCCAGTACTAACTTGAATAAAAGTGGTGAGGGTGAATATCCTTGTCTTGTTCTTGATCTTTCAGGAAAAGCTGTCAGCTTTTCACCATTGAGTATGATGTTTGCTGTGGGTTTGTCTTATATGGCCTTTTTTATTTGAGTTATGTTCCCTATATATCCATTTTCTTGTAAGTTTTTCATGAACTGATCCTGAATATTATCAAATGCTTTTTCAGCATCTATTGAGAGTCACATGGTTTTAACATTTCCATTTGTTAATGTGCTCTATCACACTGATTTAAGAATATTGTACCAACCTTGCATCCCTAGAATAAGCCCTACTTTGGTCATGATGGGTGATCATTTGGATGTATTTTTGAATTTTTTTGCTAATATTTTGTTGAGGATTTTTGCATCTATGTTCATCAGAGATCTTGGTCTTTTTCTTTTTTTGTGTTGTCTTTGTCTGGTTTTAGTATTACAGTGATACTGGCCTCATAAAATGAATTTGGAAGTATTCCTTCTTCTATTTTTTGGAATACTTCAAGGATGGGTATTAGCTCTTCTTTAAATGTTTGGTAGAATTCAGCTCTGAAGTTATATGGTCCTGGAATTTTCTTAGTTTTTTGAAAAACTATTTAATTTTGTTACTGGCAATCGGTTGATTCAAATTTTCTGTTTCTTCCTGGGTTAGGTCTTGAAGGTTGTATTTTTTTAGAAATGTGCCCATTTCTTCTAGGTTGCCCAATTTATTGGCATATAATTTTTCATAGAATCTTCCAATAACTCTTTGTCTTTTTGTGGTATCAATTGTAATTTATCCTTTTTCATTTCTGATTTTGTGTCCTCTCTTTTTTTCTTGGTAAGTTCAGCTAGGGGTTTGTCTATTTTGTTTACCTTCTCAAAGAATCAGCTCTTCACTGATATTTTTCTATTTTATTATTCCCTATTTTTTCTACTCTGATCTTTATTATATTTCTCCTTCTACTAATTTTGGGTTTCATTTTTTCTTCTCTTTCTAGCTTGTTTAGTTGTGAGTTAAGACTGTTTATTTGGTGTTGTTCTTGTTTCTTGAGGTCGACCTGTATTGCTATGTACTTCCCTCTTAGAACCTCTTTTGCTGCATTGTACATGTAATTGATTTCTAGGTTCATACCATTGTGATCTGAAAAGATGCTTGAAATACCAATATTTTTAAATTATTGAGGCTCTTTTTGTGTCCTCATATGTGATCTCTTCTGGGGAACGTTCCATGTGCACTTGAGGGAAATATGTACCCTGCTGCTTTTGGGTAGAACATTCTGTATATATCTGTTAAGTTCATATAGTCTAATGTGACATTTAATAACTTTTCTTATTTATTTTCTGTCTATATGATCTGTCCATTGGTGTAAGTGGGATATTAAAATACCCTAATATGATCATGTTGCTATTTCATCCTAGGTCCTTTAGTATTATATATATTTATTTATTTAGGTGCTCCTATGCTGGATGCATCTATATTTACAATTGTTATATTCTCTTGTTGGACTGATCCCTTTATCATTATGTGATGTCTTTGTCTCTTATTACTTTTTTTTTGAAGTCTATTTTGTCTGATATAAGTAGTGCTACTTCTTCTTTCTCTCTTTTATTTGCATGATATATCTTTCCATCCCTTCACTTTCATCTATGTATGTCTTTAGATTTGAAATGAGTCTCTTACCAATAGCATATAGATAGAAATGTTTTTTTATCCACTCTGCCACTCTATGTCTTTTAATTGGTGGACTTAGTCCAATTATATTTAAGGTAATTATTGATAGGTATGTACTTATTGCCATTGTATTGTTTTCTGGTTATTTTGTAGTTCCTCTCTGTTCCCTTTTTCTTCTCTTATACTCTTCTCTTGTTATTTGAGGATTTTCTTTAGTGTTATGCTTGGATTTTCTTTTTATTTATTTTTCATGTATCTACTATAGGCTTTAGGTTTGTGGTTACCATAAGTCTCATAGATTGTTTCCTATGTATGTAACAGTCTCTGTTAAGTTGATGGTCACTCTATTTCAGACATAATATAAAAGTACACTTTTTTATTCTTCCTCTTCCCAATTTTATGTATGTGTCATAATTTACATATTTTGTGTATCCCTTGACTAACTGTATAGTTATTTTACTACTTTTGTTTTTTATAACTTCATATTTGTTTAGTAAATAATTGGTCTAACCCAATTAAAAAATGGGCAGAGGACCCAAAGAGACATTTTTCTAAAGAAAAAATACAGATGGCCAACAGACGCATTGAAAGATGTTCCACATCACTCACTATCAGGGAAATGCAAATCAAAGCCACAATGAGATATTGCCTCACAATTTTTTCCTGGACATGTCTCCTTGGACAAGGGAAACAAAATCAAAACTGAACAAGTGGGGCTACATCAAACTAAAAATCTTCTGTACAGCAAAGGATACCATCAGTAGAACAAAAAAAACATCCTAAAGTATCAGAGAATATATTAATAATGACTCATCTGATAAGGGGTTAACATCTAAAATATATAAAGCACTCATATACCTCAACAGCCAAAAAACAAATGACCCAATTCAAAAATGGGTGGAGGACCTGAACAGACACTTCTCCGAAGAAGAAATTCAGATGGCCAACAGGCACATGAAAAGATGCTGCATATCACTAATTATCAGGGAAATGCAAATTAAAACCATAATGAGATATCACCTCACCCAGTTAGAAAGGCCACTATCCAAAAGACACAAAACAACAAATGCTGGCAATGATGTGGAGAAGAAAGAACCCTCCTATACTGTTGGTGGGAATGCAAATTGGTGAAACCCCTGTGAAAAGCAGTATGAAGGTATCTCAAAAAACTAAAAGTAGAAATACCATTTGACCCAGTAATTCCACTACTGGAATTTACCTGAAAACGAAATCCCTGATTCAAGAAGATATATGAACCCCTATGTTTATCACACTATTTGTAATAGCCAAGATATGGAAGCAACCTAAGTGTATATCAGTAGATGAATGGATAAAGAAGAGGTAGTACATATACACAATGGAATACTATTCAGCCATAGAAAGAAAAGAAATCCTGCCATTTGCAACAACATGGATGGATCTAGTGGGTATTATTCTCAGTGAAATAAGCCAGAAGGAGAAAGAAAAATACTGTATGATTTCAATTATATGTGGAATATAAGAACAAATCAAAACAGAAGGAACAAAACAGTATTAGACTCACAGACACCAAGAAGTGACTAGTGGTTACCAGGGGAGGGGTTGGGATGGGTGTGGGGAGAAGGGGGATAAAAGAGCACAATAATTCAAAATCACACAGGAACTGTTGAACCACTGTGATGTACATTCGAAACCAACATAAAATTGTATATTAATGATACTTTAATAAAAAAAAGAATAATAAAAAGAATAAAGGGTGATTATATTTTCAATCCCAACTGTATTCAGTCCCCCACACAGAAACCCTCTAAATTTCAGGAAGGAATGAATGGTAGGTTCCTAAATTATTTTCCCATTTTCCTAAGAAAGAAAATAGGATGCCATTTTAGAAAGACTTAAGAATTTGAAAAATGGACCTGCAGTTCAGCCATGGTGATATGTCCCTATTTTAATGCAACTTTCACTTGTCAAACATCTTTCCCACTGAAGGATCCATTTGACTGGGAGTCCTATCCCTCATGGAAAAAACCTATGCTTCCCAGTTTGGCCTTGAAATGGAACTTCACTTCGAAGTCTCTTCCTGATGACTGCATAAATTGCCACAGTGTCCATTTCTAAAGTCAATCTCCTCTTTTTTAATTGACCCTCTAGTGAATCTTTGCAGATGATTTGGTATAGATTCTGCAGACTCGACAACTTCAAGAAGTCAGTAGACATACCACATCTTGCCAAAACTTTAAGCTTATTTTTGTTAAATCTATACAACTCACAGCTTTGATTTTCAGTTGCTATTCTCTATCAGGTTACCTAATATACCTCTTATGTAGTTATGTAAAGTTTCAGCGCCTATCATTTCTCTCTTGAATTGTGGCCTAGAGAAGGTACCAGATGCAAATATACTTATCTGTTTGCTTACCCCCGTTTACTAAATCCTACATAATTTGACTTCAACTTACCTTTCCTATCTCTACTCATATCAATTTCCTATCTCTACTCATACTGCTTTCCTAGTAGGTAACTAAGGTCCAGCATACTGACCTTCTTTATTTTCCTTGTTTCTAGTTCTGTCTTCTACCTGGAGTGCTCCACCACCTGATTTTCCAAGTTTTGGTTCCTTCTTATCATAAGGATCTCAGCTTAAATATCCCTGTTTACATAGACTTTCTTGACCAACTAAAAGAGCAAATCAGAATCATTTTATAGAACTATCCACATTACTTCACTGCATCTCATTTACCACTAAGGTAAACTGGATAATGGCCCTTCAAAGATATTCCAAATTCTCAACCCCCTATGAATATGAAAATGACTTTACATGTGATTAAGTTAAAAATCTTGAGATGGGGAGATAAGCCTGGACTAAAGAGGTAGACCCAATATAATCACAAGGATCCTGTAAGAGAGAAGCAGGAGGGTTAGAGTCAGAGAAAGGAGATAAAATGATGGGAATAAAAGTTGGAGTACTGCATTTTGAAGTTGGAGAAAGTACCTCAAGCCAAAGAATGCAGGAGGCCTGTAGAAGCTGGGAAGGCAAAGTAATGGATACTTACCTAGATACCCCAGAATTAACACAGCCCAGTTGATACCTTGATTTCAGCCCAGTGAAATCTATTTCAGACTTCTGATTTTCACACCTACAAGATAATAAATACATGTTGTTTGAAGTCAGTAGGTCTATGGTAACTTGTTATAGCATCAATAGAAAACTGTACCCTATCTGATATCTTATCTGACATTTTTCTTGTTTTATTCAATTATTTGTTTATCATCTATCTCCCCTTACTAGAATGTAAACTGTATAATGTCAAGAGTATTATTTTTCATATTCATTCCTGTTCTTAGAGAAGTGGCCTGGAACACTGTAAGCATGCAATAAAACTGGACTGAGTAAATAATTGCTTTTTTGTATGCATGTATGATTTCTGTGAAAGGAAAAAGAAATGTTTGGTAGAGATAAAAGTGCATCAACCATTTCAATCTCCATATCAGAGGAGTGTCATATTTAGAATTTCCTATACTAAGAATATGCTCCTTCTCATCCCTATTTAGCTCTCTTATAAAAGGACTTGCTCTGCCTTGATATTGGCAATCCCTTGCCAAGGCACAAGCTGCTGGGTGTTAATTTGAGCCTTTAGAGCTCCAGGGATTCAATTAGCCAGAGTTGACATTATTATTTTAAGAGCTATTAATGATAGTGGAGCTGCCATCACCTTATCTGGAATTTACTTGGTATTGAAAAATTATTTCATCGTAGGTTATTTTTCTGGGAATATGTATGTGAAAATTTCCTGGAAATACTGATTTTAAAATATATTTCAACATGTGTAAGTTTTGGTATATAAGACAAAAAATTTTGCTTCTATTTTTTATAGTAATAGACTTACAAACTAATAGACTTACAACTAACACACTATTTATGAACTTGCATGAGATGGATTCATTAGACCATGTCAAAAACAACATTCCAAGTTTTCTTAACCACTGACATAACTTCTCCAGAGTTGGTTTGGTGGGTTACAGGGTTGAAAAGACTGAGATGGAGTGAACACCCTAGGTTTGTTATCTTTTTTCCACCAGAAGATTTTCACATTTGTGTTCTCATAGATTCTTATTATTTCTAATCAAAATCTTGTTGTCAGCAATTGATCCCAGTCTTGTCCACATACAGAATTTATAACCTTCCCAATTCTTGTCAAGTAAAGATGATTAAGAAAGGAAAAATTAACTTTATTAGATTGTGAGATACTCAAAATAGAACATTACAAAAAGCTATTTGCAAACTTAGAAAACAAATATTAGAAACTTTATTCTGTTTCAAAAGCCTAAGTATAGCCAATAACTTTAGTAGATTTAGGGCTTACACATAAGAATCAATAAGAAAGACATATTTAGCCCTTCAAAGAGGAAACCACCTATGTTACACTGTCAGGTTTTTTTTAAGAAAAAAGATTATGCAACACAAATTTCAGTCAATGATTATCCACTTCTTTCATATTTATCATCTCAGTCTATTATTTCAAATTTTGTAAACTCTTCTAAAGCCAGGATCCAGTTATTTTTCCTTTTATTCCCTATTTCTCATAGGTCATCTGAAGAATAAAAATCTTAAATAAAATACAGAGAAGATATTTTGCACCAGATTTGCTACAAAGTCTGTTCTAATTCATGAACTCCAATATATCCCAGGATAGTGCTTTTAATTACTCCCCTTAAGCCCAGAGCCATAAGAATCCTATAAAAATCCCACATAGCAACTCTCTTTCCTCTTGTTGACTCAGAGTACCTCAAACTGCACCTGCCACCCACCCTCTCCTAACATTTACTCTCTCATCATCTCTCCAATCTTCGTCACTTTGGTTTCACACTAGGACTTATTCCCTCTTTCTAGCCACTATGAACTTATCAACTCTGCCTGGCTTCTCTCTCTCCTTTTATTTAATTAACACTATAGTTCACCCTTGAACGATGTAGAGGTTAGGGGCACCAGCCACAGTGCAGTCAAAAATCTGTGTATAACTTTTGACTCTGAGAAACATAACTACTAATAGCCTACTGTTGACCAAAAGTCTTACTGATAACATAAACAGTTAATTAACACATATTTTGTATATTATAATGTATTATACACCATGTTCTTACAATAAAGCTAGAGAAAAGAAAATGTTTTTTCAAATTGTCATAAATTTCCAAAAGTGTTTCCAATATATTTATTGAAAAAAAATCCATGTATATGTGGACCCATGTACTTCAAAACCCATATTATTCAAGGGTCAACTGTAGTTTCAGTTCAATAAAGCTGTTACCAAATCCAAACAAAAACACTATACCAGTGTACAGATGGTGGTTTTCTTCCCAGGATCCCAATCTCAAGAATTTAGAAGGCTAAAGCTACAGTTTGCATGTCTGGATGACCCCAAAAGATGTTTCTTCAAGTCTTAATACATTTTAACTGAGAAGTTGGCCCATTTCATTAAAAAAAAAAACATACTAATGACTTAAATTATCATATTCACTCTTTTATGGTTCACAAACTTCCTGGCACACCTTTTGATAATCTTTACATTCCAAATACTTTCAAATAACCTAGAGGGACTTGTCACTGCATAGGTTGATGTTAATTGGATTGATTTTAAAAGATAGTAAAGGGAAAAACAAGAGCATGCACAGACTTTACTAGAATTTATTCTGTTTTCACCTATAGTGAGAAGGACTAGAAGTACCTAGCAGAAGTCTTTAGCTTTGCTATGCAGAATACAGGCAAATTACTGCAAGCAATTAACTACTTAATTGCTGTTACTTTTAAAAAGTGAATTTATTAAGATATCATTTACATACCATAAAATTCACCCACTTAAATGTATCATTCAATGTTTTTTAGTATACACAATTACACAACCATCAATTTTAGAACATTTTCAACAATCCAAAAAGAAACTCGGTGGCCATTAGCAACTTCCTATTTCCTCTCAACTAACCACGCACTCCTCCATCCCTGCCACCAGCCTAGTTTCTGCCCTATATTTGCTTATTCTAGACATTTCATACAGATGAAATTCATACAACTGGCTCTTTTAACTAAGAATAATGTTTCCAAGGCTCATTCAGGTTACAGCATGAATCAGTACTTCATTCCTCTTCTTACAATAGACTTTGTTTTCAGAGTAATTTAGTTCTATGGAAAA
Source organism: Manis javanica (assembly GCF_040802235.1). Classification (NCBI taxonomy): domain Eukaryota; kingdom Metazoa; phylum Chordata; class Mammalia; order Pholidota; family Manidae; genus Manis; species Manis javanica. The sequence continues at coordinate 46,591,388 of NC_133168.1, read as the reverse complement.
TGTGAGTGGAAAGTACAGTGAGTTCCCAGGTAACGCCTCTCTCACTCTCCACACAGTTTATGCTATTACTAACATTTTGCATTAGTATGGTATATTTGTTAAAATTGATGAGTCATTACTGATACTTTTTTTATTAAGTAAAGTACACAATTTACATTAGGGTTCACTCTTTGTGTTGTACACTCTAGGTTTTAACAAACATACAATATGGTGTGTGTATATATATATATATATATATATATATATATAACTACAGTATCATATAGTTTCATTGCCTTAAAAATTCCTAGAATTACATTTGTTCACTCCTTCCTTCCTTTCCCAGACCCATGACAACCACTGATCTTTGTTTCCATAGTTACACTTTTTCTAGAAAAGTATAAAAATATTTTGCTGAAAATATTCTACTGTATGATGTACATCTTCCAAAGGCATAAAATATTGCATTTTTAAAATCAATTCATTAGTTGCTGGATGGATATTTACTTTTTCACTTTTTAGCTCTTATAAATAATGTTGCTATGAATAGTCATGGACAAGCATATGGCTATTTGTTTATCTTTTTTTGAAAAATGTCTATTCAGATCCTTTGCCCATTTTTTATTTTGGTGATTCATTTTTACATCATTTAATTGTAAGTGTTCTTTATATATTTGGATAAAAGTTCTTATCAGATATATGATTTGCAAACATTTTTTCCCATTATTTGATTTGTCATTTCACTTTCTTGACAGTGTCCCTTAAGGCACAAATGTTTTCATTTTGATGATATCCAATTCATCTATTTTTCTTTTGCTGGTTGTGCTTTCGGTGTTATATAAGAACTCATTGCATAATCAAAGGTCACAAAGACTTACACTTATGTTTGCTTCTAAGAGTTTAATAGTTTAGCTCATACTTTGATCTTTGATGCATGTTAACTTTTGTATGTGACTAAAGGCATACAACTTAATTCTTTTGCATACCTCCATTTTCCTTGTTTAAGACTGTTTGGGATATTCGAGGTCCCTTGAATTTCCATAAGAATTTTAGAATCAAAGAGTCTATTTTCCAAACAAACTAGCTAGGATTTGGGTGAGGATTATATTGAGACTATAGACCAATTTGAGCAGGATTACATCCTTAACAATACTAAGTGTCTTATTCCATGAACATGGGATAGAATTCCATTTCTTTTAAGCCTTCTTAAATTTCATTCAACAATGCTTTGTAGTTGTCAGAGTATAAGTTTTACAGTTCTTTTGTTAATTTATTCCTAAATCTATTATCCTTTCAGATGTTACTCTAAATATAGTTTTTTCTTTCTTCCCACATTATAATTCCCCCTTGTGCTCCCTCCTTTTGTGTCCCTTGCACACATCATATCTCCACTCTCCCTGTATTGATAGTTCTGTTATTGGCCCTGGCGGTGGTGCAGAGTACTTCCATGAGTGGATGAATAATTTGTTATATCTTTTGATGTATATGACCCAAAGAATAATTCTTCCCAATAAGGAAATGTTCATGGCAATTTGTAAAATTTTTATATTTTTTCCTTTATAAATACACTATCTTTTCTTTTAACTAACCACTAAACCAGTTCACAAACCCCTAAATAATTAAGAGTTGGATAAACTGCTTTTTATGTAACTTTCCAAGTATTCTGTGTTATCCAGTACAAAATGGTAAATAAGTGACTACACATAAAAATGATGGTAAAATATCAGACTTATATTTGAAGCTAAGCCAAAATCATTTGAACACTGGCAAATTTTCATTGAAAAACTCAGGATTTGCTAGGATGAAATAACAAGTGAGGTTTCCAAATGCAAATACCTTTACATTTATTTGACATTAGCCTCATGTTGCTTTAAAGAGTCATTATATCCTTTTTATGAGAGATGAAAGAAAGAAACTAAAAAGAAACTAAAAAGTATAGTATAGAAAGGAAGAGTAGGAGATAAAGAATTTAAAATTTAGATAATAAAGTTCATCTAAGAAGAAATACTAAAGGAATTATGACGTTTTAGCCTTGAAATGACTCAGAAGTGTTTATATAATTTTTTGCACACATTAAACAGGATAACCTATGTTTCGTCTTCATTGAGAGAAAAGAACAAGAAAAGTGTATTTCAGAGAAAAAGTTATTTTAGGTATATGAGTATGCATTGACTACAAAATGATTAGAAATTAGAAACAAATGATATAAAAGTTTTTAAATATTATTTAGGGAGAATTGGGATACCATAGTAAAGAAATATCATCTATTAGCTGTTCCATAGGTGTCTTAGGTATGGATGATAATGTTTAAGCAAGATAGCTCTGGCACCTTTTTCCATTCTGTTTCTCCAATTCATCTGCACTATACTCAGTGAACTTTCAAATAGTGGTCATATTTTTAAAGTACAATAGTAACCCAAAATTCCATGACCAGAGTTGTTATGACCATGTAAAAAATAAAGCAATTACACACACAAAAGCCTATATACATGGCATTTTATTTTCCACATTATGTATTCCATGTACTTATAAAAAATAGTCTTCTCTGGAAAATAGGTAAGAAGGGTATTTTTTGTTATATATTTGTTAGGGTTCCAAAACTATTTTTAGTACATCAATTTCTCCTGTGTCTAATGTGTTTAGTTACAGTAGCCATGGAAAAACCTCAAAAAGTGTTAGATTTTGCAGATTCAGCACATTTTAATTTTAGAACTTGGAGCTGAACTCAGTGTTTGGAGTTAAACACCAGAAAGATCAGTTCTCTAGAACATGACTTCATAGCATTACTGTTTTATCCAAATGAAGATGAACAATCTGTTATCTGATACTAATTAAATAGATGATTATTTTGGCTGCATAATTATCCAAAGAAATAGCATACACGTTCAAAGCCACTGAGTCCTTGTTGGGTTATTAGCAGTTTTTTGTGTTCACAAATATTTAAGATGATCATTACTGGGCAAAGCCATAATCTGTCTTCATTTGCACAGTGTTTAGAAGAATTTTATTAATTAAAATTCAAACACAAAACATTTTTTCTAAAACATTTAGGTAATTGTTGAATGACAATTTTTTTCTCTTTAGATGAATAATCCTAATGTTCTTATATAACTCTTTCCCATCTCATAAATGTCATTTCTGCTTGGCTTTCATCATCCCTTAAAAAAAGATGACTAGATTCTTATAGTAACTTTTTTTCAGTAATATTTTAGCATACTCAGGATTCAGAGGATTATAAACAATGGAAATGAAATCCTGTAGTGCACTGTTTTCTACAGTGAAATTTCCAATAGTCAGGGACACACTGAAAGGTGCCTAATAAGGTTATCAGTAATTATTCCTGCCCCTAAAAGAAAATATTCTAGTCTATCATACAATAAACTTTTCCTTTCCCTTACACTTATATAATTGTCTCCAATTCACCATGCTGAAGGAGGTTGCTATAAACTAACCTAAAAATGTACAAAACAGTACTTACTATGGTTTTTTAAAAAAGATGGGATGACAGTATTCATATCTGAGGTCCTTTGCTTCTTTTAACCACTCCTTGTGCCCTCTTTTTCCATCTTGTTCTATCAGTATGATCTCTAGATTCTTCTATTAGTGCCAAGTGTAGATCAACAAAGTGTTTTTAATAAAGTAATAATGAAAGAAGAAAAATGCTTCTTGTTTGAGCAGGAAAAAGGAAGTATCAAGCAGACATCATCCGTCATATTAGTATTGACTAAATATAGTGGCAGTTAAAAGCCCAAAATGTGAAGTTAGATAAACCTACTTTTCAATTTCAGGCACTTCACTTACAAGATCTATGGATTTGGGCATATTGCTTAACTTCCATAAGCCTCAATTTTCTCTTCTAAATATGGAACTAATAATAGACTCTACTTCAGTTAATAATATATTTAGTCTTTCATTAATTTATTCAACCAATATGTATGAACACACCATGTGTCAAGCATATCACATTTTCAGGAAACTGAGGACATATAAAGCAGCATAAAAACCCTGCTTCTGTTAAGTTTTATTGTAGTAAACAGGCAATAAACAATAAACCAAAAAAATATATAAAAAGCAAATGAAGATCCAAGGAGATAATTAAGTGAAATAAACATCTCAATTCCTGGACACAATTAATAGCCAACAAATATTACCAATATTTACTATTCTTGTTCTTATCAAGAGACATGTAGGTGATATTACTTCTAGAAAGGAGGCACGAGGAGTTCTACAGACTTCTCCCCAGAAAAGCATATCTGTTGGAATTATTTTAAAATAATCAATTAAATTAGAAATTGTTTTTAGGGCATACAGCAAATGAAGAAATATTTATTCAAGAAAATCTAAATCTCAGTATGAACAGTGAGAATCTGTGGTATTTGAGTCATAACTTACTCCACTTGTTCCTAAACTCCAGCTGCATGTGATAGAAGCTTCCTACAGGCAGGTGTAGCCAAGAAAACAGGACTCTTTCTTCCCTCCCATTCTACATTCTCTCCCAGGAAAAGAAGGCCACCTGCATTTCTCAATAGCCCACCTTCACAGTTCAGAGGCTAAAAGCCAAGCAAATGCAGCCAAAAGGATCAGGACTCCCTTCTTCCACCTAACCCCAACTCATAGGATGGAGATTCCACTCTAGGCAGGCAGACTAAAAAAATGATCTTCAATAGCTTTCATCCAGATTACTCAGTGGGTGGATGTTTCCTGCCAGCACAGGCAAGCCCAGAATACCAGAAGCTCCCACTCATAACCAACAGCCTGCTCCTAAAGCTGGGGGGTTACTTTAGGAACTCTAGTTTCAAAGCAGTAGTTTTTTTGCCTAGACAGAGAGGCAGTCCATAAGAATGAGAGATCTAAAAATCTGCCCAAAGGATTAATTTTATTTGAAACAGGGTCTGGGAAGTTTAAGCCTATTGGTGCTCCTAAAAACAATGGAGATTTTGGTGATAAGCAGTTAAGAAGAAACTGATAACTTCATGAGAACAAGCAGCTAAATTACAGGCCAAATACTTGACTCACCTTGACACATTTTAATCAAACTGTCAAAAGCAAAAACAAATATTTTGAAAATTGCAAGAGAGAAGTGACTCATCACATATAAGGGATTCTCAATGAGATTATCAGCCTATCAGAAACCTTGAAGGCCAGCAGGCAAGGGGTTGATATATTCAAAGTGTTGAAAGAAAAATACTGTCAGCTGAGAATTCTATATCCAGAAAAACTGTCCTTAAAAATGAGGAAGAAACTAAGACATTCTCAGATAACCAAAAGCTGAGGGAGTTTGTTACCACTGGATAAGCCCTGAAACATATGCTAGAAAATAAAAATAAAAATTTCAGACTGAAATGAAAGGTGTCTACAACTCACAGATGTATAAATAAAGACTTCCAGTAAAGGCAAACACATGGGCAACAGTAAAAGATAGTATCATTGTAATTTTTTTTTTGTAGCTCCACTTTTATTTTCCTACATGAGTTAAAAGATAAATTCATCAAAAAACAATTATGAGTCTATGTTTTGGGGCACATGATATATAAAGATATAATCTGTAACATCAATAACAGAAAGGAGAAACATGGAACTGTATAGGAACAGAGTTCTTATATGCCATTAAAGTTAAATGGATAAAAATTCAGATTAGATTGTTATAACATCAGGATGTTAAATGTAATCCTTATGATAAAAACAAATCAATTATCTGTAGAATATATACTGACGGTGCCTGCTGTCAAAGTCGAACAGTCTGAAGGGGAGGCGTGGAGCTGAATAAATGTACAACTCACTCTGAGAGGACGTCCCACGTCGGGCGCCAGATGTAACGTGCCACTCATCTTCTTTGGGTGAAATGAGAGAACAAAAAACACAGACAACACAGACAGACAGACAATGGCTGCAGCCCTGAAGTGGCACAGCATCTGTATTTTTATACTGCCTTTCTCGGACCTCAGCCAAGTGCTATACTCATCTTTCCCATCTCAGGGGGTAACAGGCCAGAGCACCTTGTTGATTTTCTTAGAAGCTGCCTGGTAAGCAGGGACGGTGTTTTCACACATCCTCAAGGTCTCCCTATTTTCAGAATGAGGAGTCTTGGCTCGTCTTCGAGGACAAGATATGTTTTTGTGGGCAGATAACTTCCAAGGGCTGCACCAGTTGTTCTCAAGCTTGTGCTTTCCCATGCTGCATTCAGACACAGGGGAAGGTGCTTTCCCATTCTGCCTGCAAACATGTGAGAAGACAAAGGCCGTCCCCAACAATATACAAAAGGAAAGAAGAAGGGGAGCAAAATATTTCAGTATCAAATAAAGAAAAGAACTTAATAATGAAAGAAATGAGGGGTGATAAAAGCTATATGGCATATAAAAAACAGAAAAATGGCAGAAGTAAATCCGTTCTTATTAATAATCTCTTTAAATGTAAATTTGTTAAACTCCTCAGCCAAAAGACAGAGATTGGCAGAATGGATTAAAAATATATGATTCAAGTATTTGCTCTCTACAAAAAACTCACTTTAAATCCAAAGACATTAATAGGTTAAGGGTGAAAGAATGGAATATATATTCCATGCGAAGAGTGAATAAACTAATATTAGAAAAGGTAGACTTTAAATCCAAAAAGAGTTTACAAGATAAAAAGAGCATTATATGTTAATAAATTTCAATAGAAGAAGATATAACAATTATAAACAGTTAAACACCTAATAACAGATCATCAAAATATGAAAAATTGACAAAATTAAAGGAAGAAATAATTCCACAAAAATAGTCAAAGACTTCAATACTTCATTTTCAATAATGGATAGATCCAGAGGCAGAAAGGAACTGGAGAGCTTGGAAAACAAAAAGCCAAAACAAAACATACATATATAGAACACTCTACCCAACTACCACAGAACACACATTCTTCTCAAATGTAATATGGCACATTTTCTTAGATAAACTATATGTTAGGCCAAAAAACCAAGTATCAATCGATTTTAAAGACAGGTATCATACAAAGTATTTCTTTACCCACAAAGGAATGAATTTAGAAATCAGTAAGAAAAGCAAAAATTTACAAAAATGTGGAAATTAAGGAACATACACTTGAAGAATCAGTCAAGAAGAAATCAGAAGAGAAATTAGAAAATTCTTAGGAATGAATAAAAACAAAAGCACAATATTCTAAAACTTTTGAGATGTAAGTTTTATAAGTTGTGAAAGTATGCTCAGAGTAAAATTTCTAGCTATACATGCCTATGTTAAAAAAGAAGAAAGACCTGAAATCAACACCTAACTTAACATCTTAAGAAACTAGGGGGAAAAAAGAGCAAAACTAAGTCCAAAGCTAGCACATGGAAGGAAACAAAACAGAGAGTTGGAAAACAATAGAGGAAATCAATTGAAATAGAAAGTTGGTTCTTTGAAAAGATCAACAAAATCAGCAAATCTTTAACTAAATGGACTAAACAAAAAAGATTTAAATTACTAAAATCAAAAATCAAAGTTGGGACATTGTTACCAACTATAAAGAAATAAAAAGATTATAAGACAGCACTATGAACAACTGAACACTAAAAAATCAGGTAACCCAGATGAAATAGATAAATTCCTGGAAACACAAAACCTTCTAAGATTAAGTCACAAAGAAATAGAAAATCTAACTGGACTTATAAAGAGATTGAATTAGTAATCAAAAACCTCCCAACAAAGAAAATTCCTGTACCTGATGGCTTCACTGGTGAATTCTACCAAACATTTGAAGAAGTACTAATACCAATCATTCTCAAACTTTTCCAAAATATTGAAGAAAAGGGAACACTTTCTAACTCATTTTATGAGATCAGCATTACCTTGCTACCAATGCCTAAGATACTGTAAGAAAAATACAGATCAGTATGAACATTTATGCAAAAATCCTTGACAAAATATTAGGAAGCCAAATTCATCAATGAAAAAAAGAATTATTCACCGTAAATACCAAGCAGGATTTATTCTTGGAATGAAAGGATGGTTCCACAAATGAATATCTATCAATGTAATAATTATGTTAACAGAAAGACAGAAAAAAGACATAAGATCTTAATTGACACTGAAAAAGCATTTGGCAAAATTCAACATACTTTCATGATAAAAACCCTCAACAAACTGAGAACAGAAGAAAACTACTTCAACATAATAGGAGCCATAAATGAAAAACCCACAGTAAATATCACACTCAGTGGTGAGAGACTAAAATATTTTCCTCTAACATCAGGAACAAGACAAGGACACCTGCTTTTTCCACTTCTCTTCAACATAGTACTAAAAGTTCTGGCCAGAAAAAAATTAGTCAAGGAAAAGAAATAAAAGATTTACAAGTTGGAAAGGAAGAAGTAAAATTATCTCCATTCACAGATGATATGATCTTATATGTAGAAGACCCTAAAGATTCCACCAAAAACCTGTTATAACTAATAAGTGATTCAGAAAAGTAGCAGGATACAAAGTCAATAAACAAAATAAATTACATTTCTATATACCAATAATGAACAATCTGAGAAGGAAATTACAAAAACAATTCCATCTACAACAGCATCAAAAAATAAAATACTTAGGAATGAACTTAACCAAGTAGGTGAAAGACTTGTGTAATGAAAACTACAAAGCACAGCTGAAATAAATTAAAGAAAATACAAATAGAAACACTTCCCATATTCATGGATTGAAAGATTTAATATTGTTAAGATGCCAAAACTATCCAAAGCAATCTATATAGTGAATGAAATCGCTATCAAAATCCCTATGAGAATTTTTGCAGGAGTAGAAAAATCCATCCCCAAATTCACAAGGAATCTCAAGTGGTCCCAAATAGTCAAAACAGTTTTGAAAAAGAAGAATAAATCTGGATAACTCACAACCTGATTTCTAAACTTAATGAAAAGCTAGAGTAATCAAAACAGTTTGGTACTGGCATAAAGTCAGACATAGATACTAATGGAATAGAACAGAAAGTCCAGAAATAAACTTTCTCATATGGCCGAGTGATATTGTACAATAATACTAAGACCATTCAGTGGGTAAAGGACAGTCTTTTCAACAAATGGCACTGGGAAAACTAAATATCCACATGTAAAAAAATGAAGTTGGACTCTTACCTCATAACTATGTAAAAATTAACTCAAAATGGATTGAAGACCTAAATGTAAGACCTAATCTATTAAGCCCTTAGAATAAAACACAGGGCAAAACTTTACAACATTAGACTTGGCAAAAATTACTTGGATATGATACTAAAGGCACAGTTAATAAGAGTAAAATAGACAAATTGGACTTCATGAAAAATTTTTAAATTTATGTATCAAAAGACAGTAACAACAGAGTAAAAGGCAAATCACAGAATGCAAAAAAATATTTGCAAATCACATATCCAATAAGAGACTGATATGCAGACTATATAGAGAACTAAAACTCAACAACAATCCTATTTAAAAAATGAGTAAAGTCTTGAATAAACATTTCTCTAAAGAAGATATACAAATGGTCAATTAGCACATGAAAAGATGCTCAACATCACTAATCATTAGTGAAGTGCAAATCAAAACTGTAACAAGATACCACCTCATACCTATTAGGGTGGCTATCAAAAATATCAGAAAATAACAAGTGTTGACAAGAATGCAGAGAAACTGAAATCCTTGTGTATTGTTGGAGGGATTGTAAAATGATACAGCTGATATAGAAAAAAACATGACAGTTTCTCAAAAAATTAAAATAGAATTACCATATGATCAAGCAGTTCTACTTTTGTATATGTACCCAAAAGAACTGAAAGCAGGTTCTCAAAGAGGTATTTGTACACCCATAGTAGCACTATTCAGCTAGAACTTGGAAACAACTCAAGTGTCTATTGACAATGGACAAGCAAAATGTGGCAAATACAAAAAATGGAGCACTATCCAGTGTTAAAAAAGGAAATTCTGACATATGCTATAGTATGAATGAAACTTGAGGGCACTATACAATTTATTGAATTGTATAAATTATAAAATAATCCAAAGACAAATCCTGTATGATATTACTTATATGCAGAATTAAAAAAAGACAAGTACTGAATGATTCCATTTATATGAGTTACTTAGAATAGTAAACATCATAGACAGAAAGCAGTGTTTGTGGGGCTGTGAGGAGGGAGAATGAAGACATTGTTTAATGAGTATAGAGTTTCAGTTTTACAACATGAAAATAGTTATGGAGATGGATGGTGGTGATGGTTGCACAACATTATGAATGTATTTAATACCACTGAACTGTACATTAAAAATTAAGATGGTATTTTGTTATGTATATTTGCCACCATAAAAATAAACTGAGTAAGTTCCTTAAAAAAAAGAACATTTGGCTGCATTATATATAATGAATTATAATAAGGCAAGAACAGATGTGGGATACTGGTTTTGATTTGCTAGTGCTTATTATCATGGAATTCAAAAAGCTAAGTCAAGATAACTGGCATAAAAATATATATATATATATATTAATTGCCTTGACAATGTAAACTAGTTTGAGTATGTTGAATGAAGCTGTATCAGAAAGGAAAAAGAAATATACCCTCATCTCTGGGACATAACTGGATGGGGTAGCTGTGGACAACAGAATCCCCAGAAATGGTTTGGGGAAATCTGTGCCTGGTTTCCTAAGTGAAGCCTAAGGAGGTAGCAACCTCATGGAACAGTCTCCAATTAAAAAAGGAAAAACAGAAAGTATGACTTAACCAGCCCATCTGCAAGTGTGGATAGCAATTGCTTCCCACATGTTCCTTTATCACAATGTCATGGCAGTAGTAGAGACTGCTGGAAATTATCCTGTGATGAAGGGAGTTTGAGCAAGTCTTGGCATCCATCAGTTAGGGAGTGATAGATAAAATGTAGCAAATGCACACATAAGTATTATGCTGCAGTTAGAAGAAAGACATCATATGAACAAAGAGCAACAAAGATGGACCTTAAAACAAAAGGACTTTAGGAAAAATTAGGAGACAGAAGAGATCTACAGCCTTATTCATATACTGGTCATTGACTCCTGCTATAACTGTCAAATCTATGGAAACTCTTTGAATGCCTGCTTTTCCACCCATACAGCAGATACTTAAGTCCCATTATATACCAGCCTCTGGACTATGTATGGCTATTTAGTGTTGAACAAGACATATTTTATACCCTCAAGAAGCTTAAAATCTAGTAGAAGAGGCAGAAAATTACATACACAATCACAATTACATTGTGTATTATTAACACTTATTCATTCTCCTCCTTACCATTTTTATCTTCTTTCCAGGTGATATGTCAGTTAGTAAGTGGTGCAAAGACACACTTGGGAGGCACCATATGAATGACTAAGAGCCCACATGACTCTAACGGCCTCTAAGTATGTCAACCAAGTGAGCAACATCTTATACATTATCTCTTAGACAGCTGAAATTCATTAGTTTTCTTGAACAGTCCCATGGAACACATCCTCCACCCAAACATGAACAACAGTAGGCCCTGACCTTAGTCAGAAAACAGACAATAAAATGTCCTATATGCTCTCCATCTGTGATATTCACTACAAGAACCACTTCAAAAAACAGTATGTGGCATTTGATAAAATAGAAGGTGCTGGAGGGAAGAGGCCATCAGTTCACTGAAATTAGCTCCAGCTGCAAGCCACTCAGGCCAGGGCTATCTGTAAATCGCTTTTTTTCTGCTCTATTCATTACAGCAATCTACTACAGATCACAAGAGCACAGCCAAAAGCCATATGTTTGGCATCATGTGGACAGCATCTGGTATTTTTTAAGATACAACTGAAAATGTTGAAAACACAATAAAACAACTGTCATTCACTTAATGCTTGTGCTTATATCTTAGTTCAAGGATGGTTTTATGACAAATAAACAGTTGTATGAAGTCTCAGTTTAGTCACCTTCCTTCATACATTTCTTTCCTTGGTGAATTATGCTTTTCTTCTTTCTTTTTGGCTTGGTCCAGGTGTACTTTTCTGTGTGTGCGTGTGTGTGTGTGTGTGTGTGTGTGTGCGCGTGCGCGTGCGTGAGTGCTACTGTAGATGGTGAAACTGCTGAATAAGCAGAATGAAACTGTCTTTTAAGGTGAATTCAGGCAAGTAGTCTACAAGGTCATAAATATTATTTACACTCAATTCTGTTTAATACAAGTAAGTAGGGGTCTGTCTAATATGTCTCAAAATGTCTAGGATTCAGGTTTACACTGGAGTAGTAAGGGAAAAACATATGTAGTTGGGCTTAGAAAGTGGACATGGGCAATTTTGCTAGCCCTTATGAATTATATATCAACTGTCAATTCAGATCAAGTCTAGTCTCTGATTTAGAAACTCATCTAGGCATTTTGACAAGTATATACGTGTCAGTAATTGGGAGTCCCAAAGCAGTTTATGTAAGCCTTGCAGTAGCTGGAAACCACTTAGTTATTGGTTTAGGAAGATACCACCTTTCCTGAAAGAAATTAATTATATTAACTAATTTCACATCTTCTGTCCATACACTAGTGCTGTTAGTCTTAAAATCCAAAGGTAGAGAGGTATTTTCTTTCTCACTTTAGATGCTGATTCAGAAAAGAGTAAGTATACTAAAATCTATGAAAGCACTTACTGTTTTAATATGGTGAAGACAGCAAAGTCATTATGATAGGTTCTTTCTTTAGTTAGAAAACCCAAGTAAAAAAAAAAAAAAGCAACTCTCTTTATAATTTGCATACAATTTCCAAAGTGAAGGTACACTGGATATAAAACACAAAATTATATATATATTTGATTCCTCTAACTACTTTTTCATACATCAGAGTTTACTTTATTCACTGTCATTTATTTGGAGTGGCCAGGATATGGCTTAGTCTGGGGATACAGACTTCATGTCCAAAAAAGGCTATGGTAGAGTTCACTAGGAAATAGTACCAAAAAAAAAAAAAAAAAAATAGGGTTAGACTAGGTTCTTAGTGGAAAGTAGAAAGACTCAGAATTGATTTATAAGGAAGAAAAACTAGAAAATCATTTTCTTATTTATTGAATTAACAACTACAATTAAGGATTCATAGTCCAGACATAGTCTTTCACTAGACACTAAATTACTTAACTCATTTAAAAAGATGTAATTTATCTGTAGTAAATAAGTAATTGATTTTAAATTAGTGATCACGTTCAAAGGTATTACTATGATAACTAAATTCCAAAAACATCTACATCATTCAAGTGGAGAATGTCATTTTTAATCTTGTTTCCCACTGTTGTGCTCCCACACTATTATATACCAATCATACTACTTACCAAGAGAAACTGTAAATACTATTATTAGACTATGAGTTATTCTAGTATCAAGGTCGTATCAATTCATCTTTGTGACCCTAGAATCTACCTAAAGGAAGCTGATTGGGAAAACAAAGTATTGAATGAAAGAATAAGTTATTTGAAAACAAAAGGAAAACCAGTCAATTTGTAGATGATTTCTCTAGTGTACACTGTCCAACTATTTAATCTTTTTAAAGATATAAACACTAATTTGTTTAAAAATCTTGCCTACCTGTGAAGCACATGCCCATTAAAATAGAAGACACAGTGTACAGGAATATCCATACACTGACTCGGTGAACAGTGTACAGGAATGGATCCAAAAAACAGTGGAAATTGGCAAATGGAACTGATGACCATTATGTTCTGAGGATAGGGTCTAACATGGTCAAATAATACAGGGCATATGCAACAAAGAACTTTGCCACTTTAACTCAGTCACTGCTAGTTTGAGGAGGGGTTGGGACAATGTTGCAGTAGATTGGCAACATTCGCCTCAAGGGATTTTCTCCTTCCATCGATATACTTTGGGAGTTTCATCAATCAACCTGATTGAGCAGATGTCATAGTACCCAAGAAGAAAGCCTTTGTTTCCTATCTAACTACATAGACTGTGTGTGTTTGAGCTCTTATTCTTAAAGGGCAGAAGGCCAAAGATTAATTGAACTTAATGTAGATCATGTGAGCGGCAAATTTAAAAACTCACATGGTACAGAGTGGTTTAAAATGGATAAGTTGCTCTGTCAAATCCTGAATCTCATTCCCACCTTTGACAAAAATCGTGTATTTCAAAAGAATACATTTATACTGTAATTTCTTGATTTATGACTTTTACACATTATCAATTGAATTTTGGTTCTATAAAAGTTCAGCTTACTTTCAAAATTCTTTCTTCTCCCACAAATGGGAAGTGGGTAGAATGATCACTGGGGGCTTAAGGAGATGGGGCAGGAAGTGTGTGAGTGAACTACATAGTAGATGGTACCAAATGTAGCACTTTGAGGTGATGCCAAATTAAAAACTTGGCCAACTGCCCCAAAACATCATCAATACAAAGGCTAAATCAGAGGAAAAGATCCTGGAGCAAGATCAACAGAATCCTGGGAAGCTCAATCAAGAGAAAAGAGTAGAGGCAAGATAGCAGGGGCAGATATGCATGCAGTTTCTACACCCACAGTAATATCTTGGCAACTCTTACAGAGCTCATGCCACATGAGGGGTCTGTAGAGATAGTGCCCTGAAAATGGTGGCCATCAGAACTGGACATTAGAAAAATCAGCAAACTGAAGTAAACCCTTGAAAGATTCTTCCTTAAATCACTTCAATTTTGCAATAATCTGTGAAAAATAAAATCATGAAATCTATTACCAGTTAAACAGCTATCCTGGTGAATCCTAACATTGGAGAGCCCTGGGATAAGGATACAAATGGAGATCAACATACTATATTCCATGTATTTAACAATTAGAAGTCAAGGCAACATTTAAGTAAAGTATGTTCTATCCTCTTACTTTGACAAATACAATTTCTTAACAGAAAAATGTGTAGAACTGTTTTTATATGACTAAAGGCCAGTATAATAATTAAGAATTAAAATAGTTGTGTAAGTGGACTGTGGATGAACTGAGTAATAAAATAACTATACAACTTATAAATTATTTTCTAAAAATCATTTTTCTTATCTTCAACAAAATCACTATTGCACTGTTAGTCAAATATGCTTTTTGGAAGTAATAATTTAAGAATTAAAAAATATAATTATAAGTATGTACAAAATATGAGCATATTATAAAAATTTAAATTAAGCTAACTTCAAAAATCAAAATATTAAAATTATCTTATATGCATATTTTTTAAAACACTTTCTTCTAAAGTAGTCAAAATTATCTATTGGATGCAAAGGGCAACATACAAATTATAATTCATATAAAAAATTTAAATAAAATATTTAAATGCTGAAATTTTATTTTTTGAAAATTAAATGTATCAAATATTTTAATAAAAATGAAGCTATTAGCAATTCTTCATTTTAACACTGACACAGTGTCAGTCTAGTTATAACTGACATCACATTTTATACATAATACATGTGTACTTACATATATAGAAATTTAAGGAAATATGAATTGCTAAATACTGCACAGTATTCCTTAGCTGCCACATGTAAATATAAGTACTGTACTAATTTGTACCTTCAGAATCAAATTGGAATGAAAAAGCAGCAAAAAGAAAAAAAAAGATGTTAGGCACTACCAAAAAATGAAATTATGTTAACAAAAATTGATTTTATTCATGCTAACACAGATTTGACAAGTTATTTTACCCAATTACTTAAATGCTTCTTCCAATCAAATGGGCGATGGAGGTGTTAGCTAACACTAAGGTGATAATCACAATGCAATATGTGTATCAAATCAACACATTAAACACCTTACATAATACTGCATGTCAATTATATCTCTATCTCAATAAAGCTGTGGAAAAAGTCTTCCCTACACCTTGAAGCCATATCCATTTCCAAAGAAGAGCAGCACAATCTACAAACTAACCACATTCAGACGCAGTCAGAACATATGGAAAAAATAGTGGAAAAGAGGCCTGAAAAATGACAGTCTTAAGAGTGGATATTGGGGATGTTTAAGGTTCCTGGTTGCTCTAATGAGGCCTGGACACTAGATCATGAGTAACAAAGGTGCCCATTTGTACTTTAATAAATTGTGTGTGTGTGTGTGTGTGTGTGTGTGTGTGTGTGTGTGCATGTGTTTGTTTGGGATATCTAGTTATCAGCTAGATCTCTAAAGAAGTGTGAGGCCCAGGGCTGAGCCCCTCTTGGTTGGTACTACCAGCAACAGAAGTGACTCAGATGCCAGTAAAGGTCCTAAGATAATGCAGAGAGAAAGAATATCACTACCAACAGTGACTCAAAGTTTCCTGTGTTAATTATCATTATGTCAGAACAAACTGAACAAACAAAATTAAAGTTTAAAAAAATCAATAAACACAACAAACCCTGGACCACAATGTCATGCACGTATGTCTGTGGAGGCCATTACTATATACCCTGTACACTAGGTGCACCATACTTGATACATAATAGGAACTTAGTAAGTACTTATGAGATAAATTAATGAAATATTTTGTGCCTACTCTGCATTATGTAATGAGCTTAAGACAGGGGGTACCCCCTACCCATGACCTCAAGGAGACACCTGAGACGAGATTTACATGCCAGAGTAGAATTTATCAGTCTCTTCATCAGTCCTTTCCACGTGTTTTGTGACAACTCAGCTTAAAGCAGAGAGCCCCTTCTGCCCTGACAGGCATTAGAGACAACTGCAGGGCCATTGCTCATCACTAAGCTTACAGGTGGGTTTCAGGATTAAATTAGCACCAGATTTGAGGTCTCATTACTTCAAACTCAATACACAATTTTAGAGCAGCCCACTGGATCTGGGAAATTTTAGTACTATGACAGCCTTATTCCCACTTCATCTTGGAATCTGGCTCCTTCTCTGCTTCTGCTCCTAAGCTTAAATCAACTACCAGTATCTGTCCAAATTGGAGTTATGCCATAGCTTTTCACCTGGCAATGAATAACTTCACCCATGACTTTAGGGATTGGTGGCATAACCCATGAACTCGATCTAGAGGGTAGATCATTTGGAACTGGTAAGGACAAGCTTGACAGAAATATTTAAATGCATCCAAACTTCAGACAAGTTATAGGGACTTTAAAAAAAGTCAGAAAAATAAAAATTGTTAGAATAAAATGAAACACATTTTTGGAAAGTACCCACTTTATAACTGTCAAAGATTATAGTTTTCATGGAATTATACTTTTATTCTTTCAATAGTATATTTCTCCAAAATAATCACACTTACCCAGACTCCCAGCCCAGGTAATTACATTAGCATGTCAACTAATTTAATGACAGCATTAAGTTTTTACCAGTTATGAGTAAATAATGTATTTGTACAACTGGAAGTGATTTGCAACAAATTTGACTTATCAAGCAATACTGAGTTCAGCACTGATAAATGGTATTAAAATGTTGGATGGAATTCAGACCACATTGGTTGTAATAAACCAGTGTAGGCTTCAGGAGAAGCAGAGCAGCATAATAAAACTCAAGAACATTAAATTCACTTAAAAGGCCAACCTGACAGCACTGGAGGCCAGTATCTTTCCTTTATTCCCAAGGCCTGTATAATGTAGGCCTCAGGCTCAAGTATTAGTAAAATCTCCTATAGTGTTCTTCCAATAAACTTACCCATTTTCCATGAAGGAACACCTTATAAGGAGAAAAAGGTAAAGTATCCACCTCATAATTTAAGATTTAACCTCAAAATCTTTCAACAAAGGAATTTCTCCTGGTATCAAGGGATCCTGTACTGCGAGTTTCATGCAATGTGGGGCTCCTTGGAGACAGAGACTCTTACCTTCCTAGATTGTAATCCACATTCCACACACAGACAACTTGGTACAAAGCTGGCACTCAATGCTTATTGAATAGATTTATTAGTTACTTTAACTTATTTGTATTTCAGCATTAACTTTTTTTTCATTCTCAGTGAATAAGAGTAACATGTGATTTGTAACCTGCATAAAAAGGCCAGATACTAAAATGCCAACTATTTATATGCCAAAAAGAAAAATGCTGAGACATAACTTAAAATGCAATAAAGTATTTCTTCTACATTTAATAGGTCAAATTCTTTAAGTTTCTTTATATAATGTATTTCCATTTATAATGCTAGTTGGTAACTTCTCCTGCTGCTTTTTTACTCAGGCTTACTCATAGATGACCTTATCCTATAAAGAATTTGAGATGGAGTTCCTTTTCCTCCGTATTTTCAAATTGTCACATAAATATGTCTGGTCTGACATTCTGCATTCTATGTATCTATGGCTCTGATCCTCTTCTGAACTTCAGTTTCATACCTTCAACATAAGATTAATTACTAATCGCTGTTCTAAGTAGGCAACGCACACTGGGCAATACATCACAGCAAGAACTGAGTCTTGAAGCACTATGATAAAACATCTCCATCTCACCATTATAGCTTTGCCTTATTCAGGCATAGAGTGCTTAAGGCAGCACATTACTTTTTGTTTTACTTCCATCTGTAGTGGTTGAAACAAACTTAATGTTAGAAACTCAAGGGACACTTTAACTTTAATGGCCCTTGTATGTGGGGTTATAGCTAAGTGTAAAACTACTATAATGAAGCTGGCGTACCATGGTTTTATGGTACTATAATAATTACCTGGGAATTGCATCCATGCTGGGAAACTCCACAAGTGATCAATCATATTGTGGTCTTCAGCAGAAAAGTACTAAGTGAATATATAAATAATTGCACCAATGTATGGCCAGCTTATAAATACTACTTACATGGCAAGAAGTACAGGAGAGTCAGAAATAGCATCCATGCAGCATACCTATTCCTACCTTCATTCTAGTAGATTAATAATTAAAAGTATTTTGGTGGAAAGTTTAATTTGTTTTTTTTGAACCAAAGGATGAGATAATTTGCAGTACTCAGACCCTGAGGATGCTGGGCACAGCCAAGGCTGTAGCTAATTTGGGGTTTCAAAGATGGGAGAGCATCCCCTGGTTATTTCATACCACTTCCTGCTTTAATGGAGTTCTTAAGCAAATGTTTACCTTGTCATAATATGTAACTTGGGCAGTATGTTCTGATTATTATGGGATTGTGCTCCCCACTGTGGGTTATTCACAAAATTTTCCTTAAGTTGTTATGCAAAGAAAGTTAATATGAAGGTTCTCCAATGTTCTGGCTGACTTATGTTTGAAGTCTTTTGTTGTTATTTACTTTCTGACAGAGGAGCTGGAAATTGGATTTTGAAACTTTGTGATGTTTGGCTAGTGCTCTTTCACTGAGTGGTGTGTTAGCATGTAGTTTACTTATGCAAAACAACTCAAAAGATGGATTTAAAGTACATTTCTTAGAAGTATGAATGTTTTTGAGAAAAGTTCCTAGCAGTTCCAATTTTGTGGAACAAGAAACTAACATTAGATAAAAATTCTGGCAAGGTACTTAACTATCACCTTCTGCAATCTGAGTTTAGCAACACAACAGCTGTTACCAGGTTTCTCTGTCCCTCCCCATCTCCACTTAACCACAAAAGGAAAGTTTAAGAACCACTTCTTGAAAATTAAGTAGATGGTGATACCACTTGTCTGGTACTGCATTTTACCAATAAAGTTTTTGAATAGCAGCAACTCTAACCTAGCTCAAGTCTGTAGCAACTCTGGACTTTTCTTTTATAGTAGGAGGCTGGGGAGAAAATTAATTGATGAATATGTGAAGTAGTGAACAGTTAACTGCGGATGCATATGTCCATAAACATACACATCCTTTTCCTTAAATTGTATCTCTGTAACCATCTGCATAACTTTAGTTGAAAAACAGCAATACAAATGGGATATATTTGTGAATTGAGGTCTGGGTAGAAGGGCTCTGTCTCCTCAATGCACATATCCCCCCATACCACTCGGATAAAGATCCTGCATTCTTTTATCCTCACTCTCTCTGCAAAATCCTAGAATCTAAAACAAAAATATAATTTAATTAATGAATTTAATGGATGTACTGCTGAGCTCTTTCACCTACAGAAACAAAACATCACCCTTACCTCCAGATACATGCACACAGGCTTAATTTTTCTCACCAATCAATGCCACTTTCCTCACCATGGGGAACTTTTATGCTGCCATCCCTATGATTAAGTATTATGTGCCTTTCAGTTTGCCTTTATGAATATTTAATTATTTTAATAATACAGCTAAAAGCATTTGACTGATTAACCACAGAAATTCTGATAGTGGGCAGTCTTAAGAAATACCCAGTTCCGGGACCTCAGCTGCAGTATCTACTCTCTAAGCTATCCTGAACCCCTGCTCTGTCAACTCTAGTACTGTTACTAGAGGAATCCAGCTGGCTCCTGCGTTTCTTTTACCTGAGAACACTGATGACAAGGATGACAAACGAGCCCTATTATTACTAATGTAAACAATGCATCAAACTAGAGATAGTTGAAATTCCAAGTCAGGAATATGTTGACCTTGAAAGATACCCAGTTTCACAGGAAGAGTGTGCTGCTTGACATGTGTCCACCTGGGTCCCAAGCACTGATCTAGAATGTGAAAATTTCCTCTTATGCACCATTTTTACTTCCATTCATCCATTCATTTATTTACTCACTCATTCCCAGCACCAAGCAAGACTCTTAACACAGCAAAACCAAAACTGGGTTAATTATCTAGACCAATTCCAGCTTCAGGGCATGAGTGTTGCATTTACTGATAGTTTCCTTAGATGAGCCACTACAATTTGAGACCTTTCCAGTACCAGGCAAGGCTACAGTGAGAACCAGTTCTATAGGCCCCTGTATAGGAAAGAAAGACCAGATCAGAATATTTTAAATTTCCTAGGCTGGGTAAATTAGAAAAGATTGGCCATTTCATATGCTTCCTCAAAGAAGTATAGGATTAGACTATCAGTGAATGGGAATAAGATGGTCTTTATAAGGCCAGCATATTAGCTAAGTAATAGAGAGAGAGAAAAATGGGCAGGAAACAATAGAGGAAGAAAAGGAAAAGAAACAACTTGAATCAAAAGACGTTAAGAGCTGTGTGGCCCAGGACAGGCACTTACCAGTGTCGCACTGACGTGGTAAGGGGCAGTCAGCGGGCAAGAAGGATGGGGTGGACAAACGGGTGGGAGGTAGACAGCATCCAACTTCTCACCAATCCCACCACTTCTACCTACTCCAGGTTGCCATCACCACTGTAGACTACTGAAATAGCTTTCTGACCCTTGCTCCTCTATCCATAATCAGAAGTGATCCTTATAAAAGGTAAATTACAGTTATGTCACTTCCCTGCTCCGAACATTCAACATCTTCCCCTCCCACTCAGAATAAATTTCAGTCCTTATTACAGCTTGAGAGGCCACCCATTATCTGGCCTCACCTCTTCTTCAGCATGCTACAGCAAGGCTTTCTCTGTTCCTTGAGTGCATTAGGTTTCTTTCCTCTTCAGGGACTTTGTGTTTTGTGTTGGAACTCTCTCCCCCCAATCTGCCCACAGCCGACTCCTTCTCATAGGTACAGTTCAAAAGTCATTTTGACCATGTCTAACTCATAGATGAGGTCAATAAATGTCTGCTGAGTGAATAAATGATTATGAAAGTTTAATTATAACTTTAGTAACTGAAGAACACTGGGTGCAAAAGACTTGGTCAGTGGGAATGCTTGTTTTTCCAGATGATTTAGGGATATCTTGTAGAAAACAATAATCTGTGACACAGAAATATTGCCAATGCATGTAACAAGAACACAGTTTCCAGCCTAATAAAGAACTTTTTTAAATTAGAAGTTTATACGTTTTATTTTCTCAGTATTAAACTATTCATACAAATTACCAATGAAAGTGTTAAGTAGATGGATGGAATTATTGCTTATAGCTGGAATCGGTTTTGTTATTTAAATTCCAAAATGGGGGCAGTTGTAATGATTTGCTTTATTAAGAATTCATACTAGACTCTTATTTCACAGCATACATAACTGCTCTAAGGTCAAGACTTACTTGTTCTCAAGAGATTCATACTGTTTGCTGAGCTATCTCACCTCAACACTAATGAATATGATAAGTTCAGTCACCATGAACCCGCACACCACAGGTGTAGCACCTATCCTTTCTTACTTGTCCTATATTCAAATAGCATGCAGCATTTTTCTCGCATTGTCCAGCTACCTGAATAAAATCTCAAATCTGATGGAAACCAAGATTTCTTCCAAATCAAATTTCACCATCTTATTTCTAAGCCCATAACAGTTCAATTTTAAAGAGTCACTGGACTTGCTGCTGTTAAATGCCCCCTATTAAGCATTCTATTAGCCTTTAAAAACATCTACTTCCAAAGTATTTTCACCAGTCCTTTCTATATTAGTTGAAACAGACAATGCTAGCTAGCTATGATGACTATTACTTTGGATCAAGTTTATTACTAGAACTCTTATTATTCTAATGTCTTTATCATTTGCGTATCTTGCATTTGCTATTTTTCCTACAGAGGATCTCATAATCCCACTCCCCTTCCCTGCTCTCTCCTCTATGCTCGGCCTTTTTGACTCAGGAACAAGACTTAGCTATTCCTTAGAGACTTTCTCAGTCACCCAAATTCAGAGAATCCTCTATTTCTTAGAACTCTCACAGCAGTTAAGGCCTAGAGAGTTGACTCTAGGTACTCATTGACTAAGTACCTAGTCAGGCAGTGCGGTAGCTCATCTCCAAAAATAGCCTCCACTGACTACATCAAGAGGTGGAGCTTATTTCCCCACCCCATCCCACCAGCACAGGCTAGTCTTGTGACTGCCTTGACCAACAGAACACTGTGAAAATAGATGTTCTGATCCCAGGACTTAAGAGTGCTAAAAATATCCACCTTCTCACTAATGTAGCCCTAATACATGATGTAAAGCATTCAATTCCAAAACATTGGAGAAAGAGCCAACATTAAATTGTGCCGGAGGAGGAGACATGATGGGAATAAAGAATCCACTTGCAGAAGACCAGAGGGCCTCACACAATGAATGTAAAAGTGATGCTGTACATACCAGTATAGCTATCATCTGACTGCAATTGTATGAGATTTCAAGTGAAACCAACAGAACTGTCCAGCTGAGCCTCAAGCAATCCATAGAATCATAAGAAATAATAAAATTGCTGCTGTCTTAAACCATTAAATTTTCAGGCAATTTGTTAGGCAGCAATAAACAAAATACACAGTCATGTTAGCAGCATAGATTTTTATGGCTGGAATGGCTGTAAATATTAAAACTGTCCTGCGTCATGAGTCGTTTTGTGTATTATCTGCTCAAACTATGAACTTCCTAAGGGCAAAGAATGTATTTTAGTGGTTTTTACATCCCTCTAGCATACTGCCCTAAAAATAGTAGGTACTTATTAATGTTTATTATCTTGTCCACAAATTAAGTACTTTAAAGGTTCATCTAATTTATTTTGGCCCTTGGAAGTTTTAGAATAAAATTAATTTGTATAAATAATTTTGTAAAAAAAAATTCAATCTTTGAGGGTTACATTGATAAGATTTCAGATTCCAAAATATTTTGACAAACATTTTGATATCTCTTATATCTTACACCTTATTTTTCATGTGTAGCGTTGTTACATAGTGATTCAACTATACTAAAATATAAGTATTGCTTTGAGGCCTTCCTTAGAAACCAAGAAGAAAAATGACTCAGCTACACCTAGAAATTAAGTAACATTTAAAATTCCAAATGACTAGAAGTAACATTTTATTTTATCACTCAAGGGCCTAAAATCTATATTACTGATAATACCCCAAAGCACTTTGGGAGACTTATGTAACAATGAAATGATTGCATTTCCAAAAAGACACTTAGCAAGTTCATTGCTGGTTCTTTCTGTACTTCAATGATTCAATCTTTTAGCTAGACATTTTAACTTCTTCTGTATCACTGGAGACTTGTCCAAAACATATTTCAAACAACCATGTACCTTCAGAGCCCACTGATTGTACCATTCTTAAAACCTTCAAGAATATTTACCAGTGATCTCATTGACTAAGTACCTTCAGCTGTACAATTTTGCACCTATATTACATATCTAATTTGGGGAACAAAGTGTACTATGTATACCTGATAATCTGACTACATTTATTTCCTATTATAAAATTGCTATAAGTATACTGATTCTTGAAGGCTTACCTTCACCTGGGATCACAGATGGTATTAAAAAGAGAATTAAATGATAAACAATTTTGAAAATATAATTTAAGATGTTAAATGTTAAAACCATTATAAACATGGAATGTAAATTTAAAATGCAAAAATATTTGAAACCACACATTTATGTAGTATTTTTCATATTTATAAAGTGGTGCTCAGAATACATGTATTTTCTATACTTTCTTGCTGGTGTAATCTTGTTTTCTTCTGGCCACACAGTCTGAGAAAGCAATAGGATCAAAACCAGTAACAAAAGTTCTCATTCAGTATTGAAAACAACTGAAAGAACTTCAGCCCAATATGTTAAGGCTTTAATATTATGGCTGAATACATCTTTTTGTACAATCAGTGGGCTCTGCAAAACTCCTCTGCCAGACACCTACCTAAATGTTTCTCCATCCTTTAAATGACAGAATGGAGAAACATTGTCTCAGCGAGACAAAGTGTCAAAAAGAATACTTAAATAAATTTAACCAAGGAGGTGAAAGACCTCAACACTGAAAACTGTAAGACGTTGATGAAAGAAATTAAAGACATACATAAATGAAATGATATCCCATGTTCTTGAATGGAAGAGTTAATATTGTCAAAATGTCCATATAACCCAAAGAGATCTATATATATAGATTCAATGCAATCTCCATTAAAATCCCAATGGAACTTTTTGCAGAAATAGAATAAACTATCCTAAAATTTGTATTGAACCACAAAAGACGCTGAATAGCCAAAGCAAACCTAAGAACAAAGCTGGAGGAAACACACTTCCTGATTTCGAACTATATTAACCAAAACAGGGTGGTACTGGAATAAAAAGCAGGCACAGAGATTAATGGAACAGAATAGAAAGCCTACATGTGTATAAACAATTAATTTTTGACTAGGGCACCAAGACAACACAACCAGGAGAGTCTCCAATGAATGGTATTGGGAAAATTAGACACCCACATGCAAAAGAATGAAACTGGATCCCTGTCTTATAACACAAACAAAAAATAACCCCAAATAGATAAAATACTTAAATGTAAGATCTTATACCATAAAACCCCTAGAAAAGAACATAGGGAAAAAGATCCTTGATGCTGATCTTGGTAACTTCTTAGATGAGACGCCAGAAACACAGGCAATAAAAGCTAAAATAAACAAGTAGGACTACATCAAACTAAAGAATTTCTGCACAACAAAGGAAACCACCAATAAATTGAAAAGACAACCTACAGAAATGAGCATTTGTAAACCATATACCCAATAGAGGTTACTATCCAAAATATATGAATAACCTATGTAACTCAATAGCAAAAAGGCAAATAACCTAATTTAAAAATGGGCAAAAGATCTAAACAGACATTTCTCCAAAGAAGACACACAAATTACCACTAGGTATAAGAAAAGGTGCTCAACATCAATAATCATCAGGGAATAACAGAACAAAACCATAAGGAGATGTTACTTCACATTTATTAGGATGCATGGCTATTAACAAAATACGAGATAACAAATGTTGGAGAACATTTGGAAAAAAAGGAACCTTTATTCACTGATGGTGGCAATGTAAATTGGTGCAGCCATTATGGAGAAGATTCCTCAAAAAAACACAAAACAAATTACCATATGACCCAGGATTCCCACTCCTGGGTATATATCTGAAGGAAATGATATCTCCTTGAAATGTATCTCAAAGATATATCAGCGAATGAAATGAAATCAGTATCTCAAAGATATATCTGCACACCCATGTTTACTGCAGCATTATTCACAAAAGCCAAAATATGGAATCAACCTAAATATCTTTCAATATTCAATAGATGAATGGGTAAAGAAAATATGATATATACACACAGTGGAATATTATTCAGCCATAAAAAGAATGAAATCCTGCCACTTGAGACAACATGGATAAATCTGGAAGGCATTATGCTAAGTGAAATAAGCCATACAGAAGCAAATACTATGTGGTATCACTTATATGTGTAATCTTAAAAAGAAATTATTATTTGACAATTATTCCCCAATAAAGTTCTTAAAAAATCATTTTCTCCAGATTCTACTGCAACTAGCAGAGTTGTGAATACTAGTGGTAGTGATATAACAAGTTCAAGTCAAGATGAAAAGCTTTTTCTCTTGTAATAGACACCACCCTTTCATCTTCTTTTTCTCCTAGTATGTAATACATAGGTGATATATGGAAGCATGGCAGCTACTGAAACTATGGGAATATTCATGAAGATGAAGACAGACCATCACCCCAAAGTCTGAAAGACAGAGCCCAGGTCCCTGATGAAACATTTGAGCCACTGTAATAGTTTTAAACTGCCCACTCCCCCTTTTTGTCTAAGCTGCTATATTTGCGATTTCTATAACCTCTATCTTAACATCTCAGAAAGTCCTTTAGATCATGCTTTAAATCACTTATACCTACTCCTAACTAGTTAAAATTAAAAGCTGAAATGACTTAGACACTGAAGATGATTTTTTGTTTTCCAACATCTAGTATCTGCTATCTCAAAACTCAGCTTTTTCATTTTTTATCTCATTGTTTATCTCATAACCAACTCATAGTTACTACAATAATCTTCAGAAAACAACTTACTTAACTTACAAACCAGCTCAAAGAACCTCACTGACTACCTTCTATCCCCTGCACCAACTAAATTTCTGTTGGTTCGAGTCTCCCACCATTTGCAAGTCTTCCAGTCTCTTCCATATCATCGTACATGCCCCTGCACTCTAATCTTGAGTTCTTCTTATGGTTTATTCCTTCTTCCTTGTCTGTACCATTTCCTATGTGTTTTCTGCCAACTTTCAACCCTCCATTATACTTTTCCAAGTCTGAATTTGGTTGCCCGCCACCCAAAAAAAATTGTATCAGAAAGCCTTTCTGATCCAAATTCTATCATGGTGATTACTGTGACCATAGGTTTTTTAATTTTTATTTGCTAATATTTAAGCAAATTCAACAGTAAATACTCTCTATAGTTGGATGGTAAACTTCTTGAATGCAGGAATATTCTTTCAGTGAATGCTCAGCACGTATCAAGTACTAAATAAACAAACCTGATATGATTTACCAATGTCTAGTCCTAACTAGTTAAAATTATGTGTATGGTATACACTTACAAATTCAGCAACTATTTACAAAATAACATTCATAAAGGCATGAGTAGATCTCAAACATACCTATACAGGTATGGTTCATTAATATTTATACACTTAAAACCTAAATTAACCAAAAATGTACATATATCACTGAAAATAAGTAAGAGTTTATTGAAATTAGTTATGTTCTTTCTGGGCAACCTGAACAAACTAGTTATAATACAAATGATAGCAGAGGGTGCTCTATGAACAAAATTACAGAGTTAGGAGCATTTAATCAGTTTACCAATCTGATTGCCTCACCAACCTGTTCCTTTCATCCCCCAAGTGCCCTATGCCAGTATTTGTAGCTAAATATATTAGTATATTTTAAAATGACAATTTTAATGACAGAATTTGTGGTTTAACTTACAACTAAAATTTCAAAATTTTTTCTAAAATTAAAAATTTTAGTCTCAAAAACTGTCATTTCATTAATCAAAATGTTTACACGAGGAAACTAATGAAGACAAGCTTTTTAATCATACTCATACATCTGAAACCAATATTGTGTATCAACTATATCTCAATAAAAAGCTTTTTAAAAAAAAGAAGTATTTTTTATATTGTGGATTTTATAATATAAAGAGTAAGGTAATTTTTAAAAATATATAGAATAAGAACTTATGATTGCATTGTTTTCCCTGCATAGTATATACATATAAGAACGCCATACTAAATTCCAACTTTATTTTCAAATTTGAGTCATTTTTAGTATTTGTTTTTATAACTGCAAAGTCTTAAAACTTAATGTCAGTAGTGATTAAAATGAAATGTTTTCCTCCTCATTTAAATCTTGGTGGGCTTAAGTCTGAATGCACAAAGATAAAATTTGATTTAAAAGTCCACTAAAAACAAATTGCTTAATCAGAAATCTGGACTTCACAATTGAGTAATTTCCTCACCCACAAAATATGGGTTAAAAAACCTCATATGGCCACAAAACATAAAAATGCTCATTTTCATTTAATGCTTGGTGGATCATAGCTAGGGAAAACAAAAACAGACATGTTTTTCTTGCTTTACTAGTAACTGAAATACTAAATGGTAGCTTTAGAATAGTTTCTTTTCATGATAAGTATATATTTTTATACACATTTTTCTTTATACCATTATATCCTAGTTATGATTTAACCTCATGTAAATTTCTGAAAATGTAAAGACTAGGTCACAATTCCATTTTAATTATCATTGACGCCCAAGTTTACAAATTTAAGGATTAGGCTAGGTGATCTTTCATTATAATACTACCATCCCAATAGCCTGTGGTTCTATCAAAATAAATCCCAGTCATTTCACATCACCCAGATCTCAAGACTCACCAAGACCTGTATTTTCAGCCTTTTTGTCTATATGAAAATTATCCACCATAGGCAATTTTGAGCATGATTACGAGTTACTTCTCTCTGAATCTTAGTTTCCTGACTTGTGATTTAATTGAATAATTATAAATAACATCAGAAAGGACTAAATTCCTCAACTATCAGACAAATAAGGGTGTCTTCTAAGTTTTACTGTCATGATTTTCCCAGGTATCAAATTTACCTTATATATCCCACACTTTTTCATCCCTCATGTCTCTCAAGCCATGTTGAATGGATGAGAGATTTGATGGGGAACAAGGTAAGAAACACACTAAATTTCCTTCATTCAAGATTCCTTTAACATGTAATAAAGTGAACAGTTTTACTCACTCATTCACAAGACAGCTGATACTCATGAAAGCAATCTTGACAGGGAAGTTACATTTAGAAAGGATGTGAGATGGGGGCACCAACAGACACGGAGGGTCCTGTGCTCACAAGTTAGGATATCTGAGGGTTCTGTGCAGGGGAAGAGGAAGAGCTATTAAACACAAGAGAAAAATGGTGGTAACAGTACTCTAGAGAGTAAAAGCAGAAATCTTCAGCAAATCTCCAAAGGGAAATCAATCTGAAGAAAAACTTTAGAAGTTTCTGGGTGAAATGTTAGAGTAAACCCTATCCTGTGCCTTTAAGAAAGACTAGTTACCATCTGCATTAGTCTTGAAAACTTTTGAAGACAGGTTCCTGTTTCTTTGAATGTGACACGGCAACATTAGGCCAAAAGGGATCAGTTTTTAGCTTCTATCATTCATTCAATTCACAAATATGTAATTGAGTGAAGGCACAGTAGTATGTTTGCAGGGCTATCATCCAGAATGCCAAATCTCAGGTTTAGTAACAGATGCCTCTAGGAGACTCCCTAGAACTAAGTCTAGAGTGCACTTTCACCATGCCTGTCAAACTCTTGGAGTCAGGATGCAATGTATTGAGTGCAAGACAAATAACTGTGCTTTCATGGTTCCTGATACACTACCATAAAGGATAAAGAAACACTGAGATAAGTAGTTTGAGAAGGCCCCTTTGGAGCTGAATATACACAAGCAAATCTTATATATAACTATTATCGATGTACTGTATTCAGAGAGGCTAAAACATTTCCTTGGGAAATTGCAAATTGGACATGTTTTAATCCAAGTTGCGTAGATACAGGAAATCTTAAGAAATCTGAGCTCCTTTCAGATGGGATATTGCGTTAATAGGAGATATACTTGGGTAAGTTTACTCTGCCTTGCACTACTGCCCAAGACCTGATTCTTTAAAGACCTGGCTGCCACTATTGCACTTGTAATTGAGCAAGCTTTGGAACCAGAGGTACAAACTGGTCCCAGAAACTTGAAAAAATACTGGAAAATACCATGATAAGAAAGAGAATATAACTGTGTCCTGGCTATACACGCCACTAAAATTGGCCAAGGTCAAGAAAAATACCAACTTTTAAGTTTTCAAAAGAGTGTAACTCAAATACCTACAGAGGTGTAGAAGTTAATAAGTAAAGCAGTCCTGACTAAGCAGAGTGAACCAGAAAATTTCTTCATCTGAAGGGAGAAGCTATTTAGGTTGAACTGTTGTGGATATATTGCCATTCTGCCTAGTTTTTCAAAATAAAAAAAAAGCCAGAAATTACCTTTGTACGTGAAATTTAATTTTAAAATCTAATTTTTAGAAAACTATGTGAGTCAAACAAAACTTCTATTTAGGCCAAATACAGTACCTGGGCCACCAGTTTAAGATGTCTGTTATTCTACCCTATATAGATGGCCTGCTGATGAAATCCCTCCAATCTGAACATAGACCACTTTCCTCAGCTGATTTCCTAGTTATGAGTTCAATATACCAATCCCAGATACTCTCCACCTAGGAGTATATTATCTCTATGCAATGCTACTGTACACAAAAGAAGAGATCTTGGTGATTTTGAGTCCAAAAAGAATCCTCAAGATGAGGCTTTACAGATATAGGCAATTTTTATTTTAAAATATATTTCTAAAAAGGGCTTCTGTCGTGAGTGGCACACGTGGGGCAGCTCGTATGCTCTTCGTGCGGAATCGACATCAAGAGATTTCGGAAGCATAATTTTTTGGTACTTGGGCAGCTAGTAAAAAAAAAATTATATATATATATATATATATATATTTCTGTGACAATTAGAAATATTTTTAAAATAAAATTTAAGTATACAACACAAAACTATCCCAACTTCACCAAGATGTATCTTTAAAACATCTATCACCCACAGTTTTCCTCTCCTTATTGCATATAGCCTTAGATCAATCAAGAGCGATTTCAATTCTAAAAAGCTTACTTTCAGTATAAGATTTTCTAAAGAAAATCATAGGGGAAGAATTAGAAATGCAAAGAGAACATAAGAAAAAACTAACTGCAACAAATTTAAGAAAAGTTATCAGTTAAGTTTCTCTCTTTTGGGCTCTTAATGCAAGCAAAATTGAAGATACAGGGAGCTCAGAAGTCTTATAATCATGTACAATTCTTGGATTTAAGACAATATGAGCTCTAATATATCCACATAGAAGAAGATTCTCCAGGTTAGCTTTCTCAGAAACCAGTAGTCTTTTTTTTAAAAAATTTTTTGAGGACTTAGAAGGGATGTTAAAATCTATTGCCTTCAAATCCTTTATTTTATAGAGGAAGAAATTGAAACTACTTTGCTTAAGTGTAGTTAGTGGCAAGATTGAAACAGTTATCTGGATTTCTTAAAATATGCAGTAACATTCTTTCCTCTGGATTACCTTGGAGTTTAGTAAAATCATGAATGTATATAAAGACGCATTACCATTGGCTATGTGTAACTAGAAAAATCGAAACTAAACCTCTATCAAGAAAATCCCGTCGTTGTAATGGAGGTTAAATAAAAATTTGTAACTGGGCCTTAAGGAATTAAAGAATTAAAAGCTCTTGTACTAGAAGAGCTTATGCTTGACTTGGCAAAATAATGAATATACAACTAAAATAAAAAATATACAATACACTTGACCCTTGAACACAGATTTGAACTGCACAGATCGACTCAATGATACTACAAATGTATTTTATGATTTTAGTAAAATCATGTTCTTTCCTCTAGTTTAAAAATACAGTATATAATACATACAACATTTACATTAATCGACTGTTATCGGTAAGCTTTCCAGTCAACAGCAGGATATTAGTAGTTAAGTTTTAGGGGAGCCAAAAGTTAGACACAGATTTTCAACTGTGAGATGTCAGTGCTCCCAAGTCCCCACGTATTCAACGGTCAACAGTATAATTTAAGACAGCCCAAGAGCTATCACAAGGCAGATAATTCACCAAAGAATGTATCATGTATATCATATACTGATAATCTAGTCTTTCAAAAATTTACACCTCCATTAATAAAGAAAAACATCTGCCTTTGAAGAGTTAGTGGACAAATACCAATACAACACAAGATCAAGATATGGTGTCTACAAATGAAACAAGTTACTTCTTGAGTTAAGTACAACTTTTTGTCCCCAAGTGTGCCTCAACCTTTTCGATGGTGCACATTAACTATGAATCCACCAGAACACTGATGTCATTGCCTTAACACAGAATATACCCTGCCAGCTTGAATTACTTGGTGTGGATAAAATGAGAGTTCCTGTGGCCAGGATTCTCACCTAGCACTGGTTGACCTAGCATCCTAGTTGGGAGTAAATTTGGCCAACCAGTGTTCTAAGAACAAAAAAAAACAAGATAATATACAGAAATCATTTATGTGAAGACAAGTGAAATGTGCTAAGGCAACCAAGAAATGGAAGAACTACGACTCCATATGGAAGAACCTTAAAGAGATGAGCCAGTATTGCAGCTGATTTTACCATTGAGACATTTGCTAATTCTAAATAAGGGAAGGAGGGTGAGATTCCAGGCTGTTGCAGCAGAGCTTTTGATGGAGACCATGGACTTTCAATTACAAGATCAGTTTTTCCTTCAGGACACTTAAATAATTTTTTTCTCAACGGATAAGACTGACAAGTGAAGCACAGTCTTTGGCATGCTCATGTGTCAAAGACTAGCATTCAGCACAGGCCAGAAGGGCCACAAAAAAATGTATCAACGTCCCAGTTAAAACACCTGGAGGCCAAGGGCAAACAAGAAGTGAACTGAGTTTCTTCGGAACTACAACTAAGGAGATTAACATAGGCAGTGATTACATTAGGGTTATCAGCCATTACTCTGTCTGCATAATGGAGGAAAGAATGATCCCTCTTTGGAGAACTTCTTTTAAAAGAAGTATCTGGCATTTGAGCTACATTTTCTAGGCATGCCAAAAGAACTACATGAACAAAAACTAAGTAAAAACAAGTAACAAGAACCACAAAAGACCCCGAATAGCCAAAGCAATACTGAGAAGGAAGAATAAGGCAGGGGGGATGTTGCTTCCCAACTTCAAGCCCTATTACAAAACCACAGTAATCAAGACAATTTGGTACTGGCACAAGAACAGACTCATAGATCAATGGAAGAGACTAGAGAGCCCAGATATAAACCCAGGCACATATGGTCAATTAATATATGATAAAGGAGCCATGGATATACAACAGAGAAATGACAGCCTCTTCAACAACTGCTGTTGGCAAAACTGGACAGCTACATGCAAGAGAATGAAACTGGATTGTCTAACTCCATACACAAAAGTAAATTCAAAATGGATGAAAGACCTGAATGTAAGTCATGAAACTATAAAACTCTTGTAAGAAAACACAGGCAAAAATCTCTTGAATATAAATATGAGCAACTTTTGCCTGAATGCATCTCCTCAGGCAAGGGAAACAAAATAAAAAATGAACACATGGAACTACACCATGCTAAAAAGCTTCAGTAAAGCAAAGGACACCATCAGCAGAACAAAAATGCATCCTACAGTATGGGAGAATATATTTGTAATGAGATATACAACAAAGGATTAATATCTAAAATATATAAAGAACTCATACACCTCAACACCCAAAAAGCAAATAACCCTATTAAAAAATGGGAAGAGGAGCTGAACAGACACTTCTCCATAGAAGAAATTCAGATGCCCAACAGGAACATGAAAAGATGCTCCACATTGCTAATTATCAGGGAAATGCAAATTAAAACCACAATGAAATATCACCTCACACCAGTTAGGATAGCCAACATAGAAGAGAATAGGAACAAATGCTGGCAAGGATGCAGAGAAAGGGGAACCCTTCTACACTGCTGGTGGGAATGTAAACCAGTTCAATCATTGTGGAAAGCAGTATGGAGGTTCCTCAAAAAACTAAAAATAGAAATACCATTTGACCCTGGAATTCCACTCCTAGGAATTTACCCTAAAAATGCAGGAGCCCCGTTTCAAAAAGACATATGCACCCTTATGTTTATCACAGCACTATTTACAATAGCCAAGATATGGAAGCAACCTAAGTGTCCATCAGTACATGAATGGATAAAGAAGAGGTGGTATATATACACAATGGAATATTATTCAGCAATAAGAATAAAACAAACCCTACCATTTGCAAGAACATGGATGGAGTTAGAGGGTATTATGCTCAGTGAAGCAAGCCAGGCAGAAAAAGACAAGTACCAAATGATTTCACTCATCTGTGGAATATAAGAACAAAGCAAAAACAGAAGGAACAAAACAGCAGCAGACTCACAGAATCCAAAAATAGACTAATGGTTGCCAAAGGGAAAGGGACTGGGGAGGGTGGATGGGAAAGGAGGGAGTGGGGAATAAGGGACATTATGATTAGCACACATAATGTGTGGGGGGAGGGCATGGGGAAGACAGTATAGCACAGAGAAGACAAGTAATGCCTCTATAGCATCTTATTACACTGATGGACAGTGACTGTAATGGGGTATGTGGTGGGTACTTGATAATGGAGGGAATCAAGTAACCACAATGTTGCTCATGTAATTGTATATTAATACCAACATAAAAATAAACAAACAAAAAAAAACAAGTAACAAAACAGATAACCCAAATACTGGAATTCATTTACAATTACTTGTAAAAAATAGTATGCCCAACAGAACAGAGGACAGGATAAGCAAGATAGATTTTTTCTTTAATTAAGAATTTCAGATGAATCAAATGCAGGCATTCACTGGGGAAAAAATAAGATCTGAAATTTAGAAGCTGTTAGGTGGGTTTCCAAGCAGATGAAACAGAGAAGACAAAAAATAAACAGAACTATCCAAACTGAAAGTTTAATGTAAAATATAGAAGAGTCTAAGAGATACATACATGGGGTAAAGTCAGTATTCTAATAACACATATTTGGAATCCCAGAAAAGGAAAGAGATAATATGGCAGAACCAGTATTTGAAAAGAAAAAAGCCAAGAAACTTCCAAAACTGATGAGATACCATCCTACCATTTCAGTAAATTCAGGAACATCAAACAGTATAAAAAAGGAAGACAAATGAAAAAATGAAAACAAAAATTAGGGAAATTAATCAGAAAAATTCCTGAAAACTAGAAAGGAAAACCTTTACTAATAAAAAAGGCACTGCTGCTTTAAGACTTACAGATTTCTCAAAAAATGACAGAAGCCTGAAGATATGGAATATCATTTTTTAAATAGAAAATAGAAAAACTTTTAATACGCAATAAGCAAATAAAACATTCAAAGGAAAATGTTTAATATATTCAAGATTCATATCATGAAAGATTATCCTTTCTTGGTAAGAATTCAACTTTTGCATTTTTTCTATTTAACTTCTCCTGCAAAAATACAGAATGCTTCACGAATTTAAACGCTATCCTTGCCCAGGGGACATGCTAATCATCTTTGTATCATTACAGTTCTGGTACATGTACTGCCAAAGTGAGCATGGAATACCAGTTTTAAAGTGCTGTAAAACTTTACCATACGTAGAATTCTATACCTAATGAAAATATCATCCAAATTTAAAGGCAAAATATTTTTTCAGAGAACAGAATTTAAACTAAGAAATGGACAGTAAACATTAAAATATTAAAGAATGTTTTCTAGGTAATTAGAAAAATGATATATTTGCTGAATACTGGAAGTCCCAAGTAATACTAATCCTAGTGTCTTATGTGGTTTAACATATGTAAAATTAAAACAGTTAAAAGGCAGAAGTAGATAAATGGAGTTTAAGTGTTGTAACATTCTAGAAATAATTAAAAGTGCATATAAAAAAGGGAACCCTTTCCTAGCCATGGCAATTAGACAAAGAAATACAAGGAATCCAGATTGGTAAAGAATAAGTTAAACTGTCACTATTTGCAGATGACATGATATTGTACATAAAAAACCCTAAAGACTCCACTGAAAAACTCCTAGAAATAATATCAGAATACAGCAAAGTTGCAGGATACAAAATTAACACACAGAAATTAACACACTAACAATGAACTAATAGAAAGAGAAATTAGGAAAACAACCCCATTCACAAATGCATCAAAAAGAATAAAATACCTAGGAATAAACCTAACCAAGGAACTGAAAGAACTATACCCTGAAAACTATAAGACACTCTTAAGAGAAATTAAAGAGGACACTAACAAATGGAAACTCATCCCATGATCTTACTAGGAAGAATTAATATCGTCAAAATGGCCATCCTGCCCAAAGCAATATAGATTCTATGCAATCCCTATCAAATTACCAACATTCTTCAACGAACTAGAACAAATAGTCCTAAAATTCATAGGAACCACCAAAGACCCTGAATAGCCAAAGCAATCCTGAGAAGGAAGAATAAAGTGGGGCGGATCTCGCTCCCCAACTTTAAACTCTACTACAAAGCCACAGTAATCAAGACAATTTGGTATTCTCACAAGAACAGAGCCACAGAACAGTGGAACAGAATAGAGACTCCAGACATTAACCCAAACATATATGGTCAATTAATATATGATAAAGGAGCCATGGACCTACAATGGGGAAATGACAGTCTCTTCAACAGTTGGTGCTGGCAAAACTGGACAACTACATGTAAGAGAATGAAACTGGATCACTGTCTAACTCCAAACACAAAAGTAAATTCGAAATGGATCAAAGACCTGAATGTAAGTCTTGAAACCATAAAACTCTTAGAAAAAAATATAGGCAAAAATCTCTTGGACATAAACATGAGCGACTTCTTCATGAACATATCTCCCGGGCAAGGGAAACAAAAAGCAAAAATGAACAAGTGGGACTATATCAAGCTGAAAAGCCTCTGTACAGCAAAGGACACCATCAATAGAACAAAAATGCATCCTACAGTATGGGAGAATATATTCATAAATGACAGATCCGATAAAGGGTTTACATCCAAAATATATAGAGAGCTCACGCACCTCAACAAACAAAAAGCAAATAATCCAATTAAAAAAATGGGTAGAGGAGCTGAACAGACAGTTCTCCAAAAAAGAAATTCAGATGGCCAACAGACACATGAAAAGATGCTCCACATCGCTAGTCATCAGAGAAATGCAAATCAAAACCACAATGAGATATCACCTCACACCAGTAAGGATCGCCACCATCCAAAAGACAAGCAACAACAAATGTTGGCGAGATTGTGGAGAAAAGGGTACCCTCCTACACTGCTGGTGGGAATGAAAGCTAGTTCAACCATTGTGAAAAGCAGTATGGAGATTCCTCAAAAAGCTCAAAATAGAAATACCATTTGACCCAGGAATCCCACTTCTAGGAATTTACCCTAAGAATACAGCAGACCAGTTTGAAAAAGACAGATGCACCCCTATGTTTATCACAGCACTATTTACAATAGCCAAGATACAGAAGCAACCTAAGTGTCCATCAGTAGATGGATAAAGATGTGGTACATATACACAATGGAATATTATTCGGCCATAAGAAAACAAATCCTACAATTTGCAACCACATGGATGGAGCTAGAGGATATTATGCTCAGTGAAATAAGCCAGGTGGAGAAAGACAAGTACCAAATGATTTTCCTCATATGTGGAGTATAAGAACAAAGAAAAACTGAAGGAACAAAACAGCAGCAGAATCACAGAACCCACGAAGGGACTAACGGTTACCAAAGGGAAAGGGACTGGTTAGGATGGGTGAGAAGAGAGGGATAAGGGTGGGGAAAAAGGGGGCATTATGATTAGCATGTATAATGTGGGGAGGTGGGGCATGGGGAGCACTGTGCATCACAGAGAAGTAGTGATTCTACAGCATCTTACTACACTGATGGACAGTGACTGTAATGGGGTTTGTGCGGGGTACCTGGTGAAGGGGGATCCTAGTAATCATAATGTTCTTCATGTAATTGGAGATTAATGATACCAAAATAAAATTAAAAATTAAAAAAAGGGAACCCTTATACACCATTAGTGGGGATGTAAATTGGTACAGCTATTATGGAAAGCAGTATGCAGGTTCCTCAAATTAAAAAAACAAATACCATACAACTTAGTAATCCCACCTCTGGGAATTTACCTGAAGAAAACAAAACCACTGATTAGAAAAGGTTTATGCACTCCTATGTTTATCACAGCAATATTTACAATAGCCAAGATATGGAAGCAACATAAGTGTTCATGGACAGATGAATGGATAAAGATGATGTGGTACATGTAATTTAATTCACTCAGCCATAAAAAGGAATTCAATCTTACCATTTCCAACAACATGGTTGATCCTGGAGGGCATTATGCAAAGCAAGTAAGTCAGACAGTAAAAGACAAATACTGTATTTCACTTACATGTGGAAACTTTAAAAAAAATGAAAACAGAAATACTCATAAACACAGAATAGACTGGTGGTTGCCATTGGGAAGGGCAGGTGAAACAGGTGAAGGGGAAAAACAGGTATAAACTTCCAATTATAAAATAGTCAAGGGATGAAAGTACAGCATAAAGTATTAATATAGTCAATACTATTGTAATTATCTTATTTGTTTTGTTCACTTGTATGTATATACTTATCTTCGTATGACAGATGGTAACTACACATTGTGGTGAGCATTTAGTAATATACATAATTACTGAATCACTGTTATACACCTGAAACCAATATTGTATAACACTATTTCAACTTAAAAAAAGACAAATATTATAATCTTTAATAAGACTACATACAGAACTAGCAGACTAACAAAGGTTACAACATCAGTAATTTATATTATAACCTCTAGTGTAAGAATATATTACTAGGCTAACAGAAGGTAACATAGAAGTTAAAAGAAAAAAAAACGAGGAAGGTACTTAAGCAACTGGGTACTATAGAAAACATAGTAAAATGGTAAATATGAACCCAAATGTAGCAGCACTTACTTTAAATGTAAAAGGGGTACAAACACATTTACTGATTAAGGATAGTATATTAGATAAAAGAACAAAAGCCAAAGTATATGGGGATTACCACAGACACACTTTAAATACAGAATGTATGAAAGTATCATGATGAAAAACATGCATCACATAAAAACTAAGCAAAAAATGTCCACAGTTAAGACACAAGGAACTGCAAGACTCACAAAAGGAAATTGCACATAGAAATATGTCAAGAAAATAAGGCAAACTGTTAGGTTTTTACATATAAGTATCTCAAAACTCTATCCCTCACTCTATCTAACAAGAGAAGTATTTCATTTTAATGTAGCTGATATAAATAAAGAGAAAACTACTGCATGTCCAGGGGCCATTAAGTTTTACTAACATAAGGAATTCTTACTTCGAGCTAGTGATAGATGTGGTAGGTTCCCCATCTGCCAATGCACATCAGACAGAACGAAAGAGGAAAATAAGTAATGATGGGAAGGGTTGAGGCATTTTCTAATGTAAGGAACATTAAAAGGAGCAAGCCAAAACTGTCTTAGTTTTAGGATCCAAGCTTCAAGCGAAAAGTTCAGTTAATCTCACAAATAAATTATTTTAAGTAATTTCAAGAATCTCAATCTCCTTATAATATCCTTGAACTCTCATTGTCTCCAAATTGTGCTGAACAGTTACATAACTTCAGAAAAAAAAGAAAATTGAGTTTATTAACATACCATTATTAAATAAAACTAAGAACCAACTCTTGTTTTCAGAATACATTTGTCCCTTAAACTTAATATGGTTTATGAACTGTGCAGGTCTACTTACATGCAGATTTTTTGAATACAGTAAATACATTTTCTCTTATGATTTTCTCTAGCTTGTTAAGAATATAGTATATAATACATAGAAATACAGAGCATGTGCTTATCAACTGCTTATATTATCAACAAGGCTTCTTGTCAGCAACAAGCTATAAAGTTTTGTAGGTGTCAAAAGTTAGACCCAGATTTCTGACTATACAGTGGATTGGCTTCCTTAACCCGTGTGGTTCAAGGGTCAATTGAATTAATAAAATATTTCACTTAGCTCCTCAACTTCCTTTACGTCTTTTTCTTAAATAACTACTGGGACTCCCACTTTCAAGTAGAGCAACTGTACTGTTCTTCTTGCCAAGTTCAACTATAAACTTTGGATATATATATATATATAAAACAAATATAAGGAGACTGAAAAGTTGACTGAACATAGCAGACTAGATAGGAACTTCAGACCAATGGAAAAAAATAATGGTGAGTTCCCTGGGTTTCTTTTTTCCTTATACCAGAATGGATACTAGTCAAATTGGCAACTCAGAAACACCAATGGGCACAGACAAGAAGGTGAAACAGAAAAGCCCCCCAAAACCTACTCTAACCAAGATAAGGGGCATCCGAGCAATACTGAAAACTTTTAGGCAACAACCTATTCCAGTCAAACACCACGGATAAAAACTGCAGCCACTTCATACCCCCATCAGCAAAAGTAGACAGTCTAAACTACTCTTGTCAGGCCATAATCCCAAATGGCCCTAACCAAGGTGG
The DNA here is from genome assembly GCF_040802235.1 of Manis javanica. Classification (NCBI taxonomy): domain Eukaryota; kingdom Metazoa; phylum Chordata; class Mammalia; order Pholidota; family Manidae; genus Manis; species Manis javanica. The sequence goes on along the minus strand of NC_133168.1, from coordinate 46,550,963 downwards.
TGTCAGAGAAGACCAAGTGGGAAGCTGGGAATTTTATTCTGAGTCCAGAATTTCATCCATACCCAGCAGTAACAAGGAACCTCACCCTCTCCTTGTTGGAGAGGTATCAGACACCCAGTGGGAGAGGCAGGACTTTCACCACTCAATAATAATGAGAGCAAGCCCTCATAGAGTCAGTTAAGACCATGTATTAGTCTGGTGTTCCTTCACCATGCTGCGGTAACAGTGAACTCCTTCGTATTCCCCATGGGGTGGTATCAGAGACTAGTACACTTCTGACTTCCCTACTGCTCAAGGGTAACATGACTACCTTCCCACATCAGTGTAACAGACAGATAGCACTAACAAAATGCCCTCCCCCTCCCAAATTGGATGGTATTAGCAAAGGCCTCGTGGGAAACCTGAACTCTCACCTCTGCCCAGCAGAAACAAGGGCAGACAGCCCTCTCCTTCCCCATCACTGGTTGTTGACAGAGGTTAAGAGAACCAGAACTTCTACCCACACAAGCAGTAACAAGACAATGAATACCATGTTTCATCCACCAGAATGGTATCAAAGAAGTCCTATGCCAGCACAATAATTAAGATCGTCTTGTAACATAATACCCAAAGTGCCCAGGTTTCAATAAAAAACCACTCATCATACCAAAAATCAATTAAGATCTCAAACTGAATAAAAAACAAATGTTAACACAAAGATGGCATATGTTAGAATCAAACAAGGATTTCAAAGCAGCCATCATAAAATACGTGTAATTATAAACCATTTGAAACAAATGGAAGAAAATAGAAAGTCACAGCAAAGATATAGAAGGTAAATGGAACTTTGAGAACTAACCAGCAAAAACTCAGTGGGTCAACAGAATGGGAAAGACAGAGGTAACAGAGGAAACAATCAGCGAATTAGAACATAGAAATTACCCAACTTAAACAAGAGAAAATAGACCAAAAAACAAAAATAAAAAACAGGCCTCAGGAATTTACGGAATTTAAAAAAAAACCTTACATTTGTGTCTTCGTGGACCCAGAAGGAGAGGAGAAAGGAAATGCAGCCAAAAGTATTCAAAAACACAACGGCTGAAAATTTCCCAAATCTGGCAATAAACACAAAGATTCAGAGTGACCGCCAAACACAATACACCCAAAGAAATTTGTGCCAAGACACATCACAGCCAAACTTCTAAAAAATGACAGAAAAATCTTGAAAGTAGCCAGAGAAATAATGCATTACCTATGTAAGAAAAACATTTTGAATTTCAGCAGTTTCATCAGAAAGCATGGAAGCTAGAAGGAACTGATACATTTTTCAAGCGCTAAAAGAACTGTTAACCCAGAATTCTACAGCCAGCAAAAAACTTGCTTCAAGAATTAAGTGAAAATCAAGGCTTCTCAGATGAAGGAAACTGAGAAACTTTGTCACCAGCAGACCTACCCTAAAAGAATAACAAGTTCTCTAAATAGAACATAAATGATAAAAATAAAAATTACAAAACAATGATGAAGAAATCAACTATGTAAATAAATGTAGAAATACTCCATATCCCTGGATTGGAAGATTCAACTTAGTAAAGATGTCAATTCTCCCCATATTGATAAACATATTTAATGTAATTCCTAACAAAATTTCAGCAAGATTTTTTTTGTAGCTACAAACAAGATTATTCTAAAATGTACATGAAAAGGCAAAGAAACTACAAAAGCCAAATCAATTCTGAAGAATAACCAAGAGAAATTACCTGATTTCAATACCAATTATTCAGCCAGTCATAAAGGCTATGTATATTATTGGGGGAAGGACTGAACTACATCAATGGAATATAGAGGACCCAGGAGCAGTCCACACAACTATGAACAATGGATTAATGACACAAGTGCAACAGAAATTCAATGGAGGAAAAGACCCTTTGCAAAAAAAAAAAAAAAAAAAATGGTGCTGAAACAATTATTCATAAACACACACACAGAAAAATGAATCTTGACCTAAACCTCACAGCTTATGCAAAAGTTAACTGAAAACAGATCCAAGATTTAAACGTAAAACAAACTATAAAATGTGTTAAAAAATAAGAGAAAATATTCAGGACCTACAGCTTGGTGAACAGTTCTTAAACATTATAGCACTAGAATGACAAGAAAAATTGGACTTCATTAAAATTAAAAAGCTGATCTTCAAAAAGACCCTGTTATTAGAATAAAAGGTATGCAATAGAATAGAAAATATCTGCAAACCATATATGACAAATGCCCTCATACCTAAAATAAAGAACTCTCAAAATTCAGGATTAAGAAAATATCCAAAAAGAAATGATACTTAACTGGAGAAAAAATGGATTGTGAAGAAAAAAATGATGGCACATATGAAAACAGACATCATTAGTATGTGATGCAAATTAAAATTAGAAACCATGATAAGACATACTCCTATTGAAACTAAAATAAAAAAGTAACAAAATGTGAGAATGTGAAGAAAGATTTCTCAAATCAAACTACTAATGGGAATGTAAAATGGTAAAGCCAGTCTGGAAAACAGTTTTAAAACTAAACATGTATTTACCATTTGGTCCAACAATCACAGTCTTGGGAATTTACCTCAGTGAAATGAAAACCTGTATCTGTATAAAAACTTGTACACAATTGTTCGTATCAGCTTTATTTAACAGCCAAAACTGGAAATAATCAAAATGCCCCTCAATGGATGAACAGTTACACAAACTGTGGTAAATACCACGGAATATGACTCAGTAATAAAAAGGAACAAACTGCTACATGCAACAACTTCATGGATCTCAAGGAAGTTATGCTGAGTTAAAACAACAAATCCCCAGAAGTCATATGATTCCATCAAAATGACAAAATTATAGAGATGGAGAATAGATCAGTGGTTGCCAGGATTTAGGTATAGTGGGAGCAGGGTAGGCGGGAAGAGGCCATAGGAGTCTCAGTGTAATTTATAAAAGGACAACATGAAAGAGAACTCTGTGGTAATGAAATAATAGTTCTCCCTCTTGTCATGCTGGGTACACAAATCTACACATGTGATAAAATGGTACAGAATTACATACATACTGTACTGATTTCAAATTCCTGGTTTTGATATTGTACTATAATTTCTAAGATGTAACCACTGGGGGAAAATGGGATGTAGAGTACATGGGGATCTCTCTACTATCTTTGCAAATTTATTTTGCTGTCTATGATTATTTCAAAATTAAAAATAATAACTACTAGATGATATACAATAGGTTTTTAAAGGCTTCCTTAAGGGAAATAAAATATCCATCTATTAAATATGTGTGCCTTGAGGAAAATAAGTCAGTTTACTCCATAAACTTTTTTTTGGTTTGGGAAGGGAGATGAGTTTTTGGTGATGTTTACTGTTGAACAGTTACATAACATAAAAGAAGATTACATCGCTTATGCAAAGGCATTAAAGAGTTAAATACTTAAACTGTACCTAGATTTCACTGTACTTATCTTTCTTCAAATTAAATTGATTCCATAGTTTGTTGTGGCTAAATCTAAATCCTTATAAATTCTATGAAATATATCTCTTCAAGCTACTTAATGCAGTAAGATTTCATTTTGATATGTAAAACATTTACAATACCAACAAAATAGAAATAAAAGGAACTAGAGGCCACTTGAAATGAATGAAACATAATGCCTCAAAAAAAAAAAAAGTTACATGGTCCTACATGCTTGAGATATTTCAATACTGGTAAAAAAAAATATACAAATACACACATACCTCTACTAACCAAGTTTAATAATACACAATATTAGCTGAAAACATAAAAACTGCTTTCACAATCTGTCACCACCTAAAACAATACACCATATAATTTTCAAAATTGTGTTCTTTGACTTCTCTTTTTTTGACTTCTAACCTCTGCTCTTCTTTAGAATTACCTGTGAGGGGGGAAAAAAATGAAGATTCATATTATGCCTATGGCAAATAAAACATAATTCCTCAACAAAAAGTTAAATAGTCCTATGTGCATAATACACAACACTGAATTTGTAAGATCAATTTGGAAGGTGATTAGGGAATCTTTTGCCTTATACTTGGTCTTGACTTCTCAATCTACTTCTCTCAAAGAATGTGAAACATGCCTATATTCTCAAAATCTAGTTTTAGGAACACTTATTAATGTCTTCTACTCTAAGCCAAAAGTATCCAGATTAATGGTTCCCAGCTTGAGGTCTGTAGACAATTTAGTAGTCCAGAAGTTTAAAAATGTTCAAAAACTTAAAGTACTATTATAAACAAGGTTTTAACAACCATAAAGCAAAACAAATCCACTCCAGCACCAACTTTCTCATGTATTAGCTGGACTTACATTACCTTAGAAACCAAGACTAGTCATCTTAAACTGGAAAACTTGTTAGGTAGACAAGTTTCAAAACATACAGCCCATGACAGAAATAAAACAAGATCTTTAGTTATAAAAGACAGGAATCATTAGACCAGAACATAACCAAATTGTTTTTAAAAAACTGGTCTTCCTTTGGGTAAACATGCTTAAAACTTATTAATAAAAACAAAAAAACTCTAAATTTAAAACATACACCCTTCAAGCTCTTAAGCCTTGCTTTACTTGGAGAAAAATACTTAAATTGACTTAGAAATTTGTTAGGATGCTTACTAATGCAAAAAATTTTATGACCCCTAAAAAAATGCCAGGTCATGCACATTTCTAGGCTTCCACAAAGGCCATCAAAGATAAAAATAGGTCTATACGCTAGGTCAGTACTTCCCTGCTCTACAAAATGATAGGTGGTTTATATACTCAAAACTTTTAAGTGTTAAATTAAATGAAGTTCAATATGTATCCTTACTGCTCTACTTCTCATAACCTTTCATAACTTTACATAATTATAGTTACATAAAAAAGATAATCAGATTGTGGAAAGCTGGATAAAGGGACATGGGAACTCTTTATTTTTTCACCTCCTACATGTCTATAATTATTTGAAAATAAAAAAATAGTAAAAACTCTACAAAGAAATGGACTGTAAAAATGTTTCTCCTACATCATCCCCAAGTAAACCACGGTTGCCAATTTCTTCCATATTCTTACAGAAACAAGCTCTTTATATACAATACATTGAGACTATTCAAGGAAGAATAGTATGGTATCTAAACTAATCGGACCCCCAAAGCTTTTCGTGATGGGACATCTAATAACATCAAGTGGAAACATACAATTTGGAGAATGTATTTGGGAAAAATTCTGCCCTAGGCATCACATTCTTACATCATAAAGAAACACCAGTGAGAAGCCATCTCCTCTGCTTATTTAAGAGATTTGATTCATAAGTATCTCAAATCTCAAAGACAAGGTTAGAAAAACAAGTACTTAGGTGATTAGGAAAACTGTAATGATCAAGAATAAAGTTTTGATAAATTTCAAGGTGATTAAACTTTTGCTATACATTATAGCCTACTACCTATCAGACAGCAAACATTCATTTTCCCCTAAATTGTGATAAAGCAGGGGCCATGAATCTATCAGTAATCTATAAGATATATAAAAAATAAAAATAAATCTAACTCCATAATTAAAATCCACTAACATGAAAACAAAAACATCAACCCAGTTAACAAAGCTGAGCAAGGAATCTAAATCAGGCAGAGCTGGTGAACCAGGTGACACTTTTTAAGTTAATTCTTCCTCAAGAAAAGAAAGTAGGATTTTACCTTTGCTGCAGCCTGTACATGCTCCTTTTTGATGACTCCACACTTATTCTCAAAAGCATTTGTCCTGGACTCTTCTGCTAATCGACGAACAAACAGTAAACAGTTCAAATGCATCTTTAAGAGACAAAATTCGTTGAGAATTTTAAACTCCAACATTGGTGCTTTGAAATAATGACTTTTAAAAATAAAAGATCCCAAAGTTTAATGTTGTACTATTTACTACTGTGATTAAGTCAATTAACTTCTATTTAAAGGAACACAAAATTCTGTTTAACATAGGGTCCATCTTAGATTCCCTGCAAAAGAGACTTAGTTATTGCAATATATGAGAAAAGACTATGTAAGGCCAACAAAGGCCACAGTCAGTAACATTGTAAAGCATCATTATATCAAAACTTATCTGGGACTATCACATCACAAATTCCTGCTTCGAATTCCAAATAAATTTAAATTTATAATGTAATTTAAAATTTCCCCAAAATTTAAAATCAAAACATACGGACAACTTTACTTAAGGCTAATCATCTCTCATTCTACAATCCAAGGTCTAAAGATTTTTTAACCAGATATTTAATTTGAAATAGCTATTCAAAAACATTAATAATTGAAATTCTAAGTTTACTGAATTGAAAAGTATATGTATAGAAGTCAAGTTACTTGTCATCCAACAATATCAAAATAATATTTACTATTAATAATCTTTAAGTCTCTTAAGAAATTACTTAAAATATATAAGTAGACAGTACAAAATTTAAAAGTCCATGAAGGACTGTGGTTATGTGACATGTTAGCATTGTGGGAAGATGGGTAAAAGGTATATAGGGATTCTCTATTATTTTTGCCACTTCTTGTGTATCTGTAATTATGGCAAAATAAAAATATAAAGCAAAAGAGTCTACAAAAAGGTAAATTGTCAAAAAGAGTCCCCTTCCACATTATCCCCCAGTCATCCATGGTTACCCATTTCTTGCATATTTTTACTTTACTTTACATATAAGTATATTACTTGACACACACACACACACACACACAATTTAACCTATCTACATAAGTACATGAGCATTTTGCTAAGTAATTAACTCAAAAGTCACCACCCAAACCAAAAAGTGCTATTCAATCTACATTCACACATCTTGAAAACAGTTAAACTAGTGCACAAAATTCAAGCAAGAGAATGTAATCTGAGCTGCAGTCCTATCTCAATTCTCCCTCCAGGATCACATCTAGTGCTCTTCTATTCAAATTATTGGTAACATCTTCCCCATCCTTTGCTTCTATCAGATACCTGAAGTCACTATCAACTTGGATCCAAAAAAGTATTATCTTTAAACATACAGTCTCTTTGGTCATTTACTTAATAGTACACACACTTTACAGTTAGAACAATATACAAAACCTAATTCACTATCTTTTGTACTGCACACAGCCACTCCCCCACAGTTCATTAAATGTTAACTAGGTAATGTGGTGCTTTAAATTACTTATATTATGCAGAAACCTTAAGTTGACTGTTACAGATGTTTAAGAATGCTTTAGTAATTATCTGGTGAAAATAGGGGTTTGGAATTTAAATTTAATCAGACAAAAGAACTTACCGATGGAGATATTCTTTTGGTACTTTTTTGATGTACTGTTTTCTTTAATTCTCACAAAAACTATGAGATAAAACACCCTATTCAAATTCTTTATATTATACCACATCAGTTTTTTTTTCAAGCTTTCAATGATTATCACCATTTCCTTTGCAACAAAAACTATTCCATAATATGGCACAATTGCCTCTGTTAATCTGTATTTTCTATTTCTAAAGATAGCTTCCAGATGCCCTCAGAATAAATTCTTTAATACTGAACACCACTTGACAAGCTTTTCCAGTTTCACCTCACTTTTCTCAGGTTCCACTTCTATACTAGGTCTTCTGACCTTCTTTCAGGATTCAAATGCAAACCAGCCTACTGACATTCTACTGGTTTGTAAACTCTGAGAAGTCCAACCCCCACCTCCACCACCAGTATGTAAGGTTATGTAGATCCATGGCACCCTGAGTTTCCTATCACCATACACTGTCCTCCTCGATATAGTATAATGACAAAAACTATGTCTATCTCCTCAACATTGTATCCCGAGTGACCTTTAGCCCATGGCCAGTATATAGCAGATAGTCAATAATTATTATTGCATGAACAAAGATACCTCCACATTTCCCCAAATTAGGCAAAAAGTTTTTAAGTCAATCCCACATAAACTACATTCTGTTTTGAGACTTGGCTCATGCTATTGACCTACATAGAAAGTCCTTTCCTCTTCGTGGGCATGAGCCATAGATACTAAAACAAATTAGTATTACTTTTTCTGATATCACAGCATTTTTTAAGCAACCCATTCTTCTGTCATAAACAGTTAACTGAGCAATGCCATTCAAGGTCACTAAGGTTTAAATTAAAATGATCAGAATAAAAGTTTAAGGTATTATGTAGGTATTCAAATTTCAAGAAGATAAGCCATTCCATCATGAATTTACTGTGGGGGGAAGGGGTTAGTTTGCTTGAAAGGTGAATCAAAACATAATTTACAAAGAAATACACATTTCTTTACAGTCTCAACTGATCAAAAGACTAAGCCAGCCTGACCTCTTCCTCCCTTCATCATAGCACTTTGAATTTTACATAGACCATAAGCACCCAAATATTTGCACAGCATTTTTCAGTGGTAACTAAAAACTAAATGAACCACGAGAAAGCTGAACAATTTATTTCAATTAACAGATGTACTCATTAGTACTCCCTGGGGATACACAATTAAATGAGGCATAAAACAAAAAGTCTGTGTAGAATAACTATGAACACAAGGAAATTATGAGTACAATATTTAGAAATAACAATCCATATATATGTATATCAAGCATTCCAAACACACACGGTGAATTCCCAGCATTAACTGTACACTCAGAATGTTTCAGGTATTACAAACACTAGGAACACAAAAAGTTCCCAATTCAAAGTTGCTAGTACAATGGGAGAACCAACCCATAAAAAAATTGGAGACAATGTGTGATGATAGATGACAGAGGAAGATAAAGTTGACCCTTTCTAATATTAAGGAAGGCTTAACTGAGAGTTGCACTTGAACTCGATTTTGAAAATGGTGTTTGCAAAGTGGAGTAGAGTGAGGACATCTTCAGGCAGAAGAAATATCATATATAAAAGAGAGCATGAAAGTTGATTACTTTTGTTGTTAAAAATAATGGTAGGCACAAAAGGAGACTGGTAAAGGTCCTTCCCCTCAAAAGGTTGCACAGCATTGAGGAAAAAAATGAAAGTGCCTGTGGCCAGGATTCTCACCCGGCCCTGGTTGGCTAGCTCACTAAACACATGTGGGCAATACGTTGCTATTGACTCTATATAAAGAGCTCCGCCCAGCGGTCTGGGCGACACGGTGGTATGGATGCAAGACTGCAGGACAGCGGAGCAGAAGCTGGAGTGGTGGCAGCACCGAAGACAGAGGCCCAGAGGCATGGCTGCAAGGGACGACTGTGCAGGCAGAGAGGCCCAGGGGACAGCTGTGCGGGACGGCTTTGCGGGCAGAGAAGCCCAAAGGCAGAGACCAGCTTGCTGCATGCAGAGTTGCTCTGAGTGAACGGGATTCTAGTGATTGACCTGCCACCATGGAAATATAGCTGGGTTTAACCCTTTCACCCCAAGATCCCTTTACTGTCATTTTCTTTGGCACATTGAATCCATAGGGAACTTGCCCGGGGCTGAAACCCATTAGCAAGACAGCATACTGGGAGACAACACTGACATGTGAAACTCTTAGAGAAGAGTAACAGAGTCCCAACAGCTAAATTGTTTGATGCACACTCTTGAAACTATCAAAGCTCAGAGATAAAAACTGACTACTTAACTGTAGAAAAGTTTAGGAATGATGTGGGCTACCTGCTGGGTAAGATTATGAAGTGTCAGGGGCAAGCAAAAAACTGTAAGCCAAGAAACCAGGGTGATGCATGGTATCTACAAGACGATGGAAAAGAAATGAATACAATGAAAGCTAAAGACAAGCATACAAGGAATAGATAATGGCCAAAAGAACTTCCTTTCTCCTACTACTGCAACTGTTTGGAATCTCACCTCTCCTTTGTGCTACCACCTGGATCCTGCTCCATAATAGAATCCACCTGCCATCAGCTCACTTTGGGGCATATAGGGGTAAATGTAGGAGGATTCTGACTACTTTAAGAAACTTGCCAATCTGCACCAGCTGGTAGTCTCCTAGATACTCTTGAGCAGGTACATTTATTCCCCCTCCATTTAGAATCCCAGCACCAGTGAAAACTCCAGAATAAATAACCTAAAAATGTTTTGCAAATCAATTCCACTTTAACCCAGCTTACTTGTTCCACCTTTACTACCACCATGGTAGGGGAATAGGAGTGTGCACAAAACAGTATATTTTTTTTTACAGGGTCTAAGAAAGGACCAAAAAAAGAGAGCAGGAAATATTAGAAGGGCTACTTTTCCAAGGAAAAAAAAAAGTTTTGGCTTCAGACACCAAATAAAGGAAGAGTGAATACAATTCTACAGTAGTATAGACAAAAAAAAAAAAAAAAGAAACGCTGCAAGTAGGCAACAGATGGGGAGACAGTAAAGCAAGAAAACAATGTAGCTTAAGAACAGATGGAATTATGCATTCCGAAGACACTCTCCATGCCACATGCCTTTGTTAGCCAGTTTTTCATCTTGGCCTCCTGGTAATTAGGTGCCCACTTAACAATGCTCCTTTACTCAAAGGGCTCTGTGACAAGGACAGAAGGTGCCTATGGTTTAAACCTAGAGAAACAGTGTTCATCCTGCTGAAGGGATGTATGTCCCAGGCATTCAACACAAACACTCCCAATTTATTTCAAAACAAATATTACACAGCGATATGGCTGTAGCTATTTATTAGGTGATGATACTGCAGGTATTATGAGTCAAAGTATTAGTGGTTTGGCTTGAAAACTGAACAGGCATTCTATTTGCCTAGGAAAATGAACACAGTTCCAAGCATACTGCTTGAAAATAAACTTTTGGATAAGGATTAAAATAATAAGCTAAAGTAGAATAGGGATATATGTTTGATTAACGACGCAAAAACAGGGGGAAAAGAGGAAGGCAAGGAGAGGCACTTAAAACGCATGGCAGTAACGCCTTTTACAACAGTTAAAAATAACCCAGCCTGAATTCCAAAACCTATTTTAAGATTGTATCTTTCACACTTTTCCCCTGACTGTGCTCTAAAATAGTGATGTTTAAAAGCTATAAGCAGGAGCTTCGTTTTCTCCTTAATTGATGAGGCTAATAGCGTCCGGTTAAAAAACAAAACAAAACAAAACGTACATTTCAGAGAGCCCCTGTATACACAACTAAGCGTCAGGAATCTGGGCCGCCACGCCAGCCCGGGGCAAACCTGCCTAATCATGCAGGCCTGAAAGCTATCCCTGCGCGGGGCGGCGAAAGGCAGGCCTGGGTTATTTTCCCTACCTCCTCCTGCCCCACTCCCAGCCCCACCAGGGAAAGAATCTCACCAGTAAGTCGCCTCTTGACTCTAGACGAAGGTGAGGCTTCCATCGCTTGAAGACGCGCTTTAGAAAGCCGCGGGGAGCCTTCCGCTTTATCCGCTTTCTCTGGGAGACTGTCGCGGACAGAGCCATCCTCTCGCTCAGGCTCCAGCCGCCTTAGCTTCCGAGATCCCCCAGCACCGAGCCGGGGTTCGCGCCCGCTGGAACAACTAGAACAACGCGGCCGCTCAAGCGCTCCCTCCGGCCCGGAGATCCCGACTGGAACATTCGAATCCGCCGCCAATGGAGCGCGCCCGGCGCTCGGTAGTGACGTCAGCCCGCGTGAGCTCCGCCCCCGGAGGCGCCCGGCTGTTGGTAGAATACACCCACCCCGGGCGCCGCGGTCTGCGACGGAGAGCGGAAGCTACCTTTCGTCGCCTACTGTGTTGTAGCTGCCCTACTGAACTATTTCTCCTATGTTCCATAGACATGTTGGGAAATCGTGGGAAATGCTGGTATGCCAAGGCAGCTACACTTGCTGTCCAGGCTCTCACGCTATGCTGAGCCTAATATCCATGACTAAAAAGTAAATGAATAGAAGTTTGTGATGTTTTATCAAGATTCCGAAAGAAACAGTGCCTTCTTAGCAAGGCATGTTTTTCTGATATTGACAGCTAACACTTTACACCTTCACATAATTTCATCTGATCATACCCGAGGTCTTTTCATGATTCTAGCTTTTCTTGACAAATACTACTATCTTTAATTTTAAGGCCTTTGTCACTTAACTGCAAAACCTTCAACTGTAGTTTAAATGCTACCTCATTAAAATTCTTCCTATTTCTCCAAGCAATTAACTTTCCTATCTTCTGTGCTACCAGTACAAACAGTTCTCAAACTCCATCCTGTGTGTATCAGACAAAACCCCACCCACGCGGTCTGGATGTGACTTGAGAACTTGCATTTCTAACAAGTACTCAGGCCATGTTGGCGCCGATAGTTTGAGGACCACTCTGAGATCACTGTGATTTTCCTCTAATACTATCCATGTAATAACTGTTGTGATTTCAATATTCACACAGATGTTCTTTCTGCTATCTGGCCTTCCATTTCCAAGCCCTCCCCTCTGCCAATAATCTCATCTTTCACCCTGTGAGCCACTCACACCTGTGGTCATGCATTGCCTCGTCATTATCAAATACCTTACATTTCCACATTCTCAATTCAGTTGTCTCACTCTTCAACCTCATCTCTGAGCTTTTGAACTCATTCTCTCCGGTATCCCAATTCTAACAATTCTTAGATGCCACTGGGATCACTGGGATCACTGGGAACAGAGGGAGGGGGAGGATCACACATGCATATTTATTACCAGTGCTCATTATCATCAATAATAATTGCTACTATTTATTAGGTGACAGGCACTGGGATATGGGTTTTAAATATATTTTTCTCTAACCTTCACCATAGCTGTGCAAAGTGATATCCCTGTTTCAGTGATGAGAAAACCAGGGCCCAAAGAAGCTTAAGTAGTTCACCCATGGTCATACAGCTAGAAAATGGAAAAGCCCAATTCAGATCCAGTTTTGTCTGATTTCAGAGCCCAAGTTCTTTACACGTTGTGCTGTTTCTGTTTTACCATATTTAGCTGGTGTCTTCTCAGTCTATGAAAGAGCTACTAAAGCGTTTCACACAATCTAACTAGTAGTGGGCTAAAAAGTAATGTAGGTGGGTGGAAACCAGAGAGCAGGATTCACAGAGGACTTTACATTCATCTGAATTTTTCATACCTTTTACAATGAAAATACTTTGTTTAAAAATTTTCTACTATTTAAAAGGATGTTTAAGTAGGATATGAGGGCAATAATTGCATTTATAATAAGTCCTTTCTTTTCCTCAAACCTCTGTACTCTCCCTACCCTGTCCTCACCCTCAGTTGATGACATTGCTTCACTAACAAAACAGAAGCACCCATAGCCTTTTCACATGCTCGCACTACCACACCTACACACCAGTCTCTACCTGCTCCCATGCATGAACCATCTACCTAAGATGGTTAACCACTCCACTTGTGCCCAAAATCTCAGTCCCCTACTCTTTTTGAGGATGTTCTCCAGTAATTCCTGTCTCTTCTATGTCATTAATTTTTCTTCTTTGCCAAAATTTTTTACATCTACACACACATGCTGTCTTATCTCCAACCTTTTAAAAACCCTTCATTGATCATGTCTTCAGCTCTTTCTCTTTCACAAAAAAAGTGGGAAGTGTTAGCTAAATTTGCTGTTTCCAGGTCCTTTCCACCCATTACATTTGAAGCCACTCCGATCACATTGTTGAACCCAATTCTCCACCAAAATTGTTTTGGTTGACATGATTAATAACATAACACTTTTATATCCAGTGGTCAGTTTTCAGGCTTCAATTTCTTTGACTAACCAGGAGTATTTGTTGGATTTTGTGATCTTTCCTTCAATAAATATTTTAATTGGATACTATTCTCTTGGTTTACCTCTTACCTGATGGCCCTTCAGACTCCTTTTCTGGTTCCTCCTTTTATCTTTTATCTCTAAATCACAGAGTACTCTGAGACTTAATCCCCAGATTTCTTCTCTCTACACTCTCTCCTTATGTGATCTCATCCAGTATTATGGCTTTAAATATCAAATTTACATTATCAGCTGATTCTCTTCCCTATTAACACAACCAGAATTAGCTCTGGGTATGCGCCTATAACCCCAAACATGCTCCTCCCACCCACCTCTCGATGACACTTCCATATTTCCAATTACTCAAGCCAAAATCTTGAGATCAGCCCTGGCTCTTCTTTCTCTCAGCCCACATTCAGTCTTTCACCAAATTCTGCCTGTTCAACTTAAGAGTATCTGATCACTTTTGGCCCAGCCACCATCATGTCTCACTTGGATTACTGCAACACCCTTGCAGTGCTGGAGGATTTCAGCTCCTGGCAGGTTCACTCTGGATTTGGCAAGAATGAAAAACAACAACAAAGCACTGGGAAAAGGGTTCATACCCAGTTTTATTTTCCAAGCAGCTGGTTGAGCAATCGATTACATTGGCAGCATCCACATGCAGCAAGTCTGTAATCCACAGTCACAGAGCACTGGGAAGAGGCCCTTATATAGCAGCACAGACAATATCAGCTCATTGCCAACTTGTGTGTAAGCATGCACCTGCTCAGTAGGCCAAGTATTACATAAGCATGAGATAGCATTGCATTTGTGCAGTGGGTCCGATGAGCATCCTGTCTATGGGAATTTCCATTTTTCCCTACAACCCTCCTGATGGTGTCAGGAGAGCAATATTTGACTGAAGGCCAAAAATCCTAAAATCAAAGTATCAGAAGTGCTGCCTGCCTTCTGGAGGCTTTAGAGGAGAATCTGTTTCCTTGCCTTTCCAGCTTCTAGAGACCACTTCCATTCTCTGGCTCAAGGTCCCTTCCTCCCTCTTGAAAGCATATCACTCTATCATCTGTCAAATAGCACATCTTCTGACCCTGATCCTCCTGCCTTTCTCTTCTGAGAACGCTTGTTGTTATATTCAGCCCACCCACATAACCCAGGATAATTTTCCTGTCTTGTCAGTGGGTTTCAGCCCTGAACAAGTTCATTATGGATTCAATGAGACTGAAAAAATGACAGTGGAACATTCTTAGGGTGAAAGGGTTATACTCAGCTTTATTCCCACAGTGGCAGGTCATCACTAGAATCCCATCCACTCAGAGCGAGTCTGCACACACCAAGCTGGTCTCTGCCTCTGGGCCCCTCTGCCCCCCATCCCCTACCCCCATCTCAGTCTCTCCTCAGCACTGCCACCATGGTCTTGAGCAAGCCGACCAGGGCCAGGTGAGAATCCTGGTCATAGGAACCTTCATTTTCTCCTCACCATAAAAGTTAGAATAATAAGTGGAGTATGAGAGTAACAATTTTATTTATCCCTGTAATGAAGCATGTCCTACACATTATTTGTTCTCAATAAAACTATGATATTGGTAGGGGGTATGGATGTTATTATATCTATCTTACACTAAATTAAATAACCAAAAACCTTGAGTGGCCCAAAGTAAAAGAGTTTGTGTGGGAAATTTAAGCCATTAATCCTGTTGTTTTAATTTGCCAATATGTTATACTGTCTTTAAGTGTAATGTAGGCATCTAAATTCAGCTTAATTCCTTTCCTGTAAGAACTTTACTTTTTATAGGTTTTCACCTTCACTTATTAAAGAGTCACAGAGTAAAACATTGGAAAATTTCATCACAACCTAAATTTTCAAAATGTTCTACTTTTCTTTTACTGTTTTTTAGTAATTGAAGCTCCTTTGATTCAAAGGGTGAGAAAGCACAAGACAGCTGTTGGAACCTTAGCCCACACAGCTAGAATATAGCCCTAAACCTGGAAGTGCCTTGAGTGATGACAGCCCTTAACTCCAAATCCAGGGAAACAAAAAGGGAGTCTAGATAGGAAAGAGAAGATCTAGACAAGAATAGTATTGACATAAGAGGATAAATACATCTTTCTTTATCTCAATCAGTTCTTCGAATGTAAAATTTGCCCTAATGTAACATCTGCAAAGGGCTAGGACCCTTTGATACTGCTGTTTACTTTGGGAAAACAAAAGTAAAACTTGTTCAAGGAAAATTATTGCAAGATTTTTCTCATCTCACGTGATTCTAAGGAGTTGGTATACTTGAGAAACAATTTAAGCATATTAATTATTGAGAATTGTTGCCTTTTTTGTTGATGACGTCTGTTGATGCTTGCTAAGATTTCTTTAAAAATAGTGATACATTTGTTTTTCAGAATCTACCCCAAGGAAATTATGCTAAATGTAAAATAAATTTTATGTACAGAAATTTTAAAATATTTATTAAAAAATTAGATCTAATATGTAAATTTGGGTACAAACATTCAGTTTATTATTATGGCTATATTAAAAGTGACATTTGTGAAACTTTTTAATAGCCTAGAAGGTCCATGTTAATGCCTATGTACCAAGTTAAATATAATATGATCCCAAGAATATTGAAATACGTATGTGTATGCACACACACACACACACACACACAACACTGGGAAGAAATATACCAAATAGGAAGATAGCTTTTAGATAATGCAGATATAGATGATTTTCTAATTATTTTAAATATTGCCCAGTTTTCTGTGATAAATGTACTTTAAGAAAGAAATGAGATGTTTCATATTTTTGGCTAACTGATACTATATATAATTGTAAAAATTTACTCTATGAATTTAATTAAAGTATTTCTGTAAGAAAATTATTTACCTAAGAAAACCTTTAGAAATTAATTTACTTTCTGGTGTTCAACAATCTTGCAAAATAATTTGATTTTCCTTTTCATAAATTGTATTAGTACACACATAGAATAAGTTACTAGGTTACATATTCTTATGAATTAACAGTTTTGTTTTTCTGACTTGTACTTTTGTGCTCATTAGCAAAACATTGCAAAAATTGTTAATAATAATTAACACTAAGTAGAATCTTACAGTGTGCAAAAGTTTTTGACATTGTTTCTTAGATCCTTAAAAGATTATGTTGATTGTAATAACGGTTAAAATAAAATTTTTAATCTGCCAAAAAATTTAAAATACCTGTGTCATGGCTCCATTCATCATCTGTGAGATACAGAATTTCACAAAATTTTGGAACATGCACTATTTCAGTTTTTCATCAGTCCAGTGGTTTATAAGACAAATTAACTCCAGAAGCTTTGGAAAATTTAACCTTACTTGTGTGGTCTCCTAATAGTCATATTTCAAATGTTTAGCTCAGCTAAGTGGGTCTTTTTTTATACTCTTCCCCTCACTGATTATTCCATTTTTCAGATAGAATATGGAATGGGTACAGGGACACAAATCTATTTTCCACTGTTGATGAAAGATACGGCTTTGAAACAAATCCTTGTTATGAATGCCAGAAACCTTAGACTTTTTTACGTGTTTTCCACGATCAAAAGATGGCTTTGAAACATGGCATAGTAATCCAAAAGAAATGGACTTTACTAGGAAATATTAAGTAGAAATAAAAATCATAACTTGGAGTAAAAGCTACATTGCTAACAATTTTGCTGTAACATTTTATTATCAGTTTGTATGCTATAAAGAACAATTGTTACAAAGACATTACTTGGAACAGAATAGGGAAAAAGAAGAGCAAAACTGCAATTTAAAAATTTTACTCAGCTGATAATGAGCCCACATCTAATCATCAGGAATTTTTTTAAATTTAGTGACTCTTCCATGGATAAACTGTAAAGAATTCTGCAAGAAAATTGAATGATTGGCTAATTGTCAGGAAAAGAATAAACTAACCATTTCTTGTGAAGTAAGAAGGCCCATATTAATAGACTTTTTCTCTTCTAGCCCTAAATCAGACACAGTATCTTTTTATGGGTGAAAAAAAAAAAGGGAATTTGAAGCAAACAAGGAAAATTCCAACATAATTCATTATTTAGCAACTTTTATTGGAAAGTAGGAGAGGAGGGAGAGATAGGATATTATGAAAGAAGTAATACACCTCCTTTCTCCCACTCCAGGCTTCCTGGTCTGGATCAGGCACAAGGACAGGAAGAGAGAAACTTTAAGTTGGATAAGAATGTAAAGTTTTCATTATTTCACTGGATTGGATTGCAATAATGGGATAATTATAAGACTAGCCCATACTTTCTATCACCAAAACAGAGATGTTATCTAAAAGAGACAGTAAAATCCTGAGATCTCCATCTAAGAGAAAAAAGAACAGGTTGGAAGGGAGAACAGGGGAAAGGACAAAGTTAGTTTCTGCTTACACTTCCTCAAGTCTGGGTTGTTGAATAAACTTAAGCCATTCCAAAAAATTTGATAAAAACAATTTTTTTTGTTTTATTTGTGTTTATCATGTAAGGAACTGCTCTAAACAATGCACGCATGCACTTAATACTCTCTAGAGTTTTACATGTAAGAACTATTATTATCCTCATTGACAGAGAAGGAAAGAGAGACCCAGAGGTGACTTTCTAAAATTTACACATTTACTATGTGGTAGAAATGAGATTTATCACAACAAAAAACCTGGACAACATAAAATGTCCAGTTAAATAAATGTCTCTCCACTGAGTGTCATGCACTCACTTAAAATAATTTTAACCACAAGGTAGAAATATGTAAAAATATAATTTAAAATGTAAATGAGAAAAAAATCAAGACATTCTATTATTGGTAGTTTTGTCTATATATCTTCTTTTAAAAATAAAGCTTACAAAAATGGGTGGAAGAAAAATCACAAAATGTAAATGAAAGGGTGTTAATTTTATATGTGATTTTTTTCTCTGTAATTTCCTATTTAATGTTAATTTATTTAAAATAATTTATTAACATTACTTCTCTATTGAAAAAACAATGTATAATAAAATGGGGAGAGAAATGCACTTTTGATCAAACCTAGTAAAGCTGTTTATATTTTAAAAACTGACTTAAACTAGGTTTTTAGTAAAAGGACACTAACAATGGCAATAACAAAATTGTCTGCCTCCTTAATGAAAACTAATTTTTTAACACAGTCATATCCTTAAACTTGATCTTCTGTGAGCACATCTGTGTTCCGGCAAGAATGAAAGTAGAGGAAGTGAAGCATATGCCTCTTTCTTTAAGGTCAGTATCTGAAAGTCTCACATACCATATCACTTCTATTCCTCTGAAGAGAATTCTGCTACATGATAATACCAAGATGTAAAGTGGGGTAGAAAAAGTAATTTGTATTTTGGCTACGTGTGCCCAGCTAAAAATCAAACAATGTGTAATACCTGGCAGCCTCTGACATAGGAGGCTTTACTGGGAGTCAGCGTGAGTCGAGATTAAAGTGGATTTTGAAGTCAAATAAACTGAAATTTGAGAACAAGTCTATCACTTAGCTTTGAGACCTTGGGTAAGTACCTTAATCTCTTTAAACATGAATTATATGATCTAAAGAGGGGGAAATACTCAATACTATCACTACAGTGCACATTCCCCATATTTTGGCTGCCTTCCCATTTTTGCAGGAAATAATTATTGTGTGATTTCTGTAAAGCTGTCATCACACTACACAACATATGGACAATTTTCTATTTATATCAAGTGCTTCTATTATGATTTCTTATTATGTTCTTTGAGATATTTCCCAAACAAAAATTAATCATTAAATTATACGATTACTTCTATTCATAATTGTACCCCAAACATAAAAGTGTGTTTTAAAAGAAAATTATGCATTTGTCTACATAGATGATAAAAACAGTATTTTTGTAATATGCTCCAAGTCAAGTTCTATTCTCTCTATCCCTCTACCTCTGTACATCAATTTACAATTCAAAATTAGAGAACATGTGAATAAACTACCAAGCAGTCACAAACACAAGAGAAATAAAAGACTCTTGAAGTAGATCCTCAAGAATGTTAGAGAAAGAAATGATTAAATATAGAATATAAAATAAATATCTTTAAATTATTTCAAATTAGAAAGTAACAACTCATTCACCCACAAAATGAAACTGGCTGTATTTTTCAAAAATAAAATGAAATATCAATAAATTTCAAAAAAGTGTTACTTAAAATTAAATAATCAGTCAATTATACAAGATATTAGAAACAGCAAAGCAGAAAAATAGTGTCTTGTAAATTGAGGAACTACACAGTGATAGAAAAGATGAAAGATAATATTTTAAATAAGGGGAAAAATATAGGAGTTCCAGGATGAGTCAATAAAAATAATGGAACAGAAGGAACATTTAGAAAATAGTGGCCAGAGTTTTCCAGAACCGAATTTTTATTTTCAAGTTTACATAGATACAAACACTATGTAACTCAAGCAGATAAATAAAGCAAAATGAATGCCTAGAAATATGTCAGAAAAGCTTCTGAACACCATTGACATGGAAAACACAGTAAATGTATCTAGAGATTAACCACAGCTTGAAAAGGAAGAAAACAGCTAAGAACATAATTCTCTACAGTAACAATAGAAGCCAAAACAGTGTAATAGTAACTTCAAACCACCTAAAGCTAATTACACGACATAGAATTTTATAACTAAACTATCATTCAGAAATGAGGGCAATATAAAAGACATTTTCAGACAAACAAAAAATGATCACAGAAAGGATGTCTAAAGGATGTCCCCCAAAATGAAAGAAATTAAAACTAAAAAGAAATTGGATGTAAACTGTTAATACACAAGTGGGTAAATCAAAACAAACATTGACTCTATGAAATAATAATATTCAGTTTGGGAAAATTTGGTGAAAATTAAATTAAAACAGTCTGATGTTCTACTCTTTGGAGGAAGAAAGTAAAAATATCAGATAACTTTATGTTTTACTAAGTATTTTTATTAAAATATGAAAGGAATTATTTTTAAAAAGAAAAGTAGTAGAACACATAGCTTTCATTTAAAAAAATTCAAAATATATCAGAACTGGCCAAAGTCAGAAGATACATACACAGCATTATATCCACAAGTATAGGAGATAATAGAATAAAAATGTGAAGGAACCAAAAAAATCACAATTCTTAAAATGATTAAACACATAAAAGCTAAAGAGGAATGATTGAACTGGAGAATAGACTTAAGGAAATTATCTGGAATGTGGAGGAAATTATAAAAGTATGGCGATTACAAATGAGAAGTTAAGAGATGTTGAGGATAAAATAGAATGCCCAACAGAAATAACAGATGAGTTCCCAATTGATGGAACAGAGAGAATAAGGGAGAGGAAATATTTTTTTAATGGCTTAGAATTTTCCAGAGCTAACACAAGATACAAAATCTCTTATTCTTAAAGTACAGTCAGACAAAAAGAAATTAATATACAAGTACAGCATAAGAAAACTGCAGGAAACAGAAAAATAGGGGAGATCTTGAGAAGAACAAGATGAAAGGGAAAGTTCCAAAAATATTTTTATGAAGACAGTATAATTTTAACGTAACAACTAGATCAGAACAAAAAAAGCAAAATACAGGAAGATCTTATGAACTAAACAGGAAAATCCTAAATAAACAAATACATCAATATATTAAGAAATACATTCACCCAGAAATGTAAAGATGACTTTGGAATAGCTACTAATATAAGTCACTACAATAAATATATTAAATGAGAAAAAATTATATGAACATTGAAGTAGAAGTAAAACTACTTTGATAAAATTTACTGCATATTTATAACTTAACGAACCTAGCAAACTAGGATGTGGATAAAGTGAAGGTTCCTGTGGCCAGGATTCTTACCTGGCCCTAGTAAGCTAGCTCACTACGCACATGTGGGCAAAAGGTAAACTGCCCTATATAAAAAGCTCTATATAAATTGCTCTATATAAAGCAAGAGGATTACAGACCTGCAGACTGTTGGATGCTGACATAATTCCAGTGTTCAACCTCCCACTGTGAGAATAAAGCTGGGGCTAAAACCCTCACGCAACAGTCAGATAATATGAAATTTTTGTGAGACGTAAAGAAAGGTGAATCATTTATACATTCCTGGAAGATATTGTAAAAAAGAAAAACATGATGCACATACTCAACTTTTACATACATGTACAAAGAAATATATGCAATACAAAGATGGCCACTGAACACTCTTTGCAACAACAAAAATGGAAAAACAGAACTATTTCTTAATATATGGCTTACTCACACAGTGGAATATTATTATATATAATATATAATTACTATAATAGCTATTAAAATTATTGAAGTAAATCTGCATGCATGATTACAGAAAAATATCAAAAACACAATGTTGGGTAAAAATGGAAGCTGCAGAAACTTACATATTGTCTTGGCAATGGGTTTTAGCCTTGGGCAAGTTCACTATAGATTCAGTGAGAATGAGGAATGACAATGGAACGTTCTTGGGGTGAAATGGTTTATTACCTGGCTTGTTCTCCTGGCGATGAGTCGAGCACTAGAATTACATATGCATCCAGTAGTCTGTAATCCTCCTCCCTCTCTGCCTCCACTCGGAGCACTGGGCAGAGCTCTTTATATAGTGACTCAATCAATAATAGCTCATTGCCTAGGGTGTGGAAGCAGTAGCCTAGCAGCAGGCCAATTACATCATCAAGTTTAGGTTCAGGTGAGGATCCTGGCCATAGCAACCTTCACTTTATCCACACTCCAGCTCTCCAGGATTCTCACCTCACAATTTACACACCCTCAGTCTTCTGCAATGGTTCCTGTCTGAGAAAGCTGGATCATTGTAACCAGATTCCACAACAGCAGCAGAGGATAACAACAACATAGACAGAATAACAAAAAATAATGGCACAACAAAATTTTGATACAGGTAACAAAAATTATAATAATCCTCAAGTCTGAGGAGGTTATTTCAGTATATACAAAACCAGTTCTACCTAGATGAGATCAAAACTTACACTTAGTACTGGTATAGATAGGGAGCTCCATGCACTCTATCGAGTAGCAGTTTTTTTTTTTGCTGGGGTGTGTGCCCAATCCACAAAGACCTTAAGGGCAGTAAGACCATGTTTTAATGACACCAACATAGGCAAATCTTGTCCATCAGGTAGGATACATGCAAGTGAGTGGTTGTCTGATAGGACTGTGACAGGAAGGAGATCCTGTCCGGGTCTAGCATACCATACCTTTACTCCTCTCCCCATGGGGATTATTCCTGAGGGGTCTATATATAGTGCTACTGGAGGTGAATGCACCAGCCATAATGATAAAACAAAACTCCAAAACTAAGATGCTACTACTTTCTGGCTGTTTAGGATATACTACTACGATCTTTGAGGGTCACTCTGCTGTTACTCCAGGAATACACAGGAGGCCAGCTTCCAGGCCTTATCCCCAAGATGCCAGGAGAGGCAGCCATCATTGATCCATGTGTCTCTAGGGTTTAGTGCAGTTGGTGCTAGCAACAAGATATAATTCTGGTGGCCATACCTCGGCTTCAACAATTCTTCCTTGGTTTGTACTTGCAGTTGAATAGGGGAGGCAGTAATATGCATTATCATGTCTACAGGGTTCAGGGCTCCCTTTTGGGGTTTCTCATTCAAATGCTGTAACACTGTCCATAAGCAGACTGACCATCCCTGCAGACTACTGATACCTGACTTCAGTCCAGATTTTAAACAAATTTTGTATCTCTCTGTCATGCCTGCTACAGTAGGATTGTATGGCACATGAAACTTCCATTTGATTCCCAGCTGTTGCACCCATTCTTGTAGTGCATGTCCAGTAAAATGGGTGCCTTGATCACCCTCAATTACCTGTGGTTGACCATAGGCTGCAAAGAGATTCTAAGGTCTTTTTTGGTCATCTGTTGGCCTGCACAACATGTAGGAAAAGCAACCAGATGTCCAATAGCTGTGTACACATAAGTCATGGCATACTGGCACCCTTTTGACATGGGCAGAGGCGCAATATAGTCTATATGCCACCTAATGAGGGGTATCACCCCTTAGCTATTGTCCCATGTTGCTATGGGACTCAGTGTAAGTCCCTTTTAAAGCATACAATGCACTCCTGCCAGGCTCTGCTGACTTCTTCAAAGGTCAACTGCAAGTCTTACCAATGGGCTACAGCCCACATTGTCTTTTGCCCTGCATGCAACAAACACTGATGTAACCATTGGGCTATATCAGAGGCAGGGTTTCTCTCTGACAATGTACCTGGACCAATTTATCTGCTTCATCTTTTCCTGGGGATGCCACTGGCAAATAACCTGCATATCACATACTGTAATTGTTTTAGTCTGACCACAGGCCCATAAGTCAGGCCACAACTCATGTCCCCAAAGGGGTTGGTGACAGACCAATCGATTGGCATGGCACCATGTCGGTAGCCACAGCATCAAGTCCAGATAGGCAGTCCAGCTGTCAGTGCAGACAACTGCTGGGGTGGGCTCCTGGATGATCACAAGCCACACTGCCAGCAACTCGGCCCATTGGCTGCTCTTCCCTTCACTGTCTTCCAGCCATATTGTCTCAGTCTTAGGACAGAAAGCTATAGTGCACCTTTTTGGCTGGAGGTGTCTGTGTACCATGCATCTTTGGGTATAGAGGCTCTTCCCTCTTGATAAGGACTCTCTTCTACTAATGGTTCTAAAGTAAATTCTTCCTGCTTTTCACTAGTATATGTCACTGGCCCCAATAAGCATTGGAGTTCTTCACTCAAGGGGCTAGTAGAGAGGGCACTATGCTGCATACCCATAGGTATGCACGCTAGTTGGCCAGTGTAGGAATTTATGCCACACCACTCCTTGGCTTTGGGTCCAGTCTTGTACCCACCCCATTATGCAATAGGTGGTTATTACCTTTATTGGGGCCATTCTAATGATGGGTTCTGTAGCCAGCAGGGTGTGATACATGGCAGCCAATTGTTTTTCTATCAAGTTGTATCATACCTCTGCTCCTTTCCAGAGTTGTGAACAGAATCCAATAAGTTGGCAAGCTCATTCAAGACTCTGCCAGAGACCCCAGCCATAACCATCTTTAATCACATGAACATCCAGCTCACAGGGCCTTGATGGGTCTATCACACTCAAGACCTGCAAGGCCTTGACTACCCATTTTGCTATACTAAAGGCAGATACACATGTCTCATCCCAATCCCTTTAATATCAACCATTAAAAGGGCTTCAGAATTTGTGCCAAGTGTGGGATAAACACTCTCCAGTAGCCTAGAAGATCCAAAAACTCCCGTAACAATGCTACAGTTCTAGGGGTAGGAAAGGCCTGGACTTTTCTATAGCCGCTTCTGGTATATTGTTGGTCTTACCTGACCAGACGACCCCCAAGAATTTGACAGACAAACCAGGTCCCTGAACCTTGGTGCTATTCACAGTCCATCCTTTCTCCTGAAGATGTTGTAGCACTCTAGGTGCTTCACCTTCTAGATCTTAAAAAGAATTAGATGTGAGCATGACATCATCAGTATAAATATAGCCACAGCACTGGTGGTTTCTCCCATGCTTCCAAGTCCTGGGCTACAAGTCCATGACAGATGGTGGGGCTGTGGAGGTATCCCTGTGGAAGGACGGTGAAAGTCTATCACCGTCCTCCCCATGTGAAGGCAAACTGTTCTTGACCTTCCTTCTGTATATCAGTGGAAAAGAATGCATTAGCAAGATCTACCACATAAGGGTATACTCCTAGTTCATGGCTGAGGGTATCCATCAAGACTACAGTAGTAGGGACAGCAGCATGCATAGGGGTATGACTTTATTCAGTTCTCTATAATCCACAGTCATATGCCAGGAGCCATCTGGCTTTTTTACTGGCCACACTGGAGAACTGAAAGGACTATGGGTAGGCTTTATAATACCCACCTTTTCCAGCTCCTGGAGAGTTTCTCCAATCTCTTTATGCCCTCCAGGCAGTTTGTATTGTTTGGTATTAGTCACCCACCGAGGCACAGGCAAAGCTATGGGCAGGTGCCTAGCATGTCCCCTCACAACTGCCTTCACCACATGTACTCTCAGTCTGAACTCACCTGCAGTGGTCTGCAACCGTAGACCCTGCAGGATATCAATCCCCAAAATATATTTGAGGATCAGATAGATGTGCACAGTGTACACCTTTGGGGGTAGACACCCTATTCCCAAAGGGATTTGGGCTTGTTTCACTCTGATAGCCTTACCCCCATATCCATCTAGGATAATGGGGTCCCAGGGAACCACTCAGGGTTACCATGAATCAGAGAACATTCAGCCCCTATGTCCACCAGAGCCAGGACACCTTGTATGTTCACTGGGAACCAATAGATAGCTATTTCAACATGTGGCCTCCGGTCCCCTCCTGGTCCCTCAGGGAAGGTACCTTGACTTTCCCCTCAGTCAAACCATGTTCCCAAATCATCTTCCTGTGTGGGTTCAAGTGAGGTTGGCTTGCTGTCCAGCAGGAAGTCTTGCAAACACACAGGCCAGTCTTTGTGGCTCTGGCCTCTGCCTCTTTGGTCTTAATGGCTGGAACTGCTGCTCTGGTTTCAATTGTTGCCACAGCTCCCTTAAGATTCTATTTGACTTCCCATCTAATTTCCTTCCATCTGCTCCTGCCCATATTAAATCAACCCACATCTGGGGCCTTGTAACCTTCATGGGGCCCTTTAAATTCTTCATGTGAGTGGCAGACCTATTTCTTTCCATGATCTCATTGCTTTGGCCTCTCCTAAGTCTGCTACTGTACATGTCACCTCACTTAATGGGCTGCCCTAAGTGAGGAGCAAGAATGGCCACTAGAGACCATTGAAACAAATGGGAGCCATTTGAAACACAGCATTTCTCATCCCTGCAGTAAAAGGCTCCTCATCTGGGCCATGATTCTCTGGGCTATAGATGGCATTTCTTATGCCTAGCTCCCATAACACCAGTTGTAGTAAAGCATACACCTACCATCTACCAGGGGAGGATGCTAAATCTCCTAGATTGGGCCACAGAGCACAAAGTGCAGCCATGAGCCAATCAAGGAGGGAGTGATTTCCTAGAGTCTGATGTGTATTTTGTAATCTTTGCTTCAAGACAGGCTGAACTGTCAGGGAAACCAGCTTTCCTATCTCTGATCACAACAGAACAATTCCATCACCCTGAAATTCCACAGACACAGGAGTCAAGTTGATATTGACTCCAAGGGCTTCTGCCCAAACTGGGAGCCTAAATCCACCAGCTCAGCTTCAGTGTAGAGGTGGAGCTAGAATGCTCCACGACCTGGGGAGGAGGCTGCACCTCTCCTGGAGGAACCTTCAGCTGCTGTGTCTTTATTTTCTTTATAACCCCTGGGCATGCTTTCAATACAGGAGGGGTCAGTGCCCCCAGCACCACCCCTTCATCCTTCTCCAGCTCCTCCATTTCCAGGGCTGAATGCACCTTTCTCTCCACTCCCCCGCTTGCCTCCTCTGCTACATCCTTTACCTTTTCTACCATGCCTTGCAGAAATGCTAGCTCAGTCTTCAGTAGGTCCCTTACCTTCACCACAATGCCTCACAGCTGGTGTTCTCATGACACCTCTTCCTGTGCTTCCCTCAGGAGTATGTCCTTCTCCTCCATGGCCTTTGCCTCCTTCAGAGCACCTGGCAGCAATGCTGTCTCATTCTGTAAGTAATCTTTTACCTCCTCCACTGGACCTCACAGCTCACATTCTCACACTGCCTCTTCTTTTGATTTCTGCAGGGGTCCATCCTTGTCCTTTCTGGCCTTTACCTCTTCCACAGTACCTTGTGGTGATGCCATTTCAGTCACCAATAAATTTTTTGCCTCCTCAATGGCACCTCACAGCCAGCATTCTTGTGCTGCCTCCTCTCAATGCCATTTCATTCTTCAATGACTCCACAGCAGTTCACAGTTCATGTTCTTGTGCTGACATCTCTTATGTCTCTTTCAGGGGCATGTTTTTCTTATCTTTAGATTTTTTTAATGCTGTGAGAAGCATCCAACCCACAGTCCCCACTGCCTCACGGGCACTCTGTTTCTCAAAGAACCTAGTACCCCTGCTGCTTCAGGTATCACCTCCAACTGCCTCCAATCCTGAGGTGGAGCCCAGCCTTCTAGGAGGCAAGCCACCTCAGACCACATACCCAATGGGGAACAATCCACTGTCTCCCCATTCATTCAGGCTGCCTGCTGAAGCATCCTTCCCATAGGGCAGCCTGTTCTTTTACTTGGTCAACAATGAACTCTGCTGACATTGTCAATGAGTTTCAGCCCCAGGAAAGCTCACTATGGATTCAGTGAGACTGAGGAATGACAATGGAACATTCTTGGGGTGAAAAGGTTTATTACCTGGCTTGTTCTTCCAGTGATAGTTCAAGTACTAGAATTACATCTGCATCTAACAGTCTTCAAGTCTGTAATCTTCCTTTGTCTTGTCCATTCAGAGCACTGGGCAGAGCTCTTTATATAGTGACTCAGTCAATAATAACTTATTGCCTACGGATGTAGAAGCAGTAGCTTAACAGCTGGCCAGATACATCATCAAGTAGTTTAGGTCCAGGTGAGGATCCTGGCCATAGAAACCTCATTTATCGACAATATACTAACTGATATAAAAATGTTCAAATGGGGAGCCAAGATGGCGGCGTGAGTAGAGCAGTGGAAATCTCCTCCCAAAACCACATATATTTTTGAAAATACAGCAAAGACAACTCTTCCTAAAAGAGAGACCAGAAGACACAGGACAATAGCCAGACCACATCCACACCTGTGAGAACCCAGCGCCTTGCAAAGGGGGTAAGATACAAGCCCTGGCCCAGCAGGACCTGAATGCCCCACACCCCAGCTCCGGGGGGGAGGAAAGGAATCAGAGCGGGAAGGGAAAGGGAGCCCAGGACTGCTACATAGCTAGCCTTAGCCATCCGCACCAGAGCGCAGAAACAGTGCATGCATGGGGTGCTGGAAACTAGGGAAACAGGACAGTAAGACCGGTGAGTGGATCCCTGCAGCCAGGTGCACCCGGGACTAAGCAAAGCGAGTGTTTTTTGGAAGTCTTAAAGGGACAGGGATCCCACCATCGGACGGAAGCGTCCTGGGACACTTAGTCCAACAGCAGGGAATCTGGAGAACTCTGGGCACTCTAACCCCCTGGGCAGCAGGGAGCACGGAGGCCCCTCATGGAGATAAATAGCCCCCAGCCATTCCCCCTCCAACACGGCTCCACCATATCGGAGCGGCAGCCCAAGGCAGGCCACACTCACAGCAACAGCGGAGACAAACTCCATAGCAGCTGGGCAAGAATCAGAAGCCCTTTCTGCATGCAGCTGCCCAGCACAAGCCACTAGAGGTCACTGTTCTCCCAGGAGAGGGAGGCCACAAACCAACATGAAGGGAAGTTCTTCCAGCCGTCACTCGTGCCAGCTTTGCAAACTATCTCTATCAGCATGAAAAGGCAAAATTACAGGCAGACAAAGAAAACAGAGACAATACCAGAGAAGGAGACAGACCTAACCAGTCTTCCTGAAAAAGAATTCAAAATAAAAATCATAAACATGCTGACGAAGATGCAGAGAAATATACAAGAGCTAAGGGATGAAGTCCGGAGGGAGATTACAGACTCCAGGAAAGAGAGCACAGAAGTGAAACAAACTCTGGAAGGATTTATAAGCAGAATGGATAAGATGCAAGAGGCCATTGATAGAATAGAAACCAGAGAACAGGAACACATAGAACCTGACACAGAGAGAGATAAAAGGATCTCCAGGAATGAAACAATATTAAGAGAACTGTGTAACCAATCCAAAAGGAACAATATCCATATTATAGGGGTACCAGAAGAAGAAGAGAGAGAAAAAGGGATAGAAAGTGTCTTTGAAGAAATAATTGCTGAAAACTTCCCCAAACTGGGGGAGGAAATAATCGAACAGACCACAGAAATACACAGAACTCCCAAAAGAAAGGACCCAAGGAGGACAACATGAAGACACATAATAATTAAAATGGCAAAGATCAAGGACAAGGAAAGAGTTTTAAAGGCAGCTAGAGAGGAAAAGGTCACCTATAAAGGAAAACCCATCAGGCTATCATCAGACTTCTCAACAGAAACCTTACAGGCCAGAAGAGAATGGCATGATATATTTAATGCAATGAAACAGAAGGGCCTTGAACCAAGAATACTGTATCCAGCATGATTATTATTTAAATATGAAGGAGGGATTAAACAATTCCCAGACAAGAAAAAGTTGAGGGAATTTGCTTCCCACAAACCAACTCCACAGGGTATTTTAGAGGGACTGTTCTAGAATGGAGCACTCCTAAGACTAAACAGATGTCACCAGAGAAAATAAAATCACAGCAAAGAGAGCAGACCAACCAAATACTAACTAAAGGCAAAAAATAAAATCAACTACCCACTACAAGCAGTTAAAGAACACACGAAAGAGCACAGAATAAAACAACCAACATATAAAAAATGGAGGAGGAGGAATACGAAGTGAGAGAAGAAAAAAATCTCCAGACAGTATATATAACAGCTCAACAAGTGAGCTAAGTTAGGCAGTAAGATACTAAAGAAGCTAACCTTGAACCTTTGGTAACCATGAATCTAAAGCCTGCAATGGCAATAAGTACATATCTTTCAATAGTCATCCTAAATGTAAATGGACTAAATGTATCAATCAAAAGACACAGAGTAACAGAATGGATAAAAAAGCAAGACCCATCTATATGCTGCTTACAAGAAACTCATCTCAAACCCAAAGACATGCACAGACTAAAAGTCAAGGGGTGGAAAAACATATTTCAGGCAAACAACAGTGAGTAGAAAGCAGGGGCTACAGTGCTAGTATTAGACAAAATAGACTTCAAAACAAAGAAAGTAACAAGAGCTAAAGAAGGACATTACATAATGATAAAGGGCTCAGTCCAACAAGAGGATATAACCATTCTAAATATATATGCACCCAAAACAGGAGCACCAGCATATGTGAAACAAATACTAACAGAAATAAAGGGGGAAATAGAATGCAATGCATTCATTTTAGGAGACTTCAACATGCCACTCACCCCAAAGGATAGATCCACCGGGCAGAAAATAAGTAAGGACACACAGGCACTGAACAAAACACTAGAACAGATGGACCTAATAGACATCTATAGAACTCTACATCCAAAAGCAACAGGATATACATTCTTCTCAAGTACACATGAAACATTCTCCAGAATACACCACATGCTAGCTCACAAAAAGAGCCTCAGTAAATTCCAAAAGATTGAAATTCTACCAACCAACTTTTCAGACCACAAAGGTATAAAACTAGAAATAAATTCTACAAAGAAAATAAAAAGGCTCACAAACACATGGAGGCTTAACAACATGCTCCAAAATAATCGATGGATCAACAAACAAATTAAAATAGAGATCAAGGAATATATGGAAACAAATGACAACAACAACACAAAGCCCCAATTTCTGTAGGACGCAGCGAAAGCAGTCTTAAGAGGAAAGTATGTAGTGATCCAGGCACACTTGAAGAAGGAAAACAATCCCAAATGAATAGTCTAACATCACAATTATCGAAACTGGAAAAAGAAGAACAAATGAGGCCTAAAGTCAGCAGAAGGAGGGACATAATAAAGATCAGAGAATAAATAAACAAAATTGAGAAGAATAAAACAATAGAAAATATCAATGAAACCAAGAGCTGCTTCTTTGAGAAAATAAACAAAATAGATAAGCCTCTAGCCAAACTTATTAAGAGAAAAAGAGAATCAACACACATCAGCAGAATCAGAAATGAGAATGGAAAAATCATGACAGACTCCACAGAAATACAAAGAATTATTAAAGACTACTATGAAAACCTATATGCTAACAAGCTGGAAAACCTAGAAGAAATGGACAACTTACTAGAAAAATACAACCTTCCAAGACTGACCAAGGAAGAAACACAAAAGTTAAACAAACCAATTACGAGCAAAGAAAATGAAATGGTAATCAAAAAACTACCCAAGAACAAAACCCCCGGACCAGACGGATTTACCTCGGAATTTTATCGGACATACAGAGAAGATGTAATACCCATTCTCCTTAAAGTTTTCCAAAAAATAGAAGAGGAGGGAATACTCCCAAACTGATTCTATGAAGCCAACATCACCCTAATACCAAAACCAGGCAAAGACCCCACCAAAAAAGAAAATTACAGACCAATATCCCTGATGAATGTAGATGCAAAAATACTCAATGAAATATTAGCAAACCGAATTCAAAAGTATGTCTAAAGGATCATACACCATGACCAAGTGGGATTCATCCCAGCAGTGCAAGGATGGTACAACATTCGAAAATCCATCAACATCATCCACCACATCAACAAAAAGGACAAAAACCACATGATCATCTCCATAGATGATGAAAAAGCATTTGACAAAATTCAATATCCATTCATGATAAAAACTCTCAGCAAAATGGGTATAGAGGGCAAGTACCTCAACATAATAAAGGCCATATATGATAAATGCACAGCCAACATCATACTGAACAGTGAGGAGAAAGGGAAACCCTCCTACACTGCTGGTGGGAATGTAAATTAGTTCAACCATTGTGGAAAGTAGTATGGAGGTTCCTCAAAATGCTCAAAATAGACTTACCATTTGACCCAGGAATTCCACTCCTAGGAATTTACCCTAAGAATGCAGCACTCCAGTTTGAAAAAGACAGATGCACCCCTATGTTTATTGCAGCACTATTTACAATAGCCAAGAATTGGAAGCAACCTAAGTGTCCATCAGTAGATGAATGGATAAAGAAGAGGTGGTATATATATATACAATGGAATACTATTCGGCCACAAGGAAGAAACAAATCCTACCATTTGCAACAACATGGATGTAGGTGGAGGATATTATGCTCAGTGAAATAAGCCAGGCAGAGAAACACAAGTGCCAAATGATTTCCCTCATTAGTGGAGTACAGCAACGAAGCAAAACTGAAGGAACAAAACAGTAGCAGACTCACAGAGTCCAAGAAGGGACTAGTGTTACCAAATGGGATGGGTATGGGAGGGTGCATGGTCGGGGAGGGAGAAGGGGATTGAGTGGTATTATGTTTAGTACACATGGTGTAGGGGTGTTAAGGGGAAGACAGTGTAGCACAGAGAAGGCATATAGTGGATCTGTAGGGTCTTACTACACTGATGGACAGTGACTACAGTGGGGTATGGGGGAGACTCGATAATATGGTGAATATAGTAACCACATTGTTTTTTCATGTGAAACCTTCATAAGAGTGTATATCAGTAATACCTTAATAAAACAATGGTTTCTGCATGCAAAAAATAATGTTCAAATGTAACACAACAGTACAGTTTTACATATATAATAAGCACATATATAGCACACACAGGAATGACATATACTAACTTTGGATAGTGGTTGCCTCTAGAAATGGAGGATAGAATACTAAGGGTCTTTAGTAGTTCCCATTTCTTTACAAGCAAGATACTCAAAAACACTGAAACAAATATGACAAAATATGAAGGGCTGTTTTAACTCAGTGGTGAGAACATATTTTTGTATGTTTAAAATTTCATCAAATTAAAAAAAGATCCATACATGTGTGTAAGGCAGTTTGTAAATTGAGTTTTATTGCAACGTCATAATTGCAAAAGCATTCGAATCAACTGAATCTCCATTAATAGGGAAATGAATATGTAAATTTAGTACACCACACCCAGTGTAGTATGAGTAATGTAAACCTAAATGAACATGAGTTTGATTGATTGCATTAATGGCTCTGATTCGTTCCCCCTCTCATCAAAGGCAGAGGAAACTGCCCCACTGTTTGACTCTGGGCTTGACTACTTACTGTATTGGCCAATGGAATGTTATCAAACATGACAGAACCAAAGGCAAGAAAAGTTCTTGTGCACTCACTCGAAAGGGCTCTCTTGCTGCTCTCGCTCCTTCACCAGAACCATGGGAAAGTGCCCAGGCTAGCTTGCAGAGTAAATGTGAGGAACACCTGGAGGAGAGCTGGGTCATCATGATACTGACAATCCGACACCAGCCAGCCCCCTCGGTGCCTCCAGTTGACAAGGGATGAATGTCTGGCTGAGTCCTGCAGAGATCAGTCAAGCTACAGCCAGGTCAATAAAAATACTTAGCCAATCATGCACTTGTGAGACAAAAATTTATTTTTTCAATGCTTTAACCAAAACCAAAATTACCAAGGAAAACTTTGGTTGGAAAATAACTGTCAGAGAATGTTTACATGTCATTTTGCAATTTATTAAAATCTTTTACAAAATATGAAGAGATGTTTTATCTCAGTGGTGAGAACATATTTGTGTACATTTAAAATTTCATTAAATTTTAAAAAAAGATTCAGACATGTGTGTAAGGCAATTTTTAAGGTTAAAGATTTGATAAAGCATTACTCACTATTACTTCCCCTTAAATCTCTCCTTCCTTAATTGGCTCTAAATTTAATTGAATTTTCACTCAGTACTCCAGTTACAATTAGTAGCTAGAAATTCACATTTGCTAAGAGTTTAGAGTTGGAAGATCTCAGTTTATACCAGAAACAAATTTCTGTAAGAACCAGTTACTTCTGGAATATAACATTTTAATAAGCAGTTAAAGAGAATTATTAATGGAGGTTTAAAATAAGCCTAAAAGCAGTTTTTCACATTAAAAATTTAAATTAATTTTACAAGTGTAGAATCATAAAATTGGAAGAATCCACAAGAGATTGCACCTGGTAAATATATTAAAATTTTAAATCAGCAATTTTAGGATATAAATTAATATATGCATCTCTATCTCTGCTCTCTATTTTATTAAAATACTATGCTATCCAGAGTAAGGTCATGAGTTGTTTGCCAAAATTTTGCAAAGCAGGTACTTTCTTAGCAAACAAATAGCAGACATGTTTTTCTGTTTGGGTAAATGTTAATAATCACAGCTGGTTTGGTAATTCAGTTATTCAGCAAAGCCATTGTAAACTACTTGAAAAGAAACCATCTGGTTTGCAGTTGTAAAACTGAAACCAATTAAAACATTTAAATGGTATTTTGCTTTTAATTTTAATCTGTAAAAATATATTTTGCAAGTTCTAATTGGTTGGTTTTTCTCTATTGCTTTTATAATATAAATCTGACTTTCAAATAATTTTTTAAGTTCAACAAAGGTGTTGCTATAATTGATATTATATTGGGATACCAGATGAATTAAACCAAAAAGAATATAAAATATACATGCATTGATACACATAGACACAAATAATGTAGCATACAGAATTTCTATGCATCATACCTGATAGGACAAAATGTCCAGCACTTCACAATTGATTGGTTAGGTATAGCCTAAATAACTGATAATTCAATTAAGAGATTACATCTGCATTACTGTGGATAAAATGAGAGTTCCTGTGGCCAGGATTCTCACCTGGCCATGGTTGACTAGCTCACTGCACACCTGCAGGCAATACATGGCTGTAGCCTCTGCCCAGTGCTCTGGGCGCGACATGGCGGCAAGGCTGCAAGGCTGCAGGAGAGCAGAGCAGAGGCTGGAGTGGTGGCAGCGCCATGGACAGAGGCCCAGTGGATGGCTGAGCGGGACTGTGCGGAGAAGCCCAGAGGACAGCTGTGCAGACAGAGGGGCCTAGAAGCAGGGACTGGCTTGCTGCATACAGAGTCACTCTTAGTGAATGGGATTCTAGTGACTGACCTGCCACCTGGAAATAAAGTTGGGTATAACCCTTTCACCCCAAAGAACGTTTTGCTGTCAATTTCTTTGGACACACTGAATCCATAGTGAACGTGCCCAGGGCTGAAACCCATTGGCAAGACAATCACCTTTAAAAAAGAAAAAAGGAAAAAACAGAACCCAAACATTATAATCAGAAATATACATTTTTTCCACCCACTCTCCCTTGAAAATTATTCAGTGATCTGAGCTCTTCACTTTGATTCTGCAGTAAGCACAAGGAGCCCCATGACTGTTCTTCTCACTTTCAGATAATGAAAATACTATGATCACTCTGGGTTTCAAAGCCTGGATTTGGTACTGAGAATGTCCAGTTTCATGTAACCAAGTGTAACCGGAAAAATCCCAGTGCAAAATACCTTTGAAACCAAAATCAGTCAAAGGGAGAAATAAAGTGGGAGAAACGCATTTGTTTCTTACAATCAGTCATCCACTTCTGCTCTCCCATGTCTCCTGTGACCTGGCTGCAGAAGAAAAGGCCCCACCCAACCTCTCTGGTCCAGATAAGGCCTTGCTTTCGCTTGTAATTACCTACTGATATGGAGATGGACTACTTCTCACCACCCGTTGAACACCTATTGATATGGAGATGCACTAAGGCCAGGCGAGAGATTCTGGAGATACTGCAATTTTACCCACATCAAATATCCAGCTACATCAGAAATTAGAGCTACATCCCAAAGTGGAGCTTGTAGGCCTGCTGTAATTAGCTAGTAAAGCCAGAAGATGTACTCATTTTGAATCTTTTTCTCTCTTACTCTTCTTAGGCTTTCACAAGTACACCTCCATCTTACTAACTATTGGTTTTTGAAGCTTCCTTCTAGAGGCAACATGAGAGGAAGGACAAGGGTTGAGCTGGGGCAAGAAAATTCTTACTTGACTGCCATTGTCCCTAGTTGTTTTCTCTCTCTCAAGGGATGGCAGATGTTTGAAGTCAATACTTTCATAAGAAATAACAAATGTTGGTAAGTATGTGGAGAAAAGGGAACCCTCCTATACTGTTAGTGGGTAGGTAAATTGATGCAGCCATTATGGAAAGCAGTATGGAGGTTCCTCAAAAAACTAAAACTAGAACTACCATACAACCCAGCAATTCCTCTTCCGGGAACTTACCAAAAAAACAGCATCACTGATTCAAAAAGGTACATACACCCCTATGTTTATTGCACATTATTTACAATAGCCAAGATATGAAGCAACCAAAATGTCTACCACTAGATGAATGGATAAAGAAAATGTGGCATATACAATGGAATTTTATTCAACCATAAAAAAATTTTATTTAACCGTAAAAAAAAGACATCTTGCCATTTGCAACAACATGGCTAGACCTAGAGGGTATTAGTGCAGAGAAAGACAAATACTGTATGATTTCATTTACATATGGAGGCTAACAAAACAAATTAACAATACAGAAAGACTCCAAGACACTGAGAAGTGACTAGTGATTAGTATGGGAAAGTGGTTGGGGTGCGTGGGTGAACAGGTGAATGGGGAAAGGGGCCATAAAATCTCAATCATAACATAAATTGGTCATGAGGATGAAAGTACAGAATATAGTCAATATATAGAATATATATATATAGTCAAATAAGTCAAAGTATAGAATATAGTTAATAACATTGTAAAATCTTTCTACATTGGCAGATAGTAACTATACTAGTTGGAGTGAGAATTTAATGTAGATAACTGCTGAATCACTAGGTTGTATACAGGAAACTGATATAATATTGTTTATCAACTATACTTCAGTTTAAAAAACTAAGTTAACACCTCCTCTTCAGGAAACTTACATTGTTTGGAATGCCCTGCCTACCCTCCTCCCATTTAACATGGTCCGGGATCTACAGTTCCCTTGACTAGGGTGAATGCACTCCTTTTTCGTGGTTGTTTACCATTTCTCTGCCATAACGAGCCTGGTAATTTACCTCTAACTTCTCCTGTTGAGGCATGCTTACTCTCTTGTGGACCTGTTTATACAGTATCTAATAAAACATCCATGCCAAGTCTCTCTCTCAACCACATTTGATGTGCACAGACACTCAGGCATCCTTGACTGCACACAGCTAATACAGCGGGCCAATTCCAGCAGAGGAGGGTCATGCTGCTCTCATTGCAGCTCGCCACTCCCTTGCCCTCTATATTCCCTGTGCCTCCCTAACTCTCCATAGGTCAGCCTCTTTGAGTAATCCTGTTACAAATCCTCTCTCCTTACTTGAGATGAAGAGGGAATCATAACTTGGTTCAAAAAAATCCTCTTCACTCATCTCCACTCCCTCTGCTCTCTTTACTATTTATATTCCCAATGTAAATAAGAGGTTTTAGAATCAAGAAGCCCACATACAGACATTTCCTTTGAAAATTTTCACCTTGGTCTGGCATCTCACTTTAGAATTTCATAACCCATTACATTCTTATATTTCAATTAAATTTTCACTTTAACATCTGGCCTCAGTAGTGTTTACTTTTTTTATTTTTTCATAATAATCCCTAACTAGAGCAAATGTTTCAATGTTGTACAAAATATTTCCATCTTTGAATTAATTGTACCATTATAAATATTTGACACCTGATGCAATCATTTTTTCCTCTTTAATCTGTTCTGTATTATTATGTTAATAATTATAATACTGGAGTTGTTTAATCTTCTTTTTCTATAATCTCTATAATGTTACTGAATGAGGTATAAAAGGTTACTGAAATAGAAATAATTTTTTTTTCTTTGTAGTGGCTATTGCTATTGTTGGCCAGGCATTTTACCACTGTCCCTTGAAAAACAGTCCCATATCTTGATCATGTGACCCAGGCTGGATTACTTCTAATTCATTTTAGTTCTGGACATACAGATTGGTCCAGGGATGAGCATATGTGTCCAGGTGAGCCAATCAGATTCTTTCCTAGGATTTTTCTGCTAGAAATGATAAGACTCTTTTCTCTTTGAACATGTAGCTCCTATTTCAGACCCCAGAACTTCAGGCAGCGATGTTGCTAACTCCCAGAAAGAAGCACTGATCAGAGGCAAAAAGTTTCTGACATACAAAAGGCTATTGTGTCTTAGTTCCTTTATCTTTCTTAACATGATCTGCTCAATTATCTTTCCTATAAATCCTTTTGTTAAACTAGTTTGAGAACTATTTCAATCATTTTCAATCAAACATGCAAAGACTCTTGATTATTCTCTTCTCAAAGTGTATATAATGTGTAGTATCATAAAATATTTTAATCCCAGATAAACAATACTAGGCTCAATTTTAAGGGCAACTATACTATTATTAGTAGTTAGCTACAATCATTCTAAAAGGCATGGACAAAGAATAAAAGAAGATATTTCACTATTTAACATTCAAGGGAATGAGTCGACAGTAGAAATAGAAAACAATGAACATATCTTTTCATTCTGGTGATTTTGTGACACTTAAGTGAATTATGCTCCTGTTTCTTTTAGGTCCTGGAAACCAAAGGTTGATGTAGCAAGTTCATTAATTAAAGCAAGCATAGATTAATTAATGGTTAATGAGAGCATTGTTTTCAATTACAAAATACATATAATAGGAAGAGAAATAGGTATATTTCACTTCTCAACAGAAACAAAACATGAGAACATAAAGCATTAGCAATCTAAATCCAGACATATTAAGATATACTTATTTGCTTTCACCTGTTTATTTCTCTCCTCCTTCAAAAAAAGACTTGAAGTAACAAAGGAGAACTTGGATTTCAAACTTCTAACAACTTATATACCACACAAGGAGTCTCCAAAATATTTAAGATACATTGCATTCAAGTAATCTTATGAATAATTTGGCCATTATTATTTGCTCCTGGCTTCAGATACTTTTCATAGAAAGCATTAAGGTGAAATCTATTTAATTTCCCCAGAATTTAGAAACATTTGTCACATAAGTAATATGATTTCACATTTACATAGCAGGCTGAAGTGAATTATATTATCCATTTTGCCTTTGAATGCAATTTAGAGTTTCTAGGGCCTAGAAGCAGATTCACATAAAATGGAGAAAGAGTCCATAGAATGAGTAACTTATCTGTGATATAGGGTTTCAAAATAAATTTTCTCCTAACTATTTTTCATTAATTCATTACTTATTCATCACATATTAATTGGGCTTTTTTATTTAACAAGTGTACAATAAGATAATTTCCTTGTCGTCTACGAGTCTTATGATCAAGTAAAGGAGATGACCAGACAAACTCAGTATATACATTAAAATGTGATCATGGCTCTAATGGAAATGTGTGTGTGTAAAATGTAATAGGGTTATAGGAGTAACACCTAAATATACCTGGGTTGAGATGGGATGATTGAAAAAAGTTCCACAGAAGAGGTAACATTTGATTTGAGAACCAAATTCAATTTTCAGTTTAGGCATGAAAATATATACTGGTATAGAAGTGGCTTTGATCACCATCCTACTTTTTAGGAGTTGATAAACCTATACTTACAGTTAGTGGGACATAGATGCTGGATTCAGGTTGGGGGGGAGTAACTGAATGTAGTAAGTATTAAATACATACTGGGACAGAAGTGGTTACTAGTTGGGCCACTTAAGTCTATCAGAACTTCTTAAAACACATGGGATTTCTTAATGGGCCTCATATTTCTTAATGCATTGTTTAATTGTAAAAAGTATATTTTTATGTTAATCACAAATGAGTATTTCTGAAGTATGAATTTTTCCAAATATATTACTAATAAAAAAGTTTATTTTAAAAAGGCAAGTTTGCCAAAATCTTACCAGTACAGTTTTTGTTATTAAGTGGAAAAATGCCATAAATCAAATATAATGACTTATCTTTGTAAAGTAGAACATTCAGAACAGAAGAAACTTTGAACTCGATTGTCAAATGAACATGTATCGATTACTTTTCATATGTTTCTCATAATCCTTTTAACTATCCCAGACAAGAATCAAAGCTTTTATATTTAAGCAGGGTTTTGCTTCTTCCTAGCTTAAATTCTCCATCTATATGATTAAGTGAAATGGTAAATTTTTGACATAAAAATTCAATCTAGGGCAACCATTTGTTAGAGTGGTCAATCATTAATTTATGGTCTCACTGTAAGAAAAGAGAAAATTGCAGCAAAAGAGGATATTTGTACCAATTATTCAAACAGTAGTAAACATTAATCTCATAGTAATAGAAAATAAAAGCTAAAATAGCACCTTCTTTATTATATTCCTCAGTTTCTACATTCATAGAACTATAAAGCATCCTCTTTTAAAAAAATTAACACATCCACTTTTTTAAGGACCATATTCTTAAATGCACACAAATATATATAGCTTGTATGAAAATCACCATGAAATGTCCCCATTTGATCAGACAAAGTAAATATTAAAGTTTGGAGGGGGTGCAGAGAGGCCAGAAAGGAGGTAAGTTGGTCACATTTTTGGCATATAACAAAGCAAATATATTATCTATTGCTTCAGTACTTTGGCACAAATGTGCTTTATGCACAAGGGTCATATATTTGTATTTTTCTCTATTGTAATGGATTAAGGTTGAATCCTGCAGCAATATAATATTTGTATTTACAAATAGAAACCATATTTATTCTGAATGCATTTGTAACTAAGTGTACAATTTCACAGCTTTATCGCTTGTTTTATGAGTCCATTTGGCTTGGCACAGAAAAAAAATAATTAATCAAGTCTGTAGATCTCAGGGCCTGGTCTTTATTTACGCAGAAACTCCTTATTTATTAACATTAGGCATCTCCCATTTGGTCTCAAAGAGACATATAGTTACATGGAAAGAGAACAGCTTTCAGTAGATGATTGCACAACTACAGATGCTTTTTCCAACACTGTCACAGCTGAGGAGGTCCAACCAAATGAAAAACAGCTCTGATGAAGTGAGAAACAGAAAAGCGGTACCATGCAAATGTTATTACATAATAAAATGCAAGCCAGTACACATTTTTTTTTACTTCCTTTATTCAGTTTATGTGAATCAAGAGGAAAGGGTGAAAAGTATATTTACTGATGATAAAAATTACTCTCTGGATAATTTCAGTCATCTTATTTCAAACTTATTCTTTACAAGTTTCTACTTTCCCCAATTTCCTTTTAGCTCTCTGTCATCTATTCCAAAGTTAAACGTTTTGGATTGAATAAAGAAATAGAATTTGCAGGTGGTATGGTTATGAATAGACAGTCTAATATCAAGAGATGTTATAAAACACTTAAATGAAAATTAGTAGGCTGTCTTCACTAATCCTAGTTTTAAAATATTTTCAGATGATTCATCTTAACCTGTTTCAACAGCTATGTTAGTGTCTGTGTCCATCCTGCCCCACTGGGAACAATGCCAACCGGGTAATGCATGAAATCACGGGCTGTGTTATGATGCTATCCCTGAAAGATTTCCAGCCTAAGTTATACTCACAGCATTATACTATAGGGAGCCTAGCACCCCAATGAATTGTTCAAGTACATGCAGATGTGTTTTTCTGAATATTCAGTGCTAGGAATATTACTTATCCTTCTGGAATGTTCTAATATAGAGACAAATAGAAATATTAGAATGAATAATTGTAAAACATACATAAATGACCTAAGCATATTCATTTCTTTATTAAATTTATGTGAATCAAGAGGAAAGAGTGAAAATCATTTTTTCTCCTTTACTTTGCACATAAGCATGTGTGTGTGTGTATATATGTGTGTGTGTGTGTATATATACACATATATATATATATAAAGTTTTGCCATATGTTCAATTCTCTCAGTGTATTTTCTCATATTCACTTAGTGTACCTATACTGGAACAGAAAATAGTTTTTGTATTTTTCATTTTCACTATCATTCATTAGTTATTTATTATTTGCCAGAAACTATGTTGAATATTTAACATATATTATTTCATCTAATCCTTACAATGAATTATAAAGAAGGTATTTTTCAATTAACTCAATATACTAGTAAAATGGGATAAAAAGGTAATTCTAATTAAGTATGGTTCATTAAAGAGATTATAATAATTGAATAAAACAGTAGGAGGAAATTTATTACTCTACTGAGTCTCCAGCACACTTAGTCTTCCTCTTCCTTCACACC
This sequence comes from Manis javanica, assembly GCF_040802235.1. Lineage (NCBI taxonomy): Eukaryota > Metazoa > Chordata > Mammalia > Pholidota > Manidae > Manis > Manis javanica. Next base: position 46,508,442 of record NC_133168.1, on the reverse strand, counting down.
AACATCCAAAGATATTTGAGAGGAATATAAATCTAACACAGAGTCTAAGATATTTTGACACCTTATATTTCTATAGTATTTCTTCAAACACTGTTGATTATTTAAAATCTACCACATTGTCATTTGTTCAAGTTAAAGTCTCCCAAGAATGCTTCGCATACTGTTTCGTTAAGAGATTGAATCATACATTTAATTTCTGTATAGTAAATTCTATTCTTTGGGCATACATTTCCCCTTCTGCCTTTTGTACTCTTTTCAGAGGTGCATCGAGATAGAAAAGCTAGGAATGGGATGAAAAGGGCATATTATCATAAACTTCAGAGAAAGAAGGATAATGTATTATCAAAGTTTGTTATTTTGTTGGGATTTACTGGTCATCTGAACTGTTAATTCCAGCATAATCATTTCTAGTTCTTTTCTAGGGGGAGAACAAAGAAGATGAAGCTAGCATTTGTTTTAATATAACAAGAAAATCCAGGACCAACCATACATATATGCAAGTAATATTTGAGGCCTCAATCTACTAGATTTGTGAAATTTTCCATCATTCCTTTTGATTAGATGACAAAAGTAGGTACGGTTTCCACTCAAGGCACATAAACAGTTCAATAAAATATGCTTTAATGCTACAGCCATTGAGATTGTTTTAGACAGAAGTAGATAGAGTCAATAGCTTTTTCAAAATGTGGGAAATTAATTAGGTATTACTGCACTTGTCTTTTTCTTCCTTCCTCAACTCTGAGTATAACCCTTTTCTCAAATACAAATAGTACGAAAAGAAAGAGTGCAGTGCAAAGAAAGAAAGAAGACTGAATCTTTAAGTAGATATTTTCTAGCTTACATGTTAGGGAAGAATAAAAAGCTTTTCATGTTGTAATTTTGCACTTACATTTTCTTTAGAAATCAAGACAGAATAATAAATTTAGTTATAAAAATACAATTGAATGTTACTGACAGTGAACAACAAGCAATTGCAAATCAAGGGATTATGAATTCTTTCCAGTTGGCATATAATCATGATAAAATATTGTAATCATTCTGACAGTGTAGCCTGAGATACATTGTTGAAACCAAAATAGAAAGATAACATGACTTGGAGCCAGGATAATAAATGGATAAGATCTAGACAAAAATGGGACACAACTTTCCATAACACAGTTGCCCAAGAGTCTCATCATTTCATGGTAATGAGAAATTGAAAGTTAATGCAAATTTGTACTACCAAAATTACAAATACATATACTCTTTGAACTGGGTTGCTAATTATAGGAATTGACATATATATATGGTTATTCACTGCAGCAGCAAAAGATTGGAAATAATCCATATTTCTATATAAGGGCAATAGTTTTCTAAATGATGGTATAGTCATGTCACAGAATACTATGTAGCTATAAGAAATAATAAGGAATTCAAAAAAAGAAATAAACTCTTATAATTAATAAATAGTTACTGGTGAAAAACTAAATTCTTTCCCCCAAGATTAGGAACCAAACAGGGATATGTACTCTCACTTCTTCTATTAAACATTGCACTGAAAGTCTTAGGGAAATAAAGCAAGAAAAAGAAGTAAAAAGACATACAGATACAAAAGGAAACTTTTAATTTTTTTAAAACGGAACTGTCTTTACTCACAAATGAAATAATTGAGTACATAGAAATTTATAAGGAATCAACAACAGAACATATAAGAGCTAATATGTGAATTTAATAAGGCTGCAGAATATATCATATTAAAAAATAAAGAACATATAAAATTAATTGTCTGAGTATATATTATCAATTAAAAAATGGGCATTCAAAATTATAAAATATCATTTACAAAAGTAGCATAACCATAAAATACCCAGGCATCAGATTAGTAACATATGTAAGACACCTGTACCTGAAAATTACAGAACCCTGTTGAGAGAAACTAAAGAAATGGGAAATAAATGGATTGGCATATCATACTTATTGACAGGAAGTCACAATTGTCAAGATATCAATTCCACCCAAATTGGTCTATAAATTCAATGTAATCTCAACTAAAATACCAGCAAGCTTTTGTAAAAATTGACAAAAGGATTCTGAAATTCATATTAAAATATAAAGGAACTAGTAAAGCCAATACAATTTTTACAAAGATGAACAAAATTAGAAAAATGAACTACCTGATTTCTACACTTACTGAAAGCTCCATTAATACAGAGAGTGTGGCACTGACATAAGATTAAACATACAGATCAATAAAAAACAGAAAAATCTAAGAATAAACCCACATATATATGGCTAGTTCATTTTTTTACAAATATGCCGAGGCAATTCAGTGAAGAAACGGTGATCTTTTCAACAAATGGTATTGGAACAATGGAGTAACCATATTAAAAAAAAAAAAAGCCTTAACTCTTACTTTTCACCACATATAAAATTAACTTGTAATACATCATAGGTCTAATATGATGTAAAACCACATAACTTTTAGTAGAAAACTGGAGAAAATCTGCTTTATTTAGATAGGTAGATTTGTTAGATTGCACACAAAAAGCAAAATCATAAGATAAAAAATTGATAAATTAGACATCATCAAAATTTTAAATTTCTGCTCTTTGAAAGACACTGTTAAAAATAAACAAAAAGGCAAGCCACAGAATAGGAAAAATTCATGATATGTATATCCGACCAAGGACTTATATCCAGATCACATAAAGGCCATATTTCCAGAACACCTCTTCGAACTCATTAATAAGAAAACAAAGAACTGAAGGAAAAATGGACACAGTATTTGAACACATATTTCACAGAAGAGGAAAAACAGCCAATATGCACACAAAACTATGTTCAATATCTATATCAGTAATTACCTGGAAGCAGGGCTGGGGCTATTGGTTACAAAGGGGCAAGATAGAATCTGGGGAGAAACGAGTATGTCTTATGACTTTCAATTGGTGTGGTGGTTACATAGGTGTGCAAGCATTTCTCAGAACCATCCAACTGTGCATGTAAAATGGGTACATTTAATTTTGAATAGTATCGCAAAATCTGATTTTTTAAAAAAACATCACAAAACAAGGCAGCTAAATGTGAAGAAGGGGAGAAAGAGTAGCCAAGGAGGTAAGAGAAAATTTAGAACTGGACACCACTTAAAATGCTATTGGCCACACCTCTTACTACAGCCACTGCAACAATGTCTAGGTCTTTGCAGTCTCTGGCAGGCTTTGCACAGTTGGACCCCGAGAGCATCTCACCTCAGCCTATGCTCTGTCCTACTACTTCTTGCCTTTTCTGATACCTTAAACCAGGTTGGCACTAATAGTTTCTCAATCTAAAAGTATAGGAAATTCAAGTTCATGGAGCTATCCTGACCGATAGGGTATGAGAGACAATGAACAAATGTACAGGTGGCCCTTGAACAACACGGTCAGTAGGGGTGCCAACACCCCTATAGTTGAAAATCCCCATGTAACTTTTGACTCCCTCCAAAATTTAATAATAGCCTACTGTTGACCAGAAGCCTTACCACAGTTGATTAACATATATTTTGTGTGTAATATGTATTATATACTGTATTCTCACAATAAAGTAATCTAGAAAAAATGAAAACCTTTTTTGCAAAATTTCACAAATCTTCAAGAAATTTTCCAATATATTTATTGAAAAAAATCTCTGTGTAAGTGGATTTGCACTGTTCAAACCTGCATTGTTCAAGGGTCAACTGAGTGTTTCAAGCCCCCATAGAGTTGGCAACCTGATAACATACCTGTGTGTTGGTTTTCCCTCCTTCCTTGTTTTATTTCCTTGGTTCCTCCCTCCTTCCCCGAGATCATTTCACAATAAACTACCTTTCTTCCGTCTTTGGTTTCAGGCTCTGCTTTCAGGAGAATGCAGGCTAGGGCATAGTAGGAAGGCAAGTAATAAAATAATAGCAAAAAAGTATTATGTGCTTCCTATGTATTAAACACTATTTTAAGATTTCTACATACATTATTTAAATTTAACAACCCTATTTTATATATAAGAACATAGAGGCAGGAAAAAGGTAAGTGGTGGGTAAGAAAGCAGTCAACATGACAAATGATACTAAAGAAGTTATGAAATTCCATGGACTTTACAAGTGGGCTATTTGAACTTTATGCAAGTAACTTCAGTGGAGTAATAAGACTAGAATCTAGATTTGGGAAGACGTTTTAACCTTAGCTGAAAATCAGTTCCCAATTGTGCAGAAATATGAATAGCATAACGTTTGGAGAAATAGTAAGAAAGACTTTGTTGGATAAGCTTAACAAAGCCTTCCCATGCACTCAGATTCTAAGCTTTTTTTAAAGCCTCTTCCATGTATGAGTTTGATATCAAGAACTTGAAGATATGTAGTAAAGGAACTTTTTTTTCTGGAGAGTCCAAAAATATGGGCACTGTAGTGAATAAGGTGAAACAATAAGGTGTTGTTGATGTAAGAGAAGAAGTAGGATTGAATATAATAATGGTAAGAAATGCTGAAATACATTCCGCACCAAGTCTGATAACCTTTACCTGCTTATTGTGATAGAACTTCTGTATCCCAGAGTGAATCCACCAAAATAATATATTTTATATTTTACCCTTCTTTGTACCAGTGCTAGTTTGTATACTATTGTTTCTCCACAAAGGCTAAAACATAAGAAAAGTATGAATATGAAGCCCAAAGGACTACTGATTTGAGAAAATAAAAAAAAATCTATTTAACATTTATTATTCTTTTGTTATTTGCAGGTCATATTGTTGGTCATAAGTGAACTTCAAGATTTCAAATTTTTGGTAAATGAACACATGTTTATAATGAACTTTCAAGGTCATGATTGTTAATCATCTTTTTCTGCCATACAATTCAATATGGTGATAGGCTACACAGTTCAAAATGCAACAAATTCTAAATACCCAGACTCAAAATCCTGGCCCCTTCTTTTGATTCTAATCAATACAAAATTGAGATCTGAAAGTTAGCCAGTATGTTCAAATATAAATCCCAATAAATAAGACAGCAGTTGATAATCTTAGTAGAGTCTTGGCAATTGGTCTGTATCCACCCTCTCTCATGGCACGTCATTCCCTCTGGTATTCTCATCATTGTAATAAGTGCTGTCATTTATCAGGTGTTCATCACATTCAAATGAAACTAAACTCGAAAAAACTGAAGGCAAAACTTCATAGGATGTCTGTACACTCTAGAAATAAGAAGATGCTTTGCAGGAATAAATATTTGCTGGTGACACATCTCTTCTCATATTTCAAGGACAAAATTGAAACCATATTTCCATGGAGTGCAAACATTGATTGCTATATGTTCTTCTAAACAGAGAACTACAAACAGTACTGCAGCATTCTCTTGATCCTCCTTTACTTTTATGTGAAGTCCAAAAATGCTTCAATTAAAGGAGGCTTCTGAATTCAATTCAGGGAACAGGCAGGGATTTGTATGTCAAGAACAGAGGCAGAGCATATTCTAAGAGTATAAACAAACAAAACCACAGTTTTGTTCAGTTTGGAAAATCTTAAACTATTATTCCCTAATGAGTATAAAATGAGTGAGCACAAATCATAGATTATCTCAAAGTTTCATCTAAATTGTGAGTTTTGTTGCTTTATGTCTCTCCCTCCACTATCGGCCAGGCCTGGTCATTCAGTCCCATGCAACCAAAGTACTTATTAATCTCTCTCCACTTAATTCCCTTCAGGAGCTTTCACATCACTCACAGGCATGCCTTGTTGAGCTCCTACCACCCTTGGGAACCTCATCTCTTTCCACCCTCCTTTCTCTAATAAGCCCTGGCCACAACGAATTTCTTTCAGTTCCTCACATGCACCCTGGGTCTCACTGCTTAGGACATTAGCGAATGTTATTGCCTCCGCCTGAAAACCCATTTCCCATCAGAGTTCACCTGGCTGACTTGGTATGTATGCTTCCGATTTCAACTTTAATGTCCCTGCTCCAGGAAAATGACCACCCCCACCATCAAAATTGTTTCAGGTCCTACCATGCTTTTTCATTAAGTCCTTTGCTATCTATTTTCCTCTCCAATGTGGGTGTGCATTATCCAGAGCATTGAGGGCCTGAGTAGAAGTTTAAAAGGCAGAGGAAGGAAGAATCCACCCTTTCTTTGTTTCCTGCCTGACTGCTTGAAGTAGGACATCTCATCTCACCTCTGGCCTTCAAAGTAGGATGTAAACCATTGGCTGCCCTCGTTCTTGAGCCTTTGTATTCTGACTGAATTACACCACTGGCTTTCCTGGGTCTTCTGCTTGCAGAAGGAGGGTTCTGGGACTTCTCAGGCTCCATAATCACATGATTAAAACTTCCCATGATAAAAGAATAAACTAATTCATTAATAATGTGCACGCACGCGCGCGCGCACACACACACACACACACACACACACACACACACAAATATCTTACTGGCTCTTACTCCAGAGAGGAGGTGAGGAAGAGAGTGTCAGTGTCTACAAAGAAGTTTTTATACACTGCCTAAGATTTTGTTTGTATGGAACCCTGATCCATAAAGGAACCTGCATAAAGTAATTTTAGCCATTTGTTTCTATTTGGATTTTGACTCTGGCCACCCTCAACTATTTGACCAAATTCATTTCCCTTGATACAAGAGCTGTTTCCTCTGGAAGTCACTACTGATTTCTCCCTCAGCTCATTTATAGCATTACCTTCTCCCTAGAGGCCCTATACGGTCCTTTCTCCCTTGTAGGGCCTGTAGGGTGGGTACCTTTCAGAATAACTCCATGCTAGCTATTTTGTGGGATCCATGTTAGTTCTGGGAAATACCCAATTTTCCCCTTCCTTACCTCACTCTCAATATCCATTTGCTCTGCTGCCAGGTTGTTTTATCCAGTCCTTAGGATCGATAGGTAAGCACCAGATAGTAGTCCTTAAGCCTTCTAACCACCTCATGGGGACATATCAACCTTTTTCTTGATATTTCAGATATTTTTCTTGAAGACTTCCTTGTTTGATTTGAATTAAAGAAAATGCTATCACTTCTCCCCTATAGCATGATAGAAAGAACATAGTACACTACTAATGCTCTTTCAAGAAAAAAATTCATCGCCATATTGTCATTCTCTAAATGAACACTGCCTCTGTTATGTAGGCTAGGGACAAACGGTGGGTCCGTGGAAATTCAGGCTTCTCTGACACTTGAGGGGCCTGCTCAAGAGTACAAATGGAGGTTCATTTAACATGCATGTAAATATTTACAAGTTCCAATTAAAGACATAAACAATTAAATGAAATATGTTCTATCCCCCAACCTTGACAAATATACCTTTCAAATACAAAATTGAAAAATATGTGTATAATGCTGGTTTATATGTGAATTAAAATCTATAAAGGCAACTTAATTTAATTATTATTGGGTACTTCTGAACATGCTGTTCACCAAGCTAAAAATGTTTAGGTAAGCAGTAGAATAAAGACAAATCTCGCTATATATTTATGTCATAAAACTGTCTTCAATTCAACAAATCACTAATTATGTTGTTATAATCAATCATTTTACATATTTTATGTTCCATTAACAGTGACACCAAGAAAACTTTTTGAGTCAAAGTAGTTCTTAAGTATGATTTTACAAATTGCAGTCTGTAGAAATTTTTTTCTTTTGGGAAAGTAGCAATAAAATCGATAACATTGTTAAAGAAATTCAAAGATCTGGAAGTGAGTCATAAATTTTGTATATCTTGTTCAAACATTAAAATGGGATCAGGAATATTTGTAATCACAGGAATGTAAAATACTTGATGTCATCAAATAAAATACTGCTGTTTCACCAGTCTTCACCCATCTTTTAAAGCAATGTCTGGATTCATACAATAAGGTAAACTCAGTATCGTTTTTCATTTATGTTATGTCTATAATCATATATGAACTAAGTATAATATAAATTATTTGATACTCGTGTTTTCATATCACTATATGCTCTTCGCCTACAAATAACCATCCAAATTTTTTATTACTTCTGAAACCATAAAATGGAATATGAAGAGGAGGAAATGGACAGAGTACTACTAAGACACCATGCTTTATTATGTAGGACTCTATTACATTAGCTAAGAAGAAGGATTTGACAAGCTGATTAACTTATCATTTCTCCTCCCCCTATACATTCTTGTTGCTGAAATCCTCCCTCTACTTCAAAGATATGCCCATCACCAATACTGGCAGTTTCCAAGGTATTTTGAGGAATTGTCTTTTGGTTCAAAAAGGTAAGTCAAGAGATATGAGGAAGGATTCCCCCAAGGTCTATCCAGTTTGATTTAATCATAAGGGTGGATGTTTAAGATTGTGGGGCTTCTGTATCATTGCTGAATGCTGGAACTTAAATATGAAAAATGTCCATTTTTCCTTCTAAAAATAATATTTATTTGTTAATTCATTTTAAAATGAAAATAAATGCATTAGATGTTAGCATGAATAACAGTTTTTTATGAAAACTGACCTTATTCTCTTCTAAACAGAAACATTAATGAGAAAAATGGAGTTATTTTATGTTTTAGCAAGTCTCACTTATGTCTGACTTAATGGAAGACAGGTCATATCTGTTTCTGTATTTAATCTGTTGCCATATGTTGTTTGTGAAGTAGATAAAGAAAATCCAGCTGTATGCATATATGTAATGAAGAAAAGGTTAATTTAATTATCTTTTCAGATAATTTTGGAAATTCTTCTTTGATAGTATATGAAAAGTTAAGGGTAGCTTCTTAAATTTTGATGCAATGTCAATGAACTTTCATACTCTGTGACATTAGAAGCCACTGGTCCCTCTTGTACTTCATGTGGATCATTTATCCATATGCCACTTGGTTGCATCCTTACTGATTATTTAGAGAATATCAGTTCAGAGTTGTGTAGATCTAAAGGTTTATACATTTCATTATATAATCATAAAAAAAATCACATTTGGCTTCAAAAATCATTTGGTTCACTTGCTAAAATACCTACCAAACCTCCAAGACTAAATAACCATAATTTTGCCTATAGTCATTTTTTCAAGTAAAAATGGCATCCCATGAAAAAAGCGAGCATTTCAGCTGAAACAATTGCATGAGTTGAGTGCTGCTCGTCTTGACAAACACCATCCTTTGGTTTGCAGCAGTGGTTTATGCACGCTTATAATTTTTATCACACAGAATATTAAAAAGCCATGTACTCAAAGGTTAAGATTTAATAAAAATAATTTGTACTGCTTTTTCAAGAACATTAAATAAAACTGGAGCCTTTTTTTCTGTCTGTGCAGAGTGATGAAGAAAAGGATGACTACTGATACTGTTTGGAACCATGGCTCTCATTTATGCCAATAGTTTTATTCACCAATTGTTTTTGCACCATCAAAACGAATGTCAACAGAGTTGTTTCAGAAGAAACCATATGATTCAAAATAATATATTCAATTCTTCGAATAGATCGGTGGTTTGTGCTGATACTCAACAGCTGATACTAGAATATAAGCAAAGTGGCAAGCCCAGCTACAGCTGTGGGTATTTTTTAAGGAAAAGGTCTAGTTCTATAGAGATATTGATATTGAAGAAGACATAATAACTTCATGTGTGAGGCTAAAGTTATAATATGAAGAATTATTGTAGCATTTGAAAGGGCAGTTCCCTTTTGCTGATTTTTTCATCAGCAGGTATTCAGCAATGTCAACTGTACAAGACATACAGAATTTCTCCAGGTGATGCAATATGATAACTTACCCTGCAAGAGGCTTGTGGGGAAAATGGAAGGTCCTATGGCCAGGATCCTTATCTGACCCTAACTACTTGATGATATAATTGGCCTACTGCTAGGCTAATACTTCCACACCCATAGGCAATAAGCTATTATTGATTGAATCACTCTATGAAGAGCTCTGCCCACTGATTCAGAGGCAGAGATGGAGGTGGATTACAGACCTGCAGACTACTGGATGCAGACGTGATTCTAGTGCTCAACCTATCTCCAGGAGAATAAAGGCAGGTATAAACCCTTTTACCCTAAGAATGTTCCGTTGTCATTTCACAGTCTCACTGAATCTATAGTGAACTTGTCCAGGGCTGAAGCCCTCAGATAAGACAAACTTCTGTAATAACATTTTAGTTTCTAATTTTAAAAACTATAATAAAAAATTTTGTCTTCTAAAGAGTTCGTCATGTCTACATTTTAAAAATAATTACTTTTTTAAAAAGCTACTGAAGGAATGGTGTCAAAATGTTATGCTAACATAATTGACACCGTAAAAACTATTCAAAATGGCCTCCTGAAGAAGACAAATTACAGTAAATAATTAACATCTATTAGACCTAAAAGAAGAACATTTTTCATTACATTTGTGTTTTTTATTTACAGTTTCACATCTTTTTTTTTTTACTAGATTCCTCCCTTCCATTAATCAATCTCTATGATAGGTCATTTCTTCTTTTCTTTGGTAACTTCAGACATAGAGAAGTAGCTATGAACTGAGAAAACAAGCTTTCTAATCTCCCTTTTAAAAGGCAAAGTTTATCTTTTTGAGAAATCTACTCTAAGATGATGCAAATGGAGAGCTGGAGTCTTGATGCTACACAGGGAAACAGGTCACACCACCAAGAGCAGAAGAAATGGTCTCTTTTGTTCTTTAAGTAATTTATTTTTGTTCACTGGAGATATATAGAACATGCTAGAGTACAGAATTCAGGGGATGGACCCTTCTTATATGGGCCTAAGGTGTTACTTGAGGACACCACTGGTGAGCCAACACTGAGGGTCTAAAACTTTCTAAATAACACTTTCAGATATCCTGCCTAGCCAAGGATGCTCTGAGGGTCAATGCTGAACTGGGGGTTCATTACTATATAAACTTGAACCAAATGCATTTTCCTGAAGGAACTATATATCTATATATCTGCCAAATATACAGAGTTCTTACAGACTTGTTATGCAACCAAGTCTTCAAGATGCCTATTAAACACCAAGTCATTTTACCTAAAAAAAAACATAAAGGATATCAAAAAACAAAAACTTAAAATTCCAGGATGGGACTTCCCTAATTATGAGCCAGATGTTTTTCCATTACAATGAATTTCTAATCTGGACCAACATCTCATTTGTATTTTATAACATCTGTGTTGTCTGACTTAAGGAGGTTCTAGTCTAGGCTTTCCCAGGTTAACACCAAATCAGGATATATATGGATGAGCCATTCAACTCCCTAGTTCACAAATTCTTGGCCTCTGAACCCCAGTGAGCCACTCCCTGGAACTTGTCACCATTCAGAACTTTTCCATTGTTTAATTTTAAACTTACATGAACTTTTCCATTGTTTAATTTTAAACTTCCATGGTTATCTTTATTTTGCCCAGAATTTAACTAGTGAGTATAAAGTCTATATTACTTATCATTGTATCTTATACAATTTATCTTTCTGAGCCTTATTTCCTGATATTACATTCTATATTTGTTTGTTGTCTCCTATTCCCTTACACCATAAGATTCATGAAGGCCTGAATTTTGTTTTATTCACTGCTATGTTCCCAACATCTAGAACAATACCCAATTCCTTGTGTGTGCTCACTAAATATGTATTGAGTGAAGAAATAAATAAATGCCAATGTCAGCACAGAACCCTGAATATAACCTGTAGTTAGTAAATATATATTGTATAAGTGAATAATTAATAATAATTACTAATACTTATGGATATTTAAGCTGTGCTGGATACATCTAATTGCTGTGATAGATCAGTCTCATTTTATTTTTAAAATGCCCTGTGAGGAATGTGGTGTTATTATTACTATTTTAAAGATAAATAAATTTAATTATGCAAATATACAAATAAACCAAAATAAACTTATGTGCCATGTAATTGCAATGAAGGTCTCTGAAAAAGGGGAGAAAAGTCTTGAAGATTCACACAGCTTCCCACAATACAGCAGTGGGCTAAGCCTGCCAAAAACAGTGGGAGAGGGTTACCTCATAAATAAATCTATCTCCAGCAAAATACTACTGCACCACCATCTCTTTAAAAAGTACTCATTTCAATGAATCCATGTTTGTTTTAGAAGTAATTATAAGGACAGATACATACTCTGCTTCCATGGCCAAATATCCCTACCATGGTTGGATGACACTCACAAAGCAGAAAGGGCAAAAATTCACAATTCTGAGGTGTCTATTCTCTAAACATTTTTTTCCTCTCACCTATTTCCTTTCCCCAAAGCAGAGTGCACTTAATACTTCAGACTATAGTGAACTAATGAATTAGAATTTATGTCAACTAGTGAAACCTCTAAGCAGTGAACTATTTCTAAGATGATCGTACCTCAGTCACTTAGTTCTTTAGAATTTATATTTAACACTTTCTTTTCTAATTATCTGAAACTTATTGAGAACAGAATCTTTGCTGTCTACTGCCATGCAGTTTTGATCCGTACTGAGGATTTTTTCTAGGACTTTCAATTTTGTATTTTGGTTGGTGATAATTTATGTTAACGATGAAAGAGATGAGAAGTTCTTTTTAGGTTTTGTCTTTACTCCCACTGAAAAAGTAATCACTGACATTCAATAGCTTAGAGGAAAACTAGCATCACCACTGAATTAAACTTTATGATCTGTGAATTTTAATTAGGTGAGTTTTTCAATTGCTCCTATAACAAGCTGAGTTGTCAAAAAGTAACTGAATGGTAGAGAAAGGAATTGATATCAAAGATCTAAAAACATAAAATAAAACAAAGCAAAACATGCTGCAGCTGGAGTGATTAGGACCTGAGCAATGGACAGCACAGAAGTGGCAATGAATTTTGAAACTTTTATAGTTTAACTTACAATAGTCATATAGACTTCTGTTTGTATAGGGAGAATATAATGCCACTGTAGGGTGTAGTCAGTTTTTATCTATCCAAGACTGCCCAGCAATGAGGAAAGAAATTACCATAGCCATACAAAAGGCAAACACAAAATTAATTTAGACATTTTGCAGATGAAACACACACAAAAACATCATTCCCTTTTAAACTCATAGAAAACATAAAACTCTGTTCAACAGGCAACAAAATCTATGCCTCATTCCCAAGCTATTGACTGGCAGGGAGACAAGCACAAGTTTGGAGAAGTGTGTTGCCTTACCTGACAAAGTCTCCTCCTTCCCTGTGCCCTGGGATTCACCCCGCCATCCCTTCTCCTCTCTTCCTCTTCTCCTGTTGTTAGTTATTTGATAGGCATCTCCATAATTACTGGCTCCTTCCCTTCCAATTGCAAACAAAACAAAAATAAAAAACTCCACAACAAAACCTTCCCTTGGTTGTATGGCTCTGACTAGCCAAAACTCTAGCACTCCTTGAAAATACAACTAAACTTCATTCTTTCCTCAAAACACTGCAATCCACTTTCTGTCCCTACAGCTTCATCCCAGCTGTTCTCAAAATATCACAAATGACTTTTGGCTTCTAAAGCAAAGAACAATTTTTTGTTTCTAGTTGATTTCTTTGGCCATATTTGTCATTATCTCCCACTCACTCCTTAGATTTCTGACATCTCTATCCACTTCTCCTCTACCTCATCTATTGAACCCTCTTCCTCCACTATACACTGAAACAGTGTGCAATCAAGGATGCTATCCTTTGCCCTTTAAACTCTCTTTGATTACCAAATCTTTACACCTCAGGTCTAAAAAATCTATAACCAACAGCCCAATGAATGTGACCCATTTTGATTTTCCCTAGACTTTCAAACTTGTCAGAAGGAACTTACCAATTCTTTTACAACTATCTTCTCATCCTAAATTTCTATCCAAGTGAATGATTCTACATACAGGCACCAGAGCCAAAAGGCCTGGAAGAGCCTGCGCCTTGATTGTCTCTCTTCCACCCTCATGCCAGGTCAGCATGGCTTCTTTTTTTCTGTCTCATAAATATCCCTCAGTATAGTTCCCCTTCCCAATCCTTACCACCTTATTTTCAACTTTTATAACTTCCCTTCTGGGTTACATCAGTAGACTATATATATATATATCTCTTCCTTCAACAGCTTAATCTTTTTTCTATCGTCTCTACTGCTTCCAAATTGTCAGTTCTCACAAAGCAGACTGAAGAGTTTCTCCCCCAACTTGAAATCCTATAACAAACATCTTTCCTAAAACATTCAAAGACCTTTACCAGAGTCTTGTAGGCCAAGGTAAGACAAGATTGTATATTTTCACGCAATGAGATGCATTGAAAAGTTTCATTCAAGTGTGTGTAATAACCTGATCAACATTTTGATAAAATTGCTCTAGTTGTGGGAGTGGATTCTTAAGTGGAAAAATTGGAAATAGAGACATCATTTTAGGTGGTGATGGTAGCATGCATTAATGTATGGATTGCAAAAACAGGTGAACAAATTCAAGGAATTCTGTGGAGATAAAGTCTTCCTCTTGCATTAGATACTCAGGGCAAGGAAATGAGAAGATTAGAATAAATGTCTCCAAGTCTTACTGTTAAGCAAATGGTCAAATAATTGTGCTGATTACTCAGTTTGAAAAAAAAAGGACTACGATAGGAAATTTTAGTGGATGAGGGTGTGGGGGTTGGGGAGAATCAGGTGATCTATTAGACAAGTTAAAACTTGAAATTCCCATTAGACATTTCTATGGACTATGTCCTTCTTCACGTCATGTATTAAAGGCCTAACCCCCACTGTGACTGTATTAGAAATACGGCCTTTAAGGAGATGATTAAGGTTAAATGAGATCATAAGGATCTATTAGATCCTGATCCAATAGAACTGATATCTTTATAAAAGAAAAAGAGACACCAGAGACACCTCTTTTTTTCTCCCTGTCCCTGTTCTTCCCCCTATTCTCCTCCCTCTCCCTCACTCACCCTTCCCTCATTTCCCCTTCATTCCTTCCACCATGTGAGGACACAGCAAGAAAGTGGTTTTCAGTAAGCCAGAATTCTCTGCAGAAACCGAACCCTGCTGGACCTTGATCTTGGACTTTTAGCTTCCAGAACCGTGGGAAAATAAATTTATGTTTAAGCCACCCAGTCTATGGTACTTTGTTACAACAACCTGAGCTGACTAATACAGACATCTTAGTAGGATAATAGTTTGATGTATTACCTGAGGTTTACTTTTCTCCTCTCCCAACCGCTATACAAAAGCCATGCTATTCTGTACTCAATTAAAGTAAGGTAAGGATCTGAGTAGAATCCAGAGAAAAGAGGAAGACTTCCCAGCTTTGCATATCTTTAGGACACAGAGACAATTCTTAGCATGGATAAACTGTTTCGCAGGATGTGATAGGCAGGTCAGGCCTTTACTCCACCATACCCTCCCACACCCCTGACGTCCCGGTCCCTTCCCCAGTAGCCAGAAAAAAAAAGAGATTCCTTGAGATATAAAGGAATAAAGAGATGGAAGTGATGAGAGTAGAGAGGTATGGGTGGTATGGGTCAAGAGAGCCAGACCTAAATGGGCCACATGGGCAGGAATGGGGCCTGACTCCACAAAGGGCTACAGTGAGGAATCCTGACAAGGCACCTAAGGAACCACGTGGAAATCATCATCTGAGGAGTGCCCCAACCTGTGTTGATGCAGTAATCGGCTATCCCTTGTGCCCTCAGGCAAGCCATTCTTTTCATCAACGTCTAAAAAAGGCATCTCTTCAATAGCCTCTGGCACTTCTCCCAGCCACTGCTTAGCAGGAGTGACAACTGTTGGTGCTCCAGATTTTGCCCTTCTCTGACTTACATATGGACAAATGGACAAATCATTTTTCAATATCCCAGTGACTCACAGTGCTTGAGAAAACCCTAGGTACTCAGATGGCCGTCTGGAAGGGATGACTGCCCACACCTGCAGTGAGTGGAGTGGGATGCCAAGTGAGGCAACCCATGATGCTTCCTAACCCAAGACAGTGATGAAATACATTCAAAAGGTGACTTGGATATGAATCTGAAGCTCAAAGGAGTCATGATACAACAGAAACATATAAAGCCATAGAAATGGATGATATCATACACTGAGAGAGTTCACATACAGGAGAGAGCCAAGTCCTAAAGAATAACTGTTAGCAGCAGCCCTGACCAAAGAGGAATGAAAGTGGCCAGTGTGGCTGGGAAATAACCAGGAGAAACAGAAACCCAGCCAAGGAGCCTTTGCAAAAGACCTAGACTTCACACCACATGATGCTAAGAGGACTAGTAGGATAAGGACAGAAAAAGAGATTATTGGCTTCAAAAACAAAAAGCTCAGCATCAAGGAAGATATGAGAAAGGAATCAGATTAAAGTAGAGGCAAGGAGGTTGAGGCAGATTGTGTAGACAATTTTTTAAATAAATTCTGTTATAATACAGGGCAGAGAAATGGGTTGGTAGGTATAGTACTTAAAGGACAAGTTCCCTTTCTTTTCTTCTCTTCCACCTCCTCTTCCATGTTGTGGTTTTTCAACATGGGAGACAATGGAAGATGTTTAGCTGGTGGAAAGAGCCCAGCAGAGAAAGAGAAATTAATTAAATGGAATAGAGACGCAATAGGAGAGATAAATTTCTATATGAAGCAAAGTAGAGGCACTGACCTTTGAATGAAGGAGGGACACTTCTTCCAAGACAACAGGAAGGAATAAGGCAAATACAGTATAGGGGCGGGCAGCCTGAAAGTTTGGTGGTGAGAAAATGTAGGGGTTATTATAGGGTCTTCTATTTTTTAAAATAATAAGGTAAGATTGTCAACTGAGAATGTGTAATTAAAAGATGGGAGAAGAAGAGAAGAGAAACTGGTATGAGTTGTCTTAAAGAATCCCAAACTGAACCTAAAGAAAGACATACAGAATTATATTGAGCATTGTTGAAAGCTTATTTGGAGTATGTAATCACAAACGTCAAATGCATTAGCCTAGTTGTGTGATTTTTTTTTTCCAGTTGTGGTTTGTGTCCTGAAGAGACAAAAAGGATGGATTTTTTTCAAGTGGGTGGTGGAAGGAGAAGGGCAAACAGTCAGAAGCTATTTTGTGGAGACCACTTTGAGGAAATGACTCTCCTGAGGTCACATGGCCTCTTGTGCATACATTCAGCATAATTATTACTACCCAGAAATGTGCATGCTTTGTTATTAGACCATGAGACCATTTTGAATAGTCTGTATTTCACATCTGCAGTTTTAAAAATTAGTAGGCACTAACTGTTTGCTGAAGAAGTTCATAGAAAAACCTTGGAAGATAGGTGAATATAGAAAAAGATATTAGATTCTTTTAAATTTCACAAGATATAGAGTGCTCTTCCGCACCTGAGTTCCCATGGCGATGGGAAGCACAGCCATAAACCTGGAATGCTCAGACCCAAAGAGAAGAAATGTCACCAGGGCAGAGAATGCTGAAAATGCATGAGGCCCAGGGAGGGTGCTGAGCCCTGGAGACTAATGTCTTCTTCAACATGGGCAGAGGTGCTGTAATACTGAGAAAACAACCCTCTGATAGTTAATGGCTACATGATCTTCTGTACGCTAGGGTTTCAGGAATAAGAGGATGTTTTACAACCCACCCAAAGAAGCTGTAACACAAGTTGAAATATGCTGAGCACAGCGTTTTAATTACAAGGGATCAGAATAACTTAGTAGGCTTGTCTGTCCTCAGGAAAAAGTACCTGCAGGGAGTGCAACAGGAAACTCCCTCCAACAGGTGGGAGGTGGGGAGAGTGAAGTGTCTACATAATAAAATCATTCACTCCAGTAGATGTATTTATTTAGTACCTATTGTGTCCCAGGCACTATTTTCAGTTGCTCAAAGAATATAGCTTATGTCAAGACACCCTGCTCCACTTACTGGTAATGTGTTGTGTTTATTGTATGCACCTCTGTGTGTATAAAAAATATAGTTACTTACATATTCTATGCCAACTTTTCCAAGAAAATGTTCCTTAGAACACTAGCATTCCATAAGACATTAATAAATGTTTTGGGGAGAGGAGAGTTTCCCAACACAATACATTTTGGAAGCATTAAGTTAAACAGTGGGTTTCTTTATGGCAGAACTTCCAGAAGACTTTAAGGAGTTAGTATGTGTAAGGTTTTCTAAGGGGGAATAAAATAACAAATGGACATTGCCAAACTTATTTGATTATGGATTCTTTTCATGAAACAACTTGAACACTTCAGAAGATTAGTGTTTCATTGCTTGTGAAATTCTGAATTATATAATATTGTGTGTTTTATATTAAATATGCACAGGGTATATTATAATCGTATATTCACACATTATCTTCTTTTCCCATTCCCAGCCCCAACTTTTAACTGTGGAGATATTTTACCATCAGTTCATTTAAAAAAGATGAATGATGAATGTTTTCATCCTAATTAAATTTAGACATTCTAATCAGCAGCAAGTAAATATAACTATAATTATACAAATTTTTAAGAAGTTCATAAAAATGACAATGAAGTAAGAAAACATGAAATATTTTATCTCAGACTAGAGCACCAACCCTTTTCAAGTTCCAGGAAAGGTACATTTCAAAATATCAATTAATCCAAGTATTTTAGAACATGCAAGAATACTATTTCAAAGTCTTGGACACTCAGTGAAATCATACTTGATGCCCTACCCGGAGACTTTTATCCAAAAGTGTGTTCTACAAATATTCTTAGGTCAGTTTTATAGTTTCCAAGTTCACAATGCCCACAGAAACTTGGTTTGGCGAACACAATTGGACCTGTCTACATTTACTATTTTAAGTTTTTATCCCTCCAGAGAGTACCCTGGTTCGTGTCGCACATCAGCCATTTTCAGCTGCGTAGAAGCAGCCAAAGTGATTGAAGCCCAAGTGTGGCAATTATACAGATAATGTGAAGGCATGGATGTCAAAACCAAATGATTCAGGAATATATTTACATTTCATAATTGAGTTCTCTTTAGGGATTACATTACCATATCTTCTCACTTTGGCACAGTTGGCATGGACTTAAATGTAATTTAAAATGGAAGCAATTCAGAGTCAAAAAGAGGGCCAATGAGGCCCTAACAACTATAAAAATAATGATATTTTGAGGACTCCCATAGCAGACCACTTAAGCAGAACTAAGAAAGGACATCAAAAGAGATTATATACCATACATTTCAAACACACTAACTTTTAAAAAAATTACCATTAGTGCTTAAGAACCTATAATGGCTCCCCATTATATGCAGGATTAATTTTAGCCTTTCTGATCTGGGAAACAAAATCTTTCACCATGTATTTCTTTCATTGTCTTGCCTGGCTGTACCAGCATCTCCTCTTTCTTGTCCTCAACTTATACTGAGTTTCTCACTGCTTCTCAAAAACACTCATTTTTTTCCCCATACCTTTGCTCACTGTTCTTTTGTCTGGGACTCTGTTCGTTCTCCCTGCCCTTGATGGTTCAGGGCAGTTTTCCTCTCTCTTCTGAATTCCTTGGCTTTCTAGGCAGTTTCTTTCTTTTCTTCTTTTTTCATCCACAACACTTTGAATGTTTCTTGTCTATAAAACTATTTTTTCTCTTACTAGACTGAATTCCTTGAAACAGGAACAAATGATTTACCTTTGTACCTCTACCACCTAGCCCAGTGCCTGGGCCGTAGAGGAAATCTAAGAGGTGTTTGATAAACAAATATTGAATAAATGTTTAATGAACAACTTGAATAAAAGTATAGTCCTGACTCGTTCAATTTAACTATGATTAATGGGAAAATTGAGACATAAAAAGATTTAACTACCTGGAATCACATTATCACATACTACTGAAACAATTTTGTCAGTGTACATATTTTCCTCTCCCTAGTTTAAATCTATCTAAAATTATATTTTATCAAAAGAGGTAGAAAAGAACTTCAACCAATTTTCTACAAAAAAGGTGTTGACAATACAAAAAATCTTCCCAAATTCTGCACTAGTTCTCTATAACACAAAGAATATACAGGTTTATATTTAGAGACTGTCTTAGCTCGGGCTGCTATAAATGTTCTACAGAGTGAGTGTCTTATAAACAACTGAAATTTATTTCTCACAGCTCTGGAGGCTGGAAGTCTAAGATGAGTGTGCGGGCAGGGCTGGGTGCGGGGGTGCAGACAACCAACTTCCTTTTGCGTCCTCACCCAGTGAAAAGAGGATGAGCTATCTTTTCTTAGAAAGGTAGGAATCCCATTCATGGGCTCCACCCTCATGACCTAATTACCTCTCAAAGGGCCACACCTCCAAATACCATCATGTTAGTAATTAGATTTCAGCATATACATTTTGAGGGGACACAAACACTCCGTTCATAATGGAGACCAACGTCATTGATTTTTGCTTAAATGATTCTTAACAATGGCAATAGCTCGAGGAGTCTGACTCATCACAACGTTCCCACAGATAGAAATATGAAGCCTAGAAGTGCCTGGACAAATTACCTCCAGACCTTAATGTGAGTTTCCCTAAAACTGTACTTTCTTGTAGGGGTTGGTGGTGAGATAGAATTTACTGTGGCTCTGATTATGTACACAAGCCAGCTGGGCTTACATGGTTTGTACAATAAATCACCCGCCCTGCCTGCTCTCCGCTGTGGGAAGCGCTCACACGGGAAGCTTGGTCCAGCTCTGGGCTCCTAGCTTCACCAGCCCTGGAAGCGAGTGTGGCCTCCATCTCCCACCCACGCTCCTCATGCTTGTTCCGGGCCAGCTGGGCCTTGGCCCGGGTCTCCAGTTCCAGGCCCTCCCAGTTGCCATCCCCGGACGAGGTGGTCCCGGCGGGGTGCCAGTCTCCTGATGCGCTGACAGGGAAATTCTAACTCTAATTCTAACGTTTTCTGACTCTTGGAACTTCAAAAGCTGTCATACTACCGCTCCTGATTTCCCTGAAAGGTCACAGCGCTTGTTATTGTCCCAAAAAGGAAAGTATTATGGGATGTTCATCATGTACTCACTCTTACTCGACTAGTTACATGTAGGTTACCGTGTCATCTCACTAGTTTCAGTTCTGAAAAACCTAAATGGTTGCAAACAGTGGTCTAGAATATGTGTTGAATGTTTTATTCCAGTAATGGCCTAATTTGAGAACTTAATATTTAATTTAGAGTAATAAGTGGAGGGTTAAGGCTTGGCTACAGAGTCAGTATGTAAAGCCAATAGTCTTAGCTGTTGACACTATACTGACAGTGTAAACCAGCCTCACAATTTACAGTCAGTTCTAGTATGAGCTTGGCCTGTGAACATGTAAGTGAATATATAGGAACCATAGGAAGAATGACCACCCAGGTGATGATGCCGAAAACGATGACAATGACAAAGACAGTCCTTTGCATGGAGAACTAAAATTCTGTTATTAAAGTTACATACCCAGTGCTTTCTCCCCTGCTGATACTTAAAAATATACATTGTTTTATTTGGATTTTCTTAAACTCATACTTAAGAAAAAAATGCAAACATTTGTGGAATGTCCCAGAAGACCTTTCATTGTAAAGGCTTTGAGAGACAAAATAAACTCATCTATTTTATTTCAATCCCCAAAAGGTCAATGAGAGTTTTGGACATATAATAGATGCTCAAAGTTTATCAAATGTTGAATAGTTAATGCCTAAATATTTATTTATATGCCTAAATATTTTGCCTAGTCAAAGCTAGAGGAGCAGTACATCTTATGTTACATTTCTTTTATATTTGTAGAATTAATATTTTTGGCTTTCACAATTTATGCAATTGTGAAAGGACTTGATCTATAATAACTTGATTTTGGCTTAGGCACAAATTACAACTGAAAATACCACAGGGTTGGTTTACTAACTGCAGTCTAACCTCCTAGAAACCATCTATTTTTCAATGTAGTCAACTATTCTCTCATTTTGACCATAAATAGTGAAATTTCTGAAATCATGAAGTTTATTTCTTGGGCCAATGTTCCTGAAAATGAAATCAAGTCCTAGTTGTTGTGATGGGAGTGAAGTCATTGCTCAGCATGGTATTGAGTGAAGTAAGTGGAAGTGAGAAAACATACCTCAGTGAGATAGGAGCTCAGGATAGTGTTAGTGAGTTTTCTTACTCCACACACACACATTTCACTAAATTCTTTTTTGCTGTAGTATACTGCTAGGATTAGAGATGAAGTAATAAGTTTCAGATAAATTATGAGCACAAATAGCAAATTTGCTGATGTCTTCATGATGTGAATGATTCCACCATATATTCTATTGGAAATAAGCAAGAGAATTTGTGAAGTTACTTCAATAGGTGCTTTAGCATGTGCAAAACTATAAGTGCAAAAAAGGTGAATAATGTAAAGATGTTAGAGTATAATAACACATCTGGAAAATGTTTGACTTTCAATATAAATTTTATTTGGGAATAAGAAAGAAGCCTATAGAAATATATCTCTAAAGCTACATGAGGCATATTACTAATTCAGGTATGGGAATAACTTACCATGCAAAAAGATTTCTTTTTTTAATTTGAAGGACCATATACTTTTACATAATGTAAACTGGAAAGGCAACATTGTTAGACCATAACTTTATAAATATGTTATCCTCCAAGCTAAAAAAAACACTAAAGAAAGTTAAAATAATATTCAGCTCCAAATGAAGCTGGTTGGCAGAAATATCCTTGTGAGAATACTCAAGAGATACAGAACCCAAGTTTTCAGGAGGCTAAATCCAGACTGAACTTGACTTTAGGGCAGTGCACCAGACAGGGTAATTAAGCCATTCTTATTTACCATTCTGCAAAATGCAGGGCACCAAGACTCCATATTTCCTTGGGAAACATATATGACAATGTGGATCATAGTAGCTCTCTTTTGAGGCTACTTTAATAAATGCTGTCCAAAAGTATAAAATTGTATTGCTTTCCATAACTGTGAATTTAAGATTCTAATAATAACCAAATATGTACAAATTCTTCCATTTTCATGGCTGAGTTTCAGTTCATATTGCATTCCCTTCCTCTAATATCATGACTCTCTTAGTCTTCCAAACTAAGGCATGATGACATAAACGCTATGGAAAAACATCTAAGCACTGATATCTCCTTGAGCAAGGGAAACAAATGCAAAAATGAACACATAGAACTACATCAAACTAAAAAGCTTCTGTACAGCAGAGGACACCATCAACAGAACAAAAAGGTATCTAACAGTACGGGAGAATATATTTGTAAACGACGTATCTGACAAGGGGTTAACATCCAAAATATATAAAGAACTCACATGCCTCAACCCAAAAAGCAAATAACCCAATTAAAAAATGGCAGAGGATATAAAGAGACAATTCTCCAAAGAAGAAAATCAAATGGCCAACAGACACATGAAAAGATGCTCCATATCACTAATCATCAGGGAAATGCAAATTAAAAGCACAATGAAATATCACCTCACACCAGTAAGGATGGCCATCATCGAAAAGACTAAGAACAAATGCTGGTGAGGATGTGGAGAAAGGAGAACTCTCCTACACTGCTAGTGGGAATGTAAGCTAGTTCAACCATTGTGGAAAGCAATATGGAGGTTCCTAAAAAAACTAAAAATATAAATACTATTTGACCCGGGAATTCCACTCCTTGGAATTTGCCCAAAGAATACAATTTCTCAGATTCAAAAAGACATATGCACCCCTATGTTTATTGCAGCACTTTTTACAATAGCCAAGATATGGAAGCAACCTAAGTGTCCATCAGTAGACTAATGGATAAAGAAGAGGTGGTACATATATATAATGGAATACTATTCAGCCATAAGAAAGAAACAAATCCTACCATTTGCAACAACATGGATGGAGCTGGAGGATATTATGCTCAGTGAAATAAGCCAGGCAAAGAAAGACAAGTACCAAATGATTTCCCTCATTTGTGGAGTATAACAATAAAGCAAAACTGAAGGAACGAAACAGCAGCAGACTCAGACTCCAAGAAGGGACTAGTGGTTACCAAAGGGGAGGGGTGGGGGATGGCAGGTGAGGACGGAGGGATAAGGGAATTGAGGTGTATTATGTTTAGTATACATGATGTGAGGGGTCACGGGGAAGACAGTGTAGCACAGAGAAGGCAAATAATGAATCTGTGGCATCTTACTACAGTGCTGGACAGTGACATGCAATGGGGTATGGGTGGGGACTTGATAATATGGGTGAATGTAGTAACCACATTGTTTTTTCATGTGAAACCTTCACAAGAGTGTATATCGATAATACCTTAATAAAAAAAATCTAGGCACTGATGCCAGTTTTTGAAGAATGAAAAGATTCTTTTATGATCACATTGCTAAATGACTGATAAACATTAAGTCACTAGTGGGTGAGGTGAAATCTGCAAAGTGAAATTTTTAGAAGGCCATATGGTTGGAAGCAGGGCTCCATTCACAGATGATAGTCTGATGTTCATTATTAGAGTTGCATGGAAAATGTGTGGTGAAGATTTTGTGGACACCATTGTAGATCATGAAGAAGATTGGTTAAATGTGCAGAAAACCAGGGAGTTGGTTTCAAAGTGGCCACAATTACAATATTAAGGAATTAGAACAAGCTATTTTTTATCTTTTGAGGCCTTCCAATATGCAAATGCAAAATTTAAAACACATAAATTTATTATTCATAACTGATAAGTATATTGGCTATATTCTAGGAAAGGCAAATATAATTGCAAAGGACAAAATATCTGCCACTAATAATATTCCTTAATAAGCTATCATTTCCCAAGCTACCTCCCTTCTGATACCCTTCCAAAGTGCTTTATGCACTCTGTATCATAAAAAAGAAGTTCTCATTAAAATATCACCATTGTCAGATAAGTTTAAGGTTAATATTCCCAAAACAATATGCCTATAGTGTCATATAGAGTTTATTTTTGTGGCAGATTTTATGTAATAGCTTTGTGAGTGGCTTTAATCCTGTATTAATAGAATCATGAATAGTCTAAAGGCGTCACATCTTTTTAAGTTACACATTACTGCATTGGGGGGAGAGGATAAAGTATGGGTTATAAGGTTACTTGAAAATTTAGGGATTCACACATGTCCAAGGATATAGCTCAAAGGTACACACACTGTAAACTGCCACTGCTGTCCTTCTGGAATGAAAATAGATTTCTAAGTATGATGGCCCTCCCTTAAGTTTTTATAATTATATTTTCAATTTGTAAATGGAAACCAAACTCCTCAGAATCCAAAGTCCTCATTTATATCAATGTCTACAAAAATCTAAAGTTAAAATGCTTAATTAGAAGACAGAATTATTTCTACAGTTTGAGTGTTCCATTTTAGTTGGTACTATGTTTTCATAACTCTTGGACTTTAAGGGTAAATTAACATTTCTCTCTATCTCCAACTTTTATCTCCAGTTCTCTCTCAGGGAGGAGCAGAATTGGTGTAATTGGTCAAATTCCCAGGCCTTACAGTGGTTACACTTGCAGTGGGCAGAGTTTAAAAGGGGATAAAATGTAGAGCTCCCTTAAATGTAGCCCTTTTGAATGAATCCTCTTCTTCTGCAAGTTCTCTATGAGTTAATGTCAACTCTCATTCCTTTTCCTCTGATCCCTCTCTGGGTTGGCCTTTCTTCACAAAGAGGTGGCAAGACCAAGGTATTTAGGTTGAGTGTGCAGAATGGAGGCAGATACTAAAGTGCTATTTTAGCTATGAAACTAAAACCTAAGAGGAGAGAAAATGACCCCTCCTATGAGAAGTGAGAAAGCAATTAGGGTAAAGTGAAAGAGGATTTTTAAGAAGTTTTGCTCTGTGTGACACAACGCAATTTCCTCTTTGCCACCTCATTGGGAGATTTGCAATAAATACCTACATATTTCTTAAGTTTTATGTAGTTATATTTGTATTTCTTTTAGATGCTGTGCTAAAACTGGCCTTAAAACAAATCATTTTTCTTCCAGTTTTGTGGGTGATCCTGAGAGGTTGGCCAAATACTGTCATCCAATTTTAGCATTTCTTATGTAGGCCATTTGGATTAATGTGCTCTGAACACTCAAGTCTGACATCATCATTATCAGTACAAAAAAATACTAAAACATAGGGATAATGTAAATTCTAGCTTCAAAAGGGAATGCAGCTTTTCTATAAAACATACATCTGAAAAATTTTCCATTTCCAAATGGAAAAATGGTGCTGTCATTCTGGTGGTGTGCCGGGGTCAGGGGATTGCTGCTTGTCTGCCCCGTTAGGTGGTTAGAGTGCGGGTGTAAAAACGGTGCGTACAGCAAGTGGTGCTGGCCAGGTAGAGGAAGCCCATAAAAACAGCGTCTGCCAGCTTTCCACTCCCAGGGGGAGTCCTAGCCAACTTAGGCCCATCTGGCATATGCTTCACGTTGAACAAGTGAATCTCCCTCAGTGATGTTCTAGGCTCTTTCAAACTGCTGCTTTTGTGCTGGGTCCTGGGTGGACGGGTCTCAACATGAACTTGTAAGAGCTGATTCTTTGTTTCCTACAGCCCTATTTCTTCTGAATAGAATCCCCTTTGTTTTTAAAACCAGATGTTTTGGAGGTATGTCTCTTTAGTGAAGACCCAAGGTTTGCGGGCACCTGGTGTAGGGTACAAACCTCTTGCTCCCTAGGGAGCATATACCATACACACACACACACACACACACACACACACACACACACACATATATATATTTCTTAGATGCCTCTCAGTTGTGGGTCACTGTGCCAGGGGTGGAGTTTTTGGCAAGAGTGTGTCTCCGCCTCTCCTACCTGTCTCAATGTGGTCCATTTATCCTTTGTTGTGGAGCAGGTGTTCAGGTAGTTCTCAGGTTCTTTTCAGAAGGAACTGTCCCATGTGTACTTGAATATTTGTTGTGTCTGTGGGAAGAGGTAATTCAGGATCTTCCTATGCTGCCTCTCCTAGGAAGTATATTGACAGCATGTAGCAGTATGATTACATCTGACACTTACCTAAAAGATGCATTTATTTTGTAGCATATTTATTCTGAATTCTGATTAAACTGCACTGAAATTAAGAAAGCCATGCTTTGCCCCCACTTACATCCATAATGGCTATCAATCAAAATTGTGTGCACAAACTAAAGAACAGACCATGACCTCATGAATTTCTAAACACTTGGAGTCCCAAAAGATTTTACTTGGAGAATAAACTGTTTATATTAAATTATTTAAAAAATTTTAACTCCCAGTTTGATAAATATAAAATCTTAATAAAAAACAGTAGCTATTTTGAGATTTTTCCTGTGACAATCGCATATCTATGTGCTATATGTACATTTTCTTCATTTAACATTCTCAACAACCAATCTGAGGTATATTCAATCTCAGTCCTACTTTACAGATGAGGATATAGGCACACAGAGGGGAAATGCCTTGCCCAAGGTCACAGTTGCCAAGGAATAGAGCTAGGAACTAAGCAGTTTTACCTGATTGCTGAATCAGTTCTCTTAACTACTTACTGTCGTCTTACATGAATGTTGATTTCCAAGAGTTGTTTAAAATAAAATCTGTTCCTGTAAATAGATCTACCGTAATATGTAAGAATTCTTTCATTAAAAGCAATATTTGACATGGCTATAACCAATAATAAAATACAATGTATTTAGTCATTTTTTATTGATGTATAGTTGATATAAATGTAGTAATTTTATAAAAATCCAATACTGTGCCAGTTATTGATTTATTACCTGTTTGCTCCATCTTCATCCTTTCTTGCTTGCTCTGTGTTCATGGATCTGGTCTCTTTAAATTTATTTTCTCTTTGCCAACTGGCACTGAAGCTCTCTCAATAGAAGGTGCTGGAGAGACCTGACAGGAGGAAAAGAGTTTCACTTCCTGGTCGGCATATCCTCCCTAGGCAGGTTCCCGCACACAGGCAGTCCCCCAGCACCAGGCTCCTACACTGTGGAGTGCCCAGCAGCTTTCCCTGGCACAACCCTGAGGCCGTATTTCAGAGTATTTCTGATGAGAACTTTCTTGTGAAAACCTTCCCCCAGCATGCTAAAGGTAGATATCTAGCACATTCCATGAGTGTGGCGGCATCACTCTTTTTCATCTAGAGAGCCCTGTCTGTGTCCTCTCCACCATGACCTGGATTCCAGCCTTGGGAGAATGGGAACTCTTCGCTGGGTTCTTCTCTCAGGCTTTAGAGTAGTGATTGCTTCTTATATCTCCTATTCATGTATTCTTTAGCGTTCTCTTCACTTCTTACTAGCCAGTCCCACATTACACAAATCCCTGACATAGCTAATAATATGTTACATTAAACTTTCCCTATTTAAAATACTGTGTGCTTTTTTCTCCCTGACTGAGCTCTGACAAAAAGAGATACTTACCCTAAGTGAAAGGTCATACTGAAAGCACTCTTGTGAGAAGTGATTAACTAAATGTATTTTATTACATTTTTAAAAACTTACTAGGAAATACAATAAAATATTGTTTACAAATAAATGGTGCAATTTATTTATAATTATGAATTTACGTGAAAAGAAATGTTAAACGCAATAATCATCAATCGAAGTTGAAATCCATATTTTTATCTTTTAAAAAGGAAGTCTTTGTCTATTATTTTATCCCCTATTTATTACAATATTTCATGGGGAATAAAGAAGGAATGCAACTAGCACACTGATCATAACTAAGTATTATATTTAACTTAGTAATTATTTTAATTCAAATAAACCCAAATATATCCAATTTAATAGATGTATGCTGTATCATTATATGACTCCACAACTTAATATATATTTAAATCTTTTTATTTTGACCATAAATATAGGCTGAGTTCATATTTCACAAAGTCTTGGGACTGTTTCAAGACAAAAAGAAAGAAAAAATACTAGTTGAGTTTAATTCCTTTCAGCCAGTTATGCCTAGGGAAATACATATTGGAATGTAGAAAGTCAGTCCTCATGTGTTTGAAGTGAGAAATTAATCAGAAAGCAGCAAAGTTTGTGGAACTCCGTTTTTCAGCAATTGGTAACTTTAAAAACCCATAAAAGTTCAATCTAGGGAAAACTTTGGCAGAAAGACCTGACTTCCAAAGCTGATGAGTTTTATCACAGGTCTAACCTATTCAGTTACCACGGCTGAAAGGCAAATGTCTAGCGGTGCTTCCCGAGGAGTTCCCGAGGAGCCCATTGAAAACATATGACTCTTAAAACTTTTGTTTATACACAGAAGTGTGACTTTCAGGACTGGAAAAATCTTTGTTAACAAAAGCTAAACTTTTTTCTGAAACTTAAGACCACCCTGTGCTGTGACTTTCTCAGTCCCCATAAAATAAACTAGGTCTTACTTTGTCATTACTTGGAAGCAAGACCACCAAAGAAAATCCAAGGTGTGACTACATGCAGGGATTCAATAAATAGCCCTTTTTGTGGAATCAACATTTAATATTGCCTTCAAAATAGTGTTCAAAGCTGTCCCAACCACACACAGGGTCTACATGGAGTGCTTGGTTCCCTGCTTTCTGATTTAGACATTGACCTTTTGGAGACTGTGGAAACGTCAGGATTAAAAGGGAAAATGCTGTAAAATTGATTCAACTCTAAGGGTGCTGGGAAAGTTGTAATGGTTGATAGGCTGTCTGTGTTCAGATCATTTCCGAATGGAATCTTGGCTCCCTCCCTTGGTACCATCAGCCTCAGGCAATTCACTTCACATTACTGATCCTTGGTTTCTTCATCTGTAAAACAAAGATAATAATTCCAACCTCACAGTATTCCCATGTGGAGTCAATGAAATAATCTATGGAAAGTGTCCTGCACAAAGTAAACCTAGAAGGTTAACAAAGAAATGCCCATGTAATGCAAGAGATTCAAATTACTATAATGCCCTTACTCTGTTTTAAATCATACGGTGTAAAACGAGTCACATAGCTTTCTGGCAACACATACACACGCAGTGTTTGACATTTGTACTATTTCATTTATTCCTTTTTCATAAAGCATCTAACAATGAAAAGACTTCACTAGTTCATTGTCAATTGCTCATTTTAAGAAGTATCAAAAAAAAGTAAAAATGTTTTTTAAAGTAAGTCAAGTCTTATAATAACTATACTCAGAGAACAACATGTAATGTATAGAAATTTTTTTAAAAAGTAGCCCCTTGAACATGGAATTCTGAAAAGGGATCACTTGACTTGGGTTACCTTGGGCACCAGAATCTGTTAAAACATGCTCCGCCCAAAGCACCTATATATAATATTTACATGTGCTTTAAGTACTTAAAACTTAAGGAACTTTAGGAGAATGACTAAGCCCATATTCTATAACTATTTGTATTTCTTTATTGCACTTCTATGTAAACTATCTAACATTCAGCATTGGTATTTGTCTCTACTTTCTCCTCATTATGGAACTGGTGATAATTGTCGCGACCCTTCAGGGACCGAAGCAACACGCCCAAGGTCTTGATTCTTCTCTAGGCTTTATTGTCTAATCTCTCGCGGCGGTTACAGCAGTTGTCGGGAAGCTCTCTCCCTCCCCGGGGGGCTCCCTTATATTCAGTCACCCAACCAATCCGGGACAGTATCATGCGTGACCTTTAAGCGGATAGGTGTCACGCGCCACTCTAAGCGGGCAGCACGAGCTGTGCACTGGTACGGAAGTCTGCTGGGCCAATCCCCAACAGGGAAGCAGGCGCCATCTTTAGGGCATTGTCCAGTTAGAGTGGGGCTCAGCCTTGGCCGTAGGCCGGGCCCCCACAATAATCCATTTCCAGTGTGTCTGGAGATAGACTTTGCCCTCCCTGTCATCTTTTGCATGTCCTCTGCTGTTCTTGCCCAGTACAGTCTGGCCTTTACTGATACTGCCCTTTCTTGGTTCTGGATCCTTCACAGTGTTCACAGACAGAAGTGTTAACCTCGGCTTGCTTTCCTTTGCATCTCAGACAACTGCTTGGAGTTTGTATTCTCCCAGAGAGATCAGCATGTGATAGCTTTGCATCTTGTGATCTCTTTAGGGTCTTTTCTTTCTTTTTATATTTTAGTTGTATAACTTTGATTCCAGAATTTTAAGGCCCTCTTGCTAGGTAAAATAAAATTATGACCTTCTTAGAATCATAATTGAAAACTGATCCTCCCTTTACTCAACCCCTAGACATTTCATGTGCAATCCATTTTCAACCCTTTGACAACAGTGTCAGTTTCTAAATGCCCGATATTGTATGGATGACATATGTAAGACATTAAATACAGTATTCTGGTAAATAGTCTATAAATTTTCTTTTAGGCAGATTTTAATGACACATTTTTACCATATTTTTGCCTGTGATTTCTCTTGATATATATCATTAATGGTCATTAACATGTATAGGAATGTTTCAAACATGAGTTATCTATGTGTAAATCCATTTGGGAAATAAGAAAACAAAATGATGAGAAGTGGAAATTATTAAAGTAACACATAGGTCAATTTTGCTTTCAAGTTTTACTAAAATGGCTGAAATCAGTGTCTCAGGCCAAAGCTATGTGATTTACTTACTATGAAATAAGACCTTACTCTGTCTCTTGAAAAACATGTCTCATGGGAACATGTTTGGAATGAATTAAGAGAAGACTATACTTTAGAAACACTTGTTTTATGTATATGCAAAATTAAATCAACAAATATTTAGAAAAAATGCAACCAAAAGAATCAGAAGATTCAAGTTTTGAAAAGTAAGAACACTTGATGTGCTTTGCAAGTATTCACAAAAATCATAGAAAGTATAAAGTTTGAGAACCAAGGGAAAATAACAGTGACACAATGACACACAGATACATTTTACTTTTCTTGGAAAACAAGACATTAGGGAATCAATTCAGAATGTTATATTTTTATATGGGATTTTTTCTTTGGCTTGTTATATTGAAATAATTGCAAACCTAGAAAAATGTTTAAAGAATTTAAGAACATATCTTTTACCAATTTTTAATGTTTTGCAAAATTTGTGGCATCATTATGTCTGAACATTTTGCTGCTTTATACTTCAGCATGTATTTCTTAAGAACAAGGATATTTGCTTATATAATCACAGTACAATTATCAAATTTAGAAAGTATGACATTGATATGAAAATAGTTTTATCTAATTTTATTTGATTTATAGTCCATATGCCAATTGCTCCAATATCCTTTATAATATTTTTTTCCCTTTGGTCCATGATCCATCTAGGATCATGTAATGCATTTATATGCCATGTTTCTTTAGTCTCATTTAATTTGGAAAAGAATATCTGCCTAACTTTGTTGTTCATTACATCAAAGCTTTTAGAAGAGAAACATGGTAGAAACCAGGAGGTCATTCTGATACCACCAAATTCAGTCCAACCTCACAGAGTTCTTCTTGCCATCCCTGTGTCATATTTGTATCTCCCTTCCTCCACAGTGAGAACTCTGGCCCCCATCATCAACACACTTCCCCATTTGCCTAATCCTAGAATCACAACAAATAGCTTCAAAATTTCTACATTCAAATAATTAGAAAAAAAAAACTTAACTAGAGAAGTTTAGGCTATAGAGTCAAATTACTGTATTCAAATTATTTGTGTTAGTTCTTCACCCCTTCAATTTGGTTACATCATTTAGTTGAAATATAGTTTACAACCAGTGTGGGTTTTTTCCCCCTTTCTTATTGTTTTAATTCTATTTTTAAACATGTTGAATATCAACATGCTTCCAAATGCCAAAGCTGTACATAAAGGTATACTCAGAGATCTGTTTCCCTTCATATCTCTTCCTCCTCATTCTTCCCTTATATGTAGCCACTTTTAATGTTTCCTGATTTGTTCTTCTTATGTTACTTTTGGGAAAAATAGATAGATACATATTTGTTTCCTTATACCTCTCTGTTTCTTGCATAATAGGTAGCTTACTATATACATTCTTTTATGCTTTACTTTTCTTGTTT
The DNA here is from genome assembly GCF_040802235.1 of Manis javanica. Lineage (NCBI taxonomy): Eukaryota > Metazoa > Chordata > Mammalia > Pholidota > Manidae > Manis > Manis javanica. The sequence goes on along the minus strand of NC_133168.1, from coordinate 46,475,672 downwards.
AATAAATCCTAGAAATCTCTTATCAGTTCATAGAGCCCTTTTTACAGCAGCATAGTATTCCATTAGGTATATGTGTATAGTTTTTTCAACCAATCTCCTATATTCAAGCATTTATAATTATTTTCAACTACAAGTAATGTTATAATGAAAAATTTGTGCATATGTAATTTTGTATAGTTGGAAGCATATTTTCAGAGTAAATTCCTAGAAGTGGGCTTGCCAAGCTAAAAGGAGAGAGCATATATAGTCTTGTTCAATTCTACTTTCTCTGATATCAAGATTTAACCTTCTGATTGTTTTTTTGTTTTTATGTGCCTGATATATCTTTTCCAATATCTTTATTTTTAGCCTTTTTGGATCTGTACATATTTGGTATGTCTCCTGGATACATACAGGGTTGTATTTTGCTTTATCAACCAATTTCAAAATCTTTATTCTTTTAATAGGTGGTTTAGGCCCTTTCACATTTTTAATATGACTGACATGTCTTTTACCAACTCTAGCATACTATTCTAAATTATAATTACTTGGTTTACTATGTTGTATTTACGCTTTTTATTTCTCCTTGTGGTATGATTATTTACTATATTTAACTTTTTGTTTGGTTTAGGAAGGCCTGTATTTTTGTGTATACCCAATTTGGGGTTTCTAATGTTCAATTTTCACAAAAAAAATCAGTGGCTATAAATAAATAATTTGGTCTAAATAAAGTGTTGCTAAATTCTAACAAACACTTTTATCACACATTGTAAGTTTAAACAGGGCTTGGGAGTGTAGACCACTGTAATAGAATGTCCCAGCTGAGAAAGAATGAAGCTCACATCTTGCCCAGAAGATTTAAACCATAGCGTTCATGGACCAAATTCTTTTTTGATTATATTGAGCTCAGTTTGCAAATAAATGATCTTGAAGGATGAGGGTTCAGGACACTTCACATAACCTGTTTGTAGAGGTAAGGTTATTATGGCTACATCCCCTTATCCTAGCCTCTTCTTTGCTCCCACACTGTTATTTTGATACAGCTAAAAGTTCAACTCCAGTCCCTCCTAATGAGGGAAGCGTAACACTATCCAGGCGTCTCTCAGCATAGGGATCTGAATGTCATTGCTCCACACAATCTGATTTATATCAGCTTGGTTAAAAATCACCCCCATGCTGGAAACCCCCTGTGGAGAGGTGTGCACTGGCTTCAGGCCAGAGCTCTCTTCTTCTTGTTTTCTTCTCCCTGCCCAAAATCTGTGGTTGTAGGGACCTGCTGTGTATTTGTGAAATGATCCTCATAGGGACACAGAGAAGAACTTTGCCCTCCTTGAAATAATTTACACCTAATTTAGTTAAAGGAGCATAAATGATGGGACTGCTTTATGCCATCAATAAGAAGCATCACTTGTAAGATTTTTAATGCAATGTTTGAGCACACACAGCAAATGCTTTCTATCTTCTGGGGCTACAAAAATCTTTCAGAGTAAGAGATTATTTTTGACAATATGGTTCTAAATCCTTGGGAAGAAAAAGTCAGAGCAGATGGCCAGGGGCCAGTCAGGAAACCCTTAATCACCCAGAAAAACAAGGAATGGGAGAGGCCATTATTCTTAGTGGGCCAGACTGTAAAACAATGTTTTTAAGTCTTCAGATTTATAGCAAAGCACCTTGAAATATCTCAGGCAATCATGAAGAACAAAACTGCTCCAAAAGGCATTAAGCAAAATTTTCTTGCTCATTTTTCCTTAAACAAACAAAACTGCCTAAACTATCTTCTAACCTCACCAGAGAGCTTTCCTATTGTTATCTATCACTAATAAAATATTCTAGTATCTATTCTTTCACCATGGTAGATTTTGCACGATGACTAAATTAATCCTAAACATCATCATAATTGAATGAAAGAGAAATCAACTGGGGACACACTTAATGTGCACACACTTATTTTCAAGCAGATACTTGGGCTGTAATATCTTCCCCCTGGAAGTGTTAGAGACGATGAGTGATTGACTAGAAGGCCTTCAGGTGGGTGGGCCATTACAAAGGAGGAATCATAAATCCTGAAATTAAAGGCAGCAGTAGAGATTAAGAAGAAAATGAAATTAATACTTGCTGAGCACTGCAGTGTGCAAGCCTTTCTCCTAAACCCTTTCATTATATCATTATATCATATAAACATTAGATCATTTAATACTTATAACTATGAAACAAACACCTATTATCAATTTTATAAATGAAGAAATTGTGACACCACCCCCCACAATTGATTAAATGACCTGCTGAAACTCACACAACTGGCACATGAAAAGTTAAAATTCATTCCAAAAGTCTATGCTCATTCCAGAGTTACAAATTAGCAATGGGCAGGCCCATGAGGAAACAGGGCCTACAAATGATATAACAAAGTATGCAATAACAGTTACCATAATAAAATTAACCATAATAATGATATATGTACACGTCAGTCTTCTTTCTAGCACATTGTCACCAATACACTCAGGATATTATTAAATGTATAGAGGTAAAAGAGCGAGAGTGCAAAAGAAGAAAATCTATAATCTTCAACTGTTTTGCCTGTGCTGTCATGAATCCAACTCAGACTATAAACAAACTAGGATTAGGCATGAAAGGAAGTTATAATAAAAGAACAATTCCCTTTTAGAAACAGGGTGAAGCCAGGAAAAATTGTTGAATGCTATGGCAATGAAAATGAAATTTGATTTTGTTTGAAATGCAGTTTAGAACAATAATAGAACATGAGAGAGAGAGAGACTTTGCATCTCATTTGTGTTATCACCCAGAAGACAAAAAGAAAAGATGGATAACTTTTACAAAAAGGACCCTATGCAGAAGGCAATCTTATATTAAAGAATCGATACCTAAAATAAGAATTGAATGCAGGGGGTTTGCATCAAGCAAAGAAATGCAGCATTTTATAAGATATAGCTGTTAAAACACAAAATCTTCCAGTAAACACAACAAAGGGAGCTTATTAGAAGCTCTGATGCTGAATAAGAACATGGTAAGAAGTGAATCAGGTCACAGATTAAAATTTACTGTTCACAGTCTAAGTGGTTCAAGTAATATTTCTGTTTAGTATTTCTTAGGGCTCTTGTTGTAAAGAAAGCAAGATAGTCTCTTGAAGAAATAAATTCCACTAGAAGTTTGGCAAACTGTATTTTAGTCCAGCTGAGTCACCCAGGTAGGTCACTTTATCTATGTGAGCCATAGTTTCTTCATCAGTAAAATATAACATAATACTGATTAAGTAATAATTAGTTTAGAGATAATCAAAGATCATTTTCAAGGGTAAAATTCTGATTATGAGCTACATTTTGTCAATACAGAATTTCTGTTTAAAATGGTAGCTCATAATCCTGAGTTCCTTAGGCTCTTCCCCAAAAGGGGGAAAATCAGACTAAGGGTTTATGGGAACATCAATGGAAGATCACATTTAGAGAAAACTCTGATAAATTATTGACATGTTCCTTTTGACTTTAGTATTTACAAAGTTATATCCTGCTGATATAACTTAAAAAAGAATGATATATAATGTCTCTAGAACATAATTCTTTTTTCATAACTAGCATGCAAAGGTAAATATTATTGATGCTAAAATCAAGTTTCCTGGCTCTCAGCCAGAATCACTTCACTTGTGTTAATTAACCATTGGAAACCTGGTAAAATTTTGTCCACATGAGTAAATAGCATCTGTTAAAAATAAATAAAGATTCACATAAAAAACCCTGAAGAATCCACTCCCAAACTACTAGATCTAATATCTGAATTCAGCAAAGTTGCAGGATATAAAACTAATACACAGAAATCTGTTGCATTCCTATACACTAATGATGAACTAGCAGGAAGAGAAATCAGGAAAACAATTCCATTCACAATTGCATCAAAAAGAATAAAATACCTAGGAATAAACCTAACCAAGAAAGTGAAAGACTTATACTCTGAAAACTACAAGACACTCATGAGAGAAATTAAATAAGATATCAATAAATGGAAATACATCCCATGCCCATGGATAGGATGAATTAATATTGTCAAAATGGTCACCATGCCAAGGGCAATCTACAGACTCAGTACAATCCCTATCAAAATACCAACAGCATTCTTCAACGAACTAGAGCAAATAGTTCTAAAATTCATATCGAACCACAAATGACCCCAAATAGCCAAAGCAACCCTGAGAAGTAAGAATAAAGCTAGGGGGATTATGCTCCCCAATTTCAAGCTCTACTACAAAGCCATAGTAATCAAATCAATTTGGTACTGGCACAAGAACAGATGCATTGATGGAATAGAATAGAGAGCCCAGATATAAACCGAAGTGTATATGGAAAATTAATATATGATAAAGGAGCTATGGATATACAATGGGGAAATGAGAGCCTCTTCAACAACTTGTGTCAGTAAAACTGGACAGCTACATGTAAGAGAATGAAACTGGATTATTGTCTAACCCATACACAAAAATAAACTCAAAATGGATCAAATACCTGAAAGGAAGTCATAAAACCATAAAACTCTTAGAAGAATGCAGAGAAAGGGGAGCCCTCCCTCACTGTTGGTAGGAATGTAAATTAGCTCAACCATTGTGGAAAGCAACATGGAAGTTCCTCAGAAAACTAAAAATTGAAATACCATTTGATCCAGGAATTCCACTCCTAAGAATCTACCTGAAGAAAACAAGATCCCTGATTCAAAAAGACATATGCACCCCTATGTTTATTACAGCACCATTTACAGTATCCAAGATATGGAAGCATCCTAAGGGTCCATCAGTAGATGAATGGATAAAAAAGATGTGGTACATATACACAATAGAATATTACTCAGCCATAAAAAGAAAACAAATCCTACCATTTGCAACAACATGGATGGTGCTAGAGGGTATTATGCTCAGTGAAATAAGCCAGGCAGACAAGTACCAAATGATTTCCCTCATTTGTGGAGTATAACAACAAAGCAAAACTGAGGGAACAGAACAGCAGCAGACTCACAGACTCTAAGACTAGTGGTTACCAAAGGGAATGGGTTTAGGAGGGTGGGCAGGGAGGGAGGGAGAAGGAGATTAAGGACATTATAATTAGCACACACAATATAGGTAGGTCACAGGGAAGGCAATATAGCATGGAGAAGACAAGTAATGACTCTATAGCATCTTACTACACTGATGAGCAGTGATTGCAGTGGGGTCGGGGGGGACTTATTAATATGAATGAATGTTAAAACCACAGTGTTGCTCATGTGAAACCTTCAAAAGATTATATATCAATGATACTTTAATTAAAAAAAAGAACCATGTGTGGGGAAGTAAAAAGAAAAATAAAACTAGCACTAAGCTCATCTAAAAAAAGAAAAAAACAAATGAAGATTAAATATATCAGGTAAAGTTATATATAAAAGGTAAATGCTATGAATTATAAAAGTATAAATGATATGGTATTTAAGGTTATATAAGGAATTGAACTACAAAGCTTATAAATTATTAGAAGAATCACACACCAATCAATGTGAAAAAGTATAACTAAAATAGTGATTATTTTATGGCAATAATAAAAACAGAAAGTAGAACCTAAATTATGCTGAAACAATTAAGACTACATGTCGATAAATCAATTAATCAATATGGGCTAAATTCCTATTTTAGAGGGCATAAACTCATTTTGGATCACAAAGTAAAACCCTACCAAATATTATTTACAATAAATGCATATTTTAAGAGTTGATTCAAAAAGGTTACTAAAATAGTCATAGATACAACATTTTAAAAATGTACACAAAAAGTAAGCACAGTATGTGTCTGTCTTGCCGATGGGTTTCAGCCCTGGAAAAGTTCACTCTGGATTCAGTGAGACCAAATAATAACAATGGAACTGTAGGGGTAAAAGTTTCCATGGTCGCAGGTTGAATGCTGGAATTACATCTGCCTCTGCATTGTTTGCAATCCATCTCCCTCTCTGCCTCCAGGCAGAGCACTGGACAGAGCTCTTTATTAGTAACACTGACAATAAAGGTCATTGCCAATGGCTGTGTAAGCATTAACCTACTCAGCAGGCCAATTACATCATCAAGTAGTTTAGAGTCAGGTGAGGATCCTGACCATAGGAACTTCCATTTTTCCGACTGTATGGTAACTAGAACTCTAAGACAGCTCCCAAGATTTCCTATTCCATGATGTGCATGCCTTGCACAATCCCCTAGACTATGAATATTCCCCTAGAATATAATGGATTTTATTTCCATGCTGAAATTATGTTATATGACACAAGTTGGCCTTAAATAGGGAAATTATTTAGATGGGCCTAATCTATTCACATGAGCCCTTTAAAAGGAAAGAGTTGTCTCCAGCTGGTAGAAGAAAAGTCAGAGATCTGAAGCACTGGAAGGATTGAGTTCACCTTTTCTGGCTTGAAAATGGAGGAAGCCACTTGGCAGTCTCTAGGAGCTGTGAGCAGCCCCCCAGCTGACAGCCCAAAAGCAAACAAGGACCTCAGTCTTACAAACACCAAGAACTGAATTATGCCAACGAGAATAAACTTGAAGGCAGATTTTTCTCCAAAGCCTCCAGACAACAATTAAGCCCTACACCTTGATTTCAGCCTTTAGAACCCAGTAACTCTGCCCCAGCTTTTTGACACAGAGAACTGTGAGCAAATAAATGGGTGGTGCTTTAAGCCACTAAGCTTATGACAATTGTTATGCAGCAATAGAAAACTAATACACAGAGGAAGCTATTTTAATATCAGTTTAAGATTGAATTGAAGCCATAAGATAGTAAACAAGACAAAAAAGGCATCTTATTACAGAAGTGATGCAGTTCACAATGAATATATAAAGCAGGTATAAACAGTTAACTACAAAATAACCTGGCTCAACATTCATAGTGGAATAACTACATCAAATATAAAAATATATGTAAACACATTAGTGAAAGTAAATGCAGATAAAGTGAAGGTTCCTATGGCCAGGATTCTCACCTGGCCCTGGACGGCTAGCTCACTACACACATGTGGGTAATACACTGCTATTGACTCTATATAAAGAGCTCCGCCCAGTACTCTGGGCTCACAGGTAGCATGGCTGCTGTATGGCTGCAGGAGAGGAGAGAGTGGAATGGTGGCACCACTGAGGACAGAGACTAAGACAGCTCTGGGGGTAGAGAGTCCCAGAGGCTGAGACCAGCTTGCTGCATGCAGACACGCTCCGAGTGGACGGGATTCTAGTGATTGACCTGCCACCATCGGAATAAAGTTGGGTATAAACCCTTTCATCCCAAGAACATTCCATTATCATTTTTTGGACTCATTGAATCCATAGTGAACTTGCCCAGACTGAAACCCATTGGCAAGACAGTAAACCTTCATTCACCTCTTTCAGTCTACCTCTTTTAAAAGGTACAGGTATATTACTGGAAATTCTTCTTATTTAGGAAACTCTTAGAGGGCATTTGCAAATAGTATTTCAGAGTTTTCCATAGTATTTCCCTATTGTTTCATGTCCTACTTTTCTGTAATTTTTTTTTGCTATATATGTTTCAGTTTCATAGTCATAAGAGTAAATGAGGAGTAAGTGGACAGAATTATTATTTTAACAGTAAAAATAAGAAATATCTTCTATGAAGCCAAATTTTGAGGGAAATTTAGGAAAATGTTCTCAAAAATGACGATTTAAGCATAAACCCTAGATTTTAGTGATAAATTTAGCCAATAATAGTATCACAGGGGCAAAATATTACTATTATGTAATAGTAAGTTTGGTGAAGTGTGTCTGTTTTCACAAGATTAATCATTCTCTTTGATTAAGGATTCCATGACAAAAGCCAAAACTTTCTAACTCATACATATATAAGACTACATAGCAGACACTCAATAACTACATATTGACATGTATACAGGTGTACATGTGTGTATATGAGTGTAAATGTGAACATATATGTCTTGCCTGAAGGTATCAGACCCAGGCAAGTTCAGTGAGACTGAGGAATGACAATGGAACATTCTTGGGGTAAAGGGTTTATTACCTGGCTTTGTTCTTCCAGCTAAATGGAGCACTAGAATTATGTCTGTGATCCTCCTTCATCTCTGTCTCTGCGCAGACCACTGGGCAGAGCTCTTTATATAGTGACTCAGGCAGTAATAGCTTATTGCCTATGAGTGTGGAAGCATTAGCCTAGCAGCAGGCCAATTACATGAAGTAGTTCAAGGTCAGGTGAGAATCCTGGCCATAAGAACTTCTATTTTCCTGACACTATAGTAACAAACTGAATTACAAACTCGGCAGAAAAAGAAGTATTCATATAAAATGAGATTTGGTGTAATGCTCTGAAAGTCAGCAGAACTATGTTTGAATCTTAGCTTCTCCAGTTATAAGCTGTATTAGCCAAGATTCTCCAGAGAAACAGAACCAGTTAGATGTGTGTATATAGAGAAAGAGATTTATTTTAAGGAATTGGCTCATGCCATTGTGGAGGCTTGGTGAGTCCAAATCTGATAGGGATGGCCTACAGCTAAGGATGCAAGAAAAGAGTTACAAATAGAGTCCAAAATCAATCGGCTGTTGAACCTGGAAGAGCCAGTATTGCAGATGAACTACAAAGGCAGACTATTGGCAGAACTCCCACTTATTTGAGGTCAGTATTTTGTTCTATTTAAGCCTTCAACTGATTGGACAAGGCACCCACATTATGGAGGATAACATACTTTACTCAAAATCACCAATTTAAATGTAAATCTTATCCAAAAATACCTTCATAGAAACATCCAAAACAACGTTTGCCAAAATATCTGGGCACCATGGTCCAGGCAAGCTGACATGTAAAATTAATTATCACAATAATTCTTGCAAGTTTAAGCAAGCAAACAGACCTACCTGACCCTGAATCTCTATAAAATTAGGCAAATAATATTTACCTCTTAAAGTTGTAAAATTATGTATATACAGTTTGCATATAGTAGGAAATTAACAAATATATTACTGTTCTGCTCCTGGATATTCATATGTTCAAATCTGTCAGTTGTAATTGGTGTATTTAAAGTGAAATGAAATGTTAAACAATGGAAGATAAAAACAAAAAAAATGTGTTTTGAATACATGCACTTCTCACAGAGTTGATAAGAACAACACAATAAAGAATATTTTACTCTTGTCTACTCTCTATGGTTACAGTGGACTGTATTTTGTGGGGTTCGTAAAACTCAATTTAAGGCTTCATTTGGTGTGATGCCCCAAAGCAAACTTAGGTATGTGTTAATGACCAGTGATATGCACTTTGACATTCTGGAGCAATCATCTGCTGTCAAATGCTTACTTGTGACATGTAATATCAGCAGAGTTTCACTGTTTTAAAGAACAATGACCAACCAAAAGCACAGGAATATTAATCACCTTTCATCAGGAAGATTAAAACAGGATATTTTAAGGATGGACAAATGCAACCAGATAAAATAGAAGCTGCTCATAATCCCCGACCTTTGCTCCAAATTGAACCAGTATCTCTTTCTGAGGTTTGAGGAAGTTCAGCATTTTCCCCCAATTATTCATTTTGCCTCTCTCTGCAATTCTGGGTTCCAGCTGGAATCAAATATACCCAAATACCACAGATGAGACTGTTCTCATATGATGTCCAGTCCAGCTTTCAAGACTTGAGAGGTTCAGACAGTTGAAATAAAGTTTGATAGCAGCCAAGCACTTGGATGCTTATCTGAACTGAGACTTCCAAGTTTTGCCCAATATTAGCTCTTATAACTGGGAATAAATAGGACCTCTAATTAGCTCTCCATGTCTTAGACATATCTGGATCTCACACAATACTAAGATATTACACATATGACATTTTGCATGTTTTGGTTGGTGGAAATTTTTGTCTTGTAGTATTTCAATAAATTAAAGTCAAAAGAGGAAATAAAGAAGCATTTACTGATTCACTTATATTTTTGCCAAGCACAAATAGCATTTCATACTTTAAGAGGTACAAGTTTTAGACATATAAATGGAGATCACCTAATTCTATGGCAGACAGGAGCCTATGATACAGAACTATGATTCACTATTTTTCCCACCAGTGTAACCAGCATGAATAACAGTTAAAGGTTTCAGAATCTAGATGGGAAACCAAGAGAAGCGAATCCATTTTTATTTGGAAAAAAATTTTTTTTGAAGGATAATGGCTCAAGATGGCCACTGAGCTGAATACAACTCTCTCCCACAACTACAAATCTCCCCAAAAATGATAGTTAAGGATAAACTTTTGAGAGTGAAGAGATTAGGAAGGGGATCCTAGTGTTAGGAGATTGCAACAAATTTATGCAAATCAGAAATAAGATGGAACAGTGTTGATGTGGTAAAAACAGACCAAGAAAGGGGTAGCCTAGAATTTACAGGAAGGGATTACAATAAGAAAGCTAACATAGGCTTGCAGATACAGGATCAACAGGTACCGAATCAGAGGTGAGAATGAGAAGGAAGGCCTAAAATACAGATGGTGTTGTGTTGTCATCCATGACAATCTTTGCTTACATTATCGATGGTCTCATTTCCTTTCAAAGCACAGCACTAGCCTGGTTAATCCCTGTGGGAGTTCATCATCTAACTACTGAGTCTTATTCAACAATGAGGCATGATTCTCCATCCAGCAGGAAAACCTCTGCCAAGATTATACAAGGAAACACAGGCAATGCAGTAGACTGAGGTCAAAGAAAAATCCCAAAAAGGAATCCATCTAGAAGAAGGATGTCACAGCTCAAGAGATGAACAGGATTATCAGGTGGGGAAAGAAAAGAAACAGTCATACCTCTGATGCCCACACCCTAATACTTTTTGTGACTTATGAGGATTCTCAGAGTAAGCCATCCACTATCACTCTGAATGACAGCAGCAGGAGGCAGTGCGACATGGGAGTCAGGTTCTTGTGCTGAGTTCAACAGGCTGATTCATATGCACACAGACATCTCTGGGCCTAAGTGCCTTCATCCTTAAAACGGGGAAGGGGGATTGTAGGTGAATTTTTCCTTGAATCACACTACAGCTTAATAATCAATTGTCCTGAGACAGATGCAAAATCAAACTATTTTATAAATGAAGAGAAAACAGGTATTAGAAACTGAAAGCTACTGAGCTCCTGAAGGTTAGTGAGCAAGATTACAAGACTCTTTCAAGAATCTTGTTTGAAAATCTGACAAGACTAAATGAGGGCTTAGAGCAAAAAATATTCTACAGAGGCTTAAATCACCAAAGAATTTAAATCTAATAATATTAAGTAACAAGTATGCAAGCATTTTGTTAAAACTGGGAATATAGCAGCAAACAGGGTGTTCCCTACATTCCTGGTACCTACCAACAAATGTAGAAAAAGGAACAAAATAGGTAATATTGATCAGGGCTGTGATGGTTTAGTGCAAGGTGCTATGGAAGTATATAGGGAGAGAATCTAATCCAGGCCTTCAAGTGTCAGGAAAGCTGTGGATAAAATGAAAGTTCCTGTGGCCAGGATTCTCAACTGGCCCTGGTTGGCTAGCTCGCTACACAGGTGTGGGCAATACATGGCTGTTGACTTTATATAAAAAGCTCTTCCCAGTGGTCTGAGCAACCCAGTGGCACAGCTGCAAGGCTGCAGGAGAGCAGAGTAGAGGCTGGAGTGGTGACAGCGCCGAGGACAGAGGCCCAGAGGCAGAGACCAGCTTGCTGCATGCAGACTCACTCTGAGTGGATGGGATTTTAGTGATGACCTGCCACCATGGAAATAAAGTTGGGTATAACCCTTTCACCCCAAGACATTCTACTGTCATTTCTTTGGTCACATGGAATCCATAGTTAACTTGTCCAGGGCTGAAACCCATTGGCAAGACAAAAGCCTTCCTAGGGAAGAAAAATGTTGAAGGTGAGATAGTAAGAGCTCAGCAAATAGTAGGAAAGACTATTGGGAAAATAGTTAAGACTAAGCCATTACTTGCATTGTTATCTCTGTATTGCAGCCATCAATTGAATAGATAGGCATTTTTAAGGCCCATTCCATGGATTTAAGTACAGGCAAACACATTTACTTCACCTTTACTGCAGAGACATGTTACTCTGTAGTAATTCAAAATTGCCTTACTATAGGTGATAAACTCAATGTTTGTGTGCTCACAAAATTCATAAATTGAAACCTAATCCTCAATGTGAAGGTATTTGGAGGTGGGGCCTTTGGGAGGTGATTAGGTCATGCAGGTATAACCCTCATAAATGGGATTAGTGCATTTGTAAATGAGACCCCTTGCCCATTTCCACCACATGAGGACACAGCAAGAAAAGGGCAGTCTAGGAACCAGGAAGCAGGTCCTCACCAGACACTGAATCTGCTGGTGCCTTGGTCCTTGCCAGCCTCCAGTACTGTAAGAAATAAATTTCTATTATTTATAACCCACACAGTCTATAATACTTCATTACAGCAGCCCAAACAGACTATGACATAGAGTAATATTCTGGAAAATAAATTTTTCAAGGGAGGAACACAATAGGTTGGTAAGGTGAAGGGGCAGAGAGAGATGTCAGAAATCAAATTTTCCTGCTCTGTTAAAAATCAGATGAGAGAGTTTTCCAGTAAGACAAACCATTTCATTATAAGAAACAGCAATACCTAAAAAGGTCTGTTGAAGAAAAGACAAACTAAATTTAAAAAGACCAAAACCAAAAGTCAGGATTCTATTCTGTCAAGATATATATTAAAAATTAATATTTATAAAGTAAAAATTGATGGAATTAAAGGATGAGCAATATAAAAATACCTACACTTTTGCAAGAAATTATTTAAAATAGGTCAAGACCACTTCTGAGCTCTGCCACAGCCAGAGGATTGGAAGATAGAAGTTCCAAGCATCAGACAGAAAAAAGTAGAAAAGCTCCAAAAAGGTTTTCATGGGGATTTATTGAACAAAGATGAGAGAATTAGATGAAAACAAGACAAAATGATTAAGGCTTAAATATCTCTTTAACAGACATGGAAAAATTCCCATAGATATATCAAAAAGCACTGGCAAAACAAATATCAAAAGGGTAAAACACATTAGAAAAACCCAAAAGTTAATGGGGGGACAATTGGATATTGAATTCAGAAGAAATGCTTACACAATATTTCTAAAACTCTTTCCACTACTTTGATAATAAGAGATGAATTGACAATAAATGAACATAGGCAATATATGAAATAAACCCAACTTAGAAATCAAATATTTTAGAGGGTCAAATGGAATAATAAATGTGAAAACATTTTACAGTGTATGAAGTGTAACACAGATGTAGAACATTTTCATTAGAATATATGCTACTTGACTCTCAGGCATTTATGATCTACAAGTGAAACCTATGTACTCTAATAGTACATGGTGGGAAAAAATGAAAAAGGAGTAAAGAATCAAGATTATATCTTATAAACCTCAGCACAATGATTAATTATCAACTTATCATCAAACAACATAGCATACCTACAATCATTTAGAAAGTCCAGCCTCATCAAATTAACAATTATCAGACATTGCTGTTGGTGGTAAGACACTTTCTTGCTTATGAAAATAAAACTTCAAGAATCTTTGGTAGCATAAAATCATCTTCCAGTGTCTGACCAATAGAAACTTTCTTAGATAAGCATATTCATGGCATCTTTGCCTTTCATTGTACTTTTTTCCTAGTATCTCCTCTTTTTATCAGACTATCTTGAAGCCAAGAACAAAGACAGAAGAGGTGGTACATGCCATTTGAATCATTCAACTGCATCTGTTAAGCTGAAACTTAGGCTAAGCACTAGTCTAGATGCAGGAGAAAGCAGAGAAAAAGAAAGGCAAAGGTCCCTGCTCTCAAGTATCACAAATAATAAATGAAGATGGAAATATAGGTAAGTAAGTAGATAGATATAAGTGAGAAGAATATTAAAGGTAAATGCTATGCAAAAAAATAAAATAGAGTAACTAGGAGAAGGATTCAAGATGGCAGCATGAGAAGTGAGACAAAGAACTCCTCCCAAAACCACATAGAATACAAACATATAGTTAATACAACTAATCCTAAGACAGCAACAGGAAAGAAGGCTGCACCAGACTGAATACACCTGTAGAACAGAGCAGACCTCACAAAAACAGGGTAATGTACCAAAGCCTTGATCTGGGGGACCCAAGCTCTTCCTCCACCCCAGCTCATTGGAGGGAGGAAGAGAAACAGACCAGGGAGGGAGTGGAAGCCTAGAACTGCTGAACACCCATCCCTGGAGATCTACTTTGGAACACAAACCTACATTGTGTGGTGCTCTGGAGGTTGGTGGGTTGGGGAGCTGGGACAGGCACAGTGATTGAGAGACTGAGATTCCAGCTGTTTGTGGAGGACAGGGATCCACAACTGTCAGCTCTGGGACAAAGAAAAGGTGGGCAGTCTGAGAGGCTTCCTAGCAGTGAGAGGGCTGCTGAAGAGGTGGGGATTGCATGGAGCTTGCTGCACGGGAGAAGGGGGAGATGGACAAGGTTGTCTAGGCATGCTCCACCCAGCAGGTTGGTAACTTTGAGGAGCTTCAGGCACTCCATCCACCTGGCTGGCTACTCAGCTCCGAGGACCCTCACTGTGATATGCAGCCTGCTGCATGTTCCTCCTGGCCTCCCAGCACTGGCTCACAAACCGGCAGTCACTGTGCTGGCATCAGGCCAGCCAGAGGGAGGCCCCGCCTACAACAGCTAGAGATGCAAAGCACAGAGGCTTACACCTGTGTGCTCAGCCCACTGGTTCAGACACTGAGGACAGGCACTGCAGCTGGGAAGCAGGAAACAGCTCTTTCCTCCCCCCAGGAACCAGCACCACTCCCCTGTGATCCCCAACCTCACTCCCGGGGCTGAGCAGCTCCAGAGACTAGAGCTTCTGGGCACTAGAGGGTGCCACATAGAAAAAAGAAAGGTCAAAGGAACCTGGTTCAGACCAAAATCTCACAAACCCCAGAAAAAGGGCCAAATGAAACTGAACTCACCAATCTTCCTGAAAGAGAGATCAAAATAAAAATCATAAACATGCTCATGGAGGTACAGAAAAATATTCAAGAACTCAGTAACAAATTTAATATGGAGATTCAATCATTAAGAAATTCCATATCTGAAATGAAATATAAAATGGAAGAATTTAAGAGCAGATTAGATGTAGCAGAAGAGACAGTAAATGAAATAGAAATTAGAGAAGAGGAATACAAAGAAGCTGAGGCACAGAGAGAAAAAAGGATGTCTGAGAATGAAAGAATATTGAGAGAACTGTTTTACCAATCCAAACAGAACAGTATTCACATTATAGGGGTACCAGAAGAAGAAGAGAGAGAAAAAGGGATAGAAAGTGTCATTGAGGAGGTAACTGCTGAAAATTCCCCAATCTGGGGAAGGAAATAGTCTCTCAGGCCATGGAGGTGCACAAATCTCCCAACACAAGGGACCCAAGGAAGACAATATCAAGACGTACAATAATTAAAATGGCAAAGATCAAGAATAAAGACACACTTTTAAAAGTAGCCAGAGAGATAAAAAAGATCACATACAAAAGAAACCCATCAGGCTATCATCAGATTTCTCAATAGAAACCCTACAGGCCAGAAGCAAGTGGCATGATATATTTAATGCAGTGAAAAAGAAGGGCTTTGAACCAAGAATACTCTACCTGGCAAGGTTATCATTTAAATTTGAAGAAGGGATTAAACAATTTTCAGATAAGCAAAAGATGAGAGAATTTACCTCCCAGAAACGACCTCTACAGTGCATTTTGGAGGGACTGCTATACATGGATTCCTAAGGCTAATTCCTAAGTATTCCTAAGGCTAAATAGCTGTCACCAGGTGAAATAAAACCACAGCAAAGTAGAAAAATTAATTACTAAGCAGATGCAAAATCAAATAAACTACCCCCAAAGTCAATCAAGGGATAGACAAAGAATACAGAATATGATACCTAACATATAAAGAATGGAAGAGGAAGAAAAAGGAGGAAAAACAAAAAGGAACCTTTAGGTTGTGTTTGTAATAGCATACTAAGTGAGTTAAATTAGATTGTTAGATAGAAAGAGAATTACCCTTGAACCACTGGTAACCATGAATCTAAAGCCTGCAATGTCAATAAGTCCATACTACTGATATTCACCCGAAATGTAAATGGTCTGAATGCACCAATCAAAAGACATACAGTCACTGAACGGATAAAAAAATAAGACCTGTATATATGCTGCCTACAAGAGACTCCCTTCAAACCCAAAGACATACACAGACTGAAAGTCAAGGGATGGAAAAAGATATTTCATGCAACTAATAGAGAGAATAAAGCAGGAGTTGCAGTACTTGTATCAGACAAAATAGACTTCAAAACAAAGAAAGTAACAAAAGACAAAGAAGAACATTACATAATGATAAAGGGGTCAGTCCACAAGAGGATGTAACTTTTATAAATATCTATGCACCCAACACAGAAGCACCTACATATGTCAAACAAATACTAACAGAATTAAAGGGGGAAATAGAATGTAATGCATTAATTTTAGGAGACTTCCACACACCACTCACTCCAAAGGACAGATCAACCAGACAGAAAATAAGTAAAGAGAAAGAGGCACTGAACAACGTATTAGAAAAGATGGACCCAACAGACATCTACAGAACATTCTATCCAAAAGCAACAGAATACACATTCTTCTCAAGTACACATGGAACATTTTCAAGAACAGATCATATACTAAGCCACAAAAAGAGCCTCAGTAAATTCAAAAAGACTGAAATTGTACCAACCAGCTTCTCAGATCACAAAGGTATGAAACTAGAAATAAATTACACAAAGAAAATGAAAAAGCCAACAAACACATGGAGGCTTAATAACATGCTACTAAATAATGAATGGATCAATGACCAAATAAAAACAGAGATCAAGCAATATTTGGAGACAAATGACAACAATAATTCAACTCCGCAAAAATCTGTGAGATGCTAAGAGGGAAGTATGGCAATACAGGACTACCTCAGGAGAGAGGAACAATCCCAAAAGAAGAGTCTAAACTCACAATTAACAAAACTAGGAAAGGAAGAACAAATGAAGCTCAAAGTCAGTAGAAAGAGGGACATAATAAAGATTAGAGGAGAAATAAATAAAATTGAGAAGAATAAAACAATAGAAAGAATCAATGAAAGCAAGAGTTGGTTCTTTGAGGAAATAAACAAAATAGATAAACCCTAGCCAAACTTATCAAGAAAAAAAGGGAGTCTACACACATAAACAGAATCAGAAATGAGAAAGGAAAAATCACTACGGACACCACAGAAATACAAAGAATTATGAGAGAATACTATGAAAAATTATATGCTAACAAACTGGATAACCTAGAAGAAATGGACAACTATTTAGAAAAATACAACCTTCCAAGGCTGACCCAGGAAGAAACAGAAACTGAACACATCAATTATCAGTAAGGAAATTGAACTGGTAATCAAAACACTACCTAAGAACAAAACTCCTGGACCAGATGGTTTCACTGCTGAATTTTATCAAACATTTAGTGAAGACCTAATACCCATCCTCCTTAAAGTTTTCCAAAAAGTAGAAGAGGAGGGAATACTCCCAAACTCATCCTATGAGGCCAACATCACTCTAATACCAAAACCAGGCAAAGGCACCACAGAAAAAGAAAATTACAGACCAATATCCCTGAGGAACATAGATGCAAAAATACTCAACAAAATATTAGCAAACTGAATTCAAAAATACATCAAAAAGATTATCCATCATGATCAAGTGGGATTCATCCCAGGGATGCAAGGATGGTACAACATTTGAAAATCCATCAACATCATCCACCACATCAACAAAAAGGACAAAAACCACATGATCATCTCCATAGATGCTGAAAAAGCATTTGACAAAATTCAACATCCATTCACGATAAAAACTCTCAACAAAATGGGTATAGAGGGCAAGTACCTCAACATAATAAAGGCCATACATGACAAACCCACAGCCAAAATCATACTTAACAGCAAGAAGCTGAAAGCTTTTCTTTCAAGATCTGGAACAAGACAAGGATGCCCACTTTTCCCACTTTATTCAACATAGTACTGGAGGTCCTAGCCATAGTAATCAGACAACACAAAAAAATAAAAGGCATCCAGATTGGAAAGGAAGAAGTTAAACTGTCCCTGTTTGCAGATGACATGATATTGTACATAAAAAAAACCCTTAAGAATCCACTCCAAAACTACTAGATCTAATATCTGAATTCAGCAAAGTTGCAGAATACAAAATTAATACACAGAAATCTGTTGTATTCCTATATACTAATGATGAACTAGCAGAAAGAGAAATTAGGAAAACAATTCCATTCACAATTGCATCAAAAATAATAAAATACCTAGGAATAAACCTAACAAAGATGGTGAAAGATCTATACCCTGAAAACTACAGGATATGCTTAAGAGAAATTAAAGAGGACACTAACAAATGGAAATTCATCCCATGCTCTTGGCTAGGAAGAATTAATATTGTCAAAATGGCCATCCTGCCTAAAGCAATCTACAGATTCAATGCAATCCCTATCAAAATACCAAGAGCATTCTTCAATGAACTAGAGCAAATATTTCTAAAATTCATATGGAACCACAGAAGACCCTGAATTACCAAAGCAATTCTAAGAAGGAAGAATAAAGCTGGGGGAATTATGTTCCCCAACTTCAAGCTCTACTACAAAGCCACAGTAATCATGACAGTTTGGTACTGGCACAAGAACAGACCCATAGATCAATGGAATAGACTAGAGAGCTCAGATATAAACCCAAGCGTATATGGTCAACTTATATACGATAAAGGAGCCATGGATATACAATGGGAAAATGACAGCCTCTTCAACAGCTGATTTTGGCAAAACTGGACAGCTATATGCAAGAGAATGAAACTGAATTATTGTCTTGAATTATTGTCTAACCCCATAGACAAAAGTAAACTCAAAATGGATCAAAGACATGAATGTAAGTCATGAAACTATAAAACTCTTATGAGAAAACATAGACAAAAAACTCTTGAATATAAACATGAGCAACTTTTTCCTCCACACATCTCCTCAGGCAAGGGAAACAAAATCAAAAATGAACAAATGGGACTACATCATGCTGAAAAGCTTCTGTACAGCAAAGGACACTATCAGCAGAACAAAAAGGCATTCTACAGTATGGAAGAATATGTTTGTAAATAATATATCTGACAAGCGGTTAACATCCAAAATATATAACGAACTCATACACCTCAACACCCAAAAAGCAAATAACCCTATTAAAAAATGGGTGGAGGATATGAACAGACACTTCTCCAAAGAAGAACTTCACATGGCCAACAGTCACATGAAAAGATGCTCCACATCACTAATTATCAGGGAAATGCAAATTAAAACCACAATGAGATATCACCTCTCACCAGTTAGAATGGCCAACAAAGAAAATAGGATCAACAAATGTTGGCAAGGATGTGAAGAAAGTGGACCCTCCCAGACTGCTGGTGGGAATATAAACTAGTTCAACCATTGTGGAAAGGAGTATGAAAGTTCCTCAAAAACTAAAAATAGAAATACCATTTGACCTGGGAATTCCACTCTTAGGAATTTACCCAAAGAATATAATTTCTCAGATTCAAAAAGACATATGCACCCCTATGTCTATCGCCGCAGTATTTACAATAGCCAAGAAATAGAAGCAACCTAAGTGTCCAACAGTAGATGAATGGATAAAGAAGAGGTGGTACATATACACAGTGGAGTATTATTCAGCCATAAGAATAAAACAAATCTTACCATTTGTGACAACATGGGTGGAGCTAGAGGGTATTATGCTCAGTGAAATAAGCAAGGCAGAGAAAGACAAGCACCAAATGATTTCACTCATCTGTGGAGCATAAGAACAAAGCAAAAACTGAAGGAAAAAAACAGCAGCAGACTCACAGAACTGAAGAATGGAAAAACAGTTGCCAAAGGGATAGGGCCTGGGGGTGGGAGGGTGGGAAGGGAGGAAAATGAGAAATAAGGGGCATTATGATTAGCACATATAATGTAGCTGGGAGGCACGGGGAAGGCGATAGAGCACAGAGAAGACTAGTAGTGATTCTACAGCATCTTACTACACTGAGGGACAGTGACTGTAATGGGGTATGTGGTGGGGACTTGATAATGGAGGGAATCTAGTAACCACAATGTTGCTCATGTAATTGTATATTAATGATACCAAAATGAAAAAAAAGTAGAGTAACTAGGTGATTATTTTAAACAGGGTAGTCAGGGAATGCAATTCTATGAGTGATGGAAAGCATTGCGGGTCTGTAACAATTGAGTGGGAGGATTTGATTTAAGCCTGAAAAAATAATTCCAGCTGCTCTGTGGACAGAAGAGGAGGCCTGCAGACAAAGCAGTTACCATCAGTGTTCAGGTGAGAGATGGTGAGAGATTAGACTGTTGGCAGAGCAGACAGAGAAGGGGTACAGATGTGGATTTTTATAAAGGTAGTTATTAGGAAATATATCATTTAGTGTAATATGTCAAATTGAGATACTCCAGAAAGGAAATAAAGTGTAGAACATGTTCCAACATCATTTGCTTATAGACTTTTTATCACAGAGCACCTTAGAATTAGGTTAACAGAGAAAACTATTAGAAACTATTCCTCCCCATCTAAACCGACAGAGTGGACAATAAACAACTTACCAGTTCAGAGCAAATTACACAGGGGCAGGAATTACTCAGTTTTGAAGATTTAATGTTTTAGGTTGTCCCTCTGTGTGCAGTTTGGTGGCCCAAGGATCAGATATGCAAAATAGTCAAAATCAGTAAGGAAATGAAAGGGAAGCTGATGCACATCCTGCCTTTGCCAGACACTGTACTCTGTATCTGTCCAGGTATTCCTAGTGACGACCTTAGGAAGTCATCATTATTACCCTCATTTTATAAGTGAGGCTTAGGGAAGTTAAATAACTTACCCAGATTCATAACCATTGACAGAACCAAGATTCTGAATTCTGTCTACATCCAGAGTCTAAGTCCTCTCCACTGTGTTACCCCTTGCCCCATTTCAGTAGAAAATCTGCAATTTCTATCAAACATTCGTATATAGTTTGTTGTCCACATAATGCCAAAGTATGCAGTCAGAAAATGGAATAATCAGTATGATATAAAACTATATCAATCTTGTGAATATTTTATCAAACTATGTCAATTACTAATATTTTAGTCAATGTTACAAAGGTTTCAGTCCAACAAGTTAACCAGTGCCTTTGAGAGTGGTCAGAATAAATGTTGGCCCAGCTAGTATTCCTTCTTCTCAGCCATAAAATCAGTATCCCATACAATCTTCACCTTTTCTCCTGAATTCTCACCGTCTTCTTCCTTCCCTCCTGAGCGCCAGAGCTGTGAAGCTAGAGGAAGCAGGATTTAAACTCACTTAAGAGACAAACCTACAGAACTGGCCTTTTATGAACCTAAAGTTTTTGCTCTTCAAAACTGCTGCTCTGTTTAATACAGTGCGCTCTACAATATGATGCATCAGCTAGGACTTCTAATGCTTGAGAAATTAGGCACAGAGTGAAGATTCTTGCTTAGGGCAAACATTGCTATGGCCATTGTCTGGATAAAGAACATAAAGATGAATGAACAGAAAAAAGGAAAAGGTAACTGCCTCCTTTTTCCTTTTCATATTTGAAGGAGGCTGCAGAGCTCCTGTGCGCAGGGACACTATACAAATATTTATTTTTAAGAAAAAGCTGATGGAATCTTGTTAAAAAATGTTTGTTCAGATTCAAATGTCTTGTTATGCTCCATTTTCTTAATTCATAAATATTTGAACCACATTTGTCTTCCCTATCTGAATAATGTCCAAAATTTTTGCCTCTAAATTTCTTCACATAACTTGTACCTAAACTGAGGCCACAGGTTGAAACTATTTTTCAAAGAAAAGGTTTAAAAAATAAACTCTTGATTTTTGCCCTGCCCTTTTCCAAACAAAATGAAACAAAAATAATCTTTGCTCCTGGATTTTAAAAGGAAACTATAAAAGACACTTGGTATGATTTGAATATGGACTGGTGGAAAATCTTGATAGGTGAAGTTTTATTATATCCCTAAATTATACTTTTAATAATTCAGAAAAAAAAGTCTTACATACAGAAGGCTAAAGAAAATGGCAAAAATCGAATCTAGGCAGTCAGTACACAAATCTTAAGAACTAGTAGTTAGCTTAGAACAAGTGCTGATGGTGAGGGGACTGCATAAAACCCCCAGTCTGTAACTCCCTAAATTCAGTAGCAGTAAAATCAATATGCTCTGTGCTATTCTTTAAATTTTTCTGTATTAAATTTTGAAATTTTCATCTTAAATACTTGAAAAAACAAAATGCATTATTACAAAAAATCACCTTCCAGAAAAATGTTTAGGGTGCATGGTTCATTATGAAAGTGGAGGAGGCAACATCTAATGTTAAAATCGTTTGCCAACCTGGTCAATCTCTTGTCTATATGACAGGAAAAAAGTGAAAATATGGCTGGGTCAGAAAATACTGTAGAGTTAAACAACTATTGTTTCATGTGGCCAAGTGGCAAATCACAAGTCAGTCATAATTGAAACACACAGGGAAATTAGAGTAGAGGTCAGTCCATAAACTGACTTATATATCTCTTATGGAATGTGAATATATTCATGTTAAAAAATACTGTCTGCCTCAGAGCTCACTCAGTGTGGTCACAAATCATCACGTGATCTTATGAAAACGCAGAGTCCAGGTCAGTGGCTCCAGCAGGACCAGATTCTCTTCCTTTCTATGACTTCCAGCAATGCTGTTACTGCTGGTACATGGGCCACATTTTGGATCTTGAATTTATATTATTGACCAAATATATATCCAATAAACAGTGAAAGTCAAAACAGTGCAAAAAGCATCTGTTTCCCACCAAGTTGCATATGTATGATACAAACTTTCCCATGCAGAGATTTATATAGATATTCTATGTGTCTGTATTTGGAACCTTGGAACCAATGTTTCCAGATGGCTGAGATTTCCCTTTTCATGCTAATGTCCATCAATATGGAGTTGCATTTCATTCTGCCCTCTCTTTTGATTAACTATATACTGCATAAATACAAGTATATAACACAAAAATTCAACTTCAGCAAAATTTGATATAATGTTCTAAATGGAAGAATTTGTATTATTCTGAAAATTCGGTGAAATTGTTCTCAAAGTTTCAAAACTTTCAAGCCAAGTCTTTAACATTTGCTCTTATATTTTGAAATTCTATTATTTTTGTCATCAATTATAATAGTAAAAATATTTGTATTTTCATTAAATTATCTGTTAATACTATATTCATGATTTAATTTTTTCTGTAAAATTAGAATTTCATGTCACCATTAAAATAATTAAAATTTAGATAAAGTATATGTAATATATACTTATATATGTGCTATATAAAACATATTTATAATGTATATATACATGTTTAATACACAATTATATACTTATATATAATAATTGATATATATTATATTTATTATGTTTATATTTGTTTATTTATATATATAGCATACACCTATATGTTATCACAGACACATGTTCTTTTTATAATATGGCTGATATTCTTCCCACCAAAAGATGATATGTGTTTCCTCCCCTTACATCTGCCTGAGAAATTGTAAATGACCGAACCAATGTAATACATTAGAAGTGATGCTATGTGACTTCCAAGACTAGATCATTAAAAGATACAGATGCATCTGACTCTCCAGGTGCTTGCATTTTGTAATCTAGCCACCACGTTATAAAGAAATAAAAGCTGAGACACCACACATGTGGCTCTTACAAGCAACATTCCCAGCCGGACCTCCAGCCAACATCCGCATCAAGCACTAGACATGCGGATGAACCAGTCTTCACATTTCTGGCTTCCAGACTTTAAATCTTCTAGCTGACAACCTAGATGTCATGGATCTTTTGTGCCCTGTCTGAATCCCTTACCCACAGTGTTTGTGAGAAATAAAATATTATTTTTATTAATACACAAAATTCTTGGGTAATTTGTTACACAGCAATAGATGATTAACATACATTTTGTTATCTGGAAGTTGGGTGCTACCATAACAAAATCCCCAAAACACAGGAGTGGCTTAGGGATTACATGATGAGCAAAGGCTTGAAGAACTTTGAGGAGACTGTTTGTGAAAATGCAAGGGTCTTGAACAGACTCTGAGTAGAAGTCTTAGAAGAATCTTGTAGTCTTCTGCAAGGTAGTTGACAAAGGCAAAAAAATAAGGAAAATGCTATTGGAAAAAGGATCTTGGTTATGTGTGCCAAAAGGTTTAGCAACATTGTTGACTGTGTTACGGTGGAAAAGAAAAACTGTCCCTAGTGAGCCGGGTGACAGAGCCAAGGAGATTTCCAGGCAGCACTGAAAGTCTCATCTGGTTGCTTGTCTGCTTACAGTAAAATGCAACATGACAGAGAAACAAAAGGAAGAACTGTTAAAAAGCCAGAACTGGATTTGTGGCCTCTCCAGACTCCAGACAATGCTAAAACAAAATATTGGCTCTAAGTAGAACAAATCCAAAGTTCAATTAGGAAAAAAGGTATAAAGATGAAACTAAGGGTGTAACTGTAAAATTCTTTGTTGAGGTCTTAGGAAGGCCTAAGAGACATTTTCAGTTAGTAAAAAAGCCCCCTAGGGATTTGGAGGTGCCTCCTCTCATTTAAAAAATTGGGTTTCTAAACTGCTATCCCTCAGCAATCTCAGCAGAAGCCCATAGTGGAGCAGGGCTTATCCTGAAGAGTTTTATGAATGTAATGCCTATCTCAGGAGTGAGCCCCAATAATACTTAGACTCATAATGTCTTAAAGTGAACTATATTAGCATAAATACCATCAGATTGGACTAAAGGGAACGAGCACAGTAGAAAATGGAAAGAGGTCTTTAGACCCTAAAATATAAACATGAATGAAAGAAGTCTTTAGACCCTAAATTCTAAAAATGAATGAAAATTAATGACAAGTATAACTTTATTTACATCCACATTATCTCTACTTAGAAATGTACAGTGTCGACACAGCATTTGTAATACCATCACTAGCACTTACCGTGCCCACCTGACAGATCTCAAAGATCATTCCCTTAACTAAAGAATTCCTTTAACTCAGTGCATTAGGGCCTTGGGTGCCTGAAGAGCTCTGTAGCAGACAAAACTTCTCTACTGATGCTGCGGTGG
The DNA here is from genome assembly GCF_040802235.1 of Manis javanica. NCBI lineage: Eukaryota > Metazoa > Chordata > Mammalia > Pholidota > Manidae > Manis > Manis javanica. The sequence goes on along the minus strand of NC_133168.1, from coordinate 46,450,433 downwards.
AGTTGGCTTCCCTGATCTCAGTATGAATGATGGGATCCCAACATGAAAGAGGCCAGGATGGAGCTTTAAGATCACAGACAAGTTAAGAAATTACCATAACAAATCAAAGTGCTAGAATGAGAATAAGAGTGTTTTACCCAAATTGATCACTTGGTCTCTAGCAATAAACTAGATGAACAGTTTACTAAGGTGCTATTTGACATATACATGGAAAAATGCTAGGTTTGCTGGGAAGAAACATAGATGGAAAATTTCTAGGCCTGCTGAGAATAAACTTAAATTGAGTCACCCAAGTAGAGATTGATGGCTTTTCCTTGTTTCAGACCTAGGACTATTGACAAGCCGGTGGTCCCTGAAACAGACTAAGTCTATTTGAGAAAGGACCCTGCAATATGACAACAGGTATATATACCATGAGTTTTCTACAAAGCTTTTCCCAGAACTACTTACAACCATTTACCAGGACAACTTTGCACAGCCTACAGAACAAAACATTCTTTTGACCAGTGAAAGAGATTACACAAGTTCTTTTTTTACGATTGGCTAATTGCATGATTTCATAATTGCATTCCTTTATTTACCATTGGCATTGCGAACAATTCTGCAATTTGTTGTTTATTTTCTGTTTTTAATACCATTTTATCCTGAAGCAATGCTCTACTTATTATAAAACTAGACTATGTTAATTATGGACTAGAAACTCACATTTGGTTAGCCTTATACATTCTTCAGAATACATTTAATAATGCTTATATTTTTTTCATTACATTTTAACAATTTTTAGAATTTAGTGTGTTGCCATAACTATTACAACTACAGATAGGAAAAGTTTTATTATTAAAATTAATATAGGAAGTATAACTCTTATATTGGAAATCTGAAACTCAGTAGCCTCTAGTTTCCCCTCACTGAAAAAAATTCATTTTTGTAAATAATACTTGATAGTACAAATGTTCTGAGGAACCCAACTATCTATTATAAACACTACACTAAAAACTTTACCATATGTTATACCAAATGTAACTATAAATACAGCATTTATATGCACATTTTAGATTACAACATTTTTCCATTTAATCCAAAGACACTGAAACTATATCATTCTTATAAAGATATGTGATGACATGCACACGAACTCCCATGAATTCTCATTCAGGCTCTGCATTGGAACTGATCACAGCTTTGACCACCACACATGGTAGTCAAAAGGACTGCAGTGGAGCAGTCCTTGGGTTCTTGGGACACAGAAGGCATTCCATCAATGTTAGTTTCTTTCCCCTATTCCCATCTACTCTGAAGAAATGTTGGAAAATGCATAGTTAAAAGTTGGTATAGCAATGTTTTTAGTAGTCTGGAAAAGTTCAATAAAGTCATTCCAACATCCTAAAGAGAGGCTTCTTGGAAATGTTTTGAGTCATTTATGCATCGCTGAAACGATTCCTTTCTTAAAAATATTTTCTCCACCTGCTCATGTTAACTTACTTGTATGTCTTCTATTTACTATTTAGCCTTTTCACTTCTAATTTTCTTCAAAGAGGGAAATCATCCTAGATAACTAATGAAGCATTGTGACTATTTTAATCACAGCCCCATTTTGATCAGAGTCCCAAGTTTGCCAGGGCTCCTTGATAGGAGGCCTTGGTGTCCTCTCAAGTTCTGGTGGGCTCTGACTGCTTTGACTCATGACACTAGGGGAGTCCCAAGGCTACCTTATGAACTTATGAACCATCATAAGAGACCATGCAGCTTCCCCCTGGGACTCAGGGGATACCCATTCTCCAAGCCCTAAGCTGCCTTGTGAGAAATCCAATTACCCTGAAACCACCACACTGAAGAAGCCACATATAGGTACTCTTGTTGACAATCCCAGGTAAGCCCTGACCCTCAGCCATCTCAGGTTGGACACCAGACAGGTGAGTGAACAAGCCATCTTGAGCTGTCCCAACTCTGCCATTGAGTGACCCCTACCTATTTGAGTCATTCTAGCTAAGGTCCCAAATAAAAAGAAGAGAAAAGCTGTCTTTCTATACTGTTCTGGATTCTTGATCCTCAGAATCTGTGAACATAATAAAATGGCTTTTTTTACTCTACTCAGTTTGTGGTAGTTTGTTACAAACAATCACCAGCCAGAAGAATCATTATTAGTAATTTACATATCCATGTATTTAACATTTATCATAAGGGCCTAATGAAGAGCTTTCTTTCAGGTTGGATGAATTTCTCTGATTCCTTCTGGAGATCAGGCTTCACTCAAAGTTGGGTTGTCGAGGCACTGGGCAAGATGCTAAGTATACTAGGATGCTGAGCATGAATAAGCAGCAGGCAGTACAGAGGATGGAGGAAGAATAAGAACAAGAGAAGACAGAGGGGAAAAAATGACTTCAGATATTGTTTTATCAATCCAGTCTGACAGCATAAATTGGTATCTGGCCTTGAAAGGCAGAGGCAACAGTAATCATTTATGGGCAGCAAAAATAGATGGTTAATCAATTTAGTGTATTTGTCATAATGGCTAAGGACTGGGTTTGAGTTTTAATGTAGCATAATTTTATGAAGTAAAATAGAAAACACTTGCTATTTTACTGCCTTTTTAGAAATACATCAGTAGTCAGATATAGTGAAAGATACCTGGAATATAATACAATACAGAGACATAATTACTTCTCAACAGCTTTAGAAGCCTCTGTAGGGAATGTCTGTGAAAGGCATTTCTGAAAATGTGGGCCAAAGGAAGGGAGATGGGAAAAGCCTTAAAATTGTAAAACTAATCTTCCAAAATGGCATGGATATTGACCTCATCCAAAACGGAAAGATGTAGAAATTATCTTTTATTGGAAAATCTTTATGTAAGCGTTCAATGTTCTTTATATATCATGATCCTTTCATTTTTAAATTAAAGGTATTAGATACAATTGTTTTACAGTTGTTTGTTTTATAATCTGAGTGATCATTAAATAACCATGTTCTTTAAATGTTAGCTATTTAGCTTCAACATACTCTCTCCCTTCCCTTTGCTCATCAGAACTTCTTGAAAACAATTTATACTGTGTTTCGTGCCCCTGCTTCCTGTTTCAGGGATCTCACTTTTCCCTTTTCCAGCCTTTTTGTTGTTTTGTTGGATAGATAGTAAACAAATCTTTCAAAGAGGATTGTTTATGAATGGTAAAATTTTCTAAGTCTTGCATATCTCAAAGTGTCCTTGGTTTACCTGAACTCTTAATTGATAGTTTGGCTGGACATTTAATTTAAGTTTTCAAGTCACATTTTTCTTAGACCTCTGTCTTGAAGCATACAATGTCTCTGATGAGAAGCTAGAATCCCATTTGTTAGAGGCAATAGTGGAGGCTTTCAGGGTCTTCTCTTAGCTTTCACAAATCTGTCTAGATATGGCCTTTCTTCTTCATTTGATTGCTTTTCACTCTGTGTGCCCTTTCAAGTTGATAATGTATGTGTTTCTGTCTAAAAAAATAAATTTTCTTCTATTATTTCTCTGGAAGTTTCTTTAATTTTACTCTCTATTCTTTCTGAAACTGTTTTTGAAAGATTATAGCTCTCCTGGATGGCTCTTCTAAGACCTTACAGTTTCTCCTGAATGTTCCTTGTTTCCTTTTTGCCTGATTTCTGGGAGATTTCCTCAGGTTTTTATTCCAAAACTTCTTTTTAATTTTTCTCACTTTCAGACATTGTATTTTTAAATTTCCAGTAAGTCTTTATTGTTCTTTGGGATCTATGAAGATATAGGTAAAATTATATGCCATGTCCAGAATTATTTGTTTCTTTCAGGGTTGATTCATTGGTTCACATTGGCACTGTGGAGGTGTGTGAGAATATTTTTCCGATTTGATTATATTTCCTGTTTTTAATATTATATTTGTTTATTTTAAATAGTGAACTGAAGGCTAGTTTACTTGGTACACTTTTCTATCCTGAGTTCCCTCTCATTCCTTCCCCCACTAGCCTCCCTTCAATGAGAGGTACAAATCGTGAGCTCTGAGCTCATGGACAACTTTCCTTTAAATCGTGTGAGTAGAGAGCAGGGATCAGGCTAGGCCCACACTAACTGGGTTTTATTATGGGAATCCCAAGCTTATTTTTTTGGCAAGCAGTACAAGAAGTGCTAACTTGCCCAGCTGTTCAGAGAACAAACACTGTAGCTCGGGGAAGAGGGGGTTCTCTGCCAGGCACAAGTTCTTTATGAATTTGGTGAGACTGAAGGAAGACAGGGGCAAGAAGTTAGGAGAGAAAGAGTTTATTCTTACAGCTCAGTTTCTTCTTGCTCACAACCTAAGTTGCTCAGCTCTCCCTTCCTGCTTGCACCTGGCCATGCTCCACAGTGCACCAGGAGGAACTCTGTGGGTGGGTCCCCGGTGACTGGCAGGTGTCTGACCAATTACAGACCAGGAATGGAGGGGAGGAGAGAGTGGCTGCTTCCTCTCCACCCCTACGCTGGACTGGCAATCCCTTGACTGACTAGTGTCTCTGTTGCTGGTATACATCCCATAAATATGCAAACATGCTCTTATTATATACATAGTGGATGTTAGTAAGGCCAGGTGGGAATACTGGTCAGAACGTTCCATTTTCCCCACAAACATCAACCCTGGTCTCTGAACACCACTTGCTTCTTACACTGGACCTTTTATCTCCAGTTTGGGAGCATTTCAGAGGCATGATGGTTAGGGATAAGGTTTCTATCTTCACAGCAACCCTTGTGTGTGCACATGTGGGCTGTGCTCCTGCTACTGTATTTCTTACTGTATCACATATTTTCCATCTTCCAGAAATTCATCAAGGTTAATAGTTTGTGTATACCTTTTCCTGATTTGTGAACTGCCATAAATGTGTCACTCTTGGTACTTTTACACTTTATTGCACTGGGATTTGTGAAAGGAGACGAGATGTATGCATATTCAACTTGTTACCTTGAACCAGAAGCTTCACTTTCTCAATCTCAAAGCCCTCTCCCCTAGCCTACTCTCTGCCACTTCTTTGATACTTATCTGTCCCACTTGTGCTGACTTTTTTCCTTTTACCTTTTCCTGAATGTTGGTGTTCCATGCTTGTCTGTCCCTCTTTTTGCCCTATTTATTCTGTATGGATGACTTTCACTCACTCCCAGAGATTTAACTCTCACTTTAAGCCAGTGAACCCATTAATGACCAGCTCTCATTTCTTTTCTGAGCTCCAGCTTTGTATCCTCTACAGACTATTATATATTTGACATATTAAATTTTTCTTCCTGTAGGGAAAATGGAAGATTCATGGCCAGGATCCTCACCTAACCCTGGTCTGCTTGCCCACTGTGCTCATGAATGCTCACAGGAGAATGCTTGCACACGTGTGGGAAATGGACTATTATTGACTTTGTTTAAAGGGTACTCTGGGCTGCAAGGCCTATGAAATGCCCAGAGGCAAAGACTGGCTTGTTGCATGCAGACTTCCCCAGAGGCAAACATGATTCTAGCACTCTACCTGCTAGCATGAGTATGGATAAAACGAGAGTTCCTATGGCCAGGATTCTCTCCTGGCCCTGGTTGATTAGCTCACTGCACACCTGTGGGTAATACATGGCTGTTGACTCTATAAAAAGAGCTCTACCCAGTGCTCTGGGCATGACACGGTGGCAGAGCTGCAAAGCTGCAGGAGAGCAGAGCAGAGGCTGGAGTGGTGGCAGCGCTGAGGACAGAGGCCCAGAGGACAGCTGTGTGGGACAACTTTGCAGAGAGGCACGGAGGATGGCTGTGCAGGATGACTGTGCAGAGAGGCCTGGAGGACAGCTATGAGTGATGGCTGTGCAGGCAGAGAGGCCCAGAGGATGGCTGTAAGGGATGGCTGTGTAGGCAGAGAGGCCCAGAGGACAGCTGTGTAGGATGACTGTTCAGAGAGGCCCAGAGGACAGCTGTGTGAGACAAATGTGCAGAGAGGCCTGGAGGATGGCTGTGTGGGACAAATGTGCAGAGAGGCCCAGAGGATGGCTGTGCGGGACAGCTGTGCAGACAGAGGGGCCCAGAGGACGGCGAGACTGGCTTGCTGCATGCAGACTCACTCTGAGTGAATGGGATTTTAGTGACTGAACTGCCACCTGGAAATAAAGTCGGGTATAACCCTTTCACCCCAAGAACATTTTGCTATCATTTTCTTTGATCACACTGAATCCATAGCAAACTTGCCTGGGACTGGAACCCATTGGCAAGACAATGAGAAAAAAGTTTTGCCTAAGACCTTTTACCCCAAAAACGTGCCATTGCCATTTTTCGGTCTCACCAAATCCAGAATGAATTTGCCAGGGCCTGAAACCCTCAGGCGAGATACTACCCAATGTCAGGAAAAGATAGATACTCAGTAATTTTTATCAACTAATTAATTAATTAACAAATGCTTAAAGGATCTAGAACTGGCTTTAAGGTAATCTTTCTACTATACCATATTATTTCCTAAGTGTAAAAAATAATTAATGAATATTAAATGAATAATTAATGAATTTTTCATTCACCTTACCCAGTGCCTCCTCTTTACCAAATTTTATATGTAATTTATTTTCTAATAACAATGTATTCAAACTTCATTTATCTCACCTCCCTAAAGAGTGGCAACTAAAAAACTTGACAGGAACCAAGAACCACACCAATTTCCAGTTTCTAGTTACAATATAACACTATAATTCTATTTCTAATTTCAGTTACTATAATCAAACATCTGTTATATCAAGTTTTTCAAGCTAAAACACTCAAAGCAGAAGTTTTCACTTACCTAGTTGGCTACCAAATGCAAGTGCAGATTCAATCCATCTGTCCCTAAGTGGATATGCTTACCTCTGCCAGTCTGCCCTTTGTTTTGGCTTTAAATTACTCATTTTAAGCCTGATTTCCTATGGAAGAAAAGCTAATAACAGTCACTCTTCTAGTCTGAGCATTTCAACTGCAATAACTTTTGATACTGGACATAGATTCTGTCCAATTCTTCCAGAATGAGGGAAAGCTTAAAATTAGCCAAGGTCCCCCAACACTATGGATTCTTTCAATGTTTAAAAAACAAAACAAAACAAGGTTCTTTGTCTACACAGTGCCATTATCCATCCCCTAATGAAACGGTGTTTGTTCCATACACAGTGATAGCTCTTATTCTAGCTCTAATCATGAATTGGTCCAGCCAATCTGCCCCCACATTCAAGGCTTCCAACAATGATTACTCACATATTCTTCCAGTGAAACCATAAAACCTTTCTTAAATTTGAGAACTGTAGACAAATGGTTTTTACACATATTTGGAGTCATATGTCAACTTTTCTCTGGATATTGCAAAAAAGAAAAAACATCATATGACTAATAATAATAATAATATCTAACACATGTTGAGGGCTCAGTACTACTCTAAACTCATTATATAGAATATTTCATTCAACTTTTTGCAATAACTTTTGGGGTAGGTTTTATTATTATCCCATAGAGAACTGAGGCTTAGAAAAGTTAGTCTTGCCCAAGTCATTTCCCCAGACCATAAATATAGAACTGGGACCTGAACCTAGGCAATCTGATATCAGAGCACACATTTTTAACCACTAGGCAAGGATATCAAACAGATTTCACCTTGTATGTCAATGTTGACTGATTGGTAGTTACTACATAGAACATACATAGAACTACATAGAACAGGGTGTTAAAAAAACTTGGTCACCAAACAGTGTGAGTCAGTATCAAAACTGAGCAATAATGTCAACCATGAGCACATTGGAGTTGTGAATCATTATACTAGGTACTTACTATTCACTTTCTTTAGGAGGGCAAGAAAGTGAAAGACAGAGTTAGAGACAGAGATATCATTGACCTGTGTATAAACAAGTCTCAGAAAAGGCATAGATAAATTAGATTAGATAAATTTATAGAATGTACCAAACTCTGCCAGTAATGTGTCTTTCTCCATGCTAAGCTTATAATAAAAAACTACTTATGATCTGAATTTTTGTTCTACTTTGTCTTCTTTCTCCCACACATTGATGGAGTATTTTTTCTAAATGAAGGAAGTAGTATGAGAAGGAAAAAAGACAAGATGCTTAGAAAACCATCACTTGGATGACTGAATCAACAATGTTCAATTCCAAGGAAACTTTAGAAAAATAGAGACCTTAATTTTCTTTCAGAAGGCTCAGATAGAAGAAACTTATGTAGACAATTAAAACCTAAATAGACTGAGATCATACTTATGTGATAGTCACTCATGTTCCTTTTTTCTCCTGGTATTTCTTGCTTTCCTTTCCCCCAATTTGAACAAGTTATATGACCCATGTTCCTTGACTGAGGGTTTAAGGCAAGTTTCCTAATTTTTGTTGAAGAGATTTTTAAAAGTGAAGATAATCTGAACTCCATCTAGACTAGAAAAATACTTTCCAGCATGGTAGATAGAGAAAGATAGAAGAGAGGTCTAATTAGAACAAAACTTCCCTGGATCACAGGAAGAGGGTACTATGCCCTGCATCCCAGAGAAGATCCCAAGGGAGATCTGAGCTATTTTTATGGGTCACCAAAACAAAAGGTACCTGGTTCCCAGGAAAAGCCTCAGGAACCACAATTGTATATGCTTGCTCTAAGGGTTGTTTATACATACATATGTCAATAATTAGTCTCACTCTTTCAATTTCTCTAAGTAAACAAGTACCTAGAAAGGGAAAGGTTCTGTAACATCTCTAGTTTAAGAGGCCATGGACAGCTTCACAAAGTTGCCTATGTCTCAACATGGCAGAGAGAAAGCAGAGATGTTTCCTGCTTCTATGAATGCCACAGAAGCAGAAAAAAGAGCCCACATGGCCAAAGAGGTATGCCTAGGCTGCTAAGGACATCTCAGCAGCAAAGCACATGAAGTGACAACCTGGACCAAATCGGAGAGTGGGTATCTCATTCTGCTATCTTCATGGAAAAATGTCCCAGAGATGACATGGATCCCCTCTTCCAGTGCCTTGGCACTGTATATCTTCTCCAAAATCCTAGATATATTCTTAGATATAAGCCCTAGAGAAATGTGAACGAGGGGAAATCCCAAATTAATAGAAATATTCTACCCCACTCTAACAGAAAGAGAGCTCAAAATAGACAGTAAACTGAGTAACACAAAAATTTTTAAGTTATATTCTTCACACTCAACTCTGTAAACAGAGATTCATCTCCATTCCATCTATTTTTATGATATGAGAAATGATTAGGAAGAATGGGAGTTAATAGTTATCTATGGCAAGGTAATTTCTCACCCCATGCTGGCTGAATACAACTTAGATACAAAGAAGTAAAATTACATTTGAATATTAATCAATTAATCTCAGAAGGTAACAGAGTACAGAGAGTGAAATCATATCCATGATGAAGAAGTGGAGCCCTAACCACTCAAGGACATTAACATTAGGCCAAACAAAGCAATGAAAGGTTTCAATAAGAAACCGTCACAGAAGGGCCTGTAGTTTGTTTAATCTTGCCTTTCTATGTTATGTGCTATATCCTATACCATGTCAAATGCTTAAGGGCTAATGCAAACATTTTCTAAACCTAAACTTCCACATGAGAGAAAGTTTACTTCCTGAGTGTAACTGGTTTAGTCCATTTAAAGGAATCTTAACTCAGGTCACAAGTGTCTACTTAAGGAATCAAAGTAATAAATTATTGAATAAGACCCCTGTGACATGTACAAATACACATGTTTCAGGTGCCAACATACTCACACAGAATAACTTTACAAGCTCGGTCTACAGAGCCAAGGCAGAGAGAATAGGGACTCAACTGTCAAATAGATTTTCAACCAACCAAATTCATGCAGATGATTCCAAATAGTCAAGCCAAAGAAAATAGCCATCCTTGTCTAGTTGGAAAGGATTGGTTAGAGTCAGTAAAACTGCTAAGTACTACTTGGTTGCCAGAAAAAAAACAGAAAAAGTGAATTTGTTAAGCTTTAAAATTAGGGATTCAATTTTGGTAAAAGTCTCCAATCACCAAATTAGTCTTTTTTAAAAAAATAAGGTAGTTGAGGCATTTTGACACCAGCCCTTTTCCAAAGGACGCAGGAACATGTTATAGATAACTCAAGTTCTTAAGGATACAAGATCCTGATAATGCACTTGACTGCAAAGCAAATGGCTTTGTTGAGACCCTAGCTTATATGGGCCCATCTCTAGATATAATCATGAGATATTCTCCTCCTCAGTAGGCCATGACCCCTCCAGTGTAATGGGCCATCTCCTAACTGATTGTGCCAAGGTTTCCTGCTTCAAATGGCCCACTCAAGTATTCATAATATGTGCGGTATCCATGTTCTGGAGCTGGGTTAGGTGGATCCTCAAATACTTAAAATAATAGTTCTCAAACTTTCTTACTGAAATAATTTTAAGGGCCAAGGAAAGTATGACCTCTATAGGCATACCCAAGAGTTCTCAGTCATGTGATTGAAATCTCTTTGAAACCTTTTATTTTGTTTTGAAAATTCATGTGGAGATCTCATTCTAGTCCATAATACTTTTGTCTTACTATAAATATAACATGGAGTAAAATTTACGCCTCAGAAAGATGTGCTCTATTGATCCTGTGATTTCAAATACTCCATCAATATATGCAGAATACTAGCTTGGAAAACAAGCCTTTGGGGTCAAAGTTATTAGAGTTTTAATCAGAGTCTTTGAAGAAAGTGTGGGTAAAAATCGGTTGTCATTGTAAATACTACTGATATGATTGAAAAATACATATTCATTTTTAGTTTTTTTTTTAATTTGGTATCACTAATCTACAATTACATGAAGGACATTATGTTTACTAGGATCCCCCTTCACTAAGTCCCCCCCACATACCCATTCACAGTCACTGTCCATCAACATAGTAAGATGCTATAAAATCACTACTTGTCTTCTCTGTGTTGCACAGCCCTCCCTGTGCCCCCCCAACATTATACATGTTAATCGTAATGCCCCCTTTCTTTTTTCCCGCCTTTATCCCTCCCTTCCTACCCGTCCTCCCCAGTCCCTTTCCCTTTGGTAACTGTTAGCCCATTCTTGGGTTCTGTGCTTCTGCTGCTGTTTTGTTCCTTCAGTTTTCTTTTGTTCTTATACTCCACATATGAGTGAAATCATTTGGTACTTGTCTTTCTCCGCCTGGCTTAGTTCACTGAGCATAATACCCTCTAGGTCCATCCATGTTGTTGCAAATGGTAGGATCTGTTTTTTTCTTATAGCTGAGTAATATTCCATTGTGTATATGTACCACATATTCTTTATCCATTCATCTACTGATGGACATTTAGGTTGCTTCCATATCTTGGCTATTGTAAATAGTGCAGCGATAAACATAGAGGGGCATCTGTCTTTTTCAAACTGGAGTGCTGCATTCTTGGGGTAAATTCCTAGAAGTGGAATTCCTGGGTCAAATAGTATTTCTATTTTGAGCATTTTGAGGAACCTCCATACTGCTTTCCACAATGGTTGAACTAATTTACATTCCCACCAGCAGTGTAGAAGGGTTCCCCTTTCTCCACAACCTCACCAACATTTGTTGTTGTTTGTCTTTTGGATGGTAGCCATCCTTACTGGTGTGAGATGATATCTCATTGTGGTTTTAATTTGCATTTCTCTGATGACAAGTGATGTGGAGCATCTTTTCATGTGTCTGTTGGCCATCTGAATTTCTTCTTTAGAGAACTGTCTATTCAGCTCCTCTGCCCATTTTTTAATTGGATTATTTGCTTTTTGTTTGTTGAGGTGTGTGATCTCTTTATATATTTTGGATGTCAACCCTTTATCGGATCTGTCATTTACAAATATATTTTCCCATACTGTGGGATACCTTTTTGTTCTATTCATGGTGTCCTTTGCTGTATAGAAGCTTTTCAGCTTGATATAGTCCCATTTGTTCATTTTTGCTTTTGTTTCCCTTGCCCAGGGAGATATGTTCAAGAAGAGGTCACTCATGTTTGTCTAAGAGATTTTTGCCTATGTTTTTTTTCTAAGAGTTTTATGGTTTCATGACTTACATTGAAATCTTTGATCCATTTCAAATTTACTTTTGTGTATGGGGTTAGACAATGATCCAGTTTCATTCTCTTACATGTAGCTGTCCAGTTTTTCCAGCACCATCTGTTGAAGAGACTGTCATTTCCCCATTGTATGTCCATGGCCCCTTTATCGAATATTAGTTGACCATATATGTTTGGGTTAATGTTTGGAGTCTTATTCTGTTCCCTTGGTCTGTGGCTCTGTTCTTGTGCCAGTACCAATTGTCTTGATTACTGTAGCTTTGTAGTACAGCTTGAAGTTGGGGAGTGAGATCCCCCCCACTTTATTCTTCCTTCTCAGGATTGCTTTAGCTATTCGGGGTCTTTGGTGTTTCCATATGAATTGTTGAACTATTTGTTCCAGTTCATTGAAGAATGCTGTTGGTTATTTGATAGGGATTGCTTCAAATGTGTATATTGCTTTGGGCAGGATGGCCATTTTGACGATATTAGTTCTTCCTAGCCAGGAGCATGGGATGAGTTTCCATTTGTTAGTAACCTCTTTAATTTCTCTTAAGAGTGTCTTGTAGTTTTCAGGGTATAGGTCTTTCACTTCCTTGGTTAGGTTTATTCCTAGATATTTTATTCTTTTTGATGCTATTGTGAATGGAATTGTCTTCCTGATTTCTCTTTCTATTAGTTTATTGTTAGTGTATAGGAAAGCCACAGATTTCTGTGTGTTAATTTTGTATCCTGCATCTTTGCTGAATTCCGATATTAGCTCTAGTCCGATATTAGCTCCGATATTTCGGAGTCGAGTCTTTAGGGTTTTTTATGTACAATATCATGTCATCTGCAAATAGTGACAGTTTAACTTCTTCTTTACCAATCTGGATTCCTTGTATTTCTTTGTTTTGTCTAATTGCCATGGCTAGGACCTCCAGTACTATGTTGAATAACAGTGGGGAGAGTGGGCTTCCCTGTCTTGTTCCCAATCACAGAGGAAAAGCTTTCAGCTTCTCACTGTTCAGTATGATGTTGGCTGTGGGTTTATTCATTTTTAGTTTTAAATACTGATATTCACAGAATATTACATTATAAATATAATCATATCTCAGTGTCATTCAGTAGAGAAAATGAACTGCCTCTTAAGATTTTTGAGAAAAGAAAGAATGAGCGTGATATAAGCTATCCTTATAAATCTGGTATATTCTTGATTTGCTTCCAGAAGTTCCTCCATTTATCCCATGATCTCTTACCCTTAGGGCTTGTTCTCAGTCAAGAGATGACTATCTTAATAAAATAAATTCTAATGAGTTGTAACTGCCAATTGATCAATATATTTAAATTTTCAAATCATATTTACTGTGTGCTTCTGGTTATAAAAATCATTCATTTAAATTATTAAATCAGATAGATAAGAAAACAGTAAAAATATCCCACCTTGCAGTGGAAATTTTATAAACATTTTGGTGTTTATCTTTCCCAAGTGACAAAAAAACAATATTGCATATTCTGTTTTGAAGTTTTTTAAATACTGTGTTCAACTTTTAACTAGGGCATCCCAGAGCTGATGTCTTAAACCAAGGAATGTCTCTAACAGGACAGATTAGTAGATGAGAGATTTAGAGACAAATATGCCCTTTGTCCTCAAATTAGCTGAGCTATCTCCCATTAGAGATATAGCTATTATATATAAAAGAAGAGGTTCAGTAGAAATTAAGATGATGGTACAAAATTCACAAAAGTTAGTATCTTTTAAGAAAATTAATATTGCAGTGATAATGTAAGGATTAAAGGCAAAGGACACGAAGAAAAAGTAGTTATAATATCTATTTAGTCCTACAGTATCTTTATATTTACATTATGGTATGGAAGGTTTATTATCATCTCAATGGCTCAATTCACATCATGACTTCTGTAGGCTATGGGCACTTTTTCCTCTGGGGTTCTCTTCCTCTATAAGAAAATAATAAAAAATAAGAGACTATTAAAAGTGTATTTTAATATTTTATGACTGCATTGGAATAAAGGCAAATATAACCCCAACTGGATTCCATTATTATATATCCATTATTGTCTTCTTTGATTTTTTCTTCTGATTTTAAAAGAAATTAAAATTGTAATCTTTTGGGGGTCCTCTAAAAGTGTAGGCACTTGGTAATGTGCCTACTGGCTAATGTGTAAGTCAGTCCTGCCAATGACAGATAATGCTAGTTAAACCCCAATCGCTATTCACCCTATCTTCTAGAATAAGGAAACCCCCAATTTTTAGCCAGACACATGGACAACCAAAATAAAGACTACAGCTCCCAGCCTCCCTTGCAGCTATGTGTGGCCAGATACCAAGTTTAGCCAATGGAAAGTAAGTAGAAGCAAAGGGCACTTTCCTACAGTTGGGATTTGGCAGTGGTAGGAATGAATCATCAAGACCGTGTAAGTGGGGACAACACTCTAAAGATGCTAGAACAAACAGATAGAAAGAGCCTGGGTCTGACACCTCATGGATCCCTGATGACTTCTCAGAACAAAGTGACAATACCAGCCCAAATTGTATATGAATGAGAAATAAATGTCTATTTAGTTTAAGAACCTTCTATTTGGGGTTTTGATTACATACAGCCAAACCCATAGACAAAGTAACAGAATCACATTTACAGTGAGGAAACTGAGGCACAGATGTGTTTTTCTCGATGGATTCAGCACAAATTAAAACACAGCAAATATTCAAAACCTATCCATATTCAAAACCTATGCTCTATTTACTGCCTTGCCACATTGTCTTCTTGGTTCAGAGAAACAAAAAGCACAGAGAACAAAGCAATTATGAGAGAAAGAAGAGAGCATAAACTTTATGAAGCAATAAATGCCATCAAAAGAGAATCCAAACAAAAAACAAATGGAAAGAAAAAAATGAAACATTCAATATGTATTGTTGCCAGTACCGCATGACTTGACATCTTGAATTATGACTACTTCCAGGAAGTATTAGAAACTTTCCAAGAAAGGGATAGTTCACATAAATGATGGATCAGTGCATTTTACTTATCTGTTAGCTTTAACTGTAAGTTTTTATATTATTTTTGGCTCTGATAATTTCTAATTTCCACTGACACCAAGTGTCTCACTGAGGTAAGAGTCTACAAAATATTCCAGGAAAAAGCATTTTAGTTGGAAATATTTACAAATATACCAGTTGTTTCCTACTCACCCTGAGAATATAGGTTCATCCCTCCTGAGCCTTTCCTGCCTTACCAACGTGTCCCTGCAGCCAAGTGGGTTTGTGTTGAATACACTGAGAAAACACATCTGTGCCTCAGTTTCCTCACTGTAACATGAACTAGGACCCCGGCCCAAACACTTACTCTTGTTCTTTGCATACACTAAACAGCCTGGTTACTAAGTGAATTTCACATTTTTAAAGATTAAGATATTCCATGTATACACCTGGTTTTCGAATCTTTTCTTTCAAAGTAACCAGCAAGCAAAGGAAATTTCTACTATTCTATAAAAGCCATATTTTATTTTAAAAAGATACTTCAGTGAGTGTGGGGGGTCTTGTATTCATTGTTGATTAGAGTAAACAAAAGAAAGGAGCACAGATATCATTTTCTCCCTGGAACTCTTTTCCTTTCTTAGGTGAGTCTAGGTCATCTTGGAAGTGTTAAAAAAAAAAATCAAGCTTCTCCCTCATAGATATATACACAGAATGTGCAATACTCAGATATACTTATTATATCCCATATCCCCCAATAGTAAATATTTTTAAACTTCCAACTTGTTTTTTCATTTTGGATAAAGCAATAGGAGTATCGCCAGAAGACTAACCTTGCGACTGTACACTTTTATCTCCCAAGATCAAAGCTGGTCCACAAAGACAGAAAACCATAACTGGTCAGTCATTGTTCATCCTGTCAAAAAGACTGGTAGCCAGAGCCAGAGTTAAATAAAGGAATGTAAGGCAAAGGTACTCTTCGCCTCTCTAGGAGTAACCCCCAAAATAGCATTAGTGAAACACCATTTGTTATGATGTGGAGGAAAATATTGGAACTTTGTTATCCACGCAACAAGCTTTACTACACAGACCAACACCTCTCCCCTCACTCAGTCTGTATGTCAGAGCCCTCTGTCACATACAATAAGCAAAGTTTCTGGAAATAAGAAGCTAGTTTCAAAACAAGTCAGGAGTGACAGCAATATACTATTTCATATGCTTGCTACCAGTATATGCTATCATGTTGTAGTTTTTGTGGCTCCAGTTAATGGACTAAATAATTACTGAGTTTTAAATGAATTTACCCTCACAGAATGTCAAGATAAAAAAGTTTCTAAAAGTAATTCATGGACTGAAAAATTATAGGAATTTAAACACAAGCAAACTACTAGGAAAATGGCAAAATTAATGTTTTAGCTCCAACTATAATTTTTTTTATCAGCCACATAATATATTTTTTAAAAATCATGTAGTCATGTATAAAAAGATCTCCATCTGAAAACCAAAACTGTCAGGAACATTTGAAGTATGGGCTTACCTTCACTATTTTTAACAATGCATAGCCACCATTTTTATCAATGCCTCATGTTAAAGGCATATCATAATTTAAAAAAGTAACTCATGATTTTGAGAAGCAAGACAGTTTTAATGTAAGCATGTAAAATGCAGCATAATCATAATCATTTCTCAATAGTGTTTAAAGGCATGTTATTCTCAAGCTGGCAACTTATAATATTTTACTACATGTAATGATAAATATTTAGGAGCCACTTTTACAGTTCCTTAGTTAATAGTACAAGCCACATAACGCTGGGGTAACACTTTCTCTTCCTAATAAAAATGTCTGGTATAATTTATGGAAATCAATATACTAACAAACTACAAAGCATTCTTTTATCAACAGATAGATTTGGAAGGTGCAAAGGAAACATCGCTGAAGATTTGGCAAAATAAGCATGATGAAACGTGGGAGATTTGCTCTAAGTTAGGTGAACATAGTGATGTTCCCTCAAGTCTCAACTTACGGCATCTGTCAGATTTTATTCAAATGAAATACATAAAGAACTACTTTTTTTTATCAGCCATCAAAGGAAAGATGAAACAGAGAAGGTAGATTCTCAATAGCATAAAAATTATTTAACAAAACACTGTTTTATACAATTGATAATATAACCTTTGCTAGAGCCACTGATTGGACTAGAATGTGGGAAGAGGATGAAGGTTAAGCTTACAGGCATAGTCTTGTGCAAGAGCCCACTACCTACATCCTTCATAGGCCAAGTGTGGTAGCAAAGACATTACAGTCAGAGGTGCTCTTCAAGCTATAGGATGCCAATAGTATGATAAGTTGTATAGAAATAAGACTTTTAAGATTAGAATGAGAATATTCTGAATGAGAGGAAAATATCAGGGAAATCTTTTGTACTTCAAAGTCTTGCTGGCTAGCTCATGACAAAGTTCTGTAAAAAATTGTTGAACTCAAAGGTAAAATACATTTCTTTTAAATATGTAAAAATTTGTCAACCATTTTAGTGTGATTACAATGGCTGCCCATATTATCCTCCCAAGATTTTTTTTTTAATGTGAACACATATAGCCCGTGGATGGTTGTTTCAACAAAGAGTATGAGTGCCTACTTTACAAAAGCAAATCCTGCAATGAAGACAGCATTTTGAAAAAGGTCTTTGGGAATGTTTCTACTCTTAGAGTATTTTGTTATTAAATTTTCAGTAAGAATTTTCAGTAAGTTTTGAACTCCTATTAAAACTGTTAAAATATAACATTTTAAAAATTATTTTGCAAGAACTTAAGGTCAGAGAATACAGAAATACACCAAATTTCATTAAAAGATAATATAATTGGAGAATTCTATTTAAAACATGAGTATCTTGATTTAGAAAGCACAGACTAACTTATACTTCCTCCATTTGGACCCATGTATCTTCATAAAGTATCTTTTTCTGCTATAACAAGAAGATTTAGCAGGCATGAAAAGTATCAGAAGTAACTGGAACTTATAAGTGGACTATAGATGAAAAAATGCATTGCAAAGGGTTAAACTAAGATTTTCAAACGTTAATGAGAAAGAAATTGATAGTAACTATATGAATCTCAAATCTGTACAATCTCTTTAACTGTCAGAGCCAAGTGCTTGTGAAGCTCCCAGGACTTGCTTTGGTTTATTGGACATCATTAAAATGGTGCATTCTCCCCAGCTGATATTAATAAGGCCTCACTGTTCCTGCTGCCTGCAGCGCCTCCATGTAATTCACGGCTGCCCCCAATTATCTGTGGGCGATCTGCAGGCCTGTGGAGGGGGTTCCACGCGGGCAGGCGCTTAATGAACAGACTAGCGTATAAACACAGGCTAATCTCTCCCACATGAGCACCTGAGGAGGATCAGAAGTGACAGCTGTTTAAATTTTCAGGGAAATTAATGACCCCTAAAGAGGCAGCGCTTATCAGGCTTGGAGTAGGTTTGATAGAGAGTCACTACAGGGCAAAATGTTTATAATCGTCCATAAGTGCCTCATTCTACGGCTTCATCTTGGCAACGTTATTGACATGGTCTCTTCTATTAATGCTTGTGCTGGCAGAGTGACTTAGTTCAATCTGTTCCTGATATTGGTCTCCTACAGCCGCTAATGAGCATCTCCCTATCCTCAGATCACAAGCCATTTAAAACGATCAGGACTGTAGTTGGCATCCTGATCACTTCGGGAAAATCCCATCAGGCACATACATTGTTTTGGTCCACGAGGCATTTGTAATGCATCAACCAGAGCTGGGCCTCACAGAGGGAATGGGGAATAGACTGGCCACACTGCTGGCTTCCTGGGGAATAGAGCAAGAACAGGTAATTAAGTGCAGATTGTCCAAAGGGCCAGAAGTGACTTTTCAAAAACAGATTCGGAGAGAAACAGCACATGGCAAAACTCACCACCCTCTTCTCCCACTAGTGCTCCTCCCCTGCTCTGGTGTTTTATGGCTTTTATGTATCGTTTCAGCAGGACACACTATCTTGTTCTCAGTTGTCTTTACATTCCCTATGCCCCAGGACCACTTAATTGGAAGTAGTCTCGTTTCCAAGGGTGCTCTGCAGAGTCTACTGTCATGTGAGAGCAGACATAATAGACACACAGAAAGAGAAAGAAAGAGACAGAGACAAAGAGAGATGAGAGAGATGAAATCTGGTCTATAAAGAGTGTAAAAGTGGAAAGACCTTAGCTAAACTAGAGGAGGGACTAGTACCCTAAGGTAACAAAGTAGAAGCATATTGTAAATATCTCCTGGGATGTTAATTTCAGAAGGTAGAAGAGAATTTCATTACTATTAAAGATGAGATTAAACTTCTCTTCAAAACCTGTAAAACACCATCCTTTTTTCTTAAAGCAATTTTCTCAGATGGTTACATGGACACCCATTATGTGGAGATATATAAACATGTTCAAATCCAGGCTCCATGGCAGAGAGAAAAGATTATCCTCCTTGGATAAAATGCTCATATATCTCTCTAACTGATTTCAGTGGGAGTCTCCTATATTTAGCTGAGATTTAAACAGGCCTCTGGCACCTGGAATTCTGGAATACCAAGGTGCTGACGATGCCGCTCAGAGAAGGCAACCCTTGTATGCAGAGATCTGTTATGGTAAGGTACATGGTACCTACAAGACCTACAAGAGACCTAAAAGCCTCCAGCTGAAGTGGTGACCAAGGGAAAAAGAAGTACAAAATTAGGATAGAGAGGCAGGGGCCATGTTTTGCAGGCTAGCAATTTTGACCTTTATCTAAAGTGCAATAGGCAGCTATTGAATATTTTAAGTGGGAAAGGATTGCATTTCAAAAATATCACTCAGGCTGAAGAGCAGAGAATGGATTATAAGCTTAAGGGGCCACCGTGGATACAGAAGTTAACCAGCTAAGAGGCTATTGTTAGAGTTCATACAATAGATAAGGACAGCTTGTAAAAGGTATAATGGTGGTGGTAGAAGTGGAGAAAAATAGATTAGGTGGCTTTAAAAAATGTATTATCCATCCATCTAATCTATTGTAAGCAAAGAAGATATATCTCAAAGTGTTAAGTTACTTTAAAAACTTAAGATGGCATGATCAACAGCCAGAAACACTGCCACAAAGAAAAACACCCAATCACACAAGACTGGTTGTTCTGGTGGAAACCCCATGGCCCTCAAGATACTAAGGAGAAAACAGTACAATCATTGCCATAGCTACCCCAGAAAAAACAGTCATCTCCACAACATGCTTCCTAGTCTGGGCTGCTCACGAATGGCTGCCACCTCTCAGAGTGCATGTCCATCTTACAAAATTCACGTGAGTGCACTTGTCTCACAGAGCCTAAGTGTCATGAGAAACCTTAGCCACAAAGAAAAATAAATGCTATCTTTAGCTTTTCAGCCTTAAAAGTATAGGGAAGGGGTGTGCCAAGAAGCTACCATAACCAAAGTCTAAGAACTTGTAAAAACTAAAATAAAAAGGGCTCAGTGGGGGAAGAAGTATGGGGAAGGAATATTTGATGATACATAGAGAAGATGATGAGTAAATCAGACTGAAGTACATGCCACACAGTGAAATGAATTGGAATTTTTGAAGGATTGGTTATAAAGGATAAAGCTAAAAAAGATATTAAAAATTACTCTTAGGTTTTTTGCTTCCCAGTTTGAGAGATGAAAGATGCTATTCACTGAACTCAGCTTAACAGTGATGAACATGAATCTGGGGTTGAACACACTGAAACAGGAGTACCTTTGAGATGGTCATGAGAGGATGTCAGATAGTTGGATATACAAGAGAAGGTCTTGCTGGAGATATGAATTTATGAGTCATCTGGTGATAATTGAAGTCATATTGTATTCATTTTCTATTGCTGCATCACAAATAACCACAATTTAGCAGCTTAAAACAACACCCATCTATTATGTCAGTTTCCATGAGTTAAGAGCCCAGGCAGGGATTAACTGGGTCTTCAGCTCAGGATTTCACAAGGCCGCAAAGTATCAGCCAAGACTGCAATCTAATCTGAGGTTAAGGGTCCTCTTCCAGACTTAGTGGTTGTTGGCATATTTTAGTTCTTTGCCATTGTAGGTCTGAGGTCTTCAGCTCTCAGATGACACCCACCATTCCCTGCCATGTGACCCTGTCCATAACATGACAGTTTGCTTCTACAGGGTCAAAAAGAGAGCTTCCACTTTCTCATTTCAAGGCTTTCTTAATTTGAATCTCTAGACCTTCTTTGAAAGAACTCACTTGATTTGATCAGGCACAACCAGGATACCCCTTCTGATTAATTAAAAATGAACTTCTTAAGGACCTAAGTTATATCTACAAAATCTTCCCATTTTTGCCATTTGATGTAACTTAATCATAGGAGTGAAATCTTCCCATAATGCTCACCAGTCCAACCTACACTAAAGGATGAGGAATATAAAGCCTGTGTGTTCTGTGGGGGAGAGAAGGGGATGGAAGGGCTCTTGGTTGCTATCTTACACTTTTGCTTTACCACACATGCCCAAGAGTGGGATATCCCAGGGAGAAAGTACAGAATGAGAAAAGCATAACACCTAGGAAAACAACCATGAAGTTTTCCAATATTTAATAATGGGATAGAAGTTTTAGAGACTGAGATAGAGAAGTAGAAGCTCTATTATTTTTATTATTATAAAGTTCAATATGCTTAACCATAACCTGTAAAAGTATTTCAAATAATTGATCTATTTCAGACTTTGAAACTTAATAAAGAAGTTTGATGTGACCTGAGAAGTTCACTAATATTTTAGACTCATAATGCATAAAGTTTCTAATAGAGTAAAAGTTATAAATGACCTAGTAAAGCCTCCATATTTTACTAATGATGATACAGATAATATCGACTTCACCAAAATCATTCAGTCGATGAATGGCTGCACCACAGATCTCCAAACTCTGAAATCAGTACTGGGTTTTTTAACTATTAAATCTTTTTCAGGAGATTACAATTGGTCAAGATTCTTATGTAGAAAATTATAATCAATAAAATTAAAGTTATTTAAGAGACACAACTCTATTTCTTACTTTACCCTTCCTTACTCAGGATATAGCAAGGAAGCCCTAGGATGCTCTGTTTTCTAGACAATTCTCATAAAATCCCCTCACCCATCTTACTAATTACACTTTCCAATGGCATACAAGGAATCATGCTAATGCAATATTAAACCATTTTGTAGAGTTTTTTAAATACTCCAAATTGATGATTTGAAAAGATTGAAGAACTTTTTCTTACTGCTACCGGAACTTTTCCTCCATTACTTCTTTTATATAACCTATCCAACAGGCCATAAACATTAGTTGATATTATTTAATTCTATGGTAAGAATATTGTCTCTATTTCTGCTGAAACCCCTTGAATTATGTGGTATATTCCTTTCTATTACAAGCATAATATTGCATGCCTCTGGTCAAAACTCTTGAACTATGTCATAAATTGTCTATGTTAGCTTTCCGCTACCAGCCCATATATATGGGCACTCATATATATTTTGTCCATCCATGGAGGACAAAAATGTTCATTGGCTTGGGAACAGATAATAGATTTGAGTCCAGCCGCTATTACATAAGGTCTCACCTGAGGGTTTCAGCCCCAGGCAGGTTCACTCTGGATTCGATGGGGTCAAAAAATGACAATGGAATGTTTTTGGAGTAAAAGGTTTTACACCAAGCTTTATTCTTGAGATGGCAGGTTGAGCACTGGAATCACGTCTGTCTCCAGGGCAATCTGCATGCAGCAAGCCCCTCTCTGCCTCTAGACCTCTCCAGTGCTGCAACCCCAGAGTGCTGGGTGAAGCTCTTTATATAGAGTCAATAATAGCTCATTGCCAGCACGTGTACAAACATGTGCCTGCAAGCATTGCATGTGCACAGTGGGCAAGCACACCAAGGTCAGATAAGGATCCTGGCCATGGAACTTCCATTTTCCCTACACATAATAACTGTGTGATTTTGATTTAGTTACTTCTCTGAAAGCAATGTCTTGCCAATGGGTTCTAGCTCTGGACAAGTTCACTATGGATTCACTGTGACCAAAGAAATGACAGTAAAACGTTCTTGTGGTGAAAGGGTTATACCCAACTTTA
The DNA here is from genome assembly GCF_040802235.1 of Manis javanica. NCBI lineage: Eukaryota > Metazoa > Chordata > Mammalia > Pholidota > Manidae > Manis > Manis javanica. The sequence continues at coordinate 46,427,357 of NC_133168.1, read as the reverse complement.
TTCCCACGGTGGCAGGTCAATCACTAAAATCCCATTCTTTCAGAGCAAGTCTTCATGCAGCAAGCTGGTCTCTGCCTGCACAACTGTCCTACACGGCCATTCCGCACAGCCCTCCTCTGGGCCTCTCTGTCTGTATGGCTGTCCCCTGGGCCTCTCTGCCTGCACAGTCATCCCACACAGCCATCCTATGGGCCCCTGTCCTCAGTGCTGCCACCACTCCAGCCTCTGCTCTGCTCTCTTACAGCCTGGCAGCCATGTCACCATGTTGCCCAGAGTGCTGGGCAGAGCTCTTTATATAGAGTCAATAATGACAAATTGCCCACATGTGTGTAGTGAGCGAGTCAACCAGAGCCAGGTGAGAATCCTGACCACAGGAACTTTCATTTTATCCATAGCAACTTGCTGTTTTATCTGTTAAATACATATAAGAATATTTACTCATAATATTTTTATGATGACTTAATGAGCTAACAAATATAATGTGCCCGTAGAGCACACCATAGATTCTCAATGTGTTGGTCCCTTTCCTTCCACTATGTCTGGTTTCTTTCATGGGCAGCTATGCCCTTTCATCAAAACTTTAGCTTTTATGTTTGCATTATATATGCTTTGGTTTTCATATAAATCACTCGTTTCATTAAATAAGAACCAGCTCTCTTATTAAGTCCAAACTTGTTATTATCAGTCTTTATTAAAATTCCATACAACTGAGAAACATTATGCACTCTCATCAATAACTATTATTCCCTTGTTCTGGGATTTGGTGTGGGAAAACATACTCCCTAGAAAAGCATACAAGAAGCTCCAAAAAGGGAGAGAAGCATGCATAGTTTGAAAAGTACTCCAGGTGATTCAGAGGTCTCCCCCCAGGTATAGGTGGCTTCCTCTTCTTTCCCTCTTCCTCATTGAGAGCCCTAGATACTATTAGCAAATGTTCTGATGCACATATATCAAGAGTAAAATAAACTCCAGAGCACTTCTTCTTTATGGCAAATCATCACTCACCAGTAATCCTTTGTTCCTATTAAAATTAGTCTAAGCTGTTTTTCTTTTTCTATATTCAGTTTTACAATGGCCTGACCTCATTTACTTTTTGAGCCAGGCAGATTTATTTTTCTGTTTCTTTAATCAATGTCTTTAGTTTAAACTTCATGTTCATTTTATTCACTTTGTATTCAAAAAGTTCATCAGTTAAACTTGTGATGACAATAGCTGTAATGATTACATTTTATTTTTCAGCCCCTTGGTATCACTTACTAATGTAATGCACTTGCTGGTACAGACATGTGTCAGTTGTTCTTAATTAATTTGAGTTTCCACACACTGACTACAGCATGGCCATGAGATATAGTGAGGTACCTCTTCACTTACTCTTCTAAAGAAACGTGTTATGTATTTAATAGACTTCTTGCAGTTATAACAGTTCAACCACCAACTTAAACTGGCTTTACAAAAAGGAATTTAGTTGGTCACAAGATACGAAAAGCTATGAGATCTGAAAGAACAGCCAAAGGGACTCCAGACGACTGTGAGATCTTCTGTGACCAGAGCTATCAACTCAGTGCCCCTTGCTCTGTCCCCTAAGTCCTACAAGATGTTGAGAATAACCCATGTCTCATCTTTGCTTGTGTTTGAATGACTTTATTCTCTCCCAACATAATCATTATCTTCTTGCTCTCTGATTCACCTCCTACCATCTGTGTGGCCCAGGTACTTTGAGCCTTCACAAGCAGCTCCAGACAGAACAATTCCCAAGAGGTCTTTGATTGGCTAATTATATTGCTGTATCCCCCAGTCTAAAATGATTTAGTTCAAAGATGGGTAAGTGATCCACTCTTTGAACTAAATCATTTTAGACTGGGGAATACAGCAATATAATTAGTCATGGGTTTGCCCTTATGGATAGAGTATCACATAAGGCAGAGTACCAAAAAAGGAAGCCCTACCAGAATCACTTGATTAGATGTGGAAAGAATAAATTCTCAAAGGCAGGAGGAACTGCACTGGACAAATAATAATGTCCACCACAGATATTAGACACCATAGATATAGAAGTTAACATTAAATTACTGTCATAAAGTCTGCAAGTTCTCCTGCCAAGAACTAGAAACAAGGATACTTGGCTAAAAGATATGGTTTTACATTTTATTTCCTTAAAGGAACAATTTCACTTTATTATACTCAAGAGAAGAGTGTAGGTGTGTCTACCTGAGGGTTTCAGCCCTGGGTAAGTTCACTATGGATTCAGTGAGACTAAGAAATGACAACAGAACGTTCTTAGGGTAAAAGGGTTTATACCTGGCTTTACCCTCCTTGGCTGTAGGTTGAGAACTAGAATCACGTCTTCCTCCAATAGTCTGCAGGCCTGTAATCTACCTCCACCCAGAGCGCTGGGCAGAGCTCTTTATATAGTGACTCAGTCAATAATAACAACTTATTGCCTACAGGTGTGGAATCAGTAGCCTAGCAGCAGGCCAGTTACATCATCAAATAGTTTAGGGTCAGGTGAGGATCCTGGCCATAGGAACTTCCATTTTCCTCACAAGGTATTTTCCAAATCAAAACAGTTTAATTCAAAGTTATGCTAAATTAAGGTGAATTTCCCTTAAAGAACTGACTAGTGATCAAATATTCTCTCATTGACAAGGTAACAAGAAGCCTATTCACAAACACCAGTGTGCTCTGAAGGAAACCTGAGCTTTGGCATGGACACCAGATCCCAGGGAGGTCTGAAGTGTTCCTAAGGATTATGAACTCTGAACCAGCAGCACTCAGTAAGTAACCCACTGCAGATTACAATTAGCTTTTCCACCAATGCTGTGAGGAAAATACGACTTGTTTTGAGTATTGGATGATTAGGCACAGCTAGGTTTCATGTAATCCTTTCAACACTCCAACCCTATAAGATATTGAGAATAACAGTAACAAGACAATTAAACAGCTCTGTGCTGTGAACTGATCTAATCCTGGCTACTCAAAGTGTGGTTCAGACTGGCAGCCTCCACATGATCTGGGAGCTTTTTAGAAAGGAAGCACCTTGGGCCCCAAAGTCAAGATTCCCAAAGACATTAAAGCTTGAGAGCAGTGACTTAGAGTAAACCTATGAGCACATCAACTCCAAAGCAGGCTAGGTTATTTTGTCAAGCAATGTAGATAAAGTGTAAATACTGAGAAACAGCTTTGGCCTGCCTGATAAGGAACAATCAGAAGAATGGCATTTCTAAGTTAGACGGCAGGTCTTAAAAGGCAGAGTTCTAAACAGAAACAAATCCCAAGAAGAATAACAGTGGTCGTTATTACTGAGATAGTGCTTATGTGAGAACATACATACCTACAAACTGAAGTGAGAACCTCAGTTAATAGCAGTACCTTTGATTGGGAAACTTGATTCCTAATGTTGGTGTGGATGCATTCTCAAACATGTACACATGTTTTAGTTTGTTGTTGTCTTGCCAGTGGGTTCAGCCCCAGGCAAGTTCACTGTGGATTCAATGAGACCAAAAAAAATGATACCAAAACGTTCTTGGGGTGAAAGGGTTATACCCAACTTTATTTCCAGGTGGCAGGTCAGTCACTAAAATCCCACTCACTCAGAGTGAGTCTGTATGCAGCAAGCCAGTCTCTGCCTCTGGGCCCCTCTTTGTACACAGCTGTCCTTTGGGCCTCTGTCCTCGGTGCTGCCACCACTCCAGCCTCTGCTCTGCTTTCCTGCAGCCTTGCAGCCCTGCCACCGTGTCATGCCCAGAGCACTGGGTGGAGCTCTTTATATAGAGTCAACAGCCATGTATTGCCCACAGGGGTGCAGTGAGCTAGTCAACCAGGGCCAGGTGAGAATCCTGGCCACAGGAACTCTCAGTTTATCCACAGTTGTCTGTCTGAAGTTTCTGCCATCTACCTTTTGCTTCTGTCATCCCATCTCTTAGATGTTCTCCATAACTGCCATCTTCTAGCACAATTTATCCTTCCATTTCTTCTGCCAGGAAGAAATAGAGACAAGGAAACTGGGCTAAACAGTAGTGCTTTAAATTTATACTTTAGAACACCCAAGGAAAGAATGCAAGTATTTTGTAAATCAAAATACAGTTTAATTGACAATTCAAATTAAATTTATGATAAATGAAGGTACATTCCCTTAAAATAATGACTGGTGGACAATCATCTTTTGAATATTATGCTGTCTTATCTTAAAAATGTTTGAAATTTTTTCTACTTTTTTCATTCTTGGAGATCAAGATTGAGGCTTACTTTTCTATCCCCTCTCTCTATAAATGCACTTATTTCAAACTTTTATATGTGTTAAAATTTGACCTGGGCTCAAATGTACCAGCATTAAAATACATTGCTAATTGCAATATTAAAATGGTGGTTTCATCATTTATTTAAACATATATGTATATTTACCAAACTTCCTCAGATGCCTTTGATCATTTTTTTAAAAAGCCTATTGTCTTGCCAATGGGTTTCAGCATCAGACAAGTTTACTATGGATTCAATGCAACCAAAGAAAATGACAGCAAACGTTCTTTGGGGTAAAAGGGTTTATTACCCAGCTTCTTCTCCCAGCAGTAGGTCAAGAACTAGCATCTCTGCCTCCGCCCAGAGCACTGGGCCAAGCTCTCTATATAGTACAATAATAGCTTATTTTCTAAAGGTGTGGAAGTGGTAGCCTAGCAACAGGCCAGTTACATCATCAGGTGGTTTCAGTTGAGTGAGGTTCCTGACCATAGGAACCCCAACTTACCCACACTCCATCCCACCAGGGTTCTCACCTTACAATCTACACGCTTTCAATCTGCTGCAACAGTCCCTGTGTGAGAAAGCTGTAGCACTGTAACCAGATTTCACAACAGCAACAGAGGATAACAACAACTTAGAGATAATAACAAAAATTAAGATATAAGATTTTGATACAGGTAACAAAAATTGTAATCTTTAAGCCAGAGGAGACTCCTAATAACAAAATTACAATAATCCTCAAGCCAGAGGAAGTTCCCAATCCACAAAGACCTTAGGGGCGATAAGACACATGTTTTAATGACACCAACATAGGCAAATCTTGTCCATCAGGTAGGATACATGCAAGAGAGTGGTCCTGTGATAGGACTGTAGCAGGAAGGGGGTCCCTTCCAGGTCTAGTATGCCATACTTTTACTCCTTTCTCCATGAGGATTTCTGAAGGGTCTATATATAGTGTTATTGGAGGCACATACACTGGTCATAATAATAAAATAAAACACCCCAGTAAGATTCTCCTACCTTCTGGCCATTCAGGATATACTACTGTGACCTTTGGCAGCCACCCGCTGTTATTCCAGGAATATACAGGAGGCCAGCTTCCAGGCCTTGTCCCCAAGGTACCATGAGAGCCAGCCATCATGGGTCCATGTGTCAAAAGGTCCAAGGCCACATCCTCTCAATGGAGTCTCTGGGGTTTAGTGCAGTTGGTGCTGGCAGCAAGATATTATTCTGGTGGCCGAAATTCAGCTTCAGTGATTCTTCCTTGGTCTGTACTTGCAGTTGTACAGGGGAGGCAGCCATATGTGTTAATATGTCTACAGGGCACAGGGCTCCCTTTCAGGGTCTCTCATTCAAATGCAATAGCACAGTCCATAAGTAGACTGACCATCCTCACAGACTAGTATCTGACTTAGCATTTTAACAAGCCATTTTGACTATCATACTTGCTGTGGTAGGATTGTATGGCACATGAAACTTCCATTTGATTTCCAGCTGTTGCACCCATTGTTGCAGTGTATGTCCAGTAAAATGGGTGCCCTGATCACTCTCAATTACCTGTGGTCAGCCACAGGCAGCAAAGAGACACTCCAGGCCTCTTTTGGTCACCTGTTGGTCGGCACAACAGGTAGGAAAAGCAATCAGAAGTCCAGTAGCTGTGTCCACACAAGTCATCATGTACTGATATCCTTCTGATACAGGTAGATGCCCAATATAGTCTATCTGCCACCTGACAACAGGTATAGGCCCCTTAGCTATTGTCCCATGTTACTGTGGAACTTGGTGTAAGGCCCTTTTGGAGCACACGACACAATCCTGCCAGGCTCTGCTAACTTCTTCAAAGGTCAAAGGCAAGCCCCACCGACAGGCTACAGCCCACATTGTCTTTTGTCTTGCATGCAACAAACACTGATATAACTATTGGGCTACATCAGAGGCAGGCTTTCCTTCTAACAAACCTGTCTGGGCCAATTTATCTGCTTCAACATTTCCTGGGGATGCCAGTGGCAAATGACCTGTCACATGGTATACTGTAATTATTTTAGTCTGACCACAGGCCCATAAGCCTTGCCACAATTCTTGCCCCCAAAGGGGTCAGTGACCAAGCAGCCAGTTGGCAGGGTACCAGGTTGGTAGCCACAGGGTCAAGCCCCGATAGACAGCCCAGCTGTCAGTGCAGACAACTATAGGAGAGGGCTCCTGGCTGATCACAAGCCGCACAGCCTGCAACTCTGCCCACTGGCTGGTCTTCCCCTCACCATCTTCCATCCATATTGTCTCAGTCTTAGGATGGAAAGCAATGGCCCTCCATTTTGGGGGCTGCCCATGGCTGAAGCCATCTGTGTACCATGCATCTTCAGGTATAGGGGCTCTTTCCTTCTGATAGGGACTCTCTGCTACTAATGGTTCAAAAGCAAGTTCTTCCTGCTTTTCACTAGTATATGTCACCAGCCCCAATAAGTGTTGGAGTTCTTCACTCAAGGGGCTACTAGAGAGGGCACTACACTGCTGCAGGTAAGCACCCCACTTGGCCAATGTGGGTGTTTGTGCCATACCACTCCTTGGCTTTTGGGTCCAGCCTCGTACCCACCGCAAGATGGGATAGGTGGTTATTACCTTTATGGGCGCCATTCCAGTGATGAGTTCTGTAGCCAGCAAGGCATAATACACAACAGCTAGTTGTTTTTCTATCAAAGTGTATCGTACCTCTGCCCCTTTCCAGAGTTGTGACCAGAATCCAATAGGTTAGAGAGTTCGTTCAAGCCACTGCCAGAGACCCCAGCCATAACCATCTTCAGTCACATGAACATCCAGCTCACAGTGCCTTGATGGGTTTATCACACTCAAGGCCTACATGGCCTTGACTGCCCCTTTTTGCTGTAATAAAGGCAGATGCGCATGTCTCATCCCAGTCCCACCTGACGCCCTTTTGTACCAACCGGTATAAGGGCTTCAGAATTTGTGCCAAGAGTGTGATAAACACTCTCCAGTAGCGTAGAAGACCAAGAATCTCCTGTAGCAATGCCACAGTTGTGGGGGTAGGAAAGGCCTGGACTTTGTCTATAACTGCTTCTACTATAACTTTGGTCTTACCTGACCAGATGACCCCCAAGAATTTGACAGACAAACCAGGTCCCTGAACCTTGGTACTGGTCACAACCCATCCTTTCTCCTGTAGATGTTGCAGCAGTCTAGGTGCTGCACCTTCTAGATCTGAAAGAGAATCAGATGTGAGCATGACATCATCAGTATAATGATACAGCTGCACCGTTGGCAGTTTCTCCTATGTAGCCAAGTCCTGGGCTACAAGTCTGTGACAGATGGTGGGGCTGTGGAGGTATCCCTGTGGAAGGACGGTGAAAGTCCATTGCCATAGTTCCTATGTGAAGGCAAACTGTTCCTGACTTTCCTGCTCAGTGTCAATGGAAAAGAAGGCATTAGCAAGATCTACCACATAATGGTATGTTCCTAGTTCATGGCTGAGGGTATCCATCCATCAGGCCTGCAATAGAGGGGACAGCAGCATGCATAGGGATATAACTTTATTCAGTTCTCTGTAATCCACAGTCACATGCCAGGAGCCATCTGGTGTTTTTACAGGCCACACTGGGGAACTGAAAGGACTATAGGTGGGCTTTATAATACCCACCTTTTCCAGCTCCTGGAGGGTTTCTCCAATCTCTTTATGCCCTCCAGGCAGTTTGTATTGTTTGGTATTAGTCACCCACTGAGGCACAGGCAAAGCTATGGGTGGGTGCCTAGCATGTCCCCTCAGAACTGCCTTCACCACACATACTCTGTCTGAACTCACCTGCAGTAGTTTGCAACCATAGACCCTGCAGGATATCAATCCCCTAAATATACTCAGGGATAGGAGATATATACAAGCTTTTGTGGGTAGATGCCCTATTCCCAAAGGGATTTGGGCTTGTTTCACTCTGATAGCCTTACCCCCGTATCCATCTAGGATAGTGGGGGTTCCAGGGAACCGCTCAGGGTTACCATGAAGCAGTGAGCATTCAGCCCCCATGTCCACCAGAGCCAGGACATGTTGTATGTTCACTGGGGACCAGTGGATAGCTATTTCAACATGTGGCCTCCAGTCCTCTGCTGGTCCCTTACAGCAGATGCCTCAACCTTCTCCTCAGTAAAACTATGTTCCCCAATCATCTTCCTGTGTGGGCTCAAGTGAGGTTGGCTCGTTCTCTAGCAGGAAGTCTTGCAAACATACAGGTTGGACTTGTGGCTCTGTCTCTGACCTCTGCCTCTTTGGTCTTAATGGCTGGAACTGCTGCTCTGGTTTCAGCTGTTGCCATAGCTCTAGTAAGATCCTATTTGACTTCCCATCTAATTTCCTTCCATCTGCTCCTGCCCATACTAAATCAACCCACATCTGAGTCCTCATAACCTTCATGGGACCCTTAAAACACTTCTTGTGAGTAGCAGACCTTATTTCTTTCCATGTTCTCATTGCTTCAGCCTCTGTATGCTACTGTATATGTCATCTCGCTTATGGGCTGCCCTAAGTGAGGGAAAAGAATGGCCACTAGAGACCCAAAGAGGGATGTGGAGACATTTGAAGCACAATATTTCTTATCCCAGTAGTGAAAATCTTTTCATCTGCACCATAATTCTCTGGACTATAGATGGCATTTCTTATGCCTACCTCTCATAACACCTGTTGGAGCTCAGCATCTGTCTGCCATCTACCCTGATTGGCCACACAGCACAAAGTGCAGCCATAAGCCAATCAAGGAGGGAGTGACTCCCTGGGGTCTGATGTGCATTTTGTAATCACTGCCTCAAGGCAGGCTGCACTGTGAGGGAAGCCAGCTTTACCATCTCTGAACCCAACATAAGTCCATCCACCCCTAAGTCCCACAGATGCAGGAGCCAAGCTGATATTGACGCCGAGGGCTTCTGCCTAAACTGGGAGCCCAAATCCACCAGCTCAGCCTGAGTATAGGGGTGGACCATAGAGCGCTCCACGACCTGGGGAGGGGGCTGCTCCTCTCCTTGGGGAACTTTCAGCTGCTGGGTCTTTATTTTCTTTAAAACCACTGGGCGTGCTTTCAATATGGGGGTTGGGGAGTCAGTGCCTCTGGCACCACCCTTTCATCCTTCCCCAGCTCCTCCATTTCCGGAGCTGATTGCACCTTTCTCTCCCCTCCCCTGAGTGCCTCTGCTACAACCTTTACCTTTTCTACTGTGCCTCGCAGCAATGCCAGCTCAGTCTTCAGCAGCTCTCTTACCTTCACCTCAATGCTTCGCAGCTGGTGTTCTCATGCTACCTCGGCCTGTGCTTCCCTCAGGAGTTAGTCTTTTTCCCTGATGGCCTTTTCCTCCTTCAGAGCACCTGGCAGTGCTGCCATCTCATTCTGTAAGGAATCTTTTACCTTTTCAAGGGCACCTCACTGCCAATGTTCTCATGTTGCCCCCTCTCACATCAATGCCATTTCCTTCTTCAGGGAATCCACAGAAGTTTGCAGCTCACGTTCTCGTGCCACCATTTCTTGGGTCTTTTTCAGGAGCATGTCCTTCTCTTCTGTAGACTTTTTAAATACTGTGAGAAGCAGCCAACCCACAGTCCCTGCTGCCTCATGGGCACTCTGTCTCTCAAAAGACCTTCTTACTATACCAAGGGCCACCCCTACAGCCTCAGGTGTCACCTCCACTTGCCTCCAGTCCTGGGGTGGGGCCCAGTCCTGTAGGAGGCAAGCCACCTCAGACCACATACCCATTGGGGGACAATCCACTGTCTCCCCATTCACAGGGGCTGCCTGCTGAAGCACCCCTCCCATAAGGGCCGTCTGTCTTTTTCCTTGGTCAACAACGAACCCTGCTGACTTTCGCCAGTTGTCTTGCCAGTGGATTTCAGCTCCCAGCAAGTTTGCTATGGATTCAATGTGATCAAAGAAATGGGCAGCAAACATTCTTTGAGGTGAAAGGGTTCATTATCCAGCTTGTTCTCCCAGTGGTCGGTCAAGCACTAGCGTCTCTGCCTCTGCCCCGAGCACTGGGCCAAGCTCTCTATATAGCGCAATAATAGCTTATTGCCTACAGGTGTGGAAGCGGTAGCCTAGCAACAGGCCAGTTACATCATCAGGTGGTTTAAGTTCACTGAGGATCCTGGCCATAGGAACCCCAACTTCCCCACACCTATATAGATATATAGACTGAATGAAAAGAGAATATGTCCCTAATTATCAATAGTTTATAATAAATATTAACAAATCTAGTTATCATAAGGATTCTATTAAAAAGCCAACAGGTTTGGGCAACTGGACCTCCCCAACTTTCTAACTCATCCCTTGGCTCAAACAAGTGTTGCTTTGCTGTAGGCAAAGCTATACTGTATGATATTGTACATTAGTTAGTACATGGTGCTCCATAATGTTGGCAGAAGTTTGAGGTAGAAACAAAGAACTGAAATCACTTCCATCAACACCTAAGGAAATGAAATTTGGTCACCATGAGACAAGTTTGGGCTCTTGCCAGTCTATCATACTAAGCTGAAATTGACCTATAACAGGAGGATACACACACATAAGGACAGGCAGGATGATTTCATAAACTTTCATCCTTGTCACCATCCTCTAAAGTGAGGATCAGAGCTAAGTGAACTGTATCCATCAGGAAAGCCTATGATGGTAGAAAAAAATTGAAAGGATATCATATGCATAGCTGCTTATACAATATACAATATTGTGTTGTACATATACATCCACATAACCTGGAGCTTATATATATTATACACGTACTTAGGCATATGCATAATATATACCTATGTGTATGTATAACATATTATTATATTGTATGTATGTGCATTAACCATTTTGCCAGACACAAAAATGAACTAACCTAAATACCTTTGTAACCTAGGCATATAACATGGTATATGGCATATAACAGGTGCCCAATAAAGGTCTGTTTAATGACTAAACAATCAAAGACCAAGATTGCACCTAAAGGCTGTTTTAATATATTGTTCACATAAACGAAAGGAATGTATATATTATACATATACAATAGCTACTTGTTTTCTGAGGCTGTGAGAGAGAGCCACAGTTTCATAGCTGAAAACAAGGATGTGGTCTGGAATCCTTTTCTCAAACTGACAAGCAATGAGCATCACAGACGAGGGCTTTGCCACTTCTCTCACACCTCGATGCAGCAACAGCTGAGCTGATGCATTCTGCACCTGCCACAGCTTCTGGAGAAGTTTCAGAGGAAGGCCAGACAACAGTAAATTATAGCTGACTAGCTAGACAAAAATGAAGAAGTTTATTCTATCTTTGATGGAAGGAAAATAATATCCCACTGAAACTTTCCCTTCAATGCCTAGTTGTTTCTTCAATGCCTAGAGTTCATAAGGGAAAATAATAAAAAGTCATAATAGTTTTCTTGAGCATGAAAACAAAGCTCAGCAATTGCTTATTTTGTGCTAGGTGTTTTGGTTGTTCTTAACTAATATGTTTGCTCTATGACTTCACTCTAGAATAGTTAGAATATATCAGTATGTTAAGAAAAAACAAACATCTATTACCCCACACCCACTACATTATGTTAGACAGCCTTGTAAACTTTTTATTTGTGCATAGGTTTTTTTAAATGGATCATACTATGCAATGGTATATTGGAATATGATTTTTCATATTTAGTAGTTTACACCTAAAATATTTTAATGGCTGACTAATATGCCATCAAGTAGAGTATAACCTAAGTATTAATGTGTAGATAGACATTTAGATCACTTCTAATTATTTACCATGATAAATAACATTGTAATGAACTTGCTTGTTGTGGGGAAGTTGGGGTTCCTATGGCCAGGATCCTCACTGAACTTAAACCACCTGATGATGTAACTGGCCTGTTGCTGGGCTGCCACATCCACAGCTTTAGGCAATAAGCTATTATTGCGCTATATAGAGAGCCTGGCCCAGTGCTCAGGGCGGAGGCAGAGATGCTAGTGCTCGACCTACCACTGGGAGAACAAGCCGGGTAATAAACCCTTTCACCCCAAAGAACGTTTTACTGTCCATTTCTTTGGCCTCATTGAATCCATAGAGAACTTGCCTGGGGCTGAAACCCATTGGCAAGACACTTGTACATGGAGTTTTCAGTCTGTATCCTAGAGGTAGAATTACTAAGTTAACAGAAATGCATATTTCAAGGCTTTTGAAATATACTAGTACAAGTTAGTTTTGAGACAAGCCTTTTCTCATCACCATATAAATTGCTTTTCACTGCCCATGGGATAGATTGCTCTCAACCAGTGGTGACTAGGGTGGGCTGAAGTAATAAAAAACAGATTCCTAGTACATTTGGAGAGTCTCTGATGCAAGACTACATCTTCACTGATATTTCTACTTATACTTTTTGAATCTTTATTATACCCCTAAAATGATTAGGAAAAAATCCATGTAATCGTCCCTAACTATGAAGAAGATCTGAAGGTAAGCCTCATGCAGGACCAGCTAGATAATTTACAGGCTTACTGCAAAATAAAAATGTGGAATTTTTTATTCAAAAAGTATTGAGAATATCAGTACAGCAATAGAATAGCATTAAAAATCTAGCACAGGGCCCTTCTGAACACAGAGTTCTATGCAACTACACAAGTGTCAGGTGCCAAAACTGGTCTCATCCTCACCCAGAAGTTCTCTGCCATAATTACATCACCAGTTTTTAGATCTACTCATTTATTGCTCATACATTCATATTGTTGCTAAGAGCAGGAGGAATCCTTTATGCAACTGCTAATAAAACCATTTGTAACTTCTCATTAATTATATCCAACCACACTTTGTTTACAATTCATATAGCAGAAAAAAAATCACCTTAATTCTATAAATGAATAATGCCCTCATCTGTTGGTGAACAGTTAAATTACACCAAATACACTTAACCCAGTAAAGATGAAGCTTCCATAAAATTAACATTGAAACACAAACCTCATTCACTAATGCTATTTTTCCACATGCTGTACGTTTGTGCATGTTTGTAAGTACATGTTTTAAATCAGTAAGCACAGTGTACTTTAAAATTTTTTTTAATATAAAAGGTCCTGGTCTGTGTATTTACATTGAATTAAAGAAATCAGCACAAAACTAAAAGAAATCAGGCAATAGACTGAAATTTGGCAGCCAAGAGACATTTAGATTCAGTGCCTCCCTTTTCTATTGCTTTTGGCTTGGTTTCCATGGAAATGTATACTAGCTGCCAGTCAAGATTTTTTGTGGTCTGAGCTACAGGAAAAAAAGTAGAAATAAATACAGATAGGTAATCAGAAGAAATGTTGTCATATTCAAGCCTTAGAAAGTGAATGAAATTCTGAGTGTCCCATCAAGTCCTGAATACTTTTTGCATGTTAAACAGTTTCTGATATGGGTACATTAACTTAAGAAAGACAGAAAATATGTTTATGTGGGCAATATATTAAAACAGCCTTTAGGTGTAATCTTGGTATTTGATTATTTATTCATTAAACAGACCTATATTGAGCACCTGTTACATACCAGATACCATGTTATGGACCAAGGTTACAAAAGAGTTTAGGTTAGTTCATTTTTATATCTGACAAAAGGGTTAAATAAAGTTAACTTATTCAGCATTCAACAAACACTTACAGGGCATCCCCTCTGTGTTGGACATGGAAGAATACAAAGACAAATATAAAAACAAGTAAGACTGTTCCAATGGGGTATAAAATGGAATAGTGGAGGAGGATTAAAGAATTCACAATAATTACAACTTAATGTGAGAGGAAAGGCCCCATCACATAGGTTACAAGCTTCCACAGGTACATTCCATACAATTTAATACAGAGTATGAAGGTACTCTAAATCAAGTTTTAATTGTAGGAGGCAAAAAATTCTTTGTAATCATGTGAGTATGGAATATAAGAGGAAAATGAAAGAATGAAGGGGTAGGCAAATAATTTAAGGGAAAAAAAAGTAAAGAGAGATGATAAGGAAAAAAATTCTAGGAGAAGGGTAGAGAAGAAGAAAGGGGATCATGATATTCTCTATGATGAAGAACCAAGGAGAGACTGGACTGGAGTCAGGCACCTCAAGGAGAGAAACGGAGACAAATGAAGGCCTGTGAAATGTCATTTGAACAAAAACAGGAAAGTGGGCTTATTCTATAATTTCCTGGGTCCACTGTGTAATTGACAGAATCAGGACAAATCCACAGGGAAGGACATCTGTGGAAATGCTCTCCAGTTCTTGGAAGGCGATAGTCCCATATGGAGCATGTAGAGTGGGGGCACATAGAACATGCAGCATGACATGCACCATGCAGGATATACAATCTAAACATCGCTTTCCTTATAACTGCCAACTTTTATATCTTTATTTTATGTAAGGTAAGTATTTAGAATAAAATTTGTGTCCAATTTTTCCTATTAATATTTTCTTTTCATTAACAGAAGCAAATTTGGGGCATCAACTTCATTATTTAAAATCAATAGCCAATATTCACGACTGTTGTGATGAGCGTTGTCAAAGCTATCCCAGATAGAGAGAAGCACCTGTCCATGGACCAAGTAGTTACCAAGGAGATTTAATCAATAAATATATCATTTGGTAAATATGCCAAGATTTCTTATGGAATATGATATTGGCAGGCAACTCATTTTGGATGGTTACTTGGGTCTGCATTTAAAGCCCTGTTAGCAGACAGATCTCCACAATTCCACATTCTTAATGCTTCAAGAATATATATATATATGCACCATTATCTAACAACCACCACCTTAACTTGGAAATTACTCTAAGTCAGAAAAATTAGGACCAGCCAATGATGAGTCAGTCTTCATGCCTGTTAGGCCAGGTTGGAGATTTAAACACCAAAGAGTAATGTTTTATCATTATACGTTGCTTAGCAATGAACTTACAATAAGGTATAAACTCCAGAGATTAAAATATGGTGGTAAAGTTTTTTTTTTTAATTTCTGAATTTGTACTTTAAAATAACACTGCTGTTCTCTAGATGAGAAGATGATAAACATTAAGTTCAGAGAATATTACGGTAATTACAGGCTATCTTACAATGTGGTTATCTTTCCTACTTAAACCATCCACACACATACCCATTCTCCTACCACCATAGCCACCATCAACACCCTTCACTAGTTTTAGTTTCTCTTTGGTCTATAGCCGATTAGCTTCCCTTCATACATATCCATGACAGTCACTGTTTTCAGTGAAATTAAGTTTTGTTCTGTGACAAATTATGAATTCTGTAATTCATAATGCACTTCAAGAGCCCTGGGTGAGTCTAACACATTTGGACTCTAAAAGCAACTTCAAATTGTTTCAACTTGAAAGAGCAGAAAATATGAGCATTAGGGTATGTATCTGACATTTGACTAAAGCATACATGAATTTTAGGGACATTCATAAAGCACTCTGCAGAGCCATAGGCATGAGGACTGTAGAAAAACTCCCCAGAGCATCTTTTATCTAAATACAGAACTGAAATGGAAAGTTTGTCACCCCATATACACACACGGATGTTTCTACCACAGTGGTTTTACTATAAAGCAGGTGCTAAAGACATCAGGTTACTGTGGCAGCATATGAGAAGTGCTCAGTCTTCACAATCCTTTCTGGCTTTGTGCTCACATACATTATAAGAACTTTCTCCATTAAGCCATTTTTATTCCCAGCTGCACATGAATTTTTTAATGGATGTCCAGTATATACCATCCTTTGTTTTTCCTCCTAGAACTCAAAATACTTTATAGTTAAAGTCCTACCAGTATTATTGTCATTGGATCCAAAACTACAAACCTTTTAAACATGGGAAGAGAGGGTGAGCTGGAGGGTAGAGGTCAGGGAGAGAGCCTCCTTTCTTGGTACTTTTAACTATACATGTCAAGATTCTTGGAGGTCATACTGCTTAGATTTTGGAAGGAACTGCTGTTGTGTTCTTCTGCCTCATGATAATTTGAAGCATTAACTGCAGAGCTCCTTCACCCTGGAAAATATCCCTAGGGTTTCTCAAAGGAGGAGGGCTTGTGAAAGCCAGTAGTTATTTTTTACCATCTCTCTACCCATAGCGCAGGAAGTTCTCACGTTTGGTTTGCAAATTGCATTTGCTAAATTTCTGTGGCAGCCTGTCAGAAAAAGAAAGAAGGGGTTTTGTAAACTGAGATTAACTAAATAGTGTGGTCTAATCCCGCCTAGTTTGTGTTTATGCATGCTTCACTGTGGGATTTGCGGCCTCTGCTCATGGAAAGACAGAATAAGTGTAGTGAACACAAAGAATCCAGGCTTTGTGTTTCTGGAATTACAAGCAGGTTCAGGTGTGAATCCACTGGCAGATTTAACTGAAAACAAGATGCAGAAATAGAGAATGGTAGAAGAAATCAAACTTTCTCTTAGCTTTCATGAAGATGCATTAAAAATTATCTCAAAAAAGAGGAACATCCTTACATACCTCATTATGAGAATAAAGACATATTTTTTTTTTTTGATAGAGAGCAGTCCCGGCCTTGTTCTTTCCCTACAGCGGTTTCCTCCCTTTCGGACCCTAAATTCCTGCTACCAGACACACCACTCCAATGTTGGAGGTCTTTTTTTTTTCCTCTGCCATGCATCTGGAACATTCTTATACTTATAACCCATCAGGCTTGTCAATGAAGAGATGGCAGTAATTGACAGAGGGCAGTGACTGTGTCCTGAAAGGTTAAGAGTAGAATGTAAGCTATGTCTAAAATGTTCCCACCAAGTCTATTCTGCCTTATTAAGCTGTTTCAAAGACTGCATTCATTCTTCTCCACTCCAGATCAAGTTGACTGATAAAGAGCCCTTATTATTTCTTCTCACCTGGATAAGAAAGGGTCTACTTGTCATGAGAGGCCCTTTTGTTAGACTGGTGTATGTCCTTTGTGTTCATGTTTTCCTTTGGTCCTTCACTGCCTCCTGGATTTTATGAGTTTTCACCTCAGGAAAGGTGAGGGCAGCGAGGGAGCAGGACTGTGGTATCTTGAACCACACACAAAATGGATGGATATGACACTAAGAGGAAAGAAGGTCAAATAAGAAAACCCATGTATTTGTGTCCTTATCATATTCCTAACTCATAACAGATCTTGTCAGTGATATAATAAAGCTGAATGATGTAGAAGGAAGGGAAGAGGAACAGGTCTGCTTTGTTCAATGTAGTGCAAATGATGCGTTAAAAATATCCAACAAATACAAAAAAAATCCTTATGGATTGGGCCAGCCAGCAAAAATTGCACCTTTTATAACTTTCTATGATGTGAAATACTATGTGGCCTTTAAAATTGGTGATGAACAAGGAAATTTAACAATATGTCAAATAATATTCTCATTCTATGATTAAGTAAAATTATAAATCAGAAAGCAGTTTGTCAAACTCTGGATAGAACATGGCAGACTGAACAATTCGCTTGTCTTTGTTCCAATTTGAAATACCACTTACGTTACAAGAAAAATTTTTTCTAAGGTATAAATTAAAAGAAAGCAAAAAAGGAAAGGAGATGACAACCAACTAGACATGCCAACAAATGTTGGAAGCTGGGAAGTGGACAAAGGAGCAGTAACTGGCCAGGTGGAACAGAGAGGTGGAAACTCAACCAACTGCAGAGAAGGGTGGCCAGGATCATCCAATTTTATGATGTATTAAATTAAATACATGCAATGTTGGTAGATATAGATAGATGATAGATAGATAGATAGATAGATAGATAGATAGATAGATAGATAGATAGATAGATAGATAGATGATAGATAGATGCATGCTTTGGGCATCAAGAAAACTCAATTCAAATAGTTTATACAGCAAATATCAAGTGTTTTTAGCCAGTGTATTCCATAAAATAATTTGGAAAATCATGTACCCACTCATTTTTAAGTTGACATTACAGAATTTTTATCACAAGTTTAGTTATTAGCAAAGTATACAATATCTGGCATAACATAAATAGTTGTATATCTTTAAAAGTTCTTAATCTCAATTTTGAATATATACAATGGCATGTTAATACCTTTGCAATTTTATAGCCTCTGTCTTTTTAAGACTGCATTAACAATACCTTCCTTAATAATTATCCTCTTTCTCTGTTGAATTTGTATTCCCACTACACCACCCTCACACCTATAGTAATGAAGTATATATTTTTATGCTTGAAAATCTTTTACTGATCTTGTATTGCAGTTCTTAGCAAGAAAACTATATTAAATATTTTAAACTTAAAAATTAATTTCCTGATACTACAAAGCTCAATGTAATCAAAATACCTTCTAGTTGAGTTATTATATAAAGTCATGAGAGGCCCTTTTGTTAGACTGGTGTATGTCCTTTGTGCTCACGTTTTCCTTTGGCACTTCACTGCCTCCTAGATTTTATGAGTTTTAAATTACTGTAGATTTTGACAAATTATTAAACATAAGTCAAATTTCATTGTAAATGCAGCTCTTAATTAGAGAAATGGGGGATTGGCTTTGGTGTTGCAATTAAAGGAGGTGTCTTGAAGCTGTATTACACATTGGGCAATGAACCTTGGTAAAACTGGGGATGGGTGAGTGAGTGGTAAATCTCTCCTTTGCAAAACAGAAAAGAAGTGATTTTGAAAAAGCAAGTGGGAAAGGAGAAGCACCACATCTTCATTTCACATGGGTTCCAAAGCCAATCTACTTTAGGAAAGAGTATTTAGAGAATCTGAGGAATTGGAAACTGATTTCTTTAAAGCTATCCACCACCCATTTACCCTTGGAAAGTCTGTAATTCTCCAGGGTACTGGTGCTTGGTTTGAAAACCACTGGTTTCAATAATGAGGTAATTTACAATCATTGAAAGTACAAGCAGAGATAGGCAGCTCCAGTGTTGGTTAATTCAGCAACCCAGTGATGCCATTAAGGACTCAAGTTATCTCCAGTTTTTTGTGCTGCCATCCTTAGTGTGAACACTTTCCTTTCAGGGAAGCAATCCTCCTGGCTGCAAGTTAAAAATTGTTCTTACAGGTCACACCTGGATATAAAAATGTCCAAAGAAAGAAAGAAGCCAACTCTTTCTGTGTTTATCTCTTAAGAGAAGAGAATCCTTCCCCTGACTTCTCTTTAGTGTCTCCTCTGTTAGACAGAGAAGCCAAGCCGACTTCTCTTCAGCGTCTCGTTGGTCAAGATTTTATCACATGCCTATGCCAATAACTTGCAAGGGAAACAAACATGACTGGCTTAGATGATTTAAGATCTACCCCTGAGGCTGATGACAGGGTCAGTCCCTCCCTCCAAAGCACATGGTCATGGGGATGGGAGGGATGGGAGGACACCTGACCACATTTCTGGAGGAAGGATGAAGATAGTTGGGGATGTACACTGAAGAAACAATTACATGTCTCCAGAAATGCATGTTTTTAAAGCCTGAAGGAACACACTAGTATGTTTTTATCTGTGGGAGTGTAACTCCTGGGGGGAAAAATTCTGGGGCAAAATACCTTTGAAACCAAAATCAGTCAAAGGGAGAAATAAAGTTAAGAAACCCGTTTATTTCTTATAAGCAGTCATCTCTTGACCAGGCTGCAGCAGAAGAGAGCTCCGCCCAACCTCTCCGGTCCAGATAAACCCTCACATGCCCTTGTAATTACCTATTGATATGGAGATGGACCAATATTCTCCACCCCTTGGAAACACCTATTGATATGCAGATGCATTAAAGACAGGTGAGAGATTCTGAAAATATTATAATTTTACCCACAGGGAAGTTTTTTAACATTCTTCCTTTTGCTTATTTCTTTTAAAATTTTTCCCAGAATTTGTAATAAGAAACACAAGATAAAAATTTTGCCAAAATACTTGATGTGTTAGATCATTATGACAATATTTGAGTGAAGGTAGAAAGAGCAATCTTTGTGTGACCATCTGTACAGGGCAAGAGAGATGATATTTGTATTCTTTTCCTTTCCTGTCATCACGATTTAAATACATTTTTATTAAACATTCAAAGAAACTTCTGTTTCTTTTGAAAATAAGAACATGTTATTTTTAAGGAAGAAATAGATTTTTTTTTCCCCAGGAACCTGCGCTTGAGGTTATGTATAATTTGAGTGATCTGATTCATGAGATAATTAGTTCTCACTAATGCATAATTTCAAATATCACAGGTGAAAAGGAAATTTAGGGCCACCACTCTGTGCCTATGTTCAGATACTTTCTAATAACTAAGGTTCTGCAGATGTGATGCGAAGTATACGCCTACTCTTTTAAAGGTAAAGCAAATAGTTTTGTTAGTGTTGATTCACAAAGCTGAAAACAACCACGAGAAGTCACCTGGTCCATTCCCCACCGATATCCTGAGTAAGTCTAAATAAGACCAGAGATATAAGAAATAACCACTTTTAAAGTTGTCCAGAGCTGATTTCAAAGTTTGATGGTCCAATGTACATTATAAAACCCCTACAATTGGATTTTATAATGTAACTGTGAATCAGTGAACATTAGGGCTTGAGATGAGCAAGACAAAGCCTCAGAGAGGTGTAAGAGGAAACAACGTTGTAAAGAAATAATTGCCGTGTAAACCATCGGTGACCATGCGATATAAAGGGCCAGGGAAGGTTTGGGTCTTCATGTTTCCACTGCCTAGAAAGAAAGCTCCTACTAACAGGCATCAAAGCAAATGGACGACAAAACATAGCTATCCTGCCCAGAGTGCATACTTCATGCCAAGCCCCGTACTTTACAATCATAAACTCATCTGATGCCCCCAAACTCCAAGGTGAAGAAACTGAAGCAAAGAAAAGGTAAAATGACTCACCAGTCAAGAAGGTTTGCATGAGAACTGAGACTGAAACCAGGCAATGCTCCTGTCTTTTCAATGCTACAATATATGCCTCAGTACTGCTAGGGTATCAGGAGATTGTGTAGTACATTGAGAAAAAAATGATGTAAGGAGTAGGTGGATCAGGGCTTGCGATATCCTTGGCCCTTTGTATTGCGTGGTCACTGATCGTTTATATGGCAATTATTTCTCTACAAAGTTGTTTCCTCTTGCACCTCTCTGAGGCTTTCTTGCTCATCTCAAGCCCTAATGTTCACTGATTCACAGATACATCACCAAATCCAACTGCAGGGGTTTTGTAATGTAGGATGGGCCACAAAACTTTGGAATCCTGGCTGTGTCACTTATGACCTTGAGCCATTCTCTTAATCTCTCCAAAAATCTAGTTTTCCTCTGCAATAAAATGGAACAATGAATACTACATGAAGAAAGACCTGAAAAGATATGGAGACAGGTACATGCGAATTCCGTGTCCCTAGCCTCCAGGGAAATAAGTAACAATTTTCCCATTTTCTATAAAATTGTATTGGGAGATATAAAAGAAGAGTTGAATAAATAAAGCACTAGAATGTTCATAGATTTATTTTTTAAAGAACTGCAAGACATTTGGCCATTCAACTTGACAGAGGTTATGAAGTTGCACCACCACCATCTCCTTAGTCATCTTTGTATATTCAGTATCTAGCAAAATGCCTTGAACTTGGTAAAGTCCCAACTCTGGTTGCTCACTGAGTGAGAGAATGAATGCCAGTGAGGACACACACATGGGAGGACCACAAAGCTCCTGGAATCCCTGCTCGTGCATCCCAGTATTGTTCTCAGACAGCACCCAGCTTCCCTCTTCACCCGCTACTCTCTGAGTCACGGAGTCTCCTTCCACAGAAAGTCCCTCTTTTCAGGGGTCTCTCATTCTGAGAAAGTAATTTACATGAGCAAATCTAATCCCTATGTTCCTCTCCACAGCCCAGTAGATACAAATGCAATTATAAAGATGAAGTTGAAAGCTCAGAAAAATTAAGTCATTTGTTTGTGTGATCAAAAAGCCACAACAGAGCCAGTAATAAACAAAAAGAACAGAACTCTTTGGTATACAAACCCGAAGGCACTCACACCACTTTCTAGTACAGCTTGTTTCCAGGTGCACATTTATGGTTTTGGTTACTGAATCCTTAAATGTGGCACTTACGATGCTCTTCAAGGACTAGTTTACAAACTGAATAAAAACACCTAGCTTAAGAGACTGAATTGGCCAAGTCTCTGTGACTTTCTCTATTTGGTGTTTGGAAAATGCCAAGACAGGAAACTACCTAACAAATCACATAATCATGAAAAATAAAATTAATATATTCTGAAAAGAGCCATTTGGTTTTCTGGAACTGTATCTATTTACATAGGCAAACTTAACATTACATGAGGCTTTATTACATCTCAAACAAGAACAAAAGTCCCAAACCCTACACTTTCAACCAGTTCTGTCCTGTGGCCATGAGGCTTAAGAAGAGAGGTCATAGTCAGTTTTGACTGGCTTAGGAGATCTGCAAACTTTCCCCACCATCTATTATTCATTTTTAATCATTTTTGAAAACTGCTAAATTGATTTAACTTTAAACCATTAAATAGTCTTTGAAAAGTGAATTAGTAAAATTAATTTGGCATCCTGGTAAAATGGGAGACTTTCTGGTTCTTAGTTTTTCCTTAACCAATCAGCCTTGAATCTTAATTGAGAGGCATAAGTTTTTCCTTGGAATTCATTCTTGATTCAGCAAAGGTGCCTCTGATAAGCTACTCATCTCTACCTTGTCAACAAACTACCTCAGCCATAGTGTCTTGTGCTCAGTTCACCTTGGCTCTGATCTAAAGAAGGGAGATTTTATAATAAGATTTGCAATTTAATGAGCACATGCAATATGGGGAGCACTGTCTGAGCACCTTCTAAATGAAAGTACATTAAACTTCACCACTGCCACTGAGCCCTGCATCATTATACAGAAGCGAACTGAGGCCCCCAGAGGGTGAGCAACCAGTCTGCATTCAACTAACTGGGAAATTAATAATCTGCACTCAGGTCTGTCTGATTCCAGACTCCAAGCCCCTTCACCAAATCACCTTTTCAACCATTCATCACTTACTTAAAGGCTCTGCTTTCAGTCTCTGTGGGAAAAGAAACCAGAAACAACAACTCCCCAACCAAGTAAATAAATAAATAAAATATAAGGATCTCCAACTCCTAAGACATTTTTTTTCATAAATCACATGGAAATAGATAGTCCTTGACTATACTATTTTTTTTTCACATTTCAAATTAACTTCTAGAAACAAGAGCTGGTTGATTTGAATATAAGGCTAGATTTATTTAATGCATCTCAATTACAAAATGTGCCATTGATTCAATAAAAACTCCTTGGTGAGAAAATAAGTTATCAGATGTATTCTGACAGTGGTTGTAAGATAATACATGTGTTTGGGAATCAAGAAAATATGGTTAATAACACTAGCTATATGGTGACCACTTTAACAAGGCTTCAGTTTGTAAACTAGCCCTTGAAAAGCATCATAAAATCTATGTACATAATTGTTGAGTGAGTACATAAATGAATAAAAATTTTCTAGAAAAAATTGTCAATAAATAATTTTGGACAGAATTTAACATGAGCCCAAATTTAAACTAATTTTATAGTAGCACCACTTGCTCCACAACCCTACCAACTTACGATTTGGGAATTGTCACCCTTTTTTATTTTAGCCATTTTTGTGATTATGAAATGCTAACCCTTCATAGTTTTAAATTTCATTTCCTGTTTACTAATGCTGTTGAACCCTTTTTAATATCCTTATCTGTCATTCTTATACATTCTTTTGTGAAGTTTTTGTTCAAGCCTTTTGCCCATTTCTTACTGAGTTGCCTTTTTACTGATAATTTGTATGAAATGATCTCTTCTGCACGTGATGCTTTGTCAGCTGTGTGAATTGTGAATAGTTTCTGCCAGTCTGTGGTGCAGTTATTCATTTTTTGGTCATGGCTTTTCCTAAACAGATTGTTAGTTTTGATGAAGATTATTTATGAATACTTTTCTTTCATAATGTATCCTTTTTTTGTCTACTCTCTAAGGAATCTTTGCTTGCCTCAAGGTTATGAAGGTAATCTCCTGTGTTTTCTTCTAGATGTTTTGGGGTTCTTTTACATGTCATTTTTATTAATAATGTGAGGTAGAGGCTAAGGTTCATTTTCCATATGAATATTCACGTGTTCTACCACTATTTGTTAAAAAGACTTTTCCCCGTGAATTCCCCACTGACTGAGTGCTTTGATGGACAGCAACTGGTTATATGTGTGAGTCTATTTCTGAGCTCTATTCTGTTTTACTGATCTATTTATTCTATTCTTACATCAATGACTCAGTGTCTTGATTATTTTACTTTTATGATTCACCTTGAAATCAGGTAGTATAAATCTTTGTACTTTGCTCTTCAAGATGATTTTGTCTATGCTAGATTCTTCACATTTCCATGTAAATTTTAGAATTTGTCAATTTCTTCAAATGTTTTAGAATTTATCATTTCTTCTTAAAAAGTTTTTGTCTTTTTAGACTGTGATTAAGACTGAATTCTGTAAGTCATTTTGGGGAAAATGGGCATTTTAAGAATACTGAGCCTAATAGTCCACAAACATGGCTTATCTCTACTAATATAACTTTTTAATTTCTCTTAGTAACATTCTATAACTTTCAAGGTAGGGTCTTGCACATTTTTCATTGCACATTAGGCTTATTCTTAAGTATCAGGTTTTGTTTGTTTTGATGCTACTGCAACTGGCATTTTTTTCAAATTTTATTTTATCTTATTTACTTCATATGATTTTAATAGTCTAACCAAAATAAACAGAGATGCTCTGCCCTCTATCTTATAAACCAGTAAGTTGCCTACAAGTTATTTGGTGAGCTACAAAAGGCCCTGTGATTTCCCAAGAAAATCACAGGATCCAAAATCTCACAACTGAAGTCAGTCTTTGGGAGTAAAGTATTCCCTTAGGAAGACTCTTTTAAAATGCACATGCCATTACAGAGGACCTAATAAACCCTAAAGCTACTACCTTAAATTATGGTCTTATTTATTATATCGCAAGTTTTTACCCTGGAAGCAATGAACAACAAAACAAAAGAATATTAGATAAGAAAATTAAGTATTGAAGAATAAGATATATTTTTTATTAGAAAAGCAAAAATCAGTAAGAGAAAACAAATTATCTCTCCTGAGAAACTTTGCTGACCATAACAGCTTATTTAAGCCAGTCCTACTGACTTACTCTTTACTTATAAATAAATATTTTTTACCAAATAAATATTTCAAGGCAAAGCTAAGTTATTACCAAATAAATAGTTCAAAGCAAAGCTAACTTATTTGTAGTACATGTTGAATAAAGAAAGTAAGGTGGCATTTCTAGGGAGCGCCCCAAAATACCACCCCTACTGACCTACATCTATTCCTCCTCCTTTCAGGCTTTCAACAAGTACTATTAGAATCACTCCTTTGATTTAGAACATTGCTCCCCCAATGTCAGTGGGCCATGAAGAAAGAAATACTCTCAAGGACCCTAATGTTGATATTAGATATATTTAATGTTTAAATGTGCAACCATAATAAGAGCAGGTATAAGTATTTTATATGTATAAGACATGAAACTGTAGAATCAAAGAACTTTACAACTTCAATTGAGTTAAATGAAATAATAAACCAATGAAAATCAAATTTATAACATTAATTTAAAGTGATGGACATTAATTGCTAGCCAAAACATCAATATAATATTGAATCTTGGGTCATAGGTTTTTTTGAATTTAGATGCCTGCAGTATAGGACACTGAATGGTGACTCAGTTTCTTAAACATTTGTCTCCACATGAAGTGCTGAGAAATCTTCTGTAGAAAATATATATTTCAGTCTATAATCTCAGATATGCCAGAAGTTAATTTTAATTTCTGTATCTTAAACTATTTTCTGACTCTAAGCCCCCATTCCAATAGGCTTACAGCACAAATGAAATCTCAGACTTCCAGGATATCTCCCCCTAATGAATAGGTATCTCCTCCCAAATGAAACCTCAGACTTCCAAGAAACACAGGGTGTTTCCTGGTGTCAATGCATCGGGAAGGGAGGCAAAAGGACACAGCTCTCAGGCATCAGTCTTCCCAGACTGCTGCTAGAATGCCTGTCTCTCTTTCCTGCTTTTTCCTTCACAGGCTGCTGCCTCTGTGTCATGCTTTGGGGCAAAGGAATCCCTTCTTCTCCCCACTTATTACACAGCCCCCCTTCTTGGGGAAACACTTCTCTTCCAGAACAACACTACCAGAAAGCTACGGGCAGGTTTCCTCTATTCTTAGGTCCCACAGGTCCCACCTTATTCTCCTGCAACATAGACTGGGCCTGTAATCTTTCTTAGCTGCTTCCCTCTAATTAAGAGAGCTAGAGGGGGTGTGAATTCTGACCTGGAGGAAGCACCGAAAGAAAGATGTCAGAGAGACAAATGACTGACATCCTAAGAAATAGGCAGCTAAGCCCATATCCCATTTCTACTCTACTGGTTTTTTGATTTACCAGTGAGCAAATCATCTATAAAATGAGTAACAATAATTGATATGATACATATAATGATCCTGGCACAGTGTAGCAGTTCAAAAAATTGTAAGTATTATAATTATTATACTCTGGACTCCAAAGTAAGAACATTATCACCTAAGCTCCTAAAGGCTTCATTGAACAGTATTTATTGAACTGCAGAATTAGAACCAGATACATTGTAGTTACATAGGAGATACATAATATGCTCTCCTTGCCTACAAGTACTCCATTTGAAGAGGGTCTTTAGACCATGTAAATTACAATTTTTGAGAGGTGTAGAAAGAACTAGAATTCAAAAGGCCTGGGCTCTTGCCCCAGTTTGCACAACATATTTGCTGTGGTTCATAAGCGAATCACTTGACTACTCTGAATCTCAAATTACTGCTCTTTAAGGCAGAGACGATGTTTTCTATTATGCCTGCCTCAAGGATTGTTATAACAAATAAGATGTGTTAGGGCACTAGTAAATGTAGGACATGATTAGTGATTTTCTAAATCAAAGTGACATTTCATCCAATTCCCTCATTTTACAGATGACAAAACAGGATCCCAGAGAGATTTTGTGATCACCTAATACGTTAACAGTTAGAGCTGGGACTTGCACTGAGGATTTAAGATGCCTCTCTCCCAGGCAGTTGGCATCTGTCACCCACACACACACACGCACAACCTACCACATCGTCACCTCCTCCTTAAAAAATAAAGCACTACATAAACACTAAAAATCAATCTTGAGTTCTCCTTTAAAATGCTGATGTGCTGGAGTAGGAAAGTACTCATGGTTTAGCATCGAGGAAGGTTCCATAAAGATGAGTTCCCAGAGCAGGTGCCCTGCAGCTCAGAGGATCTCATTTCAGTTCCCTGTCCAGTGCCATTGTTTATGAGCACAGCAATAAACTTTCCAGCACTCAGCACTCCCTGGGACGTCTTTAAAGGGCTCCCCACTCTCCTACGCTGCCCTAGAAAGCTAATTAGTGAGCCTATCTCAGATCCTTTACTTGAAAGTTTCAGAGAGCTGTGCACTTTGTGGGACTATCAGTCGTTCCCTACTTTTCATGAGGTGCCTTATTTTGGCCAGTACAACACCCTGACACCTCTGCTCACTCATGAAAACTCTTACCCCAGCTCATTTAGGCCCTGTTTACAGGAGAAAGTTTTACTCTCAGTACTTTTGACTTGGAGCACTACTTGGAAAGATTCATCTCATAAAGTCTTACAGTTTCTTTGTTGGCCTTATCATGACCTGAACATTTTGTTAACAAAGCACCCCGTTGATGTTTTGACCACAAGAACTAATGTGCTTGGGGCTGATGGTGTTGCCAAAGTGGTGCTTGCTCCTAAAAAGGGAAAGTTTTAATTCTATTTTCAAAGTAAGTCATCTTACCCCTGCTATATTAGGAAATGTCATAAATCAGTCCAAGAAGCCTGCAGTGTGTGGGTGAGCAGTGTTGGGAGGAGGGGTGTATGAATTCCTTTTTGGTCAAGCCTTCCCAGTGTCACAAATCTCACCTCCCCATGGGGGAGGTAAGTGAAGTCCACTTGTGTGAAGTGCAACAGCCCTAGTTAAAATGAGCTTGAAATTGGGCTTTTAATTACGGAATATACAAAGGTATTCTCAGTGGGTGCAGCCAGGCTAATAAACAGTAACTGGGCAGAGACTACCAAATACCAAAGGTGGTCAGAGGAGCAAGAGACAAAGGCAATGATTCAGTTCATTCCCTGGACACAGTCACTCTCAACTCAGGAGAGCCCTAAAAATGATTCCTGTAAGAGTGAATTCTTAGAGCTGACTGCCTACCTGCACCAGGAGTGAAGGCAGAGATCTCACTTGAAGGGGAGAGATATTGCCTCATTCATTGCAGGTGCCCAAGGGAAGGAGCTTAAAACAGCAGAGGGGCTATGTACGGGGTGGGGGCCCAAGCCTCCTCTCAAGCACAGAACCCATAGGGAAAGACTCCAAAAAGAGGCTGCTGGAGACTTTCAACGATCAAACCCCATTATCTCAGGTGCAAGGCAAAGCAAGTCTGTGCCAGATCGTTGAGTG
This sequence comes from Manis javanica, assembly GCF_040802235.1. Taxonomy (NCBI): domain Eukaryota; kingdom Metazoa; phylum Chordata; class Mammalia; order Pholidota; family Manidae; genus Manis; species Manis javanica. The sequence continues at coordinate 46,398,652 of NC_133168.1, read as the reverse complement.
GTGGGAAGAGTCCCAGTTCTCTTAAGGAAAAGTCCGCCAGAAAGCTGAAGTAAAGAAGACATGCTGCCCAGACAGCAAGGCTCTGGGCGTAGATAAATATTCTAACCCTCTACTCTGTGGAGACTTGAGGGTCACAAAGGATGCCCTGACTCTTATCAAGAACACCTTTTCCTTCTCCAAAAGCTTTCACCCAATCCTGAAAAATCATCTTCCTTCCCTCTCTTTTGCAGAAACATTCTCAACCCCATCATGCTTTGATGAATCTGTGTGTTCTGGAGTCTTTGTCAGTATGTAATACTTCATTCTATAAAGTTATAAAAGCTTTCATGTTTTACATGTTTTATTTATAAGTTAGTTGTCTCCTTTTTTTTATCTCCATTGGTTTGTAAATTCATTGATAGCAGGAACTGTCTACAGTTTCTTCTAAATTTCCCTTTATCCCACGGAGTTGGCTCTTAAAGTATCTTTTGTCTGACAGGATGACTTGCTGTTTTTAGCAGATTGTATCCCTTACCTCTAAGTGTTGACAAAAAGTCATTAAAATAAAGGAATCCGTGAAGAAGAGAAAAGAAGGGGAGTGAGCACTGTGGCTCAGTGAGCTGTCTCAGTGCCTCAGTTCTCTGCAAACAGACCGGATCCCAGAACATTCTCCACTCACAGGACACCGAGGACGGTCTAATCTTGGGAAACACGCCTTTCCCCACCTCCAGAGCCAACATGGCTGACAATCTTTTCTATTAACTATACAATAACAATAACAATCCCACTGGAACAATGGTGCCCTTTTCTTTGAGGTCAGAGTTCATCTAGTCCATCTACATTCCTGAGCCTTTTAAAGTTAAGCCTTCTTGCTCCACGGTCCTATCCACAAAATACTTTGATAGGTAGCAATCTGTATTAAGGTGAAAAATAGCTGGTAATGACCCAAACATGACCTTAATAAGAAAAAATTCTGATATGTCCTAAATTAAGTGACATAAGGGCAAGAGAGTGAGGGAAAGAGACAAGGGAAAACCAATAGCTGCAGGCCACAGCTAACCAGAGACTCCACAATCCCGGATGAAGTCATTTCAACAATCACCTAAGTCCCCAGAACTGCTGCATCCCCCTTCGGTGTGACCAGTATCTGACCATCATCCACGAGCCTTCTCTATGGACTAACCACCTATCCCTGGACTTTCTTGGCTTCGCTTTAGCCCACCTTCCTTATCTATAGTCAATGTGAATTTAAAGAACTTTCTTTCCTTGGGACCCCTCATAAATGTGCCCTGTTTCTTGAGTCTGCTGGACACTTGTCTCTGTTAACTGGCCTTGCAGCTGGTGAAGCAGAAACGTTCTGTCCCCAGGACTCAGTCCTTATTCTAGCAAGCGTCTGTTAAGGCTCAATACACACTTTCATTTCATATCTCTCAGTCTTTAGAGTTTTTGATTTGTCAACCCAATATGCCTAAAATAGACAGAAAATTCTCCTTTACTGGAAGTAACCAAACAGAAGTTGGGTGGCAATACTTAGCAAGGCTATTGTCAAGAGAATTAAAAAACTGGGGACTACCATTTTTTATCTACCAGTAACATATCTACCATAACTACCATTTATCACATACACTTCCAACTATTAGAGCTTAGGATTATGAATCTTTCTAACAGAAGAAAGATAAAGATTTAGGTGACACATTTCTGCCAGCTCAATAATGAAACCAGAGGGATATTTCACTCAGACACAAACTCTAAATTCAAAGTAGTGATTCAAATTAGTGATTGGGGATGATAACATTTCTACTCTTCAACTTATAGAGAAGATTCAAAAAATAATGTAAGAAAGATTACAATAACATTAAGTGCTAAAAGAGTTTTATGTTTTGAGCAGAGGTAATCACTAAAATATTCCTTAAAAAAAAAAACTCATCTTTCTAAATGCGTGTCCTACTCATGGAACAATGAGCATTTTAAATCTTGAGAAAACTGTGTTCTTGCAAATACTCATTACGTAAATAGTAAAACATAAAGTAAAATATAATTTGTTTAGAATTTTCCAAACAAAAGATTTTACTGCTTAGGGAATGCTCTTTGCACTTTAAACTATTAAATTAAGCTTTGTAATTACTGGGGCTTTGTCATTCAAGCCATGTTCCTATTACATGAAAAGACAATAGGACAGAGCTCTAATGGTCAGATTAAGACAAGCAATTCCCAAGACTCATAAACCACAGAGCTGTGTGGCCGAGTGACATCAGCACCTGCCTCAGAACCATATCATGCATATGCAATTGTTGAAGAAAACACACACTAATTAATTAATAAGTGTATTGAAAGTATATGTATCATTTTTCTTTCTATACGTTATAACTCTAGCCTATGCTTATGTTCTCTAAATGATCAATTTAAGGACTAGTAATTTGAGAAATATTTTGTTTAAAAATCTAACACTAAATTTTCCTTACTAAATGCTTCTTTGATAAACTACCCATGAATGCTGATAATATCAAGTTTACCTTACTAATGGCTACAATTACTATGATCTGGATTTTAAAGAAAAGGTATTTACTAATTGCACACAATACCTAGCTTTTTGGTGCCTATTACAACTTGAAAAGCATAACATATACACAAGTATATTTTTTAATTTCTAATAAATATTCACAATTGTTTATCTGTATAGATTATCTAAAATGACCAAAAAATAAAATTTATGAAATTATGATTTCATGGGTCAATGATCAAGAAATATAATCATTGAAGTTTTTTTCTATAAAGTTGTATTTTTTCCTATTTCTTTCATTTCAAATTATCTTTAATCACTTTACCACATAATATGATCTATTTGAACAAAGCTGGTTTGAAGTTTTATTAGTGATTCAAGCATATTTATTCTTATTCATTACAGATTTTTTTTTATGCCCTTGCCCTTTTTTGGTATAGAAAATGGATTAGGCAAAGGCCTATGGTCCATAGAAATAGTCCATGACTGAAAAGCAACTCTGTGAAAGCATGAATCTCAATTTGTATGGTTTTTAAATTTTTCTGCCTCAATTATTAGGCCTCAGTAAATTAAAATGTGTTCATATTTTAAAGTGTTTGAAATTCACAATAATATTTCAAAAAGGAGAAATTTTAAACCCATTTTTACTTGCTGAGTGCTAAATAAATATCTTTGAAAAGTATGTGATTCCTTTTCATTTGCGAATTGTTTCATATTTTTACTATGCATGACATCTGGCATTTAGTCTTTCAGCTAAAGACTGAAGATACCTGAAGATACCTACTTAGGTTGATATTATTTAAGATAACAGACATTTTGATTTCCTTTTTCATGGTTAAGTTTATTTTTCGAGAAATGGGAGAGTAGAATGCTTACTGTGATAATGAACAGCGAGCCAAGTGGGAAGAAGCCAGACATATATGTTGTCCTGGAAGCCAACAAGAATGTGTTTCTAAAAAAGAGGACAGGATCAATGTTGTCACATGTGCTGATTCAGTCTAGGAAGAGTACTCTGATTGATTCAAATTAGTTTAAGCAAAGCCTGGGTATACCCATTCTCTCTGGGGCTCCACTTAAACCACAATAAAGAAATAAAAAAAGATCTGAGCCTACATAAACAGAGAATGGAAGCAGAGACCACAGCAGGTGAGCAATATACTGTTGGAAGATGAAGAGTAGATGGATGAGCAGTAACTGACTTAACTGAGGAAAGAGCTCCGAGCCTTCACAATTCACAAGTCCTTAAGAAACAACACAATTCCTGCTGCAGATCCCTCAAAAGGATCAAGCACTGAGGGTGTGCTTCTGAAGGGTGGGGGAACTGATAGGGAAGGAACTGGGAGAAAATTTGTATAAGGAAAAGTTAGATGTCCCAAATCATTTCCCAGGCTCACATACTTTGAGATTACCCCTCTCACACCCTGAGAATTCTGAAATAAGAGTAAAGAGAATTCTGTAGAGCTTGAAACAGAGAAGTTTAGTAGGTTTGCCAGGCAGAGCTGAAATGGGGGCTGAGATTCCAGACTAAAGATCTGGAGTATTATATAAAAATATTTATACTAACAGTGGGACTCCCAGCTCCTTATTCCACTCAGTTCTGGAAAGCTCCAAGCTGGGTGATGTTCTCCAAGCAGGAGAAAGGAGGAAACTGCCTGGAGCCAAGAAAAAAGGCCTGCAGACACCAAAGAAACAACTGGTTTCCCAACTCTTTCTACCTAGTGACTCAGGGACACATGTGCCACACCTACTTAAGCTTCCAGTCAACTGTACTTTCAAAGGAGATTGAATAAAAAGCCTCTAGCATGAAGTCAAAGTCTAAAATGAATAAACAGAATATAGGTAAATTAGAAGATAGATACTACATGGAGAAAAAAACAGTCACAGCTTTGTTTATATGGGAAGCCGACTCTAAGATGGAGTTAGGTGTGCAGATCTACTAGGGAGAGAAAGTCCTTGGAGAGGACAAAATCAGGGGTGGGCAGGGGAAGGAGTCAGGCTGCAAGGGCAGCCCCATGACAGCCTCAGCATCAGTCTCTGGGGCTAAAACTCCCCAGGGTTGTCCCAAGTTGAGCCCAAGATGGCAAGCATTCGTGTTCCATGTGAACACTCTTAGGATGACTACCATCCCAGAAAGAGGTGATCTCGGAGGAGGTGGCCCTCTGCAGCTGAAATGATCTTTGAAGGGTTCACTGTTAAAGATTCTCTGCCCACGGCACTCCCAGTAGCGAAGACACCAAGTCTTCCCTTGAAGGATTCCTTCATGGTGCATTCCAGGGTCCACCAAAAAACTTCAGAGAAACTATAATAAATATCTTGAGGTCTTGAGGTTACTAAAAGAAGGTATTGTTACGCCTGATGAAACATGAGAAGAATTCTGTATCGGTTTTTTAAATATACAGTATTCTGCAAACATAAAAGAGGTCCTAAAATTTTTAAATATCGTAACAAAAAAAAAAAAAAAAACTCCAGGGGAAGAATGGAGGATAAAATTGAGAAAATATTTCAGAAAATGAAACAAACAGAGAAAGATTTGGGAAATAGCTTGAATAAAAAGAATCTGAAAAATTAGAGAAACAGCTCAGGTCTCATATATGAATAATGGGAGTTATAGAAAGAAAGAAGGAAAAAAATGAAGAAAAGAAATTATGAAATAACTAATACACAAAAATAATGCCAAAAATCACAAAGGACATGTGTTTCCAAATTGAAAACCTTCATTAAGACTTCAGGGAAATAAACAAAGAGGGGAAAGGACATAATTTGTTTGTTTCAAAACTCCAGAAATAAAGACCCCAAAAGCTTCCAGAGAGAAAATGTAGAATCCATGTGTAGGATTAAGAATTAAAACAGTATTGGCTGAAGGGACTTCATAACAACAAAGTGGAAGATAAAAAGTAATGGAAGAACATCTTTAAAATTCTGAGGGAAAATAATTCCATCCAAAATACCAAGATCCCAAGCCAAGCTTTAATAAAATGTGAAGGTAGAAGAAAGACATTTTCCTCTCATTCATTCAACTTTTCTTGGGAAGCAACTGGAAAATGAGCTCCAGAAAAAGAAGAGAAAAAAAAAAACAGAAAAGCATGTGACTGGGAAAACCAGAGCAAAGACAAAAAAGGATAAGGAGAAAGGCCCCAGTTTGATAGTGGAGGGGAGACCCAGGCCAAGACATCAGTAGTCGCCTGAAGAACCACCTAGGGTGTGAGGAGGCAGCCAGAGGGCTCGGGAAGAAGGGGATGGATACCCCGAAAAATGAAACTAATGGATCACTCATTATATGTGATTGCAATGAGAAGGGTTTTATACTTCTTCCTGAGATTTGAGGGATGAGTCAGTACTAAGTTAGTAAAAATAAGCGAATGAGAAAATGACACAATTTCTCGGTTAGGAAAACAAATAGTTGAAAAGCAAGGTCAGAGCACCCTGCTTAGCTCGGCTCTGTACAGCATTTATACAGTCCTAATAAAGTAAACACTAAACATAGGTTCAATGGAAAATGATGACTTAACTTGGGAGGATGAGGAAATAGGAAGTATGCTTTAAGTGGTATGGGGAGAGATGATAAGTCTGAATTCTTTTCTCCAGTAAGTGGAAGCAACAAAAATTATCTAAAGCTTAATCATCCATGTATGATAAAGAGTAGTATAAGCATGGTATTTAGACATCTGTAGTTTTATACCAGAAGAAATGGCTAAACAAATTGGAAGTGGTTTCATCTGTGCATTATGAGTTGGGAAGACAAGTGGTAGAGCAGGGCATTGCTGCTTTTCATAAATTTTATGCTATTTGACTCTATATGCTGTATATCTGCATTAAATTTGTTTTTAAAATTGATCAAAAATTCCTGTTTCTATAATAATTTTACATCCAATCTCTTTGAAAAATTTGATTTATAAACTACTGTGATTCAATTCAAGAGGAATAAACCATGTTTAAGTACATTTTATGATATCTGGGAAAAAAAGAATCAGTGAATAGATGGTGTTTTACACTAGGGCTGGCTTTAATGATTTGATTTCCCATCCTGGCTCTGATGAAATACAATGGCTTTGTTGGAATTGACCCATTTTACCCTTCATCTCAGCTAACTTTTCTTCAGCCACCATTAAACAAGAAGAAACAGCTGTTGGAGTGTAGGTAAAACTAAATTTAATTTTGATTTCTCTCCAAATTCTACATTTAACCTGGGTTAGTAAATGAAAGGTTGAAGGATCATTGCATTCTCATTTTATAATTTATGTTTATGTCAGGCAAGCGAACACTGTTCATACATCAAACTGTCAAGTATTGTCACCTTAATAGAGTAAACAATTAAAAAGAAGAATTGTAACAACCGTTTTAATGGGCTTCTTGTTCATTTATTTCACAGAAAAAAAACTAAAACTGATTTGTGAAAATAAACTACCTATACTTTGCCCCTCTCCCTCTTTTTAAAGTGATCCATCAACCAGACCATCACAAGTGTTCAGTAAATCTCTTTTATTCCCTTTATTTTAATAGAAAAGAGAATGGATCCAGTAGAGAAAAGGCCATTGTCTGGATTCCTGTGGTCTCTCTTTATCTACAGGTCACAGATTTTCAAAGTTCTTAAAATTGCACATTATTAAAAGAGAACTGGGTTCCTTTTTCCAAATAAGATAACCCACCACCTCCCTCAAGTGGTCAATTGAATTAATTTTCTGTTTTCCAGAGCTGAGTTGGTGGTTTATTTCCAAGAACTACAGTCATGTAAAATAGCTGGGCTGAGTAGATACTTTCTTTAATAATTTCTTTGTCCTTAAGAGTGAAGGAGGCAGAATATATTGAAATGTGCTGCTATTTTAACTTTTTTATGCGAAGAGAAAAAGATACTTACCCAGGGGCTAGCACTGTTCATAGGGCTTGTTGACTCAGAGTTGCTTTCTGTCCAGCCCTCTCCTTTTTCTGCATACGGACAGAACCCAAACTCCAACATTTTTAGGTATTTAATGTCCTTTTTTTTCTTTTACTAGGGTAGGGGTGCTAATTCCTACTTCCTGAACAAATTGGCATGTCAGTGATTATATGCCACCCACCTAAAGGCATTTAGTAATGTTATTTCCTAACCACAACTGACCACTTCTAACAATGTTTCCTCAGTTAATCTCTGAGATGGAAAGGGGAAAGAGAAGGGCGACCAGGCTGTCTTTCTGATCAACAACGGTGAGGGAAGTTCTCATGAGTATCTACAGCTAAATCACTTCAGGGCATTTAGTATCACAACTTCATTTCAGGAGACAGGAAAGTCACTGCTCTAAATCATTAGGCTAATTTCAGTTCTAACAATCCCCCAGAATAGAATTTGCCAACAAGGATGTCTGTAGGGCATTAACTTGAATAAAAAATATGAGTTGATGTTACCACTTAGTTACCATCCAAAAGCATAAACATACTTTTGGATGGTAGCTAAGTGGAATTCCTTTTCTATTATGCTCACTCCTCAGGCTTCTGGAAGGATTGCAAGGAATCATGAGAGCAGTCAGCCTGGGAGCCAGGTATAAGGGCAGACATGACTGAATGGAGTTTTGTTGCCTTTACTGTCTAAATAATGCTTATCCAAAGTTTTCAAGTTGATTTAGATAAATTAGCAATCAGCTAAATCAGATTCCTGGGGGCATTTCTAAACTTTTTCTCTTTTGGCCCCAACCACAAAATAAACCAACTCTTACTACAAAAACGGTCAGCTTCTCTGGTATTTTGGCTCCTTAACTGACTTCTCGATGAAGCCAAAAAGACCTAGGAATGAAAATATCCTTGCACATGAAACTTACAAACCTATGTCAGAAAAAGAGCCAACTGTGTAGGCGTGGCGAGGATCCTGAACACTGATCTCAAAATAGACCGAACTACAGCAAAGTCTCATTCTTCCCTTCCTTGGTCTTTTTCTAAAACAACTGTTTCAGTTATTCTTGACAGGAAAACCTAGGTTCTTTACTGCCACAGTGCTATGAGTTTGAGACAGTAGGGCTGACAGACACAAGAAAAGTAGTCAATGTTATAAAACATTTCAATATATGTGTCCCACTGACTGAAGGCAATGTGTTAATATCGTGACTGGGCAGTTTTAAGTCGACCCAGGAAGGCTGTCTCAACCTTGCAGATATAATAGGCTCTTTTTGATACAGTGTTCTGTAAGGGATCACTTACGGGCTATCACCCCGAAAAGATGTAGCTGGGGCTCAGCCGAGGGCTTCATTCCTCTCATTCACTGTTTCTTACTCTCTTGCTTCTCAATTTTCTGTTGCTCCCTCACCGTTTCTTTTCCCCTGAAGCCCCCCTAAAACACAATTACAGCATGAAGCTGCGAGAACGGCTTTAACTTTCACCCACAAAGAACTGAAAGGGCAGGACCATTCAAGGTGGGGGTATACACCCAGGAGGAATTCCCTTCAGCTAGATAAAACTTTAACTGAAGAGTTTTGACTTCTACTTAAGAGATCTGATAATCCAAGGGACTCAATATTGTTTCTATTTTACAAGAGGGGAAATTTCATTTATATTAACTCCCAGGGAACCAATACCTTGGCTTACTTGGCTGTGTAAAGTGCTATATAGGAAAGTGTGGTTGGGGATAGTATTGCTTTAGGGGCCTGGGACTGAGACAAACATTAGACTTTTCCTCATTATATGTGTAGAAGGCCATAATAAAGTTTCCATATTTCGGTAAATTGAAGGTCACGGCAGCCAAACAGATGTCAAGAAGTACAGACTCAAAATTCACACCCTAAAATGTCTGGGGGCTTTTTGTGGGCTTTGCGAGTTTTAACCAGCAAAGACTCGGGTGTGTCTGAAATGACACCATTTCTTTGTTTTCTGTGGCTTAGGCCCTTCTGGGTTTGGAGTCCTAGTTTAATGAAGAAGAACTGAATGCCTGTAGCCTACTTTCTCCCTCAGGACCCACCGACACTGTTCTGAGCACAGCCTGTGGGGGGAGGCGGCAGTGACGTGTGAGAGGCCTGGAAACGTAGTCACTTCCTGACTCTGGGGTGGAATGGACATTCTGGGTGTCTAACAAGCTCCCAGGACCCCATTTTGAGTAGCAAGGGACATGGATCAAGGCTTCTCATGCAAACCGTTGAGAAGGAACATTTCCCACCTAATACAATGCAGGGCTGTGCTTCTATTTTTCTCTGACAGTCTAGGACCTGGGACAGAGAAAGCATCCACAGTGACATAGTACCCACTTCTACAGCACACCGAGGACCACGTGCATGGACAACACTTCTGCTGGGTTCCGGGATGAGTGTCTGAGAAAGACGACAAAACGGATTCCTAACTTCACTGCTGGAGGCCACACAGTCTCCACAACACACGGGGGGATGCCGAGTTCCTTTGGTTTTCCAGAAAACAGTCACTGACGCTGGCGTTGTACTTAGAGGAGGATTTAAAATCCATCCACAGCATGTTTTTTTCAGGCAAGCCTATCATGCAGCTCACTCCCCATATGCCTCTCCCCTCTGAGTCTGCCCACCCACTGACTCCTCGTGGCACGTGCGCTCCTTGCGTTCTCTCCACATGGAATTCCAGAATCTGGTAACCCAAGTAACCTCCTCATTCCTTTGTGTTTAGAGAATGGAAAGGATGCCAGAGAGCTATGGGGAGGGTGAGCGAGGGCCAGAATTGTCATTTACATCAGTGACCTGACAGAAAGGTGGGAACAGAGAGAATGTTACTCAATGCTTTTTTTAACCACTGTCCTAATCTCTCCTCTACGATGTTTTGCGAAACAAATCATATATTTCACATGAAGCATCTCTAATTTATACTTCTTTGCCATACACAAGCATTGCAAACTTAAAAGCCCTTGGAGGCAGGAATTCTGTCAACTCACTTATTTCTGTACCTCTACCACCTAAAATAATGCCTGCACATAGTAGGTGCTGCTCAGTAAATACCTGTTGGGAGCTAGCCAATCCTAAGAGTAGTGAGGACACTGTGAAGCTGCATGGCATATCTTACATACCTACAGACTATGCACATACTTGTCAGGCCCAGTTCACCTCCTGCCAGCCTTCTTTGATTCTGCCCACAGTTTATAAACTCCCTTCTCTTTAGTACAAGCTGCCCAGTATCCTCCACAAACTTTTGTTCTGCATTATCCCTGATCTTGCATATATCCCGGACCAATTTCACAGCACATGTTTAAGATACAACTAGCCTTTCTAAGGATACTACCTATAGCCACTGAAGGAGCCTTCACCTACAGCAGGACAAACTAGATCTGAAGACTGACTTGAAAAAAAAAAACCTTCCCTGATTCAGAGCCTACACATCCCCAGTGTTGACAAAACCCTAAGATATCAAGCTTTGACTATCTTGAAAAAATAACTGCATTTTTGTAAATGATGCACACAATTACATGTATCTTACCTATTTTGTTAAAACAGAACCCCAATGATTTTTCCAAAGTATACTCCTTCCCAGGACCTGATAGAAACCTCGTTATGCCCCAGTTCAGACCCACTTGTGTAACAAGTGTTACAAAGAAGTCCCTGTTACACATAAGGGAATGTGATACTTCTATGATATACTAGAGCACAGGAGTGACTGAGAAGCACTCACTCTAAAAATCATTCCTCAGGGTATCTGGGCTGCCCAACACCCCTCCGTGCACCACCTACCAAGGTCTAACATCTTTTTACAGCATCCCAGGTTCTGGACTCTCCCTCTCCCTCTCCCTCTGCAAGCAAAACACACCTCTCCTGTGCCCCCACCCTTCAGAGCTCTCTTTCTAAGGGCAAAGAAATCCAATCTATTAGTCCACGAGCAAAAATGTGTTTGGTCTTCTCAGACATTGATTGGCACATTACCAATGATACTGACTAGAAGGAGAGGCTTTACAGATGGGACAGTGAGACCCTGTGGGATGTCTGTGGGGGCAGCTTCACTGATGCTGTTTCCTCTGCCTTGAAATAGCAGTAGGTACTGCCAGGTCGATTACCTTTGCCTACCCAAGTGGAGTGGGCTCCCGAACATGGCATGGGTCATCTTGACACGCCTGTAAGGCTCCTTATTTGAGCTAGCATTCTCTGGCTCAGATAGGGTGTGAGTCACAACACTGACCATCCTCTCTGCCAGCGCCTGTGCTGACAGTTCAGGCAACTCAACCATGTGGATCTGATAACTAGACAAGAAATAAGCCTTCCAGCTTCAAACTTCAGATCCATTATTTCTTATTTCCTTCTGCAGTCTGGAAATGGTGGAAAATTCCCACTAGCCAGTGAGAAAACTTGTGAACTGGAGTAGTGAGTGAAGTTCTCATTAACCCACAGCAAATTCCAAATGCTCTCAGGAGAAATCACATTCTAACCAGCACCAAACCTACTTGTGTTGTGCTTTAAATTTTCCACGGCATTAATGAGGCTACGAGAATTTTCATAAGGCTGAAGTATGTTCTAACTGAAGCGGTTACACTGCAATTTAGCAGCAGCCTCAGGAAAAAGAAGCACAAGAAGTAATTTCCATTGAACACCATTTGAGTGTGTAGGCCCAGCTCACTGTTCAAGCAAACTACACTTGCTGTTAGAACAGAAATTGACTCAAAAGCCATAAACATGAATTTAGAAGGTGTCAATAATTCAGAATCAAAAAGATTCCAGATCCATAATGACATAAAAAGACACAAAATATGCTAAGGATTAAAGTAAAGAAACAGACTATTTCTCATTTGTTTGATTTCTAAGCTTAGCCCATATTTCTGTACCACCTACTACTCAGGTACCCATAACCTATCTAAATGGAACCCTGGGAAAGACATTTTCTTCTAGAAAGTTCTAAGAAAATGAGAAAACTTGACATCTTTATTTAGCTTTAGAATGCAGAGTTGTTTTCTTTAAAAAATGAGAGTGAGATTCAGGATATATTCTGGAATTTTTTTCTCCCAAATCATACAAGAATGCCCCAGTCAAGTTATGGACATTTTCAACTTCCTCCCCTTCACCAAAGAATTAAGGAAGTTGAGGAGAGGTACCAAACAATGTAAGAGAAAGATATCCTGTCAATAAGGAAAATATGTCAGTTCAGTGACTTCTTTATCCAGAAAAAAAGTCAATAGTAATAGAGTGGCTTGAAGAAGTCATTGCAAAGATTCTCCACCTAGACAGTAGTTGTGAGTAGAACAAAGATGGGAGCAGAAGGGATGCAAAGTATTGCCAACAAGAGGAAGCAGTGTTTTAATAAGAGAAAGACTAGAGTTGACAAAAGCTTCCTATTTCACAGTTTTGACCAGGGTTAGAATAAATTTGTGAGGAAATACTTCCTGATCCTCACATGATACTGAGCAACTCTTACCCACCCCAGAATAAATGTTGGTGTGTTTAAGTGGGTAAATGGAGTTAGAATCACGTAACTACCAGAGACTCAGCAGAGCTGATGAAATGAGGCTATGGCTCAACCTTGGCAAAAGACTCTGCATGGGAGTTCTGCTACAAAATTGGGGGGGGACAGATGTCCAGCCAGATGTGTGTTTCTCTGCTCCCATGACTCCTCGGAGTGACACTCAAGTAACACCAAAATGATATCCTATTTTAAATATCTTTCTTCTTCAATATGACACCTCAGGAACCCCCCACAATGACAGAATTTTGGCTCCTCAGCTAAACTTAATGATGCAGAAATAATTCAGGACAAGAAAACTGATGAAAAAAATGTGCTGTACTCAACAAAAAAATGGTTAAGTGCATTTTTTCCTCTTTGTTTATTTTGATCAAGCATTTCGATCATTCCAGAAATGGAATCATTTGCTTGTGTCTCTCATTTAGCACTGGACAGAAAAAAATAACCTTAAAAAAAGTAAAGTTAATCTTTAAAGGTACAGTTTCTCAAGCTCTGACTTGAAAACCTGTAACAGTAAAAAATTTCCCCATATTGCTAGTATTGTCACAACTTCCACTCTCATGACTATGACTATTCCTTCCCCAGTTCTCACATTGAAGATACTATAATGGAAGTTTTAGAAAAAAAATTCCGATCGTTTCAGTTTTTCTTAAATCAGCTACAGTTCAACAACCTCAAAGAATTCAAAGTAAATTGGAATTGACTGATAACCCAAGCAGAGCATGTGGCTAGCTGTGCTTACCCAGTTCACACTAGCACCAAGTTATGATGAAATGAAATCATTCACTGAAATATCCACCCCACTCCCCCAGCTCTCAGGGTACAGTGTCATATCTTCACTCACCAGGGGCTACTTCCTTCTTGTTACTACAAACACTTCCATTGTCCAAAGTTTGAGTAAGAAAAAAACTAAATAAGTCAACCTTCTCAATTTTTTTATCACACAATGCTATAAAAATGCATATAGTCACCTTCAATGATTGTCTCCTTACCCTCTTACCCACCCCAGAATAAATTTTGGTGCATTTAAGTGTGTAAATGCAAACAGTTCAGAGTTTATTTCTTCCTGTAGTAATTACTCACCCACATCCAAAAGAAGGCAGGGCTGTTCGCATCAAAAAAGGATGTAAAAATTCGAGTAATATACTTCAGTGGTTCCAAGTCCACTCACTAAAATCATCTGGAACATGGGAAAAAATATTATCCCGAGAGTTCCTGAATTGTTTGTTCTGGGGGAAGGCACCATGGTATCAGCATTTTTATTAAAGATCCTTGGATGATTTTACTGTGTCAGGTGAGCAAGACAGTTTTCAGTTTATTTTTTCACTTATTTTCAGCAAAATTAAGGGCAGAAAAAACCTTGGAGATCATCAAGTTCATGCTTCTCAAACGTCCGTGAGCATACAAGTCAACTGGGGACCTTGTGAAAATGCCGATTTGGAGTCAGGAGGTGTCGAGGGAGACCTGAGTTTATTTATTACTAACAAGCTCTCAGCTGACTCTGATGTGACTCATCTGAGTTCCAGACTTTGAGTAGCAAGGAAGTTCTTCCCCCTTAGCTTTAACAGATGAAGAAACTGAAATCCAGAGACATAGTGGTTTTATCGAGATAACACAGCTGGCAATGGGGCAAAGCAGGATCGGAGCCAACGCAATGACTTTTCTGTGCAGGGTTATCACACAGAAACGATGACACGGAAAGTACGTTCATTCCTTTAAAAATAAAAAAATGCATAAAAATCTTCCCATTTTCTTTAGAAAACTAAAGGGAAAGTGTTATAATGATATTTTGACAATTTAGAGTATTAAAAATTGATTTACAGTGTGGAGTTAGTGTAAAGAAATTAGGGAGATAACTACAAATAACACAAGTAAGAATCCATTTTGTGGTTTTCTGTGTGTTTTCTTGCTTGTTTTTAAGCAGGAGGCATAAATGGATGGTAAGAGAACAAAAATACTGAACAGAAGTGAGAAATAAGCAGACTATGTAAAATGGCACATGAAGAAGGGCACCAGGAGGGAAAAAATGAAATAACAATAGACAGGAAATAAAAGAGACCAGGTCTATAAAAGGAAAATAAGAATAAAAGTACAGCTGGAAAATTAAACACAGATTCTAAATAAAAGGAGACTGCAGCAGCATAGAAGAGACAGCAAGAAAGAGAGAAGGAGAACTAATGGAGCAGAAGGATTCTTGGGAAAAGACCGTATAAAATAAGCCAAAAGAGAATAGAAATCCTGGGAAGGTGGAACATTAAAGAGAAAGAGAAGCAGGAGTCTTATTTAGTATTTAAAAAAAAACAGAAAATAGGTTGTATTTCACTTATCATGGTTTTTATGTTTTTTCTGATTATATTTTCAAAATAACATAAATTTCCATTTCTCTATAAACAACTGGAACCCAAAAGATGGGCATGGTTTTGGGAGAGGAAGCAAGAACTCCTCAGAGGCTACTGCATCCTCTAGGCAGAAGGAGCTGAAGAAAGAACAAGGTTTAACTAAATCCAAAACCATTCTGTTTTTCTTGTCCTGTGTAATCTCACAAGACCTGAAACTTGCTGGCCTCACCAGGTGACCACAAGTTTTACCACAGCACAGGATACAGACTTTTGAAGCCATAGTTTCCTCTTAACAAACTGCTCAGGTAGTCAATACCAGCAGTATTGGCCTTCTCTGGGGAACATCTCCCCTTGAAATGTACCTACAGAAAAAAATGTATACCGTCTACCTAGTTCTGGACATTATAGTCATCTTTCAGACACGGGTAACACTAAGCCCAATTATTATCAAATGTACTTAGTTTGTGCCTTTAGGGGAGTCCATTTATTTCCCATTTTCACTGGTCATTTCCATTCGCTGGTTTGTGGCTCACTTCTAATTAAAAAAACAACAGTAACAGCAACAACAACAAAAAACAACAACTTGGAACCTCAAGGAAGAAGATTAAAATTGGTGAAGCTTGTTTCATATATATCAGGCACTGCAAATTCAAATGCCTCCTGGGAAGGGCAGGTCCTGTCAATGAGCAAAGTTGGCCTGCGTAATAAGGGCATGTGCTCCATCTCCTCAACTTCAGTGTGTTGCTGCTGTACAGAAATGCAAGTGCCATCCTGCCACAGGCACCTGTTTCTCAAGAGACAGAAGAGATGCAGATTCTTACATGCAAGCTCCTGATGTCTAAACATCTATAACAACTTCAGCTTTTTAAAATTTCTGGAATAACTGTTGGCAATCCTATTTTAGATCATGCATTTTCTTTAAAGAAGGTGGAAAGTTATACTAGGACATTGAAAGGAAGACAGGATGTATAGGACAAGTGGATTCACCACAAGTAGACTCCCCATGAAATAAAGCAAGAGTGATTTTTGTACTTTTAGAAGACATCTTTTCATCCCAGGGGGGTGGTAATTCTCATGTGATGGGCTATACGACCAGCAGGACACATTCTCAAAAAATGAACCTCCCTGCTAGCATTTATTCCTATATCTCCACACAGTGGGAACATTTTCTTTCCATTCACCAGTGACATGGCATTCATGTCATTTACAGGAATTAACTTTGGTTCTTGAATTTTGATTTGAAACCCCTTGGGTGAACCCTTTGTATTAGGAGGGAGCCTGATGGAGAAACCACAGCGAAGAGCGTATGACCCTGGCACGGGCCCTGAGTATGCAGATTGTCTGAGGGAACTGAAGCTGCCAGCGCAGGGAGAGGACGTCCATGGCTTCGTTACTCAGCACCAATATTCACTGAAAAATACTAACGTAACAACCTGCTCCTCGAGTCCTGAGCCCCACTGTTGCTATCATAAGGCCCACGTGAGTCTTCCAAAACATGTCTGAAACCATCCAGTGCACATTCCAGCTGTAAATGGGAGGCACTGACCCAAGTCCAAACAAAAACAAAAATCATCCAAAACCTCTTTTCTTTCCAACATCACAGGCCTCTGAATGATATGTTTAGATTCTCTCAGGCTGGAGTTCTTCCAGACAGGGCTGGAGACCAAAGTTACAATGAATACGGCAACTGACTGATTAGAAATCAGCAAGCCTACCTGGAAACACATGTCCAAGGTAGGAGAAAGAAGGCTGGCCTGTTAAGTGTATGAAAATTAGGAAACATACTTTTATTGCTGACCATCTGTATAAACCTGAGAAACATTAATGATTAAACACAGATACAAATACAGACACACACACACACACAAGAACACCGTCTCCTCAGAATTCACTGGTGCCACATTTTATGTTTTATTTGAGCTGTCCACAGAATAACAGATTAATGTGTTAAGACCTAAAATAATGAGTTTACCAGGCAGTGTCTATTAATGTGTACCATACACGGACTTTTTACCTTTTCCTTCGCTTTGCTTTGTACCTTGGTTTCCAAATTTTGCTTGAAGGAAATGATCCAAGTCAGTGTCCTGACAGCCTCCTGTCAACCAGTTACTTCTGTTAAGCTTCACCTAAAAGAAGGCTGTTGGTTAGAGATGGAGGTGAAGTTCTAATTATCATTTATTTGTCTTTAACATGTTCTAGCTCTCGGTAGAAGTACACACAGCCAGGGTGTCTGCTGTGTTCAGATTTGGACTAAACATGTCTGGTCCCTCTGTGGTGATGGTAGCAGAAGTGTCAGGAGAAAAGAAAGTGGTTCTGCCAAGAGTACATTTGACTAATGAACTTCCTGGAGAGAGTTCATGCTCAGGGAACCGAGTAGAAACTTGGCTGAGCAGTCCCCGTTAGCAGCAGTGCTCGGGCACAAAGCCTGTCTGCTGCCGAGATGGCTCATTTCTTACCTATCACTTCTGGCTTCCTTCCAGCCTCCACAGACTTCGGTTTGGGTTTTAGAAAGATGGTGGCTCTTCTTCATGTGAAATAAGTTGTTTCACCCCCACACACGTACACACAATTCTGAGACACATCAGGTGATGTACAAAGGTGTGAAAAATAAGTTTTCCCAAAATCAGTGAAGTGCAGCATCCACTGATATGGTCACAGTCCAGCGGGCCTTGGAAATAAACACCCTGCCCCCCGACAAATGTATACCAGTTTTTTGTAAATTGAATTCTGCCCCGCCCTGCAAAAGATACGATGAAGTCCTAACCCTTGGTACCTGTGAATGTGACCTTATTTGGAAATAGAGTTTCTGCTGATGCAATTAAGACATAAATTAAGGTTAGGTCATAAGACATAAATTAAGGTAGGACAGGTCCTTAACCCAAAGTGACTGGTGTCCTTAGTGGAGAAGAGATGCAGAGACAGACATGAGGGAGGAGGCCATGTGACAGTGGGGGCAGAGACCAAGTGACGCAGCTGCAAGCCAAGCGACACTGGAGATGGACAGCTGCCACCTAAATCTAGGAAGGGGCAAGGAAGGACTCTGCCCCACAGGTTTCAGAGGAAGGACAGTCCTGCTGACACCTTGATTTTGGACTTCAGCCTCCAGAACTGATAAGATGATAAATTTCCATTATTTTAAGCCATCCAGTTTGTAGTTCTTTGTTATGGCAGCCCTTGGTAACTCACATCTGAATCAAATACAATAAAAATTTATTTCTCCCTCACCTGATAGTTGAAGGTGGGTATTTTCAGTTGACAAGCAGCTCATTCATACTCAGTGTCCAAGCTCTTTCCATCCATGGCATTGCAAACCACTAAGGCAGGAGCCAGCAAACCACAGCCCATGCTTCTTTTTGTAAGTAATGTTTAATGGGGACACAGCTGCCCTTCTGCATATACCCATTGCTTATGGCTGTTATTATTCAACAGCTGAGCTGAGTAGTTGCAACAGAGGCCATATGACCCTCAAAGCCTAAGATATTTAGACTCTTGCTCTTTACAGAAAAAAATGTACAGACCTCTGCCCCAGGACATCATCATAATATGCATTATGCATCAAAGCAGCACAAAAGGAAAGAGAACATGGAGAGGGCAAAGCAGCTTTCCCAGGTATGGCACAGATCACTCCCAAATATCAAGCATTGTCTGGAAATAAGTTGCTTGATCACATCAAGCTTCAACAATTGAGAAATGGAGCTTAGCTGTATATCCAGGAGGAAGAGAAAATAGATATTTGGGGGAACAATTAGCAGACTCTGCCCCTGGGCATCAATGGAAGATGTTACCCAGATCAGTGCAATTGCAGCTGCCATGAAGGAGCTACCCTGTGGGATTTCATGGTGTCCAGATGCTTTAAAGAAGATATGACCAAAGGGAATCTAAGTCAGTGTGGGTAACAAGGGAAGAGACAGGAAGATGTGCCAGTAGCTGAGATGCTGTTTTCTCAGAGCAAACAGGGCATACTACCTGGGAACTGATGAGAGCAAGAGACCTTTGTAGGAGAAGAGCCACAACAGCAGGTGGAAGACAGAGCCAGATAAATTGTTTTCTGCCTGTGAATGTGCTCTGCTTTTGCCCCAAGCTTGATGTGGCTTTGACAACTTGATTTATATCAAATACGAAAGTAAGTAAAACACATGTAAAAATTTAGAAAATTACAGTACCATTTGGGAACGCTTATGTCCCACTTACCCACAGTTCTCTGACACTTGCAAATACATTAAGGATCCTGAGTATAAAAGTGGCACTAAAGACTATCTTATATAATCAATTTAGGCACTAAACATCAATTACTAACATCATAAAAAGACAATCAGAAATTATGTGCCTCCACTAATCTTCCCAAATGCTCCCTCCAGTCTTGCCAAAGTGATTGAACTTGAGTCTGATACCACCTCTGGATCCAGCTGCCACCTGGCAGAAAATACAAGAGGACAAAGGAACATACTTCACCGTGAGTGTGTGACCAGCAAGATCAGCCTGTGGGAAACTTCACAGGTGCGACAGTCCAGATCTTCAACAAGAAACACTGTAAGGAAAAGAAAGAGATAGAAGGAGGAACTGTAGTTTAAAAGAATCTTTAAAACCAAATTTTACATAATGGGCAAGACTAAACTACAGTACCTATGAATGCACATTCGAATGTTAAAACCAACACACACATACAAGGAAGTGGTTACTGTAAAATTCAGAATAATCGTTAAATGAGGCAGAAGGGAGAATTCTGATGGGGACAGAGCATTTAACTGAGCTAGTGGATGGCTGCTAAATTCTATTTCTTGACCTGATGATGGTTATGATAGGCAGTTCATGAATATATATATTCATTTTGGGGGTGTCTGTATCTGCATTTTATTTTACAACTAAAAATTATAAAGACTGAATTATAAAAGAAAGAAAATGGCTGAGTAACAAGGTGACTCCTGAGACTAAAGTGACTCCTGTTTTTAACAAAATACAATGTTCATTAATAGAAACCCAAATGTGAATTGCATTCCATTTCCTCAGACCTGTCTATAAAATCTCCACAGTAAATTGGTTACTTAGAGATGATGTTGATGCAATGGCTGTAATATTTTTGCAATATTAAACCAATGTGTAGTTCGATCCCTGGTAAACCTTAAACCCTCATATTCTTATAGGTGTCTCCCATTGTCCCCACACCCTCATAATTCACTGGAGTTCATTGCTTCAAGAGAAGGGCAACACACAGCCAGGAACAGCAGTCATCAATCAGCTTACAGTTTTACAAAATTTTAGATCCATAGCAAGACTACTCCCTGAATGCCAAGGCTTTTGATTTAGCAGGAGCCAGGCTTTCCTGAGGAAGAAAAGGCCTTTATTAAAACTTCCCAAAATTGAGCATTTTGTATATAAAAGCCAAGCCTGAAGGACTCAGATCATTAATTAAAATGCCTTAGAGTAGAAAAGAAAGAGTTTATTACCCAGAGTCAATTCTTAGAAGACAGGAATAGAAAAGGAAAAGCCATTTCTGTGCTAGAAGAAATAGCAAGCGGAAGAGAAGGTCAAGGTATCAGATGTGAGGGGTTCACTTCTCTCCTCCCCATCCAGGGATCAAGAGGTTGGTGGACATGAGAAGCACCCATGCAGGTTTGGGGGTATCTGAGGAGCCATTGCTGAATCTCTGCATTCCTGAGCAGAGACCAGGCCCATCACAAACCTTACCGAGAAGCCCTGGATATGGAAGGCATAGCATCCAAAATGGTGGCAGGAGAGGGTGTGAAATACAGTCTCCACAGCGGAGGAAGGTGCCTAGGTGTGAACTGAAGGACCAGCCCCACAGGGGTCACTCTCCAGCAAGGTGTGGAGTTAAAAAACAGAAGTCCTCATGGTCTCTAGGGGGGAATGCAGAGGGGTTCAGAACCAGGGTCAGAAAAGACCTTCAGCATTGACCAGGACTCTCAAAATCAAAGGTACAAAAGCAACAGTTATGGAAATGAGCAGGATGCTCAAAAGAAAGTCATATGCTGGCACCAGATAAGCCAGGCACCGCAGAGCAAGACCCACATGGATCCTGACAGCAAGTATATTCTAGTCAAGTCCCCATGCCCTGGCCTTGACCACAGGTAACCTCTCTGCTTGCTCCCAGATGCCACTGAGGAAAATGGAAAGAAATCCTTCCAGATACCCTTTATTGAAAGCAACTAAGCTTTGAAATGAACAGTGTCTAATATATTTAATTTTGGCTGAAAAAAAATCACTGGATCAAACTGAGGCTACTACTGGGAGAAATTATCTCCTCTAGGCAGAGCAGGACCTTGTGAGCAAAACAAAGGTTGAAAAGAAAATCAAATTTCTGCTTTCCTCAACTGTGGAGTGTAAATTTCAATCTACTACAGTAGATAAAATATTTCCATACTTGAGTTAATGCTATCACCTGTCAAAAAGTCACCTCACTTACTCTTTAAAGTTACACTACACACACACACACACACACAAGCTCTACTACCTTTTAGCACTGATATCTGACACTCTCAAGAAAATAATGCCATCATAAACACTGCTAAGAAAACTAAATATGACACTTAAATTTTAAATCTCACAAATTATATAATTCCATGTGATAGATAACAATGCACTATAAAAGCTGAAAGCTCATTAGATAAGTGGCAGTGGAAAGATCTGGTTTTATTTATTCCAAAATTAGGGGGCTTTTAAAAAGAGGCAGATATCAAGGGAAAGTTTTAATTTCCAGTAATCTAAGGGTGGCACACACTCCTCCTTAGCACTAGAAGTACCAAGAAGGCAAAATATGTTTGGCTTGCCAGGCCATGTCAGACACATCAGACCGCACATGGAAGCTTCAGTGTCAACACAGCAAGAAAGACTCACTGACAGTAGCCAGCCAGGGTACGTCCCTGGGAAAGAAATCCTGGTTGCACATGGGGTCTTTCCAGCCACTCCCACACACATGGTTAACAATCACTGTCAGCACATCATTCAAAAATACAATGTGCGAAACACGCAATGTGGAATACATTGCTGAAAAATTTAAATTAGACATTAATAAGACTGAAGTGGTGAGTGGATGCAGACTGACAATTTGAGTGGTCTTTTCCCACTTTAGGATCTGTGATGTGGTTGTGTGCAGATTTGGTTTCACAAGTTTATAAACAAATCAATCTGCCCTTAGCAACTAAGAGATTAACCCAGCTAAGTAAGGAAAGTACAACCACTAAAAATGTTTCCTAGTGTTTTTTAAAGAAACGCTTAAAGTAACAGTAACTTCTTAGTTATATACTAATACTATAATTCATATTATAATATATATATTTCAACCTTAAATCAAGTTTAAGTACATTATTGAAATGTGACTTAACTCTTACAGGAATTCTGGAATTGAAGGAAATACCTAGTTTTAGAATACCTAAAACTAGATCAGACAACATATTTTAGTTTACTTCAATGTCAAGATTTTGCCTATTGGTTCCCATGAACTAGCAATGTTTGGACTGAGACACACTTTAGAGAAATGCTTAAGTGTTTCATGTTTTATATGTAGATCATTTTATTATTTTTTAAAAGAAAGTTATTAGCACTTTTAAAATGAAATCAGTTGTCCTAATAGGATCTATACAAATCTCATAAATGTTGTAGTCTCCTTAAAGGAAAAACAGTCATGAACATTTGTCTGATATTTTCAAGATACAGTATCATTGAGCGATTGAATAGATTTCCAGTGTTCCCAATTAGTATGTTTGCCGATATTTGAGAGTTACCTACACTGTTGGCAACATCTGGAACTGTGAAGATCATCTAGCGTCATTCCCTCCATTTTGCAGATGAAGTTATCTGAGGGTCTGAGAAATCCAGTTCTATTCTTTGAGTCAGAACTGGGTTTGGACTCCAGATATCCAAAAATCAGTCTAAGAACCTTGCACTTTTTTCCATAACTGCCTCAGGTACAATTCCTACACCACTCTTTACTATTGTGCTGTAACAGCAATGATGGAGGAAGGTCAAAAAGTGCAAGTCCTGACACAGCAGATCAAGATTGAGTTTTGAAAGAATATCCAAATCAGCACAGCTGCTATCTTTCTCCCTAGACTAACACACAGAACCTAAAGATGTGGGGGCCAAAATTGGAAAAAAATATGTAAAAGCAACCTCAGTTCCAACACCACCACACAGTTGACCTGAGAAAACAGTTGTTATTATTTCTTTTGTCAAGTATTCAATCTTGCAAAGACAGTTAATACCACTCTCCATTCATTGTAATCTCTTAATTCACATTGTCTTCTTTGAGCCTGAGGCATTTGTGTCTCAGTAATCCTTCCATTTAGTAAACATAACCTGCAATCTTTCCTCCTAATGCCAGTAATCCTTGGATTCCAGGGTGGAGGGCAGTGACTTCCCAAGTTAACGTCTTGCCTTTTTTTCAAACAGATTATCAAATTAAAGGCAATTCTCTTAGCCCACTTAGAGACTGAAGTATATTTATGTCCACGGTCCTTTTGTCCAGTGCACATTTTCTTTAAATGGCTTTAAAAATTCATAAGTATACCGATTGATTGTTTTCAGACATTTTATGAAATTGCATTAATCCAAAAGGAAACAGCACACCACAACTTAGTTCGCATTTCAGAAAGTCATAAAGTGTCATTCAGCTAGCAATTTTTAACTTTTTTATGTGGGCACCCAGACCTCACCAGGATACTTACCTCATCCCCAAAGAAGGAGAGACAACAAAAGAAAACCAGAATACATGGTGCTTGCGGCAGGAAAAAAAAAAGTTTTAGTAAGAAAGGGTTATAAGAATAAATAAAAGGGTAGAAGAAGCTGGGAGACAGTAGACAGAAATGGTCAGAAATTGATACAAGAAGGTATTAAGAAAGTGGGAGAGAGAACGGCCAGGTGGGAGAGTGTGAGCAGGTCCCGCAGTGCGGCCAGGCTCACCTAAGTTACCAGTCTTTACTTGGGTCTACCCTCCAAGTCTAAGACGAGCATTATAGTGAGAAAATTAGCAATTTTTTGTTGCTGTTTATTGGATTTTTTTGTTTTAAGAGCTTCTCTCTCTCTTTTTTTGAAGTATAGTTGATGATAAACAATATTATTTGCTTTCAAGTATACAACATAATGATTCAACAGTTATCTATGTTATTAAATGCTCACCCCAATTAGTGCAGTTACTATCGGTCATACTATCTGTCAACATAGAAAGATGTTACAGAATTACTGACCACATTTGCTATGCTCTACAATTTTATATAAGGATAGAAGAAAGAAAACAATGACGTTCCTTTGGAGGAGGAAAGAAAGGAAAGGAGAAAGGAGAAAGAGGGAGAAGGGACTGAAACATTAAAGCATTAAAGCCAAATAACTAGAATCAAGGATGTTTACTTCTTATTTTAACCCCTCAGCTTACTTGCTAGGGAAATCTTACGCAAATCACATGACAACTGAAGTTTCATAAATAAAATGGAAAATGATGTAGTTCTTTCTTAAAGAGCATTGAGGTGTTTAATTAGTAATTGAGAAGTGCTAGTGCCAACCTCAAGTGTGCCACACATTAACAATATAGGAAAGCCTATTTAAATGATAAGAAAGAGGAAAATATCCCTGATGTATATATAAATACCATGAGGCAAAATCGATTATCTTTCGAAGTTAACAGGTAGAAGGTGAGAACTAATGATTCTAGGGAATTAAGTACCTGCTTGAAAAATCAGACATGATGCTTTACCCTGGCCAACCATGCTGAACCCAGATCCTGGCTCTGGTAATAGCTGTATCATTCAAAGTACCCATTGGGGAAAATGGAGCTAAGACTTAACAGAGCTGAAGTGAAAACTAATCTCTGTAAGGCACCAGTCGCTCAGCCAGATTCAACAAGCACAGCTTTGCTTCCTGGAAGGTTGGTGGTCACCAAATGAGGCCGCTGAGCTATCAGGGCATTTGTTAGTCAGGAAAGGAGCAAGAATTCAGGAAGAACATGCAATGTACTTAATGACCATGGGAACACTAATTTTTTTTTAAGCCAACCAAGGTATCTTGTTTTGCTTATTTGGGAGGCAGGGAGAAAGTGCACAAAGCACTAACAAATCCAAGCTCTCAAGCTTGTTTCCTGGGTTTTATAAATGAGAGAGAAACCTCTGTGCACTCATATTAACAAGTGTTACTTGAGCACCTATTAACCAGACCATATGCTGGGCACCATAAAACCAGCAATGACCAAAATGTTGTCCACACTCATGTTTTTGTGGCATGGGATACAGCGATTAATAAATTGCCATAAAGGGCATATAAACAAAACACCTAAATATAAATAATTTGGTCTTGCTTGGAAAGTGAGGGTTGGATTTTCCTACACTGTAAGAAACATTGTGTAAACTGCAAAATATAATCACTAACACAGATATGGCCCTCTTTTAACCACTTTGAGAAGAAGATGGGAGTGACATTTCCGAGTCACCTAGCGCCTTGTGTCTCCGTGAGGGCACTCCAGGACGATCCTTCATCACACCGTCCTGAGCACCATAGAACATTTGGTAGCCATGGTCCCCACTCCCAAATCCCACAGCGCCTCTCACCCTGGTCACTGGGCGGATCCAAAGCTGCTCTGTCTACTTTCAAACACTCCCTACGGGGGCAGCACTGCTCTACTGAGAGCCACTTCTTTTCCCTGCCCTTTTCCAAAGGAGTGCTTAAACAATATGAGCATCAGTTAACTAATATATTGGAGAGAACACACACTTAACTCAGTTTGATGAGTTTTAATCCCAGCTCTCCCATTTACTATTGGACAAGCTAGTGTGCCTCAGTTCCCTTGTCTGTAAATACAGGTGGCAATGCATACGTCAGAGGAAGATGCTAAGTACAATATTAACACAGGTAAAAGTGCTTCACCAAGTGTCTAGCCCAATGTGGATGCACAGTGAGTTTACCTCAACAGAGTTACAAAAGAAGAAAAAGAAGAATGCTCCTTAGCAAAGTGATTCTCTTAGAAGGTGACTAATTCTGCGATTGCATAGTAGCAATGCTAAAGCCAAAATGGCTGTGACAGGCAAGGAAAGAGAATTGGGAACTACTTACTCAGGCTTACTGGACACAGCATTCTGTGCTATGACAAACCATCCATTTGGTTCTCCAGAAACACTGGCCCTAACTCTTCCAAAGTTAGCACCCACTGAAGTCTGTCTGGCCATATACATTAAGGTCAGAAGTGCTACCAGCCACCACCTACTTGTTTTGAACTTTGCCACAATAATTATGTCATGGTTTGTAAATCACAGCCACACTCAGTCTCTTTATTAAACAATGCATTAATAATGCAACTATATTAACCATTAAATTTATTATTAATAACACTATTATTATCTATTATCAATCTCATTTAATGGTGATGTCTTATGTATCAATCACTCTACTCAGTGACTTAAGCGCACTTTCTCTTTTAATTTTAATTTTTTAAAAAAAACTTTGCAATAAATACTATTATTATCCCTATTTTCCTAGAAGAAAGCTAAGTTAGAGCTTAAATAACTTACAAATCATACAGTTAATAAGTGGTGGAGACAGAACTCAACCCACATCTGTTTAGTTTCAAACATGCTAAGCTATATTGCCTCTCCTAATATGCTTCCAAGTGATGCTCAGATACAGTGACCAGTATAATCTTTCACTACAGAGGCTTCCATGGAAAATAAAGTACTTTGGGAAAGAATGTATGTAATTAAATAGATGGCATAAACTGCCCTACACTTAAGTAAGTGTAAAATGCATTTGTGATATTTTTGATCATTCCTACACTGGGGTTGATAGGCTGCATGTTGGAGGAGGCCACGTTCCTTCCACCCAGTGAGGCAGTATTGGTTGGGACTCTGTGGCCTGGCTGGCCAGGCTCTGGCCATGGATGAGGACAAGTGGTTGGCCAGCAGGGAAATACCAGGAGTGGTAATAAACAGTGATGTTTCTAAAACAAAGAACTAAATGAGTAAATCATACGTATAATCTAGTTTTCCCTCTCTCTGAATTTTATTATACAGAACATCACACTCACTCATATTTTGAAAAAAAATAAACCACCCTAACTTTCCATTTACAATCACAATGAAATTCTGGATTATGTTTTTAACCTGCTTCATCTCTAGAGGCCTCAGCACTCTGACTCCGTGCATGGCTCCACTCAAAGCTTCCTGCACAGTTATAATTCTGAGGGTGTGCTGAGGACAAGATATCACCATATGGACAGAACATTCTAGTAGCACTGTCTTACTACAGTAAGCCACTCCATGTGATTTCTTTAAGGAATGGAGGAGGATCAGCCAACACAATCACTAGATGGTATTTACTGGTCATTGAAATGCAGTGCTTTTTCTTAGAAATTTAATGTCCCTAAGAATATAAATTCAATTTGCCTAAAACATATGCAGTCTTGCCAACATAGCTCCACTGAATTAATTCTAAAATGGCACACTTTGAAAGCAACAGTTGAAACTTCCCAAGATTCATGAAGATTTAAAATAATATGATATTATAAGCATATTTATTATTTTGGTACAGGTAACAGCTAAAAAACATTAAATAAAATTTAATAAAAGGGAATTAATAAAAAGGAAAAAAGAAAGAATAAAGACTGCCAAAAAAAAAAAACAAAACAGAAAAATAGCTCTGAACCCCTACCCTTTCTTATTATATGCTTTACTCGTACTTTTCTCCCCAACCTTTTCTCTCCCCAACCTTAAATTCCCTTTGTGTATTCTAGGTTCTACCTAGTCTCCTAGGCCTCACTCAGTCCTCACCTCTTCAGGGAAGTCTTTTTTTCCCCATCTGCAGGCCCACATAAATCTTTCCTTCACTGGAGTGCCTACAACTGAAAATACGGCTGTTAACTTACAGTTTAACACTTATGTCTCCTCTCAGTGATGAATGTCATGCTAAGTTTAACCTCTAAACAGAATATAAGGATCTTGAAGTTATGCCTAACAGTTATTATTAATATAAACAATCATAGTATAACTAGCAGTTTCTGTTTATGAAGACCTTATTATGCACCAGGCACATACAAAAATGCCATTTAGCCACCACAACAACCCTGTGAGGTAAATACTACTCTCATTAAACACATGATGAAACCACATTATGGTGAGAAGATCATTTTGTGAGAAGAACACAAGGGCTGAAATTTGAATCCACTGCCTAATCCTGCCACTTCTTTTTCCTCCGGAGCACGTAGTCAGTGTTACACAAAATATATCTTGTGATGAGGACACTCAGTGTATCCTCCTAACGCTGGAGTATGGATGAGGTTGAATTCACAACAACAATATGCATCTGTTACAATTCCTTCCTTATTTTGGAAAAATGCCAAAAGTCTAAATGCCAAAGGAAAAATGCCAAGGTCACTGGACAGATGTATGCATGCCATCATGTGTATCCAAACTTAGACACTGGCACATAAGAAAGCCACCATTTGTCCTTTTGGTGAAGGTTAGGTTCTCCAGGATTTAATGAATGGGCCATACTCATCCATCTTCATGAAATAAAATGCGTGGAATAAAATAATCCTGTGGGAAAGCGGCCAATAAAATACTAAAACCACAAAGATGACAGATTAATACGAACCTTCATTCAGATGCTGGGAGATTTGCTTTTAAAAGATCAGAAGATTTTGACCTCTAGAACATAAAGGATTAGAGGAAAAAATTACAGTATCTTATAAAACATAATTAGAAGAGGATCTTAAAAAAAATTTTTTAAAGGACCACACTTGGCTAAAAAGAGGAAATAGAGAGCTAGAAATACCCATCTATCGTATACCAAACACAAAACGGAAACCCAAAGAGTAAAAAACAGACTGAGAAGGCAAAGGGACATGGCTGTAAGCTAACCTGACATGGACCAGGGGTGCTGGCCACAAAAGCCTTTGCTGACCTCCCCCACCCTATCCCCTTACATTCCCCGGTAGTCCCTTCTTCTGGGAACAAAGCGCCTGGCAGCAGGAGAAGCAGGGCAGCCAGGTCTATGACAAGGATGAATGGCCTTGTCTCCACTGGGTGCCTGGTGCTAAAAAGGAATGTTGGCTGTAAATATCCTGAATCCCTCTCTCCCCTGTCCTCTCTAGGGCTTCTCCCCAATCTGCTAGTACAGTATTCACCTTCTCTCTTTTCCAACTTGGCTCCTGCATCTTATCTTCCACCTTTTTCCTGCATTCTCTTTCTTTTTCTACCTCACTCCTCTGATCTGTGGAGGGAAGGGAGGTGAGAGACCAGAGGAGTTTCAGAACCCCGGCACTCATGAATTCCATTGCCAAAACGTCAGCTCACATGCAGTAAGTGTAGTGTTTGTAAGTGTTCTAAAATCTGTCAATTCACACCAGAACGTAACTTTCTTTTGACCTTTTTAAGCCTGCTTCTTCTCATTTCTCCTTTCTAGAGGGCTTATTTGATCTTCTCTTACTTCTTATTTTCAAATCACTTCTATTTTCTTCCTATAGCCATCCTAAAGCCCAGAACCATAAAGATAAAATACTTTTGCTAGCAGTTTCTAAAAATTACTATGAAGATATATAATTTTGGGGGCATGGAAAGATGATCACTTTAAGTGAAAAATTATTTGAAGCATAACTGCATTCAAATAGTCATATATTGAAAATATAATTTATAGAAAAGCCAAGAAGTCTATTTAAAAATGTTGAAAAGTCTGATTGGTAGGAATCTGGCTGATATTTTTTGCTTCCCATATTATCTTAAAAAGTAATTCTTAAACAATACTCATGCATAGCTTGATTGACCAAAAACAAACAAACAAACACAAAGAATGAAAAAATTGTAAGCCTTTACCACCTTCCCGATAAGGAAAAGAGTCTCAGAATTGGATGGGCAACTGGGAAGCAGAGTAGAGGAATGTAAACATCTGTCTGACAATGAAATAGGGAGTTGGTGACAGTAAAACCTAGGGATGTTGTCAGTGTCTGGAAAGCTCTGGGGAGAAGCAAATTACTATTTATTATTGACAAAAGCTCGGTAATAACCACCACTCCAGCCACACCAACTGCTTACTTGCAGCCTCAGTCCTTGGTGCCAAATAATTCAAATAATCCAAAAAGGAGGGCAGGAAAAATCTGAGCTGTAACAAGGACAGGGCTGAAACGCTTTTGCACAAGGAGCCCAGAGCTTATCTTCAGCGAGAAGTGAATTGACTAGGATGCTCGTTCCATGGAAGTGATAATAACCCCATCAAATTCCCAAGAGGAAACAGCTATAGAAATAAAAGGAAAACACCAAAACAATGTTTAGAGCTAAAGAACACAAAAAACACCAGGCCAGGCCTTACAAAATGGAACAATGGTCGGTGTAAAACCTGAACTGCAGGAGCACCAGACCGTAAAATGGAGAAACAATGCTCGCTGAAGTGGGATTGAAGACTCAAAAGCAGCTATTAATTCAAGCAAGATCAAAACAGAAATCAATCTATTCATGTGACTTCCAAAAGATCATTAAAAACTAATTACTTTCTGTCTACCTCAAACGCTTTGTTGCCTTAGCTGGTAAATTGTTCATCCATCTAGATGGCTGTGGAATAAAACAGTGTGTTCCAGCTCGGAGCACAGTGAGTCAAGTGGTCCCATCCTAGAGCCCAGACACTAACCCAAAGTATTTCTAAGCATTATCACGGACTCTGCACTTACCAGCACAAAGCTTTTCTATTGCAACCAAGCAAAACCGAAGTACATAAAGTGATGCCATGAGTTACTCCAGTTTCCAAACAGAAAAAGAAAAGAAGTACAACCCTTCTTTACTGGTAGCTATCTATGGTCAGTGGAAATCAGGTCTACTGCTCAGAAAGAATCTATATGACACTAAGAGACAATTATTTCTTTTCCAAATCTAATGCAATTATCAAAAAATAAAACAAAATGAAAAAAATCTGCTACTCAAGCAAATTTATTCTTTCAAGTAGCATTATCTCAAGATGAGTATTACCTTAAAAAAAAATCTTCAAGCAGTGTTTATTTTCATTTGACCTTGGTAAATAATCTCACTGTTCTTTTAACCTAAAATTTTCTATTTATTTTCTGTCAAAACGATCTTGCCATTATTTGTATGTATTTTCTAAGAGAAGATTCAATGTGCTCTTGTTTCTTAGGAACAAGGAACAAGAATCCCTAGGGCTTTCAGTGTCCTGCAATTATATTTGTAAAAGAATGAACATCAATAGTCAGAAAATCATTTTTTAGAATCCTACTTGCACATAGACCTAGAAAATGACCATGGATAAATGTAAATGTAAATGTAATGAAATATGATCTTGGATATTAAGAACTCCTCTTTGCTGAATGTTTATTTATTGTTTTTGCCTGAATTAATATCTACTTTCATGGTCGATATTTCCTTACTACTCTAATTTTCAAAGTTTATTGCTTATTATTTTCTCATTTGATAGCCACAAAATTTCTCTAAAACAGATCTTTCATTTGAGAAAATACTTCCTCCAACTCTACAGGAAAGAAAACTGGGGGTCAGAACATTTGTAGGAACTACCAAAGTCGTTTAGTTATGAGAATTAGAGCCTGGAACAGAATGGTCTCCTTGCTTTAGAAATTAGAATTAGAGCCTGGAACAGAATGGTCTCCACTTTAGAAAAGAGGAACTAATAGATATGACTGTCTTCTATGTGCTGGACATCTTACTAATCCTTTACAAAGGACATTTCACTTTGTCTTTACGATAGCTCAATGATATTATTATTCTTACAGCTGCATATACTGAAATCCAGAAATTGTGCCTTCATAAAATTTCCCCAGCTAAAATATATCAGAGCTAGAATTTCAATGTGGGTTTTCTAATTATACAATCCAGGTTCTTTTTCTATTTTTTGATGCCATTTCTACCTACAAATTGGAAGTTGCAGCCTTTGTTGTATAAAATTCAAATTTAGAGTTACTTAGAAAATCCACTCATTTAAAACTAAATTACATGATACTGATTGAGAAATCACAATTTAAAACAAACACAATCAAAGCCAAATGCCAACAGAGCAATCACAATACATCCAGTGTTTGTGTCCGCCTCTTACAGGGATCTCTCAAGAACGTGCCATGGTTAAGGTAAACAGTCTGCTCCTTATATTCCTTGCATTGCATAAGACAATGCAAGCATGATTTTATTTTTATTTTTTGTTTGTTTCTATTTTTTTATTACCATTGTATTTTATTGAAGCATAGTTGATACAGTTTATATTGGTTTCAAATATACAACATAGTGATTTGATATTTAACTACATTATTAAATGCTCTTCCCAACTAGTGCAGTTACTGTCAACACAGAATGATGTTACAGAATTATTGGCTATATTCTCTACACTGTACTTTTATCCCATGACTAATTTATATTATGACTACAGTTTTGTGCCCCTTTGTCCCTTCACCTATTTCATCCAACCTCTGTCACTATTCCCCCATGGTAACCACCAGTCCCTTCTCAGTGTCTGTGAGTTTATTTATGTTCTTATCCTTTGTTTTTAGTTTTGTTTTTAGACTCCCCATATAAGCAAAATTATATAGTAGTTGTCTTTCTCTGCCAGGCTTATTTCACTTAGCAATACCCTCTAGGTCCAACCATGTTGTTCTAATGGCAGGATTTCTTTCTTTTTTGTGGCTGAATAATATTCCATCATACATATGTAACACATCTTCTTTATCCATTCATCTATCAATGGACACTTCAGTTGCTTTGATATGTTGGCTATTGTAAATAAGCAAGCATAGTTTTCTTAACAATTACTCCTCGGTTTCTTTCTGCAATTTACTATTCCTTCTCACTGTATAACACCATTCTATTCTCTTCCAGGATAGAAGAACTGGTGAGATATAGAAACCTTCTCATCACCCCTGCCAATAAAATGTCTATTTGTTGCTACGGGGCAAAGGTTTTTTTCAGGAGAATAATGCAAGGAAATATAAAAAGGACACAAACTTTCAAACACTTAATCTTGTGTCTTAAATCTGAGATTTTAGGTCAGTAACAAATGGTCCTTCTAGGAAAAATTGAAAGCTCTTTCCCTGGTAGAGTATAACAGAGAAAAGAATACTCAAAATTGACCAGGAAATTGAGGTAGAAAGGGTCTTGCAGTAATGAAGTCGTAAGGCAATGTTAAATGTTAAGAGGAATAAAAAGTTATTTAATTCATTAGGCTGGATTTCATTTATTCTTAGTATAAAAGATATGCATCTTGTTAAGATGGTCAAAAATAGAGGGCAGAACTGAGCAAGTGTTGCTGGAGAGAGGTTGTTGAGCTGATATTGAATACACACCATAAATAATCTCCTTTTCCAAAAGAAGGACTTCGGTTAGTTAACTATGTGTCCCAGACTTAACAGAACATCTAGCTTAGATCCTTGACCTCTTCTCCTGACCTTTTCTGACATTACCGTCAATGTCCTGCTGGGGTGACAGGCTTAGACTGGAGAAACTTCTATGCCAAATACATTTTAAATTTTGCAATAGCAGAAAAACCTATAGGTTTATGCCTGAACAGTATCTTCAGACTGCCACTTTCATAAAATGACTAGCAAGTCATTAAACCATTCTCACTGATTTAATGTGTATGTGAAAACCCAAATTCTTTTGACTATTTAACCACTTGACTGAGATTACATTGATTAGAACAACTAACTAGGTACAACCACTTTTTGTTTGTTTGTTTCTCTTTTAATTAAGTTTGATAACTCAAATTAGACAAAGCAGTCAACTTGTATTTTACCCTGCTAATTAATTAGGATGATTAGACAACAGCCCAAACCCCAGATTCAATTCCAATTACTTATACATAGAAGAAAACTCTCTTATGCAAATACACAGCTTACACTAAATAAATTTTTTTAATAAAAAGCTATCCCTATAACAACACATAAAACTTTGGATGGAGGCTAGTAGAATCATTGTATGCTTTATGGCTACCCACATGGGATAGCAAGGCATTATTTTCCATTTATTGATGAGGAGACGCACAATGTGTAGGAAAATTAGAAGCATTTTAGAAGTCTCTGGTTCTTGAATCTGGAGTTGGGGGTCGCATTATTTAAATACATTGACACCTGGTTTTTTAAAAAAAGCATTATTTCTTACAGCAAGATAACTAACTTCACTGGAGACATCACAAAAACTAGAGAGCATAAATATATAGACTGTTTTGTTGGTGCAAAAGTTAAAATTAATTTGACAAAAAAAGCAATTTCTCTACTCCTAGACTGAGATGTAGGAAAGAAATAATGCATCTTTCATTTTCAGGTGGCAAATTTAGCCTACCTAGATGAACCTTCAGCTGAAATGGAAATTTTCCAGAAAAGATACTTATATCACCAAAATTGGCTCAAAGAACAGTTCAAAAGAATTACACAAATTAATAACCATTGAAGAAATTAAACTAGTAGTCAAAATATTATACTTCAAAAGGCACTTGACCCAAGCTTTTAGTTGGAACTTTTATCACACCCTTAAAAAACAAATATTCTCATATTATATAAAGTTTCCAGAACAAAGAAAAATATGAGATGTCATCCAGCTCACTTTTCCAAGCAAATACAGCACCAATAGCAAAATAAGACAAACTGCAGAAAAGAAGTTATGGCCCAATCACATTTTTAAATGAGAACATATACACCTAATATATATATATATACACACACACACATACATATTTTTGTAAATATATATATATAATTACATATATACTATATATGTTTTTATATACACATACATTTATTTATATACACATATAAATAAACTATTAGCAAATATGATGTGCTAGGTGTATTTTTAAAAATTATCAAGGCCAAATTGGATTTATCTAGTAATGCAAGGACAGTTCAATTCTAGAAAATTCATCAATTCTTTGTATTAGAAGATGAAAACTAAGTAATATAAAGGCATAAAATAAAATATAAAGGACAAAATTCAACACCTAATTTTTTCTTATCTTAGCAAACTAGGAATAGAAGAAAAATTTTTAACTTAATAAAGTGCCACTAGTGGAAATACATAATAAGTACCACCCTTGCTGGATGAAATATTAGAAGTAGTATAGAGGTAAGGTATAGTATTAAGATACCATCATTGTCTCTCCAGTGCTTATTCTCTATCTTTGTCTATCCAAGACAAGAAAAAAGAGGAGAAAAAAGAGAGAGAGAGAAATCTGAAGGGAAAAGATAAATCATCATTATTGCGTGTGAAATGATCACCTGCCAAAGAAATCTAAAAAAATCAACTTGTAAATTGGTAGAGGTCATTAGAAAATTTATCAGGGTGGCCAAAGAAGTTGCAGAATAACATATACTTAAATAGGATTTAATTTAATACACACTTTTTTATAAAAAAAGTGCTTTGGATGGTCTTTGGCCATAAATATGTCTCAAATAAACAAAAATAAAATGATCTGGAAAGATATGCATCAAATTAAATATTACTGCCACTTCTCAAAAAAAGAGCCAGAATTGATGGTGATGATCAAAGGAAATTATAGCCTTATCTATAATATATTTTTTTGTTTTTATAGCTTGGATATACTTATTAGTTGTATTATTGGAAATTAATTAATGAAATTGAAAATACACAAGAAATAGTTTCAACCATTCCTACATTTATTTGAATAACTTCCTACTATTTCTTGAAGTTGAATTATTATTTAACTCAAGGATGGCAACAGGAAAATAAAGGAGCACAGAAATATAAGCTCATCAAAGTTAACTTTGCTGTTAAGCATGCTTTATTGTTTTGAGTTAAAATCTATGAAAACTGATTTACTGACATTTTTAAATGTCATTCAATGAAATGAAGGAATATTAAAGCCAAAGATTAAAAAGGCTTGTAGATAAATACATATACATGTCTAAGTATATAATTTTCCTCACAATTTCACTAACATTACAGTATAACAAATAATAAACTGGCCATAAATTCATATAAATGAAATAGGTTCACTATGAAAAAAAAATGGAATTCATTATTCAAGATTATGACAACTAAATTTTTTAATGTTCTTTTTCAGAAAAGATCATTATGTCACTGAACTTCTCTTTGTCTTTCTGAGATATTAGACATCTGGGAACCAGGTTCCCTTATGTACTTGTCAGAGGCCTTGAAAAGTTCAGAATGATGACATCTGTTTCCAAATAAAATATTTGCCTTAAAAATAATTTAGTAAACTTTTCAAGAATTCCATATAGATCAATGACTCACTTATTTATAGGCACAACACCTAATCATCAGGGATAGTCTCAGTGTGTGCTTCAAATGATAAATATTCTCTGGATGCAATGTTGAGAGAGAAAAACACATATTCATTCTAAAAAGGAAGACATAAAAAGCACACAAAACTGTCCTATCAAACTCATTACATCCCATGAATTTTGCACAATAAACTTGATTTCCTGTAGTAAAAGCCAGTCTCTTAAGAAAGATAATTTACTTTCTGGTGTTCAGACTGTTAAGATCTTAGAGATTTTCATTTATATCAACTGATATTCAGCTAATCATTGCATGTATTTTTTATTTTACTATGAACTATAAAAATCACATTAATTTTTACTCACATCTTGTCTAACTGAAATAGATTGATTTTCAGTCCTACGCCCACTCAAACACGAGACAAAAATACAAAAAGGAGAGTCAACAACTCAATGCACTCCAGAAATCTTACTCAAGGAATTCTGAGGCATGTGAATGAATTGAGTTGTAGAACATGTTTTTGTTGAGAAAGCATTATTCTTTTTCATTGGATATTGAGGCTCAATGGGCAAAACTTTTTTCAAAGGTGCTCAACTCTTCCTTGAGATGATGAAACTGTAAATTCAGGTCATTACTGACCTGGAGGGCTTTAGCACCCTCACAACTCTTCAGAGACACTGCCTATGTATACTCTATGTAAGACATGTACAGACTTTCTTGTATTCTCTCCAGAAATGTCTTCATAACCTCAGCTTCCTGGGAAATACTAGACAGATGGGCAATCCTACTGTAGGTTTAATTAAGTGCCCTAGAGTCATCCCTCTACCCAGTAGGAAAAATCTGAGGATTCTGAAGGTGCAAAGTGCATAGACACATACTTAAGAAGATCCTGTGCAGCTGTAGCTCTCCATCTCCCTGAAACACAGCGGAAGGACCTTTAAGGGGTAAAGCAGGCAGAACTCCATGGAAACACTAGTGGGAAGAGAAAGAGCGCCCTGAAGGTCCACATTTACAGCTCTGCATCAACCTCCAAAGGAGGTTCAAGCTGACTCTCTTTTATATTCTCCTTATTTTTTGAACTTGGTTTTATCCCTTACACTAAAGGAGATATTTTGGGCAATAAGCATTCAGACATTTAACTGTGAAATAAAGACTTAACAGAGGATCAGATTTAGCATCCTGGCAAAGCATATTGGTACTTAAAAGAAAAACTGAAAAACTGCAAGAGAAAAACACACTTCTCTAAGTGAAGTTTGGGGCTCTCAAAATTCTTGTGCCTTCTCAATTTTCATCCAAGCTTCATTATTTTGTGGGTTCAATTTCTGTTTCCAGCAAAACACAACTTCCTAGTACTACGGAAGAAAAGACTTATAAAACGGGTTTCGTGGAGCTCAAATAGCTCTTAAAAACAATATCTTGATGAGTTAAGTGTAAATGAGCCAAAACATATGGATTAAATGTCCCTTTAAATACACATGGCTTTAAAAATTAAGGGAAAAAAGGTTTTGGCAAAATGTGTTTCAGATTTGGTTGAAAGAAAACATTTGAAAGGAATAGTTTGAGAAACTGGACTAACCCAAAACATACCTGAGTTCTTCCAACCTCCTAGAGTACAACCAACTCTAAAACATATGGGTTTTATACTGTAATTCCTCAACCATACCCACCCTTAGTTCTGAGCTCTTAAATTTTCTTACTATGTTGGAAGTCATTAAAAACAGTTATAGTGTCATTACTGTGTTGAAGAGATCATAACCTGATACTGTGATCAGTTTCAGTCAAATAGATGAATGCTTATTGGTCACCACTGTACAAAAATTAAAACAATTTTTGGTTCAATTTCAGATATTTCTCACTAGTCACCAGTAGGCAGTAAGACTCTAGCACAGATACACATGGAAATAGATAAAGGACCTGACCACAAGATGAAATGACAGGATACCTCTGTTATGACTTCTGACTTAACCAAAGTCAGCTAACAGATGAAAGGTCAAATGGAGAAACACCAAAGCACATGAATAAGTCAAGTAGTCTTGACCTGCTTAGAACAGTTCAAAATGTGCTTATTTGATGCAGATAACTAGAGGTAAAGGCAACTGGCCATTCCAGAATGGAGTCCACCAGGTGACAGGTCCTAAACCTGTGCAACCTGTGCGTTATGGCTGTCTTCAAAGTTGCCACCCCACACCATGCGCGATAATGCTGTCATTTAAACTCTATGGACTGTGAAATTTACTTTTAACATGGGACTGGGGCTAAAACCATTGAAAATTGTAGGTATCAAATAAACCATAGCTTTATGAATTTTTGAAATTATCTGTGTGGCTATCCCATTTTTTCCACATAAACCCATGGAATCTCACCATTGAAGCAGATACAATGATTATTTATTGCCACCTTCTCCCAGATTATCTTTGGAAAACAGCCAATAAGATGAATAAATGACCCTCATCATGATGATACTACACTGCCCTAATTATCATTCACCCTCATCTAAGATATCCAGTTATTCTGCTCTGAAGGTGTAACAGACTGAGTAAATACAAGGCTTTTTCCTTCCCGGTTTTATTGAGATACAATTTACACACAGCACCATATAAGTTTAATGTATGCAACACAATGATTTTTGACTTATATATATTATGAAAAGATTACAAAACTAAATTTAGTTAACATCTATCATCTCATAGAGATACAAAAGAAAAAAGAAAAGAAAAAATAGTTTTTTCCTTGTGATGAGAACTGTTCGAGTTTATTCACTTAATAACGTTCATATATACCATAGAGCAATGTTAGCTTAGTCATCATGCTGTACTTTACATCCCTAGTACTTATATATCTTATAACAGGAAGTTTGTATATTTTGA
The DNA here is from genome assembly GCF_040802235.1 of Manis javanica. NCBI lineage: Eukaryota > Metazoa > Chordata > Mammalia > Pholidota > Manidae > Manis > Manis javanica. The sequence goes on along the minus strand of NC_133168.1, from coordinate 46,359,429 downwards.
TCACCCAGTACCCTCTCCCCGACTCCCTGACTGTGGTAACCACAGATCTGATCTCTTTTTGTGTAAATTTGGTTTTTTTAGATTCCACATGTGAGATCACACAGTATTTGTGTCTGACCTATTAGCAGAATGTCCTCAAAGTCCACCATGTTGTCATAAATGGCAGGATTTCTTCCTTTTCAATGACTGAATAATATTTGTGTGTGTGTATACATTATATATATCACAACTTCTTTATTCATTAATCTGTCAATGGACATTTAGGTTATGCCCTTGTCTTGATTATTATAATGTGCTATGAACATGGAGATACAGATATCTCTTCAACACAGTATTTTCATTTCCTTCAGATATATTCCCAGAAGAGGAATTGCTGGAAATAGCTCTGTTTTTTTAGGAAACTTCATACAGTTCTCCATAGTGGCTCTACCAGTTTACAATCTTACCAACAGGTACAAGGATTCTTTTTCTCCCCATTCTCACCAGCATTTCCTGTCTCCTATCAAAGACTAAGGCTTTAACTTATAGTCACCAGAAGAAATCTATCTTCCTAAGGTGATAATTGAGGTCTTTCTTTAAAAAAAAGAAAACAATAATCAGTGTTTAAAAATATGTCACAAAAAGAGTAGTGAAACAAATTGATTTGCTGGAGAAACAATGTCTCAAGAAACAATACAAATTGCTACATGCTGTTAAGAACCTAAAAGAAAAATCAAGAGCCTGACACTGATTTAGTAGTGAGGTGGGCAGGAAGGGAGGTGAATGTGCCCTCAGTGAAAGGAATAGCCTCTCTACATGTGACTGAAACAGCCTGACAAGACAATTGAAGAGATAAACAGTGGGTGAGGGTCAGTCTGGCCTCATTCCCGAGCTCTAATTTCCTTTTAAAGGCGTGGTGTAACTGCAGCTTTATGTGTTGAGTTGAGGATTTACTTGAAATATACTTAGACATACTGCTTCTACACAAGGGAATTGATGCAAGTTCTTAAAATTCCTGCAGTTCTCTCCTTGGGGAGCAAACACTCTATAGCTAAATCCCGTAATGCGCCACCCTGCCAATACTGCTAAGCCCCAGATCAGTTATCCTCCTCCGTGGACTGGGGTCTGTGGGGGTAGAAGTTTTAAACCTAAGAGTTATCCAGACTGTGACAGGGTCAAAATTTGCTGTAACAGCAATTCTCTTGTCCAGGATAAAATAATTTATTTATATTTTATGCCTGTCTGTTGTCTTCAGACATGGAAGCTATTATTATCCTTTCTGTGGTAGATTTTTCAAAACATATTCTGCTTTGTTTTTCCACAGACTTCAAGTACTTTTCAAAAATGCATTTGTCCATGTCTGCCAAAGGAAATAAATATAAATATCTATAAATATATCAATGTAAATATTCTTGGCTCCAAGAAATAACACTTCCCGCTACATGCTAAGTAATTACAGCAGTTCTCTTGAAGGCTAGTAGGAATCACCAAAATTGTTCAGACGATGTCTTTCAAATTTATTCTTGGAGAATTCTCTGATGGTGGCCTCCTCTCATGGAGGAGCAAAGGTTCATATTTACCTCAGATTTGAGCATTCATTCAAAGAGTCATTTGTCACTGCCAATGATTTCCCATGGATGTGGATGGCATGTGGGGAGAGAAATCCCTCTACTCCTCTAGATGAAAGCTTGAGAGTAGGCTGCTGTGTGGTTAGCAGGGAGGCTGTGGTGAATGCCAAGAACCACCATCTCATAATCATATGCTTGAAGCTTTAAATCATGACTCTTGTCAAAAATTCATAGCTGGAAAACTGTGGACCACTTTGGACCATCAGAGATGTACTACAGACTAACAATAAAACAAGCAGAATGTACAAGGAATTCTGCATTTTACCCAAGGGCTCTTTCCCAGAAACTTCTTCACATTCTCCTCTTTGAACATCCTAGAGCACACGCCCTGGAATCAAAACGCCCAAGTTCACATTCTGGCTGGGCCACTTGTGGGCACATTATTTAACCTCTCTGAAAATCAGGTGACCTTTAAATTTAAAAAAAAAACAAATAATAATGATAAAGGATTAAAGGGTGTTACATATATAAAAAGCTTTTGCATGCAGTGCGTTTCTCTGTAACAGCAATCATCTTCCAAGGCACACTGTTTTCAGAATACCTGGAACACGACCAGATAAGATGCAAACTCCTAAAGACCAAAGGCCTTATTGTTTTTTCCTTCATGTTTTTCTTTCTTTCACCTTCAAGGAATCTATTTCCTCATAGACACAAACCTAGAACAGAGCTTATCACAGATCAAACTGCTCAATACATTCAATTAAACTTCTAACATATTGAACTGAAATGATGGATCTTGATATTATGTCAGTGTAACATCATGTTCCAAGCCAAAATAAAGGTTCTGGAAGATTGGTCATTCTTATGCTGAGCCTTCTATTAAACTATTAGACTCAGATATCCCAAAGACACTATCTCTGTGTGCCAGTTGTCTCCATCCATGATACAGATGAGTTCTATGAACATGGAAATGGCAAAGCTAAAGTCTTTCCATGGTCATAGAAAATAGGACAATGAGCCAAAGGTCAGTGTGTAAAAACAAACATGCTGAGCATCACAGAAGAAGGTAAAGATAACAAATTGTGGACCAGAGTGAGTGATCAAGATGTCCTAGGAACATGTGGAAATACAACTTTATATAATGATGCTTGAAAGCAGAATGACAGAAAAGAGATTTAAAGCCACTAACAAGTGTCCTCCCTGTGCCAGACACCATTTCAGGAATTAGTTTGTAATTTTAACAACTGGAGATGGACTAACATATGTTCAGCAAAGTAGCAAACTTAAAAGAACTAACATTAATTTGGTGCTATTTCTTGCATCAGACACTGTTTCAACACTTCACTTGTATCAACTCATTTAATCCTGATCACAACACTAAGAAATAGTAATCACCCATTTTATAAGGGAGGACACTGAGCCACACAAAGACTCAATAGCTTGTCTTAAATTGTGCGCATTGTAAAGAGCAGAGAAAAAGAGTGTAATGTCAGAGATCAGGGAAGTCTCTCAACTTACTGTCAAGGAATATTAGAGCTGGTAAGGGATAGATTTCCAGTGAATTTTAGCTCCCTTACTTTATAGATGAGGAAGTTAAGACCAGAAAGACTCAGTGCTTGGCCCACTGCCACATTGCTAAGTGGTGGTAGAGCTGGGACTAGATCCAAGTGTCTTCTGCTCTTTTACAACTCTGCATAAGCACTGGAAACAGTGGCTTCCAACCACAAGAAAAGGCCATCCCCACTTAAAAGCCATCTTTAAAAAAAAACTGTCAGATGCATTTTCTTTTCTGCCATGTTCCTCTCAGCTCCGCACCATCAGGCTGGTCATCTGCTTACATAATGGCAGTGATCTATAACTTCCAAAGCAAGTTCATCACAGTCTCACAGGGGATATTTAATGAGCGCTAGCAAATAACTGCTGGGCCAGACTTGTGGTGAATAAATGGAATGAGTTTATGATAGAAATTACTTAAAACCACAAACATTTATTGAGAATCACTTAGACAGGAGAGGGCAATAGGTATCATGAGGATTACAAAACTGTACAAGACAGATTCCTTTTTGCCATCCACAGGGGGAAACAAACTTGTTCATGAATGACGGCTCTCTAGTCAAAACTTAGAAGTAGTCCTGGGACATGGAAGTAATTGGAAAGAACTCAGACTGAGATGATGAAGTAAGGCTATGGGAGAAAAAATAATAGAGTGGAGGATCATTCCATGTAAAGAAATGAGACTAACTGGATTTTCCAGATTTACCATATTCTTAACTCTCATGATAATATGAAAAGGGTTATTTATGTCCTTTCTCAACTAATTTGGAAGGAGGGAGAGAAAAAAAGGAATAAGTATTTTTAATCCAGAAATTAAGGGGCAAAGCTGATATTATATGTTCTTAACTGATGGTAAGTGATTAACTTATGTAAAAAAAAGCCAAATTTATTTGAACAATGTATTGATACTAATCGACAAAAAAAAAAGAGAGATCTAATTTGCTGTTTGAGTAAACAGAACATATCCACACATTAATGTTTCAACATTACCATTATAATAGGCAGAGATAAATCAGTTCTAGATTATCTGAAAACATGCAAAACAGTGATTTTAGTTTTTAAACTGTGCAGGAATCTCCTGACATGAAATTTTCAAACACTCTGGAATCTCAGGATAAAAAGAAACCTTAAAGACCACCTAGTCCAATCATCCCATCCATGAGCCAATCCCTTCTACAACATCCCCACCAAGTGGTCAGTCACTTTATGCTTAGATGCCTAGAAGTCAAGAATATTCCCTCTAGGCAGCAAATTACAGTTTTGAATTCTTCTTCTTTTTTTTAAAAAAAAAAGAGCCCAGATTTGTCCCTTTGGGGTTCCAACCCATTGAACCAAGTTCATTCCCTTGGAGTCATGTGCTCTCTCTCCCACATGACAGTTTGATGGCACTGATGGTAAATACGTTCCTTGTCCTCTTTCAAACTACCCCCCAGCCTTCGCTTCTCCAAAACCACAAACATTCATTGAGTCTTATCTCTCCAACTTTACTCTTCTCAGACTTCTGAACTGCTCCTCACATCATACATCCCTGTGTTCCCACAATCCATCCTGAAGGTCTTCCTCTGGACACCCTCAAATTTAGCTGTATCTTCCTCACTGTTCAGGTGTGCAAATCAAAACACCATGCTCAGAAGAGGACTGAACACAGCAGGGAAGAACGAGACCAGCTGTCAATCTCCTTCTAATATTCTCCTCCTGCTGTAACACCCAGGATCATGTTTGCTTCTATTAACCTCATGTCCCTTTAAGGAATCAGGCAAAATATAAGGGTACCACATCATATCTGAGGAACATCAATCCCAATTCATGGGTTTCCTAAGGTGGAAACCAATTACAAAGTTCATTTTAAGTGTTAAAATCAATCCTACTGTCTCAAGAGTATTCTGCTCAATATGTTAACTATTACTGGGCTCTAGGGTTACAGGGTACCTGAACCCCCTCTTTTGATTTTGGGAGGGGTGGACCTCAGCAAGGCTGGACCAGCCAAAGGCTCGCAGAGATTCAGAGGCAGGGTAAACAGTTCTGCTGAACCATCACAGTTAATGGGAGGTACTCAGAACTGGAACAATGAGCCAGGGTGGAGTCTGTAAGGGTTGCCCACAGCCCAAATACCACGGAAAGCAAATATAAAGACTAGTTCTGAAGGGGGAGCATGAGGTTCAAAAAGTGGAGTCATGAGTTCAGAACTGTGCGGAGACTAAATGAAAGTAAAAACAGGGCAGAAAGAATTTAGAGGGCACTGAAGATCAGAGCAATTGGGTACAGTGGTATAGCAAAAAGGGCTGAAATCACATAGGTGAGCGATTAAATACCTAATAAGGCCAAAAATCTGTTCAGAATCTGCAACCCAGTCATTACCAAATACTGCTGAAACAATTAAATATTGAAATACACTTTAAAATGTGAAATACTTTAAAAAATATACAAATACATTCATATTTAGGGAAACCCAATTAATAATAGAAAAAGAACATCATCTGGGGAAAATAATAAAATGTATCATGTCTTTGAAAGTTATAGGCCAATTCAATATTCCTTAGGAATATTTCTTAAATGGGACTCCAGTTTCTCAATCTCCAGAACAGGTGGCAAATGCAAATGTCCACAGAGGCCAGACAAGTAAGGTAAATGTGTAAAACAGCCATATCTACTATGATGGGAAATGGTGAGTAACTTGGTAAATGGGATAGATCACATTGCACCTATATATGTCAACCCCTGATGAGTTCTGTTTGACATGGCCATGTAGGAAGCTGGCCCAGTGTTGTAGTATCTTTGATTTTTCAAAAGAAGCTGGAAATCAGATGTGTAAACATGTGTGCATGCATGTTTATGCATGTGTGTGTATGTGTATTAGGGAGAAAGAGGGCAGTAGTCTTGATTTTAAATACTGACAGGATATTCTAATTTTTTTAGTACTTCCCACTATACTAAAGATGCCAGTGCCTAACAAGATTAAGTTAGTGTCCAATATTTAGGCTGACAATTATGTGATTGCACTCTTAAACTGGCTCCCCACATTATAAACCCCAGTGAGCAATGGAGGTAAGCTGTTGGGTGGCCTCAACAATATTTATTAGGTAGCCTAGGGAAGATTGTGGGTACATCTCTATGTTATTGGTTCCCTAGGGAAAAGAACCACATCCAATTTGTTCCCCACTGTTTTACCAGTGCTGGCACAAGACTTGGTCCATAGTAGACCTTGTTAAATAGCCATTGAATGAATTAATATATGAGATTTAGTAAAGAAGAGAAAAATCATTGGGAGAGAAGCCCATTATCATTACATTAATGAATTATTCAGAGATATTTATAACATGTCACTTAAGACCTTGAAGTAAATCAATATCTATCAGATGAACATTCATAAACAAAATAAAACAAAAAACAAGACAGAATTGGGGAGAAAAAAATAACTGGAGATATTTCTGGCTAACTATGATATACTGAAACACACACATATATCGCCATTTTCTCCTAAAATCCCTCTAAGTGAGAGGAAGAGAATTAAAGGGCCCAAGTCCTCAAGGACAAAGTGAACCACAGAGGATACAACAGTAGAGAAGAGTGAGCAACAAAACCTCAGACACCAGAAATCGGTTGGGCAGATGACCGAGCCATAGGAGAAGGCCAAAACCTGGTGCCTGTGGAGGGAGATTCGAAAAGAAACAAGGCAGCCCTGAAAAAGTTCTGTAATTTTTGTATCAGAGACTGCTGGGTGTGGACCCAGAATGTGACTCAAAGAAGATTGGGTGAAGATTAGTATAAGGTGCAATTAGTCAACCCTATCCCTTCTACCTGCCACACTTGGTGGCTTCTCCCCAAACTGGGCAGAAGGCAGGAGGTTAATTTCCAAAGAGGTTTGCCGCCCTGAGGAGGATGAAACCCTGTAGTATTAGTTATGTTATGGCAGTAATGCTTTGTGACAAACAACTACAAAACCACAGGGGTATTCAATAACAATGATTTATTGCTGGAATGTTGGAAGATTGATCAGCTAATCTAGGCTTCTGATCCATAAGCCTCTCATCTTTCAGCAGAATAGCTCAAAATGTCCTTGTTCCAGTGACAGGCATGAGAGGACAGACCAAAATGCACAAGGCTTTTGGAGTCCTAGGCTTGCAAGTGACACACTGTCAATTCTGCCACATTCTATTGCCCCAAGTAAGTAACAAGCCAGCCCAGATTTAACTCGTGGAGAAAGAGATTCCACCTCTATGAGAGGAACTGCAGAGTCACTCAGCAAAAAGTGTAAAGAATTGGCACCGTTATTGCATTCTGTCACACCTACACCAAACAAGAGGGCAACTAAGTGAAAGTCTGCATACTGAGCAGTGAGACTTCTACATCGCATGTCACCTTCAGCTCTAACAATTAACATCCAACCTTATACCTCCCATACAGTGTGAAATCCCTCTACAGAGAAACTGACAGACTCAAAAGAAAAGAACTAAAATTCAGTTTTTTAAAAACTCAAAAGAAGAACAAAAGAAAAGAGATGGAACATAAAAAGACAAAGAAGAAAAAAAAGTCAAATAGATGATTAGAGCAGATTCAGTATCTGAAAGTAAAGGGCTAGATGCAAGAGGACAGTCCCCGAAACATCCCAAGGACTTAGCCGTAATGTATAGATCATAATGTATAGATCGAATTATACTTTTTCCTTTATTTCTTCACATCAGATAATCTAGTTATTGGGTTATCCACTCAAGCGTACCACTTCATTTCTATTATATTCAATACCCCTGTTGTGAATTGAAGTAGAAATTACATCAGAAAGTAAAGATGTTCCTTATCAGGAGGTTCCTGTGTTTATTGATATGGTCAGCAGCACCCGAAAAAAAATCAGTGGTGTCAAGGTTGAAGTACAAGACTTCTGAGACAGAGCCATCACTCCTTGTCTATTTGCTGGGAGTGTGAGAGCCCGTCGCTGCTCACAGGACGCTCCTTATCTCATTTGGCGTCTGGCAACTCTTTCGGCACGCTGTGCTCCTTGACCAGTGCTGTTAACAGATCCAAACCATGGCGAGGCACAAGTCTCCAAAGCATGTGTCCCCTTCTCCCCCTGCCCAAAGATGGCACCAAGGACTACAGCAAAAGCTTCATTCCATTATCAGAATACTTTTCTCAACACAGACCTTGAAAAGCTCCACCTTTTAAACTGGTTTATTAGGAGTGGCTAGCTTTGTTTGACTGCTTACAATGTGCCAGGCACTGTTCTACGTGCTTGGCAGATATAAGCTCATTTTATTCTCGAAGCAGCTCTATGTGTCAGGTATTTGTATTATTATTATTATTATTATTATTCCATGTTATAGATAAGAATTTCTCTCAAAAACAAATCAAGTACATCTGTAGGATTCTTAGCCCAAGCAGTTCTAGAGCCATTAAACTCTCCTGCTTTGAGGATATAAAAGATTCATTGATTATATACTTACAGCAAAGTATGTCTTCATTGTAGAAATTTATTCAATATTCCAGCTCAGTATTCCCTCAAGATTTTCAAAGGAGTCACTGTTTGGCAGTCTGTGTTATACAAACAGATTAGTGACTTCAGAGCTACAGAACTAGGAATTAATTAAATACTGCCCTGTAAAGTCTAGGGGGTCTTAGCCCTGGCTTTCTAAGAGGGCATAAATTGTTCAGGACATGACGATCCTCTGTCTCATGAACACAGAGACTTAAATCTGTGTACCAAATACTATGTTAAGTACTTTCATGCATCACTTCATATAATCTTCAAAACAATGTTGAGAGACAGCCATTAATTAATTCCACATATTACAAATGAGGAAACTGAGGCATGGAGAAGGTAAATCATTTGCCCAAAATGTCAATTAAGTGTCAAGGTTCGGCTCAAACACAGTTCTTTCTAACACTAAAGCCCACATCATTCTTCCATAACACTAAAGTTAAATAAACCATGGTGGAGAGCCCTGGTAATTTATATCATGAATAGTTTGTAGCTCTGGGCTCCATGTTTTCCATTTGTAAATAATTTAGTCTAGAAAGACATCTCATGGAGAAGTTTTGAAAAATCCATTGTTACCCTTGCTTGCAGTGATTTTTTTGAGCTGTTAGATGGGATCATGTCCAAATTGTATGAAGAAAGGGAGGCAGACTGTGGGCCAGCCAAAGTAACACCTGATTCATTAAATTAAAAAGTTCAATTCTGCAAAGACAGGGCAAGGCATGGGGGACAAAAGACATAGCAGCCATTGCGCTTAAGAAATTGACAATCCAGTAAGAAGTTAGGCTGCCAATCTATTGGCAATCTAATAGCAAGTTAATGTTAAAACTGCCATGGAGGCTCAGAGACGGTGCAGATCACCCTCATGGAAGGGCAGCAGTAGAGACTTCAACAGCTTTCACTCAATATTGTTCCTAAACAATGAGAGAAGGGATAAGTGTGAGACACATTCCAGGTGCGGAAACAACACCATAATTCTGCCAAGACAGTGAGTCCAGACACCCTCTTCAGATACGCCAGCTATGCCTGTAACATGGGGACCAAAATACAGGAAAAAGAGTTTGTCCCATGAATAGATAAACTGTTACATGTATCTTTGGGCTGAGAGGGCCTTCTTTCCAGGCTTCCTTGGCTTCTTGCATGTTTCTGCCATTGTCCAGTTCTAAGAAAAAGGCTTAAAAAATATCTCTTCATGTTTAACTCCATCCAACTTGTTTTTATCTCAAATTTGGCCACAGCAAGATACACTACTATTCAAAATCAAACATTAGGTGTCAAATTTGATCCTATGTGAACATCTTTATGTAGAATTACAGCCCTTGAACATAAAGGACCCATACATAAGGGAAAGTCTGACATCTTTAATTATCCCGTGGGAAACTGCTGTATAGCAACAGTCAACCTCCACAAAGGACATCCATATTTTAGGTTTTAATCTTGACATAAACATTCGCTCTTGGATGAAATTTTTAATAACATTTTTTCTCCATCTACATGTAATAAGTGACTATTGTGGAAAATGTGGAAAATACAAAAAGGGATAAAGAAAAATAACCACTTATGGATGACCAGTAATTGAAATCCTATTCTTTTATGTATGCATATGTACTTTACATGCTTGAGATAATATTATTAGTATGACTGTTTTAGTCACTTTTATAGCATAAATTCATTCCAAGGTATTCATTCTCTTATTAATAAACATTTAACTTATTCCATTATTTTTGGAATTATGAAAAATGTCCCAGTTAACATCTTTGGATCCAGTTTTGCTCACTACTATTTTTTTTAGCATAGAGTCCTGCAATTGAAAGTATTGGTTCATCCCATGCTACCCCTGCCCCACCTCAGTTTCCCCATCTCCATGCCACAGCCCAGCGGAGTTGGGCCAGCTGGAGCCGTGCATGGTCCACACCACACAGCCATCTTCCTCAAATACCAGCGGCCCCAGCACCAGACCAGGGCACTAGCCTTGCCGCTGCCCGCCTGCTCCACCACCCCCAGCCTATGTGGACATCTTTATGTAGAATTACATATAGATGTGTATGTGTGTGTGTGTGTATATATATATATATATATGTGTGTGTGTGTGTGTGTGTGTGTGTGTGTAATAATATATATATATTCTTTATTTCTTTGATAAATATTTCCAACTTGTTTTTCCAGAAAGATATTCTCAACTTACACTCAGCTGGATGTGCATGGAAGCTGTCCAAAGGCTGATAGAGTACATGGCACATTGAATCCTCCCTTATAAATTCAAGACATGTAATAGAGAGCCAGGCCGACTCACTGGCACATTGGCACTTCATCTTCCATTCTGCACATCATTTTTCTTCATTCAAAATCCTTTCCCTGCCAGTCACCTACTTTTCTCATCCTACTCTGTTTTGTCAAAGGAAAAAGGATCTTATGAAGTCAAACAAATTAAGGTGTCAGGACCTTTCCCAAAGCTATGGCCATATTTTAAAGAAGATGACCTGGAAAAGCTAGGTTAACCCACAGGAGCGATGCACCATTAGTGAAAATGTAGGGCTCAACAGGAAAAATATTTAGGAGAAAATATTCGGATTTCTCAAATCACACCCCAAGGCAGCCATGAGATTTTGAGGAAAATTGGACCTGTTCTTCTTACAAAGGACAAGCCTCCGTTTGGGGAGCTTTCATTTTGCAAATGGCCCACAGTCACATGCTTATCTAGTGACTAATGACAGTTCTGAAAGTCTCATCAGAAAGGACTCTCTTGGGCCAGCATTCAGAGGGATCACACAACCAAACGTGGGAAATGAATGGCATATATTCTGACCCAGGGATTTGGATCCAGAGCTCTGTGGAAATAAAGCAAAAACATGTCTGTCAACTTGGCCCTTTGGGAAAGTACATAAAAATCTTACCTACCTAAGGAAATGTTTATAGAGTCTTGGCAGTCTAAATAGTTGTCATTCTGCTTATTAATGATTAGTGATACATGCAACTTAGCTGTAAGAAAGGTGAGGGTGGGAGGGAGAATCTCCATAGAGAATGGCTACAGAAATATGGTAACAAGATCTTCTTCTGAGCTTTGTCTTATAAACAAAGTACCTTCTATAATTTTTCATTTGATAATTTCTGAATAGTCAAAATTTCTATTATGGAAAAGATAAGGGAAGTTTTCAAAATCTCCTTAAAGAATGAAAAGAAAATAAAAACAAAGCCAGAAAACAATCCATTAGAAAAGAATTCAATTTTTGAGTCATATATGTAAAAGCTGGTAATTTCTTAAAGAAGTAGGAAGAAAGGAAGTAAATTCTTCTATCTCCCTAGGAATTGATGCTTGCTTCTTCAGCTCTTTACCCCCAACATTACTAGATACCAACATTCCTACAGCTGTCTACTCCATTCGGATTGTAGGACTTTATCATGACTTTGCATCCCTGTTATTTAATACCGTTTTAGAGGATTTTGTTGTTGTGGGTGGGAGGTTTTTTTAAAAATAAAGAATATGCCATTTTTTCTTACCAGGAGCATTTAGGAGTCTTCAAAGATAAGGCAGTACCCTCTGAACTACTAGAAATTGGTAAGGACTGACAGCCACTTAGGGTGTTATCATGTTCTGAGAGGCCTGCTGCTGGTTCTGTGGGCGCTGTCTCCACAGTAGCAGGCACTTAGTTATCAATGTTATTTGAAGAGCCTGAAGAGGTGCTACAGCTGCTGTATCTCAGGGTTCTATTTTTAATTGGGATGAACTTAACTGGGGTCTGAATCTCTTCAAGAGAGAGACTCTCAGGAAACATTTATGGTAAATCTACTGACAGCAGCAGAATATAAAGATAACTCAAGAATCAAATCTGTAAGAATAAAGCTGAACAGATTTGATTCTGTTCCAAAATCAAACCTGAAAGTAAACCTGAAATTAAACCTGAACAGAGGATTGGGGAATTACCAGGCTCTTAAGAATTTGTCTGTAAGGTAGACAAAATGTATATTGTAACTTATTTTTTGAAATATAGAATAGGAAACTAAGGTTCAGACAGGTTAAGTGACATGCCCATTAATATGTGGTAGTGTTGTGACTAGACTCTACATTTCCGAACTCCATTTTCAGTGACTTGTCTTCTGTTCACTGCTTACTGGTGACATACATTTTGAAGGGCTCTACTGTCATTGAACTTTGATTTGTTTTGTTTTCCCAATCAGATGGCAGGGTTACTTTTAGCCACCCATATTCCTTTTAAGTTAATGAATAGAATAGATCTGGACTCCTACCAAATAATCATGGGTCATAATGAAAGGTTGAACTCAAGGTTTGGATCAGACAAATATACTCAAACTAACTTAGTTAATAAAAGAGTAAACTAGATAATATTAACAATATAGCCTGACCTACCCATTCAAGGTGGGAGAAAAAGGATGATTATTCTCTGATTGCTATCATACAGTAGGAAAGCGATTTTCAGAGGACAAAGTGACTCTCCCTGTCAAAGAAGTACAAACATTCCTTCCAACACCATAAAGAATGCTGACCCTCCAGAGAAACAGACTTACCCAAGAAAGGTAGATGAGATTCTTTGGATTAGGAAAAGAAAGCTGCATTATTGCTCAGCCAATTCCATAGATATCAAGACTAAAATTTTTCTGCTAAGAATAAGTTATCAGAAGCAAGAAATAAAGACCTCACTGGAGACCATGAGATGTGAAATTCATATTAGAGAATCCAGGCTGTACTAAGTTTTCCCCAAATATACTGGTTGATAGTTACCCCTTTCCTTTGGCAAAGAATATAAAAATCTAAAGCATAATCTGGACAGTTAGTACACTTAAGGTAAAGTAGCACCTAGACGTTCATAGGTTTAGTATTTGCAGCTTCAGTTATTGATAAGTAGCCCCCAAAAGTCCACTTCTATAATTTTTTGTTGTAACAATTTGAGTCATGGTCTGGAGTTAAACCCCTAGGCTAGTGGTTGATCCTAGGTTCCGTACTTTAGGAAGCCTTAGATCTTCTTTACATTATTACATTTGCAAAAATTCTCAGGAGGTAACTAAATATTTTTTCATTTTTAGCACAAAATTACTCCAAAAAGAAAGTTAATAATAGTGTAGTGTCAAGACAGTGAAGAGTGTAGGAACATGGTATGAGAATTTAACTCTACCTCCAGAACATGAAAAGTCCATTCATTATAGTATGTGAATCAACTCATTGCTTTTTAAAAATGGTTGTAAAATTAAGATATATTAGGTACAGTAGGGACACCTGGATGGAATAGAAACTCCCTTATTTTTAGAGCTAAGATAGGCTGACCAAAGTGGACAAATCTAATAAAGTAGAACTTAAATTATCATCTTAATGAGACTTAAATCCACATGGATTTACTATATGTTATATTAGAGCAGATAGGATGTCTTAGACATGATACGTTTGGCAGTAGGAGTAGCAAATCCTACCCCCAACAGAAGATTAACAATTTGCACTACCCTATAATTAGAGATGAGACTAAAAATAGAGAAAAAAAAATGAACTGTGGGCTTATGGGAAGGAGACCAGAAGGTTTGCATTATAACAAATGTTACTGTGGATTACCATAGATTCTTTCTTGCTTACCATTAATCTCTGATTCATACTCTCAGACTTTCTCAGTTAAAACAGAACTGACAAATTTATGAATGGCTGTATCCAGTGGACTTACATCACCCAGGTCTGTCCACCTCTTTTTCATTCTAAGATCTTCTACCCCACCCTTGGCCCCTAGAAAGATTTCCAGCAAAATTCCATTGCCCCATATGGAGACAAGCTACTTGAGCCTTCTTGTTCTTTGCCTCCCTAGGAAGCCCACCTCACAGCAGGAGTGCTGCTGGTTAAACTAGATAATCCGAACACTAATTTGAAGTAAGGCATTGTAAAAATCAGAACCAGTCAGAGAAGAAAAGAACAGTATTTCCACATAGCAACCGCTTAAATATATATCAGAAGATCAAAAACAAAAAAAGACGAGACTCTAAGGTAACATAGGTAATAACCAGAGGGGATTAGGGTACCCTAGAATCTTGGAGGAGGAGCCCCTCAAGCTGGGGTCCACACCTGACGGCTGCTGGTACCTCTTGGGGGTGCAGTGAGACTGATTCTGGGAGCACGCAAAGAGGCTGGGAACCAGGACATCCTGCCTCTCTGCGGTGAAAGGGCACTGTTGGGTCACTGATGGGAACAGGAAGCAGACAGGGAGGAGCAAGTCTCTTCTCCCTCCCGCAGCCTTGAGTTCTTCCTCAATCGCCCTGCCACCTCGAGAAGCCAGATGTCTAAAAATTGTCATTTGCAGAGTCCCATCCCCAGCATTACAAGTGGATACGGAAGTGCCTCTGTAGCAGAGAGAAAAGGCTTAACAACAGCACAGGTGCTAAGGCAAGTAATGAGTTCATGCTTTTCCCCTCTTGGGTAACATATACATTTTAAGTGCTTTTCCCCAAACAACAATGTAAATATTGTCAGATTTGAGCAGGGCTAGTACAGACTAGAAGACATATGAATCTATTTTGAGGGCTAAAGAAACTTCCTAATCTTCATGTATCAAGTGGCTGCAGTCTTGGCCTAACACACTGTCAATCTTCTCTGCACCCTGGAATCACCTGAGAAGCTTGGCAACCTCTACAGCCTATGTCCCACCCCCAGAGGTTCCGACTTCAGTGATTTGGAGTGTATGTAACCTGGGCATGCGGAAGTTAACATTTCCTCGGGTGATGGTGACAGACCGCCAAAGCTGGGAACCACAGGGGAGGCGGACAGTACGGAGCACAGCGGCCTGGCCCCAGCAGTCATAGAAGAGGGAGAGGTTTGGTGGTTGGGTTGCACTCGGCCATGAAGCCTCCCTGACCATGGCACAGATAAAGCTGAATGCCCCTGGGCAGGGCAGCAGGAAGGTGGATATTTACGCCATGTTACAACAACTCCCTCCTTAGTAAAGTAAGGAACACAGTCTATGGAAGAAACACACACGAAGTAACAAATGCTTGGCGATGGGAGATGGGGCAGACACCAAATTTTAGGAGGAAAGCCGGAGGAGCAAAGGAAATAGTAAAATAATACCACATAAAACTCAGTGCCAAGAGCGACTTGTTTCCACTGGATAACTATGCAGATGGGATACCATTTAGGTTACAGTATTGTTTTTCACAGTTTTGCTATTTATCAAGCCTGTTCACCTGCACATCTTCTAGAAATGTTAGAACATAGCTGACAGATAGTCTCTGTGCAGAATAATAGAGAAAATAGTTATTGAATGAATGAATTTACTGAATATCTACTATCTGCTAGATGTTGAATTGGGCACTGGAAAAAAAAAGATAAGTAAGATATGGTTCCTAGAAGAAGAGGCAGAAAAGACAACTGGTGTGTCGAGTAGCATTAAAAAGGTCACAATATACTGTGGAAACTCCTGCTATGGGACAGGCATTGTTTTAGCCTCTAGGTGTAACACACAGTTCCTGCCCCCAAGGAGCCCAGGGTCCAAAATATTGGATCAAGCAAACGTCTAATGTCAACTTGCATATATGACTAAATACAGCATCTCATGATCTAATCAGTCCATAAATTGCCAGCCCAATAGAGGATGTACCTAGTACCAATGTTTTACCTTTTCCTGGGAGTCCTTGCTAGAATTCTGCTTGATTCTAATGTTAATAGAATCTCTTTGGTGTGAGCTCTCTATTCTAGACTTTATTCTGTGCCT
Organism: Manis javanica; assembly: GCF_040802235.1. Classification (NCBI taxonomy): domain Eukaryota; kingdom Metazoa; phylum Chordata; class Mammalia; order Pholidota; family Manidae; genus Manis; species Manis javanica. The sequence goes on along the minus strand of NC_133168.1, from coordinate 46,343,161 downwards.
AGATATGCTGATCTAGAGCAATAACTTTCTGTTATTAGCTATGACCCATATAAAGAAATACATTTTCATCAGGGCTCAGTACATATACCACTGTTTGTGTATGTTTGTGTGTATAAGAAGTTGACACAAATTTCACAAAACAATACTTACCATCATGAAATAAAATTCACTATGATTTTTTTCAATTAGACCCTTTTAAACATAGTTTTCAATGTGCTAGTCACCACCTAATATACTGATTTCATGACCCACTAGTGGGTTGCAACCCACAGTCTGAAAAACTTTGGTTCAGTCATTTACTACTCAGAGTGTGTTCCTTGGGCCAGAGCCAGAACATAATTGGGAGCTTGTTAGAAATGAAGAACCTCTGGGCCCTCTCCAGACCTATTGAGTCAGAATCTGCTCAAATCATCTGAGGATCTACTGAAAATGCAGATTCTGAATCAGAAGGTCTGGGGTGGGCCTAAGGTTTCTCCCTTCTAATAAGCACACAGGTAATGTTGATGATGCTCATAATGGGACCATACTTTGGGTAGTGAGAATCTGTAGAGAAGACACAAAGCAGATAGATAAAATTAAAACCAGTTTTAGAGGTTCTACTCCTTAGGTTCCTTATAGGCAGAGAGACATCTGCATAAATCATCACTGTATCTTATGTGCATAGTAGATTGGCTGGCACACAGTTATCACTCAGTAAGTGTGGATTTTATCCATTCAGTGGGTGGATGGGTGGATGGATGGATAGATGGATGGATGGATGGATGGATGGATGGATGGATGGATGGATGGATGGGTGGATGGATGGATGGATGGGTGAATTCTAGTATGGCTATAAAATCAATACAATCTCTCATGCATATGCTGATTTGAATTTATATTTCTTGGAGTCACATAGAATTCAGATCTGGATTCCTCCATGATCAGCATTTGCTTTAACCTTCACACTGAAGCTAAACTATAAAGAACAATTGCAGGCAAGTCTCCCTGGCATTGACTATGCTAAGACAGAGTAGGACAGAGGATTTAGAATAAAATCTGGGTTTGGATCCTTTTTTAAGATATTTAGTCAACTCCTTAGGGAGTTACTTTAAAACTCAAATGGGTGAGGAAAAAATGCCTTTAAAAGCTCATACTATTCTTGAACCTATTTACTAAAAAACACAAATGGGCTGGGGCAAAGGAGTGGCACCATACATTTGATGTACTATGAAAAAGTACAAGTATCACTCTGGTATTACCAGATCAGGAACCACTCCAATGCCTCAGCTACTAATGTGAAGCCAGCAACCCAAAACTTCTTGATAAATGGGAATATCATTGTCCTCAAATTAAACTAGCCTCATATATTGGTACTTGATTTTTAAATAGGAAGACCATGCAATTTATCATCCAAATGGAGATACCAGCAGTGAAAGAGGCCCTATTAGAACTGCCCAGGCAAACAGATGGTTACTCTAGAAGTGAAAGCACTCTAACTTTCTCCAGTCTTTATGGAAGCCAGCACATTACACCCCAAAAGTCACTTTGTTTGTAGCACTTAGTTTATAGCACTTCGATTATAGCGCTTAGCACATTGTATCATGGCTGTTTGTTTAAATGTGTAGCTTCCCAACTGGAATGTGAGTTCCTAAAGGGCAAGGAGGGGGTTTCACCTCTGTGTCCTGTTACCAGCCTGTAGCCTGACCAGTTCAGACCAAGGTCCAATAGGGTATACTGAATTGATTCAATAGACCATCAATACACAACCTACCTTAGTGATAGGTTATCTGGGCTATAGCAGACATAGAAAAACAGCAGAGAGAAGAAGATGCTGATTCAAGGACACTGAATTTCTTTTCATCACAGCTGAGAAGGACATTAAATCTCTAGTTCAGTAAAAAATCACAGTAAAAGCTAGTGGCTGAAATAAAGACAATGAAATATTAGAAAGTAGACGGCTGAAGATTAGTAGAGGAAATGACAGATGAGAGAATGCCAAGAAATAGAGTCTGGATGGAGTTGCCAGCAGCCAAGCAGAATGCAAGATAATTAATAAAGTTCACATTTTGAGACAACCAATTATGTACCCAGTGATTGTTATTATTAGTACAACAAATGATCATCACAGATAGCAAGGCTAGGCTATCTGTAATTTATCCCATAGCCAAAATATCCTAGAGGAACTCTTGGCTGGCAACTAGCCAAGCTGTTAGTTGAGGGAAGCTCCGTATCTCCACTATGTCAGAATGCAGCAGGCTGTTTGAGGTGAAATAGCATTCAAATAGAAAACCCTTGAAATAAAGAAGAGACAGCAGGAATTTGCAGATGCAAGAACCTAAGTAGCTGATATAACCAGAGGAATCACTTCACAGATCTAGAGAGACTGAAGCACTCTTGCCATTCCTAGGAGACATCCGTAAGGGGCTGCTGACTGACTGAATTTAAGGTCACTTCTGGAATCCAGAGATATGCAACACTGAACAAACAGCCCTGTTCTCCAATAAGCAGGTGGTGGCACAGTTCCCTAACCCAGGAGAGATGGGAGGCGGGGTTAGTGCTGGGAATAGTAGCTCCATAACACAGCAAATCTCCTTGCAGAACATGGCCCAGTTGGAGCTTTTTATTCCATATTTAGAGTAAGGTTTATACGAATGCCATCTTTTATGCCTTCTCAGCTACTTAGGAATATAGAAGAGCATGAAATGGAAGGAAAAGAAACTAAGAACCACCATTCATTAGCAATTTACCCTATACCAAGCCCCATCTTGTATCACCTCATTTAAAATTCAGAGCCACACTAAAAATTAGGACTCATCCTCAATTTATACACAGAGAACCAAGAGTCAGGTGAGTTATTTGCTGAAGATTTTATATATTCAGAAAGTTTCTATACCAGGTATCTGAACTTGGGTCATTTTGGCCCCAAAATGCCAGTTGAAATTCCCCAGTGGTTATAAAGGCAGGTCACAGCGAAAATCCAACTCACTCCACTCTATCTTGGGATGATGTACCTCTGAACTCAGATGGCAAATTCCCTGTTTAAGTTGCAGAGATAACACGTGACTACTGTGGAAACCTGCAGTTTATTATTTCTGTCCTGCTCTAAAGCACATGGTAGCCATAGTAGCTGGAAACAAATGGGAGGTGATCTGGTCCTGGAAAAGTGAGCAGCCATGTAATTAGCAAAGTTAATATTGTGCAGTTTCCATAAAGAATGCACAGCTTACTTTTGTTATTAAAAGACATTTAATATGAAAAGTGTAAGGGGGATCTGAAATAGCAAAATAAAGATGATCTGAGACATATGTTACAGGAGAAAAAAACTTATTCTAAGAAATTACATCTTTTATTTTTGGATGACCTTTATATCCTTAATAATAAATCCCCCTAGGGTTTCCCTCAAAGGTTGAGGACTTGATTATTTGTTGCATCGGTCATGCAAATGGTAGAGTAGGACTTCCACCTGAAACCTGCCTACAGAGAGGGCAGCTTTTTATTATTATCCAAGACAGGAAGTCTCATCAAGATTCCTCCCCATGGGGTCTGAGCTGTGGCAGAGGACTGAAGTATTGGATCATGCAGCAAGTCCCACCCAGGGTTCTTGGAAATGGCACAAACCATCCTTCAGCTAGACATTGAAGTCTTCCCATGCTTGCTTCATTCCTAACTGCCTGGGTCAAATTTATTTTCTCCTTACCTACCTTTTCTGGGAATGCATTATTCAATAGTTCTGTTTTGGAAGTACTATCTTTTTCCACTCCGTGGCTTTGCTATCTAATTTCAAGCATAAATCCACTAAGCAGGTTTGACATCTAATTCCAGGGTCTGTCCAGGGGACTATAGACATTCAATGAATGTTAAATCACGATGACAAAAACAATAGACTCAAGTAGAATGTGATCACAGCGAAACACTTCATTTTCCCAATGCACGAGCTCTGTGAAGTTTTGACCCCAAAACAGCTTCATACACACAAACATATGCACAAATGCACACACACACGTGTGTTTTTATGGTTTCTGTTTCCATAGGAAGGGTTTCCATTTTGTCCCATTATATGTTTATACAATACCTCATTGCTATGATCTCTAGAAACATTGCTTAAATTAAATGAATAGGAAATGTCATGGGAAAAGAAAAGGATTAAAATAAAGGAAGCTGAAAGAGAACAGAATTATAGAGGGTAAGAATGGGTGATGATTTTTAAAAGCAATTATTTTCTAAAAATAATTCTATTCTGACACAGTTCTTTAACAATACATATTTCACTGGGCATTCTGATTCTCTCCTCCCACTTTCACCCAACTCAGAGGTATAGAAAGGAAATTCTATTTCTTAGTCTATGCTATTTCTTAGAAGGACATGGAGCCCAGACCAAATCATGCTGTATATTTCTCAGCCCAAACAGCATTGCACAAATGATACATGATTGAAGAACAACCTTGAAATAGAGAAATTTTCATGAAATGCACCCCCCTAAAACAATGATGCAAACCAACTGAGGGTAGCTTCGATGAGATGAGTAAACCACTCATACTGATTACGTAATTGCTGATCAGGAGCCTCAGCTCTTTAACAGCATAAGCCGGTCATCCTGGTCCATAGACTCTGTCCCCTGCTTCTATCCCAGCTAGAATTCTTTGATTCTCTTCCTCAATTTCTAGGACCATTGCAGACTGTAAGCTAAAAGTTTCACTAGTTCTCTAGCCCCACTTGCAGGAGCCTCCTTCAAGTCACACTTGGTACCAGCCCAGACCTGGTCTTCTACTTCAATTCTATAATCTTCTGATTTCCCTGGGCTGGAGTACCAGTCCGTACATCTGCTTAAGGCCATATCCTTTATAACTGGGTGCTCACTTGTCTTTCCTCTTCTGATTTTCTTCTCTATTTGTGCCACCCCCATTTACACACCCCTCATTTCCCTATGACATGCATGAACACACACACACACACACACACACACACACACACACACACACACACTGGTGGACTTCTGGCAGATCCTCCATCATTTAACACAATCACCAAATGTTCACAAATAGCATTATCCCATATTGCCTCATGGTGGGAGAAAATGTATTAGCACTAATCCTTCCTGCCTATTGTTGGAGATAATGTTCTGCCAAACTGAGCTTCCTCACTCCAGGGGAAGGATGCATTTCAGATGCCAGCCCTTCCAACTTTGTCCAATCCTGCTGCAGGGAATTGAGCCCCTAGACTAGATATGAGGCCATCTACCTCCTTGCCCAACAACAGCACAGACCTAATTTGACCACATCCTCCATTTCTAGTCCAAAAGCAACTGGTTTGGACTAGAAATGGTTCTGCTCACTCATAATCTGAAGCTGTTAAAAATTCATATTTTACTTTGACACATAAATATTTTGATATACTGTTTATCTCATTAAAGGTTCACCACCTATCAAGGTACTTTCCTAAGTACAAACAGAATCACAACTTGGAATTCTGGTGATGGAGATGTGACCTAGGTTAATTCTCCCAGAAGGACTATCCCAGCTGAATCAGCACTTTCTACAGAGTGGTCCTGAGACTTACAGATCAGCAAGCTAGCTTTTTCAGAACACTCAAAGCTGCTTGGGTGATGGACTGCTCTGACCCAAATTCCCAGAAAAATGGCATCTGAATCAAATTTTAACTTTAATCTGTTGAAATATTATATCTTTACAATAGAGATACCTGTTAATATTAGCAGTAATGAAACAAGTTAGCATCATGTGCCTCCTGATGTGATGCACCGAGAACACAACATTGCTTCAGTGTTATTCCTGCACAAAGTGCATACTTCAAACCAGTCATGAGGAAACAGCAGACAGGCTCAACACTGAAATATAGTTTGTAGCTGACTGATACTCTTTTAAAAATCATCAAAATGCAAAAAAGACAAAGATAGAAACTGTTCCGGACTAAAAGGGACTAAAGAGACATGATAACTAAATGCAACTTGTCATCCTAGACTGGTCCCTAAACACCACCTCCCCGAATATTTTTATTGGGACAATTGGTGAGATATAAATAAAATCTATAAATTAGATATAAGCAATGAATCAGTATTAATTTCCTGGAGATTATGATGTGGTTCTGTAAGAGAATTTACTTCTTCTTAGAAAATATACACCAAAACACTTGGAAGAGCCATTGTTTCTGAAATTTACTCTCAAATGGTTCATAAAATATTAAGTATCTATATGGAGAGAAAATGATTTTTTTAAATGAGGTAAAATGTTAACAACTGGGGAAGTCTGGGTGAAGAGAAGGGAGTGCTTTGTACTTTTCTTGTAGCCTTTTTGAGAGTCTAAATTATTTCAAATAAAAAATATCCCCCCCCCAAAATCTAATCATCTATAGTGGAAGACTATCCTTTTCTAGTTCTTGGAATGCCTGCATGGCCTACACACAACACTGTCCATTACTAACAAGGCACCTGAGAGGCAATTCAGTTCAATTCAGTTCAATTCAACAAGAGCCAATTGTGTGACTAAGAGTCCCTTAGTTCCACTGTTGGTAAAACTCCATGTTCTTCTTTCTACATTTAACCTTCTTTCTTCCCATCCTCCTCCTATCATCTCTATCATTCACTCTACCAAAGGTGTCATGTTCAAGGAACTGGACATTAATGTTATAGAGTTGGTGCAGTGCAGTGGATAAGAGCATGCTGTTAGAATGCAATTCCTGGCTGAAAAGCTTGTATTTTTAGTAGCAGTGTGTCCCATGGCAACTATTTTTTTTTATCTCATCTCTAAGCTGAAGGTGATAATAGTACTTACCTCATGAGGTTGTTATGATGATTAAATAAAATTAAAATGTAAGGTGCCTGCCACATAGGACGTATTCAACAAATGTCACCTATTAGTCTTACTAGCTCAAATATACTGAGAAGCTTAAAGAAATAAGAAAATTTTAGTTTCATAAACAAATAAATTGGTACTATCCATGTGTTCACATCATTAGGACACCATGGAGCTAGAATTCAAAAGAGAATGTGAATTCAAGCAACTATATAGCCATGACGGAATTAAGAAATGCCCCAAATCCAAAATAACAGAAGACATGAGCATAAATAAGCAACTTAATTCCATTTTAGGGCTGTGACAAATCTAAAACAAAATGGAAATTACAGGCAACAGCTTAAGGAAAAATGAAACCAACAAAACAGTACTTTGCCTCCCAGTGGGGGACTTTTAAAAGATAGGGAAGAATATTTGATTATGAGACAAAAACATGTGTAACTTTCTCATTTCCTGCTCACGAGATGCTCTGGCTGCCACTATTTTAGCTGTGTTGAGTACATATAATAAGAGACTAAGCAGATATAAATGTTCAACAGGATGATTCTTTATGGCTCTTTGGCACCCCATGCCAAACATTAATAAGGTTTACGAGAAGCCAGTGAGCTCTGTAAATTGCTCTCCTTCTAATTTGAATCATGCTGCAGACTTCATTTATTTCATGCATGCTGATCTGACAATGAGAGATAAATCTGATAAAGTTCTTTAACTTGGAAAGAGATTTGTTTTCTGTCCAGGGAATCTCTCTCTATGAAGAAAAGGCTATTGGGCCTGGAGCCACAGGCAATAATATGTGTACCTGAACCGCCCTTTTGATATTCACAGCGCTGTCACACAAGATCCTTTGCTTATTCAGCCTTTTTAAATGGTCCTGAAGGAATGTTTTTGTGCAACCCCTCAGCCGCAGACTAACCTGACGTGGTGATTTAGGACCGAAATGTCATTAAGCAAGCCGTATTTTATCAGCAAGGGCTGGGTGGCCATCATTTTAGATCCTCTGGCACCACCAATTCCATTGCTTATTTAAATTTTTTAGTATTTAGGGGGCAAAGAGTTCCAAGACACATACTCTAGTTCAATTTGTCAGGGTATCCTGTAAACAGATCAAAGAAAAGAGAATGGATTTCACCTTGATTTTCGAATATTTCAGACTGCTTTACATGCTGTCTCTGAAGATAGTCTTTATTAAACAGTAGTGTGTTATAGTTGCACGTAAGCAAAGTCAACTGACAGCTGCTGGAAAGGAAATTTTCCATGGTGTGGAAAAAAAGTAGCAGGCGCTTCTTATACAGCACCTTAGTCTCATTTTTTCCAAAAAGCCTGGAATCACAAAAACTATTATTTCAGAATAACAAGAGATCCAAGTGACACTCTCCATCCAAACTAGTGAGGTTCTTTTAAAAGAAAGAGTCTTTTTAATGGTTCTTTTAATGCAAGGAACTCAAAAAATACTCTGAAAAACTAAAGAAATGGCTAATTTAAATTACAACAAATTTTACATAGGACTATAGTTACATTGCCACTACAGAATCTGAACTTTAGCACAAAAGTAAACACTGTAGCAATTAACTGATGTATAAACCAACATAACTAATAATAATTAAAAATAAGTCATAACTGTTACTGAATATAGTAAATATGTCAGGACTGGGTGAAGTAGTTGGTGTGGATGACCTCTTTGAATCCACACTTCTACCCTGAGAAATAAGTACAGTTATGACCCCCACCCCCATTCTACAGATCAAGAGAGTGGAGCTAAGTGGGGAGATGAAGGGGAATATTTTACCCAAGGTGAAAGTGCTTTTAGGTATACATCTTAAAAGCCCAGGTCTCACTCCAGAGCTCAAACTCGGCCACTTTGCCATACCCCTCCTATCTTCTAATTCTGACCTGTTTCTGTAGCAGCAAAACTCTTTCCAAGACTGTAAGTACTCGTGATGCCATAAAGCTAGCAATTTCTTAGAAGACCCATCTGGAGTTCCCAGGAGGAAAAACACTAGATACAACAATAAAGATGTCAACTGGATAAGAAACGGACATAGGGAAATTCCAACGTCCTAATAATGGCAAGTAGACCACTTACTGGAAATACAACAAGTATGTATCAAGCAACTACTGCATGTCTGGCACTATTCTGGGCACTTGAGTTAATGCAGGTAACATACCTATGATTCTCTGTGTTCATTCAATGTTTGTATCAGAAACCCACATACCAGGTTCCATATATTAGGAGAAAGGCTTTCCAAGTCAGATAAGATGCAACGCCTGGTTTCCAAGCCCTCAAAATCCAGTACAAACCTGGCAGATGACAATCAGGAGAGCCTTGTTCTCTATTACTATCATGCTTTCTCTCCTTTCCTCTAAAAAGTGAGACTTAACCACCCATACCCAAAATAGCACATCAAACCTTTGAGATTATCTTAGTTTTCCTAACTACACTTTAAAAGAAGTAGCACTCCAAGAAGCATCTCCAAAGAGTAGAATGTGTGAGGGCTAAAAGGAACCTCAAAGATTACCCATCTGCACCTGCGGGTGGGAAACTGAGGCCTGGGTGTCACAGGAAACCACTGGCAGATCCATGGCTCCAACCCATGCGTTTCAGCTCCAGGGACTCTGTTCTGCCCCAGTGATCATGCTGAACTACCTCCCGGGTAATCAGCTCATGTCCCTTCTGCCTGCCAGAAGAAAATGAAAGGTTTTATTGTTCATAATTTGGGATAAGTTGAAATATTGAGGGTTCATACAAATTTGCTCACAAATCATACTCAATAAAACCCAGTGAGCAATTTAAAGGCATGGTACCACCCCCCACTCTTGCTGGGAGGGCAAGGTGATGATGGAGCAGAAGGGAGAATAGGGGAAAGCTCATAAATTATGGGAAGCCAAGGAGTGATTTCATGAAAGTGCCAAGCTCAGTCCATGGAATGTTTCAATTGTATAAAATTTATGGTTTTCTGAGGGGGATGATTTACGGACCCTAATTTTCCACAATAAACAGCTCAGTGGGGATTCTGTGAATGAAATATCTTTTTAAAAATAAATAAAAAATGTAATTTGAATGAGGGTCAATGGTGCCATGTCTGGAGAATAACTCCTTCTCGGATCAGCTCCAAAAACAAGTCATGGGAAACAGAACTCATAAAACATGTGTTATTTTAAAAGGCATAGGAAGTTGTATAATAAATAAGTAATATGCAGAAAAGTGTGTCTGATCCCATTTATTCAATTGAAAGGATTATATCTTTATCATTAGGTTTTGGTGAAAAAAAGAAAAAGTGGATAGAAATCTAAGGATTTTAATGAAAACTAATGTGTTTAAAGAATAGAGGAAGAAGAGAAAAGAGAAATGTTATTAAAAATAGTAAAGGAGATGTGCCTTACATCCAGGGGAAAACAAAATGTAAATGTGTATTGCTCCCCATAAATGCATCAATAGGGAATCAGAGCCTAGATTTCTTGAGATAACTGTCAGTCCCTTTCTTCAGTGGAGCCTTTCACAGGGAGTCGATTAAAAGCCTTCTCTCTGCCCATACAGGCAGCCAAATGCTAGTGAGACAGGGATGGGCCCACTGAGTCACAATCTGGCCTCAACCCCACCTCATGTTGATCCATTCTTCATAGTTGTGGACCCATCTCAGCTTCCTGCTACCAACTGAATCTCTCACTAGGCTATATTCCTGCCCTGCCAGGCTGAGGTTTTGACAAACTACACAGACCTTTCAAATTTATTTCCCTGAGACACTGAACGAACCCAGACCATGAAATACCCAGGTCTTTGCTACCCACTCCCAGTAGATGGCCTTGTATCTCAGGTCCAGCAAGAGTAAGTTTGAGTTGACCAACTTACTTTAGACATTGACTTTTCACAGCAAGTTATCTCAACACACACGCCTAGTTGATACATCCCTGGGCTCTATCTCCACCAGCCATAACTTGCTGCATAATTAAGTTATGCAGGGTTTCTTACTATTTATGGAGATCATTTAGCACTTAGAACAAGAAGCTCAGAACTAGGTTTCTGAATTCTGTTTCAAGTACCACTATTGATTTGCTAAATGAATTTGAAATAAAGTTTCAGATATGAGTGCATTTCCTGTTTCTTTCTCTTTTGTGGTGGATAGACTCTAAGGTGGTCCTCTCTTGATCCCCTCTTGTTGTTTAAGCCCTTGTATAATTCCACTCCCTTGAGAGTAGGCAGATGTGTGACTTGTGGATAACTAGTAGACTATGACAAAGATGACGGGATGTCACTTTCATGATTATGTCATACTATGTTGGACTCCATCTCATTAACAGACTCACTCTGCAGACACTCAGCTGCTGGCTTTAAAGAGGAAAACTGCAATTTTGGAAGAAAGCATATGGGAAGGAAGCATGTGCCTGGAGCTGGGGATAGCCTCAAGGAGATGAGTGCAGCCTTCCGTGTGACAGCCAACAAGAAGCTAGAGCCCTCAGCTTCACATGAGGGCTCTCCATATGGAAATGACTTCTGTCAGCAATCTGAATCAGCTTGGAAGCAGATCCATCACCACTTGAGCCTCCAGATGGGAGCTAAGCCCTAGCTGCCACTTTAATTGCAATTTTGCGGAGGATCTAGTTAAGACATGCCCAACTCCTGACCCACAGAAATTGTAAGATAATACATGTGTGTTAAGCAGCAATAGATAGCCAACATAACTTCCATTCAAATAAACACAGAAGAATTGATTACAATGTGCACAGCAGCAGATGCTACAGAAGACTTACTTTTAATCCCAAAGACAAAGCCACCAACATGAAGGAATTTATAATCTGGATGGAAAGATTAAGCAAAGTTAGACAATATTGTATGATAAGTGGTAGTTATTCAGGGCAGTTCATGATCAATTGCCGAATAAATGAGGCAGGCATATGCATTCCAGGTGCTCTGTGGGACGAGCTGACTGGGTGCCAGGAAGAGCTTATGATGGGAATTGAGCCAGTCCCACAGTTCTTGCAGGATGGATAGGGCTTGCTTCAGCAGAGATGAAGAGCAATACATCTGTGACACAGGTACGCCTCCATTAGAAAATGGTTAGTGCACCCGACCTCTGTAGAATGAAAGTGCAATTTTCTGTGGTAATCAAGAAATTTGTGACCCTACAATTATATGACCTTGGCAAGTCATTTTATTTTCTAAACCTTGGTTCCCTCCACTGTAATAGAGGAATGAGAATCTTCCTCATTAGTTGTTTTGAAAGCAAAACAAGAAAAAATGATGTTGGCTCTAACAATAAGATTCCTGATACTTGCTAGAAGAGAGTGCAGTTCAATAGAGTAAATTCCCTTTTCACCGAATCATTTAGCCAGCTCAGAGACAAGCTGAGCATCTCAGCCTCTCTCCCAGTTGGCACCATTCCAAAGAAATGCTGTCTCCCACTCCTGCTTCCTGACTTGCATTGTCAGGCACTTTGATGACGATAGAGATTCCTTATACTAAACCATCAGTGACTTGAGGACAGAGGCCTGTCTAATTTACCTTCTTAACTCTAACCAGGTCCAAAACAAAGCTTTGCATGTAGTAAATCATTTTTGGTTTTGTGTTGTGTTTTTGTTTTTCAATGATTAGGAGGCATCTCTGGAGGCTGATGGGAGTGGGGAAGGGTTGGAGACATTTCTCAAAATCCTAGACTCTATCTAGTGTCCTTTGAAATATTTTGCTTGAGGCTTCAGCATTTAATCCCACCCCATCCAGCCCTAGGGGAATTTTCCTCACCTAGTTAGTATAAGTGGTTCAACCTTTCATGTATTTTAACATATCTGTTGCCTACCACTTGCACATTCTTCTCTTCTTTTCTTTCTTGATACATCTTGAGAAATGTTTCTTACTTGCAATTTTCTCCACAATAACCAAATGCTATGATCAATAATGACAGTAATAACCTGAGGCAGTCTGATCAATTTGTATTTTTGCAAGCTGTCACTGCCTCCATGGAGAGAGCATGCAACAACTCTATCATACTAAAAAGTCAAATTTAGAATGCATTACATCTATTGGATATTTATAACTATGAGGCACATGTGAGTCTTCTGGTTAGCTGATGGAATTTACAGTCTTCCTGTTGTTTAGTGCTGACACTGAAACATAAGTCCCCAAGAGTTTACTGGAATATTCACATATGGTCAAATATTACACATACATTTGGCATCTTGGTTTATTTGAGAAGCAGTGTGTCTTCACACAGACAATTGGTATCTGGCTTAAATGTTGAAAAATATAGAGGTATCATCTGAAAACCCTAGGAGGCTTAAATAAGCCTAAGAGGAGGCTCATCTAACATTCAATCCAAAGCATGCAAAAAGCACCATCGGTTGGCATGGCCCCTGGAAAGAGGGGGAAATTGCTAAGCAGTGCTACCCCCTTGGCACCACACTTCACCCAGGCTGCCCAGACCTGCCAGGTACATACTCAGCCAGACCCTTCCAAAGTCCCCACTGCCCAACAGGCCCAATGCCCAGATGGGTACACAAGTCCATCTCTTCCAGATCCATAACCACATCTTTCTTTCCAATCCCAAAGCTCACCTCAGAAGTCTGATTGCTTTCCTTTTCAATAGTTTGGATTTTTAAAAAAAAGGCTTATTCCACTTCTTTTCTTGATTCTGGAACTACCCATGTACCACCTTCTGTCATCCTACCTCTTTACCAGAGTAGTGACCTGCTCTGTCTTCCCTCATTGAAGTGTCTCTACTTTAAGCCTTAAGCCTAATTATCCTCCTAGAGAGCAGGAATTAGAAACTCCTCTTATGTCTTACATCTTGAGGCTTGTCGCCCTTCTAGACCATAAGCTCCTTGAAATATGGGAAAGGATTTTTAGTTTTCTTTATGTCAAACCATACCCACCACCACCACCATCCAAAGCCTAGCAAAGTGCGAGGCCATATGCAGCTCTTAAACGTGTTTGTCAAATGTGGAACTGCATGATTTTTACCAAAGAAGAGAGCCTGTTTGGCTTGGCCATCCCTCCAGCAGTCTCCCAGATGATGCCACGTGGAGTTTGCTCTTCATGAACTGACGTCAGCTCTCTTGTTGACCTGATAAAGGTATATGTTATGTGACCTCACTTTGTTTTTCACAGAAGATGAGAACACAGAAGCATGAGGAAGCTGGTGTGTGGTGGACTCATGAACAACCATATCTATTCACATGATTTTCAAGCAGAATTAGGAAGGACAACTTCTGTGCTTCCTTTTTGATAACATATTTTCATTCAGGTTTGACCCTCCATGTGTCTATTTCATCCACTCTTCTTACCCAAGGAACTTTGTTACCATCTTATCTTTGGCCTTGGTGTCTTCACTGTAAGCAAAGAGCTTAAAATAAAATATTGGATCATATAGACATAGACATAGACATAGGATTCTTTGGACCTGATGTAAAGTTTCCACATCATTTTACCTCTGTAAGTCATTATAGTTAAGCTTCAGAAGTGACAATTCTGGAACTTTAATATGAACATGAATATAAACCAAGCTTGCATTTTTCCTCTGAAACCAATCTTCAGAAATAAGAGAATCACTGTATGCTGAAGGCCTTACAAAGTCCTCATATTACACAGCACTTTCCCAGTGGTTTTAGTTTGAACAACAAAGTAACATTGACTGAAATTACATCAGATGATGTTTATACAGTTCGTCCAAAAGAACTGATTTTTTAAGATGAGATAGGAGGCAAAGAAATTTAATACAGATTTAATATTATAAGCAGGCCTTTTGAAAATAACTTTATAGTAAATGATTAAAGCACAAAATTACAAAAAGAATAAAATTCCCAGTGTCTCAGCATCAAACACAAAATCAAGCAATGTAACTCAAATAGGCAAAGGTAAAGACGATGTTCTTTGGAAAATTTGATCAGTCATTAAAAAGTTCTAGTAATAAGAAGGACACTAATGTTGAAGAAATGTGAGACACTTAAGTGAAATTGTCTCAAGAAATATAAGGGTGGAAAAAGGAGTAGTTCTGAATCAATATATTATTTTACATATTATTTCATATAAATATGCTGATTCTGAAATCAATATATTATTTTATCTCAAATAAGTATACATAACTAATTAACCAATCACATCATATTATAGGCACAAATTACCTATTTTTACCTATCCCTAAAAATCTTTATGTATTCAAATTGCCACAAAACTGCTTTTAGTATTTTCTCATTAGAGAAAAATGGTCTAATACTAGGGGTTGCTTCATATGCAGATATATACAGATTTAATAATACCTACATTTTTTTACTAAGGTCTAATCCTGCCCTCTTAAGATGTGGGAGGCTTTTACAATCCTCAAAGTGTTTTCTTTTCTTTTTTTCTTCTCAAAATATACCCAGAAAAAAATCTCTTACTGTACACTTATGTCTCAGACACCAAAGAAGAATTTGATTTTTGTAACGCTCTCAAATAAGTCTACTAGATTTGACTTATCATTATTAGTTAGTCTAAGTTTCCATCTTTTAAAATGCATAATAGGGAAAAATAAATGGAACCATCCTCCTAGGATTGGCATGGTATTAAATGAGATACTACACATAAGAAGACCCAGCTCAGCTGACTTCAATAAATTCTAACTGCTGTCATCATAAAGAAAGTACAGGGATCCAACTTGCCATTCATGAAGTTAATCAGAATTATCTGGAAGATCTTGTATTAAATCACAATTAGCAATACACTGAAAGTCAATCATCAATTCTCATGCATGTGGACAAGTTTTGAGTAATGCATAGAATTTATTTTCATCTTAACAGGGAATATGTAGAGTAAGAATCTAGACAGAGTTTTGATGAACAGGTGGTGTGATTGGATATAGAGACATGTAAGGGAAGCTGAGAGGTTTAGTATTAATGCTATGCCAAAGACTTCACTGAAATCTGGGGAAATTTTCCCTTGTGAATTCAAAACACAACACATTCAAAACAGCATACACTAATGCAATATATTCCTGAAGGGCAACCAAATGGAAGACACTAATAATGACTAATTTAAGAATGTCGTCAACTTTCTAGCAGTGAGAAGTAACTCTCAAGAGGGAAGTTGGGAAGCAACATCTTGGTAAATTTAATCCTATGTGAACAGCTGCCTACTTTATTTATATACTAAATGTGCATGGCACATAGGAGGTAGTCAGTACATATTTGTGGGATGAATGAATGTTGAATGCCTACATTTTCTAAATTAATTAGTAGTTTAAGCCCATAATTTTAACCCATTCCTTTTAAAACAAATCCCCTTTTTGGAAATGTCTTAAACTACTGAACCATGAAACAGCAAAATGGCAAAGGCATCTGTTTACCTAAGCCCATGTGACAAACAGGGAAACTGATCATCATGGAATCACTAGAGTGAGGGACTGGCATCCTTAGGAGGCTTCGATTAGCTATACTGTTCTCCACCCTATAATGCCTCACCCCCTTCAACCTTATTTTGAAGATTTCTAACAAGAAAGATAAAAAAAGGAGGTTACTGCAACCATGCCTGGGGAAAGACATAGAATTACTGGTGGGAAGAGAAGGAGGTTGGAACAGGACTGGAAAAGAGTTGTGCAGTAAGTGTGGCTTATGTGGAGTGATACAAGGCACACTTTTAATAAGTTCAGACCCTATAGAATCCAAGGTAAGCACCATTCATTTCCTTACATCACAAGAATGCATCAGAAACATACCTTTAATTGAAAGGCAAGTGTGTCTAAGAGGAGAGACATGATTCACACTGAAAAATTCTTCGAAATTTAAATAGCACCTGAGACAAAAAGAAGACAGACTGTAAAGAGGGTGAGGAAGTTCTGGGTGGACAGGACTGCGAGTTGGCATTATGGAGAGAGCTTGCCACTATGGAAACCAAAGGCAGGTGGCTCCAAGATGTGCCACTTTGGTATGAAGATTTTTTTGAGCAGAAAACCATCAAGGCCCAAAAGACTCAGGAAGATAGTTTTACTTTCTTTCCTATATAAGGAGGAGGTTGGAGGAACTGCTCTAGGAGGACAGGCATCAGCATAGAAAGCTAGACTAAAAATGTAAACCAGGGTTGATAGATGGGAAGGAATGCGACAAAACTGTTTAATTATCTCTCTGGGCTCCAATGTTCCTTCGTGGCCCATCAAGTATTTTGTTTACACAACATTTATTCTTTCATATTTGTGTAAATCATTTCTCTACCCCCTTCTCCTTGGTTCAGGATGACATATAGACCTCATTCTCCCTGACTACTTTTGGAACCCATGTCTAAGGCTTCCCCATAATTAAACTTGGATTTTCTTCTGCTCTTAATATGTCTCACATCTATTTGATTTTTCAACCAGCTAGAAGAACCTCAAGGGAGAGAGGAAATTTCTTCTTCCTCCCCAACATACAACCTTGTTAGGAACACCTGTCCAAGGGCTGCACCCGACTGAGGAAATGAGTGCAGAAGCAAAGAAGATGTGGAGGGCAGCAGAGACAAAAAGTGAGTGGGCACCAAATGAGACAGGGACGGTGGATGTAGTCAGAGTAGGGTGAGAGACTCCAAGAAAAGCAGGGTGGAATATTTACAGTCAGAGCAATGTAACAATGGGCAAGAAGTCCCCATTGAAACTCTGTTAAGCATTATGCAAAGTCAAGGTCACACTAATTCTCTAGGGAAAGATACCTAAGAATATAGACATCTTCAGTGAGATCAGTTAAAGGTCAAAAGGCCAGGAGCAACTTGGCCTGGAATGCTTGAGTGTTCTGCAAGGGTATCAGCATAATCCATGACTCCTCTGTCAGCCCCAGCAATCAGACTACAACCCAGTCCACCTTGAGGGCAGGGCAGGTGATGCAAGTCCACACCCCTAAGATTTTTTCATGTTCTTGAAAAATCCTCAACTGCCTATAAAACCCCCTAGACAACCCACCACTATGGGCTCTCTTGTCCCCTCCTGGCATGAGCCGGGAGCTCTGTCCTTTCACTTTATCTCTAAATAAAAGCCTGTACCTTGCTCTCTTACCTTGACTGTTTGTGAAGCTCATTCTTCGGCTTCGTGAACAAGAACCCCGGCATCACAAATACAATCAATAATTTCCTCAAAAGGGAACAGTGGGGGTAAAAAGAGCTATCTGGCTCTTCAATGAGAAGAAAGAAGGCCGTCTTCTCTGGGGTGGCCTGCCGAGTCTAGAGGTGTGACCTGTCCAGAAAAACCATCGGGAAACTCCACACTAGACCACACGCCCTTCCATTTAGTGTTCTGGAAGAAATTTTGAATAATTCCTCAGGTCATTAAAATCCAGGGAAAATTTCAGGGAAATTATCCTACCCAGCACTTTGTAAAACCACTTACCATAAGAATAAACAAAGAGTTTGGAGATGTTTCTTTAACAGGGTAAGAGGCATTTTTAAGTGCTTTTCTCCACTTCCTCTCCTTCCTGCCCACACCCCCAAAAGCCCTTGCCCCAAGAACACACACATATTGAAATGTAAAGGAAAGAGTTCAGAAATAAAGAGCTTAAGCAAATTTTACTCTTTATAAGCCAACTAAATCTCTAGAGGCAAAAGAGGTAAAGATGAGATGAAGAAATTTTAGTTCAAGTTCAGATTTTTTTTTATTTCAATTGATTAGAAAGGGTGAGAAAAACCAGGTTATAAAACACTTTTTTAAAGATTCCTGAATCATGCTTCAAAAACCATAAAAAATAAAGGGAAGTTTCACACTCAATATATGCATGCAATAAAATAAAAATTATGTCATATTTCCCAGACAAGCACCATAATATATTATTGCCATAAGGTAAGAAAAGTTAAATTGTGTAAAATGTTCCTTTTACTCATCAGCTCGTCACATTGAAATTATATTCTCTAGAAGTTTTCTTTCTCTTGAGTATTTGTGGGTAAAATTACAGTATTTCCAGAATCTCTTGCCTGGCCTTAGTGCATCTCCGTATCAATAGGTGTTTCCAAGGGGTGGAGAGAAGTAGTCCATCTCCATATCGATAGGTGATTACAGGGTGGGGAGAGAGAGGGCACATCTGCACTGGAGAGGTTGGGTGTGGTCCCTTTCTGCAGCCAGGCCATGAGAGACACAGGCCAGCAGAAGTGGATGACTGCTTGTAAGAAATAAACGAGTTTCTCCCACTTTATTTCTCCCTTTGATTTTGGCTTCAAAGGTAATTTTCCCCAGACTGGGAAGATATTTCCCCCTCCGAGGAGTTACAGCATAGTTTAAAATAATTAGCACTTATTACTATATGGTTTTCTTAATATAAAATGTAAGTCCTGTGATGTAAGCATTATTTATTGCTGCCTTTTAGCAGCTAGTGGGACACCAAGAGTGCTGACAAAGACAAGAGGCGTAGGCCAGGAGATTACCTTCCCAAGAGATAAAGTCATTTTCCAATCTAGGTACGCTATTAGAACCCTAAAGTTAATAACTTTTTCCCCCGACAATACTATCAGAACATTGCTCTATTTCATAACCATCACCATGAAATCACACATTTGGGGAAAATAAAAACTCACTAGTTATAGTAGGTGGATAGCCAGACGTGAGCAGGGAGGGGTTTGGGGACTTTTGTTGGTGTTTATATTCAGTTAGATACATGTTTATATTCTAAACATTCCATGTAAACTGTTCTCACGGGATGTGGGGAGGGAGGGTATAGATACCAGACCTGCCAAAACTGACTGGTTCCAACATGGAGGCGTTGACCCTGACTTCACCTCAAAGTACATTACATCATGCCCTTTAGCATACCAAAAATCACACCCCTTGGCACCATGATAGTTTCGAGGAAGACCATCTAAGGACAAAAAGAGGGTGTCACCCTATTTCTCAGAAATCCCCCCTATCCTGAGAAAACCCCATGTAACCTGATGAATAGTCCATCCCTGCTTAGACTCCAGCTGTAAAACCATGCAACCTGAACTGCACTGCACTGCTCACCTCCGGAGCACGCCAGCACTCCCTCCTTGAATGTGCACTTTGCTATATTAAACTACTATTTTGCTTGTACCTGTTCAACATGCTCATGAATTCTTTCTGTATCAGAGTCAAGAACCCTCCCAAGCATTGAGGTCTCACCTAGCAGGCAGGGAGATCTCCCCAGACTGGCCTGCCCAACAACACACTCATTTGTGATCTAGACATCTTGAGTTTTGATATATTAAAATCAAATAAAAATTATGCTGCTTGAAAGGAAAACAATCTCAGTAGGTTAGAAGAGTCTAATGAAACGAGTAACATGCCCTGTAATTACAAAGGATCCCAGCCTCTGACTGTGGTTATAAACCTCATGCATATATCTGCAGCAGTGACTCACTGCCCTGAATTCTGTTCTCCAAAACATTTTAGTCTTTCATAGCTCTGATATAATAAGCTTCTTCATATGGAAATTCTCCAATAAAGTTGGATCGATTTATATCAATTTCACATTAATAGATAATGCAAAACAGCAAGAGACAGATGCCAGTTGCAACCAAAAAATTATTTATAGGAGAAATACGATTGTCAAATCATCATTCAGTGAAGAATGTTTTAGCTCCTATTACATGCACAAGACCAGTCTAGGCATGATGGAGGAATACAAAAATTAATGAAACCCATTCTGATTTACAGAGGTTTAAAGACCAGGCCACAAACAACAACAAAGCCCTAAAGCCCATGATCACCATGCTATCTAAAGTATTTGATTCTTAGAAAGAAGAGAGTGAAATCTAATTTATCTGGACTTTTAAAATTAGAGGTAGCATGACCCAATGACATAAGCAATTGGCTATGACTAAGAGAATCTGGAGTCTTAATGTCACCCTGCTGCCAACTGAGAGCTAGAGATAAGCTGTTTAAGGACATATAGGAAATATCACAAAGGTATCCAAAGAATGGTATTCCATTGTGCATATACAGAAAATACAGTTTTCTGGAATTACCCAGAACTGATCAGGCCCCAATAGAGACTGAAACTAGTAAGACTTAAAAGAGACTGAATGGTAAACTAGAATAGCACTTTTCCAGTTTGTACTGATGAATCAGGTAGTTCCCAGTGAACCTGGAATTCTATGGGTCTACTGGCTCAAAAGAAAGACTACACCAAAAACCAAAATACTCTCCTCTATAACTTTCAAGAGTATTAGAATTCCCCTACTAAGAAAACTCTTCTCCTTCTGCTGGCTCATCATTCTGTGCAGAAAAGCCTTGGCCTAGTACTCAGTTGACATCAAGCTGACAACTGAGTTTTGTTTTTTTTTTATCTCTTCTTCCTCCCACGCATATCCATAAGCCCCCAAAACCCAAGCTCTAATCACACAAAATCTACTCCAATCAAAAAATTATTTCCTCAATAAGCCATGCATTTTTATACCTCCATGCCTTAGAAATGGCTAACCCAATGTAGAGTTCTCTCCTCATATGGCAAGACTTGGATTAAGTGTCACTTCCCACTAGAAGTTTTCTGATTCCTTCCTCTCCCCCACTTAAATTTGGACCCAGATGAGTTAGTTTCTCCCCTTACAATCTGGTCATATCTGCTGTAGTAGGTATCCCATTCTAAAATAACCTTTTCATGCTTGGTTTCTCTCCCCCTTCTTCACCCCAAGGAGACCACATACCCCACAAGGACAGGGACAAGCCACATTTCTCATCTCAGAATGTATAGACCTAGCACTTAGAAGACTCAGAATATGTTTGATGACTGAATAAAATAAATCTAGATTGCAAGCCAAGTTGGTATCAGCAGGATATATGGCAAACAAAGGGGAAAAAAGCAAAGGAATGAAATATTCCTAATAAAGAGGGTCATCCAGTAATTCTGGCATTATGCAGTCAACTCACTCTAGGAAATTATCTCCCACAAGGACTCAATGGCCATAGCTTCCTCTCCCTTAGACTATGTTTAAAACCTTGAGAAGTCCTACAAATAATTTAACTCTTGATCAGGCTTAACTGAAGAAATTGGTTTCCAGGTCTATACTTCTCCGTGAAGACTTGATGCTTAAAAGATCACACTGGAAGGCCAGTCTCATCCATCACATGTTGATTATTACTAATAACCATTTCCAAACTTTACTTGTGTCTGACGTTCCCAGCATGTGGTCCCTAAGTTTTAGAGGTGAATGTTATGAACTTAGAGCCAGCCCTCACTCCAAGGAGAAGTGTGACTGTGAAGAAAGAACTTAACCTCCTGTGTTTTATGAGCTTATCTTTATGTAGAGTGGAAATAATCAGTCTCAGAGGCATCTTATTTTGAACATGAGGACCTTGAGGCCATAAAAGTAGTTACTAGAATCTAGATCTGATTCTCAATCCAGGCTTCCTTCACTGTTTCAAAAAACAGATCTCCACCTGCCTTACAAAATCATTGTGAGGGTAAAATGAAGCTGAATGTGTTGGTGAAGTAAACGCATGTGAAGTGTCTTTGAAAAGCCTCTGTATGACATACTTGTTATTAATCAAGTACAAAATAGACCACAGTTAATGGGACCTGCAATGTTCATCCCAAGAATGTTCTTGAACATTCAGCTCACACATTGTAATTAAAAGCTACAAAAAGGAACCATTGTCTTGTTACTTTGTACATTCAAACCCAGGCCAGGACTAGATGAGATCCCTGGTATTCTCCATGCTCACCAACCAGGGGATGAACTTTCCTCGGACATGCCTATTGTGTTCCATGGTTTGGGCAAAAAGCTATTGGAAGACACAACAGACCAGAGATTTTCTATTTCTCTATGGCAAATTTGCAAGTATCAAATCCATGTGACCAGGGCATTAATATACATATATATATATATAGCTCCTTGAAACTGTGTCAGCACTGACACATAAATTTACCAGTATATACATATATATATTTAAATAAAATAGTCCCATATAACATTGGAACAATTTTAAGGGAAAAAATTTCCCTCCCAAAGGAACTTCCCTCTCCATCCAATCGGATATAAGCTCTTCTTTGACAGAGGTTCTGCCTCCACAAAGGAGTTAAGGACAGAACCATGCTCCAAGTGACACATGAGATTTTATAACTCAGAAGCACCAATAAAATTAAAGGAATATGATCTACAGCATCTTAATACGCTGATGGACAGTGACTGTAATGGGGTATGTGGGGGGGACTTGGTGATGGGGGGAGTCTAGTAAACATAATGTTCCTCATGTAATTGTAGATTAATGATACCAAAATTAAAAAATTAAAAATTAAAGGAATATGAAAATGAGGATACTCTCCCCAGGCATATTTCACACACACACAGAAAAAGAGTAAAGCCACGCTCAATAAGACAGTTCTACTGGTTTGTTTAGTGGCATCCCTTGTATACAATCACCTTCTCCATTCTGCCACTTGCTTAGGTAACCATGGATCAAGGACCAATGGCTCAAGAACACACCACTCGGAAAGTCAGCTTAAGAACACAGTTTCAGGAAGCATTTAGTCCTCCTGCTGCTCAGATCATACTTGGGAAGAACTCCAAGGGCTGAGTGAGCATCCTGGGTAAGTCTACCAACTCAGAAGAGGTACAATTAGCCGTTGTCAGTATTTAGAAATGTAATTTATTTTTAAATATTGACTTTATGTCCTATGAACTTGCTAAATTAACTTACTAGCTTTAGGAGATATATCCATATCTATTACTCAAAGTGTTTGGTTAATTGTACTCTGGCTAATGTGCTAATTTCATAAATTAACTTTCTAAGAAAGTTCATCTTATTATTTGTTTCTAATTTCTTGAGCGAGTCCTAGCACCCAACTAATCAATCAGTACTAGGAAGAAAATATGTCGTTTTACTTGCAGTAGGGGACTGCATGAAACAGTATTGGCCAGTGTACTGAAGACTGAAGCAGTAGCATCTCTAGCTTGTCTGGAACCCTGTTGCACTCATAAGAAGAAAGTAGTTAAAGTCCCTTCTACTGGTCTCCAGACATCTCATCATGCATACTTGTATTGGAACTAGCTATCCTTCTAGTCAGTTTATCTTAACATTCTATATATATAGCATATAGAGAGTATGCTTTGCATATAAATTAAGCAATATGATGGATTTGACATGTTAGGAGAAATTACTCATTTGTTATGTGTTTTTATCTTACTCAGATTTATGACCAGCCAAATGTGAAAACAACTTATAAAACTCTCAAAATTATGCTTGGACTTGTAAGGAAATAATTTAGTACCTTCCTAGGAAAATATTTCCTCTTCCCACCTTCATTAAATAAGCAATGTGGAAATATTTCATAAGTAAGAAACAGTTCATGGGGTAGCTTAAAATATAAGAATCCTTTTCACACAGGCAAATTCCAGCACATGAGATTCAAATGAGGGCGTCCAGAGTACACTGAGGTAAACTTAGAAGTTTTGCATGATTTCCAGACCTGCATCATTTGCCTCCACCAAGACTGGCAGAGCTCACATACTTTCTGAACCACAGATTAAGAATGTGTTATTTTTGCTTATTTGTGAGAATTTCAGTATCCAATTGATCAGCTAGGAAATAAATCTTTGGAAGCAGAACAACTGGATTGGTTAGATCTCCTGAAATTTCTAGAAATCACCAAGACAAATGCAGTTCACAGTCACCTTGGTCTCCAAATACAACAAAATGAACATATGAACCAACAACTAAGAAGAGCAAAAGGGCCCAGACTGTGTTCACTGTGTTCTCCAGTTCCTCCTCTGACAAAGTTAGAAAACCAGGTGTGGAATTTGAATTAAAATTAAAACTAAATCTTCACAGAGAACTCAACCACTATAAGCAAGCATTTATGATTAATCATACCAAATAAAGTCTTTATTAGACTAAACCTGAATTATCTGAATAATAAAAACTACCTTAACTGGCCATTTCATATTTCTTGCAGAGCTTCTTAAATTTTGAAATCATATGATTGCATACAACTTAAATGTTTCTTAGGACTCATAAATGTAGGTGATGAGTTATTTTCAACTCCTCCCTTCTGAGTAATTTGAACACATGGGATATGTATTAACAAGTTAAAAAGCCAGAATGTGAGCAAACTGAAAAGATCTCAAGAAATTGAATGAATTTCCATATGATCATTGTAAGGCCAGAAAACACTGAAGGAAAACAATTAGTATGCCATCAAAATGCACAACATTTTTTACACTGAGAGATAACCTTTTGGGTTTTTCCACTTCAACACAAAAGAAGGTAACTAATGCTCCTTAAGTTTTTATGTAAACAATCAAGTTGCCACTCTAGACCACCATGTTCTCTAGGGTTGAGGACCCTCTTAGTGCCAGGCAGATGGGACCTGGCCCAGTGCAACCAAGAGACATTGCCTCAAATATCCCTCTTCAATATGAGAAAGTGCATGTGTTTCAAAGAAAAGTCTTGAAGAAAAAGACTGGATTCAGATGCTGTTTCCCATATTGACAAACTACACTCACACCCCACATGGATGGATTAGTTCTCTCCTAGTGTGGTAATTTTAGTCACAGAAATTCCACAGATGAAAGTCAGATTCAACCAGTCTTATGTACTAGCACCAACAGTGATATAAGGATGTCTTGATATATCAAATTTTAATATTACATAAAATATCAAATTTTCACCCCCCAAAGAGATAACTGGCTACATGAGAGCAACACTTATAATTATCCATACCCACATACATAAACACTGCTACCAATGGCACTGTATATCAACTAACTGCTTTCAGAGAGGGCCTTATCTTTGCCCAAGAGTAAATGTGTTTGTTTCTA
Organism: Manis javanica; assembly: GCF_040802235.1. Taxonomy (NCBI): domain Eukaryota; kingdom Metazoa; phylum Chordata; class Mammalia; order Pholidota; family Manidae; genus Manis; species Manis javanica. Next base: position 46,317,694 of record NC_133168.1, on the reverse strand, counting down.
TGTATACACCTATGTTTCCCTTAAAACTTTTTGGGAGGTGACAGGTTTTCAAATGGAATAGAAATCTAATCAGATCAGGATGAACACTGTGCTCAACTTCCATAAAATGTTCTCTTATGTAATTTCAATCTGTGTAAATCATAATACATTCAAAAATTCAATCAACAAACTATTGAGCACATACCACATACTAGGCAGTGGGAATTAAGGATCAAGAAACAGTCCTGCCTCAAAGCTTCCCACCCTCACAGGAGAGACAAGTGAGAAAGGATTGTCATGGAAACTGTAGAAACTATAACAGAGCAAGCCAAAAGGTATAACCTGAAACAGAGAGACAAAGGAAAGAAGTTATTTAGTGCCAACCCCCAACTTCCAGCAGGGAGGCGGCAGTAAAAAAAATTCAACAAAACAAAAAGATGCTGAAAGAGTTGAGCGTCTTGGAGGACTGGCTGGAATCTGACAAGCAAACGTGATCAAGAGGACGGAGAGTATGCCAAGCAGAGAGAACAGCATGCACACAATCACTAAGGCATGAAGCAGCACAGCATGTTCTAGAACTGGTAGTTGGACTGTCATTGGATTCAACCATTAGAACAGTTGTTTTAATATATTCTATAATTTCCTTATAAATCAACCATGCATAAAGGCACACTGCTGCTCTTCCCCATCTTTTAATACTGGGGGGAAAAAAATCCCATGAATTTTCTTTGATATTTACAAGATCATCCAAACACATTCTAGTGGAAATTTACTAACACAATTACAGCAGACAGTAAACACTATTTCATAAATGACTTACAGTTGAACTTAAATGAAGAGGAAACGCCTTACAATTTATTTCTTTTCCATCACCCTTGGACTTCAGGTTAAGTGTCTCATTCAGTACTTTTCTCAGCAGCACCAGGTGGGAGAAGTTATTCCTGGAGCACATGTGCAGGTTAAGAACTTTGGACCTCCACAAACCAGGGTTGAATCTTGCCTTGGTTTTCCAGTAGCTATGAGACCCTGGGTGAGACTCTTGTCTTCTCAAGACTCAGTTTCCTTGTGTATAAAACAGTGTTATTGAAGCACAAGCCTCCAATGGTAGCCTGATAATTAAGAGCTTTGTTGAAAGTCTGACATGTAATAAGAGCTCAATAAATAATTTAAACATGAGAAGAGAATAAGACGACAACAGACTAAATGCAAACAAAACTAGGAGTTGATGGAATTGTCCAAATAACTGAAAACTAATTCTCATTTTTTAGTAATAACTAGGTATTTTAGATTTTTAATATGATGTGGATTTCAGATGAAAGGTTTGGGGTTGATTTTTCTAGGAAAATAATTCAATTCTGTTTTTTCCTATAAAAACAACCTAAACTTCTGTTCTCATCAAACACCCTAAACTACTTGGTCTTTGGCTGTCCCATTTTACTCACTAGTTAAAAGTTGCTTTTATTGTTTATTATAAATATATGAGTGAAGGAAAAGTACCTACACACCAAAGAAGGGGATCTTGAGATATTTAAGAAGCCCAAAAGCTAATGAACAGCATGGCACACTTAAAATAGACGAAGCCCAACAAGAGCTATTGCCAAGGATAGCCTTAATAGGTTAGTGATGTCAGGTGACTAACTCATCAGCTGATGGGATAGCAAAGTGCTTTTCAACCCTGGCTGCATATTAAAATAACTTGGGATCCGTTTACTGTCCCTTGTGTCTTCTGGTTGAACTGGTCTAGGAGGCAGCCTTGGCATCTGTATTTTTTAAATCTCCCCATGATTCAAATGTGAATCCAGGATTGAAGACTAGTGGTGTAATGTAATGCCCACTTATAATTTGGAAAATAAGGAGAAAATGTTTGTTATATACAGGGACCCTTGAAGATGGTTACATTCTGATTTTTGTTGCTGTTAATAATTTTGCAAGGGGAAAGTAACACCATAAAATTGTCCTTGGCTTAATTTAATTCAACTTAACAATAATGTTTACTGAATGCTTTAATGTACACTGTACATTGTGCTAATAAATGTCAGGAATATTTTGAAAGTCAATGGCAATTCTTGGCAAAGGGAATAATTTGATTAGGGAGACAATATTTACACACAAAAATATAATTAGTGATAACTAACAAAATAATATGAACAAATGAATAGTCTGATTCTAAAGCTTTCAGGGAGGTCAGGAGAAATGATCAAAGTGACCATATCTTTGGGGGATTTTAAGGAAGCTGGGAGAAATTGAGACAGGTCTTAAAGTGGTAAGATTTGTAAAAACAGAGAGGAAAGGGGAAGGAATTTCAACATATCCTTTTGGGGATGGACATTAGGAAGAAACCAGTTTTCAAGTTATCTTTCTATCTGAGCCTATTTATCGATACCAAGTTAACAGCATGCACAGCCTGTGCCTGACCTCCTCTGAGGCTCACCTTCTGTCATAATTTTGTGCCTGTGTAGGATGTGAGCAAACACACACCATGATGAAATGATAGCTGTAGTTTCTTCTGCCAAGTAAAAGTCTTGGAGATCAGCTTACAGGGAAAAACAAAACCAAATACTATGGAACAACCCTGTAGAAACTTAGTCATCTTAAAACTCCTAAATTTCATTTTCATTCATTGTCCACGTGGGCTTCCCGACATTTTAAGTTCTTGGTGAATGTTCTTTTGTTTGCCATTTGTCTTCATCCTACAGCCTTGGTCCCTGGATTTGGCTGTGTCTTCCCTTTAAAAAGTCGGCAGTATTTACTTTAAAGTAGGTTTTAATATTGGTTGAGGAATTTTCTTCTTTAATTTGCAATTTGTGGTTGGGAAATGATCTGCTTTTTATTTCATGTTGTTTAATGTTTTCCAATATAATATTCTCTCTTGCACTCCAGAGGGTTCATTTACACAACATTTAATGTCATTTGTGTCTTTGAAGAACAGTGTCTTCAGCTAGAACAAAAGTGAGTTCCTGCACAGAGCTTAGGATGGATTATAATTGGAAAACTACTAACTTGACTAGGTTTGTGAACTAATAAAGATTAGGAAACTTTTGGATGTTTATGCTTTTCCTTTTGTTCATTAATTTGTCCACTCAACAAATGTTTATTGAAACACCCTCTCTGTGTCAGGGACCATGGTAGACACAAATCAGGCTCAGTGTCTAACTCCAAATAACTTTTAATTCTTTAAGGGGTAGGGAGGAGACAGCAGAATAAAGAGAGAGCTAAAATACAATGTGAATAATTCCATGACAAAGGTACGCACAGGGAGCTACGGGAGCCCAGAGGGAGGGTAATCCATCCCTAAGTGGTGCATCAATTATAGTAAAAGCAAAAGGTTTTAGCTGCACAAGTAAGAAAGGTAACCTCAGGCAGAGGAAGCCATGTGTACAAAGGCCTAAAGTCATGAGATGCAATGAGACTTAGCATATGGGAGAAGTGACCCAAGATAAGACTAAGAGATGAATGAGAGCCACATATAGAGGATCTAGTATGTGACATCCAAGCATGAACTTCATTCTATAGACAATTGGAATGCTTCAGGTAAAAAGATGCATGATCTGGCTTACCATGGCTGTGATGTGGAGAACGGTTGGAGGAAAGCAAAAACAGATGAAGCAGATGCAGGTGTCTGAGTGAGAAATAATGAAACTATGAACCACGGTAGCAGAAATTCATATGTAGAAAAAGGGATGAATTTAAGAGGCAGGATGAAGTAGAATTGGCAGAATACATGGGATGATTTGATGACGATAGATACAAGAACAGAGAAAAGGCAGTCAAGGATGTCTAGGTGTCCAGCTTGAGCAGCTACGTGGATGTGATGTCACTAACTAAATGTTTCTCTCTCATTGTGGCTTAAGTAAATTTTGCCCACAAATAAGCCCAACAAATGTATTGAATGCAATAACAGAAGTTTAAGTAATTAATTCACAATTCAATGAATAAAATGGGCAAAATTTCATTTGTGGTTGCATTTGGGTGGTATCTGAATGGAGTACTACTTAATTTGAATCTATTACTTTTAAATAAATCAGCACAGGAATCAGAAGTTAGAAAAGGTACACTTTATGGTGAGTAATCTATAGACATCTTCCAGTTACTAAAACCACTAACTTCTCATACCATTTCTTATTTATTTGTTTAAACTCTGAGTCTAAAAAAGAGACAACAGGCAGGCATCAGCTTGAACACAGTCAGGATGTCAACTGACTGAAGAACTCCATTCTGTCAAGGATTGGCTTATTACAGTTTACCGATTCGACAGGCCTTCATGAGTACCTGGAGGACACTGAGTCACATTCAGGGGCACAGGAAGCAGCCTTCCTCATATTAAATATGTTATGCTACCTCACATTTCAAACATTAGAACGTTTTTCTAACATTTTATATCTTTAGAAGATAAAGGAATTTGAAATGGCAGCAGACCAAATGAAAATGTTAAAAGGGCCTAGCCCTCATATGAAATAAGAACAGGTAACTATCCATTTCATGAATAACTAATGAATCTAGAGCACTTCCTGACATATGTTAGCTGGTACCATATGTCAGGAACCAAATAAGATTTCCTGCCCTATGTAATGTGCAGGCTAGTGGAAAAGACAGATGTTTAGACAATGATGAAAGTTTGCTGAAATTCAGAAAAGGAAGGTACAGAGTACTATGGGGGTAAACAGCAGAGGACTTCATTTTAAGGAATCAAATCTAGTGCAAAGGATCACAGAAATATCCCAGAACCAAAGATGTTCATGCTTAGACTTAGGTGAATGGGGGCCAGGGGAAAAGGAGAGTGCCCTAGGAAAAACCCAAACTACTGTTGGTAAGTTCAACAGTGGCACCTGGCATCACCTGATTGAGAGAAATGGTGATGGGCCATCAATTGGTCAAGGACTAAAAGTGTATTGCAGAAGTGCAGCTCTCCAAATAAGCTGAGGCTTCCAAAAATAATGCTGAGCAAAATCAGTGGCTAAAGGAAAAGTGAGATCAATGGATTAGGGTGAATCTTTGCCCCTGCTTCTGGATTATCTGCTGAAAACTGTGATCACTGAATTAAAACCTAGAGAATAATTTAAATAAGAGGATATGAAATTCCAAAATGGTAAAAACAAAAATGAAATAAGTGTCTCCTTGCTCATTTCTAGAACACTGAGAAAGCTGATATAAAACAGATAAAGTGGATAATAAAGAATTTCAGAGAATAGAGAACATGCCTTAAGACTAATTTTCAAAATAAAAAGCAAATTATACAAAGTGAACATGATAATAATTTAGGGCAAGATTCTACAGGTTGCCAACCAAGTCTTCAAAGAGGAGAACACATAGGGAATGGTTAATTGATATTACGTTATCACACATATGCTATGATACACAATTGATATTACATTATAATATACAGTATTGAAATTACAACAAAATATACAATAATATATTCATATTATATTACAATATATTACATCATATATATATATATATGAGTCATCCCTATGTAGGGCTGTGTTAAAGCTGTTCACTTTTGGTGGTTTTGACACAATATGCAAAACCATCTGTAAGCTAGGTTCAAGATTTTTCTTCCTGATTCAGTTGGTAGTAAGAACTGCAGCAGAGATCTTAGGCATGAACTGAGAGCGAGGAGGCAATGCAGTGGAGATCAGTTTCGAAAGAGACTGAATTTCCCGCTAGATCAACTTATTAGTAACTTTTAGGCCTGCCCAAGCTCAGGGTCTTATACATCATCTCCACTTGATGATAACTTGTGCTGTACACACCCAACCTTTTGGCTAGGTAAGTCAGAAAACATCCTGTGCATGATGGGAAGCTCAAGTCACCCAGTCACTTAGCGTTGTATGGTTAGACCTTCATTCTCTACATGGTGCATGAACAAGCCAGAATTATTGCATTATAATGTTCAAAAGAATAATTACATACAAAGGAAGGCATAGATTGGCTCCACAAGCCTAGAGATCAGCTTGCCAAAAGCTCCACACAGACACCACTTCTGTTTGCTGGGCGCACATTATCACTGGATCTGCTGGATCGTAAGTCTCAGGTGGTGGAGTGGCAGGCACTGAGGCCAGATTGCTGCAGAGCCTTCTCTTGTCTGGTTCACATTAAAAAAAGGCAGCATTACAGCCACTCTGCACATACCTAGTATAGCACATTCAACTTGGTATACATGACCTCAAAACATTCTTTAAAAACCGTATGGCAAGCACTGCACCTCCGTTCTCCTGGTAGATGAAGCAAGGTGCAACTCATCTTTCATCTTACTCCAGACTCTTGAACCCCCAGAAATTTCACTGAGATGGTGGGCCCCTGAATTTTTGTGGGATTCATGCCTCACTCTCTTGTTTATTTCTTACTAAAGCATCTGATTTGCTATTTTCTGCTGATCAGATCCAATCAACGTAGAGGACCAATGTGATGTTTTGTGCAATGACACACAATCAATTTCTCTGCAGACCGTATTTTGCAGAGAGCAGAACTGACATAGCCTTGACTCAAAGAGTGTGCAGGTCTACTGTTGGCTGTGCCAGAGAAAAGCAAACTGCCTCTGGTGGTCCTTGCAAATTGGAGGAAAATGTATTATTCACGTCAATAGCTGCATTCCAAGTTCCAAGGCCTTGTTTGTTTGTTCCAGTGAAGATATCATATTTTGGATAGCAGCTACAATTGCAGTTACTACCTGATTAAGTTTATGATTCACACTGATTCTCCAAGATACAGTCAATGTTTGTGCAGATCAAATAGTCAAGTTAAATGGCATGTGATAGGTATCACTCTACATCTTTCAAGTCCTTGATAGTGGCACTAATCTCTGCAATTTCCCACAGGGATGTGATACTGCTTTTAGTGTACTATACTTGTAGGGAGTGGAAATCCCAGGGGCGTGAACCTTGTCCCTCCTGCCATAATGGCCCTTATTCCATGGGTCAGAGAGCCAGTGTGGGGATTCTGACTGTTGTCAATTATACATTCCAATTTTTCCACTTACACATTCAGGAGCCGGGGAAATAACCACAAGTCAATTAACCAACTGGGCTTACCACCAGTTAAACTTGGGCTCAGACTTCATCTACCTTCTGATCGCTAAAAAACCCCTTTGTAACTGGTGGGCTACAGTGGGTAGTTTAGGTCATAGGAATTAACATAATCTCGGGTCACTATCTAGTAATTCCTAAAAGGGTATTTCCTTTTACACAGTGCATAATCATCCATCCAAAGGCTGTAGGTCCCTTTGAGAAAAGACTTGCAGGAAGATTCATGGTGTTCACTTGACATAATAACGAAGCATCCTTCCTCAAGGGGACCTAGTTTTTGTTCAATCAAGAGCTTCTGAAGCTGTAAATTGGTTTAGCTCAAGTGACTGGTAAGTGCCTTTTATTCTTATAGTGTGGCAACTCAAGTCAGGTTTTTCTCCACCAGGTCTAGAGGTTTTCTATTGCACAGATCAAGTAGGACTTGAGTAAACTGCCCATCTTTCATTCCTGGGGACACCGTGGTCACTTAGCTACCACCAAAGATGTCTGCAGCCCAATGCACTCTGATGATTGCTATGTACCTGTTGCCCTCTACATAAATTTACAGCTTCAGTGAAAAGAAACCCCATGTGATGGGGAGAAAAAACAAGGAGCTTACTAACTTTGTCCTGGGATTTTCATGGTAAAAATGATTCTCTCTGAAGAAATGGTTCTAACATAGACCTACCTCATGCAGGTTTGTGGTTCTGGTTTATTCTACTTTATGGTGCAGGGATTCCCCAGTTGAGAAATTTACTAATAACTACCCCTTTCTAAGGTCATCCTTTGTTCATCTGAAAGATGTAAATAATAAGATTTACCTCATTTAAGGGGGTTTTGTGAGGATTAAATGCGACAATGCATAAAAGCACATTGCATAATGCAGAGCATGTAGAAAATTCTTGACAAATATTAACTGTTACTATTATTTTAAGGGAGAAGACTATTACTTATCAGTTCTATACACAAAAGTGCACCTCAGCCACTATGCACTGTCCAGAGTTGTAGGTCAAGAGCACACAAACTTCAAAATGTTCCAGGGTCAGGATTTTGCCACTTGACTTTTCTGAAGCAGCTGCTCTCCCTCAAGCTGACTGAGCTGTATACCTCTGGTGACTTTGGCAGGGCTACGTGCGTACCCCGGTGCCGGCTGAGTCTGTCCTCCAAGCAGCTTGACTCTCTAACCTTAAGTAAACCCCACAAACCGGGGCCTATGACAAATGCGCAGTTAGGGCGACATTACGACAGAGTAGCTGCTTGATTTATTGGGCCTTATGAAATAGAAACCTCCGTACATCATGGGAATTAGTGATGGAATTTTCAAAAGAATAACAAAATGAAATCAGGAACAGAAGAAAAAAAATGCCCAGGTTCGACTCAAAAGGAAAAAAAACCTTTCTAATAAAAAATGCAAACCAGATGCAGTTAGAGATGACTGATAATTAAGGATGATAAATGGCTAATGTTTTCTATTGAATTATCCAGTGCACACTATTGTTTCAACATGAGGGAACAATTTACATATGGCTGCTGGGCTATCTTCTTACCTAAATTTGATTTCACAGGCAATTCTCACAATCCCAATGTGCCCTCTCCATCACTGAGTCCTGTACTTCCCTCAGGAAAGGGACTAGCTTACCTTTCAGAGATCTCTTTTACAGGAATAAGAAAGAGTGGGATAGATAATGGGTAAATATTCTTGCCAATGAACATAAAATTTGTTCCAACAACAAAGCCAGAATGAGGAGCGTATAAATGCTGTCTCTTTGGTGGGGATGATGCATTAGCACTGAGCTACCCATGTGCCCAAACCAGTCTATCTTATGACTAAGGGTGTATATTTTACAGGCACATCTAGAGGGTGAGGTGCACAGTCTGTAAGTAAACCTTTCTTAAATCCCAGAAAATCCCTTACTCTTGCTCTCATTTATCATGACTGCAGCCGGTTTTCTGAGCTCCTGAAGAGTTTTAGTCTATATCACATATCATAGTGTTAAAGCTATGGTGCCTTTTTACTACTAACCATTGTTTGTGCTAAGAGTGGGATAGATTATGGGTCAATATTCTTGCCAATGAACGTAAAATTTGTGCAACAAAGCCAGAATGAGGAGCATATTATCTCACCAACTAGATTGTGAATGAGTTAGGGACTTGATCTGCTGCCCCCATTCACTTAATACCATGTGAGCACAACAAGTATCCTCAAAAAATACTCAATGATCAGTTAACAAAGGAGGTTTGCTCTGTCATTAGGATTTTGTCTACATTCAACTGGGACAGCCCGCTTCAACCCAGACTTGGTTTATGTAACTTTAGGATTTTTTAGACATGAGGTGATCATGTTAACCACACAAGAAGGAGGGTTTTAATGAAGAACAGGCTAACAGTCAAATGATCCACCTCTTTCTACCCCTAGAGAATCCTACTTAAAGTTTAACATTAGCCTTTCCCAAAGCTGCCATATATCAATTATTGTCATTTGAAATTGCCAACTGAGTTGTTAAATCTTCACTCTAACATAGAGAAGAAAATAGTGTTTACTTTATATATGTTGGAGGAAAAACAGCCCTAGTCTGGGGAGAAAGGAAATGTCTTCTAAGAGGAAACTCGGTTCCTCCTACTCAGCCCTCTAGGGCCAGTAACACTTTTTGTCTAGCCAGTAAGAGGATTTTGCTTTAATTCACCTTATTGCCTAAGGATGTTCTATGAGGAGGGATTTAGGGGATTTTTCATGTGGATTCTTATTCAGTTCATTTAATTATCTGGAATCATAAAACTTTCTTTACATTTGCTGTCTTGCTTGTGAAAGACAAGGAATTCTGCTTTGCAAATAGAGGTTTCCAGCAAACTTTGACAGAATCAGATGAAGAAAACTGCACAAGAAAGGAAAATGATCTGTTGGAGCCTCTTATCTTGTTTTGGATGTCCACGTGTCTTGTTTGATTTCCTAATCACACTCTTCAAAGCCCAGATGTTACACATCTGGAACAGAGCAGGTTGGACACTGTGGTGATGACAATGTTAAAGAAAAGTCACTCTTCAGTTCCACGTCAGACAGCCAAATTGCTCTGTTAGTTTTAAATTTAAAAATTGGCCCCAGCTGCTCCAACTTCTTTTGGCTCCTGGTTAAGAACACTAAATAAAGACAAATAATTAATCAGCCTATTGGGAAGAAAGTAAGCAAATGTCATGAGATTTAGAGCGTGAGGTTACGACAGTTTGGGTCACCAGAAAGTTATTGCTTATCTTTCCCAAGTGTTGTGCCAAGTCCCCCGACACACACTGCCAAGCTTGGTTCTGGCTATGAGGCCAATACCCTCTTGGTCCCATGGCCACAGAGAACAGTAAGCCGATTTGCTTTAGGTATTTGCAAAACATTCTATAGATCAGTAGCCTGATTTTCATAGACGTGATAAGCATGGAGGGGAATTTCTCAATATTCTTGAAGCTGATTTAAATATTTGATTTGCCACAAGAGGAAATGATTAACCAACGCTATCAAAACCATTTTGATTCAGATAGTAATCACCCCATGAGCAATTATGAGAACTGCTAATAATAGTTCAGCTAGGATTAGAAGAAACACATAGGGACAGGTCGCTCCTCATTTACATGGTATCTGTATTAGAAAAGCAACAATTCTGCAATGTAAGTGTGTAGGTTATAATTATCAGTACCTTCTGAGGCAACTGCTAGTTATTTGAATTTCAAGACAAAGGAGTGTAAGGATGTTGTTTTGAAGTTTTGTAGAGTGATACCTGCCAGTTCTTTTTTAGTTACCAGATACTGAAACTCAACTCATCCTAATTCCAACTAAGGGAGTCCCTGGCTTGCATCACTGGGGATGTCAAGGCATAAACTGGCCCTGCTTGCCACAGGAGTCCTATCAATGTCATCCAGATTCTGTCTCTTTTCTCTTGGCTCTACAATTTCTTTGTTTGGCTCCATTTTCAAGCAAGCATATCCACCAGTGGCACAATGTTGGCATAGCTATTGGCATTGTAGGCAACAGAGACCTTGAAGCTAGAGAGGCCTGCAGCAGGGCTCTCCCATCTCTCGCGTCTGTCTCTGCTTGGTCAGGCATGGGGCACATGCAAGCCTTGGAGGGGAAGGCAAGGTCAAGCCAGAACGATATGATCTGATATTGGGAGACAGGTGGTTCTCATAAAGAAATGTGGGTTCTGCTCCCAGAGAAAATAGTAGATACCTACTACAGATGTCCTCTTATCTCATTTCCCCCCACCTTCTACTCCCCATCCCATCATCTTTGGTAGCTCACTAAGCAGGCATGAAAATGGAGGTGGGTAAAATTTAATTGCCCAAGGATATTGTGACAGAAGCAGTAAATGCTCACCAACCATCTATCTGCTCACATGCATGTCTCAGCCTCCCTTGTAGTTATCTGGGTCCCTGTGACCAGGTCTGGCCAAATAGACTCTGAACTATAGTGATAGTGTCACCTCTAGGCCAAGACAATTAAGGGCCATGTGCTTTCTCCATCTTCTTCCTCCTTTGCAACAATGAACTTGGAGACTGTGGTGCAAGCAGGATGGACCACATAGAGGAGGGCTCCCCAACCCAAACTGGATTCCATGTGAGCAAGAAACAAAATTTATTGTATTAAGGTACTGAGACTTGGGGATGTGCCTGCTGCAGCACTAGGAGTAATCACCCTAATACATTCCCACATCTCAGCATCTCCCCATGGAGAGAGGAGAAATCACAGCTAAATAAAGTGTTACTTACTGATCTCACACAGTCATTTGCTCTCAGAAAAGCCGTCATTTCAAAGTGTCCTACATGTGTCTCCAAGAGTAATTTGCTGACAGTGTTTTCTTCATACAGAGCACTTAATTGGCATTTGGACTTATATTTAGGAACCTTGATTCTCTAAACAGTGTTCAGTTTACATTAAAATGACTTTTGAGATTTTATTGAGACCCTTTCTAAAATGTATTATTCTGGATAGCTATTATTTTTAAGAAGTAAAGAAATGTTTGATGCTAGAACATCACCATGAAATCCAATTATTTTTATATACTTCAATAAATGAAGAAATGGATCAAATGAGAAAGTACTTTGGACTTTCCCTGGCAGCTAGTATTGAAAATAATTCTTTAATATTTTGCTCTTTGTATTTGCTTTTTTCCCTAAAGTCTGGTTCAGGAGTGATCCAGTTATTAAGGATTCTGCCTACTTAAGTTCATACTTACCTATGTTTCTTTGACATAAGACAATGAAAAAAGTTGTCATTTTGAATGCATTTTCCCTATAATTGAGGAAAAGAACATGTAAAAAAAATTAATTCTTAAGAAAAAGAATCAGTGAAAGACATTTTACTCTAACAGTAAAGATAAAGAGGCATTGCCCCAGGGGCATAACAACAAAAAATTAAGTGCTAACTCCTAAACTCTCTGGGGATGTCAAGGCATAAACTGGCCCTGTGGACTTGAAGGGAGAAACTGACAATAGTCTTTGGTTTCTGTAGATGAAAGAGGTTTCTTCTCAGTTTCATTGAATCAAAAAAGGATTGTCAGAACCGCCCCGTTAAAATTATCTCTATTTTTGAAGAGTCTTATAGAGGAGTTAAGATACAGCTACTTCCAAACTGGTCCCTCTGGGTGACCTACAAAATCAGAACCACATGAATCAAAATAAAACCAAACACAAAGATGACACATGAGTAATAGCTTTTGTGTCTTTTCTCTCCAATATTATGTTCCTTCTGATAATTTCCTTTAGCCATAGGCAGTATTCAAAATATTTTAGCTTATGTATTCCTATCCCTACTCAAAGAAGTCTACTTTGATGAGAAAAATCTATCATTTATTTTTCATGAAAAATGTATCATTTATTCATTCAACAAATAGTGTGCTTGCATGATAAATAATGAAACCCATGGCCTGCGCTCAAGGAGCTTGCAATCCAAAGGAGCAGCAAGTAACAGGTGATTTTGGTGCACAAGGTCTGAAGAGATGTGTAAGCCATAAGCACAGGAGCACACGGAGCGGGAGTGGGGAAAGGGCTTTCCCAGGAAGAGATGTCTTAGCTTCATGAACTGTTTGAATACCAGGCAAGTAACTATTTCCAAAATGGTTTTATGTTGTGACTTACTTTGTCATTCATGTGCCCATTTGAGAATGGATAACAAAACTGGGTCATTCATAATGTCCCATTAGAGGACTTTATTTATTAAGTAAAGAAAGAAACTGACTTGCCCTGACATTTAAAAATAGAAAATGCAATTATCAATATGTATTTGGTGTGCTGAGTCCAGCGATGCAGACTGTACTTTATGCAGGAACAGCTTCAATAATGTCTCACTGTATTCCTCATGACACTGGAGGCTCGGGCAGAGCACCCATCTTCCTGGGCTCAGAGCAGGCAAAGCTCCCTCTGAACTGGTACTCGGCTGGGGCTCACAGCATTTCTGCTACAATACAAAACTGCACTTTCAACTATGTTTGGGACCAGGCCATCAGTGGCTCTGAGTAAAAAGCTTTCCAAAGAGGCATGAAGCAGAAAGTTACTTCTAGAAATCCTGGTTAGTGGCACACTAACACTCCTCATGTAGGATCCTCCACGGTCTGAGCTCCAAATGCTCTATTATTACATTCAACTTTTATAAAGACTGAAGAAGACAGGCAATTTGTGCTCCAAATTGTTTACAGATTCTAATTCACATACAGTGTATAAAATTCTAATTATTTCTATTTACTCAAAGGATATTATTTTACAAATGAGCTCTTGGCACCAAGTTTAAATTTATAATTCAATGCTTCAACTCAATATGCATTTACTGAACACCTACCAGACTCAAGACATTCTATTAAATGCTGTGGAGTATACAAAGACAAGAACACAAGTACGTGATTTTCAGAAATAAGTGTTTTTTTTCCAAAATATAAGTGCTGACAGTAATGATCAGGCTTCATGGCACTATGTTCAACATCTCAGCTTCCACATTCATCTGAGGATCAGACTCAGGGGCAGGCACTGCATGACCTTACACTGAAAAGCAACATTAGTTCATCTTCAGAGCTCCCCAGAAACAGAAAATCCTCACCAACATTCCGAGCAAGGCAAATCCCAAACTAGGAGAAACAATGAAATAAATATTTTTATCAGCTGGAATCCCAGATGTTCCAAAACCTGCTCTAGACTAGGGACAGGTGATTCAAGGAAAAAGACACTAGGAAGTGCTCGGGTCATAGCTGTTTAACACTGAGCTGGGACTGGATGTCAGACTCTCAGAATTTGGTGCCTGCCCCAGCAGCCACATCACCTGAGTGCTTGTGTGCTGCGCAAATCTCAGAACCCACCCTACAGAGACCTACTGCGTCAGAAACTCTGGCCTGGGACCCTGCAATCTGTGCTGTGACAAACTCTGCAGATGATTCTGATGCATGCTGAAGTTTAAGAGGCACTGATATGCCAGGATATGGAGAAAACTTGAACTGAGATTTGATTTTTCCAGCTGTGGCCATTATGTTCTGAACCTGTTCTGACGCAACATCTTAATACCAAAGGCCAATTATAATGTGACTTCTAATCCCATATTTGTCTCCCTAGCTCTTGGAAGCATCCACTTTAGCTTCTGAGAAGAAAAAAACAAAACAAAACTTTTTTTCTCCCTCATGGATCAGTATGCCAGCTTTTATTCTTAGAACCAGGCCTGCACTGAATTATCTGCAAAGATCTCAAAGATCTTTAATATCCCACCAACACATGGGAAAATAAAACACTGACAATGTGTCATTGCTTGCTTTTTTATTTTGCTTTGCTTCCCTGAGCTCTGTGGACTTTCAGGAGATCTTCTACTAAAATGTCATAAAGTCAGATCTAGTTGGGAAAGGAAAATAAGAATTTAAGCTATCACACAAAGGCTCAAATGGCTTATGATTAAAAGATGACGTCGACTTCCATGATTTTTACAGCTAATTAGAAAGATTTATTGGGCATCCAAAAGAAGTCTCCAGAGGAAACAGGGCTGCATGCAATGATTAATGATAACCAGTTTCTACTTAGAGTGGAAAACTACTAAAACTCCAAACACTCATGTATGGCAATGAGAATGACTATTCCTTCTGAAGGCAAATAACTGATCAGAATTGAGGGCATACTAAGGCCATAAATGACCTCACTTGCCCACTTCTTCCATATATTGTTGGCCAACTCAAGTCCCATCAACTCTACAAGGTTTCCCTCACTAGCATTTTATTTCCTTCTGTTACAACCCAAATTATTGGAGATTGTAAGGCACGGGGCAGGGCTGAATTATCAGAGTGACTGTAAATCACACTAGCTTGACCCCTCCACTTAGAAGTGGGTTTCAGGCAAGCTCTTAATCTAAGCCTCAGCTTTCCATCTGCAGAAATGTGAATGTTACTGCTAGCATCACAGAATTGTTGCAAGGATTAAATGTGATAAAGCATATAAGATGCTTGGCACATTGTTTAAGTAAATGCTGAATGGTACTATTTTATTATAAGTGTTGTTCAAATTCCATTTATGTGTGATGGTGTTGCCAACTAGAATGTAAATTCCTGGAAGACATGCACTAATTCCTGACTTCTGGGGGGAAAGGGTGGAAGGGAAAAGATAAGGAAAGAGAGAAACCCATGTAAACTCTCCCATCAATTGGCTGATTCCTGGAATTCTACCTTCAGACTTTCATTCCTTTATTTTAGGTTTCTGATCTCATGAATCCATCTGATTTTGCAAACATCCCTCCCTTTCTTGGAATGCTATTTGAAAGTCATTTTTTATTCAAATTTTGGAGAAAGACAACATTCTTGCATGCTTCCAAAGTTCTCTGGACTCTAAAAGTTAGCAGCAAACTGGAAACTACTATAGACACCAGCATGTCTCTTGATTCTGATATGGGAAGCCTAGAGAGAAAGCAAAAGTTCTTTTTTCTCTGATAGGAAGGGCATCTTGATCACTGTCTCCAGAGACTGGTCTTTCTTCCCTAATTACACTTCTATCCAGAGAACTCAGAAAAAGAAAGAGAATCCATAGCTATTACTCATGTGTCATCTTTGTGTTTGGTTTTATTTTGATTCATGTGGTTCTGATTTTGTAGGTCACCCAGAGGGACCAGTTTGGAAGTAGCTGTATCTTAACTCCTCTATAAGACTCTTCAAAAATAGAGATAATTTTAACGGGGCGGTTCTGACAATCCTTTTTTGATTCAATGAAACTGAGAAGAAACCTCTTTCATCTACAGAAACCAAAGACTATTGTCAGTCTCTCCCTTCAAGTCGACAGTTATGGCCTTCAAAAAACAAAAGAAAAACTGTTCCTTAAAAGTCTCCCGTAACCAGAGATGATGTCTCAAAATGCTGGCAGGTCCGGGATGACAGGTTCTGGAAACAGAGACACTGATGGCAGCAGCAGGGGGAGAGTTCCTAGCATGAATCTACTAACAAAGAAGAGTCAGGACACATGTAGCTTCACAGTGTGATGCATGCTCCCAGCTGCAGAGCTCTGACAAGGACCCAAAGCAGCTAAGCCAGCAGGAACACCTTGGTGTAATTCAGTGTTGGCGTTTTGTTGTTTTAGTTAGAAGTTTGCTTCATTTGAAAAAGAAATAGGTAGAAACCAGAAACCCAAGTGATTATTGATTTGAGGATGTTTTCAGAATTCTTCCAGGAATAGTAAATGTAAAGCAAAACACAGTCAACACAAGTTTGGCATTTTAGTGGTTGCTCATGTGTCTTTGGCATCACAAACAATATGTCTGCTCGAAAGGAATTCCCTGTCTCTGATCACAGATTACAAGCCATTGGTCTACTGCTTCTTCAGCATCATGTCTGACATTTACAGCCGGGTCCTGCTGTGTGCTCAGTTAAGCACAGCTTTACAGGTAGTTCAGGCAAAGCAAGGGGAGGGAGGAAGGTAACTCATGAGCATCTTCTATGACTTGGCATTGTTTTGGAGCCAATAGAAACCCTTCACTCTTTCAGTCATCATGGAACCAAAATGACTGGATTTCACTAGCTCCCAGGTACACACCGTAATACCTTAAATTATAATGACTCTAAATTCTCCCCCCACATGTGAGCAGACTCTTGTCTTTTGCTGGAGTCCCCTTTCCACGTAGGCAAGAATCTCCAGATATGCCGACTCACCTCCTAAATTAGTCCTGACCCTTTCCATAGGTCAGGAACTCAGAAGCCCTTGAGACAGAGCACCTCACCTGCTGGCCTGGAGGTTGGTTCCTACAGAAGCCAGTGCCAGGCTGCTGTCACGCCCATCACAGCTGTCGTGCACCTGAACGTGGGAGGCCTGGAATAACTGTCACTCATAAGGTGAAAAGAAATAGTTCTCCTGGGACTCATGTGGTAAAAATGGAGACAAAAAAGAGGGAATGAAGAAAGTCTTCCAGTCAAAATTCTAACAGACATTTTTGTGGGACCTTAAGACTGTTAAACAAATAATTAAGAGGTGGAACATAAGCCACAGGGCCTCCTAACTTCCATAATTTTTTTGGCCTACAGAAACCTTGTTTTGGATCTAGTGTTTGCTCTCAAAACAGAGTTTGCACGTTATGGCTTATTACTATTATCTTTTCAGAAGTTGTCACAGCTAACGAAATATACCATTTCAAAGGATTAATTTTAATTTTAACTTCTATTGTAATAAAAATTATAACTTTAATTCACTAAGCAAAACCTTTTATAGCCCTGGGCAGAAAGCTGAGAAGACTTAAGCCTTCTCAGTCTGGGACTTGAATGTAATTACAATTATAACTTTAATTGTAACTTTTATTATATCTTGGAGGCAAGTTAATTTTTTATGAGATTGCCTTTTCAGCTCCAGAATGCAAGTCAATTGGGAAATGAGATCTAGTAGTTCCTGCCTCTATTTCTCCTATACAACCTCAATCCAGGAGCCTATGGCTTTGGGCTACTCTAGCAGCAGTATATTAAAGGTTCTCTAATTCCCATTTTGAGAAGAGAAAGTATTAATCCTTCTGGAACTGTAGACATGTTCTTAAAACAGGTCCATGGAGCTCTGGTTTAATCTGAAGTGTCTGTTGGCACACAGGCAGATTGTCAGAGACATACCAGAGGTCAAGGGTCCCACCTTACTGCCTGGCCCCTCTCTTCCTCCACCAGACAGACCCACTTTTGTTGAGGAGTCAGCACCAACATTCAGACATAAACACTACCTTCTCCCCCCACCCCCATGTATCTTCTCCTAAAGGATCCTCTCCAGAGGCTGCCAACATCTCTCTCTTTCTAGTCCCCTGAGAGAAGGAGCCAGCACTGGCATCTTCAGGAAAATCATACCAATTAACATTGTAAGGAACAGCCGTGTCAGTGGTATGGTCTCCCTCCTCCTGAGGTCCCCCTTCCACCCACCTCCTTATGTCCTGATCCAACAGCCCATCCCTCACTCCACTCCTACACCTCTGACCTCAGCTCCACTCTGACGAAACATTCAAGTCCCAGGCCCAGAAGGTTCAAATCCTCCCAGCTTTCTGCCCTGGGCTGTAAAAGCTTTTGCTCAGTGATTGTTTATTTTTCCTTGGCTCAGAGTGATTTTCAACACCATTAAGAATGACAACTTCTGTCTAGAGACCCTTGCCACTCAAAGCATGGTCCGTGAACCAGCAGCACCCGGCTCCACCTGGAAGCATGACGGAAGTACAGACTCTGAGGCCTCATCCCAGACCGATCTGCATCTTTACAAGATCCCAGGGGATTCGTCTGCACAGCAAAATTTGAGTTCTGGTCTAGAGAACAGAAATGTCTGTTATGACACAAGTTTAATTTATTCTTTTTTCTTTTAATCCCCAAATGCAGGACATTTTTCCAAAATTAAACAGAACTGTTACAGACACATTTTAAGTTCCATTTATTTTGGTTAATTAAAAATAATAACTAATAAGACTTTTCTCACATTCTCAGGAGTATTTAGTATTTTTCTATATAATTTCTACATGATTTGCCAAGGTTTAGTCTAGATACCTAACCCTTGAGCTATCTTCCCATATGAATTTACAAAGTCACTGAATCCCTAATATGTTTTTAACTAAATATAATCTTTTACTTTTTCCATGTTTTAAATCAAAACATGTTTTTATAGAAAAATTGGGAAGTAAAATTGGAATGAAAATAAACCAACAAAATAAAGTAAGATAGAATAAAACTATCCAGAGATAACCACTGCAAGACATTGGAATACTTCCATTTATATGTAACATTATTATGAATAACAGATTATAAAATACAATCACACATATACCCTTTTTCCATTTCCCAGTATGAACACACATGCAACAAATATTAATCTACAATATTTTTTAATGGCTGAAGAGTACTGATTATTTATTTTGGACATTAAATCTACCTGTATTTGGTCCAGGATTTCATTTTTTTTCTAAAAGAATTTTAAAAATACAGGTTACCTGTTAGTTATCTGCCAGGCTTGATTCAATTGATTATTTTATAAGCAGTATTATTTATTAATTTGACTAATCTGTGTCACTTTCAGTCCTTTGGGTGCACTAATAAAATTAAGAAATTTATGGAAAAGGTATGTGAATTTCTATGCAGCTCTATGAATAGATAAAACTAAAATCTGTCAGCTAAGTAATATCCTTTGGTGGTCATTTAGTGGATTGGTCTGTACTAACACTACTGTTTACCATGTGGTAGACTGATAAATTACACATGTGTTTTTGTCCTCTGGTTAGTTTTTAACTTTGGATATACTGAGATCACCTGAAGACCAAAGTCCTAAGTTTAAAAACTAAAAAACACACTGAGGTTAAAGTTGAAGTTGCCACAAAAGTATCAACTACCTGTATCCTGATGATTATTGATGAACATCAGCCTTTTCAGACACACACATATATTTAACAAACTGCAGCAAGGTAAGGGAGAAAAATCACAACTAACATTTGAACAACCTAGAATTCTTTTATACCTGGCTGCAGAGTATAACCCCATCAATGAAACAAAAGTGGAAAGTTTCAGTGATTAAGTGCTTTCCCTCCTTGTTAAGAACAAAATTGGTTTTCCACACCATGAACTACATTTAGATTTCTTTGCTCAGCTCTTTGGTTTGAATAAGTAGAAAAGAATTCTGGCTATCTTAGGCAAATAAAAATGAACTGAACTGTAAGAATACAGAATCACTGCAGAAGAAAGAGCTGAATACCCAGGCTTCAGGCAGGACAGCAATCAAGAAGCTCTGGGATCTAGGCAGAGTGGTCCTTCTGCCTATTCCAACAAAATGAAAGCTTCATTCAGTCTCACAATCAGAGAGCATCTGTTGTGGTCACATGCCAACCCCTGGCCACTGGAGGGGAGGGGACCTTGACTGACAGCCCCTCTAACCCACAGACACAGGACAGTGCTACAGGAAATGAGGGGAATAGGTGTCTGGGCAGGACACCTGCATATTCAAATGTTGGAAATGCTTACAGACATCAATGGCTAGAAGAACTGACCGATCCTTAGTTCATTCTAAGAATTGCGCAGCATGTTGAAAAAACTTTTAAATGCCTGTGATTTACTGATGCACAATAAATGGCTTGAGAGAAGGCAGGCCATTTCATTTTAAATAAACAAATGATTAACCTTGATAACAAAAGTAACAACTATGTTAATGACTTTAGTCATCTTCTCTGCTAGCAGACAAGAGTTGCAACATATATGGTATTAATGGAAATTTGTTTTGAGTTTGGAGCAGTGCTTATCAAATTTTAATTCCATATAAATCATGCAGGGATCTAGCTAAGATGCAGTTTCTGATTTGGTGGGTCTGGCATAGGGCCTGAGATTCAGCATTTCTACAAACTCTGGGTCCAAGCTGATTAATAGCAAAGTACCAGAAGACTGAGCCTCCCCATACTTTGCAAAGACCTGTGGCTATGATTCTCCTGTCACATCACACAGTCCCTTACTCAGTCTCTGTACTTCCCACTAGCCCTTTTGGTAACAAGAGGACACTCACTCTTTGGCAACTTTTAGAAGATGTGGTTGGGAAAGAGACTGAAACTTCCCACTCACATGAATCTTGCAGATTTCATTCAGCCCATTTCATGCAGTACAATGGACTAAATGTTTGTGTCCCCTCAAAGTTCAGAGGTTGAATGCTAAGCCCAATATGATATTGGAAAGTGGCACCTTTGGAAAGTTCATAGGATTAGTACCCTTATAAAAAAGACCCCAGAGAGCTCCCTTGCCCCTTCTGCCATGTGAGTACACAGCAAAAAGACAACCATTTATGAAACAGGAAGGGGCTCTCACCGAACACTGAGTCTGCCAGAGCCTTGATCTTGAACTTCTCAGCCTCCAGAACTATGAGAAATAAATTTCTGTTGGTTATAAGCTACCCAGTTATGGTATTCTGTTATAGGAGCCCAAAAAGACTAAGACACCAAGTGATCCCATTTCCCTGAGCACAGAAACTACACAAACAATGCATTTGTCCTCTGATCTGAGGACAACAAGCAGTCTATGCTGTGTTCTCAAAATGCTGCTCAACTCAGAAATCTAATATACCGACTTCCCCCAGCCCTTAAAAATGGGGCATTGTCTGTCATTAGAGTCAGGGGCTTCATTTCCCAATCAAAAGAAAAAAGGGAAACTTTGAAATGAACCCATTGTGGGCTTGCTGGACAGAGCCCAGGACTTGTCCTCACCTCCAGCAGTGACTGGCCACATCCTGTGAGCAGGGCCAACCCAGACCTGCTGGGTGCTGTGAGGGGCTTTATCTGCACCTTGTCACAGTTGCACTGAGTGACTGGAGCACAGAGTGAATGGCCTATTCTCTCTCTTTAGACACTCAAAGTCAACAGCGTTCTTATACTGCACTTGGCCTTACTTGCCTGAAGGAGAGGTGGGGGCACCACACACACCCTCTCTGGCATTTCACTTCCCTTGGTGGACAGCTTCAGTTGGAGAGCCAGTGATAAGATAAAAGCAAAACAGAACAGTGGATGTCAGGTTCTGAGGTGAAGCATTATTTTTAGAGCCTATAGGTAATGGAGTAGCTAACCCTGAGGGTAAAACAACTTCTCAATTTTTAAACCTGAATTCTTGACCTAAGGTTCTGAATTTAAGAACTATAATAAAATCCTGCAACCAGGTCTAGGTTGGGTCTACGGCATGAAGACAGGAAGAAAAAAACAGAACCTGTTCCTGAAGAGTAAAAGTTACAATGCATTTGAAATAAATGCATAGGGTTTACATAATCTTTAAATATATTATATATATATATGTTATACAATCTTTCTCTGGTTCTTGGTGGTCCTTGTCTGCTCCTTTTCCCTAGGATGCTGGTGAGTGAAGACATTATGGTCAGCAGAAACAGTTCTCTCCCCCACTTCCATTGACCATGACTTTTTTTTCCTTCCTTTCTTCCAGATAAACATTTTCTGAACATTTTCTCAGAGCTGCCTTTCGACAGTATGCTATTCCATGTCAGTGGAGGACTTGTAGTTTTGTGAAAGGAGGATTTAATTCCATATAGCCAATACATTATGTTCAGGCAGTGAGAACACCAAGAGGAATGGGCCAAGGCCTTACCCTGGAGACACCTACAGTCTATGGGAGACAGGAGCTAATGGCCATTGGTAGCAACACATATTAGTCAGAAATACAGATCTTACCAAACCCCACCAGGTTCAAATCCCACCTCTAACATTATTCACTATGAACTTGTTCACTTTGTTTAAACTCTATAAATTTCAGTTTCCTGAAATGGGTATAATTCCTAGAGCATAGATTGGTTATGAAGATTAGGTATTATACAAGGCACCCATCACAATGTCAGCCTATTAAATATTTAGTATGTACTAGTAATTATACAAGTAATTATTATCATCAGTATTGTAGCTCACTGAATTCCCTCACTCACAGCCTCTGCCTTCTAGTCACTAACTGCTTTTCCTACTGTTCATGTTTTGGTTCTGTTTATAAGAGCCGTCGATACTCATTTTAGCCACATGATGCCTGGTCCAAAATATACTAAGAAAGTAAAAGGGGTACCCCAAACAGTGCAATATACTTCTGGCTTGCCCGCCTCTGGATTCTTTCTGGGTCTAGAATTTTAGAAGTGAACAGAAACTTAGAAATCCAGTAAATAATTCAATTTAGAGTAGAGCTGTTATCTGCCCCATGTTCGTCCATCAAGAGGGAGAAAGAGTGGCCATCAGTAGAGAGCAGAAGTGCAAGGAGTTGATCCATCCAGGAGTACAAGGGGACAGACCCACAGCAGGATCTTAGGGCTGTTGGAGGTGCAGTAAGAAAACCAGCCAGCTCGGTCACCTGCACTGGCCCCATCCTTTTGAAACATGAACTGCAGAGCTAAGTCTCCCAATCCCCACCTGCCCTTTAGCAAAGAGGCTTTGGTAGAAGACTTTGAAGACAACCAAGGCAATAAGGAGGTAATCTCTTAGGCCAGGAGGTCTTGATCTAGGTTCCTGGAGTCCCACTGCAGTCATAAAGCTAAAACCACCTAGCACACAGATGGTGGGTGGTATAAATGACACCTTTTCTTCGTTTTTCTTAAAGACTAATTGCTGCCTGGGCAGAAACATTTTAACTATCTATTTTAATTATTACCAAACCCATTTCAAAGTTTTTGGTGTCTGTGCATTTAAAGGGACTTACTTAACCAAGCCTGTTTTGTTCCTTGTCACTGTGATTTATCCTAGAATTAGAATTACAGCGTTCAGAGTTCTGATTTATATTCAACACTGAACAAAAAGCCACCAATCCCTTCCAATCATTAGGATCTCCAAACTTCTCCAGAGATGCCCTAATAGAACAACAGAATCAGTGACCACCCAGACATTCCCATGTAATTCACCAAAACACTCTGAAAAGTATCAGCTATTTCCCTAATACATGGAAGATAAGTAACTTCCAAGATAACCAAAGACTTAAGACTTCAGTTCCCAGCATCCGGAAGTCAAGACAAGCATAGACCCATCGGACTGTCATCTGTGAAGGAAATTTAATTCTTCCCCCCGAGGAATGGAGAAGAAAAAAAGAGGGAGAGAGGAGACAGCAAAGGCTCGCCAACCTTGGACACTCTCCCAGGCATCCTGGGCCTTGCCTAGGCTGCTTTGAAAAGGAAAAATGTACTCAAAACAAAGTTATCATTTACTGAGTCTCTGGAAATTAATACTTGTCTCTTAAAAAAGAAAGAAGCTTACAAAGGGCATAAGCTTAGGGTTCCTTTGATAGAATTGCCCAAGTCACCGACCAGAGGATGCTGGTCCCCTCCACCTCACTGCAAGGCTCTCTGGCACCACACAAGACCCAGAGGGCTGACCCCGGGCTCCTATCTGCACGAGACACAGCCCTTTGGGGGCCAGGTGCAGGCACACACAAGTGAAAGCCTGCCTTATCTCCACTCTCCGCTTCCTATCTCCCTATGGATAAACAAGGGCTCCAGCCCTGCTATCAGGCCAGTTCCCCCTTCACACGTGCACATTTAACTGCACACTGGAGTCTGCATTCCTTCCCCAAGTGCAGCTTCCTCTGAAGTAAACGGCAAGCTTTGCCTCAGGGAGAATGGTGCCATCAGGCTGAAGTAAGAGCCCTCCAGCAGTCTGTATTTTCTCCCAACTCACATATTTTTCACACTGACCATATATTCCATGACTGGAAATCACTCTACGAGCTACAAAGAAATCAAGCAGCCCACGAAATAAGGCTTTGCTGACCCCAAAGGCAGCTGGATCAGCAGCTACAAAAGGAGTCACACTCTTTGCTTAGTAATGCATCCAAAAGAGGCCATCAGCCTGCTCAGAGATGCGAGAACTTGAGAGGATTTTAAAACTGACAGGAAGTAAATCCACCTTTTATGCTTCCCTGTTGGGCCCAACAGCCTGTTCACATGCATGTCTTCACTGGAAGCTTAGAAATCAAATGAGTTTCTTGGGCAATACCCTGGACAATTCAACTCCTTCCCCTGACAAACCTGCCTGACGAGTTTAGCTTTAGGCTCTGGGTTTTCTCTTCCTTTATAAAAGTTTTTTCAAAATGCATTTGTATGCATAGTCTCAGTGGATTCTCAGTCCAAGGGAGACAGCTAAGGACACATTATTATTATTATTTGTATGTTAACAGTGAGAAATAGGCACAGATGAACACAGCGTTGTCCTGATGGGACCCTGGAACCCCAGGTCCTTTGTTCTTGCCATTGTTCCACAAGGGTGTTGCAATTATGGCTTCACATCTGAACGACCCTGTGCCGTCTGACATTGAGCTAAGCCATCTGTGACAGTGGTTGTCTCCAAGGCAAGGAGCTGGGCAGCTGAGAGATCTGCTGGGAGGGAAAAAAGGGGAGAGAGAAACTGTTCACTGGGCATACCCTTTTGAACTGTTTTGAATTTTTAAACCACGTTATTGCCTATTCAAAAAGCTTACATTAAAAATCTTAAAAAGGATTACAGCACTTTATAGAGGAAGCATGAAAAACGATGGCTGTAGAACTTTATAAGAGGAAATATGGATACTTAAATGAAAATGGTTAAGGCATAAAAAGAAGTAATATATGCTAAAGGAGAAAAATTTTCAATTCCTTTCAGATTGACCATATTACCCCTCCCCTACATCCCTACCATTCAACCTCACTAGTACTTCACCCAGACTCTAGTATATTGAAAGTGATATAGTCTTGTTTTTTTATTTTTTTTAAGTATGAGAGTTTGGGATCCAGAAAAGTATGATTTTTTAATAATTTAACAAAAGTCAGATGAAACAAAGACAACATATATAGCCTTTCAGCCTAAGAAATACACATTGCACCGTCTCTGTGTCCAAGGTGGTTGGGATACATCGGGCATGCAGCAAGTGTTGAAGCAGGCTGGGAACAGGGAGGAAAGGATGGGCTGTAAGGATTCCATCTGCCCTCCCTCTCTTCCACTTCACTGAAGGGTTTTTAAAAGGCCAGCAGAATATGGTGACCAAAATAAAAAAGGGCTAGATGCTCTTGGTAGGCTACTTCAAGGAGATGTGAGAGACAGGTTCCAGGGTTCTGAAGCACCTTCTTCCAGGGGACACTCCACATCTTAGACACAGAACAATGGACCCCCAAGTAAAGTTCTGAAATAAGTGTTGGAATCACAAATGTTTTTTTATTTATGACAGAGTCCTTGGGGTTGATCAGTAAAATATCCTTTATTTTATATTGTTAGGATTTCATAATCATGACACTTCAACAGCTCATTTGTCTTGGTCTAGAGAAACAGCTCTCGGAGACAGGGTTTGTTTGTCCCTAGAAATAAGGACAAACACAAGCTGGCAACCCACGATCTCTACTTTCATCAGCTTGTTCTTCTGCAGGCCCACACTGCTAGCACTGCAATGAGCAAAATCAATAAAATATTATCTCCTTCATTGCAGGAGGCCAACTTGAGGCTGTTTTTTGGCTCTGGAGCCATTATCTGTCAATCAGGGTCAGGGAGGTTTCTGTTGTGTTTATCCAGAAAATCTCTTACACAGTGTAAATGGGAAGTTAAGAAGTCTTTAAGATGAAGAAACTGAGACTGAGGTGGGAAGGCTTTGCTTCAGGCAGCCTTAGGAGTGTGCCTCACCCAACTCAGAGGTCATTAACTGAAACACAGAACCAAGAGATAAACAGACTTTAATGCAGTGGTAAAGCCACAGACCTCAGAAACCCTCTGTCCAGGAAGTCAAGCATGTTAACCATGGGGCACCATTTTGTAAGAAGCTAAAACTTCCTTAATAGCCTTGACATTATCTTAAGGAAACTTCTCCCAGACTCCATCCAGTCCACACTCTGTAGCACAGCATGTTAAGTCTGGCCCTCATTTCTTCTCCAGCTTCTCTTCATTTCTTCTCTTCATTCAACACATTGAGCTCCAGGCACAGGAATTTTGAATTGTTTCTCCAATGTGCTTTTCCAGATACTGATCCTTCCACCCGGAATGCCCTTCCCACCCTCACACTTCACAGCACTGGCCACTTCCACTCTTTCTTCAGGAGTCTCTTAGATGTCATCCTCTCCCATCCGTTTTAAAATGTTCATTTTGATTGTTCAGGTACAGTGAGACCAAACAATCAGAAGACAAAATTGCCTTTGAAAACAGTTTGTTCCTTGAAGTTCCCAAGGGAAGAGGACATGCCTTTGCCATGCAGGGCTACACAGAGTTGGTCAGGAGGCATAGGGGAGCAAGGTGATACTGTGTGCCAGGGCCTTTATGGGGGTTGCCGTAGGAAGGAACAGGCAAGGCCTGGCAAGCAGACTTGGGGTTGGCTAGTTTGAAGTTCCAGTGGGCTCTGGGGTGTCTGGCCCTGAAGTGGTTAGGGGGATAGTGGCCCAGTGCCTAAGAGCTAGAGAGAGGAGATAGTGGAGTATATAGTCCCTGGACTGCATAGTTTGCATATGAAAGGTATATTTGCAGGCCAGTCCTCTACTCCCTTTAGAAATTGGCTGACCCTGTAAGGAGCCATCTCTCCAGGTTTTCTCCTGAAAACCAAAATATCAGAAATGCATGATTTATACACCCTACCACAGAAGTGGTTAAGAGCTCCTCTCACGCTCATCCTGGGCTTGCCCTCTGGAAAGACTGACCACTGTTTTATTGACCACTTACCTCTCTGTCAACCTTGCCCACCCCAGCACCTGATCTATACACTGCATTAAGGACAGGCTGTATTTTATTCATTGTTGAGAATGACAGCCAGGTTCACGGAGACCAATTTGATAGGCATCAACGTTCAGCTTCGGGTTCTGATACACAGCTCTTGGTTCTGACATCACTGGCTGTAGGGTTGAGTATCCTGAACCATTTACTGCCAGGAGAGAAATGTCATGTCTTCACCAGAAGCCTTATTCATCACATAGCCCTGGTTTTCCCCTTCTTCTTTCCTTAGGAACCCACTTAGCATCATGAAAGATCCTCTCTTCAGGTTGAGAAAGCCAGAGTGAAGGCAAAAATGAAGTTCTATTGTGTTCAGGCTCTTGATGTGTTTCTCCATAACTAAGAAAGAAAAAAGCTGACAAAAGCAGAATCAAAAAAATAAATTTTTATTAATTTATTTTGCTATAAAAGATAAGGGTGTTTGCTGAATTAAATGTCAAGGGACCTTATGACATTTCCTGGCAGAATTTATGCATGAAGCTTTCAACCAGTCAGTTTAATCCAAATTAGTAGGAGCTTCAGAAAAGGCTTTTCGACTGTCCACAGCTGGAAAGAGGTTTTGTCATGAACTCTGCCAAATGCATAAGGACACATAAAAAGGGGGTAAGGGAAAAATTGGGATTTTTGGCCTAACATTTTTTAATAAATGAAAAACCCCCCAATTTAATTAAAATTTTCCCCATATTCTGACCTACTCTGTAATTTTCATGTTGCTGCCCAAAAGCTATTATATACTTACTTAAATAAGAAAGGAAGGGGAAATATTTTTAATTTTAAAGAAGGCAAAGAGAAAAAATACTCTTCTGAGTTTTTCTTTTTCCACATCCTGAGTCCAAACATTGGTGGCCTGGGTGTTTTTCTTTAGCAGGTTTTTCTTAGTGGTACTAACAGGTCATCAAGTTTACACCAACTCACACAACAAATGGAGTCAATCGACCAGCCCAGTTCAGGCAGGCACTAATCACCCAAGGCCAGTGCCGCTCTCTGCTGCCTCTGGCAGCACAACGGAGTAGTGTTACCTCCTTGGTAATTCAAGTACAAATCTCTTGTGAGAAACTTGGAGCTGCCTGATCCAGGCTCCTGAGCATTGGGTCATACCGATTCCATTTGCTGAACACATGTATCACGCAGGTGCACAGGGCATCTTAACTCTGTGCACAGGGCATCTTACAGGGATCTTTTGCTCCTCGCATATGCAATCACCGTCTAGCCCAACAGCCTGCTGTGCAGTTCGTGCCCATTCCACAGGCTTCTCACATTCAGGACCAAAACACATCCTCTTTCTGCCATTTGTGTTGTGCCATCCACAGAGCCACCCACCTGGAACCCTGGACATCACTCCTCACTCCGCATCCCTGTGTCCAGTCAGTTCCCAGGACCTGCTCATTTCACCTTCTAAATATTCTCCACTCAGCCCCTACAGCACTGCTCTTGTGATCCTTACATCCCTAACCTGGATGACTGCATCAACATTCGGACTAGCATTCTAGCTTCTCGCTCTCTCTCCATTCCAAACCACTACCAAAAAGGTGACAGTCAGACCGAGCCTGTTAACACCACCTTCCCACTGAAAATCCTGAGGTAGCTCCCCTTGGTCCCCCAGAGCAGGAAGAGGGTAGATAGAAGCCTTCTAGCCATATTCTCCAGTCTTACTTTGTTGATTCTCAGTTCACTCTTCACACTTCTGAGATTCTGAAAGACATGTAGTTCTGCTACACACCAGGCTCTTTGTAGGCCTCTGAATCAACCAATCATCAACAAGCAAGCATTAGAACACGTGTAACAAGTAGAGTAACACATACAACTTGTATAGGGAACAGAGGTTACCATTAAAATAAGGAAGAACACATTTTTTTCAACATGTTTTGGGATATGGAGGAAAATGTAAAGAAAAGTAAATTAAATATATCAGCTAGAATGTTGACTTTCTTGCTTCAACATCAACAATAAAGCATACTAGGTAGAGTCCTTTAGGACCACATTGCCACAGCTGCCTCTTTGGTGCTGTTTTGGAAAATCTTCCCAGCTTGAGACTCAAGCTATTAGCTATTAATCATCAATTGTCTCTGAGTTGATATCCACACCAATTAAAAGACTTTGGTGCCTTGCCAAAGACAAAACACTGCAGTACTCACAGCTAACTTGAAGCAATGTATTGAGCCTTTCTGAGGGGGCTTGGTAAAGGACTGCCAGAGAAAACACAGAATGCAGAGAAAATTTCCAAAGCTCAAAAATTCCAGCTGCCTGTGGATGGTAAGGGAGCATGGGAAGTCTATCCAATACCTTGACTATCAGCCCATGGTTGAGCGGCTTTTGCAATAAAAGGCATAATACCATTATCATACCAAATGGTCCTGAAAGCCAAATACTTGACCCAGATTAGTTTCAAGGGCCAAAGTGGTGTGCCTGGAGTCAACTGATCAGACTGGAACAGCAACACTGTAACCTGAGAAACTGTCAAAGCAGTGACACACAGTGTCTGAGTGGGAGCAAAGACCTGAAGTGATCAATCTGCCAGAAGCAAGCTGGGCCACACCCCATGCAATGTGGTCTCCTTCACCACAAGGCAACCAGGTCAGCTTTTGGCGAGAGTCCCAGGTTTAGAACCAAATGGCAGTCAGCACCAGAAACCCAGTCCTTTACATTATGTCCTGTCTATGGATAAATGTACTGCCACGTCTGGGACAATGGATCCAGGCAACAGTGACGACAACCTGGGTGGTGCCAGCTCAATCAGCAGCTTTATTCTTCTAGTTGGGCACATCAGACAATGACCCAGACAGTTCCGTCAGCAGCCACAATCTGTTTCCACCGTCTGTAACCACTAAGAATGGGTGTCTTCAATCTGCCAATCTGTAGTTTTCCAAGTGACAGACCAAACCATAGGTCATTAGCAATACCCTGAGAGTCAGTAAAAGTATAACAAGGTTCAGCAAGGAAGGTATTAGCTGGAATTATGAAAATGGCTTTTGAGTTCAGCCCATTGACCAGGCCAACCACATCCACTTTCAGTTCTGTATACCTGGTGCTGAGATCGGGCAGCTTTAGCAGCCCACTGAACACCACTGGGTTTTAGTTTAGCCAACCCATCAGTGAAGGAGGCAGCAGGCATTTAGAGCAATCTTCTAAATACAACCCAAATGTATTCTTAAACCTCTGAAATGTAACCTTCAGAAATCCAGGGTTCCACTGAGTCCATCCCTTTGTTTCAGGCAATGAATGAGGGATAAAGTTTTCCCCAGACAGCTGCCTGTTTTTCATGTAATCCAAGATGCAATGGGGTTAAGCCAGCTAAATTCTTAGATATACCAATTCCATCCAACAAGCGAGGCTTTCTGGACTCTTCTCACCGTGGTAGTCCTGAGTGTTTGATCCACCCTACAAGGGAAGTATCAGGTCAGATGGCTCAAGTGTTCAATTTTGACAAGGGTCCAGTAGTTTGCTAATAGTTGCTTTTCAGAAGGGGTTGGGGGTAGGGGAGGTAGAGGCACTCTTTCTTTCAGTGGGGCTTACACATCCCCAAAAAGACAGTCTAGGCCACAGTGGGTCAGCAATTCCTCGGAAACACAGAAATGCAAGACATCCGTGGAGAATTGTCTCCCAACAGGTGTAAATTGTAGAAAAATGAAATAATGCCGAAACATTTTACTTGTTGTGCTGGAAGCACTCAGACTTGTGGTGAGATACTCCAGGCTATGATTTATAAACAAATAAATATTAAGGCATTTTTACAGGTTTCTAAAGCTCACCAATACCAGCTCTGACCATCTTGATCCACTTCACAAACTTATGACACATTAGATGAAATAATTGGGCAATCTATCAAAGCCCAACTCGAATACCATTTCAATTTTCAATTTTAATTTTCTCCTCCGTACAATTCCCCCTTTTTTTATTTAACTAACTTCACACATAAGCCCAGCTAATCTTTACTGCTGGATGTTAGACAAAACAGAGTTCTTCCGATAAGCCCTCAGGGGAACCAGAAAAGCTTGATTAAAGGAGAGAATTTAAAATCATAGAGGTCAAAGCTGATTCCTTTTTAGGCAATTCACTTTGGCATCACTGCAGTGTGATTATCTCAGGAAGAACATTTAAATTCTAGAACAAAAAATATACTAAGCACATCCTAAAATCCTAAGAAATAGGGCAAGCAGTTACATAAAGTGAAACTGGCTTATCTTAAGCCCCATTCATCTATTAAGCCCCATTTTGTTCCATGACCTAGGCTTCTTAAGAAACGGCATGACAATTTAGCTTCCATCCCTCTAAGAGCCTGTCTACAATGGCTTATGAAGGAAGGGGTAAGAGCCAAATTCCAGGTTGGTCTCAGTTGTGTCTAAATGTCAATTTGCTTATCCCACACAGTGAAACATATGAACATCCTGAGGCAGACCTCTTTTAAGGGACAGGGTCAGGTTCCCTAGCAAGTTCTTTCATCCCGAAGGATAGACAAGAATGTGCTGTCTCTATGATTCTATGGCTAGATAGGATCACAGATATGTTTATCATTCCATTACAATTCTTCACACTCTAGACTTTATGTTCTCAAACCACTCTGTTTTAGAGAAGATCTCAATGTTTTAGTAAAGTACAAACATCATCAGTGTAGTGTTATTGTGTTCATGTGCATGTTCTGGATTAAGGCACTTTTTTTGTTTGGATTACAAACCACATTACTTGATAAATATCTGAGAAAAATGGCAGTGGGTGAGTTGCAAATGAAAGTAGACTTTACTTATTCTATGAATACAATCCTTCTAAGAAAAAAGATTCTTACAAATGTTTAGTTTTCTAAATAACTTTATAATGGAGCAAAACCATACTCTTGTAAAAAGAGCCAAGGTCCTTATTCTGGTGTAATTTATTCCCCTTTGGTCAAACAGGAAAATCAACAATAAGGTCATCAATTTTCTAAGCCACACCCACCTCCATTTCCACCCCTATGCTCCATTAATGAAATTATTTATTGATGCCCTGCTTTATCTACAAATAGCTTTGTTTTCTTTTTTCTGTTAGAACCATTAACATCAGCTTAGTTCCACTGTGCTTTTTCAAGGGAGATTTATTAAAATGATGTAGAAAGTTCATTTCCCAAAAAAAGTCACCTTCAATTTTCAACACATAAACATTACATTCTATTTCATATCACTTTGGATTAGCAGTACTTGATAATACTTCCAGCAGAGGATGTCAGCAATTCTTCTAACCCCAAACAACTAAGGCCTTTGATTCAAGAGCCAGACAGATTTGCTTATACTGGCATCTAGATAACACAACCTTAACATCTAATTTCTAATATTAAAAAAAGTAAAATCATTGCTTCTTTAACTTAATTACAAAAAGAGCATAAAGCATATTACATAAAAAGCTATTTCTGTATCTCCAATTTTCAAGGCACATTTTTCATCCAATAATATAAACACATTCACTACAGCGCATCTGGCATGTTCACTCATATCTACTTTCCCCTACCACACTTGAAATAAGGTTCTGTTAGTTGTAATCATCACTCTTCTTAAACATGCAGGGAAAGTCAAATTTTTCTCCATAAGGAAATGGTGGTAACACAGACTTACCTCCCAGGATTTAAATAGCTTAAAATGTTTTATTTGTTCAATCTTTGTATTTAAAGAATTAGTCATAAGGAAGTTAGTGGTGAGCTACCCCAACATGGGTCACTCTGGGCAGGAAGTGGCTGAGAAATTAAAATTTTTTAGAACTGCTGGCCACTTTGCCTAAATACACCAAAGACCACCTACTCTACTATTCCCTCCCAGCTATCACAGCAAAAAAATATCCCACCAGAATGCCTAGGAAGGAGGTTACTTCTGATGCAATACCAGCAAAATAACTATCCAGACTTTATGGATATTTAATATATGCCTAAAACAAAATGATAGATTTTGTCATATTATAAACATTTAAGACACCAGCCAAGGGATCATCCAGGGTCCACTCACAGATTATACTGTTAATTCATACTATAGGGCCATCCAAAATGCAGGCATTCCACTAGATAATATTCCTCCTGGAACATGTATGAGGAACATACATAAAACTAAAGCAAACCTGGAAATGATCTGCTAAAACTTTATGCAGAAAGTACTACGATCCTGATGCCAGAAATTAAAGTCTCTTTTTTTAAATTAAGAGGATTTGAGACTTCTGTGCTAAAATCGAAATTGGCTTAAAGTGTTCAGGTTTCTTTTTCACATCTGAGTACCAACTTTAAAATATCCAAACAAACTGACACTCTCGGCCTAGTGACATTTCAGGAATGAGAGACTGAACTTACCAGTAAATATGAAATACGCTTCAAAATAATGAAGAAAAATTAAAGATTAGAAGACCTCAATTAGTGGTAATAATAAATAATTAGAACTTATTTTTAATGTTGGATAATTTTTAAGGGCAAAGTGATTAAAATTAATGTTGTAACTTTCCCAGAACTCTTCGGACTACCTTTTGTGACAACGAAAAAGTGGGGCAAGGCTAAAATCTCAAATTCCAAATTTAGTCAGCTACAAAGTTCCAAATTCACCCCCATATAACCTCAAAAAAATTTAAATAAGATGGTTTATGACGGAAATACTGAAAATAAATCATCCTTGAATACTTGTAGATTTTCCCCCAGAGTACCACAAATCACATCCAGAAACCCAAACAAAACAATCACTGAAACATTTGAGACCTACAGCCGAAATTCAGAGATGTAGGACATAAAGAGGGGAGAAAACTAAGCAGATGGTTGGTTCCCTCTCAGCTCGGGCAGCACTGGTCTTTGGAGATCCTAAGCCATGCACATCACATGGTGAGTCTATAAAAGCCAGCTGCAACACAAAAATAATAATAATAGCATAAATAAAAATAGGCTCTGGTCAGAGGGAGAGGATTCGTTTACTTCCACCCTGCTGAGGTCTGTCTAACCGCTGAAAGCAAGAAAGCTATTAACATCCTGAACTAATGGGTAAACTGGTTTTCTGACAAGAGACATTTTCATGATGGACACAGAGTAGACTTGGCAAAGCTCCTTCAAGAAAAATATAGTTCCTATTTCAAAGAGCTCTGATTAGGCTTAATACCATTAAGGAACCATCAAGGATTTGTGTTGTTACTTGCTAAACCAAAACTTGTGGGTAGTTAACTTGACCAACAGTCAAGGTTTAGGAATGCGGGAGCCAATCCAGGACGCAGGCGAGCTCTAGGCATGGACAGGCCTCAGGGGGCCTCAGGGTCTTTGCAGGTTGGCAGGTCCTTGCTTTCTTATCATCACTGTTATCACTGTTATCACTTACTTATCTGGAATTCATAAATAAAAATTCAGTTATTTCATTGCATCCCCCAGGAAAAACACTGAATACTACATGAATTTAGGAAACCTCAGTGAGCTTTATTAGTGGCAGTATAAATCAATTACAATCAAAAACCAAATTAAAGAAATCTACTGAATGAATAAATTCCCAACCACGATTCCCAACCTCCTAAACATACCCAGCTATTATCTGTTTAAAAAGACAATATTGGTTCCTTTGTAAATTAATTATCAAAAATATAACTGTCTCAATTTCCATAATACTTGGAAGTACAAATATAAATTAAATAAGGTTCAAAAGACCACATACAACAAAACAGTCTATAAAACAAAGCTAACTGTAAAAGAATTGCTTGATTTACTTGGCAGCATTTATTTTGTTACATAAAATTATTTAAAACAGTATATGTTTTCTTTATCATACATGAAAGGTCACATCCAGATGTATTTTCTATCATATCCTTATTCCTTCTCCATTGTCAAAATCTTAATTTTCACTCCTGGCTAGATTTCTCTTCCTTGGCAATTCTTTTTGTTACCCCACTGAAATACTTCTCACGGAAGGAATTATGACCTTGGTATGGCAGAAAGTAATCATTTAGCAGATGTGAATACTGGTCCCGGTTCTGGTTGTTGGAAAATAGAGAAAATAAAGATGTTTGAGTTATTTCTTCAGTTAGTTTGCAATCAAAAGACCAGTCATTTACCATAAGCAAAATCTCACCCTCTGGTGCATTTTTTTTCTTATTATCTGAATTAGAAATATACCACTGCTTTATATCTGTATCATGTTTGATATCTAAAGTGTTTTCACCAGCTTCACCTCATCTGACCCACACGACAATCCTCTGCAGAGAGGACAAATACTTTACTGGGAAGATACAGACCCAGAGAGGGCAAAAAGAAATACCCCAGGCAGCACAAGTGAAGACAACAAGTGCGTCTCCTCATCCCTAGTTCAGCACAAACTGAGATCACCACTGACCATGAGAATTATCAAACCAGGAAGCGTCTACTCCAAAGATAAAGGGCACCAAAGCACTGCATGCAGGTGACATCTACAGCTACAAAACTGTGGGTATATCCACACGCAGCTGATGAAATAAACTGTTCCAGCAACTTTAACCACAGCAGATGAAGATACAGGCTAAACAAGTGATTTCCACACTTTTAGATTTCAGAGACAGGTAAGGAATAGTGCTCAGACTGACGTTTGGACATTAGATATGTATATCAATCTGGATTAAAATATTTTAATTTCAGCTTAGTAAATTGAGGGATAAGAAAACTGACATAAAGCACTGAAACATCCATCAGCTTCTCATCTAATTTCACCAGATGTTTCAAACCATAAAAACAAAATCTAATTAGAAATAAAATCTAATTTCCCATGTACTTCCATAAATTCATATGCAATTCCATTTGGATTAATGTGTTTTGAGAATAGGTGTGGAAACACACTTAGAAAAGATGCAGCCTAACTTTTTATCCTGGTTTCATTACCAAAATGGCAACTACAAATATATCTGGAATTTAACAATCCTCAAAATATTTTTTATCTTTCCTTATTCCTGTATGAGATGAGCATCTTCATCTTTTCCCTCCTATCTACCATTAATAAAAGCCTAGGTTTAGCCAAAATACAACTGTTGGCTGATTTGTTTATTCAGACACTATTTTGTCACAGAGCATTTTTCAAAAATCACACAAAAAACAAATTATCAAACATGCCCACTACTTTGATTCTCTCTTTCTCTCTCACACAAATAAGTTTGTTACCTAAATTTTATGACAGTAAGTATATTAAAGTTCCAAATTCCCTCAAAAGCATGAAAACATGCTAATGGGGATATATAACTCCCAGAAGATAAAAGATAAACTTTACCGAGTTAACTTGTAGATATACAACTAAGGAATACCAAACAAAAGGTAAGTAATATTTACCTAGTATTTATTATGGACCAAAAACTATACTAAACACTTATATGCACCAGCTATTATAAACTCATCTGCTCTAAGAGATAAGCAGACCACCTACAGATGAGGAATTATTTAAGAGGAGAGACCCAAGGTAACACAGCTGATAAGTGACAGAGCAAGGATCCGAACACAGGTCTATTTAAACCTATAGACTATACTCTTAAGTACAACATAATGAGGTTTGCTTTAAAACAGCTAACCTTTTCCCCAACTCAAGAAGCAGGAGTATGACTCTGAGAATAAACAGGTGATGAACTAAGGCTTTCACGGCTGAGCTAGGTTATCCATGCAGAAAGGAACAGAATTGGATCAGAAGTACTATTAATTTAGTTCTAATAAGAGGATTACTTTCAATGACACGGAATTTTCATACCAGGAGGAAATATAAGGAGCCACGGGGATGCCTGAGGGATACCACAACCCAAGGAGTAGTTAACTTTAGAGGACTCGAGTCTGGTCCACATCTCAAGAATGTACCTGGACAGCAATAATACAGAACAATGTTCCAGCATTTAACCTTGGCTTATGCACTTCAACTTTTATCAAACATCTGACTGAAGAGTCATATGAAAGGAAGGGACATGCCATCATCTACTCCTCCAGGTGTGCAGATCCTGTCCTTGTATCAGATATGATGTCTAGAAAACTTCTCTACTTCTTGAACTAACATAATCCTGGCAAAAATGTCTTTACTTGGTTATATTTTAAAGCTACATACAGACGCTGACATCTCTCCTACTACTTTACTTCCCACAGCTTTCTGAATCCTTCTCCACCCAGTCATCAAAATCAGGAATGTGGACACAAAACTAAACTCAAAATTGATCGAAGATCTAAATGTTAAGACATGAAACAATAGGCAAAAATCTCTTGAATGAGCAATTTTTTCCTGGACACATCTCCTCAAGCAAGGGAAACAAAATAAAAAATGAACAAGTGGATTACATTAAAGAGTTTCTGTACAGCAAAGAACACCATCAGCAGAACAAAAACGGAACATACAGTATGGGAGAATATATTCGTAAACAATTTACCTGATAAGGAGTTAACTTCCAAAATATATAAAGAACTCACATGCCTCAACACCAAAAATACAAATAACCCAATTAAAAAATGGGTGGAAGATCTAAACAGACATTTTTCCAAAGAGGAAATACAGATGGCTAACAGGCACATGAAAAGATGGTCCACATCGCTAATTATGAGGGAAATGCAAATCAAAACCATAATGAGGTATCACCTCACACCAGTTAGGATGGTCACTATCCAAAAGACAATAATAAGCATTGACAAAGATGTGAAGAAAGGGGACCATCCAACACTGTTAGTGGGAATGTTAATTGGTACAGCCACTGTGGAAGGCAGCACGGAGGTCCCTCAAAAAACTAAAAACAGGAATAGCATATGACCCACTAATCCCACTTCTAGAATTTACCTGAAGAAAACAAAATCCCTGATTTGAAAAGATATATGCACCCCTAATGTTTGTTGCTGCCTTATTTACAATAGCCAAGATATGGAAGCAATCTAAGTGTCCATCAAGCGATGAATGGATAAAGAAGTGGTACATATAAACAATGGATTATTATCCAGCCATAAAAAAGGAAGAAATCCTCCTATTTGCAACAACATGGATGGACCTAGAGGGTACTGTGCTAAGTGAAATAAGTCAGGCAGAAAAAGACAAATACCATAAGACTTTACTTACTTGTGGAATATCAAAACAAAACAAAACAGAATGAACAAAATAGCAGAAGACTCACAGATACTGAGAAGGACTGGTGGTTACCATGGGGAAGGGACTGGAGTGAGAGGGTGAGGGGGATAAAGGGGCACAAAAATTCTCAGTCATAATATAAGTTGGTCACAGGGATAGGAGTACAGCATGGAGAATATAGCCAGTGATTCTGTAACATCTTCCTGTGTTGAGAGATGGTAAACGCACTAGCTGGGGTGAGGATTTAATAATGTGGCTAACTGTTTAACCACTGTGTTGTATTATTGAAACCAATATAAGATTGTGTATCAATGGTACTTTTAACAAAAAAAAATCAGGAACCTGGGTCATATTCCTCTCCCTCTTCTTCTGACATTTAATCAGTCCTAAAATCTTAGACTCTGCATCCTAAATATCTAAAACACCCTTCTCTTCACCCTTAACTCCAGTACTAGTTTAAGTCTTCCTCATCGCTCCTTGTTTTCTCCCTAAACAACTAATTGCTCTGCCTTCAGTGGCTACCTCTTCAGTCTCTTCTCCATACTGAGACCAAACTCATTTTATTAAAATGCAAATCTAGTAGATCATCATTCCTGACTAAAATCCAAATGGGTTCAAGCTTTCCCCAATTCTGAGGCTTTTCCCTTAGCGTGTGGAGTTAGAGTCCATTGCACCTCTTCTTGCTGAATGTCCTCTCACTTTCCTCTCCTATGTAAGAGGGATCAGAACACAGTCAGGCAATGAGGTTCTTCCCAGCTCGCCCTCTGTCATCTTTTCTTCCTGTGACTCCTCTAGGCCATGCAAGAGCACCTCTGTATTGAAAAGTACTGTGGCCTACTTCAGGGAATGTCCTGGAGCTGCAGTGGTGAGGAGGAGAAGATGGGGCAGAAATGTGGGATTCCAGAGTGCAAGCTCAGAAGGTACAGTCACAGTAAGGCAGCCAAGAACAGGCTGGCAACTCTCTCAGGCTCAGCTGCTGGCGTGCCTACCCCACCTAAGCTGCCAAGTCTGCAGCTCACCAGGGGAAGCAGGCGACAAAAGCAGAAGTCCAGTGGAAGACAAGTTCTCTCTTTCATTTATGAGGAAACCAACAAAATAGCTTGTCTTTGGCTGGAAGGACACAGATAGGGCAAACAGGTGACAAAGAAAAGAGAACATAAAGATCAGAGAGACTGGTAATGAACAGAAGGTACTAATTACAGTAATGATTAAAGTAATGATTAAAACCTATGCTAATTAATGGTTATCAGGAAACTATGTTACTACCTATGACATTCTTCATCTGAATCATTTACCTCAAGATTCCCTCAGAATAAAGTAAAAGCAAAATAAGCCTCTAACAGACTATGTGTTCAGGACTACAGAGACTTAGAGGCAGAGAAATACATGCTACTGGAAAGTTGGGAAAGACTAGTAACCTTAGAAATGCAACCTCCGTAGGGAGGTTCCTATTTTCTTTATCTCTCAGGAGGAGAGAAGAATCAATGTGATGTATATATTTGGGTCCTATGCTGGACCCAACAAGACTGACTGCCCTGATTATGAAATAAGATGCGCATAACACACACTCCTGGAGAACCCAAAAGCTCCAGACCCCTCGCGCAGCCAGGGTTCTGGCAGAGCCATTCCACTACCGGGAGGCCTAAGTGCTGCTTCAAGGGAAATCAGGCCCTCCAGAGAGTCTGGCTACCATTTTCATCTGAGTGGCAAAGTTACAGTTTATAAAATGTTCCACATAAGGCAGTCAGTATATTTTTGGTCCACCACACATTTATCACATCCATATCATGCATATAAATATCATATACCTGTGAACAATACACAGTTAAAATATACCCTAGCCCATATAAAATATATTGTTGCCCTATTCAGAATTTATGTCACCTTGATGCTGAAGATAAGGACAAAGGATATTTCCTCTCTTTTCTTCTTTCCCCCTATCTTTAGCTCACCAGGGGTCACCTGAGATGATGATATTCAACTCTACAAACTTTCATCACCTTTCTATGACTCTTCTCTATTCACATTCTCTGCCCATTTCAACCAAGAATATATGCAGATTTTTTTTTTCAACCCAGTATCTCAAAAGCCAAAGTGTTTACTTAAAAGGAGAAGTGTCCTTAAGCAACACAACCCTTAATGTCCCTCTTTAACTCAAGCTTGTCCCAATGTTTGACTTCCGGTTTCTCTAACACTCCCACATCTATCACTATCAGTCATGAGTCATGATATCATCTATGTATCATAAAACCTGAGTTCTATCAATTTATAATTAGTAAGAAATAGTTCATAAAAATAATAACACAAATAACTAGGAAACACCAAGAACTATGGCGATGAAAGATTACATGCTACCTTACCCAAATTTCAAAACCACTGGTTAAATTTTGGAAGAAAGTGGTTAAGAAGATATGAATAAAATATTAAGATTGTAGATAACACTTTTATCATCATTTTTATAATCAGGAATTAAGAGTTTTGGTAGAAAAATCTATGCTAGCTACAGATGGCTACATAATGGAAATATACAGCTTTCAGACCTATCACTTAACCTTGTAAATCAAACAAAATTGTAAATATGACAAGAAATATACAAGTTCTAATCCAAGAAAATAACTAATGTATATTTAAAACTATGGGTTTTATCTAAGTCAATTATTTAATTTTCTGCATCCTCTCCTAAATTATTAGATGGCTACCTAAATTTTGCAGATAAGGGTTTAAA
The DNA here is from genome assembly GCF_040802235.1 of Manis javanica. Taxonomy (NCBI): domain Eukaryota; kingdom Metazoa; phylum Chordata; class Mammalia; order Pholidota; family Manidae; genus Manis; species Manis javanica. The sequence goes on along the minus strand of NC_133168.1, from coordinate 46,276,333 downwards.
TAATCTGCCACCAGGGTCACACAACTAGTAAGTAGCATTGCCTAAATTGTAACCTAGCTCAGACTTCAAAGGTTATGCTTTTCCCATCACATTTTTTTTTTAGTAGGAATTACATCAAGACAAGAGTGAAAGAGTTAACTTCCCACATGGTAGATTAATAGGTCATTCAAAATAGAGTCTGACATTTAGAGGACATTCCTCACTGAACAGCAACATTATGGTAGCACATATTTCAGATCTAAACTTCTAGACAGAACTTTAACCACTGTCCCACCCAGCCTATTTCCTGTCCTATCAGTACTGCTAATTCTAAACATAAACCACTTGAGGAATTCTAACACACTTGCCAAAGAAACCAAAGGAAGCCTAACAATTGGTAGTGTACTTTCATGTGCATACTGCCCTCTGCTGGCTAAGGAAGATAAATCCTTCTTTACAGTACTTCCGGATGAGGATAAAGATAGTTTAAAGCTGAATTGACCGTGCATCTGACAAAGCACTGTTTCCCTCACAGTTTGTGAGTCCTGATTGCTGTAAACATCTACTCACAGCACCAACGTGCCCAGGATAGTCATTTTTCTGTAAGAGGGAGCATTTTAGCATTTATCTAGACCATTTCATTTTTTAAAGAATGATGTGCAAATATACATATTCACCTTGGTAATTCTAAAGTGTATCACTGTCATGTATATCCAACCTAGAATTGCAAATTACTCTCTAGAAAAACAAGTACATAAATTAGACCTTGAATTAACATGAATAGGTTAATCCTTAATTATTTTTACAACTAACTCTATATAAAAAATAGAGTATCATGAACAAAAAAGACATTAAAAGGAAAATACTTCAGACACTTACAATTTAATGTATTTTAACCTAAAGGAGAACAAATTTTCACGAAAGAAACAAAACTGTATGTTCTGTGCTAACACCTGAAACTGGCACTTTTAAATGGAATGAAAGACACTCTGGATCATACTACGGGAACACATTCATGTCAGAATGTTTCTCAAAACTAAGCATTAAACTGCAGACTTTTAAGGGTGCTAGACTCTTCACTGAGAACTCCCTTAGATGAAATTATGCTTCTAATCACCGCCTTGTCTCAGAGATTTGCCATTCTTTACTATCATCTCCTTAAAGAGAGGAAGGTGTCATGATTATCCACAGTATGGCAATTCAGCCACTTTTTGGTTTGCTTCTTATGAAAAATGACGTCTAGTTATCACAGGATTAAAACATTTATGTTACACCAATTTTTGAAAAGTGATAGGGTAATTCAATTGTTTCCAATTCTAAAGGGCCTCAAATAATCACTGTATTCTTTTCATAATATTTATTGACTGGTGAGCAAAACAGTCCAGGTCTATGAACTCACAGAGCATATATACTAGTGAGAGCTAGACATTAGACAATATATACCCAAACATATACTTGCAAGCTGTGACTGAACACTGGAAAGAAAAGAGGCCCACAAGAATGCAAGGAGACACCTGGTCAGATGGGAAGAAAAGAATGGGCAAGAAAGATTTCCCCTAAAGAAGTAACATTTATCTGAGACCAAAAGGATGAATTAAACTAACTCATAAAAAGAGAGGGGAAAAAAACATTCTAGGGCACACAGTAAGAGAGGACACACAATGCGAGACCATGACAGAACATGTTCAGTTCATTCTGGGAACTGAAAGCAGGCCAGTGTGGCTAAGCTTGGTAAACAAAAGGAATGGTGGCACAAAATAAAATCGGACAGGCCAGGAACAGATCAAGCTGGCCTTGAAGGCTATGTAAAAGACTTCAGATTTTATTCTAAATCCACAGAAAATCAATGATGACTTTTAAGCATTGGAGTGTCATTATCTATTTACATTCTGAAAGATACTTTGGCTACAGTATAGAAAATGTAATGGCAGGAGAAACTGCAGAAGCAGGAAAACCAGACAGGAGATGACCGCAGTAGCACAGAACTCAGCATTGCACCATGTCCTCCAGGGGAAGTGTTAACAATGCGTACAATACAACAACCTCCACGCAATTATCTCAAGCCAGATTTCTGAAAATCCCTAACTCCTGTCTTCTTCACCCCAATTATCCAATGAGTCAAGTCCTGCCATGTCTACCTCCCCAAAGAACTCTCAATTCCATCACTTCCTCTACCATCTCCAATTCCACCTGTCTTAGTTTACAGCCTTACCATCTTTGCAGGACTACACCAGGCGCCTCTACTCTGGTATCATAAGTGTATCTTTCCACATCTCAAATTTGCCTGCATATTAAAGGCCAGGTGAACACCTTCAACACGAGGCATCCCTTTGGTGTTCCACTTCGTCTCCAACCATTCCTCCCCCAAATCGTATTTCAGTTGTGCTAAAATGTCTAAATGCACCACTCTCACACCTCATTTCCTCTAGTAGGTGCTCTCTGGTGTCCACAGAGCACTTTGCACAGAGCACTAAGAAACCAAACACATTACACTTCTCCCACTGTGTTAAGTTCTCTAAGGATAAGGGCTGTGCCATTTTAATCTGTTTAGCCTCATCACCTTACAGAAATGGTCCCATAAAGACATGCTGAGTGACAAAAGCCATGGCTTTCCCCTCAAGGAACATATAATCAAGTCAGGGAAAGAGAACATACAAAGATGTGAAAAGTACATGAATGTAAAAATCATTAAAACAGTTCTAATTTCTTATAGCACCTTTTCCAAAAATTCACCTGTCCTCAAGAGTTTAATATGTTTAGTCACTCTCAGCAAAAACTAACATCCTTCTTTATAGAGATAAAAGAAGTGATCAGGTACAAATTTCCTCAACTTTCTTGCCTTCACCCCATCCTCTGCTACGAACAGGATCCCCTGCTTAACTCCACAGCCTCATTGCTCACACCAGTCCCTTCCCACGTTCTGACCAAAGCCTAAGTTATTTCTCATTATGTCCCTTTACTACCCAGTTACTTTTATGGAATCCCCCAAACTTTGGTGAAAATACCTAATGATATTCAATTTATAAAATTACTGTTTAAAACAGTTTTCCCCTAGAAAGTCAGGGACTGAAGTGACAGAACTCTATAGCCATTCAGAAGAAAACCAAATGGCTTCTATTTAATTATAGGTCAGGTTTAAGTTGTTCTTTTACTTACTGACAGCTCCTGATAATGAGATAATGATTTCTTCTACCTCACTAGTATTAACCTTAAGCCATTTATATTCTCAAAGTGACGGTAGTTTATACAAAACAGCAGTTTCATTGCAAACACTTGAATACAAATGGCTTATGAAACTTATTCTATGATAAGTGCAAATGAATGATGCTGTCATCATAGTGAAAGCCACCAAACTGACTCCATCTGATTTTGTCAAGATAGACTTTTAGATTCACAAAACAAATTAAAGCTATGATAGACCTTATTAAATAAGGTGAGACAAAGAAGGCAAAGAGATAGAAGAGTCAAACAGTGGGTAGGTTTTCTCTGTTGTAATCAGCTAAGAGTGAACTGAAACGTAAATGACAGTTCTGAATATAATGGGCCTCGGTTCAGCTTCAGGGTAATTACCCATGTCCGGCTTTTGTTTAAAAATCCTGCTCCCCTTATCAAAGCTTCCCACTGTTCTACATCTGGTTCGGCACAGTAGCTATAGAAACCACTTGTGCTAAAGTTATACAACTATAAACAGCACTGGGCCATTCCCAAAGTAAGGACAAGCAGGTCAAAAGTCTGGCATCCAATACTATTAAGAGAAACCTCTAGCATTATTCTTAATGGGAACAAGGTAATGTTGGAAATCTTCATCCCTAAATTAGGTATTCATGTAATCTGTACTTTTAAAAGATATCATTACTCTTCAAGATGTTAAGTTACCTAACATCTATTAAAATATTTAAAAATATATTAAAATCTTATCTAAAGTTCTGAAAATGAATGACATTTAATGAATGAACTTTGACACCTGGCACTCAGCACATAATTTCTTTTTAACTGTAAAAAGACTATCATGGATACTCATGGTGTCCTGATGATAGAGAACTATGAGTATTTACTATATGTTCCAGACTAAAATCTGTAGCTTTAAAAAATTCAAAACTTAAATATTAAAATAATACAGGGCCAACACACCAGACAAAAGTATAATGACAACTTATTTGTTACTATATCAAATATTTAATTGAAACCAAGAGGAATTTTACCTTCTTAAGCAGCAAAGGATGAGGAATAGACCAAAATGTGCCCAGGCAAGCACACACATACTCTCTCACTTTAATTTGGAGACTATTCATCTCCGTGGTACTTCTTTAAAGTCACAATTCATTAAAAGAAAAAAAATCAATAAAAATACACACACACATTTATATAAAGATCAAAACAAGCACTTTTTTTTAAGGATTAATACAATAGTGGTAATATTACAAAGGAAAGTAAGAAAATAATTACCATAAAAGTCAAGATTAGTGTGGTTACACCTGCAGTGGGAGGTGTTTATGATCATAAATAGCCACCCAAAGGAGTGCCTCTGGGATCTGCATTACTCCGTGATCATAACCTTGGGGGCAGTCACAGAGAGGTTCACTTTATAATATTCACTAAACAGTGTGCTTATGTTTGGAGCAAAAAAATATTTGTTAAAATCTCAAGTATGGATTTTTGGTGGACCATGGAATGTGAAGACAATGTAAGAGTTCATGTTTGTATTTGAAAAACACTAGAAAGAATACTAAGTTAAATAACCATATGATAAACAAAGAAAAATACAAAAAACTATACAAAATAGAAAATTTGTCATTTGTGAATAACTTAAAAAGCTCCAGAGGATTATGCTGACTCCATAAATAAACTTCTATTTCCCTAAACCATTCATTCATTCGTACCTTGGACTCCCAGATCATACTTACTTTACGACTGACTCCCTGCCTAAAATTCTATAGCATCAGTATATTAAAGACTGTTTCACTGTCACAGCTTGAAAATACGAACGTATGAGCTGAAGCATAAAGACAGATGCTCTCTTTGCCTTCAGAGAACTACTTTTCTCTACAAATAAGTCATATCCAAATATCACCATAAGTAGAAGGATCCAGATATCTTAAATGATTGCCTTCCTGCAGCTGGTAAGGGATAGACTTTTGCTTTTCTAGGTTTAGAAGAATCAGTAATTTAAAACTATTACAATGGCAGTAACAAAAACTCCAGTTTGGCAGAAACATTTAGTTTCAGAAGTATGAAGAAAATCAAATGATGACCCCCTAAGATTCAAGGAAAAATAACATTAAACAGCAAAAGCAATTCATTCAGAGAAGATGACATGATCCTTAAAACTGAATTCATACAACATGATATGCAGCACCACCAGGCTTCTGTTTTTATAAGTCTTTTTCAAACCTCTCAAGTTAAAATATAATTCATAGATAACACGAATAGTTACCTCTGACTTACTATGTAAAATAATTTTTAAAAAGGTTCTCTTCTCTCTTTTTCTGTGTCTCATACACACACAGTTTGATGGTAATGAATATTTTACCGTATTAAAACTCAGACTGAATTCATATTCAATTACCATGTTCTTAGCATCACTCTCTTATTTTTTTCACTGATAAACAAAGTAGTATCTCTTTCCCATCAGGCAAGTTATATGATTAAAATACTTTCCTAATTCTAATCTTTCATAGCTCTAATACAAAGGAAAATATCCACCAGCCTGGCAAGAAATACGTAAAAAACAAAATGATTCAGAAAGAAAAGTCAGCCAGAAGGAACCACCTTTAATTCAAATAGCTGCCAAAGAAAAAACAACTAACAACATGAATCCTAAGAGAGGATAATGCATAATGAGAATACACACAAGCGTTATATAAGCAAACACCACAGTTTATGATTAGCAACACTACTTTACTATCATTTTAACATGTAAACTACTTATCACAAAGACTAGTTCCTACCACTTTAAAACCATCCATAAATAAATAAAACCATAATTTTCTCGAACAAGTGATCTTGGTGTCTCTTCTCTCCCTTCCTCATTTTAAACATGTTGTTATAATTGTTAATGATTCTTTCTCCCACCACCATGTCAAAATCTCTTAGTCCTCTAGTCAAACACCTCAATTTTTGGCTACTTTCCATTCTGATTAATGAAGTATTCATCAGCTCCATGTTTCTGGACTCTCTCATTCAATCTAAAATTTTTTTTTTAATCCATTAACTTTCATCACCTGCTACTATGACCTCCCAATATTCTCTATTTTAATCATCTGTAAAAAATAATTACAACTCATTACACATTATAACTTTAGTCTAAATTAATGTCCATATAATATCTAGAATTAAACTTAACTGTACTTCAGTACTTCTCAAATCACTAAGAATATAAGGATGTAAGGTAAACAAACCACAAAACAAACAGGGCACATGATGACCTATTAGTGTAATGGCAATGTAAAATAATTTTTTATATTTTAACAAGTAGTACAGACTCTAAAACTTGCATGAGTGTCTAAAAAAGATTTCAAGGAAGTCTTGAAAACAGCTACTCTGCACACTCTTTCTTTTGTCTAAGTAGATGATAGGAAAGGTTGAGAGACTATTGTTTTAGGTGATTTTCACTAAAGACACAGATATCACACCCACATTCTGACCAGTTCTGGACAACTCTGGAGATCAGCATTTTTCTCCAATGAATTTTATCTGAGAAAAAACGTTTTATATGAGTAACCACTGTGACCAAACTATATACATAGTAACATGAACTATGTATCAACAGGAAAAATGAGTCCTAGTAAAACAAATGACATTTTACCCACAGATACATGAGTGATGAGGAAAGACAATCTTTAAAAGAAACTGGTAATATGACACCTAAGAGTATTTGCCTTCTAATCACGGTATATTCTAAGGTAGAAATGCATTCTGGTAAGGAGGCAATATAACATACAAAAATGACACAGAATTTCAAGTACAAAGAGGAATTTTGGTCTCAACTCTGCAACTTTCCATTTAAGTGACTTGGGCTAGGCTAGGCCACTTCCTCATCTCTAAAATGGACAAACAGTAAGATCCGCTGGATATGAAAGATTTGTAAACAATAAAGAATTATAAAAGTGTTATCATTCACTTATAGCTTTCAGACTACATCAATGTGGAATAATGACAAAAAAAAAAACTGTCTCCTAGTATCAGAAGTCTTTGAAATTTTAAGGTTGGCAAGAATTTTTTTCTTACTACTAATTCACAGTAAGCAGGTCTAAAAACTATAGCCAATAATGTAAGATACAGATTTTTATAAAATATCCATATTCTTTAGTTTTTATATTTAAAACTTAAATTTACATTTTAAAAGGGGGAGAGGCAGAACACTCTGGAACAACATATCGAATGAGCAGAAAGTTTTACTGAAGTTAAACCAAACAAGTGACAAATCAAAAATGAAGAGGTACAGTATACAAAAGTGTAAAAATCTAAAATTAATAGTCTTCCACTGCCAAAATCCACAATGCTGAACAAGCCCAAGAATAATTTGTTAGACATGTAAGAGAACTGTTTGACAATTTTATGTCATCACTTGCATTATAAAGCACTGGGATCTTGCTGCAATTATATACACTCCTCTCCATACAAACAGAAGGTAGAAATGAAGTAATTAAAAAACAAACATGATTAATTTAACTAACAAAGTATTTTCAATTACAGAAACTCCATACTAGTTAAAATTCACTGGTTAAATTTGATCTTGTAAAGTGAAGACCCTTTCAAAAAATTACTTGAACATTAAGCTTTCCTTGTCTTTTGAAATCAATTTGAAAAGGACAAAAGTAAAATGATAAAAGCACCCAAAATTAACCTTTATAAGTTTCAAAAATCTAAGGTGAATATCCTTATTTATCATTTTTGTTGTAAGAAAAATTCTCAGAAGCATCCTTAGATCATTCTCTACTTCTTATGCATATCAAATAAATTGCTCAGAGTAACATTATAAACCTGGAAAAAAATACTAGACGTCTTTAAACAAATTAAACTTTAGAGAAAGTAAATAAAAGTCCACAGCAAGTCTTACTATTTTGCTATTAAGTAGAAATGACTGTTTCATTATGTGGCTCCGTTAGTTATTAGTCATTTCTCTTAATCTTCATCCTTCTAATTCTTTGGAACAGTGTTTCAAACTGTCATAAATAACTATCATATGGTGCAAGTATTGTTTATGGAGACATAAAATAAAGAATGCTGATTTACTCATTTCACTTACTATTATCAAGACTTGAAACTACAAAATTGACAGGTAATACTTCTGTTTTTCACATGTGATACTCATGTGCTTGGCATATAAATGGTAGCTACTATGACTATTATTGCTAACTCAAATAATTACATTAAATGCTACAAATCTGAAAATTTCAATGATACTACTTGAATTATCAAATGCCTTTCTTCCCTTAAAATATTGAAAAAAAATATATATATATATGAGAAGTAACTGAGAAAAGATGAATAAAGCATACTCAAACATAACAACAGAAGCCTCTTACTCATGATAGATATTGGTAATCATTGGTGTTATGGACTGAATTGAGTCCTCCCAAATTTATATGTTGAAGTCCTGACCTCCAATATGACTGTACTTGGAGATAGGGCCTTAAAGGAGGTGATTAAAATTAAATGAGGTCAAAAGGGCAGAACTCTAATCCAACAAGACTAGTGTCCTTGTAAGAGGAAAATATAGCAGGAGTGTGTAAGCACAGAGGACACAGCAAAAAGGCCACTGTTTGCAACCTAGGAAGAAAGATCACATCAGAAACTAAACATGCCAGCACCCTGATCTTGGGCTTCCAGCCTCCAGAACTGTGAGAAGTAAATCTCTGTTATTTAAGCTACTCAATCCGTGGTATTCTGTTACAACAGCCCAAGCAGACTCATACCACAATTGGTTCATGGAATAGTCAGCAAAGCAGAAAAAAATAAAAATGTTCTGAAAATACAGTAAGCATCTTAGTTATCTTAAAAATATATATTAATTTATCCACCTTTTGATAAAGAATCAAGACCTATAAAGATTTCCAGATTTGGCTTCTGTAAAGTTACACAAGAACTTAAAAGACTCTTACAAAGCAGTTTGGGTACAAAAATCAAGACTGCATTAACTTTTGGCCAGCCTTTTATAGTCATCTCACCCATTCCCAGATCCAAGAGTCTTTTTTTAGTAACTCACTTTATCCTATCTCTCTACAATAATCAACTTAGTTTTTATAGAAATTACAACTTTATTCTTATATACTCACATTTTATTTGTCTAACAAGTATTTAATTTGATTACATAATCACCATTAAAAAACTGGCATAAACAGCTCACAGAACAAACCCAACAGACTCATGGTAAACAGACATTTCAATTGGTAGATGCAGAAGTGTAGAAATATAGTAGAGATCAAGCAACTCACCAGCTGAAAACACCTGACATATAGGCATCAGACATTGTGCCAGGAATGGCCAGTACTGATGAATCAACTGAGTGTGAAATGAAGGTTAGTTAAGAGATTTTCTACTGTATATCCAAATAAATGTTGGCTATTCAAATTTGTCCCTGTGGAATGTTGTCACTGTATCAAACAATTTGGAAACCACTCATACTTTTTTAAATGTTGAAGGATAAATCATCATTCTTGGATCAGAACAAAAAAAACAATCATTAAGTGACCTGTCTGGTATAAATGTGAGCAGCAAAGTCCACTAATACAATTTGAAGAAAAGCAAAGTGTTACCATAAAGCAAAATAATCTGCTTAACATTTTTCCTTAAATATAAATATAGAAGTTTCAAGGACATGCTGAGTAACTATGACATAAATGTGTAGAAGAAGCCATCCCAAGGGTATCTGTCATTGAATACTATAAACTTCTTCACTTGTTTTAAAAATGACTACTAGGGATTCTCATTTTAAGTACATCACATATACCTGTACATAAACACACACACAGATTGGACACCAAGCAACTACTTATATTACATTTAACTTAGCTTTCTGAAATGCTCTGATACTGGAGCCTACTAAGGTAAGTTTACTATTACATAGAAAACTCTGAACTTTATTCAGTAATAAAAATGAATCACTAAATTTCTTGCACAAAGAAGTAACATAAATGCAGTATTTTAGGAAGATTAGGTTAAGAAATAAGAACTACAGGTGTGAAAAATGAATAGGAGATAATTTAGGAGACTACCAGCATAAACTAAGGTATATGGTAATAAGGGTCTAAATTAGAGACAGATAGCAAATGGAAATTAAAAGAACCCAAAAACTTATAAAATACATGCAAAAAGCACTGTACAAATATCAGTTTTCATTTCTATGAAAGAATCTATTAGCTGTGAATTAGATGAAAAAAAATCAAATGCAGAGTAAAGGGGAGTATGACAAAATCACCAGGCAGAAACATCTTTTCTGCTCGTCCTATAGATTCAAAGCAAAGATGGGGCTCACACAAGTTTTTAGTGAATTTGGAAATGCTTTGTCACTCCATACAAGTACAACTCAAGGAGCATTCTGTAGATTTAATTAAGCTCCATTACCAGGCATTATTCATATCAATTCTGATCTGGATTTTTCATGTTATTACATGAAATAACAGATGTTTTGTTCTTTCTTCTCAAGTTTAAATTAATTGTGTGGGTGTGTGTCAGAGAAAGAACTCATGCTGGGCCTGAACAGCTGGTAGAAATTACTTTCTCCCTTATATCAAGTGACATTTCTGATTCAGTAGCCTACAGTCAAGTAGGTTCTGCTTTTGGAGAAAAATGTTAACTAGTAGATTACTAATTAGACAACAGTTTTTAATTAGTGCTGTCTTTATAACTGAGTTGGTGACAAGGATGTCAAGTAAAGTCTGAGAATGAAGGTCAACTTCTATTTCTTTTCTTCATTTTCTTCATCCTACTACCCTCTAAGCTGCATCAAATGCCGCAAACCTCTTGAATTTCTGCCCCTTCTTGAATTCAGACATATTTTTCTTTTCAAATCAAGGACTAACACTATCAAGCTCCATTACAGGAAAACTAGAAAACTCTATTTATAATTCTCCCAGAATTTATCTGAAAAATACTAGGATAATTTACCTCAAATTTCTTCACCTTTTCCATTGTTATCAAGCGCCTTGATGTGTGACTGGAAAGTTTCTGCTCACAGTTGCTAATGAGTTTCAGGCAAGGGTGCCAGGGTACCAATTCTTCAGTGTATCTGAAGAAAAAAGAGCTGACTGTTATGAACACTCACATGTGCACCCCACACAGGATCTTCATGGGGGCTATCCAGGCAGGCATGGTATGTCCTCCCACCACATGCTGCACCATTTTATTTCACATGTTAACTGTCCACAGAATCCATAGACAATCAGTAATTTTAAAAAGCAAAGTATTTTAATATTACCACATCTAAAAAAAGTAGTTTAACTTTTACCTGTAGAATGAGAATGAGAGAACACAGGTATGTTTCATTGAAGAATGTCAAACTTCAAACCACAAAAATTCAAGACAACGATTCCACCCTAAAGCATCCCACAAGAGCACATAAGACAGACAGAAATGCACTCAACAAAAACCCCTTGACATTCATGAGGGACTGATTCATCTGGAGACTTTTATAAATTCCCAAAGTGTAAAGTCCACTATGGCATATATTCTCCACTATAAAGTGCCCTTACAAAATTTTAATGCCATCCTGAGACCTCTATTAATAAAGGGCTAAAGTTATTTATAAGATTATTTAAAAAAAAACTACCACTAAAACACTACAGATAACATCAGCCCTCTGGTCACCTTAACCATGAAATAAAACTGAAGCTGTGATCATAAGCAGTGGTGACTGCTCCATGTAGCACACATACTATGTGAATGGAGATGATGACACTTAGAAAGCAGGACAGTCAGGCTGCAGTAGTAGTTCAGAACCTGATGTCTGACAGGTTGTTGGTATCAGTCTTGGCAGAGAAAACAGGTGACAGATGTGGCGGAAATAGCAGAGAAAGAGGCACACTAGAATGGGTGCCATTCAGAACACTGTGATGACCAGGTTCTGTTTTTCCTCTGCAATTCTTCATTCCTTTCTATATGGGAAATTTTAAGGATCCAATCCAAAATGAGAAAGGTGCCCATTAGCACTTCATGTAAAGGACCACCATCTCTGCTAACCTGTTCTAACACGTAAAAATTATCTACACTACTGCTCTTTTACTGACTTCTCCAGGTCTCTCTGACCTTAAACAAGCTCTCCCTCACTACTTCAACCACATACTCAAAACTTTCATCACCCACTTACCAAGCAACATTCATAATGCACTTAACTTTATTATCAGTGGAAAGAATTCTCTTGAAGTCATTCTCTGCCTCCTTCCTTTGGGCTTTCCAACAAGTAATGACCATTTCAGATTTCACCTTATCTAATAATTTTCTAATGTTCACTATATAGTCAGAAATGTTGTACTACTTCTTATAAGTATTAGTTGACGTCAAATTTGGATTGTTCGTACAAAACATTTTTGTTTTGAAGTTCCTTCAATATGAAGGAACACATTCTGTATCATGCTTGACAGACCAAAATAAAAAGTGGTAACAGAAAGAAGATACAGCCTTGACCTTAAGCCTAAAACAACAGGGTTTGTAGATGTCTGAAACAGTGTTTGTCAAACTTAGTAATATCCCTTTTCCAAAAGGGAAAAAAAAATTATTTCTTGGCAGAATTGACAAAGTATTTTTATTAAAATGTAACTTAAAAAATATACAAATATAAATTCCTTAGGCTTATATCCTTTACATAACTATAAAACAAAAAAATATATATAAACCAAAATGAAATGTACAATACCAATACAATTTTAATTGATATTTATGACATGAATACTATTAAACTGCTGAAACTAAGTCACCAGGCATTTAGCTTCACAGAAAAAACATGTCTTTATATGTTTTAGATCATCTTTACAACTTGAACATTGAGTTTAAGCATGAAGTAATATTGTTTGGGTCATCATTATCATTAACCAACTTGTTTTAAACCACTATTCTACTATACTAGAACCAACCAATTTAACAGTATACTCCCAAAATGCCATACTAAAAATTTAAAAACAGCAGTTAATAAAAAATTCTTTACTGTATATGTACTAATATATTTCAATGTACTGGCTGCAGGCTGTTATAGAAGCTATAAATCTGGCTTGGGCTATTCTGATGACATGATATGCTTGCTATCTTAATTCCATTTTTACTACTATCCTCCTACAATTTAAAACCTAAATCAGCCAGAATAGACAAATTCACATAGATAGGTAAGTAGCTGCTGGAGGCAGAAACAGTGGTAATTGCTTATGTGCATGGGGTTTCTTTCTAGGGTGATGAAAATGTTGTGGAATTAGATAGTGGTTGACGGTTGCACATCTTTGTGCACGTACTAAGAATCATGGAGTTGTACACTTTGAAAGGGCGACTTTCATGCTATATAAACTAAATTTCAATTTTTTTAAAAACGGAAAAATAATTGTGTGTATAGGTCCCTAGCTTTTCCATGAATCAGTTTTGACAATTACTCATGTCTCTGTGAATCTTCACACATCAAGCTATTTCCAAATGTCACCAGTTTCACCTCCCATTTGAGAAACAGATTTTGCACTGACTTCACTTACTGAAAACAGTTTAAGGACTCACTTTTTCCTGTTTCCTAAATAAGAGATGAAAAAACATCTTGTCACTGCTCTGAGCATTTTACATTTTACTACAATTAAAAGTTATCCCCAATGTAAATCAAAGCATTATGTTGTACACCTTAAAATGATGCAGTGACGAATGCCAATTATTTCTCAATAAAACTGGAAATAAACTTATCCCCAAATTCTACTTTGGGGCAGACTTAGTTATTATTTTTATCACGAGCAGTAAGCAGCTAGATTTCTAAAGGACATCTTTCACAAAGAACCAGTTTCTAATCACTTTGAAAGAGTTATCTGTAATGACAATTAGAAAACACTACCACATGGATATCTGGAACCTGGCCAAACAGCTACACTCAGTAGCTCAGTAACTCCTGTAACATCAAACACAAGTTGTTATCCTGTACAAATGAATATTATAAAGACCTTCAGGGTCACCTGCACGTACCTGATATTGCAAATAATAAGCCCATAAATACAGAGTAGAGTAACTTTATGTCATCAGTCTCATGAGTGACAAGAATAAGCTACTGTGGCAACACAGATGAAGAACTTATTCTGCTGAGAAGCACTGAAAAAGTATCACAGAGGTTGTGACAATTAACTCAGGCCTTGAGAGATGACTAGAATTTTACTAACTGAGGAAAGAAGAAAGAGTATATACCAAGCAATTGGGACAAAATAAACAAAGGTGAGAAGATTTAAAGTATAGAGTATCTTGATGCTCACAAAAAAAATCTAATATACTAGAGTCTGGGAAATCCAGACTAAAAGAAGAAAAACAGAAGTTTGTTGAGCAGCAGTTCCTTCAACACGATTTAATATGCCAAACAGTGTGAAAATCATTTTTCAATCATCACCCTCTGACAATTCTTCACAACTAAGCTTTTAGGTAGTATTTTAATTATGTCTTATACTTCTCAAAATATGCTGGGTTTAAAGAATAATACCTGAACTTATAATGGTTACTTTTAAACTTGAATCATATAACAGGACTTGGTTAAGTAAATTAATTCACTATAATGGGACTAAAAGCCTATTTTTACTATACCAAAAATTTTAAAGTCTTAAAATTAAGCTTTTCTAAGGTATAATTTTAAAAAGAATTCTGTATTCCTAGTCCAATAAAAAGCTACATTTTCAGTAGTACACAAACTAATTCTAAATTATTTAATTCAGAAACAAGAACATTATTTCAAACTTTTACAGATGACTTTAGTCTTAAATTCATTGTAAAACTGTCATTTTAAAAAGGTTAAGACTATGGATGATGCCTGCTGCAGAAGTGAAAACAGTTCATTTCCTAACAAACTCAAGACAAACTAGTTCATTATTAAGATAATACTTAGTAATAATAATTAATAATTCATTAAGATCACTTTAGGCTGAAAGCAAGGAGAAGCCACTACAGAAGTTCAGTAATGAACATCAGAGAACCTGGAAATAACTCTCCAGGGAAGAGTAAGTCAGGGAAGTAAATGCTGCAGTAGTTGTCCAATGTGCATGCCAGTCACATACCTACATGAAATCTGTCCCTTGAAAAAATATCTAAATTTAAAAAAGGTGATAAAAACATGTCTCCCTTTTCTACTTCTAAAATATTCTTTGGTTAAATGCATTTGGAAATTTCCCCTTGTTGAAAATTATTCAAGTTAAGAAGTCACTGAAGAGATATCTGTGGCCATGTGGCCATTTTTAAGGTCTTTAAAATACTAAAATTATAAAATTAGAAGGGATTCCAACTTTTAATAGAGAAAGGAATAAATAAAAGAACTACAAAAGATATTCTTAACCACATTTAATTTCAATTATAATTAAATAATCATCTACAAAATAGCGGGCGGTCAGAAATGCCAGAAAGTTAAGATACAAAAAGACTAATGGGGCTATTTCAAAAGGACAGAGGATCACCTCAAAGAGACTCCCATTGATCCAATCTGGGACAATCTAAGCAATGAAATAAATAATGATGGTAATAAGTTATAGCCCAATGAGCAACACAGGAATCCATGACTCCATACCAAAATAAATTGATAAATAAATGGGAAAGAGAGGAAAACTCCTCCTTACAGTAGAATAGCAACTTACAAATGCAGAAGAAATGATGGACCAGGAAAGTCATCATCATGGTGGTTGTCAACAATGGTATCAGTGTGAGTAGTGGTTTGATGAAGAAAAAGATACTGATATAATTTTATGGGTATAATCCCCCATAAAATACTAATCAGAGGAGAAAATGATGACTCACAGTAGAGGAACCCAAGAGAACAATATGACCAGATGACGTAGTTTAAGATCTCCAGCAGGGGCTGTGTGTGCCCCGCAATGCCGGGCACACACAACACAGCATCATTCTGTGGTATTCTGCCTAAGAGAGCTACCTGCACCTGGTCATAGAAGAAACACCAGATGGACCCTGGCTGAGGGTCAACCTTCAGAGTATAAGCCATGTACTCTATAAAACTGTCAAGAACACAAAAGATAAGGGAAGATTTAGGACATATTCCAGACTGAAGAGAATGACATGCTGGATTAATGCAGCACATTTTCCTGGATGGGCTGCAATTGGTAAAACTTGAATGGGGTCTATGAGCTGGACAGCACTGTTATCAATGCTGATTTACTCATTTCCAGACTTTGGTGGGGAGAGGGAAAGGAGGGCTGTTAATGGTAGTTTGACAAGAATGCTCTTGTTTCTGAGAAATACAATGAAGTATGTAGCGGGGGCGGGGCATCATTTCTGCAACTTCTCAAATAGTTCCGAAAGAGATTAATGGTAATGGGTATATGATTAATATAATGGGTATGGTAAGGAAGGTGAAATAGGTACATGTTAATAGTTGGATAATTTGAATGAGGGGAGAGAGAGAATTTTTTTGTACTATATTTGAAACTTTTCTGTAAGTTTGAAATTATTTCAAAATAAATTTTTTTAAATTTAGCATTAACCTTGAATTAAAAAGTAAGCTTGCTGCTGGAGTTCAGTTTGGTTAAGGAAGGAACCACTTTTGTATAGAAATAAATGTGCTCTTCCTTGAAAATACAAATAAATCCCACGCATCACTTCACATACCAGGTATCTGAGATCTGGCAGGATGTTACGTTAAATAGACATCGCATTGGGAACACAGAAACCAATTTGCTAGCTAGCTTTTAACTTAAAGGCAATTCATTTTACTCCTTGGAATTAGTTTCCCCTATTTCTAAAGTGAAGAGGTTAAATGAGATTATCACTGGTAACAAAATGTAAGGCTAAGATACCATAAGGTATTAAGGGGTCTGGGCCTAAATGTGTACATTCTTATAGCTGATAAACAAATGTGTGACTAAAGTTAAGCCATGGTAAGTTCCGATACAATGTTTGTAAAATGAACAACAAACACAGCACAGCTTCCTAGGCTGAGGGACCACCCATTCACAGAAAAGACAGATAAGTTAACACTGTTCTAAAATGCTTTTTGTACAATTATGTATAGTAAGTTCAGAAATGAATAAGAGATTTCTATGATTGAAGAAACTGCCAAATTTTGAGCATGACACTATCTTCCAAATCAAAAGATCTTTTCTTGCTTAAGACAGCTTGCCTTTCATTATTGATGTACATAGCTCTGTTTATAATTAATACTTACTGAATAATAAAACCCAAATCAATAATGTTGAACATAATCATGGCTTTAAATATAAGTACATAGTTTTTATTTTGGTATTAGCTTTTAAAAAAGATTTACTGCATTTAAGGTGATCATAATAGCCAATATATATATTAAAGCTAGTTAGTAGTAGATAGATCAATTAGTCAACTAAGTTGTTAAAAGTTAACATATATTTGTGGTCTGGCAAAATAGCTAATGAATAGCTATAATATATCAGGCACTGAGCTAAGTGTGGTGTACAACAGGGGTTGGCAAACCTTACCTCTAAAGGGCCAAATAGTAAATATTTTAGTTTTTGTGGGCCACATGTGTTTCTGTCACATACTGTTCTTTGTTTTTTTTTTTCTTTTTTAACAACCCTTTAAAAATGTAAAATCCAGTCATAGCTCAAGTGCCTTACAAAAACAGGCTGAGGACCATATTTGGCCCACAGACTGTGGTTTGCCAACCCCTGATGTAAAATAAAAAAGTAATAGCAATTCAATCAATAAAAGGAAAGGGCCTGTTTTATACACATTGTAAGTAAATGAAGACGATCCAGAAAGATTAAATACAAAGAAATTTTCCCTGAATACAATTACAGATAGGGAAAAAATTGTGCTAGATATACAAATACCATAAGAAAAAGGGAATTAAAAATAAAATAAAATAATTTAATATTACATACTCTGGTGTGTATACTGGTAACCAGTAGACGAGTCTTCCACCTAATACAAGGGTCTCTGCCGCAAAATTTAACAGGTCAAAAAACATATCACTCAGATGGTAACTCAAGGAAACAGGCACATGGCTTTCTGGACTAGACAAAGAAATCAAAATTTCAAAATCAGTAAAAAACTGAAGATTGTTAAGTGAATTTAAGAAAGGACATGCTGCTTCTCCACATTTAACTTTTACTTACCATTTTTCTATTACCTTTGGTATTTCCTTCTGTGAACCTGTTCTTCTTGTAGATTCTCTAATACCATATGGGGCTAGACAGAAAACACAGGTAATACAGATAGTCAAAAGTCACCTAATCATCAGTGAGGGGCAGATGGACATCATGTGCCTTCAGATATGACAGCCTAAGGACAGAACATCATCTATGCAATGTTCCAGCTAAGGATGCATAACATGAGGATCATTCTATTTAAAACACTGGGAAGGCAGGCAGGTCGGTGTTCTTCAAAAATGTCAATGTCATAAAAGACAGAAGGGTTGTAAAAGTGTTACAAATTAAAAGAGCCCTAAAAGATGATTACTAAAGGCAATGACTCATACTAGACTGGATACTGTACTAGAGGGGAACAAATAAAGAGGGGCTATTACTGGGTCAACTGACAAAACTGGATGCCAGACTACATATTGAACTATTGTACTGATTTATCAAAACTGATTAACAGTACTTCAGTTATTTAAGAGACTATCCATATTCTTAGGAAACATACACTGAAGTATAGAGGTAAAGAGCCACAATGTACACAACTTACTCTAAATTGATTGCAAAACTAAATTACATATTTTATATATACATACAGAATCAGAGCAAATAAAGTAGATTGTTAGTAGAAGTTACCAAATTTTCATAAAGTATATTCATACTGCCATTGTAATGTCTTGGTAATTTTTCTTTTGTTAGATCTGTAGCCATCTAAGCTATAAAAGAACTGAAGGGAGCTGAGATGAAAGGGTTGAGATACACTTGCCACTGTTTAAAGATTTCCTGCCAAATACTACTGAAAAGGCAGATCTACTCCTAGATAGGGTGCCTTAGAAGCCGAAGAACTCACAAGGAATGGAAAACAAGTTCTCATGCACATTCCTCAAGTTCAGCGGGTTCACAAGCCCAGTGGTTCATACAATCCCAAATTTCTTGTAACTCTAGAAAGGAGATGCCAGTGAAAACAAGCATTACAAAAACAAAAGCTTACACATGGAGAAATGTGTGACATCTAAGACTCTTTCTTTGAAATCTGATACCATACTGCAAATGACATTTCAGCTCCAGTTGGTATACTAATAACCAATTACAGTAAAAAAATAAAGCAAACATAAAAATGTATGCCTCAAGAAATAAGCTGAAGAGAAAAAGGGCTAACAATATATATATATTGTTTTATATATATATATAGTTGAAAAAAACAAAACAAACTCTTAGCTACTTAACTTGGTATCCTGCCCTATATTCATAATTTTTTTCCTTCTCACTATGTGAAGAGGTCGAGGTGGGGGAAATACTAGTACAGTTGGCATTTTTTGTGTGTTGATAAATTTAAATGTAAATGACTTCAGGAAACTAATCCTACTCCTACTTTTACATATAAATAACTTACGATCAGTGATTATTGCATCAAAATATGTGCCCTTCCTCCAGGAAGGTTTAGATGCATCTGAAACCAGGACATCAAGGTAATACTTCTCTAAACCATACTGACGAAGATTTGCCCTAATGTTTTCATCTGGTCCTCTCCATTTCTGGTTTTTCCTACTCGCCTTTCCTGAGGGAAAAGAAAAAGGAAGAAAGAAAATACTAAATCAAACAGAGCATTCTTATGTCTTGTTACTGAGCTAAAACTAATGTTTAACTCATTTACACCTACATTTACACAAATAAAACTTGCTTTCACTTAAAATCTTGATCTTCTTTATACAAATAAACTTGTTTTTATTTCAACTTGCTATAAAAATTATGACAAAAAAATATTTTAAACAGTAAAATGTACTGATGCCTAATCTTGTTCTGTCACCTTCTAAGCCTTAAAACATTCACTCAATACTTAACTGAGTTCAAAGCATATACAGAAGATAAAGAGTTAAACAGAAAACTGTTCCTTTTCCTCCAGCAGCAAACAGTCCTCTGTAGAAATAGTGATGAATCAGATGAAACAGAAATGAAGAGAGTTAACATGGGAAAATGTAGACCTGTAACTATGGAGAGGGGAGGCAAAATGGAGACATTACAGATGAAAAGTTACAGTGAAGGTTGAAGGAAGATAGTCAAAAGATCTAGTTTAGGAGATACAAGTGGTTGATGATACCATCAAGTAAGATGAGAGACCAGGAAGAAAACAAGCTTAGGAGAAAAATGAAATTTATTTCAGAATATCAGTCTTGTTCGTGAAGTAACTACAGAACATTCAGAAAGAGATATTCAGTGAGGTGGATGCCAGAATTTATACACTCAGGGAGTATCAGTATATAAACTTAAGTTACATTTCTAAGAATGAATGACATTTTTCCTTAACCTACGTGACAGTTTCACAAATGTTCTATTTTTATATACTCTTGTGTATTATGATCTACTCACAACAAAAACAAAACTTAAAAATCAAAAGGAGAAGAATAATATGACTCTGACAACATGCAGTGATAGGAGGTGTCAAAGAGAGATGCCCAGAAAAAAGCAGCATGTAAACACAGGTCAAAGAAAATTGCAGGTCCTTACGGAGACTGAGGTGGAACAAAGAAATAAAAGTACCATCCATGAGACACTGTCTAAGAAAACAAGGAGGCTTTACAAAGGTCAACACTGACAAGGGCCATAGATCTATGGCCTTAATAAGAATTTTCAGTAGGTGTGGAAGCGAGAAAATAGCAGGAGGAAGAGAGTTTGGCAAAAGGAAGAGGAAAACAAAGTGGTAGCTAGAGGGCCCTATAAGATGGATAGAAAACGGTTTGTATTTTTAAAGTAGGAGAAACTTGAGAATATTTGAAAATACAGTAAGAGATTAGAAGCATGGGAAATGGAGGACACATCTACCAGCATTTGGATAAGCCCTGAGGAAATCCTACCTCAATCAGAATTCTACTCAATTCCTCTGGCAGGTTATAATATAACTTTCATAAACAAAAATACAAATAAATTAATATATGTCAATTTCCTTAAAGTAAACATACTGCTTCTACTAAAAGCAAGCAGCAATAATTCTTCCTTAGCACTTTGTCTACTCTAGCATACTGCAGACAAATACTATCTTTTTCTGGTTAGCCCACTGAGGTGAACCTCATAAAATGTAACTCAGTTTCCTATGATACATTTTACTAAATTTTTGTAGTCAAGGTAGGTCATCAAGTACAATATAGCAAATTGCATCAGCAAAAAGAAAATAAAGTATAATAAATTCTCACCTATAAGAAACTTACACTGTGTGAGAAAAAGGAAGAGTGCTTTAGGCACTGATTCGAGTTACAATAATGGGATACCAAGATAAATACAATGTCAATATCATCAATTAAACTTGGCATTTTTAATAGTAGTCTGCTTTAAGAAAATATTTTTTCAGTTTGATTCAATTCCATCTAACCTCACATTCTAAATTTTAAAATATTTTCCAAAATTGCCTCAAAAGCAAGCAGAAGCTTATCTCAAGTTACCCTCAGTCTAATGCAGAATCTTTAAAGTTATTGCCACCTTAACTGTTTCAAAGATGTTCTGGTTGGTTATGGAATTAAAAATGTATATGGCACTCAAGGACTAGAAATTAATCCAGTATACACTCAATGCATGATTATGAATAAAAGAATGTTGATATTCTTTAAATAGAAGTTGTATGTCTTATTAACATGGACATACTGATTACAAAAGGGCTAGTCCCTTTCTCTTCTTTCCCAGTCCTGAAGTTCAAAACCTTCAAGTTTGCCTCATGTTTTAAATATCTCTGTTATGAAAACCACAAACACCTCTGAGGGGAGGGCTTTTCTTCCTCATCTTAGTGTTCCCCTAGATCTCTGCACATATTGGATCACTTTGTAAAAAGCAGATACCCAATGAAGTTAATAGTTGTAAAAATAAGTAAAACTATATTACAACTCTGTATTTTAACATTAAAAATAGATGTTTAATGCCATATAAAAATATTCTATTATTTTAAAGGCACCTTTGATAAAAGATCTAAGACTGTAACACTCTCCAGAGCGTCTACTCACCCAAACCATGAACTGTGTTGTAGTCTATGTCTGTCCCATATACATACGCACCAAAATGAGCAGATGCTATCAGAAGGCCACCTGAAAAAATCACACAATTATGATCTGTAAATCAGAAAATCCCAGACTCTTATTTCTTCCCCTATTTAAACTGACCCAGATTCTTATAAACTAGTTGCAAGCAGGAGTGCCTGAGAACTAGACTGGTCCTGGCCATACTCAGCAGGCCTCAGAACTGAAAAATCAGCCCCCTAAGCTGTGCTCATCACATCACCCACAAAGCAGGGAATTAATACATGCACTGGCATCATTACTTTAAACAGCACAACTTAGGGAAAATTATCTTTTTTGGTCAAAATAACATATATTTAGACATGATCATCTTATTTTGAGAGGTCTATACAAAGCATCCTCCTCCTTCCTTAGAAATAAACATATACAAAGAACCAGCAATAAATCCTGCAAATAGGCTCAATTCCCATTGAAGTCACAGAGTTTCAAAGAACTAAAGGGGACATAAATAACATGTAAGATATTAATCCTTACAAAAATGAAAATATTAGGACAAGAAATAATTACTCCTGTAACTAGTGAGGAAATTATCTCATTTTAAACTGTAAATATGGATTTCTGAATAACTATTATCAAACCTACACAAAAATAATCAATACAATGTTTACCCAGTGCTGTGATCAAAGTAAGAACAAATTCCCAATACAGTTTGACTGAAATAAGTAAGTAATCTGTTAGGTGTGACCAGTTCATATATGAAGAAAAATGTTAATAAAAGATTTAAAAATTAATGAAATCCTTTAACAGAAAAGGTAATAATATCTTTTAACTGCTTAAGGAAAAAAATTCAGAAAATTAAATATTTTAAAAATTGCAGTTTTCACTTAACTTCACTTTTTTTAGTCATCCAAATTAAAATACTCTTACTGCTTGGGCAAGTCCTAATAGCTATACTGTAGAAAGACTTGTCAAACTGAAATAAGTACATTATTTGACTATGCAAAGACTCAGACAAGGGAAAATAACTCTGGCTCTTTTTCTTATATCCTTTTAAAATGTAATCTCTAAAATTAAGATGGGTAGTACCTCCAGAGGGCCAAGATCTTTATATAAATTAAAGGTGTTCCTTCCATAGCCATTTAAAACAGTCTAGTAACATGTACTTAAAAAAACACTTTGCTCATGAAAAATAATGTAACTGACTACTTCCCAGTGGATCCAAGAAGAAGAGAAATGGAGGACTAAAAGTAGAGCAGAAACCAAAACCTAGGTTCCCTCACACTAACCACAAAAGACATTTATTTGTGTGAGACGTAGGACCTCATAATTATTACTGTATAAATGGAACAGTCCATTTTTAGGAAAGGTACCATATATGATCACTTGGACTACTCAAAATCATGTCACCCAAATTATGAGGAATTACTACAATTCTGCCAATTAAAGCAGATACTCACCTAGAAGAACTAGTTGTCAAGGGGAACAGAAAAGCTTTCCTGGGCTTCCTTAAACAGAACCTTATCCGTTTGGTTAAACTGAGTTTTGAGAAGACCCAGTTTAGAATACACTGCTGAAAGGAGATGAACAATCTGTTAGACTGCATCTGTTAGTTAACTTGGTGCCCTAAGCTTTTCAAGTTTTAAATAAAATCAGCATAAATTAGTGTCTCTGAACTGGTCAATGAGTAATAACTGTTAATCATCTAGTTGTTTTTTCATTAAATGGAGGCATTATTTGTATTTAGTTATACCTCAGTTGGAGTTTTCCTGGAAGCTTTTGGGTAGAAGAAGGGGGTGATAAAAAAGGAGGGGTGAAGTGTTGAGGGAGCAGGTAATTATGACTCACCAAATTTCTTATTACACTATCAAGTGTGAAAATACCACAAACTCAGTGTTTTAATTTCTCATTAAATAGTAACCACTTTAAGGTTTGGGTGATATAGGCAAAAGGGCATAATATGTGGAATTTACTTATGATATGGAAACTAATTTATGATTTTCATCTCTAGAGATTTAAGTAGAGAGCTTTATGAAAGTGTAAAAAGAAGAGACTGGGCTTTTGTTTTGCTGAAAGAAAAGGAGAAAAGGGGAAAAATGGAGATACTATTATATCTATTTTATTCCTTTTAAAAAGGAATTCAAATAAATTAATTTAGGAACCTAAGCAAAAAGATATTGCTAGAAAATAGAAAATTTACTAGACAAACTATGAAATTCAGGAAAAGCGGACAACAAAGAGTTGTGGATAAATGTGAAGCACAGACTCACACAGACCTACAAGGATCAACTGTCTCGAGACCTCCTAACTTTCTTTTCATCGTCTGAAGTCTCCAGGACACTTTCCCAACACCTGGCTTCTAGATCTATCATTTTGTAATGATAAAATTTCAAAAGGAGCTATGTTCCTTTCCTTACACCTGTGGTTCATCTGAAGGTAGAAGAGGCCAAGGAGTATACAATAGCTTCCTGAGTGTATTCTCATTTACTAACAGAACTGACTCAAAGAAGGGAAGGGGAGAAAGAAACAAAGCTCTATCTACAGAGCTATATCATAAAATCATATCACAACTACCTACAGCTACTGGCAAACACGTGTACCAATTATTTTCACTATAAACAAAGAATTAGAAGTTTACAATTTTAACCCTCAATTTCCTTGAATGCTGCCATAACTTGCCTACAATTGTAAATTATGAATATCTTGGAAATTAGCCAAAGAAGGGAGCAGAAAAAGAATCCATGGCCAAATTGTTCATCATCACCATTTCAATATGCTATATCTAACATCTTTCACCAAAAATACCATTTAAGTTCTTAGCAAAAGAATAATTAAAAAATGATAACAATTACAGTTTACTGAATGTCTACCATGTGCCATACAACTTCCTAAGAATTTCATATGCATATATAACTTCACTTAATCCTCACAATATATTATTACCATTTTACAAAAGATGGAGCTGAGGCCTAAACTAGTTAAGAATCTTGCCCAAAGTGACAAATTAAGTGATAGAGTAAGAATTTAAAACTCATTCTATTTGTTCTTGTCTCTCTACCATACTACCTCCTCCTCTGGGGTCAGCCCTAATGAATCAAATATACATTTAGCTTACCAATTAGATAAACAAAAGTAAAACTTGTTATTAAACAAATTAAGTAAGGAAAGCTACACATCCAGTTAATAAAAGCTGTATACCATTCACAAGTCTTGTATCAGCACAGAAAGGCCTGTGTCATTATAGGTATTCATTATATTCATGCTGATCGTTCCTTTAGCCACACTCTTATTGGAACTGTACCTATTGAGAGATGACCCAAAGATATGCATGTTCTCCCTCAGGAAACCAGATATACACGATTTAAGAAAAAAAAAAAGAACTTATTAAAACAAGAGCCAACATATTTGCTAAAATGGAAAGGAAAGTATGTTTCTACTCATAATGTCATTCTAGATAACAGTAACAGACTTTCCAAAACAAAAAGGAAAGGTATTTAGGTAGAGAAAGATACCTCTCCTTTAAGTTTCCCAGAAGCTTTCTACTCTATTACCCTGAGAAAAATCACAGGTCATGAGTAATCAGGGGTTAAAACATTTGGGAATGTAATTCGATTTTGCACCTATAAACTAGAAAAGAGACTGGATACCCTTGATTTTAAAAAAGAAAAATACTAAAAAAGGGAAGAGAAAAAAATGTTGTCATATACTTTGTGAAAAACTATGGCCATGGAAGAGGACACAAGGCTACTTATTTCTCCAATCCTTTAGAAGGTACTACCCATCAATGAGACAAAAAGGCCCAAGAAAGAAGACAAATTATACTTAAGAACTGTGTCTATTCACCATTACTAGCTACTATAAATTTCAAAAGAAAAGCACTAAAAACTGGCTGAAGTACTAAAAATGTGCTTAAACTATAACAAATTATAAATTTTAGCCACATCTGTGCAAAGACTCTCCTCTTTGCAATATTCCATCAATTGTACTATATAAAGTCAAATGACCAAAATATGCTGTCTGCTCTAAGAAGATGCCCTACAGCTAATTAGGGGCAGATCTTCCTATGCTTGCCACACTGATAGTAGTCAATATCTTGACTGCTGTGGTAATCAGCATTTCATAATACACCCACCCTCATATATCAAGGAGAGAAATTTTACCTATATGAGCAATTCTTATTTTTAAATTTATGGTTTGATTTAATGCACATGAGCATATTAAACATTACATACATGTACGTATCTTAAAGAATTCTCAATTCACAAAAAAACTTTCTAAATCCCAAGAAGAAGATGAAGGATTAATGAAGTGTTTAGCATATGAAAAAAGATAAATTAAATTCATTCCTCACAGCACACACACACAGGGGGAAAAAACCTCCAAATGGACTAAAGATCTAAATGGAAAAAAATTAAAGCTACAAAAGTACTAGAAGAAGACATCTGAATTCTTCTAAAACTTGTATATTGGGAAAGTTTTTGCATGGTAAAAGACAAACTGCATGCAATTTGAAAGATAAATGGCATACTGGGAGAAAATATTATTCATACACACACACACACACACACACACACACACATTTAAAAAAATAAATGGGAAAGGAGGGGGTGCTAATACCCCTAACAAAGTATTTTAGAAATAAAATGGGGATCAAAAACTCAATAGAAAAAACAGGAGAAATACATGAAAAATAACTCAAAAAAATGTTATAAAAATGATTCTTAAAATACAGTAAGTTATTAAACTTCACTCACAATAAGAGAAATACAAATTCACACTACATTGAGATAACATTTTCACACAGTGGGTTGGCAAAATTCCAAAAATTTCACAATATACTCTGCTGGTGAGGCTGTGGGGACTATCATAAATTACTGGCAAGAATGCAAAATGGTATAATGGAGAGGAATTTGGCAACACTTAACAAAACTTCATATGCATACGCTCTTCAACCTAGCAATCAACCCTACTTCTAGGAATTTACCTTAGAGCTAAACATCATGAAAGTATATGTGCACAAGATTATTCACTGTAAACATCATTCGTAACTGCAAAATACTGGAAAGTCCAAGTATAGAAAAGTGTTTGAATAAACTACAGTACATACACCCATGGAGTACAACTATAAAAAAGAATGGAGGCTGGTGAGGCCAAGATGGCAGCATAAGTAGGGCAGCAGAAATCTCCTCCCAAAACCATATATATTTTTGAAAATACAACAAATACAACTATTCCTAAAAGAGAGACCAGAAGATACAGGACAACAGCCAGGCTACATCTACATCTGCAAGAACCCAGAGCCTCGTGAAGGGGGTAAGATACAAGCCGTGACCCAGCGGGACCTGGGTGCCCTCTCCACCCCAGCTCCCCGGCAGGAGGAAAGGAGTCAGAGCAGCGAGGGAGAGGGAGCCCAGGACTGCTAAATACGCAGCCCTAGTCAACCACACTGGGAGTACAGATACACAGTGTGTAGTGTGCGGGATATTAGGGAAACGCAACAGTAATATCTGCGAACGGGTCCCCGCAGCCAGCACCCCTGGTACAAAAGAAAAGCAAGTGCTTTTTGAAAGTGTTAAAGGGACAGGGGCCTCAAAGCCAGTCGGAGGCATCCTGGTACACTCAGCTTAGCAGCTGGGAATCCCGGGAAACTCCGGGCACCCTAACCCTTTGGGAGGCAGCACAGCTCTGAGGCCCCTCACGGCAATAAGCAGACTCCCATCCATTCCCCCTCTGGTGCGGCCCTGCCATAGAAGGGGAGCAGCCTGAGAACAGCCGCACCTATAGTAGCCGCCCAGAGCCTCCTCCGCAGCTGCCCGGACCAGACTCAGAGGCCCCATCGGCGCAGAGCTACCCAGCACAAGCCGCTAGGGGTCACCATTCTCGCAGGAAAGGAAGGCAACCAGCAAGCAACAAGGGACTTTGTTCTCCCAGTTGACACATGCACCAACTGTCCACGACTACTTCTATCGCCATGTAAGGCACAAGAATTTGATCCAGACCAGAATAACCCAGACAACTCCTGAGAAAGAGCCTGGGGAGATAAATTTGACCAATCTTACTGAAAAAGAATTCAAAATAAAAGTCATAACCATGCTGATGGAGCTGCAGAGAAATATGCAAGGGCTAAAGGATAAAGTTGGGAGGCAGAATACAAAAATAAAACAATCTCTGGAAGGACTTAAGAGCAGACTGGATGAGGTACAAGAGGCTATTAATGGAATAGAAATCAGAAAAAAGGAACACAGAGAAGCTGAGGCAGAGAGAAATAAAAGGATCTCCAGGAATGAAAGAATATTAAGAGATCTGGGTGACCAATCCAAACAGAACAATATCCACATTATGGGGGTACCAGAAGAAGAAGACAGAGAAAAAGGGATAGAAAGTGTATTTGAAGAAATAATTGCAGAAAACTTCCCCAAACTGGGGGAGGAAATAGTTGCTCAGAACAGAGAAGCCCACAGAACTCCCAACAGAAGGGAACCAAGGAGGACAACACCAAGATGTATAATAATTAAAATGGCAAAGATCAATAACAAGAACAGAGTATTAAAGGCAGCCAGAGAGAGAAAAAAGATCACCTACAAAGGAAAACCCATCAGGCTATCATCAGACTTCTCAACAGAAACCTTACAGGCCAGAAGAGAATGGTATGGTATATTTAATGCAATGAAACAGAAGACCCTTGAACCAAGGACACTGTATCCAGCATGATTATCATTTAAATACAAAGGAGGGATTAAACAATTCCCAGACAAGCAAAAATTAAGGGGATTTGCCTCCCACAAACCACCTCTACAGGGTATTTTAGAGGGACTGCTCTAGATGGAAGCACTCCTAAGGCTAAATAGATGTCACCAGAGAAAATAAAATCACAGGAAAGAAAGCAGACCAACCAAATACTAACTAAAGGCAAAAATAAAATCAACTACTCACAAAAGCAGTCAAAGGAAACACAAAAGATCACAGAAGAAAACACCTAACACATAAAGAATAGAGGAGGAGGAATAAGAAGAGAGAAGTAAAGAATCATCAGACTGTGTTTATAATAGCTTAATAAGCGAGTTAAGTTAGATAGATAGTAAAGAAACTAACCTTGAATCTTTGGTAACCACAAATCTATAGCCTGCAATGGCAATAAGTACGTATCTTTCAATAATCACCCTAAATGTAAATAGACCGAATGTACCAATCAAAAGACACAGACTAATAGAATGGATAAAAAAGAAGACGCATCTATATGCTGCTTACAAAAGACTCACCTCAAACCCAAAGACATGCACAGACTAAAAGTCAAGGGATGGAAAAAGATATGTCATGCAAACAACAACGAGAAAAAAGCAGGTGTTGCAGTACTAGTATCACACAAAATAGACTTCAAAACAAAGAAAGTAACAAGAGATAAAGAAGAACATTACATAATGATAAAGGGCTCAATCCAACAAAAGGATATAATCATTATAAATACATATGCACCCAACACAGGAGCACCAGCATATGTGAAACAAATTCTAACAGAATTAAAGGAGGAAATAAAATGCAATGCATTCGTTCTTGCACACTTCAACACACCACTCACTCCAAAGGACAGATCCAGCAGACAGAAAATAAGTAAGGACACAGAGGCACTGAACAACACACTAGAACAGATGGACCTAATAGACATCCACAGAACTCTACACCCAAAAGCAGCAGGATACACATTCTTCTCAAGGGCACATGGAACATTTTCCAGAATAGATGACATACTAGGCCACAAAAAGAGCCTCAGTAAATTCAAAAAGATTGAAATCCTACCAACCAACTTCTCGGACCACAAAGGGATAAAACTAGAAATAAATGATACAAAGAAAGCAAAAAGGCTCACAAACATATGGAGGCTTAACAACATGCTCCTAAATAATCAATGGATCAATGACCAAATTAAAATAGAGATCAAGCAATATATGGAGACAAATGACAACAACACAAAGCCCCAACTTCTGTGGGAGGCAGCAAAGACAGCTCTAAGAGGAAAGTATATAGCAATCCAGGCATATTTAAAGAAGGAAGAACAATCCCAAGTGAATAGTCTAACATCACAATTATCAAAATTGGAAAAAGAACAACAAATGAGACCTAAAGTCAGCAGGAGGGACATAATAAAGATCAGAGAAGAAATCAATAAAATTGAAAAGAATAAAACAATACCAAAAATCAATGAAACCAAGAGCTGGTTCTTTGAGAAAATAAGCAAAATAGAAAAGCCACTAGCCAGACTTATTAAAAGAAAAAGAGAATCAACACACATCAACAAAATCAGAAACAAGAAAGGAAAAATCACAACAGACCCAACAGAAATACAAAGAATTATTACAGAATACTATGAAAACCTATATGCTAAGAAGCTGGAAAACCTAGAAGAAATGGACAACTTCCTAGAAAAATACAACCTTCCAAGACTGACCAAGGAAGAAACAGAACATCTAAACAGACCAATTAACAGCAACGAAATTGAAGTGGTAATCAAAAAACTACCCAAGAGCAAAACCCCTGGACCAGATGGACTTACTGCAGAATTTGATCAGACATACAGAGAAGACATAATACCCATTCTCCTTAAAGTTTTCCAAAAAATAGAAGAGGAGGGAATACTCCCAAACTCATTCAATAAAGCCCGCATCACCCTAATATCAAAACCAGGCAAAGACCCCACCAAAAAATTACAGACCAACATCCCTGATGAACGTAGATGAAAAAATACTCAACAAAATATTAGCAAACCAAATTCAAAAATACATCAAGAGGATCATACACCATGACCAAGTGGGATTCATCTCAGGGATGCAAGGATGGTGCAACATTTGAAAATCCATTATCATCCACCACATAAACAAAAAGAAGGACAAAAACCACATGATCATCTCCATAGATGCTGAAAAAGCATTCGACAAAATTCAACATCCATTCGTGATAAAACTCTCAACAAAATGGGTATAGAGGGCAAGTACCTCAACATAATAAAGGCCATCCATATATGATAAACCCACAGCCAACATCATACTTAACAGCAAAAGCTTTTCCTCTAAGACTGGGAACAAGACAGGGATGCCCACTCTCCCCACTGTTACTTAACATAGTACTGGAGGTCCTAGCCACGGCAATTAGACAAAACAAAGAAATACAAGGAATCCAGACTGGTAAAGAAGTCAAACTGTCACTATTTGCAGATGACATGATATTGTACATAAAAAACCCTAAAGACTCCACTCCAAAACTACTAGAACTAATATCAGAATTCAGCAATGTTGCAGGATACAAAATTAATACACAGAAATCTGTGGCTTTCCTATACACTAACAATGAACTAATAGAAAGAGAAATCAGGAAAACAATCCCATTCACAATTGCATCAAAAAGAATAAAATACCTAGGAATAAACCAAACCAAGGAAGTGAAAGACCTATACCCTGAAAACTACAAGACACTCTTAAGAGAAATTAAAGAGGACACTAACAAATGGAAAGTCATCCCATGCTCTTGGCTAGAAAGAATTATCAAAATGGCCATCCTGCCTAAAGCAATCTACAGATTCAATGCAATCCCTATCAAATTACCAACAGCATTCTTCAATGAACTGGAGAAAATAGTTCAAAAATTCATATGGAACCGCCAAAGACCCCGAATAGCCAAAGCAATCCTGAGAAGGAAGAATGAAGTGCGGGGGATATTGCTCTCCAACTTCAAGCTCTACTACAAAGCCACAGTAATCAAGATAATTTGGTACTGGCACAAGAACAGAGCCACAGACCAGTGGAATAGAGACTCCAGACATTAACTCACACATATTTGGTCAATTAATATACGATAAAGGAGCCATGGACATACAATGGGGGAAATGGCAGCCTCTTCAACAGCTGGTGTTGGAAAAACTGGACAGCTACATGTAAGAGATTGAAACTGGATCATTGTCTAACCCCATACACAAAAGTAAATTCAAAATGGATCAAAGCTCTGAATGTAAGTCGTGAAACCATAAAACTCTTAGAAAAAAATATAGGCAAAAATCTCTTGGACATAAACATGCACATCTTCTTCATGAACACATCTCCCCGGGCAAGGGAAACAAAAGCAAAAATGAACAAGTGGGACTATATCAAGCTAAAAAGCTTCTGTACAGCAAAGGACACCATCATAAAAAAGGCATCCTACAGTTTGGGAGAGTATATTCATCAATGACAGATCCAATAAAGGGTTGACATCCAAAATGTATAAAAAGCTCATGCACCTCAACAAACAAAAAGCAAACAATCCAATTAAAAAATGGGCAGAGGAGCTGAACAGACAGTTCTCCAAAGAAGAAATTCAGATGGCCAACAGACACATGAAAAGATGCTCCACATCCCTAGTCATCAGAGAAATGCAAATTAAAACCACAATGAGATATCACTTCACACCAGTAAGGATCACTACCATCCAAAAGGCAAACAACAACAAATTTTGGTGTGGTTGTGGAGAAAGGGGAACCCTCCTACACTGCTGGTGGGAATGTAAATTAGGTCAACCATTGTGGAAAGCAGTATGGAGGTTCCTTAAAAAGCTCAAAATAGACTTACCATTTGACCCATTAATTCCACTCCTAGGAATTTACCCTAAGAATGCAGCAGCCCAGTTTGAAAAAGACAGATGCACCCCTATGTTTATCGCAGCACTATTTACAATAGCCAAGAAATGGAAGCAACCTAAGTGTCTATCAGTAGATGAATGGATAAAGAAGAGGTGGTACATATACACAATGGAATATTATTCAGCCATAAGAAGAAAACAAATCCTACCATTTGCAACAACATGGATGGAGCTAGAGGGTATTATGCTCAGTGAAATAAGCCAGGCGGAGAAAGACAAGTACCAAATGATTTCACTCATATGTGGAGTATAAGAACAAAGAAAAAACTGAGGGAACAAAACAGCAGCAGAATCACAGAACTCAAGAATGGACTAAGAGTTACCAAAGGGAAAGGGACTGGGGAGGATGGGTGGGAAGGGAGGGATAATGTGGGGGGGGAGGGGGGGAAGAAACGGGCCATTATGATTAGCATGTATAATGTGGGGGGGACACGGGGAGGCTGTGCAACACAGAGAAGACAAGTAGTGGTTCTACAGCATCTTAGTACGCTGATGGACAGTGACTGTAATGGGGTTTGTGGGGTGTACTTGGTGAAGGGGGGAGTCTAGTAAACATAATGTTCCTCATGTAATTGTAGATTAATGATATCAAAATAAAAAAAATTTAAAAAAAAGAATGAAGACAATCTCTATGAACAGAATGTGATTTCCAGGAAATCCCATCAAGTGAAAAAAGCAAAGTTAAAAACATATATTGTACCTTTTGTAAAAGAAGGTTGAAAAGAGAAAACATACATATATCTGCTTTTCGTCATTTCAAAAACCAGGATAAATCAATTAGAAAACAAGTAAGTTCATTACCTACAAGGAATGGGGAGCAGGATGGAAAGGGTATGGAAGGGAGTGATATTTCTCTGAGTATACCTTCTTCTATAGTTCTGACTGTTGGATGCAAATAATCTACATATTTGAAAATAAAGGTAAATCAACAAGAATGGGAAGGAACAGAACTTTAAAACTGAAGAAGAATGGATAAAATGAACTTAAACTGAATTTTAAATGAAGGGGAAGAAGAAAATACAACATTTGACTTTATTGCCCCTAAGGCAGGGTAGAGAACTGAATATATATCCTGAAAAAAATATCCTTTAAGTAGAATCTTTTTTTTTTCTTTTTTAGTGTTTAGACAAAGCAATTTTGAAACTACTTTAGCTGCATTGTAAGAATAAATAAAAGAGTAAATGTGTTGATGTTGATAGGAATCAGCATTCTCACTGTAGAGAAGGTACATATAAATATGTAATGGGAATAGGTAAGAAAGATATCCGTCAGGACAGACTGGAATTTACAACAGAAATCAAAATTCACAATTTCTAAAATATGTGCATGTACGTCTATATGCATACAGTATGTATGCAGGAGTATGTGCATTTGCACATGCATGTTATATATATACACACATATCTTTCCTAGTTTATCTGCTGAAAGGGTCTGGAAAAAAAGATACCTAGCACTCAGATCTTCATCTCTAATACCATTCCCCACTAAAGGAAACAGGGTTATGAGAAATGACTGATTCCATGGTTTGGGTAAGTAGGAGATGAGCCAGAAAGTAAGGAAGCACACACAAAAAAAGAATATAGGAACATGTATGTCCCAAAGGTCTAATGCAAAAGGGCTCTTACTAGACAAATCTGGGACAGTCTGAGTAACAAAATAATTAAGGTAAGTAACACATATAGACCATCAGGAGGAAAAACTGGGAAATCTACCTGTTTATATTAATAAAAGATAAATACATAGGAGAGCAGAATGGGTGTCACCTGGTAAATGTGGAGGGAGTGTTGGAGCTATAAAATCATCCCTTTGTAACTATTACAGTCAAGACTGATTCAGGCAAGAGGCATCAATGGATGCTAAATCTGACAACTTGACAGGGTTAAGGGGGATTTAGGTGCAGAACAGAATATTTACAGGTCTTAACATGTTTCTCACAGATTGACTGTTAACTGAAAGGGGAAAAAAATAGTAATCATATCATGAAAAAAATTAAATACCATCTTAACAAGCTGATCAAAATTAACATAGCAGTGAGGGGCAGATAGCTATCATGTTGGATATAATTCACTGATGTAGAAATTCAGCCCAGAATGTATAACCTAAATCTGATCATGAGGATACACAGAATGACCCAAACTGAAGAACTTTCTAGATGAAAAAATAAAGGCAGGAGGGATAGTGCAAAAATGCAAATTTCACAAAAGAAAAAGAAAGGCTTTGAATATGTTTCACATCAAAGGTATCAAAAAAACTTTGACAACAAAATACAATATCTGATGCTAGACTGGAAAGGAAAAAAGATGGTAGAAAGGACATTAGGGGTCAATTACCAAAACTGGAATATGAACATAAAAGTACTTTATTAACAGTACATGACTAACATTGAAAAGTATACTATGGTTATGGAAGGAATTATCCTTATTCTTAAGAAATATATACTGAAGTATTTGAGGGGTAAAGGGATGTAATGGCTACACCTTACTTCTCAAATGGTGCAGAAGAAAATACTATGTATATAGACATAAAGAGAAAACAAATGATAAAGCAAATGAGACCAAGGGTTAAGAGAAGAGCTCACTAGCGGATTAATTCAACAATACAGAAAACCATCCCATCAGTTAGAAATCTCTTGACCTTGATACTATTTCTTCCTTATCACATGTAGTCATACTCCTCAAGTTAAATTATGGTGTAATAGCTGGCTGGCAGAGCCTAAAGCAGAGAGACAGCTCTATCATAGTAATTAAGAGCATGAGCTCTGGAGTTAGAAGCTTGAATTTGAATCCTATAAAATTCATACACTGTATAACCTTGGACAAGTCATTTAGCCTCTCTCTGTGCCACACTCTTCTTAGGAGAACTTTAAAACGTATCCCCATGTTAGTTCTAAGAACTAAATTGGAGAATAACATTAGCCTGCATAGCTCAGTACCTGATTTGTTTCCTATTCAACAAATGTTAGCTACTGCGTCATCACTACTTACAAAGTTTCTGATGGAAAATGATGGCTACAGGGAGAAATTCCAAGCACAAGCATAATTTGTTCCTACACAATCTGAATCACAATGAATTTATACAGACAGATCTAAATATGAATAATCCCTAGTAATGGGTTAAAGCAGGAAAATGTCTTTAGAGTGAAATGAAGTAAACTTGGCATTTTAGGACTTCCACACAAAGTTAATTATGAGGACACCCAATCAAGCTGTATACAGAACCCACGTGGTAGTCTCAGCAACAAGACTCCAGCCCACTGATAGCAATCATTTTTCTTATTTTCAGACTTACTAAACTTCCACAAACCAAATCAAACACAAGCACACATTAACCATTTTTCTCTACGTTAAGTATATGGTTTTCAATTTTAACAGATGAACATGTATTTTTTTATCAGGTCACTTAAGTCTTTTTTTTCCCCCAAGTTTTACTACTTAAATAAACTATATAGCTTTACAATATTTCCACTATGTATGGTATCACAATGTATTGTATGCTCCCCCTAGTGCTTTACTCGAGAAAAAAAACCCACAAAATTCTACCAGCATTCATCCTTGAAGCAGCAAAAGTGTTATACCCTGGTTATTACACAAATGTGTTATTGTCTTTTAGCACTACCTAATGAAAATTAGAAGATTATTCTGTCCATTCTTTTAGCAAAAATATTATTATGACCATGAATAATATAAACAAGCAACACCTCTACTTAACAGTAAAATAAAAATACCTGTTCCAACAAATGGATCAAAGACAATATCATTTTCCTTCACTTTTCCATGGTTAGTCATAATAAATGATAAACCAGCATCCATGCTTGTATTTCCAATAAAGTGTCTCTTTTTGACACTGTATGACTCAATAAGCTCTCTCTGTCCATCTGCAATCTAGATCAGAAATATTTTCAAATTAGTGTACCTATACAGAACAGACGTAAGATAGTTACAATAAAACCACAGTATCCTGATGATAACTTCTTTCCACTTATCTCTGCTATAAACTTGTTCCTTTAAAAAAACATGTGATAGGTAAGTTATTTCTTAGTGGGTTGCCATTTACTTTGACTTTTCAAACCGAATCAATGAATCGAATTTGAATGCAATTAGCCTAGGAGTTGGTGGTAAGCTTTACCCACGTCTCCTTTCTCCTATATAACAATATTCTGTAACATAAGCCACAGCTTCTACTCACCGATTCACAGCCTCAGGTAAGGGGGCAGAACTGCTCTGCAGTGACTGGAGAGCTCCACAAGTGAGCACAGCACTCTGCCTTTTTTCTGCTTTACTACAAAAGCAGTTAAGACTTTATGACAAGCCTCATGTTAATGTTTCCAGGTATACCACCTCCTACTGAGGTCCTATCTAACAAGCCTTTTGCACTTCACAGGAATCTCTAGATAAACAACAGAACATAACCACATATTTTTCACTGATTTTAATTCACACATTAGTTCTTACTCTTCAGCTGCATAAATTTTACATATAAAAAGCTAAATACAATTACCTAACATTCAGCTTTTAAAGAAACAAACTGAAATAGGTCAATAGAACACTTGCTTACCCATCTACCAAAATAAATATTACGTGGATTCTCAGGGATGCAGTTTGGGTCCAAACCATAATCTTCCAAAATAGAGAATATATGCTGTGGCTTCTTTAAATTCACTTTTCCTTCAAATGGTAGAAACTCAAGTGCCTAAAAAAATTAAAAGTAACTCTAATGTCCTATAAATATCCAAGAAATTTTTTTCTAAAATATAAAAGGAAAAATAGTGCTTTATAATAATACCTATCTTGAAGTTTGGTATCAGCATTCAATTAAGACAAAACATGAAAAGTACTTAGTCACAGTGTGCTACAAATATGCATTAGACATTCGATATTATATATCAACAGAAGCTAGGCTGCATTATCTCATGGGTGTGTTTGTTAAATTGACTTACATCTATTCGTTTGACTTTTTCCTCTTGTGTCAAAGTTTTATTAAATGTGTGAATCTTTATTTTATAGGTGGAATCTGAATGTAGAAATGGAACCTAAAATAAAAGCAGATAAATTCTTTAAGCTTAGTATTTCTACAGAATCTGCAGATACGCCTATACAAATCACAGTTCACTACGCACCATCTTCTCCACAGGGTAGTTTTTAAGAGAATTATACAGCTCCTCTGGAGATTTTCCATGACCCCATAATTCAAATATGGACCTAGGAAATAAATGATTAGTACTAACCTCAGTAAATAAATTAGTTCATGCAGTAACATGTAATAATTATTTCACTTTTTCTTTATGCTTGCTCCCCTAAAACAATCATTATTTATGTTTTCTAAGCTATAAATGAGACATATGCATCTGGGAAAGAGATACACCTTAAGTTCAAATCACACATAGGAGTTGAACTCTATACAGAAGGAGGGAAACAATATAAATCAAGATTTTTCCAAGTTTTCATTATTAAATTCTATACTAGAAAACAAATGATGCAATAAAATCACTTATTTTGTAAAATGGTTAAAAAGCCACAGGAAAGCCAATTTTTCCCAATGTCTTCTCTATAAAACAAAAAGAAAAATGACCAAATAAAAATGTTATTATTATTAATACTTAGCAATTACTTAATAGCATTTAGTACCCAATAGTTACTTTTAGAACTATTACAAAAACAACTCTAACTGTAAAAAAAATATTCTCAAGCTTCCATTGACTTCAAGGAGCATTTAAACAATTACAAGGAAAATTTCATTGCAGTCAATTACTCAGTTCTTAGAATTAGCTGTAATGGGACTCTATAGATAAGTACAGTTTTGTGCATCTAAATTCAAAGTATAATTGTAATTAATGCTGTCATTAGTATTATGAATATCATCCTTTGAAAATGAATTCCTCCTTTCTTTTCTATTACATTTATAAACAGAGGGCCTCTGCAGCAATTCTACTCATCACTTCAGACCTCAGCTACACAAAACAGAGAATAAAAGGCAAGAATAACAAAAAAAATTAAATGAATATCCCAAAATTGTTTTTTTCTTAATGTTTAAATAATAATAAGTTCGGTCAAATTCATTAATTCAACAAATATTTACTATGGATTTCTATATGATGAATTGTTCTAGCACTGGGACACAGCAGAGAAAAAGCTCACTTGCCCTCATGAAACTTAGAGGAGAAAAAAGACTCCTGGAAGCTTTAATTGAGGGAAAGTATAGGTAACTCAACCTCTGGCAAGGGAAAACCCTGATAAGCAAAAACAATAAACTTAATAGCTAACACTTACTATAACTCAAAAGTACGTGGGACTGTTCTAAGGCCATTTAGTACGAACTCACTTATTCCTCACAGGAAGCCTATGAAGTAGCTGAGAAAACTGAGACACAAAGAGATTAAATAACTCTACCGCATCATACAGCAACTGATGAAGATGGGATTCAAATGTAATCCATCTGACTCCACATTCCATACTCTTTACCACTATGATATACTGCATCTCAGATATAAAAATGCAAACAGGAATCCCAAGATATTTATCCCTAACATAGGATCTATACCATAAAGATAACTTAGAACAAAATATGAAATAATTGGGACATTATAGTATTACCTTTCATAACAGATTTTTAGAATAAACAGTTTTCATATATCTGACTTAACTGTCATGATCCCTATTTTAGAAATTATAAAAATTATTTAGATTGCCACATTTCTCACAGGTTCTGTATAAATAAGCAAGGATGTCAACTTAATATAAAATCCACAATGATCTGAAATATTTCACTGATTGCAGCAGTAGCAATGAAACCTTTCTGACAAAATGCTTTAAGAAACTATCTTTTGAGGGAAGGAGGGGAATGTAATTGAGAAAGAGGCACTGGGATATTTGTCATAGCTTTTTTTTTTAAGGAAAAAATTGGTTTACAGAATAAATGATGAACATCATTACATTTCCATACCAAGATATGATAATTAGAATTCCTCTAACAAATCAAACAGTAAAACATATTTCATGGTAGACCTCATTTTTCGTCATCTTACACTTGACCAATCTGCTCATCTACTAAAAACCACCTATCAGAAAAAACATTTTCAGATTTTCAACACTTTGGTTATATTTAAATGTGGCAATTATCCAATAACATTTACATCTTTTATACCATATTCCTGCTTAACACAGAAGAAAAAACATAGCATTTACATCTTTTATACCATACTCCTGCTTAATATAGAAGTTTTTAAAAATTACTGAAAATAAATATTCCTGCTTTTCACCACTGAGATTCTCACCCTCAGTTTTCAGTAGTTAACTCTCTGTTCTCCCACCACCATCCAGTGGTAAATGCAGTAACTGCAAGCTAAACTGTGCTTCCGCTCAACAACCAACCTTTTTATTTTTTACCAATATAACAAAAAGTAGAAAAAAGTAGTTACAAGAAGTATGGGGTACACTCTGCAGGCGAACACTGTAAGTTTCTCTTACTTGGCACACACTGTCCGTTTCATTAAGTTTCTGGCAATATCTTCAGAGGGAATGGTAAGAATCCAAAAAGGAGACTGAAAGAAATAACAATATACAACTTATTTCTAAGTGTTTTTATGGCCTCATATGCTTTTATTCAAAAAGTCAGTAAGGAAAGGTTCCTATTTGCTACTTTTATGAAAAAGTACCCAATCTGACTCTAACCAAAATAAAATTGTTCCAGTAGTAAGAAAATAAATTGTTTTTACTAGGCAACCTGTTAGGATAATACAGTATGATGTCAGAACTCTTTTATAAATGACTCTATAAGTGAAAAGATCAGCAAACATAAGATTATTTAAAATTAATTTTGTATTTGCTCCCTTATGTTTGTTTGACCAAGAGAATTAATGCACATTATACCCCAAAGCATAATCTCAGAATTTATGATTGTTAATCATTCTTTACAACATAGCTAGCTATTTTACTTTTAACTTCTAAGTAATATATTTCTTTGATCCCTCTTTTTCTAGATAGTTGTGGCTACCTGGGAGGGGTGGGGAAGGGACTCTCTGAAATAATTATGATGAAAAATCATAGAGTTTATTATTAAATTATTATTGATTTTTATTATTTTTCTAAGGAAAAACATTCCAGGTGCATTGGGTGGGAGAGAGGGATCACGTCATAATCCCCTGTCTCAACACCCAAATTACAGGCACTTTTAATCTCCACCCAATAGACCCTTGTCAGATACAGCAGAACCCTGACCTCAATCCATACCCTCATCCAATTATATCCACACTCTCCCTCTTTACTCCTCTTTCAGTAAGTAAAAGTCACTCAGGAGTATAAATCCAACATAAAGGGATTTTCAAGTTAAATTCTCTCATCTTTTGCCAAGAAATCTTCCATGCCACACCCAGTCCTTCTTATTCCAGTATTTACATTACTCTACAGAAAAATCCAAAATACTCCAAAGAGGAAAAAGATGGTCAGTTTAGTATTACTTTTATTAGAACATTTTAACAGCAATCTGAATGAAATGAAATTGTTAGATAAATTATGATGGAGCTCATTTATGGAAAATTTTACACATAGCCCACTTAGTGATGAAAGCTATGTAGTGATATGTCCCTATATTAATACTATCAAATGAAAAATAAACTGCAGAAGTTCATAAATAGTATTACAACTGAGGGGGAAAAAAGACTGGATGGCAGCATCCCCAAATTACAAGTCATATTAAGGAGGAAGAATTGTGAATGATGTTTTTCTTTTTCTATTTTCCAAACTTCTCTAAAACACTGATAAATACAGAATAAAAATTCACTTTTATTATACATGCACAATTTGAAATTTTAAAATAATTCCCAATATAAGACTGAAATCTACTAAATTCTAAATTCTAATTCTAATTATACCTCATCAGTGGAAGAGAGTCCTTTTTCAATGAAGAGATAGATACAAATTATGGTATAACTGTTAAATGAAAAATTAAAACTAACAGACTAAGTGAATACTGGAAATAAGCCTAAATGATTTTCCCAAACCATAACCTTTCCCCAAAATATCCTTTTTATTTCATTGCCCTTAGAAACAGATGAAAATAACTATACAAATATAAATATGAGATTTAGTTCTCTTGAAACCCAAGGCTCTATTTGTAAGTATACTTATAGTGGTCTCATGAAAAAATATGAATTCAACTTACCTTTCCATAAGTGTCCTGGCTACTGGTGAACTGACCACCAAAAAGTGAAAGTAAAGACTTTATTTCCTATATTGAAAATATTATAGAGAAAACACATTTTAACACAGGGAACTCAAAGTCTATTAATATAGGTATAAGATTAATGATCTACCAAGGTATTTAAATTCAACATCAGACTACAACTCTGGGGTCTGAAAAAATTTTACATGGTAAGTAATTTCTGAAAAATTTTAGACAACAGGAGAGCTGCCAAAAGAGTCAGAAAACACTCTGATTCTGAAAAGGAAAAAACAGATGACAAAAACTACAAATTAAATCTGACATTTGACTGACAAAAATGAATAATGAAACAGATAATTTGAAGATTTTAGAGAAGAAATAAGTGATTAACTAGGGAGCATCATTGTGGTATCTTAAATATAAGTTACAGTTAAGTTAACCCCCTCTTCTTTCTGGATAAAGTTACAGAACTAGAAAGAGAAGACAATAGTTAATTTTAAAGCATTAGGTATGCAAAGTTGAATTCTGTTTAGATAATATGTATATTCTATGAAGCAGTTACTTTGCATTGATAAATATAAAATGACTATATAAGTTTTATGATTTGTACTACTAACAAGTTTTGTCTCCTCAACAACACAGGCAGAATCCCACTCCTCTGTACAGGTCTTACGGAAGAGCTAATCTAATTAGAGACAAGAGTCCCCACTGCTGGTTGCCTACAGAGGCCTAAACTAGGAAAGTTTGCTGCAAACTAGGAAAAAGGGCCTTTGACATTAGGAGTCACAGTCACTAGAAAAAGTATACTTAGATTATGAACACCCTCTACTCAAGACCAAAAGAATGGGAGGTTAGTAGCATTTCTGTTTTTCCTCTTGTCTATGCAACAAACCCTTTGTTTTTAATCTGATATCTACAGGGCTAAATTCAGTTGAATTATACAGACAGACCAAGAACTAGCATAGATAGTAAATCACTGAAGCTAGCCCCAAAATCATTTTGCAAGGTAGGTGACACAAATTTAATTTGGAGGCACCATTGGACCTGGGAGTCAAACAGACTCACAATTTGATTTTCAGCTCTTCCAAACAGTAGCTATGTGGATTTATACAAGACATTTAGCTCTATGTGGATTTATACAAGACATTTAGCTCTATGTGGATTTATACAAGACAGTTAACTCTCAGTTCCCTCATCTGTAAAAGCTCCTTCATGAGGTAGGGGATCTATAAACAAGTGCAGAACCCACACTGTTAGCAAGGGAATCAAGATGATGGTGGATGGTGGCCACAACATGGTCCTTGAAGTCCAGTGGCTTAAGAAATCA
Organism: Manis javanica; assembly: GCF_040802235.1. Classification (NCBI taxonomy): domain Eukaryota; kingdom Metazoa; phylum Chordata; class Mammalia; order Pholidota; family Manidae; genus Manis; species Manis javanica. The sequence goes on along the minus strand of NC_133168.1, from coordinate 46,232,945 downwards.
AGCAAGATTAACAGTTATAATACTTAAAAGAAAAAATGCAATTACAGATTAAGTTACTTGGTCTAGAATGATTGTTCATTCTATGTTAAAGCATGCTATGAAATCAACTTGTTAAAAATCATAAACATGCTTATAAAAAAGGCTCTATGAGTTAAAAAAAAAGTGATGGATTATTGGAAATTACATGGCATAGCATTAGCCTAAAACTTAATCAACAACTTAACATTGAAAATAAATGTGACTAACTCAAGTTTCAAATTTAAAAGAAAAATATGTATTAAACTACACCATCAATTTACTTGGAAAAAGCAAAACACTGAATACTTACTTAGCTATGGCAAATTCATTTTCTAGTTGAGACTCTTTCCACATTAGGAACAAAATAATTTATACTGGATATAAAAATATGCCTGATTAACTCACATGAGCATTTCAGTGCTTTTAGCCTCTCACTTTTTCATCCATTTAGTTTGCTTCAGAACAAGCAATAAAATCCAGGGATCTGAACTTCACTTTTTGTACAATAAGGCAGCTGCCAACTAAAACTGGCCTTGATTAACTCTACAGAGGTAACACTGGACCAAACTTACATTCCTGCTCTCTCATTTGAAATCATAAAGACAGCTGCTCTTCACAGCTTGCCTGCCCAGCAGTTCCAATACAACTGATGGCCCAGCAGTGGAGGCGGTCCTGTTTTCTTCTCTGAAGCCATCTTTCACCCAATTCAGTATTTATTTAAAAATTCATATGTCACTGAGCTATGTAAAGATAAATACATACTTGTTCTCAGAGAGCTTAAAGTCTAGTAAAACAAACAAAACATTTAACCTAGTAACCGAAATGTGGGGTGTAAAACAGTGAGTGGTCTTAAAGAGGTAAAAGCAAAAAAAGTATTACATAAGAGTACAAGGGAGGAAAAAATTACCTATTTTATAAGAAATGTCTCAATGAAAACTGACTTCAGCCTTGAAACACAGAATCTACACAGATGAAAGAAGACTTCCACTTTCAAGGATGGCAAACCAGGTAATTCAGATTAAGCCTCCTGCTAATAAGATCTAGAAAAACCTGATATTTGCTCAAAGGCATGGAGAGATTCAAGAACTGTCAAAGCAAGAACCAGGAGAGGACAGAAATCTAAGCTGCAGCCACTTGCTTGCCGGGACATTACCAACTCCCAAAAGAAGCCATGAGGATGAAGAGCTCTTTTGATAGCTTGGTAGGAGACAGACAAAAACTAGGGCCATCCATTGTGGGGAGGAAAGTAGGCTTGATAAACCACCCAGTTTAGACTGGGATCTCAAAAAGCTACACACCCTAGAAGTATGTGTGAATCAGAACAGAATCAGAACTGAATGCCTGAAAATGAGTTCAAGTGATTGTAGGTTGCTAATGCTCCTATGTGGTTCTTTCCTCTTCTAGAGGATTTACATCATCCTAGGCCTCATGTTGTTTCTTCAATCTTCAGATACTTCTGATACATATATAAAGAATAATCCATCACACATATAAAAGAACCAAGAGAAACAATACACAAAATAAATAGACCCACAGGACCCTTTTTATCATATTTAACATATTAACTGTGCTTTCTACTTCCATATTTTCTATATTCTATATAGAATATATTTCTACTTTCCATATTCTATATTTTACTATAGACAACATAACTATGCTTTCTATATTAAAGGGGATAAAAGACACAATTGAGGATTTTGGCAGAGGATGAAAAACTATTAAACAAATTGCAGAGTTGTAAAAGAATCATGTAAAAAATATAAATTTAAAATAAAATAAACGTGTGAATAAATCTAAATGAATATTGACTATATAAAATCAACATAGAGGATTAAAATGGTAGTTTGACAGATGAGACAGAAACCTCCTCCCAAAACCACATATAATATGAAAATATAGCAAATATATCAAAATCCTGAAAGAGCAACAGTAAAGAAGGCTGTGGCAGACTGTCTATACCTGGCAAAAACAGCAGACCTCAAGGAAAAGGGTAAAGTACCAATGCCGTGATCAGGAGGAACCCAAGCCCTTCCCTCACCCCATCTTACCAGGGGGAGGAAGAGAAACAGAGCAGGGAGGTGGTGAACACCTAGGAATGCTGAACACGCAGCCTTGGAGATACGCTCTGGGAGCACAAACCTACATTACATGGTGCCCAGGAGATTAGTGGAGTTGGAAAGCTAAGACAGGCAGAACACTTAGAGAGACTGAGATTGCAGCTGCTTGTGGAAAAGAGGGATCCACATCCAACTGCTCTGGGACAAAAGAGAGGCAGGCAGTCTGAGAGACTTCCTAACAGTGAGAAGGCTGATAAAGGGACAAGGATTGACAGACCTTGCTGCTCAGGAGAAAGGACAGATGGACAAAATTGTTTAGACGCACTCTGCCCAGGAGGTTGGGAACTTCCAGGAGCGAAGCTTCAGGAGCTCCATGACCCTGGCTGGCACGCAGCTCTGAGGCCCCTCACCATGATATGCAGCTTGCTGCAACTTCTTCCTGGTTGGCACCAGCTCACAAACCAGCTGACCCCACCATTGTGCCAGGTCAGTCAGAGGACAACCCTGCCTCTGCAGCTACAAGTGTAAAGCACAGAGATTTCTCCCTGAGAACTTGGCCCACTGGCCCTGCCAGTGGAGACAGGCATTGCAGTGGGGAAGCAGGAAAGGCCTCTTTCCTCCTGACACATAGGAGCACCGCTCACCTGTGATCCCCACCATTGCTTCAGGTGCTGAGCAGCTCCAGAGAGTAGAGCTTCTGGGCAGTAGAGGGCAACACCTACAAATATGAAATGTCAAAGGAAACTGGTTCAAAACAAACTCTACACCCAAAAGCCGCAGCAGACACATTCTTCTCAAATGAACTTGGAACATTTTCAAGAATAGATCATATACTAGGCCACAAAAACACCCTCATAAAATTCAAAAAGACTGAAATTGTACCAACTGGCTCTCAGAACAGAAAGGTATGAAACTAGAAATAAATTACGCAAAGAGAACAAGAAAGTCCACAAACACATGGAGGCTTAACAACATGCTCCTAAATAATCAATGGATCAATGAACAAAAACAGAGATCAAAGACCTATATACTGAAAACTAGAGGACACTCTTAAGAGAGATTAAAGAGGAGACTAACAAATGGAAATTCATCCCATGCTCTTGGCTAGGAATAATTAATATGGTCAAAATGGCCATCCTGCTAAAGCAATCTACAGATTCAATGCAATCCCTATCAAATTATCAACAGCATTCTTCAACGAACTGGAGAAAATAGTTCAAAAATTCATATGGAACCAACAAAGACCCTGAATAGCCAAAGCATCCTTAGAAGGAAGAATGAAGTGCGGGGGATATTGCTCTCCAACTTCAAGCTCTACTACAAAGCCACAGTAATCAAGACAATTTATTACTGACACAAGAACAGAGCCACAGACCAGTGGAACAGAATAGAGACTCCAGACATTAACTCAAACATATATGGTTAATTAATATATGATAAAGGAGCCATGGACATACAGTTGGGAAATGACAGCCTCTTCAAGAGCTGGTGTTGGAAAAACTGGACAGCTACATGTAAGAGATTGAAACTGGATCACTGTCTAACCCCATACACAAAAGTAAATTCAAAATGGATCAAAGACCTGAATGTAAGTCATGAAACCATTAAACTCTTAGAAAAAAATATAGGCAAAAATCTCTTGGACATAAACATGAGCGACTTCTTCATGAACATATCTCCCTGGGCAAGGGAAACAAAAGCAAAAATGAACAAGTGGGATTATATCAAACTGAAAAGCTTCTGTACAGGAAAGGACACCACCAATAGAACAAAAAGCATTCTACAGTTTGGAAGAATATATTCAGAAATGACAGATCCGATAAAGGTTTGACATCCAAAATATATAAAGAGCTCACGCACCTCAACAAACAAAAAAACAACAAAAAAAAAGCTCACGCACCACCAATAGAACAAAAAGCATTCTACAGTTTGGAAGAATATATTCAGAAATGACAGATCCGATAAAGGTTTGACATCCAAAATATATAAAGAGCTCACGCACCTCAACAAACAAAAAGGCAAATAATCCAATTAAAAAATAGGCAGAGGAGCTGAACAGACACTTCTCCAAAGAAGAAATTCAGATGGCCAACAGGCACGTGAAAAGATGCTCCATATCACTAATCATCAGAGAAATGCAAATTAAAACCACAATGAGATATCACCTCACACCAGTAAGGATCGCCACCATCCAAAAGACAAGCAACAACAAATGTTGGCGAGATTGTGGAGAAAAGGGTACCCTCCTACACTGCTGGTGGGAATGAAAGCTAGTTCAACCATTGTGAAAAGCAGTATGGAGATTCCTCAAAAAGCTCAAAATAGAATTACCATTTGACCCAGGAATTCCACTTCCAGGAATTTGCCCTAAGAATGCAGCAGCCCAGTTTGAAAAAGACAGATGCACCCCTATGTTTATCGCAGCACTGTTTAAAATAGCCAAGAAACGGAAGCAACCTAACTGTCCATCAGTAGATGAATGGATAAAGAAGAGGTGGTACACAAAATAGAATATTATTCAGCCATAAGAAGAAAACAAATCCTACCATTTGTAACAACATGGATGGAGCTAGAGGGTATTATGCTCAGTGAAATAAGCCAGGTGGAGAAAGACAAGTACCAAATGATTTCACTCATATGTGGAGTATAAGAACAAAAAAAAAAAACTGAAGGAACAAAACAGCAGCAGAAACACAGAACCCAAGAAGGGACTAACAGTTACCAAAAGGAAAGGGACTGGGGAAGATGGGTGAGAAGGGAGGGATAATGGGGTGGGGAAGAAAGGGGGCATTACAATTAGCATGTATAATGTGGGGGGAGGGCTGTGCAACACAGAGAAGACAAGTAGTGATTCTACAGCATCTTACTACGCTGATGGACAGTGACTGTAATGGGGTTTGTGGGGGGTACTTAGTGATGGGGGAAGTCTAGTAAACATAATGTTCCTTATGTAACTGTAGATTAATGATACCAAAAAATAAAAAACAGAGATCAAGCAATATATGGAGACAAATGACAAAAATAACTCAACACCATAAAACGTGCAGGACACAGTGAAGGCCGTGCTATCAGGAAAGTATATTGCAATACAGGCATACCTCAGGAAAGAAGAACAATCCCATATGAACAGTCTAAACTCATAATTAATAAAACTAGAAAAAGAACAAATTAGGCCCAAAGTCAGTAGATGGAGGGACTTAATAAAGATTAGAGTGGAAATAATAAATTTCTAAATAACATCGAGAAGAATAAAACAATAGAAAGAATCAATGAAAGCAGGAGTGGGTTCTTCAAGAAAATAAACAAAATAGATAAAGCCCTAGCCAGAATTATCAAGAAAAGAAGAGTCTACACGCACAAACAGAATGAAAAATGAGAAAGGAAAAATCACTATAGATACCACAGAAATACAAACACTTATTAGAGAATACTATGAAAAGTTTTATGTTAAAAAATTGGATAACCTAGAAGAAATGGACAACTTTCTAGAAAAATACAACCTTCCAAGGCTGACCCAGGAAGAAACAGAAAATCTGAACAGACCAATTACCAGCAATGAAATTGAATTGGTAATCAATAACTACCCAAGAACAAAACCGCAGACTGGAGGGCTTCACCACTGAACTTTATCAGACATTTAGAGAAGACATGATAACCATTCTCCTTAAAGTTTTCCAGAAAATAGAAGAGTAGGGAATACTTCCAACTCATTCTATGAAGTCAGCATCACTCTAATACCAAAACCAGGCAAAGACAACACAAAAAAACAAAACTACAGACCAATATCCTTGATGAACATAGAGGCAAAAATACTCAACAAAACATTAGCAACCCAAATCCAAAACTACATCAAGAGGATTATACATCATGATCAAGTGGGATTCATCCCAGGGATGCAAGGATGCTACAACATTCAAAAATCCATCAACATCATCCACTGTGACAATACAAAGATGGACAAAAATCAAATGATCTCCTCCATAGATGCTGAAAAAGCATCTGACAAAATTCAACAACCATTCATGATACAAACTCTCAACAAAATGGGTATAGAGGGCAGTACCTCAATATAACAAAGGCCATATTTAAGGAGGTGACAAACCCACAGCCAACATCACACTTAACAGTGAAAAGCTGAAAGTTTTTCCTCTAAGATCAGGAACAAACAAGGATGCCCACTCTCCCCACTTTTATTCAACATAGTACTGGAGGTCCTAGTCATGGCAATCAGACAACACAAAGAAATAAAAGGCATCCAGATTGCTAAGGAAAAGGTTAAACTGTCATTGTTTGCACATGACATGATATTGTACATAAAAAACCCTAAAGAATCCACTCCAAAGCTTCTAGAACTAATATGTGAATTCAGCAAAGTTGCAGGATACAAAATTAACACACAGAAATCTGTTGCATTCCTATACACTAATGATGAATTAGTAGAAGGAGAAATCCGGAAAATAATTCCATTCACTATTGCATCAAAAAGAATAAACTGCCTAGGAATAAACCTTACCAAGGGAGCAAAAGAGCTATACTTTGAAAACTACAACACTCTCATGAGAGAAATTAAATAAGATACTAATAAATGGAAACACATCCCGTGCTCATGGATAGGAAGAATTAATATTGTCAAAATGGCCATCCTGCTTAAAGCAATCTACAGATTCCATGCAATCCCTATCAAAATACCAATGGCATTCTTCAACGAACTAGAGCAAATTGTTCTCAAATTCATATGGAACCACAAAAGACCCCAAATAGCCAAAGCAATCGATGGAAGAACAAAGCTGGGGGGATTACGCTCCCTGACTTTAAGTTCTACTACAAAGCCACAGTAATTATGACAATTTGCTACTGGCACAAGAACAGACCCATAGATCCATGGAACAGAATAAAGAGTCTAGAAATTAACCCAAGCATATATGGTCAATTAATATACAATAAAGGAGCCATGGATATACAATGGGGAAATGACAGCCTCTTCAACAGCTGGTGTTGGCAAAACTGGACAGCTACATGTAAAAGAATGAAACTGGATTATTGTCTAACTCCAAACACAAAAGTAAACTCAAAATGAATCAATGACCTGAAAGGAAGTCATGAAACCATAAAACTCTTAGAAGAAAACATAGGCAAAATCTCCTGAATATAAACATGAGCAACTTTTTCCTGAACGCATCTCCTCAGGCAAGGGAAACAAAAGCAAAAATGAACAAATGGGACTACATCAAACTAAAAAGCTTCTGTACAGCAAAGGACACCATCAATAGAACAAAAACACATCCTACAGTATGGGAGAATATATTTGTAAATGACATATCCATCAAGGGGTTAACATCCAAAATATACAAAGAACTCACATACCTCAACACCCAAAAAGCAAATAACCTGATTAAAAAATGGGCTGAGGATATGAACAGACAATTCTCCAAAGAAGAAATTCAGAGGCGGAGAAAGACAAGTATCAAATGATTTCACTCATCTGTGGAGTATAAGAACAAAGAAAAAACTGAAGGAACAAAACAGTAGCAGACTCACAGAACCCAAGAATGGACTAACAGTTACCAAAGGGAAAGGGACTGGGGAGGAGGGGTTGGAAGGGAGGGAAGGAGGAAAAGGGGCATTATGATTACTGCACATAATGTAGGGGGTTGGCACGGGAAAGGCAGTATAGCACAGAGAAGACAAGTAGTGACTATAGTATCTTACTACACTGATGGACAGTGACTGTAACGGGACAGGTGGTGAGGACTTGATAATGGGGGGAATCTAGTAACCACAGTGTTGCTCATGTAAGTGTATATTACTGATGCCAAAAATAAAAATAAAAGAAATTCAGATTGTCAGCAGGCACAGGAAAAGATGCTCCACGTCGCTAATTATCAGAGAAATGCAAATTAAAACCACAATAAGATATCACCTCACACCAGTTAGGATGGCCAGCATCCAAAAGACAAACAACAAATGTTGGCGAGATTGTGGAGAAAGGGGAACCCTCCTACACTGCTGGTGGGAATGTAAATTAGTTCAACCACTGTGGAAAACAGTATGCAGTTTCCTCCAAAAACTCAAAATAGAAATACCATTTGACCCAGGAATTCCACTCCTAGGAATTTACCAGAAGAAACAAGATCCCTGATTCAAAAAGACATATGCACCCCTATGTTTACTGCAGCACTATTTACAATAGCCAAGATAAGGAAGCAACCTAGGTGTCCATCAGTAGATGAATGGATAAAGATGTGGTACATATACACAATGGAATACTACTCAGCCACAAGAAGAAAACAAATCCCACCATCTGCAACAACATGGATGGAGCTAGAGGGTATTATGCTCAGTGAATAAGCCAGGCAGAGAAAGACAAGTACCAAATGATTTCCCTCATTTGTGGAGTATAACAATGAAGCCAAACTGAAGGGACAAAACAGCAGCAGACTCACAGACTCTAAGAAAGGACTAGCGGTTACCAAAGGGGAGGGGTAGGAGAGGGTGGATGGGGAGAGCGGGAGAAGAAAATTGAGGGGTATTATGATTAGTACACATGGTGTGTGAGGGGTCACGGCAAGGACAGTGTAGCATAGAGAACACAGGTAGTGACTGTGGCATCTTGCTACACTGATGGTATGGGGGGAGTTGATAATATGGGTGACTGTAGTAAACACAATGCTTTTTATGTGAAACCTTCATAAGAGGGTATATCAATCACACCTGAATTAAAATAATAATAATAATAATAATTACAAAAAGAAAAAAAAGAAAGGCTAAGCAATGCTTTTCAACTCGTGGTTTCTGTCAAGTCAATGATCAATGCTTGGGATGTTACCAAAAAGAACACAGTATCAGTTGCAAAAATATGGTTTTAATTTCTGTTAATTTTAAAGGTCTTTAGACAAAGTATAATAAAAAAAATGAATAAATAAAATCAACACACTGAAGACTGAAATAGGTCACATGCAAATGAGACATAAGGGAGTAGAGGCCAATACAGGAAATGAAAGCATCATTCAAGGAATCATGGGAGTCAGTTTTGGCTGCACTGGGACGTGGAGGGGTGGAGAGAGAGGAGAGAACCATGCAATGGTGGACCTTGAATACTAAACTAAAGAGATTCAGCGCTGGGTCAATAAGGATGTATGGAACTGAGCTTTTGGGCAATTCAACAGGCACCAGGGTACAACAGTGACTAAGAAGAAATTAAGAAGGCAGAAAAAGTTAGTATCACCGAGTAGAAAGGATGTTTTTCTTAAATCTGAAGCCTCATCATTCCATTCTCACTGCACTGCCTGATCATAGACACTCTTGGCCTTTCTCTATTTCCACTCCAGCATCATCTAAGCGGTATCCTTTCTCTGGAACTTCAGAATTACCTTTCTAAAACATAAATGATTACTAGTCACTTCCTGGTTTACAAAGGAAAAAAGAATGGTTCCCTATTAAGACTAAAATAGAATCCAAACTCCTTGCAATGGTTCAAAACACTCTAAAATCTGTATCCTACCCACCTCTCTAGCCTCATGCCCACTGCTTCATTCTCCCTCCCCACATGTCCCACACCACCATAATCAACCATCCCTCTGCACCTTTACACTTGCTTGTTTCTCAGTGGAGTTCTTTCCAGTCATCTTTACCCACAGAACATATCCTTTATCAATTAAGGTCTGTGCATGTATGCCAGTCTTCATAATTCTCAAGGTGAGTTCAGCACAGCTGAAGATCACAGAATATTGGTACAACTATAAAGACATAATCTTCACCTTCAGCTGAGTTTTCAGCACTACTCTTAACACCTGTGTTCTTCTCTATACAATTGTTTATCTTGTCAGCTCCCTCCTTTGCTCTCAACGACTATTTCAAATTTTACTACTCTTCTCAATTCCTCCATTTAACTATTTGGTCCCCCATCTCCCAAGAAATAACCTTGACTCATTCATTACTTACAGAGCAGGCCCTCAGACAGCGACCCCTCACCCGTCCTAATTCTTCTTAGCCCACTCTCTCCGTCTATTATTGAAAAGCCAACACCTCTCATTGTGAATTTATATCCATTCTCCCCTTCTCTTCAGTCCACAAATATGCCAATCTCTCCAAGGCCAAGGTTCTCCCTTTACAGTAGGTCCCCTTCAAACTGTTAACCCATCTCTTGCTTTCCCTTCTGATGCTCTAGTTTAGAGCAGTCTACTCTCTCTCCTCTTCCTCATTTTCCAGTGACAACTAAACCATGTAATCTAGCTCCACCTCCCCAAAACTGCACAACAGCTCTAACAAAATTCCAAAAACTTCACTCCCCTGATTTCGGTGGCCTCACACCCTTCCTGTTCTGACATTTGTCTGTCTTCTTCATGACCTCCTCTTTTCTCACATCTCCTTACTATGGATGCTTCCAAGCACCAGTATTTGGCCCACTACTCTTCTGATGCAATGCTTTCTCTAAATATCACCATGTGCTCTTCTAGAGTTTATATGAAGAGGGCTCCCAAATATTTATTATGAGTCCAAACCACTCTATCATGCTCTAGGTATATTCATATATTCACTGCCTCATGGTCAGTCATCTCCACTTAATGCTACACCAGCACATCAAATACATCATAACCAAAATTTAAATCCTATACCTGCCTGTGCTCTCTACTTTAAATGGAGACACCCTTAGAGCCATCCCAGGAGTCATCCTTGACTGGTCCCTCTTCTCCCCACATTCAATCAGTTATCAAGCCCTGATTATTTTTATCACCTAAAATTTTCCCAGTCTATCCCAACCTCTTATGCCTTGCCACAGTTCAGTTCTTCCAGTCTATTAGTAATTCCAACAGACTCCTAACTGGTCTATTCTAGACTTAGTCTTCTCCAATTTTTCCTCTATAAAACTGCCTAAGTGATTTCAAAAGAAAAATATGGTTCTGTCACTTCCTTAAAACTCTTCAATAAATTTTACTTCCAAGCTGCTGGGCATTCACAGTTTTGCGTTGTCTGGCCCCTATCACCTCTCCTGTTCCTCTTGTTTCTCTCTGCTAACATATTTCGTAATCCGGTAATAATGAATGGCTTGCAATTCTAATTTACTTCTCTCTCTCCTTGCCCGGCTATCCTCATTCTTTACAGTTTAGGTGTTAGACCCTCGTTGAAGCCACCTTAAAGGCCAACATCCCCGACCCCTCAGGTGGATTAGGTTCCCCTTACTGCTCTCGTATTTCCCGGCGCATCTCCCTGTCACCGCACTTACCAAGGTTCTTTCATAATGCTACGTCCATGCCTCTGCTCACCCCTTAGCCTTAACACTAAGCACCTTGAAAACATAAACTTGTCTTTGTCGTCGTTATATTCCCAGTGTCCAGCACATGCAACTACACGTACTCTGTAAATGTTTCTTAAATGAATAAATCAATTTCCCAACGTCTCCATCATCTAACCCCTACCACCCTCCCCCACGGAGTTTGACCCGCATATCTGACACTGAAGACACTGCACTGAGCGGCTGTCTATACTCCGCGAGACGAAGAGCTCCTTCCTGGAGGAAGAGAACTGGTCGTACTCACCCGCTTAACTCAGAACCGGGCAGAAGAACAAAGAAAAAGGCTTAGCAAGGCTGCGAGCCGGTCCCTAACTTCTCTCTCACACACCCTCCGCGGAGCTCGTCCCTGTCCCAGGCGCGGCGGAACCGGAGATGCGCGCTGTCCTAGACCAGCGCACACCCCGGACGCCCGCGCGCTCAGGTGCCCCGACCGCCTCCACCCGCACACCAACCCGTACCGCGCCGCCCACTGCCATCCGAAGCGGGGGAGGGCGCCGCGGGCTCACCGGCAGGCGGAACTCCAGGTGCTCCTGAGCCATGAGCAGCAGGTACCTGTTCAGGACGCACGGCAGCGCCATTGCAGCAGGCCACGGTGCGCCTGCGTGGCGGGCGCGGTGTCCCACCTTTTCGCCCCCTGACAGAACCGTTTCCGCTGAGGCGGAGCCTGAAGGGCCGGAAACAGAGGGTAGGGAGGCGCGGTCCCGGAGCTCCTCGATCGGAAGCATAGACGGTGGCCGCTGTGGTATCCCAGCTCCGCTGCGACTCGGTTACAGGCTGAGGTTCCGTCGGGAGCGGGTTGCGATGAAACAGTGTAGTTCCCTTCGGTCTTCTCACCCGAAAGTATTTCCGACTTTCTCTACAACTCCTCAAATCCTAGTTCTTCAAAACTAGTCTGAAATCTCACCTTTACTGTGAAAAAGGAATTTCTCTGACCTTTGCCAGGCTTTGGTAACTGATTTACTGGACCTCTCATTTAACGTTTAGTATACCTTTTGTTTTTTTGCAATATGTAAGTCCAGGGAGAGGAATTTCCGGGGCAGAATACCTCTAAAAACCGAAATCAGTCAAAGAGAGAAATAAAGTTTAAAATCCGTTTATTGCTTACAAGCTGCAGTCCGGGGCCTTCTCTCTTTCCTGCTCCAGCAGAAGTGAAACAGGCCCTCCCCTCACCTCTCAGGTACTGATAAGCCCTCCATCGCCCAGGTAATTACCCATTGATATGGAGGTGAACTTCTCGCCACCCCTGAGGAATGATGCAAATGCACTAAAGCCATACCTCTTTCCACCTCTGAACGCCTATTGATGAGCAGATATGCAGATGTACTAAAGCCAGGCGAGATATTCTGAAAATATTATAATTTTACCCACAAAATAACTTTTCAGGGACTGCATGCTTAATAATCCAATTAAAATAAGCACTTGAGGACCTAGATCATCTCTTTACAGCTGATTGTATACCTCACAGAAAACAAAACATTCTCAAAGTGCTCAGTAATTATTACAGTGTGATTAGATTCACAACGACCAGTCACAGCCAACTGTATATTAAAACAGAAGTTGCTTTTTAACTATTCACACTGGCACAGACTTCATAGTAGCACATAAAATAGCATATTCATAAATTTTAATAATTTGCATATTCTATGTATATATGTTGTTTTTGAGAGTACTGAATCTTTTGCTTTAAGAGCTATTTCTTTTTCCTCCTGCCCTAATGTTGCAAATAGTACATAACAGTACTAATCTTACATATTCTGAGCATCATGTGCTAGGAACCTTGTTGATGCTTAGTTGTGGTTAACAAGTTGGGTTGTGGTGTCAAGTCTTAGGTTCAAATCTCAGTTCCACTCCTCACCATCTAAGTGCTCTTAAGTGAATTTCTCAGCCTCCCTGAGCCACAGTTTTATCTAAATGGAACAGTATTGCCTCCCTCAAGATACTGTTGTGATTAAGTGGAAAAATGTATAAAGTGTTTAATATGTGGCATGTTGTATGGGGCCAATGAGTGGTATCTAAGGAGATTTTTCTTAAAGAGAATGAGAATTCCTCTTTAACAAGCAAATTGCCTTTGTTAGGAAAATGTCTTGAGAGGTCCCCTTGAGGTGAGTCTCTCAGGAGCATAGATGTCTCTTGGCCCCAAGGCTTCAAAGAATAGGATAAGATACTCTATGAGACAAAAAGACGTTGTTTACACTTTGAGAAGAGGGGCCAAGGTGGGACAGAGAACTACGGAAATGTTAGGGGAATGGTGTGCAGTTCTTGATATGCCCCAGCCCCAAAACTTGTCATAATTAGCAAACACAAAGAATACTGATGGAGCAACATTTTAGGGATGTTACAGAGTTGCTGATTTTCATGCCTAGATTAATATGAAGCTGTGCAGAGACACCAAATGAGAATACAGGGCCTAGGAGAACCCAGATGGTTTCAAATTTCACTGATTGTTCACATGAGATCCTTTGAGCAAAGGTTTATAACTAAATCCCATTAATTCTCTACTCCATAAATGAGCAGGAAAGAATCTACATCATGAATCTCAAACTGTTGGATATATGGTCAGTGAAAGTAGAAATTGACCCTGCACAAACCAACAGGGATAGTGTGGTGTTCGTCTTGAGATCAGTTAAAGTGTCTTTGGGGGACTCACGGGCAGACCTGTTCAGTGTTTTCAAGCTTAACTAGATAGTTAAGGGGCAGCAGGAAAATAAGGGCTTTGGAAATTGGTGTTCAAACGACCATTGGAGACTTTTTTTTACACTGGAAGGGGCAAGGAAGTTCATAGTCTGTCTTCAGGGAACTGATCCAAAGCTCCATTGGTGCTTCATTACCAGAGAAGACCCCTCAGAGACTGGCCACTCCTGTGACATTACTAGTGTGCATCATTGGAGCATCTGGGATAGGCTGCCGATTTTTTAAAAACCGGAGGCATTCTGAGAATATGTCGGTCTTGCCTGAGAGTTTCAGCCCCAGGCAAATTCACTCTGGATTCAGTGAGACCGAAAAGTGACAACAAAACGTTTTGGGGGTAAAAAAATGTTTTAGACCAAGCTTTATTCTCATGGTAGCAGGTTGAATGCTAAAGTCACATCTGCCTTTGGGGCAGTCTGTATGCAGCAAACTGATATGTGCCTCTGGACCTCTCCACCACTGCAGCAGTGGGTGAGAAGACCAGGGTCAGGTGAGAATCCTGGCCATGGAACTTCGATTTTCTCTACAAAGCCTCAGAGAAGGGAGGACAAGGAATTGGAAAGGAGAATATTAAATTATGTTTATAACAGGCCACTACAGTGTTGAGAGAAGTAGGACAGAGTCAGGAAGAAAGGAAATGAAGAGGGTTAACAGGTCCCAGTAGCAGAGGTCATGTGTAATGTTAAAACTGCCCATACATCTGTCTCAGGCTGAGTAACACTTGAAAACGGTTTGGGTGTCACAAAGAACCATAGGAATTTGTGCATTAATGAGAGGTAGAAAAGTTCTCTTGATATGTATTAAGACTAGAAGACTTTTGCAATGATAAATTAAAAAAACAAGGGGCTTTTAAATAGTTTGGAAATACAGTTTTATTCGAGCAAGTTATATAAGAAATATGGAAACTTCACTATAGTGGAGCATTCATGAACAACTTGTGATTTCATGAGTTGTCAGAAGGGTCTCCAGTATCTTCAGTCTTAATGAAGATAATTCAGGAAGAGGCAAGAGAACTAACTCTGGGTGCTCTCAGGGAGCAAAACTGAGCAAGTTGGGACTCAGAGGTACCAGTTCAAATTTAAGCAGCTGCAGTTGATGTAAGTATGACTCAGCTCCTTGAGGTCATATTTACAAGCAAGATCTCCAGAAGTGGAGAAAAGTAGATAATCTCCACTGGTCAAAATATGCTCCAGAACAAACCTGAAGCCTTAATAGTGAACTAGGCCTACTTATTTGCTACCCAGAAAAAATATGAAGAAAAATGGGCTGGGACTCAACTTTCTCTCTGTCATACTTAAACTCTGATGCTGCCATAATTCAAATCAAAAGCCATACATTTCCAGGCAGATGTTAAGATGTCAGCCTAATTGAGCTAGGCAAGAGGAGAACAACTCTCCCCATATGTGAGCAACTAAAATAGAGATAGTTTTCCAAAAGGAGCCTGTGGGGAGAATGGAAGTTCCTACGGCCAGGATCCTCACCTGACCCTAAACTACTTGATATAATTGACCTACAGCTAGGCTACTGCTTCCACACTGTTAGACAGTAAGCTGTTATTGACTGAGTCACTGTATAAAGAGCTCTACCCAGTGCTTGGGTGGAGGCAGAGATGCGGAGGATTACAAACCTGCAGACTGTTGGATGTGGACATGATTCTAGTGCTCAGACTTATCACAGGGAGAATAAAGCCAGGTATAAACACTTTTACCCCAAGAATGTTCCATTGTCATTCCTTAGTCGCACTGAATCTGTGGTGAGCTTGCAAAGGGCTGAAACCCTCAGGCAAGAGAGCCTAATCTAGAGCCTTCCAAAATTAGGGGTACCTTTCATCTTTAGGCCAGATCTTGATTTGGTTATTGTTTCTGCAATGAGATCAAGACTAATATACAAAAAAGGTCTGGCTTTACTTTTACTCAACTCCAAACGCAAGGCCAAGCAAACCTGAATATCATCCACAGAGCTCCAGGCTTCAGCTTTGTAGCTTGGCAGGTCTTTGAATGTGACCCATTTATTACTTCTCTTGGGCAGAACTAATGAGCCAGAGCAGTTCACAGAGCAGTTGCCTCACTTGAACCAGATCTTTGTCCTTCTCGCTTTGCTTCTCTCCCTTCCTTTCCTTCCTAAAATATAAGAAGTAAACATAATTCCTAAACAAAGACAGCCTTTGGCAATTCATTTGCAGATATTATCAGTCTCAAAGTAGTTGTGCATCTTACCTTCTAGGAAAGGACAAAAGATTCTTAGTTAGGTACATTTCCCAGTAATCACCATCTCTTGATACCATTTGCTTCCCATAGTAGAAAAACTATTATAAATAAATGAATATATATATATATATATATATATATATGTATATATATATATATATATGACAGATAGTCTCATGATTCCACGAAAGGGGTTTTTCTGAGCATGTACTGTAACAAGCCCAAAAAGGAGTTTTACTTGATGTGGATAAAATGAGAGTTCCTGTGGCCAGGATTCTCACCTGGCCCTGGTTGACTAGCTCACTGCACACCTGTGGGCAGGACATAGCTGTTGACTCTCTATAAAAAGCTCCGCCCAGTGCTCTGGGCATGACATGGTGGCAGGGCTACAAGGCTGCAGGAGAGCAGAGCAGAGGTTGGAGTGGTGGCAGTGCTGAGGACAGAGGCCCAGAGGATGGCTGTGTGGGACGATGCCCAGAGGACAGCTGTGCAGGCAGAGAGGCCCAGAGGATGGTTGTGCAGGACGGCTGTGCAGACAGAGGGGCCCAGAGGCAGAGACTGGCTTACTGCATGCAGACTCACTCTGAGTGAATTGGATTTTAGTGACTGACCTGCCACTGTGAGAATAAAGTTGGGTATAATCCCTTCACCCCAAGAACATTTTGCTGTCATTTTCTTTGGTCACACTGAATCCATAGCGAACTTGCCCCAGGCTGAAACCCCTTGGCAAGACAATTGGCAAAAATTGGCAGGGTTCATTGTTGACCAGGGAAAAAGACAGGCTGCCTTTATGGGAGAGATGCTTCAGTGGGCTGCCCCTGTGATGAGGAGACAGTGGATCATCCTCAATGGGTATGTGGTCTGAGGTGACTTGCGTCCTAGAGGACTGAGCCCCACCCCAGGACTGAAGGCAAGTGGAGGTGACATCTGAGGCTCTAGGGGTGGTCCTTGGTATAGTAAGCAGATCCTTTGAGAAGCAGAGTGCCCGTGAGGCAGTGGGGACTGTGGGTTGGCTGCCTCTCAGTCTTAAAAAGGTCTACAGAGGAGACCCAAGAAATGGTGGCATGAGAACACAAGCTGCAAACATCTGTGGATTCCCCAAGGAAGGAGATGGCATTGATGCGGAAGGAGGCAGCAAGAGAGCTTGCCATTGGCAAGACACTCAATTCCACAGGGCATGTTAAACTTGGCTGCACATTGGAGTTTTTAAAAATATGAGGCCTGAAATCTATCCCCAGTGTCTTGCCAATGGGTTTCAGCCCCAGGCAAGTTCACTATGGATTCAGTGTGACCAAAGAAATTGACAGCAAAACGTCTTGGGGTGAAAGGGATATACCCAACTTTATTTCCAGGTGGCAGGTCAGTCACTAAAATCCCGTTCACTCAGAGCAAGTCTGCATGCAGCAAGCTCGTCTCTCCCCTTGCCTCTGGGCCCCTCTGTCTGCATAGCTGTCCTCTGGGCCTCTCTGCACAGTTGTCCCACACAGCCATCCTCTGGGCCTCTGTCCTCAGCACTGCCTCCAGCCTCTGCTCTGTGCTCCTGCAGCCTTGCAGCCCTGCCACTGTGTTGCACCCAGAGCACTGGGCAGAGCTCTTTATATGGAGTCAACAGCCATGTATTGCCCACAGGTGGGCAGTGAACTAGTCAACCAGGGCCAGGTGAGAATCCTGGCCACAGGAACTCTCATTTTATCCACACCCAGGAATTCACATCTAGTTTGCCTGGGGTGCAACTGGAACATAGACTTTTTTAAAAGCTCTTTGGTTGTTAATTTTAATGACCACCAGCAATATCATTATCATCAGAAACATTTAGAAATGCAAAATCCTGCCCTAACTGCTGAATTAGAAACTCAGGGTGAGGCCCAGCAATCTGTTTTAAACAAGCCTACAGGGTGGCACACTGAGGTATGGGAATCTCTGCTTGGGAGAGATGGGGATGTATAGATGGGCTTTGAGCCCCAGGTACCACAGATAAATAGCATGTTTTGCCTTTTTGTTACTCACCTTTGGAGAGAGAATTTATGTGATAAATTTGCAAAATACTGTAAATATTTTTCTCAGTTGTAACAAGAAGGAAATACTCTTTTCTTAAGCTAGATTGAGAATCTTGAGAGAATCTCCTTAGCTCAAAAAATATGTAGAACAGCCTGTTTGAGTTAGGTAATTTCCTGTGGGCCAGACATGTTGGCTAGAACTAAGGCGTCAGAGAAAGTTTTAAAAATTCTAATGCTAAAAGAAAAGAAATGTATTCCAAAGGCAAGGGAAAGAGAAGAAGAGGGAAAGAGAATTAGCAAGATGGCAGAAACTAGATGACACTCTGCAGTTGCCCTGCAAAAGCTTGGTTATTCAATGCTTGAAACACTTGCTGTGGGTGGATTCTTTAGAAACCCGAAGAGGCTTTGCACCTGGGTTATGCTGGTCATGGACACTGCCATGAAGACCACAGAGATCCAACTGACATCCAGGTCATACTCTTGAGTTTTGGAAAGTTGCCTGAAAAAAAGGGTTATCATGGACTCAAATCAAAATTTGGCTTGTTATGGTAGCATTTTAAGGGACTCAGAGATTAAAATACAGTATTTACTGACCAGTAATATGAATCTCACTGGATAAGGCAATGAGGATACAACAATAAATAAAAAATTAGATTCCCCAGCTTGAAAAAAAAGTCAATATTCAGTGGCAAGAGATACCCCATTATTTCCTGGCTACATGTGTCAGGTCTATGCTAGGAAAATAAATGGACCAAAGCTGAAGAAACAGTTCATACTGCTGTGGTTGGAGATGGGAAGTATCAGGGAATACTTCCCATAAGAGGTAACATTTTAATATAGCCTTTAAAAGTGAACAGATTTTCAATTACAACCCTTAAATAGAATTCGTGCCTCATATCGAATTTACCGAGTATCATAATTCTTCCAAGTGGTAAAGTTACCTCAAGACAAATGCTGGGCATAAAAGCCACAGGGCATAAATCTGCAAAGAAGTAAAAAGCTAACCTTTTCAAACAATATTGCCTCTCTCTCACTTACCAACTTTACATTTCCCTGTATGGCCCCGGAAGATGACTGGTTAGCCAGAGACGGGTAAGATTCCTCAAGGGAGGAACAACCTAAGACAGGCACAGTCACAGGGGGGCCATCAGGTGAGAAATTGGGGATCAATAGAGGTGAGGCTTAGAACCTCACCCCCCTGTTTTGAGAGAAATCTTCTGCATCTGTGGATGTTTTGTTGCCCTTATCTAGCTTGGATTAATACTTAGTCTATAGGCACACACCTGATCATCTACATTTGCTTTCTTACAGCACTAAACTATGTTTTCTACCTTTATCTTGCATCTACCTACCACTTCAGCATTTTATTAAAAAAATAATAATAATAATAGTAAGGGAGAAATGTGGGATTCACATATAAATCAAGTATAAAAATCAAACGAATATTCATATTTGACCTGATTGTTTATAGTTCATAATGTGTGATCAAAACCAAAAGTTTCTGTGATGACTGCCCTTGCACTGTTCACCATGCAGGAACTTATTCACTATGTAAGAATTTGTTCACCATGTAAGAACTTGTTCGTTATGCTTCAGAAGATCGGAGACTGATGAGAATTAGGCTTGGAGTGGATTAATGATTGTGCATTGAGTCCCCTATACAGAATTTTATTGTTGTTAACAACCATTTGATCAATAAATATGAGAGATGCCCTCTCAAAAAAAAAAAGTGAACAGATTTTCAAAGGTGTGCTCAGTTTTCTTGGGATGGAAAAAATGGCTGGTACATGGGATACAAATATAGGCGATAAAGCTGAAATGGCTGATGAATCATTTTGAGGGTAAACAGGTTTTCATAAGCAAAAACATTGCATGATCAAGTCAGTAATTTAGAAAGAAATCTCATGGAAGCTGTGTTAGAAAGGAAGCAACTGGATACATGGAGCCCAGCCAAGCGATTCTAGCAATATTCAAGGCGAGAGAGGATGAGTGTAATTAGGCAAAGACACTGGGCACTGAGAGGAATGGATTGGTTTTTAAGTCCCCTCAAGGAAACATCTTGCCAGAACTTTTTGTGTCTCTGAAGACAAAGTATTTGGGAACTGTGGGCCTGAGAAAACACTCAGACATGCATGTTACATTTATTGATGTACAAATGTGTTGAGAAATGTGTAGGGTGGGCAAGGACAGAAGCAGGAAGATAGTGTGGAGGCTAACTGTAATAATCTAGACAAGAAAGGATGAGAACTTGGCCAAGATGACAACTATAGAAGTGGTGAGAAGTGGTCAAATTCTGAATATATTCTGAAGGTACTGCTGAGATGGCTAGCTAATGGGTTAGATGTGAAGTGTGAGAGAGGAATCACGGATAACTGCAATATTTTTGGCCTGAGCAATTTAAAGATTGCAGTTGCCATTAACAAAGATGAGGAAAACTGAGGAATGTGTAGGGGAGGGGGAACATTTTAAGCCTGAGGTGCCTGTTTTATATCAGTAGAAAATATGTTTACCTGAAAAATATTTGACTTAGCAGTTGGTTTAATAAATGGATGATTATTGACTGTGGATCCATTTCTACCTATGTGGCTTTAAATACCTATGTGGGATTAGCAATTTTAATTAAGATTATTTAAACTTAGTTAAAAGTTAAAAAAAAACAGAATCAGAGATCTGTTTTTTCTGTTTATATTGCTGACTAAAGCTGATTCTTAAATAGATGAGCCAACAGGTATCAGCTTCATTTTAATGAACTGGAGTTGTGAACACTCAATTAAAGTGTGGGCATCAAATTTTGTAGATGACTATTTGACATCTAAATCTAGAATTGTATGAGATTTGTAATAATAAAGCTTTGCTCTTGACTTTGGATTCTTATATAAAAAAAGAAGTATGTCTAAATCTCTGCCAGTGAACTTTTCATTAGGATCAACCAATTTATACAGCAAATTTCTTTCAACCTGTCTTTAGTACTATTAAAAAAGCTCAAATGACCAAGTGGCCTTATCCCAGGTTTGCAAGGCTGGTTCAAAAATTAATTAATGTAATCCATCACATCAATAAGTAAAAAGGAAAATCACAAAATCATATCAAAATATGCAGAAAAAACATTTAACAAAATCTAATATCCATTTATGATTAAAATTCTCAGTTAACTAAGAAGAGAGGGGAACTTCTTCAACTTTGATGAAGGATTTCTGCAAGAAAAACCTGTAGCCAACATCACACCCAATGGTGAGAAACTCAAAGCTTTCCCACTAAGATCAGGTACAAAGTAGGGACGTCCTCTCTCATCGCTCCTTTTTAACATATTGGGAGGTTTTGCTAATGTAATAAGATGATAAAAGGAAACAAAAGGTATACGTATTGGGAAGAAAGACATAAAACTTTGTTCACAGATAACATAATTGTCTAGAGAGAAAATCCAAAAGAATCAATTTAAAAAAATCCTGAAACTAATAAGCAATTTTAGCAAGGTTACAGGATATGAAGTTAATATGCAAAAGCCAATTTGCCTTCCTGTATACCAGCAATGTGTAAGTGGAACTTGAGATTAAAAAATAAAAGCACAAGATAATTTACATTAGCACCCCCAAAAGTAAAATGTTTAGGTATCAATCTAACAAAATAGATGCAAGATCTATAAAAGGAAAACTATAAAATTCTGATTAAAAAAATCAAAGAAGAACTAAACAAAGGGAGAGATATTCTATGTCCATTGATAGGAAGACTCGATATTATTAGATGTCTGTTCTCTCCAACTTGATCTATAAATTAAATGCAATACCAATCAAAATCAGAGCAAGTAGATATCAACAAATTGATCTAGTTTAGAGAAGAAAAAGGCCCAGAATAGCCAACACAATATTGAATGAGAATAATAATAATAATAATGTAGAACTGACACTACCCAACTTCCAGACTTATTATAATGCTTACATTAATCAAGACAGTGGTATTGATTTTAACAAAAAGATCAATGGAACAGAACAGAGAGCCCAGCAGTAGACCCAAGTAAATATGGTGAATTGATCTTTGGAAAAGGAGCAAAGACAATAAAA
The DNA here is from genome assembly GCF_040802235.1 of Manis javanica. Classification (NCBI taxonomy): domain Eukaryota; kingdom Metazoa; phylum Chordata; class Mammalia; order Pholidota; family Manidae; genus Manis; species Manis javanica. Next base: position 46,210,628 of record NC_133168.1, on the reverse strand, counting down.
TGGAGTAAAGAGTCTTTTAAACAAATGGTGCTCGCATACTGGATACCCACACGCGAAAAAATGAATTTCAGCATGGATCTTACAATCTTTACAAAAATTAATTCAAAATGGACCATAGACCTAAATATAAAATGCAAAACTATAAAACTCCTAGACGATAACAGGAGAAAACCTAGATGACTTTGGGCATAGCAATAACTTTTTAGCTATAAAACCAAAGGCATGATCTGTGAAAAGACATAACTGGTAAGATGATGACTTCACTAAAATTTAAAATTACTGCTCTGTGAAAGATAATGTCAAGGGAATGAGAAGACAAGTCATAAACTAGGAGAAAATATTTGCAAAACACAAATCTGATAATAATCCAAAATACAAAAATAAAAAATCTTAAAACTCAGCAACAGGAATACAAACAACTCGATTAAAAAAATGGGTCAAAAACCTTAAGATACACCTCACTAAAGAAGAAATACAGAGGTAAATAAGCATATGAAAACATGCTCCATATCATATGGCATCAGGGAAATGCAAACTAAAACAGCAATGAGATACCACTACAATTATTAGATTGGCCAAAATCCCATATACTGACTATACCAAATTCTGGTAAGGATGTGGAGCAAAAGGAATTCTCATTCATTGTTGGTGGGAATGCAAAAATGGTACAACCACTTCGGAAGATGATTTGGCATATACTTGCCATATAATCTAAACATACTTACCATTTAATCCAGCAATCATGTTCCTTCATATTTATCCAAAGAAGCTGAAAATTTATATACACACAAAAAACTCTATATGGATATTTACGGCACCTTTATTCATAATTGCCAAAACTTGAAAGAAACCAAGATATCCTTCAGCAGGTACATGGATAAACTGTGGTATACATAGACAATGGAATATTATGCAGTGCTAAAAAGAGATGAGCTATCAAGTCATGAAAAAACATGGAGGAAACTTGAATGCATATTACTAGGTGAAAGCAGCCAATCTGAAAAGGTTACATACTGTATGATTACAACTACATGACATTATGGAACAGGAAAAACTGTGCAGACAGCAAAAAGATCAATGGTTGCTAGGGCTTGAAGGAGGAGGGAAAAATGGAGTACAGAGAATTTTGTGGGCTGTGAAAATACCCTGTATGATACTAATGGATACATGTCATTATACATTTGTCCAAACCCATAGAATGTATACCACCAAGAGTGAACCCTAAGATAAACTGGACTTTGGGTGATTATGATGCATTAATAATGTAGGTTCATCAATTGTAACAAATGTACCACTCTGGTGGGGAATATTAATAATAAGAGAGTCCCTGCATGTGTGGGGGAAGAGAGTATATGGAAAATTTCTTTATTTTCCTCTCAGTTTTGCATGAGCCTAAAACTGCTTTAAAAAACATCGTCCTTAAAACAAAAAAAGTCCAGAGAGGCAAAATTTGACACAGTACTTTTCCATATTTATTCAGCATTCTTTTAGCTAAGTAAGCACAGTTTGAAATAGCTCATTATTAATAATTTTACAGTTCTGCGATTACAAGCAAATAGGACTACAACATGCTAAATAATGCTCTAGAGACTACTTTAAATATTTTAAGGACAGATTATGAATTAGCTTTGTGCTGAACTAATGTTATAGATAGCTAGAGAGTTACCAAATACTTAAACTACTGAAAAGGCTAAGTAAATTTTAATTGTAGTAATTTGATTGTTAATCTTTACAGGTAAAAGAGAACCACTACTAAAAATGTGAGGTTCCAAGTATTTTCTAAAACAAAGAAGAAAAACTTACTATGATGGGGTATAAGTCTATATAAATTAAATAAATTGGTTAATCACCTTTTTAAGAGGTCATAAGGCATTTGAGAATTCCTTAAATACCTTCCATGTGATCATAATAATATAGTCAGTTACATCTTTCCAAATTCACATAATACATGTTGCACATGTTGAAAAATTCCTTTTCTGAAGTTCGTCATATTTTAACTGATTTTGGAAACTTGTAACTGCTAATCTATATAGGTATAATACCTGCTTCCAAATGCTTCTCTCCACCTCCAATGAATAAAATGGAATTTGGATTTTCATTTCACTTGTAAAGTAAATAATAATGGAAGCAGAACCCAAGGTAAGTACATGTCTCTCAGCATACACCTCCACTGTCTACCTGCCTAACACTGAGTTTTAACACTCAGTGCCACTGCCATCTGCTCTCAAAAGTGTTTCTCTCTCCAGACTCTTCTGTGGACCATTACAGCACTTAACAAGCTAAACAGTAATCACTGGTTTTGTCCTACCCTTGTCTTACTAACTGAAGGCAGACTATCCTTTCTCATTTTTGTATTTTCTGATCCTGGCAGTATCTAGACACATTAAATGGTACACAGTAAATGCTTAGCAAATGTTTGCTGAATGAATAAATAAACAAATGAACTAAACAATTTTGATTGCAGATGTTATAACAAAACATTGTAATAAGTATTTCATTACCTAAAGTTATGTTTAATATTATACAAAAAATATAAAAGAAAACATTATCTCAGCCCATTTCTAATATCCATACTTTAAATTCTTATGTTCATTTATATTAACAAACATAGTACTATTATACACTAGCACAATGCAGGACTAGCTTTCAGTACCTACTCTTTATTCACAATCACTATTGTTAGTGTAGATCAGCATCAAAGGACAATTCCTAAAGAAATATATCATAAAATGATATTTCAATAATATTAACATTGTGATTAAATTAAATTTTCTTATCCAAGTCTCTTCCTACTTTCAAATTAGAACTTTTTAATGATAAAAGCTAGGTCTAACCACTTTTTAATTCTAACTTTCCTTTGTACAATAAGCAAGCAATAAACAACACTTTCTGCTAGTTTTAGTACATTGATACAAACATTTTATTTTTCTTCTCCATTTATGTTCTTACAGGTAAAATTCCATTACAGTGAATTCTCTTGGACTGCCAATTGATTACAATTTCACTGTTAGGATTTATTTTATAGATGCTACATAGTTTTCAGGAACAATTTATTACAAAGGTGCAAGGGTTTAAGATATGAAAACCAGTATCTGAAATTGTGTAAGAAGTGATATATATATATATATAATATATATATATATATTATATATATATATAAATCTCCCCATTAGCAAAATCAGAGATCACTATGTAGTCTGATGGCACTCTTTATTTTGAAATTTTATGTGTAAAATTATAGAACTGTCAAAAAATAATTCATTTCTTTTTCTCCTTCATAGTAAAAAAGCTCCAACAAAGTACTTTCTATGCCAGTGTATTCATAAGTAAATCACTATTATAATTGACTATTGAGAAATGAAACTATTTGAACTTTTCAAAAAAATGCAAAGCCTTTCTTGATTAACAGAATTTGTTTTATTGGGATTTTACCTATAGTATCTTGTGCTCTAGACAAGTAACAAAACAAAGAAGTCAAAGTATTATGTAACCATATTACAGATCTCAGGAAACAGACATTCAGAAAAGATTTAAGGCTGACAGTAATAGCCTCTCATAAAACTCAGCAAACCTTACAATTGTAATTGGACTTCAGAGGGACCAAAATATTGGTTTATGTTGAGCCAAGAGTAGGAAAATCTTCCACTGTTGACATTTTCATGTTCTTAGTTTTTCAATCAAACAATCAGCCTATAATTAAAAAAAACACACATTAAAAAAATTCTAGTTACCATAGCTTATATGAAATAATTCTAATGGCTAAATCCCTATTGTGATTTAATCTAATTCTAATCATAAATCCCTATTATGATTAGCCATAGCATAACAGCTGGATACTACATATTCTGCTCCTAAAAATATCTTACAGAAAAAAATCTCTCAATGAAATAGTTTTATAAACTATAGTAAAAGTATTCAATACTGTATACAAATGCAGATTTTCATCCACATTGCATATTCATTAAACAGTTTCAATAAGGAAAGAAAAATAAATATAATAGTAAAATTTTAAAAAGTAAACTAGACATGGAGGAGTCTTAGATGCATATTACTAAGAGAAAGAAGCCAATCTAAAAAGGCTACATACTGTATTATTCCAACTATATGACATTCTAGAAAAGGCATAACTGTAGACATTAAAAAGATCAGTGATTATCAGGGATTAACGGAGAGGGAGAGATGAATAGGCAGAGTACAGAAGATTTTTACAGCAGTAAAGCTATTCTGTATGATACTACAGGTATTATGGTAGATACATATTATACATTTGTCCAAACCCACTGAATGTACAACATGAACCCTAATGCAAACTATGGACACTGGGTGATAATGACGTGTCAATATAGTTTCATGGCTTATAACAAACATTCACTGTGGTGTTGTAGGATGTTGGTAGTAGGGAAGATTATAAGTATATGCAGACAGAGGGCACATGGGAACTCTGTACTTTCTGCTCAATTTTGCTATGAACCTAAAACTGCTCTAAAACATAATCTAAGAAAATAAAAAACTGAAATCTTATTATATAATTTCAGAGACATTTCTCAATTATTTTATATATCTGGGACATTATATAAGAGATTTTGAAATAAACTTTGTCTTTATCTTGATTTTTTTTTCAAAGTCTCATAATATATACTGATGGATTTAAGAGTTCAGATTCCCAGGATGAACCATTAACAGATCTTATAATTTTGTTCATTCAGTTTTTTCCTAACTAAAAAGTCATGTAAGGAAATAGTTAAAAACATCACAAAAATGCATTTTAATAATTTTTATTATGAAAGCATACATCATGTAAAAAACATATACAAATTTTAAAAATCCCTTTTTTATCACACTGGTTTTTTAAAGAGCCCACACCATCTGTCCTGCAGAATGTCCCACTTTTTTATTTAAGTATATATACACACATAAATATCTTAAGCATATGTTTTAATTAAATAGAATCATCTGGATAAGTTTAGAGAGAGATGTTTGAAATATGAAGTTTCTAGAAATCATATGCTTTTTAATTTCTTGTGTACTATGGCTATAACAATATGCACTAACTAGTGGTAATTATTTAATTATTTAATTTGTATTTTGATGATTATTCAGATACAGCAACTACAGGTCACCTTATCACTATGGATACATAAAATAAGAGACTGGTAAGATAATAGTCAAGTGGCCCTGGAAGGACAGAGTTGCTTTATAACCAAGGCTTGATTGTCAGACCACAGGCCTGTCAGACAGATCATCAGCTGAATTCCATCTTACTTTTGCCCTAGCAAAATAGAATTCTGCAACTTTTTAGGCTCAAATCTTCAACTTCAGACCTAGAAGTTGATATTAGTACTGGAGCCCTTTTCTAAGGAATTTAAAGGGACTATAAAAAATTATAAAAACTCAATTTCTATAATGATTATTGATGATGATGATAGAGGCAGCAGTTAACATTTACTGAGCACTTACTATTTGCAAGGTACAATGTCAAGTGCTTTACATGTAAATTATTTTATTAATCCTTCTATCAACCCTAGATGTAGGCTTTATTACCTATATGCAGATTATAGATAAAGAACTTGGGCCTTAAAAAATTTAAGTAACTTGCACATGGTCCCTCAAGTAACTAATGTAGCCAGAATATAATCCAGATTTGACTCTGGATTCCGAACTACTAATGCCACAGTTTTTCATCATTATCCTCTACCTGCAATGGAGAGACTCAGTCATGGCTTGTTTTTCTACAGATCTAATGATCTGGGAAATCCCCCAAATTAAAACTATTATGTTGGATATGTACAAGCAGTATGTTAAAACAGATGATCAAGCCTATGAGAGTTCTTAAGTGCCTACTGTTCCCAAGAAGAGAAAGACAACAAAAAAGACAATTATTTTAAATATTTTTGAACACTGCTAGTATAACAGTGACACTTACTGTGATAAACCAATAGGAATTCACTCTATAAACTAACTTTGATAAGAAGCCAAGCTCATCGACTGGTGCCAGAACATGAAGGTGTAAGTGGGAAATGGAACAGAACGGTGGCATATGGAAACCCATTCTAAAACAGAAAGGTAAAAGGTAATTGGCAAATCAGTTCTACAATGGCTTACAGCTGTTTTTTCTTGTTAAGACACATAAATATTAAAGATATCTAAAATAGGTTTCCTAGAGCAATCACATTATCACTCAAACATCTCTTAGTAATGACTGTTTTTCTTTATACACTTAAGAGTATCCACACAGTTCTTTGCATGGCGAAGTTCACAGAAACAAAAACTCATCATCAAGGAAGGCTTTAGCTGTGTATTATGCTTCAGAATACCGTTATGAACTCTTGAGTTGGCTTTATGTCTTAGCACTTTAGTCCATATCACACTAAGCTTTAATTCTCTTTATTTAGATGTCTCTGCAATGATTCTTTAAAAAAAAATTACAGGACACAAATAGAAATAGGGTTCTTTTATTCCAAGAAATAGCCAGTAGACAGCATGCTTTCTCCTTTAGTGTAAAGTGGTCATCTTATCAACCCATATTTCTGTTGTGAGATTAATTATATCATCATTACAGAAACTATCATTTTTCTTGTTTAAAACAATAGTGAAAGTTAGATGATAATTATTCATAATTATTTGCCTCATAAAACATTTGTAAAATAATTCCTTTGATTAGTAAAACAAAAAAATTTAATAGATTTAGCCTCTTAAAAATCAGTTACAAACTGATGTTTGTAAAATGTTCATTCTTCTAATGAGCACTCCAGTGACTGGGAAGGGAAGGTACTGCTTTGGGCCAAAGAGTCAAAAATACCATCTGCTCCTCTGAACAGTGCTTAATGCTTTTCAGAAGATTTTCATACACACAGTCTCACTTGAGCTAGAGGTAGGCAGAGCAGATAGTTTCTTGGAGCGGTTAAACAATTTAGCTAAAGTAACACAGCCAGAACAACCACAGGACACAGTAAGTAGCATGGATAGCATTAGAATTAAGGTCTCTGAATTCCAGTTCAGAGGTGTTAGAAGTAATCTCCATTATACCTGCCTTGGTAATGCTTTGGTCACACAAGGCAAAGCCAGAAATCTTTACAAAACAAAAGACTATTTAGATTGATTAAAACAATTGCCAAATTGAACATTACTTTTTCTCAAACTTTGGCAAATGCCACAGTTCAGTTCAGCAGGCAATGAATTCAAGTTGATTTTATGCTAAATGTATAATAATATATTTCTGAATTATACAAAATGAGTATTTACTAAGAATATTCAATTTACACACAATTTTATAAGAATGCATATATTGAACACAGAAGGTGACTTGTAGCTATTTTACTTAACCGCTGTTGAATACACATGTCCATCCAAAATACAAGTGGTGATTATTAGATGTTGAGACATGAGAGGTAGAAGTTTTGATATTAAATTTAACCTACTAATGAAGTATGCTCACTCAGGAAAACTGCACTTAAAACCATGAACTTAGCCACCTCTGCTTTCATTTCTCCATGAGGAAATTACATTTCAGAAAAACCAATTGCATATATGATCTCTACTGGGAAGTAATCATACCTTACATTTTTGAAGTCAGTGAAATTATTCCTTTCAAGAATGGTTTTTCCAACAGCTACCATGTTCTCAACTAGAAAACAGGAAAGAAACATTACATTATAGGAGACATTAGGTTCATTAAATTATTATTAATTTTAACTTTTAGGGTCCTAGTCAAAAGTCTTATCAAATGCTTAAATACAAGAGATATTCAATGGCTCTAAGTTATTGAGAAGTTTTCTTATCAGCAACTGAAATGAAGCTGCAGTTTGTCACAAAATATTACACATAGGCTGGCTTTCAACAACTATTGACGGGTATTTTCAAGTGAGTATTTAGAACATCTCTTCCCTTCTGAGGTATAGTTCTAATCACAAAGAGACCAAACTGTTTGAATTAAGAAGAAAAACAGGACAGTTTTTAATTTGTCTTTGAGCCCTAATTAGGGATATGAAATGCTCTCCTGTCAGCTTAGTCTTGACCAGCCAAATGTTTCTGTAATTATTTTGGCTTCCGCACTCTATCTGCCTTACCATCTTTATTTTCTCAGTGCTTTATGGCCTTCAGATGGGAATATGCTTCCTCACTAGGAAAATTTTGGTAACCTGGGATCTTCAAAGCACAAGGCCAAACTTTAGACTTCTTTTGTTTCTGAATGGTGTAATCAAACATTTGAAAGGGGAAGAAGTGAGAGACTCCACAGAGAATAATGGTTCTTATAATAAGGCTTATAGTTCTTACATAAAGTAGTTGCTAATGTTTACTTCTTTAAGTCAGACTTGAGCCTGGAGGCTGCCAGACTTCCATGATAAGGCTAGTAATATGTCAAAAAAAAAAAGATTCAAAAGCTCAAGTTAATTCAAGTTAGACTATATCTTGTATTTTACTCCCAAGATATGAAACATGGGGTAAATGCAAAAGACAGTTTTTGCTTTTAGTTTTTTAAAAAATAGTTTTCAACAGATACAATTGTTTAAATTATTTTAACAGTATTGTTAGGCAGAAAGACAGATATGGGCAGGATGAAAGGAGGGTGAGGGCCACCAAGAACTCAGGGAGTTAATCACATTAAACCTTTCTGAAGGACTCACACCCTTTATAATGTGAGTTCACTCCACATGCTCTGAATCTGGGCTGAGCCTGAGACCTGCTCTAGCTAACACAGGTGAGATAGAGCAGAGACAGGGACAAGCATCATGATTAATTTTCCTAAAGGTGCCGAGATGTGAATAGCATAATAAGAACAAGAGGGACTTATCTTAAGGCTAAGATTCTATTTTAAGAGAGGATTGGGAAGTTAGATTACAGGCATATTCTTTAGTAATCAGCCAACAATCTATCTTAAGGCAAGGCAAGCAGTCTTTTTTTAAAAATTTTTTATTAGGTATTATTGATACACTCTTATGAAGGTTTCACATGAAAAAACGTGGTTACTGCATTTACCCATATTATCAAGTCCCCACCCATACCCCAATGCAGACACTGTCCATCAGTGTAGTAAGATGCCACAGATTCACTGTTTGCCTTCTCTGTGCTACATTGTTTTCCCCGTGATCCCCCACACCATGTGTACTAAACATAATATTCCTCAATCCCCTTCTCCCTCCCTCCCCAACCACCCTCCCACACCCCTCCCCTTTGGTAACCACTAGTTCCTTCTTGGAAACTCTAGTCTGCTGCTATTTTGTTCCTTCAGTTTTGCTTCATTGTTATACTCCACAAATGAAGGAAATCATTTGGCACTTGTTTTTCTCTGCCTGTCTTATTTCACTGAGCATAATATCCTCCAGCTCATCCATGTTATTGCAAATGGTAGGATTTGTTTCTTTCTTATGGCTGAATAGTATTCCACTGTGTATATGTACCACCTCTTCTTTATCCATTCATCTACTGATGGACACTTAGGTTGCTTCCATATCTTGGCTATTGTAAAAAGTGCTGCAATAAACATAGGGGTGCATATGTCTTTTTGAATCTGAGAAGTTGTATTCTTTGGGTAAATTCCAAGGAGTGGGATTCCTGGGTAAAATGGTATTTCTATTTTTAGTTTTTTGAGGAACCTCCATATTGCTTTCCACAATGGTTGAACTAGCTTACATTCCCACCAGCAGTGTAGGAGGGTTCCCCTTTCTCCCAATCTTTGCCAGCATTTGTTGTTCTTAGTCTTTTCAATGCTGGCCATCCTTACTGGTGTGAGGTGATATCTTATTGTGGTTTTAATTTGCATTCCCTGATGATTAGTGATGTGGTGCATCTTTTCATTTGTCTGTTGGCAATCTGAATTTCTTCTTTGGAGAACTGTCTCTTCATATCCTCTGCCCATTTTTAATCGGGTTATTTACTTTTGGGTGTTGAGGCATCTAAGTTCTTTATATATTTTGGATGTTAACCCCTTGTTGGATATGTCATTTACAAATATATTCTCCTATATTGTAGGATGCCTTTTGTTATGTTGATGGTGTCCTTTGCTGTACAGAAACTTTTTAGTTTGATATAGTCCCATGTGTTCATTTTTGCTTTTGTTTCCCTTGCTCAAGGAGACACGTTCAGGAAGAAGTTTTGCCTATGCTGTCTTCTAAGAGTTTTATGGTTTCATGACTTACATTCTGGTCTTTGATCCATTTCAAGTTTACTTTTGTATATGAGGTTAAACAATAACCCAGTTTCATTCTCTTGCATATAGCTGTCCAGTTTTGTCAACATCAGCTGTTGAAGAGGCTGTCATTTCCCTATTGTATGTCCATGGCTCCTTTATCATATATTAATTGACCATATATGGTTGAGTTTATATCAGGGCTCTCTAGTCTCTTCCTTTGGTCTATGGATCTTTTCTTGTGCCAGTACCAAATTGTCTTGATTACTGTGGCTTTGTAGTAGAGATTGAAGTTGGGGAGCATGATTCCCCAGCTTTATTCTTCCTTCTCAGGATTGCTTTGGCTATTTGGGGTCTCTTCTTCTTTTCTGGTTCCATATGAATTTTAGAATGATTTTCTCTAGTTTGTTGAAGAATGCTGTTGGTATTTTGATAGGAATTGCATTGAATCTGTATATTGCTTTAGGCAGGATGGCCATTTTGACAATGTTTATTCTTCCTATCCATGAGCGTGGATGTGTTTCCATTTATTGGTATCTTCTTTAATTTCTCTCATGAGTTTCTTGTAGTTTTCAGAGTATAGGTCTTTCACTTCCTTGGTTAGGTTTAGTCCTAGGTATTTTATTTTTTTTAATGCAATGGTGAATGGAATTGTTTTCCTGATTTCTCTCTCTGTTAGTTCATTGCTAGTGTATAGGAATAAGGCAAGCAGTCTTAACTGATATGCTCCTGGTGCTTGGGGGTAGCCACTGTCTTGGAGAAGAACAGGTAGTTTATCCTGTAGAATTATCTAGAGGACTGACTGTGGATAATGACATATTGTCTCTCACTGGAGATAGACATTATGAGACTGCATAACAAGCCTATCCCAACCTCCCACCCTGCAACCTTTTACCTTTATCCCATTCTTGAAAGCCTTAAGAGACAGAATCCTAAGCCCTTAAGTGTGCTCTTCTCTGATGCTGCCTGCACTTTCTTGGAGTGTGTATTTTTAAAAGACTTCTTACTGCTCAACTTATTACATTTTGTCTCTATGCTCTTCCAGTGATGTCTTTGTCATTTACTATTTTATTCTATTTTCCAGACTTTAAGCACAAGTCTTCACTCTCTCTGTCCTATTTCAGACAAGTAGGGAGGGACCACTAAAAGCTCTGATTTGAGTTTGCAAGTTCCCATTAAGGAGCTACCCCTTCCTTTCTGTTTTATTCAACCTGCCTTTGTCTACCTTGACTCTGGCCCATTCCTTCCTTAGAGTGCATTCAAATAAAACTTTTGCTCTGCTTCACTACTGTGTCTCTGCCCTTCAATTCTTTGTTGTAGTGGAGACAAGAATCAAGGAGAATGAACTCAACCCCTAACACTAACATAAGTATTTAAAGCTATAAATTTTCCTCTGGGCACTGCTTTAGCTAAACTCCACAAATTTTGATATGTTGCATTTTTGTTACTAGTTCAAAATATTGTCTTCTTTAACCTGCTTATGTACACGTTATTTAAAAGTGTTAATTTAAAAATATCTAGATTTTATTATTTTTCTAACTTAATTCCATCATTGTCAGAGAACATACTTTATAAAATTTTGATAATTTGAAATATATTTAGACTTATTTCATTGCCCAGAATATGGTTTATCTTGGTGAGCATGTGCTCTTAATAAGATGTGTATTCTGTAGTTAGGTGGAGTTTTATAAATGTCAGTTACAGTCAGAGTGCTCAATAGTATTATGGGTTGAGATGCTGTTTTTCCCAGGATTATGTCTCAGAGGTGACAAAAAAATGAAGCCAGTAGATAAGAGTACAGAGCAACCAGCAAAGCTCTTTTGATGAGCCAAAAAAGAAAGCTCCTGCTACTTAGGAGGGGCTCCAAGGAAGGATGCTGTAAGGGCTATGTTGTCTGGATTTTATACTGCCTCCTGAGAGCAAAACTCTCACACCCCATGGATCTAATAGAGAACTGAACTGGTAACATCACAACCCGCTCTTGACTGGCTGAAAGTACAATGCTTCATTTGCATAGGGCATAACCAATCAGAGCTGAAGTCCATCTAAGTGTGTTTTTGAATGGCTGAGTTTGGAGCTTCTTGAAACTTACAAAGGCCTTGAAACTTATAGGAGACCTGAACTCTGCCTGCTGCCCTCTATCACCTGCCTTAATAGTGCTATTGAGCTCCTCCATGTGCTTATTATTTTCCCAACTTTATAGACTGTATAAAATATTAACTGCAAGAACTTCTAACATTTTATTATGAAAATACTCAAATATACACAGAATCAGAAAGAACAGTATAATGAAACCCAAATACCCACCACCTTCTTTAAACTTAGTAACATTTGACTTGCAACAGTTACAAAAACTTTTAATAAGAAAAATAAAATACTAGAAAAATAAAAACAAGCATGAACACATTTCTCCCCCTTAAGTATAAAAGGAAATACTTAAAGCTTTGCTTGGTACTAAATATTGCATGTATATTGGCCTCCATCTGTTGGAATGAGTGTGAAATGTATTGAGAGAACTTCAGATGACTAAGGAACTTTGTAATATCTAGAAAGAATAGTTTTAAAGCAGGTAATTCAGCAATTGAAACACTATGAACTAAACATCAAGGTTTCCCATCAAAGAGATTTCTTATTCACTTTCAAAAAATCTGACCTAACTTATCTATCTGGTCGGCTTTTAAAAGTATCAGTCAAACTAATCCCAGACTCTGGTGACAAAGGTTTATCAAAGCAACTTTGAAGTAAACTTAGAAATGTCTTAGTAAATGATACCTGACAAGTCGCAGAAATCATGAATAGGAAAATAAAGGATAATCCTGTAAGAGAAAAGATTCAGAATGTCCTTTTCAGAAGCTAAAAGTTCACTAAAGCCACATTAAACTTTGGTGTTAGTTCATCTACACAGGAAACTAAAAGGCAGGTACCAATATGGTCTCACTCTCAGGCAATATGATCTCATGTGTCATATCATACACTATTTGTTTATAATTTTTCATAGCACCTTTCATTTTCAGAATCAAGAAAAGCCATCATTTAAAAACATAAAGTGGCATTATCTTTTAGTGATTTTAAAGATTAAATAACATGATATCTGGGATTTGCTTCAAATCCACTGTGGGAGAAGGTTAACAGATAAAAAATGATTGGCCACAAGTTAATAAATGTTGATGTGGTGAATAAATGGAAAGCATACTGTTTCTTTATTTTTGTATATTTTGAAATGTTTTACAATGAAAGCTTCAAAAAGTCACAATGCTCCTTTTTCATAATACCTGGCTAGACTTTTTCTTTTTAACCATCACTGCCATCATGTATGTTAACTCAAGATGACATAACCCTGAAGAATACTTCAATTTTCTTACCCAGTTCTATGTGCTCTTTTCTTAGATCTTTGCAGTTTCCAATATGTTTCTTTGGTACCACAAGATAATGGTGAGGCACTGCTGGCTTGATATCTTTGAAGCACACTAGGTCTTCATTCTAAAGGACAAAATATATCATGTGTTTGTAAATTTTTTTTAATCTCCTAATGCTCTTCTGCCATGTATTATACATCATAAATCTCAGTCTGATAGTGAAATTGTATTCACTAAGCCCATAAAGATAAGCTTTACCTTCCTTCATGAAATGATCACTTATTCTAGAGAATAAAAAAACTTTCATAAGTCAATTTCAGGAAAACAATTATGAATGAAGCTGATTAAAAGAATCGCAGAGGGCGGAGCCAACAGGCAGCGTGAATAGGACAGTGGGAATCTCCTCCCAAAAACATATATATTTTTGAAAATACAACAAATACAACTAATCCTAAAAGAGAGACCAGAAGACACAGGACAACAGCCAGACTACATCCACTCGTGCGAGAGCCCAGCGCTTGGTGAAAGGGGTAAGATACAAGCTCCGGCCGGCGGGACCCCAGCACACCTCCCCCCAGCTCCCGGAGGGAAGGAGGTAGAGGGAGCCCAGGACTGCTAAACACCCAGCCCCAGCCACCCGCACCAGAGTCAGACACAGTGCATGCATGGAGGGCTGGAAACTAGGGAAATAGGACAGCAAGATTTCTGAGCGGGTTCCAAAGCTGATGCCCATGTGACAAAGAAAAGCGAGTGCTTTTTGAAAGTCTTAAAGGGACAGAGACATAAGGGACAGAGACAGCTGGATGGAAACAACAAAGGTCACAGTCCAGTGGCTGGAAATTACAGGGAAAACCGGGCACACTAACCCCCTGGGCAATAGCTCTGAGACCCTCACGGAGGTAACGCCCCCCCCCCCCCCCCCCGGCAATTACCCCTCCGGGCGCTGCGAAAGCAGAGAAGCAGCCTAAGGCAAGCCCCACCCTCAGAAAGGGAGCTTCCTCCATATGGGCCGGACAAGACACAAAGACCCAGTCTACACGCAATTACCCAACACAAGCCACTAGGGGTCGCAGCTGTCCCAGTAAAGAAAGGCCAGTAGCAAGTGAAAAGTTTGGCCCTCCCAGCTGACAGTCATAGCACCTGTCAACATGAAAAGGCAAAAAAATATGATCCAGACAAGACTAACCCAGACAGCTTCGGCATCTGCTACATCTTCCCCTGAGAAGGAACCTGGGGAGATAGATTTAGCCAGTCTTCCTGAAAAAGAATTCAAAACAAAACTCATAACCATGCTGATGGACTTGCAGAGAAATATGCAAGAACTAAGGAAGGAGAATACAGAAATAAAACAAGCTCTGGAAGGACTTCAAAACAGAATGGACGAGATGCAGGAGACCATTAATGGACTAGAAAACAGAGAACAGGAATGCAGAGAAGCTGATGCAGAGAGAGATAAAAGGATCTCCAGGAATGAAAGAATTCTAAGAGAGCTGAGTGACCAATCGAAAAGTAATAATATATGCATTATAGGGGTACCAGAGGAAGAAGAGAGAGAAAAAGGGATAGAAAGTGTCTTTGAAGAAATAATTGCCAAAAACTTCCCCAAACTAGGGGAAGAAATGGCCTCTCAGACCACAGAGGTACACAGAACTCCCATGACAAGTGATCCAAGGAGGGCAACACCAAGACACATAATAATTAAAATGGCAAAGATCAAGGACAAGGACAAAGTATTAAAGGCAGCAAGAGAGAAAAAAAAGGTTACCTACAAAGGAAAACCCATCAGGCTGTCATCAGACTTCTCAACAGAAACCCTATAGGCCAGAAGAGAATGGCATGATATACTTAATGCAATGAAACAGAAGGGCCTCGAACTAAGACTACTGTATCCAGCAGGAATATCATTTAAATATGAAGGAGAGATTAAACAATTCCCAGACAAGCAAAAGTTGAGGGAATTTGCCTCCCACAAACCACCTCTACAGGGCATCCTACAGGGACTGCTCTAGATGGGAGCACTCCTAAAAAGAGCACAGAACAGAACACTCAACATATGAAGAAGGGAGGAGGAGGAATAAGAAGGGAGAGAAATAAAGAATCATCAGACTGCATTTATAATAGCTCAATAAGCGAGTTAGGTTAGACAGTAAGATAGTAAAGAAGCTAACCCGGAACCTTTGGTAACCACAAACTTAAAGCCTGCAATGGCAATAAGTTCATACCTCTCAATAATCACCCTAAATGTAAATGGACTGAATGCACCAATCAAAAGACACAGAGTAATAGAATGGATAAAAAAGCAAGATCCATCCATATGCTGCTTACAAGAGACTCACCTCAAACCCAAAGACATGCACAGACTTAAAGTCAAGGGATGGAATAAGATATTTCATGCAAACAACAGAGAGAAGAAAGCAGGTGTTGCAATTCTGGTATCAGACAAAACAGACTTCAAAATAAAGAACGTAACAAAAGACAAAGAAGGACATTACATAATGATAAAGGTCTCAGTCCAACAAGAGGATATAAACATCATAAATATATATGCACCCAATACAGGAGCACCAACATACCTGAAACAAATACTAACAGAACTAAAGGAGGAAATAGAATGCAATGCATTCACTCTACGAGACTTCAACACACCACTCACGCCAAAGGACAGATTCACCAGACAGAAAATAAGTAAGGACACAGAGGCACTGAACAACACACTAGAACAGATGGACCTAATAGACATCTTCAGAACTCTACATCCAAAAGCAACAGGATACACATTCTTCTCAAGTGCACATGGAACATTCTCCAGAATAGACCACATACTAGGCCACAAAAAGAGCATCAGTAAATTCAAAAACATTGAAATCCTACCAACCAACTTTTCAGACCACAAAGGCATAAAACTAGAAATAAACTGTACAAAGAAAGCAAAAAGGCTCACAAACACATGGAGGCTTAACAACACGCTCCTAAATAATCAATGGATCAATGACCAAATCAAAATGGAGATCCAGCAATATATGGAAACAAACGACAACAACAACACTAAGCCCCAACAACTGTGGGACCCAGCAAAAGCAGTCTTAAGAGGAAAGTATATAGCAATCCAGGCATATTTAAAAAAGGAAGAACAATCCCAAATAAATGGTCTAATGTCACAATTATCGAAATTGGAAAAAGAAGAACAAATGAGGCCTAAGGTCAGCAGAAGGAGGGACATAATAAAGATCAGAGAAGAAATAAATAAAATCGAGAAGAATAAAACAATAGCAAAAATCAATGAAACCAAGAGCTGGTTCTTCAAGAAAATAAACAAAATAGATAAGCCTCTAGCCAGACTTATTAAGAGGAAAAGAGAGTCAATACAAATCAACAGTATCAGAAACAAGAAAGGAAAAATCACGATGGACCCCACAGAAGTACAAAGAATTATTAGTGAGTACGATGAAAACCTATATGCTAACAAGCTTGGAAACCTAGGAGAAATGGACAACTTCCTAGAAAAATACACCCTTCCAAGACTGACCCAGAAAGAAACAGAACATCTAAACCAACCAATTACCAGCAACGAAATTGAAGTGGTTAATCAAAAAACTACCAAAGAACAAAACCCCCGGGCCAGATGGATTCACCTCAGAATTTTATCAGACATACAGGGAAGACATAATACCCATTCTCCTTAAAGTTTTCCAAAAAATAGAAGAGGAGGGAATACTCCCAAACTCATTCAATGAAGCTAACATCACCCTAATACCAAAACCAGGCAAAGACCCCACCAAAAAAGAAAACTACAGACCAATATCCCTGATGAACGTAGATGCAAAAATACTCAACAAAATATTAGCAAACCGAATTCAAAAATACATCAAAAGGATCGTACACCATGACCAAGTGGGATTCATCCCAGGGATGCAAGGATGGTACAACATTCGAAAGTCCATCAACATTGTCCACCATATCAACAAAAAGAAAGACAGAAATCACATGATCATCTCCATAGATGCTGAAAAAGCATTTGACAAAGTTCAACATCCATTCTTGATAAAACTCTCAGCAAAATGGAAATAGAGGTCAAGTACCTCAACATGATAAAGGCCATCTATGATAAACCCACAGCCAACATTATATTGAACAGTGAGAAGCTGAAAGCTTTTCCTCTGAGATTGGGAACTAGACAGGGATGCCCACTCTCCCCACTGTTATTTAACATAGTACTGGAGGTCCTAGCCACGGCAATTAGACAAAACAAAGAAATATAAGGAATCCAGATTGGTAAAGAAGAAGTTAAACTGTCACTATTTGCAGATGACATGATACTATACATAAAAAACCCTAAAGACTCCACTCCAAAACTACTAGAACTGATATCAGAATACAGCAAAGTTGCAGGATACAGAATCAACACACAGAAATCTGTGGCTTTCCTATACACTAACAATGAACCAATAAAAAGAGAAATCAGGAAAACAACTCCACTCACAATTGCATCAAAAAAAATAAAATACCTAGGAATAAACCTAATCAAAGAAGTGAAAGACTTATACTCTGAAAACTACAAGTCACTCTTAAGAGAAATTAAAGGGGACACTAACAGATGGAAACTCATCCCATGCTCCTGGCTAGGAAGAATTAATATCGTCAAAATGGCCATCCTGCCCAAAGCAATATACAGATTTGATGCAATCCCTATAAAACTACCAGCAACATTCTTCAAGGAACTGGAACAAATAATTCAAAAATTCATATGGAAATACCAAAGACCCTGAATAGCCAAAGCAATCCTGAAAAGGAAGAATAAAGTAGGGGGGATCTCACTCCCCAACTTCAACCTCTACTATAAAGCCATAGTAATCAAGACAATTTGGTACTGGTACAAGAACAGAGCCACAGACCAATTCAACAGACTAGAGAATCCAGACATTAACCCAGACATATATGGTCAATTAATATTTGATAAAGGAGCCATGGACATACAATGGCGAAATGACAGTCTCTTCAACAGATGGTGCTGGCAAAACTGGACAGCTACATGTAGGAGAATGAAACTGGACCATTGCCTAACCCCATATACAAAAGTAAACTCAAAATGGATCAAACACCTGAATGTAAGTCATGAAACCATTAAACTCTTGGAAAAAAACATAGGCAAAAACCTCTTAGACATAAACATGAGTGACCTCTTCTTGAACATATCTCCACGGGCAAGGAAAACAACAGCAAAAATGAACAAGTGGGACTATATTAAGCTGAAAAGCTTCTGTACAGCAAAAGACACCATCAATAGAACAAAAAGGAACCCTACAGTATGGGAGAATATATTTGAAAATGACAGATCCGATAAAGGCTTGACGTCCAGAATATAGAAAGAGCTCACATGCCTCAACAAACAAAAAACAAATAACCCAATTAAAAAATGGGCAGAGGAACTGAACAGACAGTTCTCTAAAAAAGAAATACAGATGGCCAAGAGACACATGAAAAGATGCTCCACATCGCTAATTATCAGAGAAATGCAAATTAAAACTACAATGAGGTATCACCTCACACCAGTAAGGATGGCTGCCATCCAAAAGACAAACAACAAAAAATGTTGGTGAGGCTGTGGAGAAAGGGGAACCCTCCTACACTGCTGGTGGGAATGTACATTAGTTCAACCATTGTGGAAAGCAGTATGGAGGTACATCAAAATGCTCAAAACAGACTTACCATTTGACCCAGGAACTCCACTCCTAGGAATTTACCCTAAGAACGCAGCAATCAAGTTTGAGAAAGACAGATGCACCCCTATGTTTATCGCAGCACTATTTACAATAGCCAAGAATTGGAAGCAACCTAAATGTCCATCGATAGATGAATGGATAAAGAAGATGTGGTACATATACACAATGGAATACTACTCAGCCATAAGAAAAGGGCAAATCCTACCATTTGCAGCAACATGGATGGAGCTGGAGGGTATTATGCTCAGCGGAATAAGCCAAGCGGAGAAAGAGAAATACCAAATGATTTCACTCATCTGTGGAGTATAAGAACAAAGGAAAAACTGAAGGAACAAAACAGCAGCAGAATCACAGAACTCAAGAATGGACTAACAGGTACCAAAGGGAAAAGGACTGGGGAGGATGAGTGGGTAGGGAGGGATAAGGGGGGGCAAGAAGAAGGGGGGTATTAAGATTAGCATGCATGGGGGGGTGGGAGAAAGGGGAGGGCTGTACAACACAGAGAAGACATGTAGTGACTCTACAACACTTTGCTATGCTGATGGACAGTGACTGTAAAGGGGTTTATAGGGGGGACCTGATATAGGGGAGAGCCAAGTAAACATAATATTCATCATGTTAGTGTAGATTAATGATAACAAAAAAAAAAAAAAAGCAGTTCCTGTGTGGTGACCTCCAATGAGTTCTACACAACGGTATACAGGGCATCTAAAAGTGTAGGCAAAGGGTTTGTTTCTGCTTATACAGAGGATCAAAGCCTACTTTGGCTACCCCGAAAATGAACTAAGATACGATATGAAAAAGAACTTCCAACATCACCACTCTCTGGAAGACTCATGCCAGAAGATGATCATCAAAAAACCCCAACAAAGATCCACGCGCTGCTACAGGAGGAGATGCACTCATCCCACCGGTTCCTGGACTTGCCATGGGAATGAAGAAGGAGATATCTAAGCTGGCCTGTGCATACAGTAAAACAAATTTGACTAGATCTACACTGTTGGAACTCAACCAAGAATTAGGAGAAGGGCAAATTGTAGCGCTCCAAAATCTTACAACTACAGACTATTTACTGTTAAAAGAACATATGGGATGTGAACAGTCCCCAGGAATGGGTTGTTTTAATTTGTCTGATTTCTCTCAGACTGTTCAAGTTCAGTTGGACAATATCCACCATATCATAGATAAGGTTTCACAAATGCCTAAGGTGCCTAACTGGTTTTCTTGGGTTCACTGGAGATGGCTGGTAATTATAAGTATGCTTTGGTTATGTAACTGTATTCCTATTATGTTAATGTGTAGGTGCAATTTAATTAGTAGTTTAAAACCTATACATGCTGAATTTACTATACAAGAAGATATGTCAAAGAAATAATTAATCTTCCCATGTTTTCTTCCACCTGCTCCTTATATAGCTTTTCTTCTTCCTTCCTAATTACAACCCATAAATAGAATTTGTGCCTCATATCGAATTTACCATGTATCACATTCTTCCAAGTGGTAAAGATACCTCAAGACAAATGCTGGGCATAGAAGCCACAGGGCATAAATATGCAAAGAAGTAAAAAAACTAACCTTTTCAAACAATAAGGCTTCTCTCTCACTTACCAACTTTACATTTCCCTGTATGGCCCTGGAAGATGACTGGTTAGCCAGAGACGGGTGAGATTCCTCAAGGGAGGAACAACCTAAGACAGGCACAGTCGCAGGGGGGCCAACAGGTGAGAAATTGGAGATCAACAGAGGTGAGTCTTAGAACCTCACCCCCCCTGTTTTGAGAGAAATCTGCTGCATCCATGGATGTATTACTGCCCTTGTCTAGCTTGGATTAACACATAGTCTACAGGCACACACCTGACCATCTACATTTGCTCTCTTATAACACTAAACTATGTTTTCTACCTTTATCTTGCATCTACCTACCACTTCAGCATTTCATTAAAAATAATAATAATGAGAGAAATGTGGTATCCACATATAAATTAAGTATAAAAATCAAACGAATATTCATATTTGAACTGACTGTTTATAGTTCATAATGCATGATCAAAACTGAAAGTTTCTGTGATGACTGCCCTTGTACTGTTCACCATGTAACTTATTCACTATGTAAGAATTTGTTCTCCATGTAAGAACTTGTTCGTTATGCTTCAGAAGATTGGAGACTGACGAAAATTAGGCTTGGGGTGGATTAATGATTACACATTGAGCATTGAGTCCTCTATACAGAATTTTATTGTTGTTTACAAACATTTGATCAAAAAAAAAAAGTACACACTTCCAATTGTAAAATAAAAAAATAAATAAATAACTGGGATGTAATGTATAGCATAAGGAATATAGTCAAAATATTGTAACAACTTGGTATAGTGATAGCTGGTACCTAGAATTATCATGTATATAAATGTTCAATCACTGTTTTGTACACCTGAAACTAATCTAATGCTGTGTGTCAACTACCCTTCAGTAAAAAATAATTATCTATAAAAAAAAAAGAATCCCAGAGTATTTTTATTTCATTTTATATTTCTCTATCTCTACCCTAGAGAATTTTCACATTTAATATGTACTTTTAAAGATCTGACTACAGAATCCTAGCAAGCTTGAGAAATTCTTTTTTATATTTAATTTTTTTCAAAGTGGCATGTTCTTCAATTATAACAAGTATATCATCTGGCATTTACATATCCAGGGGTTACATTTTTAAACATTTTTTACAGCAATTATATAAAAAATATATATATACATGTTTTTTCTTTATGTTTACGGCATTAAAAATTGCCTTTGAAATCCAAAAACAAACTCTGGTATACTATTTGTAAGTCCAGGGAAAGGAAATCCTGGGGCAAAATACCTCTAAAACCAAAATTAGTCAAAGGGAGAAATAAAGTTTAAAACCCATTTATTGCTTACAAACTGCAGTCTGGAGCCGTCTCTCTTTCCTGATCCAGCAGAAGCAAACCAGCCCTCCCCCTCACCTCTCAGATTCAGATAAGCCCTCCGTTGCCCAGGTAGTACCCACTGACATGGAGATGAACTACTCTCTACCCCTGAGGAACACCTATTGATATGCAGATGCACCAAAGCCAGGTGAGATATTCTGGAAATATTACAATTTTACCCACCCTAATCTAAGTTTAAGTTTCCAATCCATTTCATCAGTTTTTTTGGTTCACATAGTACACACAGTAATGTAAGGAGAAAAAGAAAAGTGAAAAAAGGAGTCTTTCTACCTATTAACATTTGAGTTTTATGCTTTCCCAAGAGAAAAATCTCTATTCCCTAAATAACTTTATTTAATATCTTATATAAAACTTAGACCCAAATTAAATACAATCAGTATCAGTAAGTATAGTTTCCCCTAGAAAAAATTCCCAGAAAGCACTGTTGCTCATTAGTTCTCCATTCCAGGATTTAAAACTCAATTTGAACAAGAGCTTCAAATCCATGCTAGCCATCTTGGTTTCAATGAGAATAATGGTGAAAGTCAACTGTACATATTGCACCATGAAACTCCTTTCAGTATCCATACTGTTCATCTTATCTTCAGGTAACTGAGAAGTTGACCTCCCATAAGACCACACAGTTAATGAGACTTCGTCTACTTTGGCCCCCAGTAGAGCCATGATTTATTTAAATGAAAAGCAGCAAAACTGTGCTATGTGTCCCTCATCCTACTTAAAGACTTCTGTAATATGCCCACAATATCACTTTATTAAAATACAGTTCAAATGGTGACCTTGCTGCTGTCCTTACTTACAGATCTTCAACCCAGAAGCTGCTAAAATGTCAGGGCAAAACAATACAAAAACCTTGACTATTTTTCCAACTACTGAATGTAAACTGCCTATAGGAAGAGGGGGAAAAACTGTTACTTTTAAAATTTTACAGTAAACATAGTGATGAGTAAACTGAATGTGCCAAAAGCTTGGTGGAAAGTACATAAATGAGAACTAAATTAAGGTGCCCACCTACAGAAACAGGGATTTAATGCTGTGCTTGAAGAATGAGAATCTTTTATTACCCCAAACTTTCAGAAAAAGTCTACAGCAACTATTGCTTTGTGTTAATATGTCAGGAAAATAAAATAAAAGGAATCTGTGTTACTTTCTTTGGTTAATGCAAGACAAAGTTTGAGGCTGAGACAGAAAATTCAGTAGAAACAAAATCATGAGCAGTGACTAAGGATAATATACTTTACATACTCCCCCAGCCCATAAGAACATCTTCTGATATACCGGGGAGAGTGATGGGTTAACTGTGATTCCTAGATAAAGGCTCAGATCAGTTTTGTGTTTGGGTACATATACAAATATTTACATGTGTATGTATATACACTTATTTGTATTTGAGTATATATATTCATATGTGTACATATCTATTAATCCCAGAATGTTAGATGACCTGGGAAACCCCAATTACTAACCCTAAAATAACAAATGTGATAATTATATTAATTTTAATCCATTTTTATTATAGCTTTTCTGTCTAATTATAACTTTAAATATTGATATCCATGGAATGTTTTAGAAAAGGATAAGCCCAAGGGACACGATGTTTTTGATTGTTTAAGGTTTTCCATTATTTCTTTAATGCTTCCAGCTGAGAAATAATTAGTATTGGGAATCAAATCTAGTACAACAAAACTGCCACAACTGTACTTCCTAGACTGGTTCATAAAATGACAACTTTATGTGTGTTATTATTTTCCCTCAGTTATGGCATTCCCCTTTTTGAAATCTGGAGTTAATACTTTCTGGTATAGACTACATTCTGATTAGAATTAATCTGAGATAACATAGCTGAATTTTACCTCAAAGCAGGTATAACACTGCTTTAGATTTATGGAACTAAAAAGTACCAGTCTAAAGGATAACAAGAGAAAAAATTTAAAGAACTCTCAAAAGTCTGCTGTCTTATACTTATGACTCAGCCATAAGAATGACCAAATGTCCAGTTCTCTTTGGGTCCTAAATCCCTATTGTGAAAGGTTTTAATAAATTTCTTATATAAATACATAATTTCCCCAATTCTAATTAGTAAAAAAACTACTGTAAAAAGAAAACCACAGGCCCAAAATGGAGTCATTCGTGTTACTGGCCCCTTGTCAGCAAACCAAGACTTAATACATAACCTAACTGCAATTTCAGCCCCCCAGGAATGTAACCTTTAACCAGTCGACATGAGAATTTCCTGACAAGCACTAGGAAATTTAGTGCCAGACCAATGCCATCCCCCGAAGGAGGGTAACCTACTTATAACAATGCATTCTTTGCTAATAATGCCCTTTATTCCATTCTCTCTTTGCCTTTAAAAACCTCTCTCTTCTGCACCTTAACAGCTCTTTTCTATTTGCCCAATTGATGAATCATTGAATAAAGCCAATTTGATCTTTAAATTTGCTCTGAAGAATTGTTTTTTAACACAACCAATCAACATGTGTCATCATCACCAAAAGATAAAATTCTCATCAAAAGCAAAGAAACTTGCCATTATAGTTAACCTATGCAATCTGCAATTGAATTAAACTTCCATTGAGCTTTCTAAAATTTTGAAACTGGCTCTTTGATATCACCCTTTCTCCATTGCTATTACTGACCCAGCCATTATTTAGACATTTTAAGAAAGACTCTCCTCCGATTCCAAAGAAATTCTGGCAAAAAGTATGAAATGATGTATGTGTAAGACAATTTTCTGTAGCATGATTTATGACAGCAAAAGAATGAAAATAACTCGTGTCCAAAGTCAAGTAAGAGACCAGTTGAATAATTATTGATAAATCCATACAATGGAGTAATATGTTAACTATAAAAAGGAATGAAGAAGATCTTTATATACTTATGAAATCATTTCTGGAATATACGCCTAAATTTAAAAAAATAAAGTAGGAGTAGGAGGGTGGTTAAGCAATCTTTTGTGTAAGAAGGGGGAAATACAAAATAAACATACACCTACCTATTTACTCACAATGGAAGGATAAACCAAAAACCTTTTTTTAAAGTTTCTTAATGGGGAATAGGAACAAGGTAGAGATGAAAAGAGAAAGGACGTTAGACTTTTCCAAATTTATGTTGTTTTACAATTTTGACTTAGAAATGTGAATATTTAAATACATTGTTGGACTTAAAAAGAAAAAATAAGTAGTCCCTAAAAATTTAAAACAAATAGAAACACATGAACCTAACTGTGTCATACTGGTAGCATAACCACACAAAGAAAAAATGATTTCAAGTGACTTTAAAATACAAAATTTTGAATATCCATCACTAATGACAACCCCTAAAAGAGAATTTTCCATTGTCTGCTTTCAGTTTAGATCACAGACAAGCTTCTAAAGTGTAGGACACATCATATTCTTCTCTGAACTCCATGTGAATAACATATAGTAAGCCTGTAAAAACTGTTGAATAAATAAATGACAGTTTGCTGAAATAGCAACACTCCCCTACCCCTTTAAAAAAAGTGGTATATCATTATGAATTTTCAGATACTTTTCTAGTAACAGAGATGGATTTTCCATGATTTTTCAGTCTGCTCTTGCAAAAGATGTTCTTAAAGTTAGAATTATGGCCATTGTTTGATTAGAAGAGTGTTTCTCAACCTTTTCTCATTATTACCCACCTAAGGAACTTCTTTAGACTTTTTTTTACCTATCTGCCCCCTCACATGATATTGTAATACCACAGCTATATTTAGTGTATCTGTTTATATCCTATACAGTAGACCTGAATATAATATATATAAAGAATTAACATTTTTTGCCCCTGTCCCTGACATAGGAAAGAAAATCAATTTTTAACCCCTTTTGAGAATGCTAAGGTTGGATTTAGATTAAATTACACAGCTAATCTATCTTTACTTCTTTATCACCATTGAATCTAATATCTAGGCTAAGCTTCCACTTAAATACAACAAATAAACTATGGTGAGCAGGGTAGATTGGTACTCAACCTTCATTCCAAATTCTCCTGTGCCTTCTGTACTACAGACACTAAAAAAGCAAAAAATCCCAGATGGAATTCAGATCTTGCTAATTAGTTGTACTTGCTTTGAAAAAAACTGACCTAACGCAAAACCATCTTTCTGACGTTTCTGCTAGCTCCAGCTGGCAAAGGTGGTCAGCTCTAAGATTACAGAGGCAGTTTTTTTCTTTCTTTTCCCCCAATTCCAATGGTCACTAGCTTCGTGGGAGTTAAGAGGGCATGAAACATCCATTTTTGTTAGCATGGACTACCAGTGTGGACCCTGCAGGTATAGTATGGCCCTGAAACAGTATGGTTTCTCAAAAGAGACTAGCAATACAGAGGTGATCTTCTGGTTATAGATGCTACAGGCATTTAGTGCCCAGAGGTCAGGAATGCAAACCAATTGGTAGAACAGCCCTGCACAATAAAGCAGAGTCCAACCCAAAATTACAATAGTACTTCCACTGGGAAGTAACTCTGCTTCCCAACCTCCAGATCACACCTACGGAGACATCTTCCTGATGTTCAAGTTCCAAGGACAGTCGCCTGACTCCTACCTCCCAGACTGGGGCACAGGAAAAACAGCTCCCCACTGAGCCAGTTCTGCAGTGCTGTTCTGGCTGTTACTCTTTGCTGTATTTCTAGAACCTACTCCTCCAGCCCTTGCCATGGCTTTTTTAGCAAATAATTCCTAATTTCTGCTTAAAACAGCTAGAATGCTTTTCCTTTCCTGCAAATAAGCACTGACTAATATCTAAAGCAATAAAGAGAATTAAAATTTTAACAAACATTTCAGTACTATGCCATCTGAGGTATAGGGCAATTTTGATGAAAGAAGGGGGAGAACATTCAACCTAAACTAGTATTTCCTCAGCATGGTTTCAAGTAAGGTGAAAGTAAACATCTAGCCCAGCATTTCTCAACCATTTTTTTTTTTGCCCTTCTAAGGACATTTTTAAGACTTTTCCTAATTCCACCCTCGTATTTTAATACCACAGACACTCTATCTCTTTACCTCAATATTCTTTATCTGTTTACATATTCTGCATATATCTTTTTGCCTTATACATGAGTAAGATACTGCCTCCCAAGAACCAATTTTCACCCCTTTGGGAATGGTATTTTCCCCATTGAGAATACACACTCTAGTCTTTGCTTACTTTTAATTCTGCAGTATGTAATATGGAAACACTGTATAGAGGCATAAGAGTCACAGGGTTCATCTCTAGCTTTTGCTGAAAAGGTT
Organism: Manis javanica; assembly: GCF_040802235.1. Taxonomy (NCBI): domain Eukaryota; kingdom Metazoa; phylum Chordata; class Mammalia; order Pholidota; family Manidae; genus Manis; species Manis javanica. Next base: position 46,183,215 of record NC_133168.1, on the reverse strand, counting down.
TCCCAGGCTAACCCCACATAGTGCTGGCAACTCCAAATTCCAAATCAAATTTTCTTCTCAGCATTTAACTACAAGTATACCTTACTTTATAAACCCAAGTGTTTCTAAATGTTTATAATGAATATATATATGAATAAATATATATTATATATTTAATGTAAAACACAAATATTAGATGATTATTCTCTTTTTAAAAAGATTGACCTTTAACCTTTAACTAGTATATCAAATCATCTTGGATTTAATTTGAAAGAGATATGCAACTTTCTGGGGTACTACTGGAACACAAACATGTATTCTTGTTTATGTTCTGTATTATATGAACTATTGTATATATTCATCCTGTGCTCCCTATTTAGGGTACAAATTAGTTAAAAGATTGACCATGTCTAATTTCCTGTATAAAAATGTCCCCAGTCTCTTCATATAGTTTACTCTGAGAATGTTCGTAACAAAGAAAAAAATTTAAACACATCAAAGTCTTCATTGTTTTAAAAAGCTTTCTGTTAACCTCCAGCTTCTTCTGGAGTTACCACTGCCTTGCTGTCCTCCCCAAGACTTCCATCTTCCTTGAAAAGTTGTCCATGTTTACTGTCTTCAACTGTGCACCCCCAGATTCTTCTCATTTGACCGCCATCTACCTTCTGCCTCAACAAAGCCATTGCTCTCCTTGAAGTCAGTGACTGTCAGTTTGGGGACAAAACCAACCCTGATCTAACCCGGCCTTTCCACAAGCACGTAGGGGGATCACCTAACTCAGACTTGACTAAGGAAAGCTGACGCTGCTGCTGAAACTGCTGATAAATTCTTTCTTCAGAAAATACTGGCTTTTCTTAGCTTTCCTAGTTTTCTATTTCTCTGTTTCTTCTCTATCCCCTTTCCAGGTCCTCTTTCTCTGCCCCTCCCTTATGAAGTTAGTGTTCTTCAGTGCTCTGTGTAAGCCCCCTTCAACTTCTTACTCCATATGTATTTCCTGGGCGATCTCTTTAATTCCTCTTCTCAATTTCCATCTATGAACTGGAAGTTCCCACAACCTGGGCTGGAGATCCCAAGCTCTCCCGAATGCCAGACTATCTAACCATTGTATGCCTCACACTCACCTCCAACTCCTCAACTCCAAACTGAACTCATCACTTTGCTACTTCCTACCACTCTCCTGGCCATCTGTTCTCCTATATTCCCAATCTTAATGAAACGGTACCACCACTACCAATTTACCCTAACCAGAAATTTGTAAATCATCCTTGACTTCCCCACTTCTCTTCCTCATTCTCTTACACTGATTTAGTAAATCAGGGTTTTTCAATTTAGGCACTGTTGACATTTTGTGGTCAGATAATCCTTTGTTGCAGAGCTGTCCTGTGCATTGTGTAATGGTAGCAAAGCTGGACTCCACTCATTAGGTGTCAGTAACCCACCTCACTCCCCTGCCAAGCTGTCATAATCAAAAGTGTCTCAAGATATTGCCAAATATCCCCTCGGGGAGCAAGTACCCTCGGGTGGGAACCCCTAGGCTATCAACAAGTTCTGCCTGTTTTAACTCCTAAATATCCTTAAATTGATCCACTTTTCTTCATTCCCACTACCACATTTTTATTTCAGGCCTTCATCAGGCAGCTTTACTTCATCAGTAGCCTCCTAACAGGTCTCCGTGCCTCCACACTGGTCCTCTCCAAATTATTCTCCACAATAGTACCAGGATGATCTTTCAAAGACCAAACCTCTTGATGCCACTACTCAAGCCCCTCCTCCCATCCCAGCATTAAACACTGTGAAAGTTTCTTTCACTCTTCAGTTAAAGACAAAACTCCTTTACATATATGACAACACCATAAATAATGTGGCCCCTTGTTTACCTCTCAAGCCTCACCGTTCATCCCTCATCCTTTCAAACTCTATGCTCCAGTTAGACTGAATTTCTGCCAGCTCTATAGCATGAACCAAACTTCTCAAGGTGCTCTACACCTACGACGTTATTCTCCCACCTGGTCAACTCCTACTTCTGTCTTCATGTTTCACTTGTTCCCGAAAGCCTTCCTTAGCCCTTCAAATCTAGGTTAGGTGCCCCTCCCACAGCTTTGCAAAATACTGCAGGTGGTAAAACCACTTCACCACAGCACAGGGCGTTGCGATGAGCTGCCTCATCTGTCGGCGATACGGACAGGAACTATTCTTTATCCTGTTCACCACTGAATCTCCAACACAGGTGTTTAGCATTTAATTAACTTTTAACAAATGAATACTGATTACTCCAAAAAACAATCTTTGGAGCTTTTGGATTCTCTCGAAAAACTGTTTGTTTTTTTTAAGACAACTGTAGCTGGTAGAGGCAAGCATGTACTGGGTATCTCTTTTAAAATCCCGGGACAAAATTTTAGTGCTATGAAAATGTGCACACATTCCAATTTGACAACACTCCTAGGAACTGAACGCTTCAGTGAAAATCAGAGGCTACTAGATAGTAGCTCAGCCTCTGACTCACTATCCCCCGTTTACTTCCAGTCGCTCTACCAAACGAGCTTTTCATGATACCACTACCTATCTTCTACTAGTTTTCTCCACAGTATCAGTATTACAGTGTGCAGAATTTAAAAGCACTGTCTAGAAATTCGAAGTATTTGGCTTTATCACCACGCTTTCTCCCCTCGGAACATCAGAGATGCCGCTGCAGACACTCCCACTTGGGGAGCAGCAAGGCCGTCATCACGGCGAGGGCACCCAGCCTGCTTCGGCCTCACCCACCAGGGGTCTCCCCACCCCAGGCCACACGAGCGAGGCCTCCGTCCCTCCCGGGAGCTCTGAAAGGTTGGCGTCACACGGTGGCAAGGCGTCCCTGTGGGGCTGCGCAGGGATCGCGTCGCCGACCAGCCCTCCCGGTCGCGCGTCCTTACCCACCTCACAGTAGAGGAGTTCCGCGCCCGGTTCCTGCCGCCCCGCGATCCGGCAGAACACGCACTTGCTATTGCAGTCCTCCGGCTTCGGCGATCGTGCGATCACCTCGGCGGCCTCCGCTGACGACACCGCAGGTTCCACAGTTGCTGCCGCCTGACAGGCAGAGCCTGATGCCGCGGTACCGCACTCCTGCTCCTCCGCCATGGCACGTGCACCCGGTGACCGCGAGTCTCCGCTTCGCCAGGACGACTGGGCCGGAGCAGAGTCCGCCTTCTGCACCTCTTCGGTTTTACCTCGAGGAGTCGCCCCTCGCCTACTGCTGGGGGGGCCGAGTTGGGCGCACGCGCTGATTCAGGCTGACGCCAGAGGGAGCGACTCCGTATTGGGCCTCAATGCCGGGGCCAACCTCGAAGCCGGCAGCCACCAGGGGACGCGCGAGTACGCGCGATGGTGCTACCGGGAGGAGCCGGCGGCGGCGGCGGCGGGAGTCGCTCCGCCGGCGGCGTCTCGCTGGTAATGACGCAAGACGTCCGCCGAGACGCCCTAGGGCGCCCCACGTAGAAGTGACATCACCGGCGCTCTCTAACGTCGGGCTAAGTGGCACTTGGGTATTTTGGAGGGCCTTTCCGCAAGCTTGTAATAAATCCGACCCCGAGTGTATTACACCGTTCGTTAAAGAAAAAGCTTTTAAAAACCCGCTCTTCTAAAGAGAATGAACAAAATATTTTCTTTTCAATAGACATCGTGTTTGATGGTTTGTGTATTAATTTTCAGTCACAATAATCTTAGCTGCAAACTGAACTTCACATCTCTGTTTACTTTTTGTTAACAGTACCAGCTAGCTCAAAATAGTGGCTGTTATCTGACATCCCTCATAAACAGGTAAATGCAGAGTCCTATAGTTTATGGTCTGAAATATTCCAGAAACTCACTGCCAGTGCCTCATTATGCCTCACCTCCACTTCTGCAATAACCTAATAGGTTTCCATAGTTAAGGAACTGATTACCCTGTCACTGGAACAAAAACCGTTCAGTAACTGTTGTGCCCAAAATAAAATACCAATTCCTTAGACTGGTATTAAAGGTGGACAATGATTCAACCTCAGCTTTTCATTTTATGTTGAACACCTAAAATATGTCAGGTATTTCTCTAATTGTCAAAATAAGCAAAGTTGGTTTTATAATCCCCACTATAGAGATGAAGAAATAAACTCGAGAGACTTGGCCCATACCACACAACTAATTAGTAATAGTGATTGAGTTTGGATAAAGATCTAACTCCAGAACCCACCAGTCTGTCTGAACACAGAACTCCTTTTTTAAAATAGAAAAATTTCTTAGACTAGCTTATTATAGTAGTTGTACCCTTGGTATTTGTTGATTTAGAAAACACATACTAATAGTCCTCTTTGTTGAATTCAGTAATGTCATTGAGTGAATTTATGTTGTATTAATCAAAGTTATATAATTTTTAGTTTTACCTATGTGTTCAAGACGTTCTTCATTGCTTTTGTGGTTTGCCAGTGGTTTGGGGAATCACTGTCATAGCTTCATAGCCCCTCAGGGACCCAACGCAGGGTTCAGAATCAGCACATTACTTTGCCCAACTGAAGTATCCACTATTTTCATGCATGTAGTACCCCTTCACCTCACTCTGATTTTTTTTTTTAGGTATTATTGATATACACTCTTATGAAGGTTTCACATGGAAATACAGTGTGGTTACTACATTTGCCCATATTATCGTGTCCCCCCCATGCCCCGTTGCAGGAACTGCCCATCAGTGAAGCATGAACTTTTTTTTTTCACCCTGTTAGTACAGTGAATTACATTTTTAATTTTTGAAAGTTAAACCAACCTTGCATTTCTTAGATAAATTGCACTTGAGCGTGATCCTTTTAATATATTGCTGGATTCTATTTGCTAAATTTTTATTTGTATCATTAATCTACAATTACATGAAGAAGATCATGTTTACTAGGCTCCCCCCTTCACCAAGTCCCCCCCACATACCCCTTCACAGTCACTGTCCATCAGCATAGTAAGATGCTGTAAAATCACTACTTCTTTTCTCTGTGTTGCACAGCCCTCCCCATGCCCCCCGGCCACACACACTATACATGCTAATAGTAATGCCCCTTTCTTTTTCCCCACCCTTATCCCTCCCTTCCCACCCATCCTCCCCAGGCCCTTTCCCTTTGGTAACTATTAGTCCATTCTTGGGTTCTTTGATTCTGCTGCTGTTTTGTTCCTTCAGTTTTCCTTTGTTCTTATACTCCACATACGAGTGAGATCATTTGGTACTTGTCTTTCTCCGCCTGGCTTATTTCACTGAGCATTATACCGTCTAGCTCTATCCATGTTGTTGCAAATGGTAGGATCTGTTTTTTTCTTATGGCATATGCATATGCAATATTCCATTGTGCATATGTACCACATCTTCTTTATCCATTCATCTACTGATGGACATTTAGGTTGTTTCCATATCCTGACTATTGTAAATAGTGCAGCAATAAACACAGGGGTGCATCTGTCTTTTCAAACTGGAGTGCTGCATCCTTAGGGTAAATTCCTGAAAGTGGAATTCCTGGGTCAAATGGTAAGTCTATTTTGAGCATTTTGAGGAACCTCCATACTGCTTTCCACAATGGTTGAACTAATTTACATTCCCACCAGCAGTGTAGGACGTTCCCCTTTCTCCACAACCTCACCAACATTTGTTGTTGTTTATCTTTTCAATGGTGGCGTTCCCTACTGGTGTGAGGTGATAATCTCATTGTGGTTTTAATTTGCATTTCTCTGATAACTAGTGATGTGGAGCATCTTTTCATGTGTCTGAATTTCTTCTTCAGAGAATGGTCTGTTCATCTCCTCTGCCCATTTTTTAATTGGATTATTTGCTTTCTGTTTGTTGAGGTGTGTGAGCTCTTTATATATTTTGGATGTCAACCCTTTATTGGATCTGTAATTCATGAATATATTCTCCCATACTGTAGGATACCTATTTGTTCTATTGATGGTGTCCTTTGCTGTACAGAAGCTTTTTATCTTGATTTAATCCCACTTGTTCATTTTTGCTTTTGTTTCCCTTGCCCGGGGAGATATGTTCATGAACAAATCACTCATGTTTATTATGTTCATGAAATTTTTGCCTCTGTTTTTTCTAAGAGTTTTATGGTTTCATGAGCTACATTCAGGTCTTTGATCCATTTTGAATTTACTTTTGTGTATGGGGTTAGACAGTGATCCAGTTTCATTCTCTTACATGTAGCTGTCCAGTTTTGCCAGCACCATCTGTTGAAGAGACTGTCATTTCCCCATTGTATGTCCATGGCTCCTTTATCATATACTAATTGGACATATATGTTTGGGTTAATGTTTGGAGTCTCTATTCTGTTCCACTGGTCTGTGGCTCTGTTCTTGTGCCAGTACCAAATTGTCTTGATTACTGCGGCTTTGTAGTAGAGCTTGAAGTTGGGGATTGAGATCCCCCCCACTTTATTCTTCCTTCTCAGGATTGCTTTGGCTATTCAGGGTCTTTGGTGTTTCCATATGAATTTTTGAATTATTTGTTCCAGTTCATTGAAGAATGCTGTTGGTAATTTGATAGGGATTGCATCGAATCTGTACATTGTTTTGGGCAGGATGGACATTTTGATGATATTAATTCTTCCTAGCCAAGAGCATGGGATGAGTTTCCATTTGTTAGTGTCCTCTTTAATTTCTCTTAAGAGTGTCCTATAGTTTTCAGGGTATAGGTTTTTCACTTCCTTGGTTAGCTTTAATCCTAGGTATTTTATTCTTTTTGATGTTATTGTGAATGGAATTCTTTTCCTGATTTCTCTTTCTATTGGTTCATTGTTAGTGTATAGGACAGCCACAGATTTCTGTGTGTTAATTTTGTATCCTGCAACTTTGAAGAATTCCGATATTAGTTCTAGTAGTTGTGGAGGGGAGTCTTTGGGATTTTTTATGTACAATATCATGTCATCTGCAAATAGTAAGAGTTTGACTTCTTCTTTACCAATCTGGATTCCTTGTATTTCTTTGTTTTGTCTAATTGCCGTGGCTAGGACTTCCATTACTATGTTGAATAAGAGTGGGGAGAGTGGGCATCCCTGTCTTGTTTCCAATCTCAGAGGAAAAGCTTTCAGCCTCTCGCTGTTCAGTATGATATTGGCTGTGAGTTTATCATATATGGCCTTTATTATGTTGAGGTACTTGCCCTCTATGCCCATTTTGTTGAGAGTTTTTATCATGAATGGATGTTGAGTTTTGTTGAATACTTTTTCAGCATCTATGGAGATGATCATGTGGTTTTTGTCCTTCTTTGTGTTGATGTGGTGGATGATGTTGATGGATTTTTGAATGTTGTACCATCCTTGCATCCCTGGGATGAATTTCACTTGGTCATGGTGTATGATCCTTTTGATGTATTTTTGAATTCAGTTTGCTAATATTTTGTTGAGTATTTTTGCATCTATGTTCATCAGGGATATTGGTCTGTAGTTTTCTTTTTTGGTGGGGTCTTTGCCTGGTTTTGGTATTAGGGTGATGTTGGCTTCATAGAATGAGTTTGGGAGGATTCTCTCCTCTTCTATTTTTTGGAAAACTTTAAGAAGAATGTGTATTATGTCTTCTCTGTATGTCTGATAAAGTTCCGAGGTAAATCCATCTGGCCCGGGGGTTTTGTTCTTGGGTAGTTATTTGATTACCACTTCGATTTCGTTACTGGTAATTGGTCTGTTTAGATTTTGTTTCTTTCTGGGTCAGTCTTGGAAGGTTGTATTTTTCTAAGAAGTTGTCCATTTCTCCTTCGTTTTCCAGCTCGTTAGCATATAGGTTTTCATAGTATTCTCTAATAATTCTTTGTATTTCTGTGGAGTCCGTCATGATTTTTCCTTTCTCATTTCTGATTCTATTGATTTGTGTTCACTCTCTTTTTCTCTTAATAAGTCTGGCTAGAGGCTAATCTATTTTGTTTATTTTCTCAAAGAACCAGCTCTTGGTTTCCTTGATTTTTTTTATTATTTTATTCTTCTCAATTTTATTTATTTCTTCTCTGATCTTTATTATGTCCCTCCGTCTGCTGACCTTAGGCCTCATTTATTCTTCTTTTTCCAATTTCAATAATTGTGACTTAAGACTATTCATTTGGGATTGTTCTTCCTTCTTTAAATATCCCTGGATTGCTATATACTTTCCTCTTAAGACTGCTTTCGCTGCGTCCCACAGAAGTTGGGGCTTTGTGTTGTTGTTGTCATTTGTTTCCATATATTGCTGGATCTCCATTTTAATTTGGTCATTGATCCATTGATTTTTTAGGAGCATGTTGTTATGCCTCTATGTGTTTGTGAGCCTTTTTGCTTTCTTGGTACAATTTATTTCTAGTTTTATACCTTTGTGGTCTGAAAAGTTGGTTGGTAGGATTTCAATCTTTTGGAATTTACTGAGGCTCTTTTTGTGGCCTAGTATGTGGTCTACTCTGGAGAATGTTCCATGTGCACTTCAGAAGAATGTGTATCCTGTTGCTTTTGGATGTAGAGTTCTATAGATGTCTATTAGGTCCACCTGTTCTAGTGTATTGTTCAGTGCCTCTGTGTCCTTACTTATTTTCTGTCTGGTGGATCTGTCCTTTGGAGTGAGTGGTGTGTTAAAGTCTCCCAAAATGAATGCATTGCATTCTATTTCCTCCTTTAATTCTGTTAGTGTTTGTTTCACATATATTGGTACTCCTGTATTGGGTGCATATATGTTTATAATGGTTGTATCCTCTTGTTGGACTGAGCCCTTTATTATGCAGTGTCCTTCTTTATCTCTTGTTACTTTCTTTGTTTTGAAGTCTATTTTGTCTGATACTAGTATTGCAACACCTGTTTTTTTCTCCCTGTTGTTTGCATGAAATATCTTTTTTCATCCCTTGAGTTTTAATCTGTTCATGTCTTTGGGTTTGAGGTGAGTCTCTTGTAAGCAGCATATAGATTGGTCTTGCATTTTTATCCATTCTATTACTCTGTGTCTTTTGACTGGTTCATTCAGTCCATTTACATTTAGGGTGATTATTGAAAGACATGTACTTATTGCCATTGCAGGCTTTAGATTCGTGGTTGCCAAAGGTTCAATGTTAGTTTCTTTACTACCTTACTGTCTAACTTAACTTGCTTACTGAGCTATTATAAACACAGTCTGATGATTATTTCTCTACCTTCTTATTCCTCCTCCTCCATTCTTCATATGTTGGGTGTTTTATTCTGTGCTCTTTTTAGGATTGCTCCCATCTAGAGCAGTCCCTCTAAAATACCCTGTAGAGGTGGTTTGTGGGAGGCAAATTCTCTCAACTTTTGCTTGTCTGGGAATTGTTTAATCCCTCCTTCATATTTAAATGATAATCATGCTGGATACAGTATCCTTGGTTCAAGGCCCTTCTGTTTCATTGCATTAAATATGTCATGCCATTCTCTTCTGCCCTGTAAGGTTTCTGTTGAGAAGTCTGATGATAGCCTGATGGGTTTTCCTTTGTAGGTGATCTTTTTTTTCTCTCTGGCTGCCTTTAATACTGTGTCCTTGTCCTTAATCTTTGCCATTTTAATTATTATGTGTCTTGGTGTTGTCCTCTTTGGGTCCCTGCTGTTGGGAATTCTGTGTGCTTCCATAGTCTGAGCAACTATTTCCTCTCCTAGTTTGGGGAAGTTCTCAGCAATTATTTCTTCAAATACACTTTCTATCCCTTTTTCTTTCTCCTCTTCTTCTTCTGGTACCCCTATAATGCGATATTGTTCCTTTTGGATTGGTCACACAGTTCTCTTAATATTATTTCATTCTTGGAGATTCTGTTATCTCTCTCTTCCTCAGCTTCTATGTGTTCCTGTTGTCTGGTTTCTATTACATCAATGGCTTCTTTCATGTTATCCATTCTGCTTATAAATCCTTCCAGAGATTGTTTCATTTCTGTAATCTCCCTTTGGACATCATCCCCTAGCTCTTGTATATTTCTCTGCAGCTCCATCAGCATGGTTATGACCTTTATTTTGAATTCTTTTTCAGGAAGTCTGCTTAGGTCTATCTTCTTCTCATGGGTTGTGATTTTGGTCTGTATCAAATTCTTCTGTCTTTTCATAGAGATAGAGATAGTTTGCAGAGGTGACGCAAGTGACGGCTGGGAGAACGTCCCTTCTTGTTGGTTTGTGGCCTTCCTCTCCTAGGAGAACAGTGACCTCTAGTGGCTTGTGCTAGGCAGCTGCATGCAGACAGGGCTTCTGATTCTTGCCGGGCCGCTATGGAGTTAGGTCTGTGGTTGCTCTGGGCGTGGCTGGCCTCAGGCGGCTGCGCCAATATGGTGGAGCCGCATCGGAGGGGAAATGGCTGGGAGGCTGTTTATCTCCATGAGGGGCCTCTGATCTGTGCTGCTGCCAGAGGCTTAGGGTGTCCAGAGTTCCCCTGGAATTTCCAGCTGCTGGACTGTGACCCAGGATGCTTCCGTCCAGCTGTGGGGTCCCTGTCCCTTTAAGACTTTCAAAGAGCACTTGCTTTTCTTTGTCCCCAGGGCACTGGCTTTGGGACCCACTCACAGGTCTTACTGTCCTGTTTACCTAGTTTCCAGCACCCCATGCATGCACTGTATCTACGCTCTGGTGTGGATGGCTAGGGCTGGGTGTTCAGCAGTCCTGGGCTCCCTCTCCCTCCCTGCTCTGACTCCTCTCCTCCCACCCAGAGCTGGGGGGAGGGGCCTCGGGTCCCGCCAGGCCAGGGCTTGTATCTTACCCCTTTCGTGAGGCGCTGGGTTCTCACAGGTGTGGATGTGGTCTGGCTGTTGTCCTGTGTCTTCTGGTCTTTCTTTTAGGAAGAGTTGTATTTGTTGTATTTTAAAAAACGTATGTGGTTTTGGGAGGAGATTTCTGCTGTGCTACTCATGCCGCTACCTTGGCTCCACCACCTCACTCTGATTTTATTTGCACTGTTCCCTCTTTCTGAAATATCCTTGTTTCCATATCTGCACATCCAAATTCCACCTTCCAAGCCACTCCTCAAATATTATCTCCCTCCCTCATGAAGTGTTTTTAATTAACCAAACTGAAAGAAGCACTTCCTCTTGTAAAACCACACAGCAATTTTTCAACTCTGCTCTTGTAGAACTCGTCACTTGTATTATGTATTATTTATGTGCATATTTTTCCTACTGGAAATTAGGTTCCTTGATAAAAATAATAGGTGTCTTTGGATCTCCTGTAGTGCCTTAGTACAGTGCTTTGCATGTAGGTGGACACTTGATACTGTCTAATGAACACAGGAGTGATTAGGAAAAAGGTTGACACATGTGAGCGTTCAGGTTGCACACTATACAAGAACATCACAAATAAGAATTTGCTAATTCACATCTTAAATATTAACATATGAAAGTACAGGCAGGCTTGGAGATTCCAGGCCTCCTGGCCAAGTTCTGGAACCATGGAGAGCTGACTCTTACAAAAACCCATATTGAGTGCATATGGCCACACACACATATACTCTCTCAGGAGATCATTCACCTCCATACTGGTATACATACCTGTACAAGTTCTACTGGCCCTACCTTCCTAGTGACAGCTGTGATTACTTCTTTCACTTAGCACTTTCAAAGACTTGCTTCTCATTCCCCAACTTTGAACTTGATATAGTTGCCTACCCCAGAAGTTGGAGGAGTAACACCAAGTATTTGAAAATTGCCTGGAGTGTGCATCCTGGTGTGGGCACAGGCAAAAAGAATAGTCAGTGTCTGCACACAGGCCGAGCTGCTGCCAGTTGGCATTCTGAAAAGCTCCACTGGGAGACATCCATTAGAGTTTGTGGGTTTATTTAAATTTTATTTGCAAAATGGAGTGCTGTTTTCTAAATTTATACAGGCACCACATGGGGCTGACAGCAGCCCTGCTTCAGAGCAGGCTCCAGAGTTAGCCCTACAGCTCACCATCTGTGAAGACTTGTGCTGAGTTATTTACCCTTCTGTGCTGTGGCTTTCTGCTTCTTCATCTATAAAATGAGGATAATAATAATAATTAATGCAAACATTATTGTGAGGACTAAAGCCTGTCAGCCTGGCACAAAGCTCTCAATAAATATTAACAATTATTACCAATAGGTAATGATGGTATGTAAAACAATTTAAATGATCAGATGGTTCACTTTCATTAAAACACAGGAGCGTTAGTGCTCCAATCTAAGACAGACTGAATTATGCTTCTACAAAGTCATGTATCCTATATGATGCTATCTAGAATAAACAAGTCAATTAGTGATTTGGTATTACTTTAGAAAATGATGTTTTCAATTTTAGATGGCAAGTTTTTTATTTGCTGAAGTGTTTACTAAATAAACTGAATACAAAAAACTATAAACTTGATTAATGGTGAATTTACCCATCATTCTCATTTTTTAAGCAACTTTTTCAGTTAAAATCACAACTGGAAAAACCATGAATGTGGTGCATGTAGAATGACGTAAAAGGATGTCATCTTACCTGAAAACAATTTAGGACATGGATGTAAGTCACATCACTGTTATCAAACATTTATTCAAAGCCAGCTTTGAACATCATGCCATAATTAAAACAAGCCTTTGTTTGTCCACACTTTCCCCACCACTTACTGATCAGTTTCTCTGCTCTCCTTTACAACCAAACTCCCCAATAAGTTTATGATGCTCTCCCCAGTCCCTCCCCCACCTCTCCTGACCTCTCCTCGCACTGTGTCCTATCAGGCTTTTTCTGCCACCATTCCATCCAAACTCCTCTGTCAAGGTGACCATGGGCCTGCATGTCTCCAAACATAATGGGCACTTCTCAGTGTTCATCTTTTCAGCAACAGCCCATCTTTCTTTCTCCCTTGAAAAGCTTTTCTTTTCTTGGTTTCCAGGACAGCACACTTTCTTGGTTCTCCTTTACCTGATGAATTGTTCCTTTTCAGTTGCCTTGGTTTTTTCCTCTTCTGCTTCCAGACCTTTCTCATGGGTGATAGCTTTTTGTCCTAGGTTCTTGTCTCTCAAAAAAATCTATACACATTTAATGTATACAACTTGATAAGGATCTTCTCCTCAGAAACTCACTCCCACCCTATATATATGTCAATGACTCCCAGATGCATACCCCTAGTACAGACCTCTTCCCTGAACTCCAGACTTGAATATCCGGCTGCCTATTAAATTACCCCATACACATGTCTAACAGATGTTATAAATATGTCTGAAGCTGGGCTCCTATGGGGAGAGCTCCTCTTGCTCTCTCAAAACCTGCAAGCAGCCTAGTTAAGGGAAACTCCATTCTGCCATCTACTCAGGACAAAAATTTTGAAATCATAGTTGATGCTTCTCTTTAATTTTTCATACCCAATCCATTAGGAAATTCTTTAAAGTACATCTAGAATCTGATCTTATCACTATTATCAACCTTAACTAAGCACCATCACCTCTCATGTCAATTATTCAATAACCTAATTGGTCTCCCGACTTCCACCCTTACTCCCACCATCTCAACACAGCAGCCAGAGTGGTCCTTTTAAAATATAAGTTGAATCATGTCACTCCTCTGCTCAACAACCTCCAATGGTTCCAAATCCCACAAAGAGTAAAAGCTAAAGTACTTACCAATGAGGACCCATGAGTCTCTACACTATATGCCACCTGCCCACCTCTATACATTCTGACATGAGTCACACCAATATTCTCATTGCTTACTCTGGATTTCTGGTTAACTTGTGCCAGCCAGGCATGCTCCCACATGCAGGCCCCTGCACGGGGTGTCCCTCTGCCTAGAACACTCCTTCTATGACTAGTCATGCAGATTATTCTTCTCATCTCCTTCCAGTCTTTGCTCAAATGTTTCTTCCCCAATGAGGTCACTCTAACCACTGTGCTGACCTACTTACTCACTCACCCCCAGCGCTCCCATCCCCTTCCCCTTGTTCTCTTATTTCCATTGCATCCATTACCTTCTAGATATTGAAATTCAAATATTTAATATTATATAGTAATATTATATATAAGTATTTACTACATATTTAACTTAATATAATTATTATTGTCTGTTTTTTCTTCACTGAATGTAATCACAACAGGAATTTTTTTTATCGTTTTTGTCTGTTTTGTTTCACTAGAGTATCCCCAGTGCCTGTATGTGGAGTGTGAGATGCTGACAGCAATCCAGGATAACACCAATGCTTTTACTACAAAAACTGGAAGGTTGAAGCTAATGTTTACTGTGATGGGGAACTCTGGGAAGAGCAGGTCTGAGTCAGGGAATACCAGGCATTCAGTTTGGGGCATATTACTTTGAGATGCTATATCAGTTTGTTTAGACTAAGATTGTTGCAGTAAACAATTCCAAAAATCTTAATTCCTTAAAACAAAAAGGTATATTTCTTGCTCATGTTTGTGTTCACAGCAGGTTGTTTTGGCTGTGTGGACTTCATCCCATGACCCAGGCTGAAGGACCGGGGATGATTCTGGTGTTGGAACGGAGAGAAGAGAGAGTACATGGGGCCTTCTTAAGGCTTCTCCTCAAAACCTCACATGTCACTCCTCACATGTCATTGACCAAAGCACGTCACGTGGCCAACACTGACATCCATGGACTAGGATTCCATATAACCCTAGGACTGAATAGGGCAACAAATATTTTGAACAAAATCTACTACTGATGCCTATTTGACATCTAAGTGACAATGCCATTATGTAATCAGATATAGGATACTGAAGTTCAAGAGAAAAGTCCAGGCGAGAGTTATAAGTTTTAGAATCTTTTAGCATATAGTATTTATATTTATGAGATCAGAAGAGATCACCAAAGGAGTAAGCATAAATAGAAAAGTTTCAAGGACTGAGCTTGGGCACTCACTCTAGCATTTAGAATCAGAGAAATGAGAAACGGTCAAATATGTGGGAAAGGTGGCCTGTGAAGAAGCAGGAGAAAGTGACGTGCTGGAGGTAAAGCAAAAATTGTTTCAAGTAAGAGGGAATTAACTCTGTCCAAGGCTGCTGATAGGATGAGAAGAGCCCTGGGATCTGAGTGGAGATAATTGGTAAAGCTGATAAAAGCAGTTTCACTGTTGAAGTTGAGAAGAAGCCTGATTCTAGTGGGTTTAAGACACAATGGTAGTGAATAAAAGCAGCAAGTATGAACAGACCGAACAGATTATTTACAAGAAAAAAGAAAGTCCACAAAGAATATCAGAGACCATAAGCTACATTGATAAAGATCACAAGAGGCGGAGAAGCAAGAATGTCTGAGCACGGGAGCAGAGTGAATAGCAAAGTAAATACATACCACTGAAGTTCATCTACTCAAGTGTCATCATTCTCTACAACCTGAAAAAGTTGCACTAGCTCCCCATCCATTCCCCACCAAGTAACTCCACCTCCGTCACATTTTGAATTCTCTTTCCTTGTATCTCTTCTCTACCTGCTTGGTGTCAAGAGTGCCCATGTTCATTCCTTGCTCTTTTTAAATCTACATTTACTCCCTTGATCCTATACAGTCTCAAAGCTCTAAATATCCATATGCTCACAATTCCACATTTCTAACTCTATCCATATACTTTTCTGCAAATCAAAATCCAAACACATACTTGATATTTCCACTCAGATGTCCAATTGATTGAAATGCTGATCTCACTACAAACCTCTTTTATTCATAGACGTCTGATCTTGGCTGACAGCAAGCTAATCCTTCAAAGAGTTCTAGAACCTGTCACTCCTCTGCTTAGAACCTTCACCGCTATCAACAGAATGATTAAGCATCTTGCCCCATGTCATCCCATTAGTTGGTGACAGAGCTCGGCACAAACCCAAGAAGCCTGATAGGAGCCTGTGCCCTTAACCATGGGCTTGGACACAGGCATATGTTCAGTAGATTACAAAGTGGTATGTCTAGTAAGAGAGTCCATGTTTGTTAAATATGCATATGGATCTGGAAGAAAATGCCTGAAGGGTTACATACCAAATATATTTATTTGCACTGTGATCTCTGGATGGATAAATTACGGCTTAATATTTTCCCTTTGTTTTATCTGCTCATTTTACATCTTCAACAATGAAAATATATTACTTTTGTCATAAAGAAAACATTACAACAGATTTCTTAAGTTCAGGATTCCAGAAAAACTTCATTTCCTTTAATCATTCTCTGTTTCAAAATAATCTCATTCCATAAATATTTGAGTTGTTCAACTCTGATGTCAGAATATATGGGACATTTTCAAGCAGACTTCTTGGTTTTTGTGGCTGAGAAGGACTATTGAGCTGCTCTGGCTATACATCTGATACAGTATAGTGTTTCCATTATACAGTGAGGATTTGGAAAGTGTGTTGGTGCATCTCTTTTAGTCTCATAAAGTACCTCAACAATAGATACCCTTTTTTTACATCCTAAATAGATATTTCTTGAACATAAATTCTTGAACAAAGACCTTCCCTGGCTTATATTTAGTAAAGAAAACTTTTTGCTATTTCACTAGTGTCTCAAGAATATTAGGTTTTTCTGAAAGTATAATAAAAACAAGCATGAACACATTTCTCTCTCCTTAAGAAAAATAGTATAAAAGGAAATACTTAAGGCTGAAGTGGCTTTTGCCTGGTGCTAAATATTGCATGTGTATCGGCCTCCATGGGTTGGAATGAGTGAAATGCCTGGGCAAAGGAAGGGGAGGGAGGAAGGCTTGTGTATGGGAAAGGAAAGAAATTTCCAGTTTCTGACTATTAAACTGCCTTACTTAGTCCTCTCTGAACAAATATTGGCTAGTGACCCAGAGTCTCAACTTGTGGCTGTTTGACCTCTGTTAGAGGACTTCAAGAGAAGTCCTGATCTGTTGTTCTTTAGTGGAAAATATGTAGATCATTTGTAATGGAGAGAATGACAAAAGAAAAAATCCCTCTCCTTATGAGGACTTTTCCATTCCTGCTATATTTCTGGTAAATTATTTTGTTTTGCAGAATATGATGCGGACACTACTGCCTTTTCTCATAATGATTTCCAAAAAGTCATGCCTCTAAACAAATCATTGAAAGTAATTCCTACTTTTTATTAGGAACAAGGTTACACTTGGACTTGAAATTTCTGATAAAGAATGCAGCATACACAAAGTTTGATGTGACTAACACTGAAATAGCACTAAACTTACCCTGTCTGAAATTCTGCAGTTTTCTAAGGCACTTTCATATACATAACTTAATTTGATTCTTATGACAATTCAGAGAAATGGATATTACTCTTTTAGAAATGGAGAAAATGGAACAGATGGATCGCTGACTTAGGATAATTAGTTGGGTGATGATGAGGGGTCATCTTCCAGCCCTTTTGGTAGTACCAGAAGCACTTCCTGTTGCCCCCAAACCAACAGAGAACAGCTCCTGTATAAATCAGTACACCTCCATCACCTTGAAGTTAACGTCAATTTTCTTGTGAAATTCATACTCACATTTCTCCACTATCTCAAGGCCAACAAATCTCATCCACACCATTCATTCTTGTTATTAGTTACCTGTAAAGAAAAAATTTCTCCTTACTCATACCCAAACTCTCCTATGCTTTTTTACCCTGCAACTTGTTTCCACCTCTGACCTCTCTGAAACTTTTTCCCCTGTGAAAGCCACAGTTCCATGGTAAGCACTCTAATCTGCATCCTTAATCTCCTCACAGAACCATGCCTTCACCTTCTTGCCTTAACTGAAACCTGGCATCCCCCATGAGCCTTGGCAAATAAAAACTGTTTTTTTTTCTCCCTCCTTCTAACATGCTGAGTGAGATGGGGAAGCAGTGTTGGCATTCTCCAGCTTGTAACTGCCAGTTTCAGGTGATTCCACTCCTACCGGCGTGCAACTTTCCACCCTTTGCACTCTGAGTTGCATGCCGTAGCATGAAGCATAATCGCCATCATCTTCTGGCTCCAGGTCACTCCCTCAGATTCACAGAAAGCTTCAGCACCTGGCCCACAAAGGCTGCCAAACTCCTGCTGTTACTTAGACAAGCTCAGTGTCCATGATTCACAGATTCTCAAGCACCTGGTATCCAGTGCCTTTTGCCTCCATTCCTCCTCAATGCAACTTATTCCTGTGGCAAAATCCTAGCTTTATGTTTACCCAGATGCTCTGAAAACCCAGACTTCAATGACTCTTCACACCTTTGCAAGCACCTGTCCCAGCAACTTTCACTCTCTTCTGACTTCATGATAATTTCTGTTCTAGATCCTTCTTCATTTCCTTCAATTGCCCTCCCATTTTCACGTCCTTCCCTACCTAGCATAGACCCCAAAGGCCCATCAGTTCTCTGAATTGCTTCTGGGCCCACCATGTCTTCCCTTTACCTTTGTTATACTCCCAACTAACTTGTTATCCCCTGTGGCTATCTGAGAGGTGAGGGCATGGGCTGGGGAGTCATACTCCCTCACTCTGAAGCCTATTTCTATGATTTAGTAGTGATCCCAATTAATTAGCAGTCATTAATTTTTCAGAGCTTCCATTTCCTCGATTGGGAAGTAATAATATTAGTATTCATCTCATGACTATCACAAGTTATTATGAAAAATAATTGAGATAATATATATATAATGTACCTGGCTTATATTAGTGCTTAAGTATAGTGCCTAGCACATAAGTGCTCACTAAATGTTTACTATTATTACAAGACTGAACTGTTTAATGCTTCTTCTAAAAAAAAACTCACACAAATAAATAAGTGCCAGCAACATGCCGTAATCTACAAAGCAAAACACAAAGTAACAAACATCCTCCTTTCTCAACCCTCTCTCCAGACATTGCTCACTTAAGGGAGACCTTTGAGAAAATACCCTTATAGGGCCTGAGAAACTCCGAAACCATCATCTTAACTATTTGTCCTCTTCATCAGACTGACTAAAGTTTATTACTTCTAAGGCAGACACAGCAAGAATTTCATATGACCCTTTCCCAGAAAACAGACTAGAAGAAACAGGCAGAAGGCAAAAAAAGACATCTCACAAACAAGAAAACATGAATGGCCAAGAAATATAAAAAGATACTCCATCCTCATTAGCAGTTTAGGGAAATGCAAATTAGAACTCCAGTGAAATAACATCGCACACCCTTGAAAAAGGCAAAAACAAAGAAATCTAACTCTCAGATCTGGACCAGGCATTCTCAGGATGGGTAACCACAGTGAAACATTGTGGGGTTATCTTGTAAAGCCAACTATTCATGTGCCCCATGGGTCCAGCAGTTCCATCCCACTGAGACTCTTTAACATAGGCCTCAAGAGAATAATCAGAGAAGACAGAACAAAATGCACAAAACTGAAAGCAACCTTTCCACTGACAGAAATGATATAGTGATATATTCAAATGGAGATATTTTAACCGTGCGCACACACAAATGAAGTACAGGTACAATAACATGAACAAATCTTAGAAAAAGTGCTGAAGGGAAAAGATAAAAGCATGTCTCTAACGAGTAAATGTATTTGGTCTAATACTTTATCTATATTAATCTATTTCATTCTCATCTCTTTAAGGTACGATTGCTCTCCTTTTACAGAGAAAACTGAGGCACAGAGAGTTTAAGTGACTTGCTAATCAGTGGAGGGTCCAGGATCTAGCTAATGTTTATTGCATGCTTACATAGTATCAGACACTGTATTACCTTGCCTAGATTATCTATTTTATGAAAAATACTTCTTATAAAATGTCCTTCTTGATTTATTTTTGCCTGATAAATCTTCTTTCCTAAATCAACACAAGTTAGGACTGGAGAACCCAGTTTATCACATACTTTTGCCCCATCACCCAAGTTTAAACTTAGTAGATAGTCTGAACTTCATTTAAATGTCTTTCTGAACCATTTTTTAGGTTTCACTTATGGAAACAGAGTGTGACTCATTGCCAACACCCTAAAGCCCTGAGGCCCTGGAACTTCCCTTTAGTCTACATTTTTCAGACTGCCAATAATCAAGAGATCTTAAAATGAAGGAATTCTTCTCCCTGGGGCAACAACACCCCTACACTCCCAGAAAACTCCTCCGTAGTCTTTAACTTACACCCCTAAGATGCAAAGGAAAGAACTTGAACAGCCAGAGGGAAGATCATGCCTTCCTGCTTTGCAGTCTTAAGAGTGATTCCTGTAAACCTGTGACTGAGAATTGTGTAGGGGAAAGGGAAGGAGAGCCAGGAATCCAAAACCTGTGTTTTAGTCCCAGCAATGTGGCTTAGTTGTGGAATGTTGGGCAAAGCCATTTCCTTTAGTTATACACTTCAGGTCAGTTGAACCTGACAAGCATTTATCAAATACCTTCTAGGAGCCATGCACCCTGCCAAGCACTGAGGATAGAGGGATGGATAAGACCTGGTTAGGCAGAGATGAGCTCCCATCCATTAAGGAGTTTCTAGAGTGGAGGGCTATGGATCTTGGCACCTGAGGTGGTTAAGCAGACTGTAGGTAACCAAGCAGTGAAGGTAGTGGAGAGACTGGAATATGTTAGCATACTGTTGTGGTTAAAAGCTTAGCCCTGGGGTCAGTTATAACATATTCTGTCTCTAACTCTCATGGGCTCTGTGACTGCAGGCAAGTTACCTTACTTCCTGAAAATGCATTTCCTCATCTCTAAGTTTTCTAAGGCACTTTCATATGCATAACTAAAGCAGAGATAATAACTATACTGTTTTCATTTTGAAGATATAAATAATTTGTATAAGAAAGAAGGGTGAGAGTCATGATAAATAAATATTATTTGTCCTTTAAATTTTTTTCTTCATCACTGTTATTATTGTTTATATCAATTGTTCCTCAGCAAGGTATTGTGACAGGGTTTAGCTTACTGACTGGGGTAAGGTACTTGAGATGAACCTTCAGTTCTTGTCCCAGAACCATTCCTGAAGATACTGTCATGTGTTGATGGGATGATTATAGGCTAGTGCAAAGTGGACTTGATTGTGGAGGAGGTTATTTCTAAATATTCTGAAGTATGAGGAGGGGTGAAGCTGATCATAGAATAAGCAAGAGGATGCATTTTTAGATAAGGTGGAGGATGGTGTTAACACATAATTTAAGAAGGTGTTCAAGTGATGAGTGAAAATTAGGCTGAATAAATTTGAGTTGATCTAAAAAATTATGGCCCAGAAGTTACAATGGAAATTGACAAATATGACTGCAAATAAATCATAATTAAGAAATGCCTTGTATAAGAAAATTACACATATTTAAAAATATAAACCAAGCAAAATACTATATACGTGTGTGTGTGACAAAGGGCTAATTTTGTGAACATGCAAAGACCACTTACAAATCAGTAAGATGATTAATATTCAATTAAAAAATGAACAAAGGACATGGGTGGAATATTCAGAAAAAAAATGTGCAGATATAGCCACTACATGTGGGAAGATGTTCAGTATCAGTCATGATTAGAAAATGCAAATTGAAATAAGATAGCATTTTGGCAAAGATTAAAAAATCAACATAAAATCAGCATTGGTGAGGGTGTGAGGTAACTAACTGGCACACTCATACACAGTTGGTATAAACAAGTTAGTACAACTTTGATAGGGGAAAATACTATCTTTTAAAATAAAAAGTGCAGAAATCAGAAAAAAAGATGGCAGAGTAGGAAGGCAAGGTGGAAACCTCCTCCTACATACACATCAAGGAAGCAACTACAGCAAATACAACTAAACCTGAAAACAATCTGAAGACTGCAGAATGAGAACACACAGAGAAAGGTAAAGTGGCAAATCCACAATCAAGCTGGACCCAAGCCCTTCCCCCATCCCAGCCCACAGGCAGGAGGAAGAGGAACAGAGTAGGGAGAGGACAGGCACTCAGGAACTTTGCACACCTGGCCCTGGAGATCTGCTCTGGGAATACAAATCCACATTGCATTGGGTTCTGGTGATTAGGGGCTGAACACCAAAGAGAGTTGGAGCACTCTGGGAGGCTGAGACTCCAGCTGTTTGTGGAGCACAAGCATGTTTAGCCAGTCCCACCAGGACCCAAAAGACAGGTGGTAGTTTGAAAGATTTGCCAGCAGGGGAAGGGGTGCCAGAGGGGTGAGGCATGGATGGCACTCTCTCCATAGGAGGAAGGTTAGGTAGAAGACACCTCCCCACCCTCCCTGGGCCCAACAGGTTGGGCACTCTCAGGAACTCCAAACACTCTCCACTCTTACCGGCAGTTCAGCCCCAGGTGCTTCCCTGAGCACCACCAGCCAACTGCCCTCTCAGCCCAGCAGCAACAGACTTTTCTGCCTGGCAGGAGAGGGAAGATTTCACATCTTTCTTCACCCTGTCTCAGCCTAAGTAGAGAGGTGAATGCAGAAGCCATGACTGACTGCTCCTACCTCCTTGCAGGTGCCTGCTGCCACCATGTGCCTGTGTGTCCTACCATTGAGCTACTTGCTGCATGACTCACCACCTCTGTGCATGTCCCAGTGTCATTTCCCAACCACCTCATTAGCCCAGTACCCCCACCATCACTGCACAGCAGGCAGAGGGCAGTCTTGCCTACAATAATCCCAACAGAAGTCACTGCTTTGCTCACAAAGAGCCAGCTGAGAACACAGGCAGACAGAAAGGTAGCCCTGCCATAGCCTACCAGCAGCAACTGGGGCTCCACCACAGAGGAGAACCAGGCACTGGATAGTAAACAATCTTGAATTTCTGGGCAGCACGGGATGCCTTCTGCATAAAGCCATTATTCTCTAGACCAGAAAGCATAGTAGATCCGTCCAATATGAAGGGAAAAACACAAAATGAGAAGGCAAAGGACTATGTTCCAAACAAAAATACAGGATAAGACACCAGAAAGAGGGCTAGATGAAATGGAGATTACTAATCTTCTTGATAAAGATTTCAAAGTAACAGATATAAATATGCTCACTGAACAGTGGAAAAATATTGAAGATCTCAGGGAGGCCTTCAACAAAGAGATACAAGAGCTGAAAAAGAGCCAGTCAGAGCTGAAGAACACAGTAGCTGAAATTAAATTTATAATGGAGGGAATGAAAAATAGATTGCTACAAGTAAAGGGGATAATTAATGAAATGGAAATTAGAAAACACAAATACAACAAAGCTGAGGAACAGAGAAAAAACAGAATCTCTAGGAATGAAAAAATGACAAGAGAGCTGTGTGACAACTCCAAACAAAACAATATTAGCATAATAAGGGTACAAGAAGTAGAAGAGAGAGACAAAGGAATAAAAAGTCTCTTTTAGGAAATAATTGTTGAAAACTTCCCCAATCTGGGGAAGGAAATAGATACCAAGGTCATGGAAGCACAGAGAGCCCCTAACAAAAGGAACCCCAGGAAGGCAACACCAAGAGATATAATAATTTAAATGACAGAGATTAAGGATAAGAAAAGAGTACCGAAAGCAGCCAAAGAGAGAAAAATGATGCCTTATAAGGGAACTCTCATCAGGCTGTCAGCAGACTTCTCAGAAGAAACTTTATTGGCCAGAAGGAAGTGGCATAAAATACACAATGTATTGTAATAGAAGGACCTTCAACTAAGAATCCTCTACCCATCAAGATTATCACACAAATTTGAAGGAAAGATTAAACATTTCCGAGATAAATGTAGGCTGGAGGAATTTACAACCATTAAACCAGCACTACAGGATATGTTAAAGGAACTTCTGTACATGGAAATGTTCTTAAACCTAAATAGTTCTCAGCAGTGAAAAAAACCCACAGTACAGGTAGTAGACCAATTACTTATCAAGTAAGTACAAAATTAACACAAAACTAGTAAAACCAACTATACACAAAATCAGTTAAGGGATACACAAAAAAATGCAGATTATGACATCTAGTACATAAAGTGTGAAGGAGGAAGAAGAAGAAAAAAGTACTTTTTGATTGTGTTTGAAATACAACAATCATCACCTTAATATAGACTGACTGACATATAGTTAGGAAGTTATTCATGAACCTTATGGTATTCACAAACTTAAAGCCTATAACAGATACACAAAAACTTTAAGAAGGATCCAATCACAATGCAAAAAAACTCCCATCAAATAAGAGTATAAGAGAGGAAGAATGGAACAGAGAAGAACTATAAAAACAACCAGAAAACACTTAATAAAATGGCAGTAAGTACACACCTATCAATAATTACCTTAAATGTAAATGGGCTGAATGCACCAATCATAAGACATAGAGTGGCAGAATGGATAAAGAAACAAGACCCATCTTTATGCTGCCTATAAGAGATCATTTCAGACCCAAAGACATACACAGACAAAGTGAAAGGATGGAAAAAGATATTTCAGGCAAATGATAGGGAGAAAAAAGCATGTGTAGCAGTACTTATATCAGACAAAACACACTTCAAAACAAAGAAAGTAATGAGGCAAAGAAGGACATTACATATTGATAAAAGGGTCAGTCCAACAAGAGGATATAACCATTATAAATACCTATGCACCCAACATAGGAGCACCTAAATATGTAAAACAAGTACTAAGAGAATTAAAGGGCAAAACAGACTGCAACTCATTCATTTTAGGAGGCTTTAACACACTACTCACATCAAGACAGATCAACCTGAGAGATAATAAATGGAAACAAAGGCACTGAATAACACATTAAATCAGAAGGACCCAAAAGCAGCAGGATATACATTTTTCTCAAGTGTACATAGAATGTTCTCCAGAATAGATGACATACTAGGCCACAAAAAGCCTCAATAAATTTAAAAGATTGAAATTGTATCAAGCAACTTCTCAGATGAAAATGGTATGAAACTAGAAATAAATTACATATAGAAAACAAAAAAGCCCACAAACATATGGAGCCTAAACAACATGCTTCCAAATAATCAAAGAATCAATGAAAATGTCAAAACAGAAATCAAGTGATATATGGAGACAAATGAAAACAAAAATACAACAGTCCAAAATTTGTGGGATGCTACAAAAGTGGTTCTGAGAGGGAACACTGGCCTACCTCAAGAAACAAGAACAATCCCAAGTAAACAGTCTAAACTCAAAATTAAAGAAACTAGAAATAGAAAAACAAATGAAACCCAGAGTTAGTAAAAGAAGGGACATAATTAAGATCACAGCAGAAATAAAATAGAGAAGAATAAAACAATAAAAAAAATCAGTGAAATCAAGAGCTGATTCTTTGAGAAGACAAACAGGCTAGACAAACTCCCAGCTAGACTTATCAAGAGAAGAGACCACATAAGTAAAATCAGAAAAAAAAGGAATAGTCACAATGGATACCACTCCAGAAATACAAAGAATTATTAAAGAATTCTATTAAAACTTATATGCCAGTAAAGTGGACAACCTAGAAGAAATGGACAAATTCCTAGCAAAAACACGACCTTCCATGATTGACTCAGGAAGACAGAAAATCTGCACAGACCAATTACCAGCAATGATATTGAATTGGTAATCAAAACACCCCCAACAAACAACATTCCAGGACCAGATGGCTTCATAGCTGAATTCTATCAAATATTTAAAAAAGACCTACTACCCATTCTTAAAGTATTTCAAAGGTAGAAGGGCAGGGAATACTTCCAAACTCATTCTATGAGGCCAGCATCACTCTAATACCAAAACCAGATAAAGACACTACAAAAAAAAAAAAAAGAAAAAAAATTTTAGACCAATATCCCTGATGAACATAGATAAGTTCTTAAGAAAATATTAGCAAACTGAATTCAAAAATACATCAAAAGGATCATCTACCATGACCAAGTAGGATTTATTTCAGGGATGCAAGAATGGTAAAAAATTCACAAATCAATCAACATCATACAACAAATTAACAAAAAGATAAAAACCACATGATCATCTCAATAGATAATGAAAAAGCATTTGACAAAATTCAACATCCATTCATGATAAGAACTCTTAACAAAATACATGTAGAGGGTACATACCTCAACATAATAAAGGCCATATACTACAAGCCCACAGAAAATATACTCAATGGTGAAAAGCTGAAAACTTTTCCTGTAATATCAGGAACAAGACAAGGATGTCCATTATCACCACTTCTACTCAACATAATACTGGAGGTTTTAGCCATGGCAATTAGACAAGATAAAGAGATAAAAAGTATCCAAATAATAAGGAAGAAGTTAACTGTCACTATATGACATGGTATTATATATAGATAACCCTAAAGACCCTACCAAAAAATTATTAGAACTAATAACTGGATTCAGCAAAGCTACAGGATACAAAATTAATACACAGAAATCTCTTGCATTCCTGTATACCAAGAACAAGCTAACAGAAAGATAAATCAGGAAAACAATTCCATTTACAATTACATCAAAAAGAATAAAATACCTAGGAGTAAACCTAACCAAGGAAGTAAAAGACTGTACGTTGAAAACTACAAGGCACTCATGAGAGAAATTAAGGAAGACACAAATAAATGGAAATCTATCCTGTGCTTATGTATAGGAAGAATTAATATTGTCAAAATGGCCATCTGCCCAAAGCAATTTACAGATTCAGTGTAATCTCTATCAAATTACAAATGGCATTTTTCAATCAATTAGAGCAAATAATCCTAAAATTCATATGGAACCTCAGAAGACCCTGAATACCCAAAGCAATCCTGAGAAAGAAGACCAAAGCTAGGGGTATTATGATACCTGACCTCAAGCTATACTACAAAGCTACCGTAATCAAAACAGTATGGTACTGGCACAAGAACAGATCACAGATCAATGGAACAGAATAGAGAGCCCAGATATAAAGCAAAACATATACAGTCAATTAATATATATATATATGTAAAGGAGTCATGAATATACAACAGGGAAAATACAGTTTCTTCAATTACTGATGTTGGGAAAACTGGACAGCTACATGCAAGAGAATGAAACTGGATTACTAATTCCATATGCAAAAGTAAACTCAAAATTAATCAAAGACCTAAATGTAAGACTAGAAACCATGAAGTTCATAGATGAAAACATAGGCAAAAATCTCTTAAACATAAGCATGAGCAATTTTTTCCTGGACACATCTCTTTGGGCAACAGATACAAAATAAAAAATGAACATGTAGGGCTACATCAAACTAAAAAGTTTCTGTACGGCAAAGGACATGATCAGCAGAACAAAAGGTAACCTATAGTATCGGAGAATACATTCATGAACAATTTATCTAACATCCAAAATATATGAAGAACTCATATGCCTCAACACCAAAAAAAAAAAAAAAAAACAAGACAAAAAACCCAAAATGGGCAGAGGACTTGAACAATTTTCCAGAGAACAAAAATAAAGATGGTCAACAGGCACATGCAAAGATGCTCCACATTGCTAATCATCAGGGAAATGCCAATCACAACCACAATGAGATACTACCTCACACCAGTCAGCATGGGCACTATCCAAAGATAAATAATAATAAGCAAGGATGGGGAGAAAAGTTGACCCTCCAATCTGTTGATGGGAATACAAATTTGCTGCAGCCACTGTGGAAAGCAGCCTGGAGGTTCCTCAAAAAACTAAAAATAGAAATACTGTGTGACACAGTGACTCCATTTCCGGGAATTACATGAAGAAAACAAAATCATTGATTTGAAAAGATATGTGCACCTCTATGTTTAATGCCTCATTATTTACAATAGACAAATTATGGGAGCAACCTAAGTGTCCATCAATAGATGAATGGATAAAGAAGATGTGGTACATATACACAATGGGATATTACTCAGCCATAAAAGAAGAAATCCTGCCATTTGCAACAACATGGATGAACCTAGAGGCTATTATGCTAAGTGAAAGAAGCCAGGTAGAGAAAGACAAATACCATATGTGGGGTCAATGAAAATTTTCAACCAGAATTTCTCACCTGGCCTTGACAGTGATATGAATATAAGAGCCTGTTTGCACATCAATGGGATGTTCACCACAGCAGAGTCACCCAACCAATCCAGATTAAGGAGTGGAGAGTAACAGCCATTCTTTCCTCCCCTCTGTTCCTGGGACATAATTGGTCAGGAGCCTGCCAGTCAACAAGGACATGCCCACGTCCACAAAGTTCCTCCTGGAGCAAGAGGTGGAGGAAACCAAATGCTAGCCCCAGCCACAGTGACAGAGCTTGTGAATTGAAGCCAAGTGGGAGGGGGTGGAGAGTGTGCTAAGAGAGAGACTTAGCCATGAGAAAAAATAAACCTTTCCCCACCTCTAACCCTTTTCTTCCTTAGGTCTGACAAGATCGATAGAGAACTTGCTGCAGGCAAGGAACCCCCTTCTGCTGGGAGCCACACTGCATTATTTCACTTCTTTGTGGATCTCAAAACAAAATGAACAAAATAGCAGTAGACTCATAGACACTGAGAAGTGACTGGTTGTTACCATCGGGGAGGGGAAGGGGTGGGTAGGTAGGGAGAGTAAGGGATATAAAGTGTACAAAAATTCTCAATCATAATGTAAGTTGGTCATGGAGATGGTAGTACAGCATGGAGAATATAGTCAGTGACTCTGTAACATCTTCCTATGTTGACAGAGCGATCACACTAGTGGAGGTGAGAATTTAATAATGTGGGTAACTGTTGAATCACTGTATTGTATACTTGAAACCAACATAAGACTGCATATAAAAAAAGGTGTATCAGTGATACTTCAATAAAAAATTCTAAAAAAAGAATTAAAAATAAAATATAAAATAAAATTAAAAGTGCATACACTCTTTGACTCACTGTCAAAAATTACCTCACCAATATACAATTTATAAATGTATAAAGTTCTGTATACAAGGATGAACACTAAGGATTGTTTGTAGTAGCCAGAAAAAAAAAGTCCATTAATGAAGAACTATTTAAATAATGATAAGACCATGCAGTGAAGAATGATGTAATTCTACATATACTGGTGCAAAATGTTCGCAGTATATTGTTAAATTAAAAAGTCAAACTGAAGAACAGTATGTATAGTATGCTTCCATTTATATGAAGAAGATACAAATATATGTATATGCATAGAAATGCTCTAGAAGAAAGCACAGAGAAGTTTTGTAATTGTTACCTCTGGGAGAGAAATGTTTCCCTTTTACTGAATTCCATTCTGTACTGTCTGAAAATTTTACCATGAATGTGTACTACTTTTTAATTAAAAAAGGAAACAAAGCCTCAATTAAA
Source organism: Manis javanica (assembly GCF_040802235.1). Taxonomy (NCBI): domain Eukaryota; kingdom Metazoa; phylum Chordata; class Mammalia; order Pholidota; family Manidae; genus Manis; species Manis javanica. The sequence continues at coordinate 46,154,212 of NC_133168.1, read as the reverse complement.
AATATCTACAGAGCCCAGTGGAAGCCATTGCAATATGTCTGAAAAAGGTTTTCATAGCTAAATAAGTTACTGTCTTAGAAGAACTTTCCTTTGCAACTCTGACATCATTGGTTGATTTTTCCATTTGAAGGGGGAATTCCTTCATTGTTGTATTTATCTAACATTTAGTAGTGCTTTGTGCTGGGCCCTCAGTGTTTTAGTCATCATACAATTGTGGGGTGGTTATTACTATACCCGTATTGTAGATAAGGAAAGTGAAGCACATAAAGGTTAAATTACTTAAACAAGGTTGTAGAGCTAGTAAGCTCTAGAGCAGAGATACAAGCCCAGAATGTCTGGCTCAGGTAATCCATGCTTTATTTAACCACTATGCTTTGCTGCCTTTGGAAGTCTTTAGAAGCTTTGAGTTAGACCTGGGTGATCTGATTGTATGACCTGCTCAAAAGGACCTATGCCAAATGCCCTCATCTCTCCTGGGACAGTCCAGGTCAAATCTATCTACTTTCTAGACCTTTTGAAGGATCTAATAAGGAAACAGGATACTGCAAGAGAACAAGACTAGGCCTCGCTGAGTATGGATTATGTGGCCTTTTAACAGCTCTCTCAAAGTCAATATAATCCTTAAAAACAGTGAATCTGTGTAGAACTATACTTATTGTTAATTGAAGTCTTCAGAGATGAAAGGACTGATCTTAGCTGTTAGGTAAAATGTAGCTGATTACCAGCCAGTGGATATTGAGGTTAAGCCAAGGACTGCTCTGGGGATAAAAGCTGAACTGATTGGCTGAATTTCAATGTTTTCAAAGTATGTCAAGGTATGGAGGATTTTTTTGTCTGTACAGACATGAGAAGACATGCCTTGCCATCCAAGTTTGTTGAAAGTGAATGTGTTTCTTGTTGGTGTTTCTTGCTTAGCATTTCCTCAAGGGCTATGGTAAGCTCTATCAAGGCTACTTTTTCTAACCTTAGAGATGGAGTGATCGATCGAATGATGGATTCTTGTTGATGGGTAAATAAGACACTATGGTTTTCCATTAGTTTCTTCTCTTATGCCTTCTGATCACCCTTGATTCCATTAGACTGATAAGGAAGACTTTACAGGCAGACAGGTTCTTCAGGTGTGCGTGTGGCTGGTGGGCATCCCTGCTGGCCAGCTTAGTAAGGAAGACTGGTCACTGAATTGAACTATTTGAGGCATTCTTGGTGGTCCCTTATTCTCTGATGATTCTGAAACTGGATGTACAATTCTGTGTAAATAATGAATTTTTTTCTCCTTCTTGTGGCTATGCATTGTGGATGGGTACCCGGTGAGGGATGGAGAATCCTACAGGGCTGCCGTGGTCTAGCATAGGAACAAAACACATGCTGACAGCCAATGCAGGAGATCTTTGAGAGATTGCTGGTCACTGGGAGAGACTTTCATTCGCTTTAGTTAGAGATGGGGATCAATAATTCTATAGAAATCCCAGTATTCAGTATGGAAAGACTCTCAGGGAACTCAGCCATCTGGTTGCTTCATCAGCTTCAACAGTGGGACACTCTAGGTATAGCCAAGCTATGTGAAGATCCATAATGGCAGAAACAAATCAAAGTACTTAGAAATAAAGGCTCTCTGCTTGTGATAATAACAGTCTGAGTTCACTGATGCTGAAATATGAATTGGCTGAGTCAAATCTTTATTTTGGTCTAAAGCTGTACTCTTCAATATGGCCACCACTGGCCAGCTAAATGTAGCTAAATTTAGATGATTTAAAATTTTTTAAAAAATTGGTTCCTCAAACACACAGGTGACATTTCAAGTGATCAGTATGAATATGGTGACTAGTGGCTACCATAAACACAGTGCAAATTCATAGAACATTTCCATTATCAAAGAATGTTCTATTGAACAGCCCTGATCTAGAAAATAAATAGGTCTCCAAAGGTATTCTAACAAGAAAAATAATTTTGATTGCTTGATTAACCACAACAGAGAGGCCCTATCTAGTTTTTATTCTGAATAACTTGAGATTTGAAATGAACGCAAGGCAGAAAGGCCTTAGATTCTGGTGTGAATTGTAAAGCCTAATTTTCTCAGTAAAGACACCATGGGGTGATTATGGGTAATGGTCACAGGCAAGGAGACAGGAGAAGAGGATGTGATGCTCTGAGGTTAGGGTGTGTGATTGAGAAAGTGTGTGTGACCTGATTGGGCAGGAAGAAGTGGTCAAAGGCCACTTTTGATACTTGCCCAAGTGTGGCCAACTTTGAGTTTCTGGGACTTCCTTTGACTTCTGCCCTCCTTTTCTTATCTGATTATACTGGTAAAAACAGGTTAGGCATCTTAAGAATATTTTTCTGGTTTAAGATATTCTCAGTGCCTTCCTCAAAAGGAAAGTTCTTAGTTTCTTTTTCTGGTTTAAGAGATTTTCAGTGCCTTCCTCAAAAGGTCTTTATTAGTCCTGTTTCACATACCTTTAAACCCTGAAAAGTAATAAAGGAAAGGGAAATCAAATGAAGGGCAATAATATTTCTCACACTAGTTCAGTATGGAGATATATCTAAATCATTTTCAACATAGTCTGGTTCAACAGAGACATTCATTCGGCTGTCTCCTCACCCAAACCTTTGATGTAGACTCATGAACTGAGAAATTGAGAAGCAATGAAGACTGTAAAAAGTCTACATCTTTAGGGACCAGGACACAGGATGTCTAAGATCATGAAAACTGATCAAAGGAAAGGTGTTTCTCATAGAAATTAGGAAGTAAGTCAAGAGTGAGATGTTAAAAGAGGAGGTTGCTCTTCAAACAACAGCTAGAAGGATTAAGAACAGAAAACTGGTAGAACAAAGAGTTGTCTTTACTAACTATAACAGTAGTTTTCATGAACTGATGAGAGAATGAGGGGGTGGCTACAGGGAACAAAGAGGGAATTTCCAAGACAGCAATAAAAACGTAAGCACTGGACCTAATATTTAGTCTTGGATATTTCATTATCCCTTCACACAAGTGAAAAAACTAGCTAGCATTCAACAGGTACCTGTTGAATGAATCCTTGGGAAAGAAAAATCACACTGAATGCATAAATTCTTTATTGAAAATATTGGGCTAGCACTGCATTACATATATTTAGTATCCATAAATGAAGGGGCACACATTTCTGATTGGACAATACTGTTTTAAATAGAGAACACAGCATCTGGATATGCTCTCACAAGTATAATATCATGGACTAAACTAGGCAGGAGTGAACTATATGCAAAATCGCCATTTGTTTGTTAATAGCATATAGTTGCAAATGGCATAAATGGCGAACGTGACCATCATGAGACATTACTGGTATCTCACACCAACACATTATTTAACAAGCAGATTAAGGTTAAACTGCCAATATGCTGTTAATCAAGAATTCTCAATAGGAGAAACTGGGTGAATGCACACCCAAGTTACAGATTTAAGATTTTATATCATTCCTTTAAACTTGCTTGGAATGTGAGTGGAGTAAAATCATTGTTGATCTGACAGGACGCCACTTGGCAATTTATTTTCTTTTATAGGTACTCTAAAATAAGAGAATAATCTAAAGCGAATATTCTACCATTTTACGGTTAACATTCTAGGAATGGTTTTATTTTTTTTAAATGTAGGTATATAAATATTACTTGTTAATTTTTCCTTTCAGAGAACACTAGGAATATAAAATTTATGATAGACCACTTCTTAGCTTTGGCTATTACTTGAAAATTTTTTCCATTAGCAGTCTTTGGCTTTCATGAAAGTTCGGCAATCAATAATGGTAACTTTTTAAGGAGGTTTTATTTTCTTTTTTTTAAGAAAAAGTATTTTATGATGTGAAAATGGGTTGGTGTTAAAAAATAGGTTTTATTTTTTATTCCAATTTTTGTATGAATGCATTTGTTTGCATTGCTTTTTCTTAAATAAAATAATCTAGAAACCAAGACAATTGGGCTAATTTGACACTCTTCATTTGATATAAAATATGCAGAAATTAAAACACTTAGTCCATCTTAAAATAGAGGCTGTTCATTATGTAAAAACTTGGGGAAAATTATGCCAAAAACACTATGAAAATAAAGTTTTGTTATTAAGACACACAACTTTATAAGAAACAAAACATTTTCTTTTTGAAAGCAGGGCTTTTTCTAAATCTAGGCTCATAAACGTGTCCATTCATGTAAAGATCAACTTACGATGGTGAGAAATGGCTTATTCTTGTTTACACAATTATGTTCAGAGTGGGTAAAACTATTTTTAATGACTTCAAAGTCTTTTTAATGACTAAATGGAAGCTGGCCTGTAATAGTCAAATCAATGAACAATGGTAAGGTGTTTTTAAAAATTCAGAATTATGCATACATATGCTGCGTAAGACCTATCACCCTAAACAATCAGGGCAAAAAAAATTCAATATAAAACTATATCAAACAAGTAGGTTTGGTGCCAAAACATAGCACAAAATGTATACATTTCTTTGTTTCAAGATTTGACACATTAAAAGAAAATAACTGCCAACACATTTCAGACAATATTAGAAATAATAAATAAAACAGGTTTGAAAAAATTATTCATTCCCTTTGTGCTATGCACTCTCATTTTTTCTAAATGAGACTAACCTTTTCCATGGCAAACAACAGTATGCTGTACAATTTGGTAATGAAAATTATGTTGATAAATATACAGGGCATGTATATATTTCCACAGTATTTTTTTTCACAGTTACCAAAAATAAAAATTGCATTCAACTCATACATCTATAAATATTCTGATTCCTCACTGCATGGACTGGAAGGAAGCGGAAGTATAAAGTGTTCCAACAATCTGGACTTCAGATTTCTTTCTTCATTGCCTGCCGTCCACCTGTACCTTTCCGAATCTCTCTGCAATGTGATCATGCTCTGAGATGATGGCAGAAAGAAAGTATTATGGTAGGATGAGGCAGTCTCAGCTGGAGCTTCATCTTGCAGCCAGTTTTAGGAGGCCTGATTGAACCCAGTCTTTTAATGTTATATTTTAAGGCAGTCTGAATTTCACTCGAATGTCCATACCTCGAGGTCCTGAACTATGAAGTCTTCCTTTTTGGAAAGGATATCATTATTGAAAGTGCTGCAGGAGTTGCTTCGTCCATGGTATAAATCAGCATCTAGCCATAAACCAAATCGGCCCCTGAAAAGGTTAAAAAAAGCCCCAAAAAGGTGAAAACATTTCAATTGTTTGTGGCACACTTTCTGTCTTCCCTTGCCTCATCCTCTTTCCTTTATAAGTAGACAGATAACACACTAACCTGCTTGTAAAAGAAGGGCTACATTTCCTTTATTTAATTTAAATAACCTGTCATACCTAGAAGACAAGTAGTAGCAGTCCCTCATTTAGACACCTAAGTCATTTTATCTTTGATTCTTAGGGACATGTGTTAGGCCACTGTCCTAATTAATCTAAGCTCATGGACTAGCTAAAATCACTGGACATAAAGGTTATGGTTACCTGGGTCAAAACAGACCCTCTCAGGTCAAGTAGCAAATTAATAACAACAACCAGAAACCTTACCCTCCACCTCCAAGCTCCAAAGAACTTATGTCTCCATTGATAAAGTATGAGTTTTCTCCACTCCACTTAAAGACCTTAGGGTAGAAATACAAGACAGAATATAACATTTTAATCTGGAGAATTAGCAAAGAAGGAATATTAGGATAGTACCTCCGTGTGGAAGGGAACTACCCACTAACTGAGGCAGCTTCTGACTGCCACACCTTTTCTACACAAGGAGGCCGTCTCCAAAGGGGTTATGAAGCAGGAAAGACCCCTTAGGCACATGTTGGCTCTGACCTGCAATCCATCCCGATATCTGAGACCACCCAAAAGAGCAGTTTCCAGGGTGCCGGGAGGGACCCAGAGCAGTCTGTGTGCTACAAGTCACATGGTGCTGACCCAGGCCAGAGGAGTCCAGGCTACAGTAAGCCTGTTGCTCCAATGACAGCCCCCCACCTCCCACCTCCAACCCCGCTGATACTCTTCACGCTGTGACACTGGCAGTTTGGGTATTTCCCCCACCTCCATACCTTGAAGTTAGGGCTAAATGTGTAGAGGAAAGTTTCGCCTGTGCCATAATAGTGGTCACTAAACTTGAAAGGATGAGTTGCATATGCTCCAAAAATCTGTCAAAAGAAGACAGAAACATTATCTATTTTTTAACCTAAATCTCCCAAAGAAAGGCTGAAATATTTTTAACACAATCCTGTCCTGAGATCTCATGTTCTGTTCAGAGAGGTATACGTCTTTTAGCAAAGATCATTACTAACTTGGAGCTCTTAAATAAAAAAAACCACCAACAAACATACATAAAATGTCTCCAGTTCTAACTGGAACTCAAGTGGCTCAGAGAACTTATTTGTCAAAGGCCAACCGTTGTTCCAATTTTAAAAGACTTCACAAATTTCCTTTTGTGAATACAGATGACATATTGGGAACATTAAACAGTAAGATGCATCTTGTACACAGAAATGAGTGTTCAAGAGAACAAGATCATCTCTTGTGTTTTACAAGTGGAATCGTGGTCAGTATTTCCCTAGGGAAAATAAATTTTTCTTTCTATTGATTTGTAAAAATGAATTCTCAATATGCTTATTAACACCATTTCTTTGACATAATTGATTCAATATAGTTTGAAATGGCTTTCAAGAAAAAAGTAACAATTCCACAATACTGTGGACATTAAAGGCAATTTAAATGTATCTGAATCAATGATTTTTTCAATTTTTTCTTGTTTTGGGGATTGGAAAGTGCATATTTTTAAGAATATGCATGTCCACTGCCTCAGTTTCCTGATCAGTACTTACAGGGATGAGAGTTGGCAAGACTGAGCATATATGTTTTGAAAATGTCTCTAAGTGATCCTAATATACTTCTACTTCAAGTCCCACTTAACATTGCTTTAAATGGAGGTTATCTGGAAAAGAGTTTTATAATTTTTCAAAAGTATTTTAGATTATAATCATTGTGGAAATTCTTTTTCACAAATTACACTCAGTTGCTGGCAACTTGAAATACTAAAAATTAGGCAGAGTAAAAGTCTGGAAACTCTTTCTAACCAAAGTTCTCTGTGCTTCCTACTACCAAGCCTTTCCCTAGAGCTGCTAAGAACAAACTAAAACATCAAAAGTTAACTTCCCTTCTTTTGGTGATCCTGAAGTAAAGAAACTAAAATACAATGAGATAGCCACCTATTTTTAAAAGGATGTGCTAAAACATGACAAGAAAGGCAGTAGACATGGGTAGAAGAAAGTGGGTCCCTTTTTGATCAGTGAGAAAAGCCATCCATATGCTCTAGCCCTTTGCAGGAGTCTAATATAGTCTTTCTTAGCTAAAATTTTCTTAGCAATCATGGAAATCTGTTTTAGGAATGGGGATTGCATGATACTACAGAATTACTGTTAGTTTTGCTAGGTATATAGCGTTGTGGTTATGTAAGAAATTGTCTGTTTTCTTTTTTTCTATCAATTTATTTAGAAATTACATAATATGTGCTGATGGTATTAAATCTATACAATATAAAAATTTAATATATACAGCAATAACAGAACAAAGGACTCCACCAGAATAAATTAAGACACCCAGAAGTGGTCAAAGAAAGGTTAATATAAGAAAACCTACAAATGTATATTTGCTTTACTTCTCACATATCCTTTAGTAGAAAAATGTTATATAAAGTAGTAATCATTAACAACTTACTGTTGGGTTGGTAATATATGTTAATATAGTATGTGTAACAAAATTACCACAGAAAGAAAGATGTAATAGAACAGTACAGGAGCAACATTTCTATACCTCACTGGAATTGAACAGGTTTTCCAACACCATTTATTAATTAAAATCAGACTTTATTAATTGCCTGGTGATTGTTCTGTTATTTTCCACAATGCCTTATAATATATAAATTATTCTACAGTCTGATTTGATTATAATTGGGCCCTTTGCAGGGGTAGTTTCTTTGGTCAGTCTATGACTCCAGGAGGCTCTCCTTAGCTGGCTCTGGCTCTTTCTCTGGTTCTCGCTCATAAACTAGATGGTCTAAAGTTTAGTTTACTGCCTTCATGGAGATACAAGCCTCCTCTTAATTGTTTACCACAAAAATTTTCATTGTTTTCTAGAGTGCCCTTCAGCCTGAATTTCCCCATACTCTTCTAAATAACGTCAGTTCCTTTGGGGGAGCTTCAGAGCTCTATGTCTTTTTTTTTTTCTCCAAATATATTAGAAAAGACTTAAAATTTTTTTTAGATAAAATTGATATATAACATTATATAAGTTTCGGTTGTACATTATAATTGGCATCTGTTCCCATTACAAAGTGATCATCTCCAAAAGCCTAGCTAGCAGCCCTCAGCATAATTTGAGTTCTGTCATCCATTCCCTCATCACCCCTTCACCCCTTACCCTGCTGGTAACCATCAATCTATTCTTTGTATCTATGAGTTTTTGTTTTGTTTCATTTGTTTTTTTGTTTAGACTCCGCATATGAGTGAAATAATACTGCTTTTGTCTTTCTCCTTCTGACTTATTTCACTTAAAATAACATCCTCAAGGTCCATCTGTATTGTTGCAAATGGCAAAATTTCTTTATTTTTATGGCTGAGTATTTCAGTGTGTATGTATACCACATCGGCTTTATTCATTCATCCATCAATAGACATTTAGGTTGTTTCTGTATCTTGGTTATTGTACTATGCTATGTACTATGCTATGACTCTGCTATGAACATCAGGGTGAATATATCTTTTCAAATTAGTGTTTTGAAATTCTTCAGTAAATGACCAGAAGTGGAATAGCTGGGTTGTATGTTATTTCTATTCTCAACTTTTTGAGAAATCTCCATACTGCTTTCCATAGTGGCTGCACCAGTTTACATTCCCACCAATAGTATATGAGGGGTCCCTTTTCTCACATTCTCCCTAATACTTGTTATTTTGCCTTTCTGATAATAGCCAATCTAACTGGTATAAGATGATATCTCATTGTAGTTTTCATTTGCATTTCCCTGGTGATTAGTGATACTGAACATCTTTTCATGCCTGTTGGCCATCTGTATATCTTCGGAAAAATGTCTACTGAGATCCTCTGACCATTTTTTGATTGTGTTGCTTGTTTCTTTTTTTGTTAAGTTGTATGAGTCCTTTATATATTTTGCATATTAACTCCTTGCTGGATGTAAGGTTTGTAAAAATCTTATCCCATTTAGTAGGATGCCTTTTCACTTTGATGATGGTTTCCTTCACTGGGCAGAGCTTTTTAGTTCGATATAGTTCCATTTGTTTATTTTGCTTTTGTTTCCCTTGTCTTCGACATCAGATTCAAAAAACATTTGCTAAGAGTGATGTTGAGGAGCATACTGCCTGTTTTCTTTTAGGAATTTTATGGTTTCAGGTCTTACATTCAAGCATTTAATCCAATTTGAGCTAAGTTTTGTGGATAGTGTCAGACAGTGGTCTAGTTTCACTTTTTTGCATGTATCTGTACAGTTTTTCCAACACCATTTATTAAAGAGATTGTCCTTTCTTCATTGAATGGTCTTGGTTCTTTGTCATAAATTGTCTGTAAATGTGAGTTTATTTTTGGAATCTGAATTCTGTTCCATTGGTCTGGGTCTATTTTTATGCCAATACCACAGTGTTTTGATTACTATAGTTTTATAATATAGATTGAAGTTAGGGAGTGTGATACCACTAGATTTGTTCGTTCTCAAGGTTGATTTGGCTGTTCAAGATCTTTTATAGTTTCATACAAATTTTTTAATCTAGTTCTGTGAAAAATGCCATTAGAATTTTGATAGGGATTGCACTGAATCTGTAGATTACTTTGGGTAGTATGGACATTTTAACAACATTGATTCTTATTATCAATGAACATGAAATATCTTTCCATTTATTTTTGTCTTCTGTTTCCTTCTGTTTCCTACAGGTTTCAGTGCATAGGTCTTTCACTTCCTAGGTTAAATTTATTCCAAGGTATATTAATCTTTTTGATGCAATTGTAAATGGGACTGTTTTCTTAATTTATCTTTCTGATAGTTCATTTTTACTGTATAGAAATGCTACTGATTTCTGCAGATTGATTTTATATCATACAGCTTTACTAAGTCATGTATTAGTTCTAACAGTTTTTGGTGGATTCTCTATGGTTTTCAATATATAGTATCATGGCATCTGCAAATAGTGACAGTTTACATTTTTTTTCTGATTTGGATGCCTTTTATTTCTTTTTCTTGCCTAATTGCTGTGGCCAGGAATTCCAGTATACTGTTGAATAAAAGTAGAAGAGATTCCAGTCGAGTCATTGTTACATAAGGCCTTGTATTATATTGAGGTATGTTCCCTCTACCAACTTTGCTGAGAGTTTTTCATCATAAATGAATGCTGAATTTTGTCAAATGCTTTTTCTGCATCTATTGAGATAGTATGGTTTTTATTGTTCACTTTGTTAACATGGTGTATCATGTTGATTGGTTTGCAGATGTTGAACATACTTGCATCCCTGGAATCCCATTTGATAGTGGTGTACATCATTTTAATGTACTGTTGAATAATTCATTGAGCACTTTTGCATCTATGATCATTAAGGATATTGACCTGTAATTTTCTTTTTTTGTGGTGTCCTAGTCTGGTTTTGGTATCAAAGTAATGCTTGTCTCACAAAATGAGTTTGGAAGAGTTCCTTCCTCTTCAATTTTTTGGAAGAGTTTGAGAAGGTTACTATATTCTTTGAATGTTTGGTAGATCTCACCAGTGAAGCCATTTGGTCCTGGAATTTTGTTCGTTGGGAGGTTTTGATTACTGATTCATTATCTTTACTAGTGATTAGTCTATTCAGATTTTCCATTTCTTCATGATTCAGTTTAGAATATTATGTATTTCTAGGAATCTGTCCATTTCTTCTAGGTTGTCCAGTTTGTTAGCATATCATTGTTTGTAGTAGTAGTCTTTTATAATTCTTTGTTTTGTAGTATCACTTATAACTTTTCTCCTATTTCTGAATAACTTGAGCCCTCTCTTTCTTGGTGAGTTTAGCTAAAGGTTTGTCAGCTTTACCTTTTCAAAAAACCAGCTCCTGGTTTTATTGATCTTTTCCATTTTATTTATTTCTGCTCTGATCTTTATCACTGCCTTTCTTTTACTAACTTAGAGCTTTGTTTGTGTTTCTTTTTCTAGTTCTTTTAGTTGTAAGGTTAGACTGAGTTTTCCTTTTATCTTGAGGTAGGCCTGTATTGCTATGAACTTCCCTCTTAGAACTCCTTTTGCTGCATCCCACAGATTTTGGTATGTCATATTTCTGTTTTCATTTGTCTCTTTGTATTTTCTAATTTCTTCTTTGTTTTCTTTGATGACCCATTGGTTGTTCAGTAGCATGCTGTTTAAGCTCCACAGTTCTGTGTTTCTTTTTCCTGTTTTCTTTGTAATTGATTTCTAGTGTAATACCATTGTGTTTGGAGAAGATGGTGATAGGATTTCAATATTCTTGAATTTATTAAGACTTGTCTTGTAGTCTAACATGATCTGTCCTTCAGAATGTTCCATGTGCACTTGAACAGATGTATATTATGCTGCTTTTGGATAGGATGTTCTATATATGTCTATTAAGTCCATCTGGTCTAATGTATTAAGATAAAAAGTGTCCTGATTGATTTTCTGTCTGGTTGATCTAACCATTGATGTAAGTGGGGTCTTAAATTCCCCTACTGTTATTATATTGCTGTCAATTTTTCCCTTTAGGTCCATTAATACTTGCTTTATGTATTTTTGTACATCTATATTTATAAATATATTTTCTTGCTGGATTGATTCTTTTGTCATTATGTAATGCCCTTCTTTGTCTTTCATTATAGTCTTTGTTTTAAAGTCTATTTCATTTGATATGAGTATATCTACACCAGTCTTTTCATTTTCATTTGCACGGAATCTCTCCATCCCTTCACTTTCAATCTGTGTGTGTCTTTACTTCTGAAGTGAGTTTCTTATAGGCAACACAGAGATGGGTCTTGTTTTCTTATCCACTCAACCACTCTATGTCTTCTGATTGGAGAGTTTAGTTCATTTACATTTAAAGTATATTGACAGGTATGTACTTATTGCCATTTTGTCTGTTGTTTTCTAGCTGTTTGCATAATTCCTCTTTATTCCTTTCTTTATCTTTTTCTCTCTTCCCTTGTGGTTTGATGGCTTTCTTTAGTGTTATGTTTAAAAGTCTTTCTTATTTTCTTTTGTGTATTTGCTATGGATTTTGCTTTATGGTTACCCTAAGGTTGACATACAGCATATATGTCTCTTTTAAGCAAATAAAATTTGAACATTTTCTAAAACCTTACATTTTTACCCCACTCAACATTCTGTATTTTTGAAGTCACATTTTATATTTTTTATTTTATGCATCCCTTAATTATTATAGTTTTAGTTAATTTTACTTCTTTTGTCTTTTAACATTCACCATTACTTTTACAAGTAGTACCAGGTCTGGTGGGGTGGAGGCCATGGTGGTTAAAGACCACAACATGGCAGGGGCTGGAGGCTGTGGTGGAGGGGGCCTGGGCTGGGTAAAGCCAACCACTGAATGAGGTGGAGTGAGAGCCACAGTGGATGAGTGCCTATCCAGGATGAGCCAGTGTACTGGGTCTGGTGAGTCAGGGGCCGTAGTTGATGAATGCCAGGCTGGGGCAAGCCTGAGCACCTGGTATGGCAGGGCAGGGGCCAAGGTAGATGAGCACTGGGCCAAGTCTGGCGGGGCAGGGCCACAGGAGAAGGCTGAGGGGGGTGAGCAGCACCAAAAAAAGGAAATTTCCAAAAATGGCACCCCACAGCATCAGGCCAGCAAGGAAGGACCATAAAAACAATGGCACCCATCAGCACTTCTGTTCCCAGAGAGCTCCCCAACAGATCCCTGCCCTCAATAAACTCCCTAAGACTAGTCAACCAATCTCCTTCATACCTTGCATAGGCACTTCTGAAGCTACTACCACAGTAGTGGGACTCACAGCAAGTAAGTCTACACAAGCCCTTCATGAGCGGGTTCTTGGATTCCTGCAGCCTTCTGCTCACCCAGACATTAGCCTCACCGGCTTTGGAATCCAGTCATTTTAGCGGCTTCTTTTGTGGTGTAGACTAGGGTGCCCAGTGGGGGACTCAAACCCCTTACTCTCCAGAGAAGAGCTGTGTGTGATATTCTTCCCTTTTGTAGGCCACCTCAGGGGCAAGGTGCATCCTGGCAAGACAGCTTCTCTGCCCTTCCTTCCCAGCTCCATGTGGCTTTTTTCTTTTTGTCCTGTGTTGCGGAAGAACTATTCTGTGAGTCTTCAGGTATTTTTCAGACCTTTGTATATATGGAACTGTAACTTTCTACATATGGTTTTTCTATGGGAGGAGGTGAGCAGACTCTATGTTTTATCCGCCTCTTCTCACAGAGTTAGGAACAAGTGGCTCTGCTCTGGAGCTGGGGGCTACACAGTGTCCTGCTCCGTTCAGAGAAACAATCTTGTTTTAGGAGCAGGGTGTTGGGCAGAGGCAGGAGCTGCTGGTCTTGACTTGCCTCATCTGGCATAGAACTTCTGCCCTAAGAGCTGTGGCAAGGGAATTAGAGACCCCTATATTCTTGCCTGCCAGCCTAAGGTAGAGTATCTGCCCTGTGGGTAGGGGCTGGGTAGAGAAGAGAGCCCCCTACCTCTAGGCCACACTTGCCTGGAATTTAGCTGAAATACAGATCTTCTGCTATAGATTATAAGAGGTGCTGGGACTTGCTCCTAGAGGGGGGTATATCCTCACTCTTGCCTGGGAGCTGGAGGGGAGAGAACGCCCCATCTTCTTGTTCACATGTGTCCAGAGCAGAGCTTCTGTCAGTGAACTGGGGGCTGCAGGGGACGGAACAGTTGTGTTTCAAGTGCCACAGATTCTCAGTGTTATTACTGAGCTTTATTAGATTGTTTTAAATAAAGGTTTCATCACTTGTTGTATGCCCTTAGGACACTTTCCAGAAACTTTAAGCGATTGTTGTTTTCCTAATTTCCACCAGTTACGGTTATTTCACTGAGGATAGATTCTGCAGAGCTCCTCAGTGCTGCCATTCTCCATATTATAATACTTTACTATTTGAATTTTACATAATTCATTTCCAGATAAATTTACAGGTGTTGTTCTATCATGTTCTCAAACACAGCAAAGCCACATTCTTGCCTTGTGGGTATATAGGGTGGGGAAAGCAGAATTAGTATCCAGGTGTCTTCAAACAGCACAAGTGCCTCCAGGGCAGCAAATTCAATTAAGACTACAGCTTCTCATAAATAGTGTAACCTTCAGTTATAGGCCTCATTTACTTATCTACTGACAGGAAGCTGGGTGAATCTGTGCTTCATCAATACCTGCTCTGTGCTGCCAATCCATTCCCCAACAAGTTTGATATCTTTTCGTGAATTAAAAGGAGAACTAATCTATACTTGTTAGAGTTTGTGTTTGTGGCCTAAAACCATCTAGCCATATCTCATCTAAAACTTGGTACCCAGCTTCTCAAATATTTCAATAACTTCCCAAGTAATTCCATTTAAACCTTTGTTATTATTATTTTAACTTTTAACTTGACTCTACTCACTATTTGGGTTGGCTCAGGATTTAATAAAGTGTCATCAATCAGGAAATAATGAGAGTGATGATAATAGTTAAACTACTCCCCACAACTCATCATCTATAATTATACTGCAGTGAAGTCCCAGAAAAGATCATGATTGAAAAAGTCAGTACCTTCAGCACCCCCACTGCTCTGCTAATTTTTCCCAAGACAGATTATGACAACAAAGATCTATTTCCTTTAAAATGATTCCAATCATATGGCTTCATAGCAAGGTCTCCAATGCCTAATAGTGCCCCACACTTAACAGGCATTCATTATACATTTTCTGAATGGATGCATAAATGAATGGTGGTTGAGTAAAACCTGCCTCAGTGTCACAAAGAGAAAAGAATGATACCTACGTCTTAAAATTTTAAAGGAATTTCTTCTTGCTATAACACAGACCAAAATGAAATGAATAAAGAGCAGACTTAAAAGATGACTTCCTTTTGTGAAGCAGAAACCTGACTGGATAGAATATGAAAAACAGTCAGACAGATTTCACTCACACTCCAAGCTGACAGAGGGAAGAAGTACTAGTGTAGGGTAGATAAGGGTAATACCTAGATCTCACCAGTGCTTCCCAGACCAACTATAACACAAGCATAAGTGCAATAAGCAATGGCACAGAGCATATCCTGCTTTTTCCTAATAATGGGACCCTTCAGGTACAGCACACCACAGATGCTCTGCATCTCAGCAGCCACACAGGCAAGGTTTATGGGCACTGCTTCAGCCACCTGGACAAAGTTTTGGTATGGCACCAGAACTTCTTTCTGCAACTATCTCTCAATCAAGATTTGCCTTTTCTCCAACTTCTCAGCTTTAGATTGTAGATGACCATTATAGCTTCTCACTGTATGGTGTGCACAGGAAGAAAATTCCTTAGAATATGACTGGATTTGGAGACAAGTTCCATTTTCTTGTTTTAGGCATGCATTCTTAAGTGTGTATGGATGAATAACATAATAATTGGGATTTATTTCAAAATACTTCAGCAAAGATAAACCAACAAAGGAAAGAAAGACATATAACATACATGTGGCGAAGTCCGAACTGTGGCATCTGGGTGATGGGAGTTCATTGTACTAGAGTCTCTACTGTTGTGCAAGTTAGAAAATCTTCATTAAAAAATGTTTTCTATGAGATGAATAGGTCTCACCTGATTATCCATATCTTTGATGACCAGTAGGACAGGACTGTCTAGTGATGCCGACTTCCGATAGAGTGTCTTCAAGCTGGTTCCGTGCTCTAATGTGCTGTATGCAAGTCTCCATGGATACCCTTGCACCCTTGCTGGAAGGCGACGGGCCAGCTACAAATCCAAAGATGGAGATGTAAAAATACAGTTCATCCACAGATCACTGATGAATTTGCAGCATAAAAGTACCTGGCACTCAAATTCAAAATCACACTTCTTACCTATTGCTCTCCATTACTCTGGCAAACATTTGCCACCATAAATCAAGAAAGGGAAGGGGAAGTCATGGCTTGACGGTGTTTACCTTGGCCAAGATGCCACACAGGGCAACCACCCTCTCAGGGGCCCAACCAAGGCATCACTTGGCCCCTATTTGGAGATACAGCACCTGGCTTGATAGAGGGGTATGAACTAGACACATGCTCTCCCCTTCACACTTCAACCTTTCACCAAGCAGTTCACATTTCTCCAGTTGTTCTTGTTCATAGGATCAGAGTTGTTATTGACAACTGCAGCTTCCTCCAGAAGTAATAACAACAAGAAAACACAGGTGGTTTATACTAAGTCAGATGTTCTCTACCCTCATCTCATTTGTATCTGTCACCTACATTAATGTTTAGCTTAAACTGGGCTGCCATAAATATCAATAATGTATATCTCTTCAAAAATACTAACAAAGGAGGCTATGAAATGCTGAAACCTTCAGAAAGCTTAATATCAGCTCTAGTTTCAGCATGAACCCCATCTCTGCTTGGTCAAGTCTCTTGGCTTTCCTGGACCTGAGACTTATTTGTAAACTGAGGGAGGTGAATGTGATGTTTCTTTAAAGTTTCTGAAATTCAAATTTTTAAGTAGACTGATGGGAGAAGTGGAGAAGTGCAAGAGATTCCTTACTTAAGTTGAAATACAGCACATTATAATATCTCATAAAACTGAAGTAACAGATTTTCAAAAAACATTAAGTGAAGAAAGAAAATTATAGAAAAAGGAAAATTACTCTTAGTCATATGCAGTTGTCATAAAACAAATGAAGTGTATTTACTATATGACTCTTATTAAGCTTGGTAAATTAAAACCATTGGAACTCTGCAATAATCACTAGGATAAATCTGGATCATTTTGAATGTGTTAGCACTATGGTAAGACACTTAAAAACTGTTTTGCAAAACAAACAGAACAGAAACAGACTCATAAACACAAAGAACAGACTGATGGTTGCCGCAGGAGACGGGGCTGGGAGGTTGGGTGAAACAGGTGAAGGAGGGGAAAACTAGTGAGAATATTTGATATCGTGATCTGGTGAGAGTTAAAGGGGTACATACACATGTCAAAATTCATCGAGGAGTACACTAAGACTTGTGTGTTTTATGGTATGTACCTCAATAAAATGAAATTGTTTTGAAGACGAGAAACAGCTTTTCATTCAGGTTTGGGAGATGGATGTAGTGTCTGGCCAAATCCTTACACCCCTGAGAAGATGGCAGGGAATGTTATCATAACCTCATGCTAACAGGGAGAGGGACGCTGGCCTTGGTTAGGTTGCTGTGCTCTTTCTTTAAGACTTACATCTGCTTTTCCCCTGATGAGAAGAGCCAATTCAGTCAGGGATGGGAGATGCTCTTTGAGGCCTGGAATATGCCCATCCTGTGTGCCCAGCAAGAACTCACCTGCTCAATGTGCATGTTCTCCAGGAGTGCACTGTGGGGCTGCAGGACTGGCAGGGCCGCCTCGTCATCGTCTTCATAGTAGCTGCAGGTGCTCTTCCTGCGCTTGGCCTCCTCAACGGTGATGATCTGAAGTGGGGGAAACAAGCCGTGAAAAAAGGCATATTTGCTTTTCCTTCACCTACTAAAAAATGACCTGTTACACAGTTGCCCCTAACAGGTGGAGTTCTAGCAGCAGAACATGAATTGAACCAGGACTTTGGGGAAATGGCTAATTTCAATTTCAATTTGAGAAAAAAAATGCAGAATTTAACACAGTCTAGCTGAAGCACCTATTATGTGACAACTAAAGTCACAGGTTTTCCACTTTTGCTACTACTGCTGATTGCTCAGTCACCAAGTGAGAATTATACAATAACTCCACAAGTATCTTACATCCCCTTGACATTTCCTAAATTATTCTCCTTTCGTCTGTATCTGAATTTGAATTGCTAAGTGACGAATCAGAGATCGACCTGTAAGTTTTCTATAAATAAGGTAATTGGAAATACAAGAATAGTTTTATAACCAAGACTCCTAATGTTTTCTCTCAGCGCTGTGCAACTAGTAACCAACCCTGATAGAAATAACAAATGGTAACATCTACCAGGAGCAACACCACAGACACAAGCGTTATTCTCTATTACGATTAGGTTATGATTCTTTATGCATTAATTCAAAAACCATCAACTTAGTCCATGCTTCAAAACTGAGTAACAGGATGTTGTACACATTTCTTATTTCATTGTAAGATATACTACCAAAGTCAATTTCACCTTAAAAATCTCTTTGCAGGCCCTCCTAAAGTCTGGATAAATGGCTGCATTATTCTGAGATTGAAGGAGGTATATATATGTAGTGACTAATTCACCAGTATTTGGGTATCAGTATTAATGACTTCAGCATTTTACAGAAAAACCATTTAAGTTACATCTAGTGAAAGCTGTCAGATAATGCACTTCTCAATTTCCAAAATGCACAGTGATAGACACCAGCCATCATCTCAGCCAGATGTACAGATATGCAAATTAGTGTATAAATTATACCATCTTCTCAAAGTGCATTTACTTAACACACTGTCAAAGAATCACAAATCCAGCACCTTAAGTATATTCAATAAAGCACATGTTTTTGGTGAACTCTACATTTAACTCATGTACAAAATAGGCTGTGAAATGAAAAATATCAAATATGGATTTTTGACTCCAGAGGAAAGGAGCAAACCCCATCGAAACAAATAAAATAACTGCTCTTGTTGAAATGTCAGTACAATCTTTTCTAATTAGGAAGCATTTCAAAACATTCTGAGTGGCAGATCTCTGAGGACTCACCAGCACCTTATTAACTCTCAGAAACTCCAACATACCTTTACAAAAGGCTCTTGGTCCGGTCTGGCACAATAGAAAATCTGAATGTTCAAGGGTAATCTTCGGACTCTCATGGTAATAGAGAGAGAGCTGTCGGCTTGCTTTCTAATGAGGAACAGGTTTTTTTCTTTATCGGCCTCCACACCACTGTTACTTATAGCAACACTGAGCTACAACTGTTTTTGCTGTATCTAGTTTCCTGCATGATTGAGTTTCTGTTTCCCTTAGGAGTTCAACATTTCTACAGGAACACGCCCAAATTAGGATTCCGAGCAAACACACACTTCCTGCCAGGCATAGCTGCGAGACAGTAAGACGACACTTTCACCTTTGAAACGGTGGTTTCCTAACAGTACAACAAAACCGTATTGTTTTTGTTTTTCTTATACTTTTCTTCCTAATTGTCCTTAGGGCCAAGCTGGCTTTTCTAGCCCTGCCCTTTCAGGGTTTTTTTTCAGGACCTTCTCTAAAATTAAACCTCCACTTTAAACTTTACGTTTGTTCTCTGACATCAGCCTGAAGGGTGAAAAGGAGCTTTTCCCGGAGGTAGGTTCGTTATTCTCAGAACAATGGTATTTCACTTCAGTATCTTGTCGTGTTTGTTGGGTAGGGGGAACTGAAAAGGATGTGAGAACATCCGGGTTTATCAGAGGCTTAGAAAAATGTTACTTTAGATTCAGTTTCTCAGAAGAGCTGGCAAATATTTACTTTCTTACTTTTTAGAATATTAATTGTAATGAGTGAAAGCATGATGGGTCTCCCTCTGCCTCCCAGATCAGCTGTTAAGGAGTTGGGAAGATCACCACTGGATCACTTCTCTGTGATCTTCTTGTGACTATTCCGGATCCTGAATGGCCTTTTGGTTGCGGGTACTGTTGAGGGGTCAGACAGAGTGCTGCTGCATAGCTCATACTGGGGTCCAGTCCCAGCGAGCTCTCCGGCAGATTCTTAGTGACCACACCAGTCAGGCAGAACTTCTCCATGCAAGAGCCTGGGTACAACCTGGGGCAGAATCACTTAGATTCTGTGCCAGTGAGACAGCATTCTCTTCAGTACCTGGCACTTCATGACAGCTATTTGTTGAGTGCTTTCTATATAATGGCAAGTGCCAGATGCTTTGCCAGGCCCGCACACAAAGCCATCTGTAGTCTCAAGTGGGTTAGGAGATACATTTGTAAATAAATGGATGCCATTCCATGTAATACAAATGCTAATAGTAGCAGCTCAAAGGAGGTTGGGGCCATCTAGAGAGCTTTGAGATGGTTAATTCTCAGAGGAGATAGGACTTCAGTTTGAGAGCAGAGGCTGGGTGTGGAGAGATGTCCAGGTGGAGGGTTCAGCAGGAGCAAGATACGTGTTCTAGGTTCACTATGGCTTGAGAATAGAGAGCAAGAGGTAGAGAGACGGGGAGGGAGCAGAAGTAGATGAAATTAAGAGTATTGGTGCCACAAAGGGGCTTAGAATTTACACTACCGGCCAGTGTTTCTAAACCTGATTTTCAAAATCATCTAGTAGCTTTTAAAAATAGTCTGACATTCTTCCCTCATATCTACTGAATTAATTTCTCTAGTGGTAAGGATCTAGAAGTTAGTTTAAAAAAAATTCACCAAGTGGCGCTCTTGATGATTGGCCAGGTGGGAAATGATTGCTATAGGCAATGGGGAGCCAGTGAGGTTTTCAGACATGGAGTGTAACATCATGCTTGTGCTATTCAAACAAGTTAAAATAGCACAGAACATATATAAGACCTTTAAATATGACAGATACATCATAAATCATTAGTGTTAAAAAACTTAAAAGTATTACCTATCATATATCAATAAATCAACTGTAGATTGAAGAGTTGA
Source organism: Manis javanica (assembly GCF_040802235.1). NCBI lineage: Eukaryota > Metazoa > Chordata > Mammalia > Pholidota > Manidae > Manis > Manis javanica. The sequence continues at coordinate 46,133,459 of NC_133168.1, read as the reverse complement.
AATTGATACTACAGGGCCACCTATACATAAAAACACTACAGGCAAAAACCAAACAAAAACCATAAATAAAATTAAAAGGGTAATAGTCAATTGGGAAAAGCCTGTCAAAAATATAGGAGACAAAGAATAAATATCCTTAATCATAAAGAGCTAAAACTATTCCAATTATGATTATGAGACTATAATTATTAAGATTAAGATTATGATAAAACTATTGAGATTCCTTTAGGAAAATGGGCTAAGGAAACGAGTGGGCATCACAAAGAAGAAAAAACACAAATGACATATATATTTTTTATATATAATATTTATTCATGTATTCGTTCTATCATCAATAGTAATCAAGGAAATAAAAAGGCAAATATGTTATTTCTGAACTTTCAAATTTGCAAAAATTTTTAGAAAGGAAAAATAATAATATTTTCTACTGGTAAGTTGTCTTTTTATATAAAAAATTAGGAGCCTTAAAAGATTAGTACCTTGCACCAAGTAATTTCACTTCCAGGAAACTAAGAGAATAATAAGAATTACAGATCATCTCATTCTTGTGAAAAACATGAACCAACATGATTCCTAACAGTGGGGAATTGCTAAATAAATTATAATTGAGATTTAAAATATTATACAACCATTAGAATGAGGCTTAAGAATCTTTAATATGACACAATCCTCACAAGATGTCAGGTGAGAAAAGCCAGATAGAAAACTATACATTTTGCAGAAATAAAAAGCAAGACTCAATACCCTCTGCACCTCTACCCCGAAGAAAATACCCTAAAATAAAATAGAAGAAAGGAGTTTAAGAAAATGTAAATGTGTTAAATGTAGTCAGGTATTATTCTTACATATTCTGTATTGTACTTTTCTGTAGTTCACAAGTTTCCTATCACAAGCAGTTATTACTTTTATAAAATTAGAAGATAAAGCTTATCCAAAGATTGCTTACGGGAGCAGGGTTGGTGGTTGGGTTGGGACTGGAGGTGCCCTTGGGATTTCCAGTGAAGGGAGCAGACAGGCTGACTAGGGCAGTGGTGACGGAGGGGACCAGAGGTCCCTGTGCAGTGTAAGATCAGAACCAACAATATTCCAGCTGGAGATGACTGAGTAGATAGGATGACTAAGGAAGAGAATTTGGGAGAATATCTAGCATTTGGGGCATCACCGATATCTGAGGGGAAGCAAGCTTTGGGGGAAAATGTGGTGTTGTTTTGGACATGCCATGGATCAGACACCTTCTAGCTTCTAGGGGACTGCAGGTTTCTCCTCCCCACCCATGAGGCGGGTAGTGCGGCTGGAGTGCCGGCTTTCAGGGAAGCGTGGTGAGCAGGGCTTGCTGCAGCACAGGAGGGAGCATCCTCCTGCTCACGGCACTTTCAGACTCTCTTCCACATGGCAGGAAAACAGGGTTAAGGTGGCCTGAACAGTCCAGTCACCTCTGTCTCTAGTTATCTTTTCTTCCCATGTGTGCTGAGGTCAGAAGAAGCATTAGGAGCTTGGAACAGGGCAATCTGCCTCTTTCTCCTCCTCCATTCCTTCTCTTCTTCTTCTACTACAGCTCTGAGGACTACCTTCTAGTAGTAGAAGGTACTCAGTGGCTCAGTCAGAGAAGGCCCAGGGCTGACTACCCAATTCCACTCTACTGTCGTCTAGATCCTTTTTCTCTCTGTATACCTCTTCAGCTCCTTTTTCTCTGGTGCTGGTAGGTGTGGTGTCTTCTCCCACTGGAATTGTCAAGAGCTGAGATGCAAGGTTGGGATTAGCAGAAAGAGGCAGAAGAGGCCTTGAACAGGATTGCTTCAGCTCAAGATATCCAGGTCTCATCAGGAAAGAATTAAGTCCCCAGTGCAATCTAAACCTTCTCTCTGCATCTCCATATTAGGGCAAGAGGCCACAACCTCAGAAAGAAAATGAACCTTTCCTGGCTTTGCTTCCTCTGTGCACATATCTCAAGGGGGCCTCTTGGGCAGGGATGATTATTGAGGACAAGACTTGAGACTCCTGGGTCCCTTAGCAGGAACACCAATGCCACACCATCTCTGCCTTGTGGAGGGCCTGGGGGGCATCCATGAGCTAGTGCAGCAGTGTGTGAGGGAGGGGTGTGTGAGGGAGGCAGATGTGGGAGTCAGCAGTGTAAACCACAAGAGTAATGAGCTCATCCAACAGATGAGAAAGAAGAGAGTTGGGGATAAACTCCCAGGAACACCAAGAAAGAAAGAAAGAATGATCAAAGCTGACTCCGAAAGACCATCTAAAGACAGGAAGACAAAAAGTAAAAAACAGAACTGCTATAAAAAGCCAAGGGAGGCAGAACCAGTAAACAGGCTTAAATATCTTCAAACCATGGTTTTACACAGCTGCTTATGAACTATGGGGAAACAAACATGTAACAAGTAAATTGTTGGGCAACATACTAGAGCTATGAACCATGAGCTGTGGGAGGACAGGAGTGAACTCTGGCTGCAAGCATCACAGAGGGGACAAACCAGCTGGACCACAGAAAACTGTGTGTGGGCACACCCAAGTGCCACACATCTGTCTAGGGGCAGCGATGGAGAGAGGGCAGAGGGAGCACAAACACACACCAAAGGGCCTGGCACTCCAGGAGGGGTTAGATCCGAGGCACAGGCCTCTGCACACCTGGTCACCCCTTCCTCACGAGGCTGTGGCTGCCATATGCCACTACAATGTCCGCCGACAGACCCCAACAGGGCCTTCAACACCCAGCTGCCATCCTAGTGCAGTTCTTTAATGTCCTTCCTTGTTTCCACAGCTGCCATTTCATACCTTCTTCATATTCCTATAACTCCTCCTTCACTTCTAAGTGATGCTCCCTACTTCTGTTGCAAAGGAACTATCAGAATGGAAATGACATGATTTACCACAACTGAATCGACATTTTATTTGCACACATCTTGTTCTTTTCTATAGCCCAACCTTATATCTGAGGCCAGTGCTATCCGTGACCCACATCCCTATGGATTATCAGGGATCCACTCTCCTGATTATTCCCATTCCCTTCTCTTTTTTACCTTCTACTATATTGGTATAGTTTCTGATGACATCATCCAAAAGGTTAAAGTCTCTCCCACAAGAGGGGACATCTTCTCCAACCTTACCATTTTTCACAGCTATCCATCTCATTTTTATTCCTTAAAACCATATTTGAGTTCTTTGCCCATCTTTACTAGCTCCACTTACACATCTCCCACTCATTCTTTGAAACATTGGTATCCAATTTTGAACCTATCACTTTAATGAAACTGCTTTTGTCAGTCACCAACTTTGGTTTTAAATCCAGAAAGGCATACCTCAGTTCTTAATCATTTGACTAATCTGCATTAGTCGTTTTTGACCATTACCCACCTCTTGAAACATTTTCTTTACTTTCCACATGTAATTAATTACTCACAAAATCTGTGTATTCCACCTTCTAACTATCTTTCAAAGGACTTAGTTCTTTCTATCCTCACTGCCATTCTTTCAGCAACTGTTATCTCACAACACTGATTACAGCAATAGCCTCCCAGGGGGTCTTCAAGCCTCAAGTATTGTCCAACCCCAATCTACTGAACATCTGCCAGCAAGGGAGAGCCCTCTGAAATGCATATCTGCATATACTTCTCCAGGCACAAAACAGCTCAGTACCTTCCAGCTTTCCTTAGGAAAATAACCAAACTCCAACACATGGTTCCCAGGTCCTTCATGACCAAAGGTCCTGTCCTTGCTTATTTCTCCAGCTTTGCTTCTGGCCATGCCTCATCTTTGCACTCTATGGTCCAGCCTCACTGCAATTTTGTTGGTTCATCAAATGCTCCACACACACTGTTTCTCCCCTGGATCATTCCTCTGCACAGACTTCTCTCTTTGACCAGAACATGGTCCATGTCCCACTCCACCCTACCTGCCTATACTACCCATTTCTTCTGATTTCAGCTCAGATCCCTCCCTCTGGACAGCTTTCCTTGATATGCTTGGCTCCATTCAGGTGCCTGCCTATATGCTCCTACAGCACTTGGCACTTCACCTACAATAGCAATTATCTCATTTTATAGCAATGATTTATCTATACTCCTTAATGCAAAATTCTATTTAGTTCATCCATTGTGCCTCTAACATGGGAAGGGCTTGTTAAGTGCTCAAAAAAATGAAAAAGGGCTTTTCAAGACAAATGAAAGAACTTGAATTTCATTCTGTATGTAAAGGGTCCCCAGCAGCAATTTTAAAAAAGGGGAGTGAAATGACCTGGTGGTGGTGGTGAGGGTATGCTGACATACATAACTAGCTTTGAACAGAAGAATAAGGTTATTTCCCCCAGTTAACTTCAAAGGTGCACAGAAAATCTAACTTCTTGCCAGCCAGGAAGTTCTTGCAATCTGGAAACAAAATATTTTGACTGCATACTGTATTTTAAGGGCCATGATGGTCTAGCTCTCTTTTACATACTCACCTCCCAGCTCTTGGTGGTCGGCTCACTGAAGAAATTGTCGATCATATTCAGTTCTTCCTTTTCAACCACCACAAAGCCTTGCTCTTTGGCATCTTTCCCATAGACGTCAGGAGACCATTGAACAAAGAAGGTGTACAAGTGATCCACCCTGCAAAACATGTTCATCATAGGAGTTAACAACAAATCTGCACACCTGGCAGGCATCAGTGGGCTTTGGGTACGTAAAACCCATCTTCTTCCTGCTTGGTAAACTCATTTTGCTGATTGAGAAATTTCACACTGTGAAGATGATCTTTACTAAAGCATTCCAAACTCAGAAAAGAGGTCAACAAATAAAAGCATATGTTCACAGACACTGAGAAACTGTCTTTCTGAGGAAAAGATCAAGAGATGGGACATAAAACTGAAAAATACAATGAAATATTGACCCCAGATGTTTTTTTCTCATTAGGTCTTAATTTATTGAACACTTACATTCTTTAGAAAAAAAAAACTTCTTTGAAGCCTTAGCTGGGAACACAGATAAACAATACTCCAGTGGGCCTTTATATAGACTGAAGCATGACTGTAGTGGAATAAACACCTTTAACAACTACAAAGTGAATAATACTAGCTATGTTTTAATATTAGAAAAAGACCTAATTTTATTGACACAGGAACGTAGTTTCTTTGCAGTTTTTCTGTTCTCTTATACATACTTAACATCGGAAGGTTTTGAAACATTTCTCCAGGCTTAATCAGTAGAGAAATGGCTAGTTGGCAAGCAGAGAAGGGTATCTCTTGGTTCTGGCACTTACAATATCCCCTCAGGCATGAGAGTCACAAGCTCCCTGACCATGGATTTCACTTCTGCAACCATTAAGGGGCAGTGGGGAGTGAAAAGTAAAATCAAAGGATTCCTAAGTCTTTTCTAATTACAAAATACTTTTCAGATTCCAGTTCAAGCCTGGGACAATACTAATGTATTGCTTTTAAAAAACTTATAATGACATAAAATTATCCAAACAGTATTGCCAGAGCTTGAATGTTGGTATCCATCCAAAATTCATATATTGAAATCTAATTCCCAATGTGATGGTATCTGGAGGTAGGACCTTTGGGAAGCACTTACGTTATGAAGGTAGAGTCTTCCTGACTGGGATCAGTGCCTTTACGAGACCCCACAGAGCTAGTTAGCCCCCTTTCACCAGGTGAGGACACAGTGAAAAGACATCCATGTAAGAACCAAGAAGCAGGCGTTCACCAGACAATCATCTTGATCTTGGACTTCCCAGCCTTTAGAATTGTGATTAATATATTTCTGTTGTTTATAAACCATCCTTTCTATGGTATTCTGTTATAGCAGCACGAATGGACTAAGACAAATATTCATAGAACTAAAACCCAAAAGAAATGTCACCTACAACTGACATTCCAATGGATATCAAATTGTTTTTCGGTTTCCATTATCCTGTCTGTTCTTGTCCAAATGTATACAGTTTTCTTTTCATTGTCACCACAGCCAAGACAGAATCATTTATTATATGTAACATTAAATAATGCACATTGGCCATCTTCCTAGTCTTTGTACTGATTTTACTGTATGAAAATAATACACCATAATTCTGTATTCCTTTGTTCTCAGGATACTTAGCTTGTTTTCATTTCTTCATACAAATAATGTTACAATGAACATCTTCACGGTCTCTGCCTTTTACCATCTTCTCAATTATTTCCTCAAGATAAGTTCCCAGAAAAGGGATTATTGGGCCAAAGGGCATGATTTTATAGCATGTGATTCATCCTGCCAAACTGCTTTTGAAAGGCTAACTAGTTTACTCTGACACCAGCACTGCAATTTACGTCTAAGTTTCATAACGATCTTGTTCTTCCCTTTTAAAAAAAATGAGTTTATTATCTCACTTTGCATTTCTTTTAATGTTAGTGGATTGAACATTTTTCAAATGTTTCTTCCTGGCTTTTTCTTTTCTTTTTTTTTGTGAACTAGCTCTTTGTGATTGTGGAATCAATGTTCTGTTTAATCTGTGGGAGCCTTTATCGAATACAAACATTAACCACTATCGAATGTGTTTCTAAACTGTTGCTTCCCTTTTTATATTAATCATCCTCTTGTTCCATAATACAGAATTACCAATTTTCATATACTACAAAGGTATATTTCCTTTGAGATTTCTCCTACCCCTTCAAAACATGGAGAGTTGTCACCCAAGACAAGGCACACAGATGAGTGTATGATAGGCTATTTCTATTTTTTACAAGAATAGATGAAAGTATTAGAACTGTATATGGATGTGACAGTTAGTTTTATATGTCAACTTGGCTTGGCCTTGGTCAAATACTAGATGTTGCTGTGAAGGTTATTTTTTAGATATGATCAACACTTAAAATCAGCAGACTTTCAGTAAAGCTGATTATTCTCCATAATGTGGGTGGGCCTCATCCGATCAGTCAGAAGGCCCTCAGAGAAAAAGACTGAGGTCCCCTGAGCAAGAAGGAAATCCGTCTCCAGATGGCCTTCAGACCTGACACCCTAATGTCATCTCTTCTCTGGGTCCTCAGCTTGTCAGCCTACCCTGAAGAATTCAGACTTGCGAGTCCCCACAGCCATGAAAGCCAGTTCCTTGAATCTTTTATTCTCTCTCTGTCTCCACACACACACCCTACGGGTTCTGTTTCTCTGGAAATCCTCGACTAATTCAATGGGCTACTGTGAAAGGCTGTATGAGAAACTGATCAACATGGTCGCCTCTAGAGAAATACATGTTTTATATCATATATATCTTTTTCTAAGTTATTTTAGTTTAGGAATAGGTAGTACATTTTATGACTCAAGCATCAAAAAGAGAGCAAATAAGTTTTCTTCTCCCTTATATCCCTGTCCACCACGTTCTGTACCCACCCTTTTCTCCTACAGTTGATCACTTTTATTTTTTTGTTTTTGTAGTGTTACTTATGTAGATATACATGAATATATATTCTGTTTGTCTTCCATTTCTACAAAATATAGTACTATTCTTTATTTTGCTTCTTTCATATAATGATATATCATGGATATCTTTCCACATTAAGAGATGACTTCCTCATTCTTTCTTTTATAACTATACAGTACTTACCGTACTATGTAGTTTACCATACAAAGTCCTCTATTGCTGGACACTTGGGCTGTTTCCAAGATTGTGCTGTTATAAATGATGCTATAATGAGTAACTTCATACATGAATCATCTCTCACATGTATAGGTACAGCTGTAGGATATATTCCCAGGGGTGGGACTGTCCTGCCAAAGGGGCAATTCACTTATAATTTTGATATATATAGTACCATGTTGCACTTTTAAAGGATGATTTCATTTTTTGCTTTCCCCTAGCAATGTGTATATTCTTTTGAATCTCTGAACTATTTTTACCATGTACTATGAAATTTCCCATTAAAAATTAACTTAGACCAAGAAGAAAATGAAATAAATCATTACTCCAGAGAAGTTTAATAAGTATACAATTCTAACTCTCTCAATTTTCTAGCAGTTAAGATTTATTCCATCTTAATTGTATTTTGTAATAGAGTTGAGAATCAAATATGCTCTGCTCCAATTTTTGGAAAGGGAGACATTCATTACAGGCATATGCACTCAGATAAAATGGCTTCCTAACTAACTGTTGGCTAGCTGACTTGGGAGAAAGAGAAAAGCAGTCCCTGGTACCTGGGAGCTAGCCTGGTCCTAATCAGATAGGTGCCAGTGTTGCCAGGAGCTGGTCTGGCACTCATAGCTAAGCCCTGTTGATTACATACAACTTCTCAGAGAATCAGTATCAGACAAAGCCACTCTGTTACCATGATGAGTCAAGATAAAAATAAAAGCACTCTGAGGTTCTCGTATCTGAACACAAACAAAAACATGGACACTGTCCAGACACAAACATGAGACCAAACATTCCTCTAATCTAATAAGAATGACTGCTTCTTTACCAGTTACACATTAGCCTCTCCAGTCTTCCTTCCTTCTAGATAAGATTTAGATACCCAATCACAAGACCCTGCTTCCTGACAGCATCCAATCTAGAGCAAAGTCCCACCTTCTAGAACTCCTCCTAAGCCTGTTAACTCCCTTCTAGCACCCTCTTCGTGAGATGCTCCATGGTCCCATGGTGTGGGCTCCTCTTGGTTGCAACACATCAGTCCAACTTGTTCAACTTCAGGTGGTTTGTTCTTGGTGGTCCCTTGCTGGAGGGCATTGCTTCTTCAACAATACTCCCTGGGAACCCACTATGTGCCAGTGACCTGCTCTCCCAGAGCTTACCTCATGAAATATTAGACCTGGTGGGGATATAGTATATCATTTAATCCAACAAACTCTCCTTAGATAATGGGACCTCTGAAGTCTATACTATCAGCATCACGGCCTGGACCAGATCTCCTGAGGCAGCAACCAGTGTTCTTTCGGCCATGCAACAAAGTCCTCCCCTTATTCCACACTGATTTCTGATTGTTGCCCAGTTAACTTCCTGGTCATGACAGACACATTTTTATCACCTTTTGGACCACTTTATATGACGGACTGCTCTCTTGTCCTCTAACATTTCACCCTCATAAGTGAAGTCACTGTAAAGCATGAACACTGAAGTAGCATTCCAAGAAATGCTACAAGCTCATGCTGACATATAACCCTGTGCAAGACTGCAAGGGAACGAGGGATGAGGTACAGGTTTGGAGTTAAGATCTCATTTCTTCTTAGATATTATAAGGAAATGTAAATTGTGAAAACTGCAGGTCAATAAAGATTTTAAGGAGAGATCTTTTCTTAGTAATCATTGGTCACTTTTTGGTGATGAGGATTAAGTTGCTTGGGGAGACTGTTTGAGCAGTCTTTTGTTATGTAGATGCAAAGAGAGTAGAATTTACTATTATTCTGGAGGAGGATGTAACTCGACTGCCCTGCCTGATGAAGACAACTCATTCCCATGGCATGGAAGACAGGTGAGAGGGAAGATTTCCTTGGGAAGGAGAAATATCATTCCTACTACTCTTCTCTCCCAAAGTTCAAGATTATTAGAGCATCTCTGATGAATTAAGGTGGCCCTAAACAGAGGTTCACCCATTGAAAGGACAACACCTTTTCCTTAAACCCTTGAAAAAACTCTTCAAGGGGGTAGAGGGAATTGTCTGGGATAGACTGATGACCTGGGATTCATATGAATGCCACGATTATTTTAGGAGGTTAATTTGGGCATGGTGTGCTGCTGATGGGAAAACTTAGACCAAACCACCTGCCACTGTGAGCATAGTATGGAAGGAATTGGCTATGTATTTCATATGTCTATGTGTGGGTTCCTTAGGAGCTACAGCAAGTGGAATACGGTTGGGGAAGGGGGTCAGTTTTGGCATAAACCATTCTTGCCTGTATGTACTATAAGAAATATCTCAGTCTGGGGCAGGAATCTTGGAATTCCACATAAGGGGGCTTTAGCCCAAGCCTCCTCTCCTGGGATTGCCAAGTTTCTGGTGAGTGGTGAATGAAGCCTCTGGGTGTCTGTGGCCAGAGTGAGTGGCTTAACTCTGTAGCAGCCAGGGGTGGGCCAAGAGTAGCCAGGGCCAGCCCTTCAAACTGGGTAAGATCTGTGCTTGTTAGACTTACCACAGGAAGAAGTATCTAGAAAGGAAGAGAAAAGTGTTCTCAAAATACCATGGAAAACAGGTTTAGAGTCATAAAAATTTTAATTTTAAAGAGAGAACTGACCTTATAAGAAATGTTGATAAAACATCAGCTACCTAAAAAGAAAAGATGGGACTCCCTGCCTCAAGTTTCCTACATTGCACAAGTATTACATGCCCAATTTATAGATAGGGAAACTGAGACTTAGCATATTGAATAATGTGCCCAAACACCCAATCCCTGGAAATGTTCCAGTCAGAGCTGACTGCCTCTTTTTTATGAATTCTGAACTCCACAGGGGACAGGACATTTTTGTACCTGTCCACAGTCGGTGGTCTTACAGTATAGGTCACCTACCTCCTTGGCTTTGGGTTTTATAAATGAAACGTAATGTTAGTGAGATGCCCTGGGTAGCCCTTAGGGCACATGCTGCCCGTGCCCATTCCCCTCCTACACCTTCCATCAGTAGCATCACAGCATTTGTGGTCTGTGCTTGGGGAGCACCATGAGCCACCCCACCTCAACTGTTTCTGGGAGCAGTTTTCCACTGGCTACAGCAGGCAAGGCAGGGCCCTGAATGGCCTCCCTCCTCTCTCAGGTGGTGGGCTCTACCTGGGCAGTCAGCCAGTCAGCCCAGCTTTGGGGAGCCTCAGCTGAGGTGGGATGGGAAACCTTAAGAGAATGTTCTGCAGTAGGGCACCCCGACTGGAAGCGATCATGTCTCTTCTCTCAGACATTTGGGGCATTGACATACCCTGATTTCCCTCAACAACAGCCCCCCACATAAAACCCCCTCATTCTCTCCTGTAGAGAAGGCCTTCGTACTGCGCCTCTGAGAGAAAAGCAGCGGGATGAGGAAATGGCCTGTTGCACAAGGGAAAGTTAAAGTTCACTTGGAACCAATCAGATTACCTTTTAGGCTCCTGAAGACAGAGTGGAAGGAATCAATATCCCTCTTTCGAGCTCTACATCTGCTCAATTCTCTGTCCTTTGTTTATATTATATTTACTACTTAATTGGAAGGAGAGAGGAAGACGATGTGACTTCATTGTTTTTCCTTCTACATTAGAGTGGCTGTAACTTTAAGTTTATTTAACCTAATTCTTGGAATGGTTCTTTTTGGCTAACTGGGTTTTCCTGGCAGTTAGTTCCCAGAAGTCAACCCTCTGGAAACAGGCTTCAAGTTCTGAAAATTCCCCTCCTTGGCTCTCTGCCGCTGCCTCGCCCACTCCTTCCTCTAGCCTGTACTGGCTCTGCTCTCACCTTGACCTCCACCCCTCCTCCTTCCCCAGCCATGAGCGCCCTCTTGGGTTCACAGGCTGCGAGGCCAATCTTTCCATCTCACCTTACTGGCGCCTCCTAGAAGCACACAAGCAGCAAAGCTGCCCTTCAAACACCTTCCCACAGAAACTGAACAATTATCTTTCTAACTCTTCTCTCTACGATGATGATGACAGATGCTGCTGGGTTTGCTTATTCGTACTTAACGGATCCAATAAAAATCAAAAGCACCTCAGCTTGGCTAGGAACACCCTCCCTGGTAGGGCTCCCTGCTCACCTCCAGCTTCCTTCCATTACTACCCTCTCAGTCACTGTTCAGACCTCTGTTTTCTCAGTTCTCAACCTTGCTCTCCTGCCTGTCTCCATCTCTGAATGGAAAGCTCCCCAACACACTGTTCAAATAATGCACTTCCCTCTGCCTTCCCTCTGAGTGACCTTTCTCTTCAGAAGAAGGAACTCCTCTTCTACCCATCCTAACTGTTTTGCCAATGGGTTTCAGCCCCGGGGAAGTTCACTTTGGATTCAATGAGACTGAAAAATGACAGTGGAACATTCTTGGGGTGAAAAGGTTTATACCCAACTTTATTCCCATGGTGGCAGGTCAGTCACTAGAATCCCGTCCACTCAGAGCGAGTCTGCACGCAGCAAGCCGGTCTCTGCCTCTGGGCCTCTCTGCCCCTGCCACCGTCCCCAGTCTCTGTCCTCGGCACTGCCACCACTCCAGTCTCTGCTCTCCTGCAGCTCTGCAGCCCTGCAGCTTTGCAACAGCCATGCCACAATGTCACCCAGAGCACTGGGCAGAGCTCTTTATGCAGAATCAATAGCAATGTACTGCCCACACGTGTGTAGGGAGCTAGCCAACCAGGGCCAGGTGAGAATCCTGGCTATAGAAACCTTCACTTTATCCACACTAACTCTCCTCTCTGTACTTTTGACAGTCCTACTCCTTGTGGGACTCCTGTAAACCTACTCGCAACTCCATATCCTTAAAAAAAAAATCAAAGCCTCTGAATTTTGTTTCTTCCTAAAACTCCCTTCCTGTACCTTATTTTCCTTCCAGAGTATATTGTTAACATTGAGGGTTAGCATATTTTCAACTCCTTTTCATTTCTGAATTCTTTCTTTCTGATTTTATTAACCTTGTAGTAATGCCCATTATTAAACTGCCTCAGATTTATGGAGAGTTGATATTCTCCAAAAATTCTTTCAAATTCAACAGAATTTGGCGGTCATTTGTCTTGATCTGTAAAAGCTCATTGATGGCTTTTTTGAAACTCACTCAGTGAGTCACCCTGTGGCTTCTGAAGAGTCACAGAACTTCTGGGCCTCATCTGCCTCAGAGCACTATCTTCCGGCCAGAGGCCGAGCAGACACAATTATCAGTAATTATCACCACGTGGGCTGCTAACTGGTCCTGAAGCAATAGGTGTGGCATAGTGAGCAGGGAACTGGGTCAAGTAGTGGGTTCTAGAAAAGGGTTAATATTTAAGGAGAAAGCAGAAGTGGTTCTGGAAGGAAGCCAAGGAGACATGGCAGAGGCAGAGATGAACTTATAAAATGCAAATCTGATCACTTTGCCCAGCTGTGTAAAATACTTCCCTAATATCTTTGTAGGTTTTAGGGCTAATTGCCCTTGGGGGTGCCTGAGAGCTTTATGTGTGCCATTCCCTAAAATGTACTCTGTGTTCCAGCCATGTGCTCCTGCATCTTTGCTCCAACATCCATTCTGGCCTCTGTGCTCATGCTGCTCCTCTTTTCTGTCTCCTTTATTATTACTTTTTAAGAAGAGTGATGACAGAGGTAAATCCAGGGGAGAATCATCTCAGGCTGGGGTCAGGGAAGCCTTGCCCAGGGCCACTGTTAACTGAGTGCTGAGGGAGCAGGCAGAGTCAGTACCAGGAGGAAGGGGAATGGGATTCTGCCAGAGGGAACCCATGCATAAAGATGGCATTTTAAGAGCAGGCTGATACTGGAAGGAGGTCAAACTGGATACGGCAGAGGAAGAAGGGCAATGCAATCAAGTCACAGGTGAGTTCTGGCAGAGCCTTCTATAACAGGGACAGGGCTGCCGAGATGCAGGAGATCCAGGATCTGCCCTAGAGTGCGAAGGTTGTGGGGAGTCAACAACAAATCCTAACACAGTGTCAACAACACAGTGATAGAAGCCAGCGGGCACCTGAGCTGGATGTGTTGAACAGGAACTCACCAGGCAGGGGAGGCTTCCTGACAGGAGGGATGAAAGAGTGAGATTTATTTTTTTTGCTTAATGGGATGACAAGAGGTGAAAATGAAAAACCTGGGGGCTGGGTCCCTGGTTCACAGAACATCCTGGATGCAAGATAAAAAGGCTTGGACCTTATTCCAAGACCCCTGTTTCCCAAAGTATGCCAGGGACAGCTCCTGTGACTTCAGGGGGTACAAAGATGGACATATATTAATAGTTACACACTCATTTAAAGAACTTTAGTAGTTAATACAACTAACATTATGTTCCTGATTTCACAGACATTGCTGCTCAGGAAAAGGCTAGAAAACAAGAATGATTTAAGTCTAACTTTAAAGACAACTATGAAGTAACCAGCAGGACAGATGTTTCACAGATACACGGATATTTGTGAAGGCTGTGTGGGAATGTCTGGAGCCTGAGACGCACCACAGCAGACACTGGGGAGGTGACACCCAGGGCTTCTGCAGGGAAAGGCCAGGCTAAATCCAGTTTAGAATGACTGGTGTGCAGCCAAGTAGGGAAGGACAGGAAAAGATAGGACTGGCTGGAAACAAAGGTTTTCTTGAGAGGGCTACAACAGTGATCCAGCCAAGAGGTGATAAAGTGCCAGTGGATGTGGGGACAAGCTTGCCATACGCACTCCTCCAGGCACCAAACTAGTTCCGACCCAGCCAGCAGCAGTTAGTACCAAAACCCAGCACCTGGGCTTTGTGTTTTCTGTCTAATGGCACATTTGGCTTAATTAGCTTTCTTCATAAACCTCAAAGGTCTTTATTGTCCACATAAGGCTCCTTGAGGGAGTCACCCCAGAGGAGACATCATATTTAAGATAAAAATCCCCATTTAGCAAAAAATGTTGTCAACCCTGAAAAAGAAATTCCAAGGTAAATGACAGGTTCTTGGAAGGCAGAAGCCTTACCCCAAAGGCAACAAAGCACTGCAGAGTGTAGGAGACAAAGTAATAGCAACAGCTAACTTACACTTAGTGAGGGGATAAGCTCATTTTTTTCTCATAATACCCCAGGAGGTAGCCACTCTAATTACCATTCCTATTTAATGGAAGAAGAAACAGATGTTTACACAGATTACCTAACTTGCCCGAGGCCGCACAGTATGCTAGAGGTGGAGGGTCAACCTCAGGTCAGGTCGTGGTCTCCACTACTATGCTTTACCATTTCTTTTATGGTCCCTCCAGCTGTCCTGGTTTTCCAGTTTCATGAAAGCCCGTCACTGACAAAGCTGAAGAGCTAGAGGATATAAAACCTGATGAAAAAAATCTGGGTTGATGCATGGAACAAAACCTTCTGTGATTCACACTTTAGGTATATAGGCTTTAGGTACAATTATAATCTATTTTATTCAAAAGGACTACTAGTTACGGTGGGATTTTATTTACTCTTGCTCTTTTTCTTTTTTTAAAAAAACATAGTTGTGAAATAAAGGTAAAAAAGGAAAAGAAAAAAAAGTACACGTCTAAGTTAAAAACTGAACTTCCAAACTGGTTTCCCGTATTTCCAGATGGAGGCTTTGAGGAAGTTCCTTAATCTCTCTGAGATTCTGAAATCAAGATGAGAAAACCTAGCTCCTCATGTAGGTGCCTAAATGTATAAGGAAATTCACTCTGCTTCTAGGCAAATTTTTAAGAAATTTCCTTCCATCATGTGATCTACAATCTTGCCACCACATAAGCCAGCAAATTTGATCAAAACAACCCAGAAGCGGCTACGGCATTCTTGTCTTAGCAAAGGTCACGAGACTGGCAGGAAAAGAAACTAGGGCTATACTAGACACAGCCTAGTATCATCCCCAAGCCACCCACTTGATTTAAAAATCATAAGCAGAAAGTATTAAATAATTTAATAGCTATTACATTAAAAACATACTTCAGACTACATTATGGCACAGAGAATGGAAAATAATAAGGCAAAGGGAAGGGGAGAGAATGTGACTATGAGAGTACTGACATAAATATATATGCAGCCCCACTGCTCACTTGTATTGTTAACTGTAAGTTAAAGGTATTCCAATGCACTTCAGTCTAAAACCTCCCCAGGCTTCATTCTGAACCCAGCCACAGAAGCCCAGCGGTGCAAAGTACTCTTGACCATAGAGGCTGCTCCTAGAAAGGTATCATCTTTTAAAACCTACCTCAGTGGCCTGACCAGAGGTCCGTATATGAAAAAAGTAAGTTCCTTGCCCTGTAAGGTCCCCTCAGTACTCTGCAACTCTGAACAAAACCAAGGGTTAGTAATCCCCTGATGTAATGCCCATCCTTAATGGTCTCAGTGTGTCTATAAAAAGAAACCTTTATTTACAAAGTACCATCTAAATATACTTCTTTGTTTGGTTCACCAAAAACAATAGGAAGTTTCTTTTAAGAATCATTGGCCAAAATAACAGTTACAATTATAAACAGGATTGCTCAAAAATAAGTAAAAGCCAGAAGTTTATATTAATGTCAACACTGGAGGCCTGCGGCAGGCAGCCGATAGCTCAGACTCAGAAGCAGATACATTCTTTTTGGACTCCTATTATTTTTTTAATTAAACAGTGGCTAATACTCACAAACTGGGGAGATCTGACACACATAATCCATATTTCAACTTCTTTGAAAAAGATGGGAAGATGGGTAACACCAGGCTCATGTTCCCACACAGCAACGTTTAGTTGGAGGTACAGAGAGAGCTCGCCCCAGCTGTTCCCTAGAGCAGGTGGTAACACTGGCCCCTGAGCTTTCCACCCTCCATTTCTGTTTGGCTCCTGCAGGCATTCAGGCTTGCAATAATTACTGTTTCTGCATACTTACTCCCAAACACTGTGTGCAGCACCCATGGGCAGGGATTGATTATCCTGCAGTAGAAACAGGCCACAAGCTATCCTCTAAAGTGTTGGCGCTCACTCCTCCCACAGGAAACACAGCCACCACAGTGAAGAGCTCACTTACAAAGGGGCGGATTTTTTTTCTTGAGCTTAGGTCTGGCTCTTAGTCACTGATTAACTCAAGGCATTTGCCAAAGTAGGTTACTGAAATTATTGAAGGATGGCTGCCTAGTAGGGTGCCTCCGAAGTTGATGATGAATTTCTAGAACTTTTAAGTTGATGAAACAAAAGGTAAAATGACCAGGAAAAGAATGAGAGGAAGCAGTATCACTTCAAAACCTTGTAAGGTATTTAAAGAAAGAAGTGACAATATTGACATAAATGACTAGTAATCCTATAACTCATATTTGGTTCAGTAGTTTTCCAAAACTTAAAACTTGCGATAAATACAAAGAGAAGATAATTTCTTCAGGGATTGTTTAGAGACCTTTTCTGTTTTTTCTTTATTAATCACATTTTTACCTTCAGACATACATAAGAGCAGAGTGCACTGGTTTGCTTTGGGGGGTTTGTATTCTGAAATAAACCTGTTTTGGCTAACCACAGTCTAAGCTGCTGTAGAAAGCAAAGTACTTTAAAGACTATTCAAGTGTCTTGGCGCTAACAGTCATTAAAGATTTCATTTAGCCCTGATCCTATTAAAAGCAAGGTGACTTTTGATCAGAAAATTCAGCATTAACTATGATAAAAAATTTCATGCTAGAAAACTAGGTCAGTTTGTGATTCCTTTAATTCCTTTTTTTTTCTGTAAGGAAAATGCTCTTAAGAGTTTAGTCTTCAGGGTCCTTAGGATTTGGATGTCTTCCCATTGTATTAAAGTTAATAAGAAAATCAATTTTCTTTCTTATGAATTTACTTCTCATTAGAAAAGTAATGCATGCTCACTAAATGCATGCATAGGATTTTAAATGTCTGAGAAAGATACTTTTAAGTAAAAGTAGTTTATAAAATAGTGAATGTGTTTGTATGTATATGTGTGTATGAACACACACACACACAATTATTAATCCATGCATAGGAAAAAAGGCCAACAGGCTACAAAAATGAAAATAAATTGTAGTTAACTTTGTGTAATGAACTATGAGCTTTCCCCCTTCTTTTTGTTTTGCATTTTTCTAAATATATAAAATCTATGCATCATTTTAACTATAAAGAATAAGTTTTTAAACATTTTTATCTATGAGTCTATAGGCTAATTTGTTCATGCATCCAACTAACATTTTGGAGTATATTATGTAGCACACCTACGCTGTTATGAGGACACTATGTTTTTAAGACTTGGTCTCTGTCCTCAGAAGGTGTGTCCAATAGGAAAAAAGCCACAAGTAGTCCACATCCATACAAGAGTGAAGTGCTATGACAGAGGCAGGAGTACAGTACATCTAAACCAGACATGGAATATTTCTGAAAGGTAACATTTAAACTTTTACATGCATTTCAGTGGGCAGGTAACTGGGGGATGTCGGGCATCCCAAGCAAGCCAGCCAAAAAATCTGATTCACATTCTTAACATGGAAACATGGCCAGCTGTCCACTGAAGGGGCAGAATGGGAGCAAGAGATCCTAAGGATGTTGAATGGATAGAATAAGCTGGACATGGTGATTGTTTGACCAGTATAGGGAGATGACTGAGAAGTGTGAGATTAGGCCCACATTCTGGCTTTGGGTACTGAATGGCTGGTGGTACCAGTTACTATGATGGAGGAACAGGAGGCCGGAGCTGTGGGGACAGTGGCAGGGACAAAGGTGGAAATAAGAAACCCTATTTAGGGCTTGATCTGTCTTGACTTTGATTCATGGATCAATTCTAACATTGAAGACTACTAGATGTATGTGTTTGGGGTTGAGTAGAAAAGTTCTAGACTGAAGATAGCTGGAAATGACTGGCATATGAGAAAGAAATAATCAGGTGCAGGCAATTGTATATATAGTGAGGAGAGGTCATTTAAGGGGTACCATTTAATGAGGAAACGGGAAGAAAAGACTGGGAAGGGTTGATAGAAGGGAAGAGGGTGTCAAAGAAATGGATGATGGTCAGTGATGTCAAATGCTACAGAATGTTAAATAAGAACAAAATAATGCCCCTTTGATTATCACAATATGGAGGCTGCCTAATAGATCCTAGCATTCTAACCCAAATCCAAAGCATCAAGATGTTCAGGGAAGTTCCTGGCTGGGTACTCGGTATGCTTACAGGCTCTTAGGTGGTTTTAGTACAAAGCTAAGTTTGGCCCCCATTGATCTAAGCCATGAATTCTATGCTATCTTTAGAGTTTCTTATCTGAGAAAAAGAATACATTCCTGCACAGGCTTTAGTCAACCTTTCTGAATTTAGAAACTCAGATTGCTTCTGTACGGGAAAAGGTGCCAGACTTTGATTCCTCCCTCAATGCCTCTGTGCCTGTGAGGTGCTTACCAATCAGGTGTAGACTGGGAAAGGACCGTAATTGCTAGTGTAGGGAGAAATCACTGTAGGGTGAGCTGTTTGGGGGAACAGATTTGCACACATAGAGGAGAGTGAGGAACCACCCAAGTTCAGGAACACAGCAGTTTTAAAAGGATCCAAGTTAGAAAGATCCTAGATTTACAGGACAAAGCCCGTAAAGTGACCAATCTCGGTAAAGCTGCAGATTCAGGCACATCAGGAAAAACTAGAAAGGTAGGCCAGTCTGCAAAGGGCTTCTAAAAATGAAGAAGGGGCTTAGACTTTAATCCTGAGGGCTTAAGATATTTTTTCTGTGGCAATATGACACGATAAAAATGTCTATTTAGAAGATTATTGTGGCCATAAGGTCCAAAATACATTTTAAAGGGAGGAACTAGAGAATAGTAAGTGGCAGCTTAGATTCAAGGTACTGTGTTTACGGTAGGAGTCATGTGAAATAAGGTACCTTGGACCTTGTGATACTGGCTTCAGAAGGTGGAATTTTTTCTGTGTTGGCTTGTTTTTGGCCAGATAACCACTGTAACACATAAAAGTTAATTCTAATAATGAGCCAATAGTAGAATTAGCTTGCAACTAAGTTAAAACATCTATTATCAGAGAAAGGATATTTTAGTCATCCTTTATTTCCATACAATGATTAGACCACCTTAATTCAATTAATGAGCCCCCATGGAGTATCATCCATTGAGTATGAGTCACAGCCTCTCCCTATAATCGCTGAGCTGCACCTAGCCAGATGGAGAGTGGGTTAGCAACATCCAAGGAGGTGAACAAAAGGGAGATGCTGCAGAATGCTCATTCCTTCACGAGCCAGGAAATGACTTTTCTTTGAGTATCCCTCTCCCACCCCCCATTTCAGGGATATGTCTGCCCAAATACAGAGTACAATTAATACAGGGTAAGATTAATATAGTTTCAGCCTGCTCTGGTGTCTGCTTAGGAGAGAGATTTGAAGTCAAATGGATTTGAGTATAAATTCTGGATTTTTTATTTGCGAATCTGAGTGTTGAAAACAATTGTGTCCCACTTTCCTCATTTATAAAATAGGAAATACCACCACATGCCTCACAGAACTATCATGAGTATTAATAAAGTGAGAAAACCTAGGCAAAGTACCATCTAAAGTACCATGTTTAGGACAGAGTTAAGAAGGGCACCAACTGAGCACCATGCCTGCCCTCTTGGGTATCTCTGACGCAGAACTGGGGAAATTGATAGTTGGCCTGGTGAGTTAATTTGTTATTCCCCTTTGAGGTTTTAAAAGTGGCGATCCTACCCTAAAGACTCCACCCCAAAACTACTAGAACTGATATCAGAATACAGCAAAGTTGCAGGATACAAAATCAACACACAGAAATCTGTGGCTTTCCTATACACTAACAATGAACCAACAGAAAGAGAAATCAGGAAAACAACTCCATTCATAATTGCATCAAAAAAAATAAAATACCTAGGAATAAACCTAACCAAAGAAGTGAAAGACTTATACTCTGAAAACTACAAGTCACTCTTAAGAGAAATTAAAGGGGACACTAACAAATGGAAACTCATCCCATGCTCTTGGCTAGGAAGAATTAAAATAGTCAAAATGGCCATCCTGCCCAAAGCAATATACAGATTTGATGCAATCCCTATAAAACTACCAGCAACATTCTTCAATGAACTGGAACAAATAATTCAAAAATTCATATGAAAACACCAAAGACCCTGAATAGCCAAAGCAATCCTGAAAAAGAAGAATAAAGTAGGGGGAATCTCACTCCCCAACTTCAAGCTCTACTATAAAGCCATAGTAATCAAGACAATTTGGTACTGGCACAAGAACAGAGCCACAGACCAATGGAACAGACTAGAGAATCGAGACATTAACCCAGACATATATGGTCAATTAATATTTGATAAAGGAGCCATGGACATACAATGGCGAAATGACAGTCTCTTCAACAGATGGTGCTGGCAAAACTGGACAGCTACATGTAGGAGAATGAAACTGGACCATTGCCTAACGCCATATACAAAAGTAAACTCAAAATGGATCAAAGACCTGAATGTAAGTCATGAAACCATTAAACTCTTGGAAAAAAACATAGGCAAAAACCTCTTAACATAAACATGAGTGACCTCTTCTTGAACATATCTCCACAGGCAAGGAAAACAACAGCAAAAATGAACAAGTGGGACTATATTACGCTGAAAAGCTTCTGTACAGCAAAAGACACCATCAATAGAACAAAAAGGAACCCTACAGTATGGGAGAATATATTTGAAAATGACAGATCCGATAAAGGCTTGACGTCCAGAATATATAAAGAGCTCACATGCCTCAACAAACAAAAAACAAATAACCCAATTAAAAAATGGGCAGAGGAACTGAACAGACAGTTCTCTAAAAAAGAAATACAGATGGCCAAGAGACACATGAAAAGATGCTCCACATCGCTAATTATCAGAGAAATGCAAATTAAAACTACAATGAGGTATCACCTCACACCAGTAAGGATGGCTGCCATCCAAAAGACAAACAACAAAAAATGTTGGTGAGGCTGTGGAGAAAGGGGAACCCTCCTACACTGCTGGTGGGAATGTAAATTAGTTCAACCATTGTGGAAAGCAGTATGGAGGTACATCAAAATGCTCGAAACAGACTTACCATTTGACCCAGGAATTCCACTCCTAGGAATTTACCCTAAGAACGCAGCAATCAAGTTTGAGAAAGACAGATGCACCCCTATGTTTATCGCAGCACTATTTACAATAGCCAAGAATTGGAAGCAACCTAAATGTCCATCGATAGATGAATGGATAAAGAAGATGTGGTACATATACATAATGGAATACTACTCAGCCATAAGAAAAGGGCAAATCCTACCATTTGCAGCAACATGGATGGAGATGGAGGGTATTATGCTCAGTGAAATAAGCCAAGCGGAGATAGAGAAATACCAAATGATTTCACTCATCTGTGGAGTATAAGAACAAAGGAAAAACTGAAGGAACAAAACAGCAGCAGAATCACAGAACTCAAGAATGGACTAACAGGTACCAAAGGGAAAGGGACTGAGGAGGATGGGTGGGTAGGGAGGGATAGGGGGGAAGAAGAATGGGGGTATTAAGATTAGCATGCATGGGGGAGTGGGAGAAAGGGGAGGGCTGTGCAACACAGAGAAGACAAGTAGTGACTCTACAACACTTTGCTATGCTGATGGACAGTGACTGTAAAGGGGTTTATAGGGGGAACCTGGTATAAGGGAGAGCCTAGTAAACATAATATTCATCATGTAAGTGTAGATTAATGATAACAAAACAAAACAAAACAAAAAAAGCAGTTCCTGTGTGGTGACCTCCAATGAGTTCTACATAATGGTATAAAGGGCATATAAAAGTGTAGGCAAAGGGTTTGTTTGTGCTTATACAGAGGATCAAAGCCTAATTTGGCTACCCTGAAAATGAACTAAGATACAATATGAAAAAGAACTTCCAACATCAGCACTCTGTGGAAGACTCATGCCAGAAGATGATCATCAAAAAACCCCAACAAAGATCCACACGCTGCTACAGGTGTAGATGCACTCATCCCACCAGTTCCTGGACTTGCCATGGGAATGAAGAAGGAGATATCTAAGCTGGCCTGTGCATACCAGTAAAACAACAAATTTGACTGGATCTACACTGTTGGAACTCAACCAAGAATTAGGAGGAGGGCAAATTATAGCGCTCCAAAATCTTACAACTACAGACTATTTACTGTTAAAAGAATATACAGGATGTGAACAGTCCCCAGGAATGGGTTGTTTTAATTTGTCTGATTTCTCTCAGACTGTTCAAGTTCAGTTGGACAATATCCACCATATTATAGATAAGTTTTCACAAATGCCTAAGGTGCCTAACTGGTTTTCTTGGGTTCACTGGAGATGGCTGGTAATTATAGGTATGCTTTGGTTATGTAACTGTATTCCTATTATGTTAATGTGTGTGCACAATTTAATTAGTAGTTTAAAACCTATACATGCTTATGTTACTCTACAAGAAGATATGTCAAAGAAATAATCAATCTTCCCATGTTTTCTTCCGCCTGCTACTTCTATAGCTTTTTTTCTTCCTTCCTAATTACAACCCATAAATAGAATTCGTGCCTCATATCGAATTTACCGTGTATCACAATTCTTTCAAGTGGTAAAGATACCTCAAGACAAATGCTGGGCATAGAAGCCACAGGGCATAAATATGCAAAGAAGTAAAAAACTAACCTTTTCAAACAATAAGGCTTCTCTCTCACTTACCAACTTTACATTTCCCTGTATGGCCCCGGAAGATGACTGGTTAGCCAGAGACGGGTGAGATTCCTCAAGGGAGGAACAACCTAAGACAGGCACAGTCGCAGGGGGACCATCAGGTGAGAAATTGAGGATCAACAGAGGTGAGGCTTAGAACCTCACCCCCCCTATTCTGAGAGAAATCTGCTGAATCCGTGGATGTTTTATTGCCCTTGTCTAGCTTGGATTAACACATAGTCTACAGGCACACACCTGATCATCTACATTTGCTCTCTTACAACACTAAACTATGTTTTCTACCTTTATCTTGCATCTACCTACCACTTCAGCATTTTATTAAAAATAATAATAATAAAGAGAGAAATGTGGTATCCACATATAAATCAAGTATAAAAATCAAACGAATATTTATATTTGAACTGTTTATAGTTCATAATGCATGATCAAAACCGAAAGTTTCTGTGATGACTGCCCTTGTACTATTCACCATGTAACTTATTCACTATGTAAGAATTTGTTCTCCATGTAAGAACTTGTTCGTTATGCTTCAGAAGATTGGAGACTGACGAAAATTAGGCTTGGGGTGGATTAATGATTATACATTGAGCATTGAGTCCCCTATACAGAATTTTATTGTTGTTAACAACCATTTGATCAATAAATAGGAGAGATGCCCAAACAAAAAAAAATAAATAAAAAATACACACTTCAATTGTAAAATAAATAAGTAACCGGGATGTAATGTATAGCATAAGGAATACAGTCAAAATATTGTAACAACTTGGTATGGTGATAGCTGGTACCTAGAATTATCATGTATATAAATGTTCAATCACTGTGTTGTACACGTGAAACTAATGTAATACTGTGTGTCAACTACCCTTCAATAAAAAATAATTATCTAAAAAAAAAAAAAAGTGGTGATCCTGCTCTGGGTGGTAAAGATATCACTGGAGCATCATCTCTAAGGAATGTGTTCAATCAGAATAATCTGATGCATTTTATAAAGTTGCAATTTAGCTGCTGGAATTATATCAGGGTCCAAGGCAGCTTAGACCCATAGTTTAAAATGACTAAGATTTCAGATAAATGGCACATCATGGAAAGCTCAGGACTCATTATTTTCAGGCTTTACACTAATTATTTCAAAACAAAGTGTGAACATTTCTGAAAGATAAAAGATACAAAGATAGATAAAGGGTAGATCCTGCCTAGAATCTGCCATTAGTCAGTCACCCCTAACCATACACTATGGTTTTGATGGCTGAAAGGTTACATACCTAGTTTTCATATGTATGGCTGCTCCTATCAGAAATGTGAAAAAGGTAAATAAATTCCAAATTGCATTTATTAAAGTAAAGAATTTAAAACCAACAGATAAAACTATAATAGTATGTAAATATACATATGGATATCCAAGTAATCTCACAGAATTAAAATGTAATTAAAGATACATTTAAAAAAATCAATTACATTCTATTATACTGGTACCAGGAAAAATGGTAGAGAACAGAAAGTAAAACTAAGAAATTTTTGTAAAGAGAGTATTTCAGTTAAGAGAATAACAACTATGAGCATAAGGCTGTACTCCAGATAGAGGTGAAAACTACCTACAGAATTTAGTTAACTATGAAATACCTATTACTTGGCCATGGGAAGACCTTCCCATTGAGTCTCTCTGGGGGAAATGTTGGCCTAAAGAAAAGGCACCCTTTCTAAAAGGTCTTGACTGTGTGGAGGGAAGGTGACCATGGATAACTCTGTAGGCCACACATATATTACAGGAAGTATTACTATTCTCACAGAAATTGGCTCTGGGAAATACATGTATGACACGGATGGCACCTGTTAAAAAACAACTTTTAAATACCCACATGCTGTGAATGCATTACTCATTTCAATTTTGAAAGTACAAAAAACCCAACTATTAATAAAGTTCTTGGGAATTTCCATTATCCTTGACATTATGAAGGAAAATACGTTTTCTAAAACAGAATCAACTTAGTACATGATGAATTTATTCTGAATGTGGGCAGGCACAAAATACATCTAATATAATTCAAAGGGATTGCTGATCTTGATTAGAAGCTGATTAGACAAACATGGTATTTTAAGTAATTTTTATTAAGTATATATATATATTTGTATATCACGGTATAAGCAATTTTTTTATTATTAAAGGATTCATGCAGAATAAAAACCCTCAGGGTACTACTGAACTTACTTTATAGCAAACAACTGTTATGTAACAAGCACTTACTCAACTTTAAAATAAAACATTTCAAAGCTATATTTGCTTCCTTTTTTATCAGCCAAACTGATAAACATAAAGACTCCTACTACTTAGATTTGTCAGCCTGTGGGGAAAAGGGCACTCTTATACTGGGTGTATAAATTGGCACACACATTCATGTGCCCTTTTGACTTGACTATCTGAACAATTTTACAAACATGCTTAAATAGCACTGCTTATAATGGCAAAAAATTTAGAACAACCTAATACATAAAGCAGGAGCATGATTAAATCAATAAGAGAACTTAACAGTAGTGCTAACTATATAGTTTATATACATATAATAACACACTATTTGACATGGAAAATGTGCCGAACATATTAAATGGGGAAAAAAGTAAATTGCAAAAGATTCTGCTCCCCTTCCCCCAGAAAACATGTCTGTGTGTTTGAGTGCTATTAAAATTATCTTGGCATAATTATTTTCAAATTAAAAAAATTTTTTTACTTGCCCACAGGCTCTTCCTCTCCCCTTAGTAACCTTCCTCTTATTAGCTTACTTAATACACAAATTACACTAAACAATTAATTCAGCTTGGATTTACCATTTATGCATGACTTAGCAAATTCTACATAATTCCTGCTATTGAATTCCATTACCAACTTATTTTAAAAGCTGGATAATATGAAGTCAATTATTATAAAACATTTCAGAGACTGAGACCATAAATAATTAAGAGATGAGGAGTTTGAATTTGAACAGGAATTATTCCTTCTAAAAAAGGAAATCTCTTAATATTAAGTAAAACAAAAGGCAACTATATTTCTTACATAGAACAGTATCCAAATCTATAGAATACAATCACATAGATTGTCTCTAGAAAGTGCTAGGCACAATTTCAACAGCTTTTCCTAAGCTCCTCAGTGTAGAGTCCCTGTCTTATTTATCTAAAACTAGTCCAGTACCTGCGCCCAGACGTATGCACTCTTAATAAGTGTTTGTTCACATATGATCTAGTTACTTAATACAGTGACTCATTTTTTAAATTAACAAATTATATTCCAACTGGATAAAGTGTCCCACTCTAGAGCCCACAGTTCCTCAGGATTCTCCTCCATCACTGCCTGATTCTGTGGCTCATTATTCTACTGGCCAGAGCAGGGCAGCCTAAGATGCTATGCCTCTTCCAGGACAGGGCATGTATTGTCTTCCTGAATTTCCAAAAGCTTCTAGCATAAGCCTGTGCAAAGTGAAGGTGCAAAAATAAATGCTTGCCAATACCATCAACCTTGCTGTTTGTATACTCTTATCATTTTAGGACTACCTCCAGATAAAATATCTCTTTAGGTGCAGTGGTGTTGCTTCTACAGATATAAAACTATAGATTAATTATAAGTTTAAAAAAATTTTAATGAAATTATCTGCCAAAGAAATAGGGTTTAGTAAAGGAAACAAAGTATTTGCAGATGTGTAAATGCTACAAATATAATCAAGTACAAACAAGTGTTAGGTAGTCGAATGCCTACATTATTTGGCTGGTATGGCTCACAATCACTTTCAGAATGGTGTATAGGCCTGGGTCAAATGGTCCAATACTTGACCAGCGGTTTTTCATGTGAAGTGATTTTGTCTCAGAGGACATTTGGCAACGTCCAGAGACACATTTGGTTGTCACAACTGGGGAGGTGCTACTGGCCACTCATGGGGAGAGGCCATGGAAGCTGCTAAATGTGCTACAACACAGAGGACATCCCCTCACACAAAGAACCATGCAGTCCAAAATATCAATCGTGCCAAGGAAGAGAACTCCTGTTCGAGATGACTGGAATAAGGTGAAATGATACGTGGTCTGCATGTTTGAATTAGCACCAAGAGTGGGACTAGGAAGAGCCTGGATGTCTCAGGTTTATAAATCAACCTCTGAGCACTTCACAAATCACCCAAGCACCACACTGTTATCCTTTGCTGATGCAAAATAAGTACCTAATTCTGCGAACTGCAATGGAGCTTGGTTGGGGGGGGCGTTTGAAGCTTGACATGCACTTAATCCTCAGTAAATGTGCACACGTCTCAGGTAGTGGTGCACAGGTGTGCAAGAAACCACCAGCTCTCCTAGGTTCGTGAAGGTCTCAGCCCTTCTGAAAACTTCAACCAAGTTAAACAAAACTATTTTGAAGTACTTAGGCAGTTTTTAACTACTTCACAGCTCTAATTTCTAGTATCTAAAATTTAAGACCAAGGATTACCAGGGAAAAAACATAAAAAACAAAAACAAAGCAGATAAATAGAGTCTATGTGGAGGTTCCCATCACTGCTTCCCCCTGCCTTCCACACTCACCATTTTCTTACTTTGTAAACTGTTCATTTGGGATAGCATTAATGAAGCCATAGAGCACACTGTAAATGAAGAAGGGATGTTTTGGTACATGACAACAAAAAAGGAGAAAAAGAAACACTTTAAACAAGTATAGGATAATAGAGAAGAACAGCAAAACACAGTTGTGAGTTTATGGCAGTATCAAAATACTAATCTCCTGTGACAAGGGGCACTGGTGCATTAAGAGACAGAGACCTACCAGTGAGTAAGCAGTCACATCCTGAAAATCTATGAGAGGTCACTCTAACCTAGAAAGGGAGCCACTGCCACCCTGACTTCACTCTGCTGCTGAAACTCTAATGGATGTAAGGATCTGGTAAACAAAGGCAAGAAAAAATGCTCAGTTTGATTACCAAGGGAGTCCAGAAATTATCTTCAGAGTGAGGAAAACACTGTATGCCACTTCTTAGCTCCTTAAGGACTTTATTGAACCTTATGTCTGAAAGATTTTCATAAATAATGATTTCTTATTTCTTACTGTGCATTTGGAGTTCTGGATGGGAATTAACTGTAGGACTGCTCCATCTTTTCCAACCTTAAACTAAAATGTGGCCTCCGTTAGGATACATAGACAGGGAAATACTTTAAAGAGAAATTAAAAGATTCTTAACACCTACATAAAAAAATCTATAAAGGAAGAATTAAAGAAAAAGTTCCTAACATCTATACAAAAGAATCTATCATTAACACATTGAGATATAATGCTTCCCAGAAAATCCTTGGTTGATTAATAATTAGCTCAAGAAAGAAAACTAATTATGTCAGGTTAACCAAAGGCAAGTCACAGACACTATAAGATAAAATATAGTGGAATTCAACAAGTGACCTTCTTTAAAAAGTTCACAAAAACTTCGTGTAAGAGGTCAAAGAGAAGCACTATTTCAGCATCACAGATTTCTTCTGGGTTAAAGAATGACACTAAGATAACTGTACATGTGGGACTGCTATACTTATTCTAGAATGGTCCTTGGTGCACATGGTATCATTAAAGATAACAACAGACACAAAAAAACAATTTATTTACATTATAAACAGTTTTCCCAGAGAAAAAGTGACATATTGATAAGTCATTTTTCTGGTGGACCCGGAAAGTCCACATTACCCACAGTGTGGTTGAAAGTTTCAGTGCTATTTTCCTTGCCTAAAAAATTAGCAATTGGCTTACATCCCTAAGGTAATGTCCAATGTGAAATTTGATTCCAGAACTCGGATTTGAACAGAGCTTCAGAAATTCATATTGCTTCTGTTAAAATATTTTTAAATAATAAAAGATACATTTTCTGTTTTATCTCCTCCATATCCCTAGTTTAAAGTTTCAGTGAGGTATGGAGGGGGTTATAGGAATAGGTAGAGGAGTATATCACATAAACCTAACATAAATTACATTTAACAACCATGCTAATGTGGGTTTGTGTCTAACACAGGGAAAAGAAACTATCAAAATTAATAGCTTGCTGAGTGTACTGTTCTCAGCAGGTCCGTTAGCCAAAAGGTCTGCTCAGATGATGATGTTCGATGACTAGGTGGGAAGAAGAGAAATGTGTGTGGGGTTTTTGCCATTTTGAAAATGAATTGTGAGGCCTCTGTAAAGACATTTTTCTTCTACCACACATACAAAAGGAAAACATAATTTTTTCTAAAAATAGTATTTCTTAATTATTTTTATTGTAAGATGTCCTTTGAATGTACTAATGAAGAATTTCTATGCCACTCTCCCTGCTATCCTAGATTACAATATAACCAATAAAACTGCTTTTTTGGCAGTTTAAAAATACAAATCTCCTTAGATGTGCACAGCCCCTAGAACCCACCCAAGTGATCTTGGGGTACACTTCTTATGATGCTATCATAGGGAGTCACACTCCCTCCATAAGGCCAAAGCAATCTTTAGTTACCCAGAATATTAGCACTTTAAAAATGACAATCATGCCTCTCTACTGCACTTAGAGGGGTTTGGAATCACTCCATGATATTCCTTCTTTATTAACAGAAAAGCACTTCTAATTACTGGCACCTGAGAATGTATAAATCTTCCTTCATTTAAAATTCCACTTTGGTAGAAACTTATAAAAGCAGTTCAGCATGAAGATGACCTCAAATTTGCAATACCGAAACCACCCTTCAGCAGAAAGCTACTCAAAAAATACCTTTCTACACATTTTAAAATGTAAAATTAAGAGAAATCTCTTATTCAAGAATAAGTATTTTAAGATTAAAAAAAAAATGAGATGCAATTAGAATCTCATTGCCCAGCATTTTCCATTTTAGCCCACACTCACCTCTCCCGAGGAACAGCAAACCAGTATTCTGGTTGCTTTTTTCGTTTGCCATACTGCTGAACCATGGCTGCAGTGTGAGTGGCAAAGGATTTTCTCATTGGTTTTCCTACTTTAATGCACAGAAACATGGGTGGAGTCTTGCTTTTCTCTTCTTTTGAAGGAAGTATATCTAAATCACACATGAAAAAAATCTTCCTCAATATTGACAATATTGGTGTTAATGATGTCTATCAACATACAAAGAATAGTATCTGGTCCCCTCTTGGTGATAGCAAGTCAAAACATATGGCAGAAACATACATCACCATCATGTTAGAGGACTAATTAGAATTTTCAGACCCTCTTTAGCACAAAAGGAAAAAGCTTTGAAAGTTTCAGGGTGTTCCACATCACATGAGATGCTACATCCTGGAAACAGCATAAAAAACAACACAATAGCAAATAGTGGGAAGTTGTGACAATTCACAAGAATGCATAGGATGGCAGCCCAGGATTCGATCACACCATATGGCAACTCAGTTTAGAACTGAGTTATCTACAAAAACATTTCAAACTCCTTTAGATTTAGAAGTTCATGGTAAAAAGGGGAGTTACTTGAAAGAGTAAAAGAAAAGCAAATTACTTTCAAAATGTCATCTATGTCATAGTTCAAGTTCCAAAATACATAGCATACTTAATTTTTTTCCCAATTAATGTATCAGGTAAAGATAAGCTCTATTGAGAAAACATTGTTCTCAAGTAATTGTACTATGTTTGCTAATGCATGTGCAAGTTTCAGAAAGCCAACCAGATGACAGAATATAAAGATATTAAAGAAAAATAACTTACCTTCAATGGGTACCTGAATTCTCTTTAATAGCCATAATTGAATTTCAGATTTATTATCCATTTGTGCACCCTCACAGTTGTTGTCCAACGTAGGTTCCGAAGAGAAGTCTAGAGATTCCTTACTCCTATTTTCTTCTGTAGAAGAGGCCAGTTGCAGTGGGAGGGGTGCTCTGTCTTTCACCCACGTTTTATCTGGCTCTTTATTGCCCTCAGTTGGGGCATCACCTGCCTGGGGAAGAGAACTACTAAGGGTGATGTCTATTCCCACTTGCCCAATACTTCTGCCATCACTTAATTCTGCCCTCTGCAAATTTTCAGATAACGGTGGCCCTTCTTTGTTCTTATTAAGGTAATATTCAATCAGTTTAACTTTATCTAAATCTTCATGTATATGCAGTGTGTTTTCCACCTGGCTTTCTGGGGAACCAGACTGTTTGCCCACCTCTGGCATTATATCTTGCTTCTCACACGTTTCTAAATCCAGGGCCCCCTTCAGTTCAGCATCACTCTCGGGTCCTGACAAATTCAGGGCCGACTGCACCTGCATTTCTGTGGCAGAGGCGACTATTTGTGACTTAGCCTTCCTTAGCTCTTCCATGTCAAGAGAAAGGCACTCCTTTGAGGGGTCTATTTTGTCTAGTCCACTATCAGTTTGAAAAGAAAGTTCTTCCAAGTCAACGAAGTCATCATCTTCCCCTAAAAGGGAATTTTCTTTGGCTATAGATTCAAATGCAGTGTGAGTATCAGAAAGCTCCTTGCAGACCTTGGTCACTCTGGGAGAACCATCGGTTGCCTCAGTAGAGGATTCCAGTTTCTTTAAACTGACTGACACAGAGCTGTCTGGGGGCTTCATATGTGTGTACTCTGTTGACTTCTCCAAAGTGCTTGTTAATTCGGAATCTGAAATGATGGTCCTCTCTCCATTCTGCTGCCGTTTTTCCTTGTTGAGAGATTTGAACTTACTGAATGGGTTGATATCCTTTTCTGAAGCCAGGTCTTCCCATTCTCCAGGCCTGTACAGAGGACAAAGATCCTGAGGTAGGTCACTGTTGGGGGAAAAATGGTGGGTGCACATGGACTGTTAAAACAAAACCAAAAACAAAATGGAGGAAAGGCAAAGACCAAAATAAAACCCAACCAAAAACTAAAACATAAATATATTGCAACTTAAATTTATGTTCAAATGATTTCAGAATCAGGAAATGAAAACAAGAAACTGACTTCAAAATGAAACACAAATCAAGTGTAAGAAGTGGTAAAACAAAGAACCATGAAAGTTGCATATCCTACTAGAAGTACATGAATGATTTTTGAAGCCATTTATGAAAGTGGAGATGTTACCCACTAGATTTTTAATGATGAAATGATATTTCTGATATTCATGAAAGAAAGGAAATATTTTAGTACTAGGATTAAAATACCTTGAATAGTCAAAGCCTTTCCTTTTTATAAAATAGAATAAAAACCAACTGCATCAATTCTGAATGACTCACTGACTGAGTAGCTACTCAGTTAACTAAGCTCTCTAAAGTGACTGACCCCAAACCCTAATTTTGAGTCTCATGGCTTAAGATCTGATGCTTCCATTAACAGACATCATTCTACTCCTGAGAGATATGCAAGAATAAGCTTCCACTATTATTGTAGACATATAGCACCTGCTCTATTTTGTTAAAAATTTATAGAAAAGTAAATCAAATAAGCTCTTATAATACTTAAATTTCTTAGGTTTAATTTCTTAACCCTTTCATTTTATAACAGTATCATTTTACTTTATGACAATGAGCAACTGGTTTATTGGGTGAAATGTACTGTCCCGGGCTACAGTCAGTTATTTTTCCTTACTAACAGATGATTTACTACCCAGATTTCAATTATACAAAAATATTGATTAAACATGTTTTCCAAAGTTTAATATAAATGGTCAAGAAACATACTTTTTAAACTATGACTGGAAATACCTTGAGCAACCCATATTTTCACTTACCTTACTATTGAAACTAGGTTAAAACAGAGATAAAAACCCTTTATAAAACTAACATTTTTCAGACTTCAAAAATAATTTTATTTTCTAAAAAGGCTACATCATGTTCAGGTAATACTTTATTATTCTGGCTTTGAAATAATTAATGACAATAAAACAACAAAGTACCAGGAAGTTCTAAGTTACAAGATTGTCCCCCCAAAGTTATTTTGTAAATAAATCACTTACATGGAACAGCCATGCTTTATCCAATAGAAAATAACAGCATACATAACAGTTAGCCTCTGATAAATGCTTTAAAAAGCCTCTTTAATGCATAATTAATTTCAATTCAATAAGCATTCAGTAAGCCCCTAATGCCCTATGCTCTAAAACTACTGTGACAAGTGTCTGTTCTGCAGGAACCTGCAGTCGTAAAAATGTTCTACCCAACACTAGCATCCCAGGAGATAATAAATCCCAGAGTCAAATAAGTTAATGTAATGTGGCATAATTGCCATTTTAGGACCCCAAATCTAATTTGGCATATTAAAGACTATAATAAGTCCAACAAAGAAACAGCTCTTCACATACTTGGTTAATAAGCAAAACTTTCTTCTATGAAATTCCAAGCCCCTTTCTCATCTCTTCTTTCTTTACCTAGCTTGACCCTCACAAAGAACATATCTGTACTCTAATCAGCCTCCTATATTACCATGTCTGCCCTTCCCTTCTTGTTTGTATCTAATCCAAGCTGGGATTTATTTAGCCATCTGTTTCTTCTGCACTGCAGCTGCCAAGCACCATGGGGCCGAGTACACAGAGGTGTCAACTGGCCCGATTGTTAATGTTTTCTAGACTCAGCCAGATTCTTAATGATGATCAATGATCTCTTCAGTTGTTCTCTTCCTATTCTCTGTGGCAGTTGGAGTGATAAAAAATACAGAAAAAAATACCAAGTCTGAGGGTGAGGATGGAGAAATTTTACACACACACACACACACACACACACACACACACACACACATACACACACACACACACTTTTAAAAAGTATTTGTATATTGCAGCTAGACAATTTGTACTTCTTGTTTTACCATTCAACTTTTAGGAATGAAATTTAAAGCGATTTTTAACTTCTAAACAATTGATGGAATTCTGAAGTCATACTAAGTTCATTTCACACTGATTCTGCTCACAGATTCTATCTTGTTCACTGGTACATATATTGTTCATGAGATTGAACAGTCTTTCTACATCTGCAACCAAAGCAGGAATAGGGCACGACTCTGAAAGAAACTCAGCATGTAAGGAGCCAGTTCTTAATGCTTCTCTCTCCCTCCAGCTACAGCATTAAAACTGTCTTCCAGAGCTCAGACAATCTCACAATGAAACGTTTCTGTCAAGAAAGGTTCTATCTTCCCTTTCTATTATTAAAAAGGATACTTAACATCCTAAGCTGAAGATAGGCAATAGCACTACTCCATTAGCAGCCATCATTGGGTAAGAATGCCCGTAATGCCTGGCCACCCACTTCCAAAAGGAACTACATCTTTACCTATTCTTATCTTTCCTCTCATCGCAGAAAACCCAATATTCATTCCTTCTTTCCAAAACTACTCCTTTCCTCACCTCTTTTTCTCTGCCTCCATCTAACATTCCATAGCAGTTGCACACTTCCTCACCCGGGTTCTCATGAAATGCTCTGTGTACTTCTATGTGTACAGTGCCACTGAATTACCACTTCTGTCTATGTGTCTGGGCAGGGGCCATGGCCCACTCACTTTCACATATCCGCCACACAAGAGGCACTAAGATGCATCAGAAGCCTCAGTCCACAAGGATAACAAGATTCCCACAGAACAGTGAACAGCATTTCAGATATGAATTAAAGGTTCAAATAACAGCCTACACTTACTGGGCATCAGGCTATTTTCTATGGGTTTTGGTATGTCAATACATTTAATTCTTATAACAGCTCTGTAAGCTGAAGAACACTATCAATTCCATTTTACAGAGAAGAAAACAGGCTTGGGATTGAGTAGCTCATGCAGGTCATGGAGCCATTAGGGGCAGAGCTGGGGAAACCCAGTCAGTGTGGCTACAACCTTATCATGATGCACGGTTGCTGGCCTGCCACGTGGCCTCCTGAACCCCTTACTTGGGCACTTGTGGCAGAATTTAGAAACCACTTCAGTGTCTATGCTCTGGTGGTGGTTTCCTTGGCTTGGACTTGGGTAAGGGCCAAGTGGGTCAGATGTAAAGGACTTTAAGAGTTTAGGAGGACCTGCCAGGGTAAATGCCTAAGGACTCTGTCTGGGTTCATTCTCTAGTTACCTTCCCTTCTTTGTGTGAGTCCCAAGAACTAGTTTCCCTGTGTACCATTGGGACTCCCTGCTTTGCCTCTACTTCCCCATCCCTGAGGGTTGCTAAAGATTTTTAGTGCTAGCATATGTAGGGAAACAGAAACACTGACAAAATGACAGACTCAGATTATCCTCAGAAGTGAACTGATCTGAGCTTTCTTAACCCTATTTCTCTTTCTTCATGGGGAGCTTCCTTCTCTTTTATAAAAAAAACCCCAAAAAACCCCAGTCTTCAGTTTTACAAGGCAAATATAATCATGACGAAAGCAATACTCACCTACAGTTCAGAGAAAAAGCAAACCAGTCTTACTCCCCATTTACTCATCACCTAAAGTATCTGGCTACAGGGGCAGTGACCTCTGCACTGTCCACTCAAATTTCCTTCATGCAGGATTAAGGGAAGACATGAGTTGGAAAGACTGCTGATCCTAGAATTTGAATGTAGAAGCGCATAATTCTGTTTAACAACTAAACTGAGAGAGAAAGACTGTTCTCCCACTGGTAATCAAATGTTTTCATAGAAACTTCATCTTTTATACATGTATTAAGAACAAGCATTGCTTTCAGAAAAAGAAGCTAAACAAATACCATTTTTATGTGGTTTTTTTGCTTTTCTCCTTTCATTTTTATATGTTCAACTTTTCCCTGTCATTAACTTTACTATTTTCATTTCCTCTCATTTCTCTATTTCTTGAATTTAGTGTACAAATCTTCCACCTTCAAATTCACCTCTACACAATCTCTCACTCCTGCCAACACTTTTGCTTTTTAACTGTATTTAATACTCTCAACACCCCCTTTTTTCCTAGTAAACAAAGAAAGGTCTCTTACGATGGCAAGGCATCTTTGATCTTCATGTGGGAAATGTCATTGTAGAGGGCAATGGAAACGACCTCTTCCATGGGGCAAATGAGGCCATACTCTTCACACCCATTTTCAATGACCAGGGGATCGGACTTGTGAGGGTCAAACATGATGTTGTTAGGGGTGACAATCATGACGCCTCCGACCACACCCTGCAGGAGAGAGGGACAGGACAGAATCACCACAGGTGGAAATGCAACCACTACAGCAGCTTGGATGAGCGTACGCTGCCATTCTATTGATTTCAGTGAACCATAATATCTTATATGATAATCACATCCCTTTCAAGAGGGCTGGAAAAATAGGCAATGCGGGGTATGATTTGTGAGGCTGTGAAAATAGACTTTTCTCAGTTATGGCAGTCAACCGAGCTTGCTTCTGGCCCAGCTGCTGCAAATTAGGGTGGGATCTTGGGTTACACATATATGTCTCAGATTCCCCAATGCCCTGGCTGTAAGATGAGAGGGGCCTCTCAAGTGCTTTCTTGATCGAGAACTGGGTGCTTTACAGTTCACTCAGCACGTTCACCACATGTCCATGGCACCGTGCTTAGGCAGCAGGTGTCCTGGAGTGATGGTGCCAAAGAACAATCCTAATATCCATTCCTAGAACGTTTAGAAAGCCCACCTCCAGCAAATTAGGCGCAAGTAGGAATATGCCATTTTTTTGCAGCCAGAAGTAAACAGCTGAACTATGGGATTTAAAATTGAAAACCAGTAGTTTGGCAGAACTTAAAAGCCTGGAGCTGGGTCAATTTACATTATAGACCTTGATGGCCACAGGGATATTATCTGCCAGAGATAGCATGATACAGATGACTCCCTTTAGGTAAATAATTTATTTTGATACTCTTAATTACTTAAGTGATCATCTTTGCAAGAAGTTTTGCATTTCAGGTATTACTTATTCTTGGTTGCAAAAGTCATACTGCATATCAATAACATTTTCCTATCTTTTGGAACCTGGTATGAAGTCTCTCTTATGAGCACAGGAATTTATTATATTTTAAGATAACCCCTGCTTTAGAGATTTATTACACGTTGGATTTGTTCTTTGTATATAACCAAACAACCCAAAAACTAAAC
Organism: Manis javanica; assembly: GCF_040802235.1. Lineage (NCBI taxonomy): Eukaryota > Metazoa > Chordata > Mammalia > Pholidota > Manidae > Manis > Manis javanica. The sequence goes on along the minus strand of NC_133168.1, from coordinate 46,096,258 downwards.
ACACAACCTATTAGACATGTTTAATGCCAGCATCTCCAGCAGCAGAGAGTCTGACTCCAGAATTTGTTCTTAAACACATACTATACTGTCTCCTTAACAACTTATAAGCCAAGAACTGAGATAAAATGATAAATCCAAGGTCAACAAAGAATAACATTTCCACTCAATGATCACATTTCCTTCTATAAGGAATCCAACAGGAAAAACAAATGGACACTTGTGAAATCTTAAGCTGAAACTTTGGGTGAGGTATTTGAATGTAGCCTGCATTCAGTAATGTGGAACCTAGTTTAGTTTTCCATAGAGTCCAAGAAAAGGAAACAAATTACATTGCCATATACCTTTCCATCAGTGAAGTATCGACAATTCATTTTTAAAAATTTTACCACGCCTGGCTCATCTTCTTCAGACGTGGATGATAAGACTCTTTCAATGGGTTTTAATGCCTTTCTTGCTAAGTCAGCATCCTTTAGAAAGCAAAATTTTCCAAAATCAAATAGAAGCACTTTTTCAAAACAAATCATTTATGTAAATCAAGTTACATACGCTCTCTGTAAATGACCTATTTCTGTTTAACATAAAAAAGGCAAATGTCCTTCAACAGTATCGCAAATATAACAATAAGTATCCAAATCAAACTAGGATTTTTTTAAATCGCCTATGTATGAAACCAGAAAAATGACTTATAAAATGTCTTTAGAACATAACCTAACTGAACAAATTCACATTTGATTTATGGTTTCAAATTCCCTTTAGAAAAAGGAGTAAAAGTTGTATAAATAAATGACCAGTTTGAGAGTTTACCTTCATACTTTCATGTAAACAAGGCATGCATTTTTGCCTTGAGACCTTCAATGTTAACAGGTTTCTTCTGGATTGGATACATTCTTTCAATTGAAGACAATTCCCTTACCCAAGTCCTTTGGGGAAATTTCAGGTGAAATCCCATGAACAATAACATGCAGAATTCTACAACTCAAAAATGTTTTGTATAAACATGAACTTCAGTGCATAAACAACATACATACAGGCAATTTATCATATTCTGCATCTGAGGATGAAGGAGAGACAGTAGCACCAGGACTGGATGATAACCGTAAGGTACTGGAAGGAAAGTTGGCATCTGGCACAAAAAGAACCTGAGAATGGAAAGAGAGGCTATGTGAGTACCAAGAATCAGGCAAACCACTCAACAGTGTTTAAAGCAGTTACTGTCGACATCAACATAATGCTAGGTGCATGACTAAGACCTCGTTGGCTTTCATGGAACTCATAAGCAACTTGGGGCCTTCTAGACTAATCCATGAAACAATAATCAACAATATGAGTGTGTGCAGTGCAAAGGTACGGAATATACCTGTAGAAGCTGCAGGAACTCACCAAAAGGGATTTGGGTAGGGAGGGAAGAGCCTTCCAGGGAAGGGTACTAATAGTAAAAAGGAATAGAAGAGAGACCAGCAGGGCATGCTTCTAAACATAACTCTTGTGTCTGGAAGAAATGGAACAAATCCAGGCTTGCTAACTCTGAGCAGACCCTGAGTGCTAATGAAGTAAGGTCTTGATATGATAAACTGTACACATTAATGTCAATGCTCCCATTGCTTCCTCTTCCATCACTGTCTGGGTTATCGAAAAACAAAAATTAAAATCCTCCAAATTGCCTCCTTCTGCAAAATGTCCTAGTTCCCTAAATATGATTATGATCCTGTCATTCAACACTCTTTAGATGAGACCTGCTACATTTTGGCGTATATAAAATACAATCTTAAAATAACCACCTTTAATGTTATAAAACAGAGAATACAGAACTAATCATGTAACAACTTATATGTTACTCTCATCTTTCCAACCATCTCTCTGTTTTAACTTTAATTATGTAAATCTCTCTTTAATACAGAAAAAAACTTGGAGGCCACAACAAAACATTATGATAAAGGTAGGAAAATAAACATCAGGGAGAAATTAAGTTCAGGACTGATTAGTACTGAATATACAGAGTCCCAAGTCACCAAACACCTGGTGAGAGGTGGGCCATAAAATTGGTTCTGAGTTTCTAAATAACCAAATCAGAGGGATAGATACCATTAGTGAGTAGAATACAACTTCCATAAGATAAAAACAAAACCAGTTTCTCCAAAATACAAATATTCTTCCATGAAGTCTTATAAAAAAATGTGTCCTGCATTGAAATACCTGTTCTTGAGGACACACTGATAGTAATACAATAGTCAGTTTGGGAGGACTGTTCTTTGGAACATCTTCAGTATGGTTCTGTGGCAAATGAAAAAAGTTTAGAGTTCCGTAAAAGCAATTTACAGAGCACTAAAATGATGCTGTCTTGGTAAACAGCTCTCTTATTTATCTTATATATTTAGACTAGAGGAATGAGATGGATGACATTTCTTCCAAGCAATTGTCCACTCATATTTTTTTTGCACCTGAGCTCTTGAAAAGTATTAGGTAACACGGTTGAGATTCTATTGCCGGACATGTTCTAGGTGTCAAATCCAAGAGGTAATTCCTATGCTTTAACAGTTCACTGCACTAGAGGCAGAGATGACCATGGAGAGCTGGGAAGCTAAGCCAGACATGTGCTACCTCAACATGAAAATGGGCCTGGGTCATGGGGAGGGGTGAAGTTTTCCTATTAACTTCAGAAAAGAACTCCAGGTCTGTTGCAACACATGGCAAATGGGGGATTTGAAGTCCGACAGTTCTGTACCATCAAACAAAGCTGTTGTTATTTCAGCCTAGACATTTTTCTAGGCTTGTGCCCTATGAATATAAAAACATTTTAAACCACACACACACAAGTCACTTCTGAGTGTGCTTAAGATAAGCTACCTGAGAAAGTACACTCTTTGCATATGCCTTCAAATTTGTTCTAAATATCTGAACTAATAGCCAAACTCAGGAACTCCTAAAATAATTTTTATATTTCTGTTTTTTAAATTTGTCTGTTACTGTTTCTGATTATTATTTTTATTATTATTATATTTTTTGGTATCATTAATCTATAATTACATGAGAAACATTATGTTTACTAGACTCTCCCCATCACCAAGTCCCCCCAACAAACCCCATTACAGTCACTGTCCATCAGCATAGTAAGATGCTGTAGAATCACTACTTGTCTTCTCTGTGTTGCACAGCCCTCCCGGTGCCCTCCCCCCATTATACATGCTAATCATAATGCCCCCTTTCTTCCTCCTTCCCCCTTATCCCTCCCTTCCCACTCATCCTCCCCAGTCCTTTTCCCTTTGGTAACTGTTAGTCCATTCTTGGGTTCTGTGAGTCTGCTGCTGTTTTGTTCCTTCAGTTTTTTCTTTGTTATACTCCACATATGAGTGAAATCATTTGGTATTTGTCTTTCCTTGCCTGGTTTATTTCACTGAGCATAGTACCCTCTAGCTCCATCCATGTTGTTGCAAATGGTAGGATTTGTTTTCTTCTTATGGCTGAATAATATTCTATTGTGTATATGTACCACATCTTCTTTATCCATTCATCTACTGATGGACATTTAGGTTGCTTCCATTTCTTGGCTATTGTAAATAGTGCTGCAATAAACATAGGGGTGCAGCTATCTTTTCCAAACTGGGCTGTTTTTGGTTTTTAAAGCAGCAAAACATCTAGAGTAAGATTTTAGTGCCATAAGCTGTCAGGTAATGTCCTCAGACAATCGTCTCTTACACATGGTCACCACTCAGCCATACCAATTTCCTTTCCTACCTTAAAAGGACCATCAAGTCAGTCTCTACAAGGGTGAGTCTCACATTTTCTGGAACAAATGCAGATAGAACCAGTTTTGACTTACCAGATCCACTTCATGTACCAAGACAGAGCATTTAAAAATCTCTGACAGCAAAATGGCATCTACCATTTTTGAAAAGCTCCTCCACTAATTTCATTCCTCTTGGTTCCTTCTCTTTGCAAGCAAAACCATGATTGCAGCTGGGTCCTGGGATAGCTAATAGCACGTGAGTGTTTAATTATACAAGGGCTGGACAGCACAGCAAAGGCAAGAGGGGAGGTCCAAGAGAATGTGGCCCAATCCCTAATTTCAGGGATTAGGAAACTGAGGTTCAAAAAAGGAAGTGACTTGCCCAAGTCAAACAGCTCCTACAGGCCAATCCCAACAAAAGCTTTGGGGCTCCTATTTCTGACATATTTACCATTACAGTAGGATGGTATTAAAAGAGTCCTTACACTTCCTATTGGCTACTGGACCTTGATCCAATACCAAAACTTTGTTTATGGATATAGTAAAAGAAATAATGAATTACCCTAAATTATTTTACTAAGTTCCAGCAACTATAATCTTTAGCTTTGAGTTAGTAAATACATGCCTAGGTTCCCTGCTATGTTCAGGTACAGCAATACCCCAGCTTTTAAGAAACCCGGAAAGGCAATCGAAATCAACAACTAATTTTCCTAAAGATGAAAATTGATTTTTTAAAAATTTTATGCATATTTCCCCTGATTATTGGGTATATGAATTTGTCTTTTTGATAAAAACCTTTATACTAAATGCCCAGTAATACAAACTGGCCAATTTATGGCCTCCTGCCTTCATGAGCTGCCCTTAGACAAAATGCAAAGAACAGTATCCCATTTCCTGAATGAATCTGTACATATAAGTAGCTGCATCTATTGTAAAAGAATTAAATGTCACCATAACATAGAGATGCAGGAAAATCCTTGAGTAAGTCAACAATGGAACCATAATGTGCTCGTGGCAATGGAGTAATTCTATGGGTAGGACTTGAAACTTGGCCTCAGCTAGGAGCCACCAATGACTGGGTCATTTACATTTATTAGCTAAACGTAGTTTTATAGTAAAAATATAAGAATGTTATTATGTAGAAAATGCTACAAAAGTTTTGCTGGAATAACCAACTGGCAGAAGGACCCAATTTTCAATTTCCTTCAGTTTAACAAATGAAGCATCAAAAACCTGGGAAAAAATTTGTGTGGCCTTTTCTAGATGGTCCTCCTGAATGTCTCTGCCTATGGCCAAATTAACTATTTTTGTCATGGTATCAAACCAAAACAAAAATGACAAAGATTCTGACTAATTTAAAATAAAATGATGGCTATACTATATTCCAGGAATAGACTAAATTGAAACCTACAACTCTAAATTAAGCATTCTAAGAACATCTATGTGATATTCTACAGGGAAAAAAAGTCACATTAAATTAACTTGTCTTGATGTCCTTTGGGAACATTTATAATATAAACCAATGACAGTTAAGTAAATTATGTTAATGACTTGCAAAGCATTCCTCTCTGAGCATTGCATAAGCTGTCAGAATTCTTGGATCTACAGGAGAGGAAAGACTGAACAAATGCACATTACCACTAATGATAACCTACTACATTAACAGTAAGGCATTAAAAATGGCACTATAAGAGAAATGTAAAATTTCTATAGCAATATTCAACAAGAAAATAATTACCTGGCCTGGAACAATAGTATGTGTGAAAAGTTTATTCAGTTCCACTAACTTATTGGGAGTGATGTTAAACTTCAGTGCTATGGAGTTCAGGGTGTCCTGGCTTCCAGCCTAGAATAATCAAACAAACAAGATTAAAAATATAAAGCAAAAAGCCAAAAACAAAGTGGACTTCCTTTTGCTGGATAACATCAATCAGTTGGTGAAATGAGTGAATGAAAAATAGCTCCATACATACATACTATGAAAAAGAAATTGAATTCATTTCTCAGTTCTTTTTTTTACATTTATCTATATATATCTATTTTGATACTGTTAATATACAATTAATTGAACAACATTATGGTTACTAGACTCCCCCTACTATCAAGTCCCCCCCATATACCCCATTACAGTCACTGTCCATCAGTGTAGTAAGATGCTATAGAATCACTAGTTGTCTTCTCTGTATATACTGCCTTCTCCGTGTCCCCAAGCCCCTACATTATATGTGCTAATTGTAATATCCCTTTTCCCCCTTTTCCCCCTTATCCCTCCCTCCCCACTCATCCTCTCCAGTCCCTTTCCCTTTGGTAACTGTTAGTCCATTCTTGGGTTCTCTGAGTCTGCTGCTGTTTTGTTCCTTCATTTTTCTCTTTGTTGTTGTACTCCACAGATGAGTGAAATCATTTGATACTTGTCTTTCTCTACCTGGCTTATTTCACTGAGCATAATACCCTCTAGCTCCATCCATGTTATTGCAAATGGTAGGATTCGTTTTTTTCTTATGGCTAAATAATACTCCATTGTATATATGTACCACATCTTCTTTATCCTTTCATCTACTGATAGACACTTAGGTTGCTTCCATTTCTTGGCTATTGTAAATAGTGCTGTGATAAACATAGGGGTGCATCTATCTTTTTCAAACTGGGCTGCTTCATTCTTAGGGTAAATTCCTAGGAGTGGAATTCCTGGGTCAAATGGTATTTCTATTTTGAGTTTTTTGAGGAACCTCCATACTGCTTTCCACAATGGTTGAACTAGTTTACATTCCTACCAGCAGTGTAGGAGGGTTCTCCTTTCTCCACATCCTCGCCAACATTTGTTGTTGTTTGTCTTTTGGATGTTGGCCATCCTAACCATTTCTCAGTTCTTAATAAATCCACATAAAAGCAAAGTCTTAAATGCAATTCACTTCTGGGCTCCCTTATCTTCAAATTTCACTGTCCACTAATAGACTTCTAAACTAACTTTGGCACAGCTTGGGAGTGTGGAGTAGAGGCCCAAAGGTATAACAAACTGTAAGTAGAAAAGAAATAAAACATACATACAGTGCCCACTGAAAGGGGAAGTGGAACTCTCACTCTTCTGTTTGCCTGTCTCTTCACTGCACTATAGGCTCCTGGATGGTGGCCTATTAATAGCTGTTTTCCCCAATCTCAGCACAGTGCTCAACACATAGAAGGCACTCAAATATTTGACAAATGAATATGGTAAAGGGCAAGGAACTCTGAAAGAAATTCAGATTAGCAACCAATAATTGTTCACTGTCATTAAAATGGCAATTTCCAATGATCAGCCAAATTAATGTTCTCTAAATTTATAGAACTTGGAATGTATATCTGAGGTGCATATGTTTCTTTTCTAATAGAGGAGAAATAGGAATAAAGAGGACAGTGAGAAGATGTCATGTGAAACTTCAGAGTAAAAAAGCTCCATTCAAAAGAAGCCTGCGGCCCCTTGTGAGGTCAGTGCCCCAGGACAGACTACCTGTACAGGGTCACTCTGGTGAACTTTACTGAGCAGATCCCTTCTATAGACCTGGGTCAAGGCTGTGGCTGTCTGTATAAGCAGAACTGACTCCACCAGGTGAGCCTTTAATTAGGTGGAGATTTGAGGGGGCTGCAGGAGGCTATGGACTGGTAAAAAGATACAGATGTTGAACTAAACCCACGACTGCCCTTAGTATCAAAACCGGATGAGTTACAGATTACACTAAAATTACCTCAAAGCATTTCTAGAACAGATTAGGATATAAATACATATATTTTTTAAAAAATCACTAAAAACTTAACAACATATGCCCCTACCTCTACATTGGGCAAAATCATCTCTACTAAAAATTAGACAAGTATTTTTATATATTCTTTTCTAGCATTAGATTTACATAAATCCAGTCCAGGGTTTAGTGTCAGTTCAGGATACAGATTAATGAGAATGCAGACTAGACCAGAGCCAGACTGTTGGATCTGGATTCCAGATCTGCGACTTGCTGTGTGACTTTGGGCCATTGGCTTAACTGCTCTGTGTCTCAGTTTCTTTATCCACCAAACAGAAACAACTGTATTTTCTTTTAGAGCACTTACTTCACAATAAATTTGCTTCATGGTTTTAATGAAAAAAACTTGTATAAGATACTGTACATAGGGAGCTCAGGGAAATAATCTAGAGTTGATATGTAAATATAAGAACCAAGCCCCAGGCCCCAGGAGGGAAACTGGTATCAATTAAATGCTTGATATTAAACAGAATGCTTGAACATCCACAGCTGTGCAGCAATATAAGCAATCTGGTAAGTGCTACCTAGCATGGTTCTCTAAATGCAAAGTTATGAATCACTTTTATTTCCAATGACAAGTACACAAAATAACTTGCCAAGGAAAACTAATCCCCATAACATATATCTCAAACAGGAAGACATATCTGTATTGTTAAGTTGATCACCTCTTTATATCAATTAATATGGGGGTTGATTTTTATTCTTATTACATTGTTAAGTATGTGTGTGAAGCATCTCCTAGCAAACAACATACCTCATTTTCTTGGAGGAGCTTGTGAATCATACTCCTGGATACATGCATGGCTTTAGAATTAATATTGTATGACGACAATTCAATACTCCTCGCATACCTGCTATGAGGTGAGGCATTGTGCCAGTTATTGAGGAGATCACAAACATGTTATAGACAGTGATAACGTGAGATATATAATCACCCTGAACTTTCTGGAAAGGACTAGGAGGCCTCTGAACCACAGAAAGATGCCTAGACATGTTCTCAGAGCACTGAGCATGAAATGCCCATGCCAGAGCTCTTCAATGTGCTGCTACAGAGGCCTGGAGGAGATTTACCATTCTAACAAACATGCCAGGGAGGGATCCGGCCTTGCTGCTTGCCTGATATAGAGCCTGGCATGGCACACAAATAACGAGTAGAGAATGAATACATATGAGGAAAACAACCAGACAGTGGCAAACAGCACTTCAGTTCCTTTTAGAAGTTAGAGAACACTCCTCAATAATGTTATTCAAACTGAATTAAAACACATCCATAATTGAGTGCCTGCTTTATGCCAGACCTAGGATAAATAGACATAACTCTGGCCTCCAGGAGCTCATGGTATAGTGAGAGAGATAAGCACATGGAACATAATGTGGACGTGCAATAATGGACACAGGCACAGAATTACTCATCTACTGATAGTAGCACCACAAATACAATGTTGGCCAAGAAGGGGTCTAGTCTCTCTCCATGGGAAGATGAATCAAGGGACAAGACAGACATTAAAATAACCATCACACTATTGCATAAAAAATGTTAAGCTGAGATAAATTATTTAAAGGAACATGATTTTATGAGACAGTAAAATGAATTGGTGGATGGTCAGAAGGTAAGAATGAACATGGATTATCATGGAAAGAAGGTTCTGGGTTGTAGAAATGTGTGGATGATGGAGCCATTGTTTCTAGAAAAAAGACCAGACATGAAGGTCTAGGTAGGTATGTTGAATAGGCAACTGAATCTATGGTTTTGGAACTCAGAAAGCCTATCCGGTACAGAGACCTCAAATTGGTCCTCACTGGCATACCATAAGTCATTCAAGTCACAGGTTTATATGAGATTGCCCAGGGAAAAAATATGGAGGGAAGAGAGATGACCTAAAGCAGGACTTCAGAAGCTCCATTATTTAATGGGTACACAAGAGGAGTGCAGCGCAGAGGCAGGATGTGTCAGGGGGAAACATGTCAGTCCAGTATTAACAAATGTTTATACTTACAGTGTATTCCATGGTACCGTGTGGCTTCTGAACCACCATCTTCTTCTCTTTTTTATCATGTGCCTTGTTTTGATTGTCATCTGAAGAACAAAATATATGTAAATGAAAATTTCATTTTCAGGATTGGAGGCCAGAGTAATCTACAGTTTGTTAAAATTCACTTTCAAATTGACTAAAAAACAAAACACTAATAGAAAAATGGACCAAGGGCACAAATAGACCATATTCCTAAAAAAACATATATTTCATCAGTGAACACCTGAATAAATGACTAATGTTAACTGTAACCAAACAGTACAAATAACAATGAGGTAAAATTTTAAAGTTATTAAAGTGATAGTTTCAATGATAATTAATGTATGGTGAAGTTAGAGTAAAACTAGTACAATCCTGATATAAATGATATATAATGTAGATCAATACATCCATGAGGAAATGATCTGTCAGTATGTAAGAATAGCCATAACATTGTTCATTCTTTGACTCAGGATAAATTCCTAAGAGTAAGTTTACCAAGGAAAAAAACAAAAAATTAAACTGCTATGTGTCACAGCATATGGTTACTAGAATATTATTTATAATCATAAAACCCTGGAAAAACCTATATGTGCAACAACATATTAAGTTGCACTATAGGTTTTGCTGTTTTTATAAGTCAAAATTGGTCAACCTAATAGTTTGGCAGCTATCTGTAAGTCAACCTATTTGTTCTTGTTAAATACATCTTAATATAGCAACCCAGATCTTGGAAACCAGAGAGAAATATTACAATGGATAATTACAATACTTTAAGTAACAAAAAATATAAAACTGAATTAACTAATTTGTATGTGATCAGAAAAAAAAGCAAATTAAGACAAGGTATCATTTTATACCTATTAGCATGGCAAAAAAATAATCAGAATGATGGATAATTCTAGGGTTGGCAGACATGTGAACTACTAGGAATGTAAACTGGTACAGTCATTCCAGCAAATTAAGTCTACAGAGCCCATATCACTCAGCAATTGAACTCACATTTATACATCCTTCCCCAGGAGGTATGTGCTTTATGTAGAGCATAGAGTGACTTATAGAGGGTGTACCTAACAGCATCATCTGTGTCAGTGGGGTGCTGGAGAGAAAGCAAAATGAAGTAGATGTGCTCTGGGATACTAGGTAGTAATTAAAAATAAGCAGGAAATATACACTGCAACATGTTTACAGCAAGAAACAGATTGGTATGTACAGAACAATATTATGTATATTTAAAAGAGATACACACAACCACACACATTTTTCAAGGCCATATCCAAATAAAAACCTGTACACATTGAACACTGTAAAATGGTGTGAAGTAGGAAGACAAATGGGAGTGGCGAATGAGTATAAAAGGGAATTAATGAATAATTAACAAGGAGCTCAGCTCTGACCAGTGATGACATACCATGAACTGATGAGAAGTATGATTGACTCAGCACTCTGAGTTCCTACATCCCCCCATACCCCACCCCCCAGATCAGCAGTATCACTGCATTTACATAACAAATATGGGCATACTGATGAGAACTGGAAGGTAACTCAAAAATGTGAAAATAGTTAATTTACATGGAGTTTACCTGCTTTTGAGATTTTTTTTTACATTATTTAATATTAAAAAACAACAAAAGAAAACAATAGATGCTGCCATTAGAGTCCCTTCCTAGTTATTTGTAGGTTCAATCAGATCTCTTCATAGAACTGCAAGACTCTGAAGATCTCTCTAGACTATGAAAAAATCCCCTCCTTACCTCAGGTAGCCATATCTAAATTACTTCAGGAAGATGAGACTACTGATTATGTCGTTTAGATCTCCAGATCTCCAGATTCTGTAGATTGGGAGATTCTACATAGACTACTGAAAAACTCCATCATGGTATTTTATAATTCTTATGCGCTAACTGGCATTCACTCCTTTTAATATCTCAGCTCCACTCTCTTTGCCCTGCACTCCTGCCTTTCTCATTGTCAGCATAAAAAGTTGTAACTTTAGGTCTTCTTGCTTTGAGAACAGTCTCTTCACATCCTTTTGTAGGTGCTTCCTATTCTAGAGCCTAATCTCCTTTCCTATTGGTGGCAGCTTCTGATCCATGCCCTTCTGTAAGCTGTGTATAATTATCCCTGGTCCCAGAGGGGGCACTGTTCCAAGCCACCAAGTCATGAGGTTCTATATTGCCCAGCTGTGAAAGAAGACTGGGTGCTGGCTGAACCGTTCAGGATAAACATAACTAAATACACCCGAATTAGTACAAAAATTAAATTACTTTCCTTTGACATAGGTGGATAGGCCAGAACAATGTCACAGATGGTAATATTAAAAGGATCAAAAAAAGTCTTCCCTCCAGAGTCTAAGATTTTAAATTCTTGAGGTAAGGACCATGATATACTCATTTTTGAATATAATGTGCCATAATATGACACCTGGTGTATATGCTTGAATGAACTTCCCAATATAGATCAATGAGCCTGACCAACTTGATGCCAGGCAACATTTTCACTGATGGAACATCACACCAGAAAATTGTATCACACCATTAAAGCCACAAACTTAACAATGTGTTTTACAGTGGACTCAGTCTAGAAAGCACAGAATTGGTAAATTCCAAGGACCTAATTTAATGTCTTCAGTCATTATAGCACAAAATAAGGTTTCTTACTGCTTCCTACATATCTTTTTGCTGTAAGTTATAAGATGGTGAACTATGTGTAACAATTCAATGGAGTCCTGTGGACCTTACTAGAAGGGCTCTGCGGCACATAGTCCACAAAGCACTGGGGAGGTTTTGGCCCTGCAGAGGAGGCTGAGGCCTCGGGAAAGGGTGGTTGGCTGCGATTCCAGTGTTTCAAGTGGAGATCATGACCATGCTAACTAAGCATGGAACTATCTGGAACTGTCCCCCAGTGACACTGATAAGTCTACTTTCAGCTTTAGGCCTCCTTAGACCCTTTTTACTTACCCCAATTCTAACGCTGCCCCCCAACTTCCCACTTACAGGAACCTGAAGTAAATGATGTCAAAGTACCTCCTGCTGGAGGGGAAAGTTGGCAGGTGTTCCTCCGAAGCCATTCAGAGCAAAGCCACTGAACCTCCTATTTGCTCCCACTCTGAAAAGAAGTCTTTAGAGCCAGTTTTTCCCAAACCAATGAGGGAGCAGCTATGAAAAAAACGACAAAAACCCTAGGGGATGCAACATAGGCCCTTTAGCCTCGCCCACCTCGGGTCTCATAGATCCTGGAGGTGGGGGCTGAAATGGGGAGGGGGAACCCCTGTGGACCCTCAACCCCCTTCCTCCCTCGCTGCTCCCACAGGAGGGTTATGAGTGTCTGGAGCACAAGGCTTCTGGCTCCTGCATCTGAGGAAAGCCTACATACAAGCTAACTGAAAGGAGACTCCTCTCCCTCAGTGCACTGAGGCCAAAAGAAGCTGATGTTCAGGAGGATGCCCAGAGGGGCATGAAGGCTGAAAGGGGAGGATTCCTTTGCAGTGGTGATCTGTGAAGTCTCACATGAGGTCACAAATGCCAGGGGACTGAATCGTAAGATCTGAGGCTGGAGGACAGAACCCAAGGAAGGGGTAAGAAGCAGCAAGGCTGATGAGCGTGGGGGGCTGAAAGTCCAGGAAGTGAGCGTCATGTCGTAGAGGCCACGGCAAAAAGTTAAAGGAAGGCTGTATTGACGCTGTCAAGTGCTGCACAGTAGATAAGAGATGGAAACCTGGTAACTGGTAATGGATAACAGTTCCTGTGGTGAAACTGGAGTGATCTCAAGACAGATGGTGTTAACCTCATCAGAAACGTAGGGATAAGGTCATTTGCTAAAATGTATGGGCTAAAGGGTTGTAAAATTTGGAAAAGTTACTGTGGCAAAGAGAAGGTTCCAATAATGTGAATGTTGAAAGCAGCAGTAAGAAGAAACAACAAGGGCTCACCAGGGGTCGGGGGGCTCAGCACAGGGTGACAGACCGTGTGAGGAGTGAGCAAGCACCCTACTCTACTGGCGGCCAGTGGGGCTGCTGGCATGAGCAGGGCAGCTGAAGCCAGCCTGCAGGTGAGGAGCGCTGGGATGCTGAGTTAGGAAAATGGCATGAGGTGGTGTTTCCTATTGCTACCGTGACAAATTACCATGAATTTAGTGGCTTATATTAAACATAAACACAAACTTATTCTTTTATACTTCTGGTTCTGAGAAAAACCACCAAGAATGCGGCAATACCAATGTCTCTAAACCTGAGCATCTGGCTCCTGCCACAAACCACTGGGGACCGGGGGAAGTCAGGACAGTGGACATTATACATTATCGTACTTGAAAACAGAAACAACAGACACTGTGAATTCCCCGGGTCTTGATTCCATAACCTCTACACAGATACAGGAAGGAAAGAAAAGACAGTATATAGCCTTTTTTCTGTTATCAATTATGTGAATAAGCACAAACAGAACTTTCCAGGTTTTCAAATTATATCAGGGTCAACTCTGCACTGGCTTAGACTTACTATGTGTGTCCCCTTTTCCCTCACTTCCCTTGAACAACCACGCTCTCCCTTTCTTCCATCTCTAGCGTAAGACCATCTGAATGGGGTACAGGAGACAAATCTCACAGGATACTCAACACCGTGTCTTAAGGGGGAGAACAGTTTCCAGTTTCCATGGCATCTATATAAGGGGGATCCAGAGAGGTAAAAATTGTCTATGTCTTTCTAGATCTTTCTAAGAAAGCAGCACTGTGACTTATAAACAGGAAAACCTATTTCCAACGACAGAGATATCACTATTCTGGGAGCTGATGCATTGGCAATCACGGTTTGATGACATTAACAATAAAATCAGGTCATGTGCTGCCTCTCTTATGTCACCAAACATTTTTGGAATTATAATTTGGTTTGGGGGTAAAATGAGCTAGGTTCAACTAGCAACTCTGACACATTCTCATTCTCAAGTTAACAAAGTTACTTGAAAATGTCTGTGTCTCTGTGTCTTTCTCTATAAAATGAAGAACTATCTCATAATGTTGATTAAGTGATATGATGGACACGGTATTTATCTCAGAGTGTGGCACCAAGTAAGTGCTTAACAAATGCTATTATTATTGATAATAATGCAGTCAACATAAGTAAACAGCAATCTGAATAGAGTGGAATATTAAAAGAATTACAAACCATAAGCAAAAAGGTTTCATTCCAGAAATATTGGAGTTATATAACATTAATATGATAGATGATTATGAATTATTTAAAGAAAAACCATATCTGATCACTTTGGTGCCTTTAAAAAGCATATGATAAAGTTAAACAGCCATTAGTTTATTTAAAAAAAGAACAAAATTTAAATAAATCCCCCACTGTTAGAAAACTAAGAATAGGAGGGAACTTCTTAATATTATGAAGATCTTTCAGTTACTCTTTGATATTCATCAGAAATATGCTTCTGAAAAAGCAATGGAACCCTAAAGGGTATATATCAAAAGCAATTCCCTTGTAAGAATGTAAACTGAACGACTTCCCGATATCACATCCAGGTCCACAGTCGCTCATTAGTGACCTACATGCAGCCTGAGCTCAGGCCCTCGTGAGACCTCCACCCCAGCTTCCTAGAAGAGAGGTTCTGGGGTATGCAGTGGGAGAGATACCCACAGCAGTGCAAGAGTTCCACTCTATTCCCTTTATTCTTGTTGTTCTGTGCAAGACAAGTGCCTAAGAGCAATTCCAGCAAAGCTTTTAAGGCTGTTGGGCACAGTATCTTCTACTCAACTAAATTACAACAAAGAGGCTAACCTAATGTGATGCAAGGCTAAACCACAAGTACTTAAGGGCATAAAAATGAACTCTGTAGTGGAGATGAAAGCAGAAACACTACAAACATAATGGAGACAGTTTGGAAACCCTGAGGATGAAGAGGGGATCCCGGGCACTCACTGGAGGCCCCCCTTCCGAGCACCATAAGGTAACACCTGTGCAGAATGCACTCCAGGTGCACTTGTTCACCAATGGCCTCCTTAGAAATTAAGCACTATTCTAACCTTTCCTAAAGCATACCTGAGTAAACAGATGAGCTCTTAGATCAGAAACCAAAAACAAATATTAAAAGTATCAGAAACCAAAAGCAAATATTTAAAGTAAAACATACCAATATACAAACAAGGATTTCAACTATCGTGGTTTATGCTCAGCTTTGTTTGAGAATCTAGTCAAAGCAACAATTAAGAGTTTAAAGTATTCAAACTTAATTAAATGAAAATTTGATTGTCAGATGAATTGTCTACCTAAAGAACCAACATATACAAATAACCAGAAATTATAAAATTGTTCATTAAAGGTGCCAGATGTAATAGTCTTTTATACTTGTGATAAAAATGTATTTGGAAAAGTTCCAGGTATAATGGTGTCAAACTAGAAAATATGTAGGAATAAATATAACAAGATAAGGGATAATATATATATGAAGAAAAAGATTTACTAAAGTATTATAAATGGAAGCTTGAATAAAGGGAGGTACATATAATGTTCCAAAAAACACTCTTCACCCATGCCTCCCATATCTGTCATCTTCTTTCTTACCACTTCATTGCTTCTGCAACACTCTGGTACCTTCTGAGGACAATCATTAGGTTTGTACTGTTACCACCTAGTTTTCATGGCATGACTTCACTTAAACAATCTGACTTTCTTGATGGCCCCTTAAAGCACAGCCCTAATTATTTCCATCCTAACAATTTCAATTATTTTATATCCAGGTTCCTCAAATCTTTATATACTGATTTAAAAATCAAAGCATTAACTGGGTTCTTGATATCCTCTTTCACATTAAAGTCCATTTAATCCTTATATCCTGTGATTCTTTGAGCTCTGAAGTACCAGAATGATCACTACTTTTGAACAGAAGATCAAAGTTATTTTGTGTTGTGGCTTGACCTACTTTTATGTTTGGGGATTAACCTATCAAAATAACATAGCCATGGCTTCTGAACTTGCCATGTGGAACAAAGGTAAGTGACAGATAGGAAATCTTCACACATGTAGTTAAAAAACCCTAAGAAAAAATAATCCATGTAAGGAAAGTGTCAGGGTTGCCATTGTGGAAAATAACTCAGTAGTTAGTTACTTTAATGTTCTAGCAAAACCAAAAAGCCTAACTAAGGAGAGTAGAGGATTTAATTCAGTATTTTATTCTTAAGGTTTTTTTGGCTTAAGGAGAGAAAACTATGAGTTGAAATGATTAATATAGGGAATACAAATTTATTACTGAAAAACTCAATTTATTCCTCACACTGCAGAGGTTTGCTCTAAATCAATCTTTGTAGTAATCACAAAACTGGCCATACTCTTAGAACATAGTGTTTTCTTTTGTTGAAGTAACCTCCCAATTCTCTTAAAATATCTACTTTATCATTCAGGATTCTTAGCATTTATGTTTTGTATTAAAATACTACAAAGCCATAATAATATATTTTGTTCCAATTTAGGGTTGCCTCCCATATTTATGAAATTTCTCCATTTCTTTCATATCTGACACTTGCATACATGTTTCAATTGAAGAACTTACCCATTGAGATATAGTCCACATTTGCAAAATTCCCATTCCTATCTCCACTTACACAGAAGCAAAAAATGTGCACTATTCTAAGATTAAGGAATAATGTATTCCTTTAATATAAAAGAATTTTGTGACATAATGCATACCAGTTAATATATTTTGATACTGTAATAAGGACCAAACATTTTTGATACATATATAAACATTTCAATATATTTGTGTCAAATTTAACTATAACTTAATAGCTAATTTTGAAACATACATTAAGATGCATTATTATCAAACAGTTCCTTAAGAGTTTATATAAATAAATAGAATAAGTGAAAAGGGAGTTCAGTCTATCAGAACATACAAGTACAAGCACAGAGGGGTTGGGTTCACTTATTCTAGAAGCTTCTTTTGGATGCTTATGGTATGCCAGGTGCTATATTAGGAGATGGATCTAGATTTATCTGATGCCATCTGCCTCGATACAATCACTCCACTTCCTTTCTCCTCCTCCCCTCAAAAACAAAACTAAACTAAACATTTTTAGAATTGGCACCACCTTGTTACAATGAGGTGACTCAATCTTTCCATAATATCTTTTACCAGTATCTCAACTGTTACATTCTTCTAACAGGAGATAGCAAAGCATTCTTAACCAAAGTTTACATGAGGCACAGATAAAAACATTATTTTGTCAAAATATACTTCCTCAGATGAGATAGGTAATGTTACAGATGTGGAATAGATACCTACAGAAAATAATTACTTGCCTTTATATTGATTATAGAACTTTACATTTGTCTAATGTTCTTTTGCAAAAGTCCTTTGGTTTATTACTCAGTTCCCATATTTTGATTAATATTAAAAATAATTACAAAATGTGTAGTATGCTAAAAATGAAGAAAACAAAACGCTCTTGCAATTTCTGTACCCCATGAAAACAATTATCAACATCATGTTATAGATCCTTTGTGGGGAAGTTGGGGTTCCTATGGCCAGGATCCTCATTGAACTTAAACCACCTGATGATGTAACTGGCCTGTTGCTACGCTACTGCTTCCACACCTTGAGGCAATAAGCTATTATTGTGCTATATAGAGAGCTCTGCCTGTGCTCTGGGCGGAGGGAGAGAAGCTAGTGCTCGACCTACCGCCGGGAGAACAAGCCGGGTAATAAACCCTTTCACTCCAAAGAACATTTGCTATCAGTTTCTTTGGTCACATTGAATCCATAGCGAACTTGCCCAGGGCTGAAACCCACTGGCAAGACAATTGGCAAAGTCGGCAGAGTTCATTGTTGACCAAGGAAAAAGATAGGCTGCTCTTAAGGAAAGGGTGCTTCAGTGGGCTGCCTCTGTGAATGGGGAGACAGTGGACTGTCCCCCAATGGATATGTGGTCTGAGTTGGCTGCCTCCTACAGGACTGGGCCCCACCCCAGGACTGGAGGCAAGTGGAGGTGACACCTGAGGCTGTAGGTGTGGCCCTTGATATAGTAAGAAGGTCTTTTGAGAGACAGAGTGCCCGTGAGGCAGTAGGGACTGTGGGTTGGCTGCTTCTCACAGTATTAAAAAAGTCTACAGAAGAGAAGGACGTGCTCCTGAAAAGACCCAAGAAATGGTGGCACAAGAACATGAGCTTCAAAATTCTGTGGATTCCCTGAAGAAGGAAGTGGCACTGATGTGGGAGGAGGCAACACAAGAAGGCCAGCAGCAAGGTGCCATTGAAGAGGTAACAGATTACTTATATAATGAGATGGCAGTGCTGCCAGGGGCTCTGAAGGAGGAAAAGGCCATCAAGGAAAAAGACTAACTCCTGAAGGAAGCACAGGCAGAGGTGGCAAGAGAACACCAGCTGCAAAGCATTGAGGTGAAGGTAAGAGAGCTGCTGAAGACTGAGCTAGCATTGCTGTGAGGCACAGTAGAAAAGGTAAAGGTTGTAGCAGAGGCACTCAGGGGAGGGGAGAGAAAGGTGCCATCAGCCCCAGAAATGGAGGAGCTGAGGAAGGATGAAGGGGTGGTGCCAGAGGCACTGACCCCTTCTGTATTGAAAGCACACCCAATGGTTATAAAGAAAATAAAGACTCAGCAGCTGAAAGTTCCCCAAGGAGAGGAGCAGCCCCCTCCCCAGGTGGTGGAGCGCTCTATGGTCCACCCCTATACTCAGGCTGAGCTGGTGGATTTGGGCTCCCAGTTTAGGCAGAAGCCCTTGGTGTCAATATCAGCTTGGCTCCTGCGTCTGTGGGACTTAGGGGTGGATGGAATTGTTCTGTAGGGATCAGAGATGGGAAAGCTGGTTTCCCTGACAGTGCAGCCCGCCTTGGGGCAGCGATTACAAAATGCACATCAGACCCCAGGGAGTCACTCCCTCCTTGATTGGCTTATGTCTGCACTTCCTGCTGTGTGGTCCAATCAGGGTGATCTACCGTCTTCTCCTGTTAGATGGCAGATGTATGCTGAGCTCCAACAGGTGTTATGAGAGCTAGGCATAAGAAATGTCATCCAAGGTCCAGAGAATTATGGCCCAGATGAAGAGATTTTCACTACTGGGATGAGAAATATTGTGCTTCAAAAGGCTCCCACACCCCTCCTTGGGTCTCTTGTGGCCATTCTTTCCCCTCACTTAGGGCATCCCATCAGCGAGGTGACACATACAGTAGGAGACTTAGAAGAGGCTGAAGTAATGAGAACATGGAAAGAAATAAGGTCTGCTACTCAGAAGAAGAATTTAAAGGGCCCCATGAAGGTTATGAGAATCCAGATGTAGACTGATTTACTGTGGGCAGGAGTAGATGGAAGAAAATCAGATGGGAAGTTAAATAGGATCTTACTAGGGCTATGGCAACAGCTGAAACCAGAGCAGCAGTTCCAGCCATTAAGACCAAAGAGGCAGAGGTCAGAGACAGAGCCACAAGTCCGTACTGTTTGTTTGCAAGACTTCCTGCTGGAGAGCAAGCCAACCTCACTTGAGCCCGCACAGGAAGATGATTGGGGAACATGGTTTGACTGAGGGGAAGGTTGAGGTACCTGCTCTGAGGGACCAGGAGGGGACTGGGGCCACATGTTAAAATAGCTATCCACTGGTCCCCAGTGAACATTAGTGTTCTGGCTCTGGTGGACACAGGCTGAATGTTCACTGATTCATTGTAAACCTGAGTGGTTCCCTGGGACCCCCACTATCATAGATGGATACAGGGGGAAGGCTATCAGAGTGAAACAAGCCCAAATCCTTTTGGGAATAGGGCATCTACCCCCAAAAGAGTATACTGTGCAGATATCTTCTATCCCTGAGTATATTTTGGGTATTGATATCCTGCAGGGTTTATGGCTGCAGACCACTGCAGGTGAGTTCAGACTGAGAGTATGTGTGGTGAGGGCTGTTCTGAGGGGACATGCTAGGCACCCACCCATAGCTTTGCCTGTGCCTTGCTGGTTGACTAATACCAAAAAATACAAAGTGCTTGGAGGGCATAAAGAGATTGGAGAAACTCTCCAGGAGCTGGAAAAGGTGGGTATTATAAAGCCCACCCATAGTCCTTTCAGTTCCCCAGCATGGCCAGTAAAAAAGCCAGATGACTCCTGGCATATGACTGCAGATTACAGAGAACTGAATAAAGTCATACCCCCTATGCATGCTGCTGTCCCCTCTATTGCAGACCTGATGGATACCCTCAGCCGTGAACTAGGAACATACCATTATGTGGTAGATCTTGCTAATGCCTTCTTTTCCATTGACATTGAGCAGGAAAGTCAGGAACAGTTTGCCTTCACATAGGAAGGACAGCAATGGACTTTCACCGTCCTTCCACAGGGATACCTCCACAGCCCCATCTGTCACGGACTTGTAGCCCAGGACTTGGCTACATGGAAGAAACTGCCAATGGTGCAGCTGTACCATTATACTGATGATGTCATGCTCACATCCATTCTCTTTCAGATCTAGAAGGTGCAGCACCTAGACTGCTACAACATCTACAGGAGAAAGGATGGGCTGTGAACAGTACCAAGGTTCAGGGACCTGGTTTGTCTGTCACATTCTTGGGGGTCGTCTGGTCAGGTAAGACCAAAGTTATATCAGAAGCAGTTATAGATAAAGTCCAGGCTTTTCCTGTCCCTACAACTATAGTATTGCTACAGGAGTTTCTGGGTCTTCCAGGCTACCGGAGAGTGTTTATCCCACACTTGGCACAAATTCTGAAGCAATTATACCAGTTGATACGAAAGAGCATCAGATGGGACTGGGATGAGACATGTGCATCTGTCTTTACTATAGCAAAATGGGCAGTCATGGCCTTGAAGGTCTTCAGTGTGATAAAGCCATTAAGGCCCTGTGAGCTGTATGTTCATGTGACTGAAGATGGTTATAGCTTGGGTCTCTGGCAGTGGCTTGAACAAACTCGCCAACCTATTTGATTCGGGTCACAACTCTGGAAAGAGGCAGAGGTACGATACACTTTGATAGAGAAACAACTGCCTGCCGTGTATCACGCCTTGCTGGCTACAAAACCCATCACTGGAATGGCCCGATAAAGGTAATAACCACCTATCCCATCTTGGGGTGCATACAAGATTGGACCCAAAAGCCAAGGAGTCGTGTGGCACAAATGCCCACACTGGCCAAGTGGGGTGCTTACCTACAGCAGTTTAGTACCCTCTGTAATAGGCCCTTGAGTGAAGAACTCCAACACTTATTGGGGCCAGTGACATATACTAGTGAAAAGCAGGAAGAACTTGCTTTTGAGCCATTAGTAACAGAGTTCCTGTTGGAAGGGAAGAGCCCCTATACCCAAAGATGCATGGTACACAGACCGCTCTGGCCATGGGAAGCCCCCAAAAATGGAGGACCATAGCTTTTCATCCTTAGACTCAGACAATATATATGGATGGAAGATGGTGAGGGAAAGAGCAGCCAGTGGGCAGAGTTGCAGGCCATGGGGCTTGTGATCAGCCAGTAGCCCTCCCCTACAGTTGTGTGCACCGATAGCTGGGCTGTCTATCAGGGCTTGACCCTGTGGCTACCAACCTGCTACCATGCTAACTGGCTGGTTGGTCACTGACCCCTTTGGGGACAAGAACTGTGGCAAGATTTATGGGTCTGTGGTCAGACTAAAATAATTACAGTATACCATGTGACAGGTCATTTACCACTGGCATCCACAGGAAATGATGAAGCAGATAAATTGGCCCAGATATGTTGGTTAGAAGGAAAGCCTGCCTCTGATATAGCCCAATAGTTACATCAGCATTTGTTGCATGTCAGGTAAAAGACAATGTGGGCTATAGCCTGTCGATGGGGCTTGCCTTTGACCTTTGAAGAAGTTAGTAGAGCCCGGCAGGAGTGTGACATGTGCTCCAAAAGGGACTTACACCAAGTTATACAGCAACATGGGACAATAGCTAAGGGCCTGATACCCCTCGTCAGATGGCAGATTGACTACTGGGCCTCTACATGTGTCAGAAGGATATCAGCATGCCATAACTTGTGTGGACACAGCTACTGGATGTCTGGTTGCTTTTCCTACCCATTGTGCAGACCAGCAGATGACCAAAAGAGGCCTGGAGTGTCTCTTTGATGCCTATGGCCGACCACAGGTAATTTAGAGTGATCGGGGCACCCATTTTACTGGACATACACTGCAAGAATGGGTGCAACAGGTGGGAATCAAATGGTAGTTTCATGTGCCATACAATCCTACCACAGCAGGCAAGATAGAGAGGCACAATGGCTTGTTAAAATCTAGACTAAAGTCAGATACCAATAGTCTGCAGGGATGGTCAGTCCACTTATGGACCATGCTATGGTGTTGTATCTTAATTTTTGTTATTATCTCTAAGTTGTTGTTATCCTCTGTTGCTGTTGTGGAATCTGGTTACAGTGCTCCAGCTTTCTCACACAGGGACCACTGCAGAAAATTGAAAGTGTGTTGATTGTAAAGTGAGAATCCTGGAGGAGTAGTGTGGGAAGTTGGGGTTCCTATGGCCAGGATCCTCACTGAACTTAAACCACCTGATCATGTAATTGGCTTGTTGCTAGGCTACCACTTCCACACCTTTAGGCAATAAGCTATTATTGCGCTATATAGAGAGCTCGGCCCAGTGCTCTGGGCAAAGGCAGAGACGCTAGTGCTCGACCTACCACCGGGAGAATAAACCAGGTAATGAACCCTTTCACCCCAAAGAACGTTTGCTGTCATGTTCTTTGGTCACATTGAATCTATAGCGAACTTGCCCAGGGGCCGAAACCCATTGGCAAGACATCCTTCCAGTTTGTTTTTCTAATAATTCATTATTATTTTTGATCCATTAACTTTTGGTTTTGACTCAGTGCATTTCCTGGATTACTTCTTTTACATGTATGGATTTACCTTATACCTTAAAAGCACCAATTTCTGGGCCATTCACCTGCAACCTAGGCCCCCCTACACAAATCCATCTGGCACCTCAAAAACATCTTCAACTTCAAATTCGTTACCTTCCTTCTTGAGTTTTCTAGTTTGTCAATTCTTGACTGTTTTTTTCCCCCTACACACTACACTGGTCACCAAACACTGCTGTTTCTGTGAGCAAAATTTATCCTTAGGGTGTCCTCTTTCCTCTGCCCAAGTCTCCAATCAGCACAACCTGCCTTCAGACTCATGGCCACCCACTGTCCTCAGATTCATCATTTTAAAACAGATTAACGGAGATGCCCCAAAAGCCCACTAACTGCAGGATAAAGTCCAAATCCTTAGTGTAGCTGACAAGACGCTCCCATTTTAACATCTCTTGTCCCCAGAGTAGAGCCACCAAAAGAAGCAGTGAAGAACTGGAATTGCTCTGACTTGAGGTCTCAATCGCCACCTAGTGGTACAGAACAACATCCTTATCGGACTCGGGAATATGCCAGGTCAGCCCTATGAGATCAAGCAAACCTGCCAACAGGTGTGTCAGCTAGAGTTATGTATGAAAAGGGACAAGGAATCCTGGAACTCAATGGCCCACCTAGTGGTTTTATACAAGTACTGGATGCTCCTAAGGAAATGGTGCAAACCAGTTGTTACCATTGCCATTCTTGAGAGAAGATGAAAAGCTATGAAGGCATCTCTTGCTGCCCCCAAATAAAGTCACAAGATAATTCTGACCCCACTATTGTACTGACACCTATATCCTTCCAGGATTTTCATGAAATTCAAACAAGAGTATTCATTAATCTACATATTAATCTACCCACTCAATGCACACTTAAAGAGCATCTGTAACACAGATACTACAAAAAGCTAATAATAGAGGGTCCAAGTCATGACAGTCTATAAATAATAAATAGGAAGCAGATAAGTAAATCCATGATGACAAGCAGAAGGGAAGTCTAAGGAGCAGGCCAGGGACAGGGAGGGCTTTCTGGAAGAAATGATGACTGAACTGATTTTGTGAAGTCATGTGAAAGTTAGGTAAGAGTAAGAGTGAAGAGTATTGTGGAACTATAGACTCAAAGAGTTACACATGTAACAGAATGCAACACTATCCTAATGCAGTGTCCACAGTTAGTACAGCATCATGCCTAAAAAGAAACCTCAGTGGACAGGACTCTTATCAGCCTCCTTCAGGGAAAAAGTGCAGAGTAAAATGTTTCCACTTTAAAGTACTTCTTACTCAACTACATTTCAAGTAAAGATGAAAAAAGACAGTATTTTAAACTGCACGGCTTATAAAAACCACACCATTTTCAAATGGCCAACATGTACAAATCATATGTAAAAGAAGATGTGATATGCTATTTTCCTTAATCTTCTTCCTCTTCTGGGGAGTAAGGGATAATACTCAACCCCTTTAAATGTTAAGGGGAAGTGTATTAATCACATACAAGTTTCTTTCAATAGGGTGACAGTTACAGCGTTTTATTAAATACTGAATGGCTTGAGATCAGAAGCATCCATCAAGCCATGCAATACATGATGTACTCAGCACAGCCTAGTACTGGACCACTAGGAACCACACTTGCTGTGCTGCAGATGTCTCACCTGCCCCAGTGGGAGCAATGCCAGCAAAGCACACTTATTGCCACCCCAGTGGCAGCCCATTTTACCTTTGATGAGCACTGCTAGACAGTTATTTTAAACAGGGAGACAAGATCTGTTCCCCAATAACTTTGGCATAAACTGGGACCAAGTCTGGGGCCCTGTGAACAAGTCCCTGTGAAACCACGCATGTACACTGTACTGCAGTCCATTCCCGGAGAAACCCTCAAGCTTCTGTCTTATGCTAGTGATTTGAGTGTCCTGTAACCTGTATGCCACGTCGAGTTCTGATGACTGGTCCCCTTTCTTTGTGTTTGTTTCTGAACATTCTTGCATGTGACAGGAGCACCAGGTGTGAGATGATTGATGACCCACATAAAGCAGGATTATTGCTTCCATCATGCTAGACCCCACTTTTGCTACTGCAGTTTCAGATGTAAAGACTCTTCTGAGAAACATATAATCATTTGAAAAACTTCCTTACCTAAAATTTCCAAGTCTTTTTTTTTTTTTCAAACTGATAGATACAAGGCCATGTCTCTTACACTTTCTATTGTCCAGCTGATGCCAAGCAGTGCAGGCATTTCTATCGTTTTTATGCATATATCTATACACATTAAGAAAAACATTATCATACAGGGTAAGTGACCATTCATTGATAACTATTAGCACACACTATGTGTTAGGCACTGCGCTAGACACTGGGAACACAAAGTTAAGCAAGACAAATCAACATTATTTTGCTGTCATTCCTCTATACAAGATTACGTACATGGAACATAATAGCTCCATGTGCTTATTAGCTCCAAGAGTTTATTAAACTCTTACTATTATTAGTATGACCAGTTACAAATCAGTCTTTTAAAAATTATTGTGGAATTTTAAAATGAAAATGCTGCAGTACTGCCACCAATACTCACCAATACTATAATATCTCTTTAGTTCTGTACGCCTGATCTCCTTTAACTGATTATTTTTTCTCTTTTTTTTCTCATCAGTAACATATTCCTCTTCCCCAGCAATGTTGCACTTCTCTTGTTCTAAAATGACTGTATTAGGATCTTCTTTTCCAGTATGAGCCCTTGGAGCAGTAGCTGAGGCTGTCTCTGCATTTTGCTTAGCTTGTTTTTTCTTTTTCAATCTAGGAATGAGGGGGAAAAAAGGAAAAACATTTGCAAATGATGTGTTAGGAAGGATTATATTAATTTCACTCTGTTGGATATTGAAAAACTAATGAACTGATAGAAAAACACTTTCTTTATATTACTTACATTTTCCTTTTTTTTCTTTCCTAATCATTTAAAAATCTTTATGTGGAGACCTATATAGCCTTTCTTGAATTTTATATTTCAGTATTTGTGTCTCAAAAAATTATCGGGAAATGCTCTAAGCCTGAGAAAAAACTAGATTCTTACATGGCTATTACACGCTGAGTATTTTTAATCAATATATACAGCTACCCTACTATAATGCCATGCTTGGAGCATTACATTTTATTTTAAAAAGAGTGATTTTCAGTGATACTTTGGTCTGAATGGGCAGGAACATATGTAAAAAGATCAGTCCTTTATACTTGTCTCTTGTGCTGAGTGTAAAGGCTTGGAAAGGTGTGGAACGGTTCAGGTCTGAGTAATCCTTTTCTTTCCACATGTAATAGTAGTACTGAAGGAAGAGCATACCACAACGACAATATGTAGTTATCATTATGATTAGTAATGGCAGACACATTAGTTAACATATTTGATGTTTTCAATTCCTTACTCCCAAAATGTTAAAGAGATGAAGTTTATCATACTTCACTGAAACCCAGCAACACAAAGTCTCTTCCAGCTGATGTATGTACTTGATGTGTCACTCTGTACTTACTAGTTTTTCTGAAGAATGTTTTTATCTGACCAGACCTCAAGAACAAGGGTCTGGGCCTCTATTATACATGGCAGTCTACTCATGAAAATTTTTAAAAATGAGGATCCTCTTCCCCTCCATTTCCCCCTAGGCACTGTCAGCTATCTCTGACACATGCCTGTTTCCTTTGCTCTCTTGATAAACTACACAATTTTATGGTGGGCAAGATAAATAAATGTTTGGGGAGAAAAATGAGATGACTGTAGGAAAATAAAGGGACTAAGGTTTGATTTTGTGCTGCTTTGCTCTGTGATATTGGACAAATCAATTTAACAGTCTGGAGAGGTCCCTTGCTGAGGCTTTGCTACCTAACAGGTCTTTTATTATGATCAACTGAGATAATATATGCCACCATATTATATATACAAACAGAAACAGAAATAGTAAGATTTTCCTTAATATGATCATACAATGACATGAGAACTAAGTATGGTAAGATATATAACATATTCAGCTTTTGAGATGAAGGTCTCATATTTTAAGAAAATATTTCAGCTAGGCTGTTATTCATTGAACACTGGCAGCCACTTTCTTAGATTTTCATTACCTGTTAAGTATATGGACTAGGAGAAAGGACAGTTGGAAAAAACTGCAGATGAATATACTTGGCATCTCTTAGTTTAGCTGTCTTTTCATGTTTACTTGTTAAAAAAAATACAGACTAGATAAAATTGGAGACTCATAAAAAGGAATTAAATTCCATAAACACATTTTTACATTCTATCTTGATTCTAAACTGTTTTAATCTGGTGAAAGAGTAGGTGGCTCTTTGCAATATTGAGTCAGATAATGCTCCTAATAAAAAAAATTTCTCTCTTCATCAAGATTACTATTTGAGGCTGAAATTAATATGCAGTAACCTAGATCTAATCAGAGATCAGCACTTTGCTTAGAGAGGTCTAGGCAAAGAGTTGATCTCTGCATTCAAAAGGCTGGCAATGGCTGGTATGTTCTGATATACGGGCTTTCAAAAACATGCTTGAAATGAACCTTACTGTCCATTCCAAAAATGATTTCTTATAGGAGTAAGAGACATCTATGCAGCCTGAGATAAGCTGTTTCTTAATCTTCTGAATATTTCCCTTTAAATTGATTTAAATGGCCTCATTTCAGTGTCCCCATGATAATTAAACTTACTCAGATCTAGGGCACATGTTCTGATGAACAGCAGTACTGTTCAGGGACATCTCATTAGAGACTGATTTTCACATGTGAAAGTAACAAAATGGGATACATTGTTTTATTCATTTTTCCCCTTTTACACACAGACCATCATTGTCAACGCATATAGCCACATCATTGTTGTATATATAAAAAAACCTAGACAACAGCAATTACAAATCTGTTTAACAGAAAACAGTACAATTTAATACTCCAATAATTTTATAGTCAGCTACATCTTTTGTTTTGGCTAGGGTGCTTACTCCTGACAATTTATTTCTCTACAGGTTATCAATATGATGTTCCCATCATATTGATCTTATAACTGGAAATCATATATGAGTTCTGGAAGCCCTTCAGAACTGTAAAACACTTCCTTCAGAGCCTGGGAATATATTTTCAACACCTTTTCTAAGAGGGAATAACTGCCAGCCTGAGAAATATTGTATAATTAATGCTCTTCAAATATTCCTTTTTAAGGCTTTTATCTTTTCAGGCTTCTCTTTTCTTTGTCAAGTCAGTATCTATCAGGGCATGCTCACAATAGGGTTTTTTATCACTAAATTAAGGTTAACTGAAAACAACAGGTTATATAAGAAAATCAACTCCCCTTCTTTCACCTAAGATTTTTTAATGATCCCAAATATACACTTGAGCTAAAAAAAAACCTGACAAATCATCTTAAACAGATGAGTAATTCAAGATAATGAGACATATTTAACATGACTGCTATAAATACATGTTAAAAAAATTCACCTGTATTTCATCATGCAGCATTTATCTTTCTTTAAAAGAGATCACAATGGCCAATAGGCACATGAAATGATGTCCCACATTGCTAATCATCAGGGAAATACAAATCAAAATCACAATAAGCTATCACCTGACACAAGTTAGAATGGCCACTATCCAAAAGACAAGAAATAACAAGTGCTGGCAAGGATGTGGAGAAATGGCAACCCTCCTACACTGTTGGTGAAAATATATAAATTGGTGCAGCCACTGTGGAAAGCAGTATGAAGGTTCCTCAAAAAACTAAGAATAGAAATACCATATGACCCAGTAATTCCACTTCTGGAAATTTGCCTGAAGAAAACAAAACCCCTGATTCAAAAGGATATATGTTCCCCTATGTTTATCACCACCTTATTTCCAATAGTCAAGATAGGGAAGCAACCTAAGTGTCCATCAGTACAGATGAGTAGATAAAGAAGAAGTGGTACATACACACAATGGAATATTATTTGTATTCAAATTCTTTATAACACCAGTTTTGTGGGAGGGCCTTTTTGGTCCTAATTTGTCTGCCGAAGTAAAAAAGAAAGAAATCCTGCCATTTGCAACAACATGGATGGACCTAGAGGGTATTAGGCTGACTGAAATAAGCCAGATGGAGAAAGACAACTACCATACAATTTCACTTCTTTGTCGAACCTAAAAATATTAAGAAAACAAAATGAACAAAATAGCAGTAGACTGATAGACACTGTGAAGGGACTGATGGTTACCATGTGGGAGGGGTTGGAGTGAGTGGGTGGGAGGGTGATGGGGGACAAAAGGGGCACAAAAATTCTCAATCATAATATAAGGTAGTCACAGGGATGGTAGTACAGCACAGAGAATACAGCCAATGATTCTGTAACATCTTCCTATGTTGACAGATAGTAACTGCACTAGTGGTGAGGATTTACTAATATGAGGTAACTGTTGAACCACTGTGTTGTATCCCTGAAACCAATATAAGATTGTATAACAATGATACTTCATTAAAATCACAAAAAGTGAAGAGGCAAACAAATAAAAAATAGCATTGCACAGAAGGTAAATCTCTGGTTCTGACAACTGCAATGTGGCTATGAAAGACGTTAACATGAGCAATCAAGTACAGGAGATAAGGAAACGCTCTGTACTATTTTTGCTACTTTTCTGTTAAATCTAAAGTTAGTTCAAAATCAAGGTGTTTTTTTAAAAATAAAAAAAGAGATCACAATTACATAAAATAAGTGTTTTATTTTTCAATCTTCTCTCACTATTATAATCAAGCCCTGCCAATTCTATTTCCTGAATTTTCTCCTCTCAAAATTACCTTCTCCTCTGCTCCCACTGAATCATTTCAGGCTTTTACCATCTCTCTGATAGGACTATTTTATTACAGTTTAATTATTCTTCATTTTATTGTGAAAACAACACACATTCATACTAGAAAATTTTGAAAATGCAAAAAAGTACAAAAGAATAAAACTTAAATGCAATGCAGCCTTAAGAAGCAATCATTGTTTTAAGAGGATAATGTGAAAGCCAGAAGACAGGAGGAGTTATACTATTCAGATCATCTCTCAGTGCAGAAGATGAGGCAGTGTGGCTCACTGTCAGGATTCTGAGCTTATTTGTACTTTCCCATAAAGGGATATTAAAGGGCTTATTCTGGAATCTCTTGGCTTTCTTACATTAAAATTGTGTGCACTTGTAGGTCACATGAACACCTCATTTCTTCCCTACTAGTATCTCAACTCAGAGTTAGGAGACTGAAGAAATAAATAAGGTGGCTTGCTAAAGAAAGCCATCTTCAGTAGCTGGATGAAAACTGTTCTTCTGAAGCTTTTTCCTTTACTAAAGGAAGTTAAGTCCAGGGTACTGGCAGCAATCAAAGCCAGGGCCTTGAGCAAGTTCCTTTCTTTGTTTCTGCTGAGGTCTCTTCTGCTGCTTGCTGACAACCAAGGGAATGAAACACAAAATGGACCAAATGATGAGAGGAGACTTTCATCTGCATTGCATGGAAAGCTGCATGATGGCAGCCATTTGGTCTAGTTTTATTCAATACTGCACTGAGGGCCTATGCATGGTAAACATGGGATACTCAATAAGTATTTCTTGAATGAATGAATGGCTAAATGAGGCTAGTTGTGACTTGGTTGAGATCTCTCCTAGCCAGTGCTTTCCTATGAATGTGTGGTTTTACAGCTTTCTTGATTAACAGCATGTTAGCCAAAAGAACTGCCCATCTCCTTTATTTAGATACTTGATTTAAAAAGAAAATATATTAGCTACATACAATTAAAAATGTATTAAAAACTATAGACTTCTTTAAGAAATTCAGATGGCCAACAGGCACATGAAAAGATGCTCCACATCACTAATTATCAGGGAAATGCAAATGAAAACCACAATGAGGTATCACCTCACACCAGTTAGGATAGCCAACCTAGAAAAGAATGGGAACAATAAATGCTGGCGAGGATGCAGAGAAAGGGAAACCCTCCTACACCACAGGTGGGAATGTAAACTAGTTCAACAACTGTGGAAAGCAGTATGGATATTCCCCAAAAAACTAAAAATATGAATACCATTTGAGCCAGGAATTCCCCTCCTAGGAGTTTACCCTAAGAATGCAGAATCCCAGTTTGAAAAAGACAGATGCACCCCTATATTTATTGCAGCACTATTTATAATAGCCAAGAAATGGAAGCAACCTGTGTTCATTAGTAGATGAATGGATAAAGGAGATGTGGTACATATACACAATGGAATATTATTCAGCCATAAGAAGAAAACAAATCCATTTGCAACAACATGGATGGAGCTAGAGGGTATTATGCTCAGTGAAATAAGCCAGGTGGAGAAAGACAAGTACCAAATGATTTCACTCATCTGTGGAGCATAAGAACAAAGCAAAAACTGAAGGAACAAAACAGCAGCAGACTCACAGAACCCAGAATGGACTAACAGTTACCAAAGGGAAAGGGGATGAGGAGGGCATGTGGGGAGGGAGGGAGAAGGGGATTAAGGGGCATTATGATTAGTGCACATAACGTAAGGGGAGCATGGGGAAGGCAGTATAGCACAGAGAAGACAAGTAGTGACTCTATAGCATCTTACTATGCTGATGGACTGTGACTGTAATGGGATATGTGGTGGGGACTTGATAAAGGGGGGAATCTAGTAACCACCATGTTGCTCATGTAATTGTATATTAATGATACCAAAATAAAAAAATAAAAACAAAAAACTATAGACTTAATATGATTCTTTTAAGTTGAATTAATATAACTCATAAATATCTAAAATTCTTTAATTCCACAATTTGAGGTCCATGTGTTTCTGTAAAAAGCACTATAGACATAAACTTTATATCTAGCATGGCACTGTCCAATATAGGATCGCTAGCCAGTCACCTGTGGTCATTAATATAATTAAAATTAAGTAAAAATTTAAAATTCAGTTCTTCAGTTGTAAGATGTAAGAGCCACATTAAATTGCTCAATATACTCATGTACTAGTTGGTCCAACAACACAGAACAAACACCTGGACAGTACTGACCTCTAGCTACTGATTCGACTATCTGCCCTACTAGGAAAAGACTAGGGAGAAGAGTGAAGATAAAGATCATTTAATATTTAAAACTTACTGAATTTATGCATAGAATATGTCTCCATGGCACACTAAAAAATTGGTAAAGTAAGTTTCCAGCAAACGAAAGTTAGTAGCTCAGGGGAAAGAGAGAGTAAGAAAAATTATTTTTCATTGTGTTCTTTTTATACCTTTTGGATTTTATATCACATATTACTAGTCAAAATATTTAAGTTATTTAGCCCTTGAAGTCTTCTTCCTACTATAAGAATAATTCAACATTTACATACAGTCAAATTTTAAAAATTCAGTTTTACTTTTTGAAAAGAATTATGAAAATCTGAGTGCTTAATTATAAGGGCAAATACTGTTGAGTTGACTAATGAACCAGGAGCCTACATTGCTATGTACTTTACAAATATTATCTTATCCTCACAAAAGCCCAATGAGGTAGGCAATCTTATCTCCATGTTACAGATAAGAAAAGGAAGGCTGAGGAAAATTAGGGCCATTTCCCAAGGTCACAGAGCATAGTTAAGTGGTGCAGTAGGAATTCGCTAAGCTATATTGAACCAGTGGCCACAGGGCCTCCCAGATCTTGTCCTGAGGAGTTCTATGGTATATATGTATACTTGACTTTAAAATAAAATTCACTGGACTTTGGAAATTCTATGAGCTATTCAGGAGAGAACTGTCTGGCAATCTAGTGGGCTTCAACTGGGGAACACAGTTACAGGAAGGAAAGATTCAGGTTCTTGGCTGGGCTCTCTGTGTAATCAGCTGTGACTTTCTTTGGAAATACGATAAACTCTCCAGGGCTTCTAAAGTAAATAAAAACAAGAGGCGAACATGATTTTCAAGGTCCTGTCTGGCTCAAACAATTTAAACTTGGCTGAGATTAAGAAAAGTGCTAAAGCTGTTTTAAGGTAAAAATAAACATTTAAAAAAATTAATTAAATCCAAACTAAACCTTCCCAAGAGTCTGCATGTCCCTGTGCTTCCTCTCAGCAGAGTATATTTTCCTCCAACTGCAGAACTTCCAGCCCTGGAAAAGTTCAAAGACCAAGACAGAACCATTCACATACGGACCATTGTATAGGCACCATTCCTATACATAGGATGTTTAAAAAAGAGAGAGACAAGAAAGCGCTGCTTTACAATTGGCAGCTAACAGAAAAACAGAAAATGTCAAAATGGACTTACCATGGGGGCAATATACTCTTCTTTTTGTTAATTTTTTGTCTGCTTTTAGTTTAGTTTTTTTAAAAAATATCCTTAAGCATACCCTTTTGTTTCTCAATATATCCAGTTATAGTGAAGAGGGGATGAGATTTAGTCAGTGGAACTTCAGAGAGCATATGAATGAAAGTCATAAAGTCACCAACTTTAGTTCACTATGACTTTCTAACAGAGCAATCCAATAATGGAACTGGCTACTTCACAAAGTTGTGAACTCCCCATCACTGGAAGTATTCAAGCAGGTGAGGGCTAAGTTCTGACTTGAAAACCACAAGACAGCTATGCATTTTTTTAAGATATAATTGATATGCAATATTGTATTTGTTTTTGTAAATGATTCAATATATGTAAATAATGTGAAATGATCACAGGAGGCCAGCTAACATCCACTATCACACAGTTACAAATTTTCTTTTTCTTGTGTTGAGCACTTTTAAGATGATCTACTTTCCTAATAACTTTTAGATACACAATATAGTACTATTAACCATAGTCACCATGCTCCATTACATCCCTAGGACTTTCTTTATAACTTTAAGTCTGTACCTTGACCACCTTAACCCATTTTGCCTACCCCCTCAATACAGTCTTCTTTAATTCAACTACTTCTACTCAAAATTTTCCCTGTAGGTAAATAAGACTACTAACCTAAAAGATGCCGAAGTAATACTGTTTCATGAAAAAAGTTATGAAAAGTATTATAGTGTGACATTATTTTTGTGGAATAAAACAAAAAATAAAGTAAAACCCTCCCAAACCAACTATTAGACACACACACACACACACACACACACACACACACACAGAGATTTAGATACACAGATGTGAGAAAATGGTGGTTTGGTAGGAAAAAGAGAAGAGGAGCAACTGTTACTTTACATTTATATAATTTAGTATTGAATTTTTTGTACAGTAAGCTTATATTTCTTTTGAAATTATAAGGCCAATACATTTTTAAATCTTCAGCTGTGGCAACATTTCACTTAATCTCTCTGCCACTGGTTTATTTTTCCCATGGGCCCAGCTATCACAGTGAATTCCTGTAATGCAGCCCCAACTCCCTTCCTTATCACACAAGGCTGGTCTGTTTGTTCCACCGCAACCTTGACATTCTACTGTTCTGACCTTCAGAGTCTATGTTTTTTTCTGGTTGCCTAAAGCTAACTCTTGCCATTTCCAGACTTGGGAAAATGGGGGTGTTACCACAGATGAGCTCAAATCTGTGGGCCAGAAACATCTGCATTAGAATCCTCATTTTTCCACCTTATGTATATATCCCTGGGTAAATTACTAAATCTAAGCCTCAGGTTCTTTGTTCTTGAAATAGTAGTCTGAAATGGTCTTTCATGATGAATAAACTGATGAGCACACACAGAAAGCTTACTTTTACTATCAAATACAATCTGCATCTGGTTTCCAGTAACAGCTCTAGAACCCGAAGTGTCGTGTTGCAGCTGTTGTCATTACTTCATAATTTCTCAAGATCTGAGAAAATGAATATGTAAAGCAGTGTGACACGACAAAGAAGATTTCTGATAAATTGTAGATATTATTATAACTATATGTTCACATTTTTCTCACTGTATACAAAAATATTAATTTTATTTAACTCTGCTATGAATTTAGTCTCCAGTACAAATCTATTTATTATTTTTAGAAGAACATCACTTCTACTATTTCATTTGATTTTCTGTTTTCACAAAAGGGCAGTTTTCACTATCCACTGTCAATTCCCAACTACGATATATGCCAAAAATATCAAACAAAACCAGAGGGGAAAAATAGTTAAAAAAAAAAAAACCTGATAAAAATTCTCTCTTGGGATTACGGTCAAACAAAATTTAGGAGTAATCACTGGAAATATCTGTAGTTATTGTCTGATTCGAGTGCTACCTTTTTAAGATATGCATTCTTTTTTTCACTTTATCTAATTTTGGGGGAATTTCCCACCCCAACAAGAGAATTCATCAGTAATCAATGGAAATACTCTGGTAACAAAGAACCAACACAGGAGGACAAAGAGATCCTTTGGCTTTGAGTTCAGTAACTAACAGTCTATCAGTACAGGTGAACACACATACACAAAAAGGACTATCCCTTAGCCTTGAGAAGCAATGGCATTCTAACAAAGACCGCTAAATAGAATGCCAATCAGGGACAAAAACACAAAAATTTTCCCCTTTTAGGATTTCTCTGTGCTATTAAAACAGTGATGAGGATAGCTGACCTTAGGGGACTCGTAATTCAAGTGCAATGTCACACTTTCAGAGGAGCCTTGGGGTGGGTTCATACGGGACATTTCAGAGAACATTAGGTGCTCCCCTCAGTACCAGGATGATGATGCCACTGTCCCAAAGTGGATGTTTATGGTGTAGACTGTTTGCCTTGTGTTTATGAAACAAGACAGGCTTTTGTTGCATATATAGATTGCCCATGTGGAAGACTGGCTCCCTTTTCTAAAAATCAGGATGCTGAGTCACAGCCTGAAAAAGTTACTGGGAAATCAGTAGCACAAACAATGGTAATAGATACACCTTACTACAAACAGAGGAAGGGAGCCAGAAAAGGGAAGTTTTTCCAGGTGGTAAGAGAACTGTCTTGACCCAAGAGTAATTAGCAAACTCCTGTAACTGTGATGAACTTTACTGCTAATCAGTCAAGAATAAACTGATAAACACAGCAACACACAAGCTAACCAAAATCTGCAAAAAGAAATGTAAAGAGCGGACAAAGTTTTGGAAGTTTTTAAATTCCCTTTTGCTTTACAGTGGTATTAGGCATGTGGTTTATTCAACTTGATATAATTGAACTAACTGGCAAGTATTAGTTTCCGGCAACTACTGCAACAAATTACCACAAACTTGGCAGCTTAAAATAACACACATTTATACTTACTGTTCTGGAGTTCAGAAGTCAGAAATCAAATGCAGGGCCACACTCCCTGTGGAGGCTCCCTCTATGCATTTACCAGCTTCTAGGGCTGCATCCTTGGGTCCTTTCCTCCATCTTCAAATCTAGCTGCACAGAATCTGGTTTCAATGACACACTGCCTTCTCAAATCTCCCTCTGCCTCCTCCTCATATGGACAATGAGATTGTATTTAGAAACCTACCCAGATAATACTGGATAATCTGCCCATCTCAACATTCTTCATCCTACATTCAAGGTCTCTTTTGCCATATAAGGTAACATACACGAGGCCAGGGATCAGGGCTGGATAACTTGGAGGGTCATTCTTCAGTCTACCACACTGGCTAAATTAGCATTTGTGTTATAAATAATTGTAAACTGAGCATTTTATCATTGCAGGGTTTCCCATGTCCAAATCCTTACTAGGTCAATGCCATGTATTGTCTGTTACCTGAAGAAGTTCACTGATGGCAGTGACCGGTAATAAGCACATATTGCTAAAGAAAAACCAAAAAGTTTATTCAGAACTATCCTGAAATTTCAAGATGCAACGGAAATGTCACAGACATGAACTTTCATTTTATGTGGGTGACTCCAAAACAGTCTCTTAGAGGTGGGGTATTGGAAGGAAAATTTTAACAGGTAGGATTTCTGAAGGGCTCAATCTCATTTTTATATCTGATCACTTTAATCATCATCAAAATCAATGATTCAATGTTTATGATCACTTACAAAGCTAAAGAAATATTTAATTAGAATATATTCTAATTAATAAATAAATAAAAAAT
Source organism: Manis javanica (assembly GCF_040802235.1). Taxonomy (NCBI): domain Eukaryota; kingdom Metazoa; phylum Chordata; class Mammalia; order Pholidota; family Manidae; genus Manis; species Manis javanica. The sequence goes on along the minus strand of NC_133168.1, from coordinate 46,058,885 downwards.
ATATATTTAATTAGAGGGCCTTCTTAGTATTCCCTGAAATCTTTTCTCTTTTGGTCAATTAATTTTCTAAAAAATATTTTTTTACTCAAAATGTATCATATGCTCTGACTCTCCAATGACTTTTACAGGAAATAGCATTAGTATATATTTCAGTGACACACATATTTCAGTATATCAGCAGTATATTTCAGGGATACAATTCATCTGGCGAAACAAATATTTTGATTTCTTGAAGTTATTTGAGCAAAATAAGCAACTAATTAAAGCATAGCTACCTTAAGATTTTTCAAGCAGAAACACAATGCCAGGGATTTTGTTCTCAGATTTTAACCTAATTTCCTGTTAACTGCTTAAACTATAGAAACAAGGAGGAATATAAAGACTAAAAAAATACAGTCATGAAAACAATCAGTTTATAAACCATCAGCATATAAATTAATACTCTCCTGAAAGTCTAGTGAATTAAATGTAACATTTATGATCAGCTTAAATGGCTTGCTAACAGAAAACAATTATGAGTGGCAAAAAAATTACAAAATACTTTTAACTCAACTTCTCTCCTTCCAACTTTTAAAATATATTCTAATAATTTTAACTGGTTTTGAACCATTTTAGATACACACCTATAAATGTAACCTTTTATGATGTTATTTCAATGTCATAAATTAGAAGTGGCCACATCACTCATCCTGATATTACAAGTACTTTCAGAAAGAATAATGTAATGTCAGATATAATATTTTAAAAATCATTATGGCAAATGCTCTCAATTTAATTGGTTACATTCAATATGTCCATTCAATGTCTGAAAGGTATTTTTTCTAATTGATATGTACTGGCCATATCTTGGGAAGGCACATTGCTCAGAACTAGGATTCAGGTTGTGGGAGACTAATAATACTGACTCTAAAATGTTGCTCTTGAAAAAGTGTGCAGAACTCTGGAGCAATTCACTCAAGTGTAAGTGTACCAAAAATAGATTTTGAAGGAACATCCTGGCTTTGCCTTCAATTTATGAAAGCCCATTTCTAGGGTGATGACCATCCCACCACATAGCAGTCTTGGTCCAGCTCTTCAAAAACCCCCATCGGTGGTCATCTCCCAAGTATACGAGTTTGGTATTAACTAACCAAAAAAACCCCACCTGTGGCGTAACAAAAAATTAGTATTTGGTCCTTCCCCAGTTCTTAGCACAGAGCTAACACACTTGGAATCTCCTAAATGGCAAGAGTATCTTTTGTATGCCAATGAGATGACTCCTGCTGTATGTGTGAGGAGCCTAGATAGTTTCAGGGTAGGCACTGGTCACCAGAAACAAGCCTGGATGAGAAGCTGGGAACTTTTAGCTCCACCCCAAGACCTCTGGGGGAAGGAGATAGGCTGGGGATCTAGTTCTATCACTACTGACCAATGACCTCATCAATTATGTCTATACAATGGAGCCTTCATTAAAACCCTAAGTGACAGCATATAGAGAGTCTCTGGGTTGGACACACTGAGGTGCTGGGAGGGTGGCATGCCCAGGAAAAGCACGGAAGCTCTGCACACCCCCACCCTTATTCTTTGCCCTACATATCTCTTCCCCTGGGCTGTTCCAGAGTTGTGTCTTTTATAATAAACTGGTAAATGTAAATGAAGTGTTTTCTTGAGTCCTGTGAGTTGTTCATGTGAATTGTCTAGCCTGAGGAGGGATCATGAGAACTCCCAAATTTGTAGCCAAGTAGGACAGAAAAATGGGTGTACTGGGGATCCTGGATCAGTAGACTGGCATCTGAGTAAGGGCACTCTTGAGGGATTGAGCACTAAAACCTACAGCATCCGACACTAGTGTTGGAACTGAATGGGCTCAGTTGGTATTGGGGAATCAGAGAATGCCAGATTCTAGACTTTGTCAGAGAACCAATCTTGAGTACAACAGTGAAGCTGGATGTTAGGCTGATAAAGACTTGTGCAAAAATATGTAGGCTACCTTTTTCTCCGATTAGAGATGGATGACTGAATGCCTGCTGGCCTGTTCTGTTTGGCCCACAAGCATTTTTTAAAAATTGAAATGACTGAATGATGAACCTTTAAAATGGAAACACAGCACATAAAAATCTGGCTTTCAAGCTCACCTGAAGAATAAGAAGACAAAATAGCACTGGTCTGGGTTCCCACAAGGAAAAGCAGGACAGAGCAGAGCAGCAGCAGCTTCTCTCCTTCAGAAGGACAAGTGCTCTCCAGCTGCCAGCCTTTTCCTTCCCTGCAGTGCCCTGCACCTCAGGCTGGCAGCTACCACCTATCCTCTACTTGTTTATGTCACCACTTTGGTCTCTGAGGTCAGTGTCTGCAGTTTTTGCTACAGACAGCATAAAGTTTTATTCTTGGCTCAATTCAGACCATCGGAAGGCTGCAGTCTTAGTCCATACTGTGTTGGCCAACTGCAGAATTTCTTTCCTGAGTCATCTACTGGCATCACATCCTCTCTAAGCACCTTTGTTGCAATAAATTGCCTTTATGGATGTTGTTAAAGACATTACGACTACATTTTTTAGTAGTTTTAAAGGTCAGAGAGATTGAGGAAAGATAATTTTTATAAAAAGATTTATCATATATAATCTTTTTATGTAGGATGTGAAGTTCCACATAATTTGAGAGTTAAGGGCAAGGAAGTGCTCTGTCACCTGAGAAATGAGTATATGCTCTACCATGAAGAACAGGGAGAATTATGGAAAGAAGTCCTTTTATAACATTGATGATGGAAGTAGTTCTGAGTCAAATATACAACCAACAACATGCAGTTTGGTGTCCCAGTTTCATCCCAATTTGTATGTTCCCTGGTCTGAACTTTCCATTTTTAGTATTTTACAATTGTTTTATAAAGGTAACAAAGAGAAACATGTTAACATCTGGATGATCTCAACCTCATTTCTTGATATGCCTCCTAACAGAGGCTCTGGGTTTGATTCTGAGTTTTGTTCCTTTCTCTGGTTCTGGGATTATTAACACAAATGTGAGAAATGAATCAGGAGGAGAGAGGGACATATAGTGGGAGAGGAAATAGAACAGATATCTAAAGAAGAAGAGAGAAGGAATGGTAAAGGTAAGGATATGAGGAAATACACTGAGTGGATTTGGGGAGGGCTTTCGTATAGGTTTCAAGAAGGAGAGAGCTTGGGGAAATAGCTGATAGCCATGTAAAAGGTCAGAGAGATTGAGGAAAGATAATTTAAAAAAAAGTTCTATTATATATAATGCATTCACTCCCCTCTCAGATGTTTTCTGAAAGGTGAAGTAAATATTTAAATTATTTTCAATGACTTTCTCTGTCATAATTACTTCTTTGAATGTGACAATGCTGGGACTTGGCCAAAATGAGCCAAAGTCTGGTTATATATGGATAATATATGTATAGTTTTTATAAAGTGCCTCAAGTCTTTGTAGAATAAGGTGGGACATGAATGGGTGAATAAATGAATGAATAAACAAGAAATTTAACAAACTTCAGTCCTGGAATGATAAAGTAGTCTAAGTGTTTTGTGTCAAAGTTCACAAATTGATAAAATCCTTGACTCTGACCAGGTCACATAGAATAAAGGGACTGATCTCTGAAATGTCTCTTATACTGACAGAAATCAAACTCTACCCAACACCAATCTACTAATTTACAGAATAACATAGCTGTTTTGAGGAGGATGACTACTCTGAGACCTAACAATGTCCCCACCATTTGAACACCTGCCCATTTCCACCAAATAAAGTGGACTTTCTATCATGAATTCTTCATCTCTAATATGCTCTTGGCACAAAGAGTTGCAACAGAGTTCATTACATGCCCTTAACTGGGCATTCAAATCACCATCTTCAATAACAATCTTTACCAAGAAACTTACACTTAGATTTGATTACACTTTCTTTTTGATTTTTTAATACTTGTTGAAAAAAGGCAAAGTAATTTTTCATAGATCTGCAATTATTTTTATAGTCTTAAATGTTCTGATCTTAGAAATTCCTTTTAATTTTAATACACATTATAAAACTATTTTAAACCTTTATAATATTGGAACAATAATCATCCAAATTTCCTGTGGATTTCCATGTTCTTGGATTAAGCCATGAAAAAACTCAGCTGGACTGCATTTTGGCTGAGATTAAAGAAGCCTTCTGAAAACAAAAATGTAATGATAACAATATTTTATAAGATGAGGGAAAATATGTTTTTAACTATTACTGAGATTCTCTGCAGGGAGTATATTAGCTACAGTTCAAATGGAAGTCAAAGGAAGGAAAGTTTTATTGCTGTTTATATGAATTAGGGCAATGAAGCTCCAGTTATTAAAAAGCAAGACTCAGTATTTAACTCACGTATACATTACAATTTCACAGTGGCACAGGCAAAAACTAAAATTTAGCATTTATCAACTATTATATCCCTAGTAAGACTACCATGCACACAAAACATAAGGCATTCTTCCATCAATATATTAATTCTTCTGTATTCAGATATTGTTTTAGGGGAATTGTGAAGTTAAAGAAAACACTGAATTGGGTTTTAAGAATTCTACATAAAGCTGTCACAGTATCGAAAATTCTAAAATGGTGAAAGAATTATAATTTAAGATGATACAATGATTAATTGTATAACTAAGCTAATAAACAAATTAGCTTTTGCTTTCTAAGTAGAATAAGTTATAAAACATAACCATATGGTAACAAGCTCCTTAACAATTACCTCATCAAATCAGCCAATGATGAAATCAACTACTGTATCTGCAGACTCTCAAAACACTCCAATTGCCTAGAAACTCACTGAGACGCAACATAGATCATTCTTCTTTTTAAAAACTAACCTCAACACGTAGGTCAGTGTTGGACGTACTATAGAGAGCTATAGTTGACTTTTTCTGGCCTATCATCTTTTCCTCCTAGTCTGACATCAAGGACAATTTTTCAATAAATATATCCTCCCCCCACTTGTCATACCTTATCTGGGTAGGGATCCACTCCAGCTCCAGGGATGAAATACTTGACTCGGGTCAATCAAAGCACTGAGGGCACCTTTGTCATGGGATAATCAAATGGATGACTGTTGTGTCCTAAAACCAGACCATGTGTCATAAGGACTTCATTCTTAGGGGCCTAAGAGAATTTCTAGAATTCTGCAGTGACCTACCTATTTCTTTCAGCTATTAGTAAGATCTTACAAGAAAGAGACAAGCTTTTGGGCTGTAACTGATATTCTGAAAGTAGAGCCAGATGAAACTGTCTGGTAAAAGAAAACCTTTGCTTGTGGCTTGCAACAGCTAAGAGCCTGGTAACCTGGAGTCTGGCAAAGGTGGAAAAGCTAAATTATCTGCCTTACACTAAAATTAGTGCAAGGAAAGTAGGGGACTTCACTGTCTTGAGGATGGGTAAGAGAATGAGCTTCTTCGGACCCCTCCCAAACACCTCCAGTTATTCCCTCTGCCAGACACACAGGATGATGGCTCCACTGCTCTGATGCAGTTAGAACATAGTCCAGGGCTCATCAGAGGCAAATAAACAGTGCCTCCCCACCTCAGGTCACTGGTTTTTATTGCCCTAAAGCAGAGACCGAGAGGATAGTGCTCTGGAGGCAAGGTAGATGGGCTGAGCATCAGCCCACTGCTAAGAGACCAAAATTCCCAAGCCAAGTTCTATCTCCATCCAAAGACCAGGGCTCAGACAAGTCCATGGTTCTGGTTACTAGCTATGTATTAGCCAAAGAAAATAGAATTAAAGCCTGCCATTTTTAAAAAAAATTGTACTGTATTTCCAAAGAAACTCCTAATTTGCCAAATGGACCTGCAGTTACTCAACCCATAAATTAATCCCTAGGTCTGCAAACCTATGACATCAGAAAATGGGCTGCTAGAGAAGTGCAGCTCCCAGGAGGTCAATGCGGTCAGGTCAGTGGTAAGTGGGCCACCCAGCACAGAACTGGTGGCTGCCCCAAGGCTGACCGGTGAACTGTCCCACTTGCCAGAGCAGGAAAACCTGCTGTTCCTGTTCAGCATGACCTGGTGAGCACAGCAGACCACTGGCCACTGTGTGCTCCTCCTCCTGTACAACCTTTCCCACGTGGGACTTCTCACTTCAGTCCCAGTAGAGCGACACCAAGCTGGACAAATGAATAAGCTACCAGAAAACACTCTTGCTCTTTCCTCCCCCGGCAACTCAGAGGCAGGAGCTACAGCAGTCTTCTCATACCCTCACAGTGAGAGTCCAGAACCACCCCCAGAGCTCACTGTGGGGTCTGAGAATGAGGAGGGGCAGAGCTGAGGCAGGCAGTGCACGAGCCCCAAAGCCCGCTGTTCTTAACGGCATGCCTACTCTCTGAGGTTTTATTCTTCTTGTATCATAAGGAGCACTAACTGACACAGAAAACAATTATTATAAATAAATAAACGGCATTCGTAAAATTCTTTGTTCTGCTGAATGCCAGAATTTGCCTGGAAATTTCCGATCCGTAGGTTTGTCTCCTCCTTACTATCCCAGAGAACTAAGAATTCTGCTCCTCAAGGCAGCCCCTTCATGATGTAAGGCAGACGGCATGCCCACCCCATCAAGTTTTTTCTTCTCCAGGCTAAATGCTTCCAGTACTTTTCATTACTCCCCACACAAAACAGTCTGCACTCTCAGTATACTAGCTGCTCTCAAATGAACATACGGCTCAGTGCCTGCAGTATCTCACTTGGGGCTTGAGCAGGAAGGCGTGGAACTCTGGGGTCCTCTCTCTCCAGATACCATGAGCTCCTTAGAGCTGTTACAGAACACTACACTCTCCAGGGTGTGAACAGCATCTTAGTAAATACTGATGGATGGATGGCTTGAAAAACAAAGGGAGGGAGGGAAAATGGGAGAAAAAGAGGAACAGAAAAAAGAAAGGAATGAAGGAGAGAAACAAGAAAAATAAGAAAGGGAGGCAGAAAATGAGAGAAGAAAGGCAAAAAGACAGGAAATGGAAGAAAGGAGGAAGGAGAAGCTGGCACAGATCATCACATCACTGAAGTAGCAACTTGCTCAAAGTATGTGTCTTACAGCAGAACGGAAACATCCCACAAAACACAGTTTGTAGGAGTGCAAGCCGGGGCATGATTTTCAGAGGGCAATTTGGAATAACGATCCAAAGTTTAACTGCATAATAGGCTTTGATCACTGCTAGGATTTATTTTACAGAAATGTTTGCACAAAAACACAAAGATATATATAGAGAGAGTACAATTCAATGCAACATTGTAACAGCAAAAAATAAGGAGTCATCTTAAAAATGTCTATTTACAGCAGTAAGAAAAAAAAAGGAAGTTAAAGACCAGTAAGAGTCTAGTTATGGGGCTGGGGGAGAAAACAGGATCCTATATGCACGAATATTTCTGAAAGGATAGATATGATCCTATCACCCAGATTACCTTTGGGGATTAGAAATTGCAGGAGAGGAGGAAAAAAGAATGTCAGAAGACTTTTAAAATCATTTATGCTACATTGTTTCACACTGTTTGAATTTCTTATCATTATCACTTACTATTGTTTTAAATCATGAGAAAAGGGTAGGCCCCTGCCATCAGTGGAAATGTATTCTTTCTCCCTTACACTTCGGTGGGTCTATTCTCTACTTGTCGTTTGAACAAGAATAACGCTTCAGTGTGTCATTCCCTTGCACAGTGAGGATGACAAGCTCCTTACTGGCACAGGACTGCACGTTCATCCCAGGGAGCCGCAGTCCCTGAGCAGCTGACTTTCAGAAGTGCCCCACACAGGGAGCAGCAGCGATGGGGGGCGCAGTGGGTCAGGGACTAGGAGGGTTCAGGGGACAGTCTCTGATTCTGACCTTCCTTGACTCTTCAGCTGCAGTGAGCACTGCTGACCAGAAGTCATCTGGCTTTCTTGACACCAAACCCTCCTCCTGTTGAAACCTCTCAGTCTCCCTGTGTTTATATGCAGGGAGGAAGGCCACCGGCGGCTAGGAGGTAGTGTCCAGTAAACAGTGATAAAAGATCAGAGAGGCTGGCAGAGGCTGAAATACATGGCTTTATACCAGGGTCAAGAACTTAGATTTTACTTCAGGGGCTGTGAGAAGCCACTCAAAGATTTAATCCTGAGGATGAGATGACCTAATGTTTTAAAAGTTCTTTTCTGGCTCAACTCTGGAGAACAGATTGCAAAGGGCAAGGATGGAACCTGGAAGACCAGTTAAAGCACAGTAGTGATCCAGAAGAGAGATGGTAGTAATTAGGAGATGATGTGGAAAGATTTAGGTATGTTCTGGAGGTGAAGTCAGTAGGGTTTGCTAATGGATTAGGTGTGGAAAGTGAGGGAAGAAAAAGAGTAAAAACCAACTCTCAGATTTGGGGTTTCAACTGCTGGGTAGATGTGCTTACTGCACAGGGAAGATTAGGGATGGAGCAGGGCTGGGAGTTCTCTCTTCACACTGTCTTCTCAGCAGGCCCCTTGGCCATTTTTATTCCTAAATTGATGAGTCTCAACTTCACACCCCAGTTCAGAAGTATGCTCTGAGCTCCTCCCCTGCTTACCAGTCACCAATTCCACCACTCCATGTGCCCTTTGCACAAACACACCAAATGCAAGATGACCCCAAACAAGCCTGTCATTTGCCTGCCTGCATCTCCCTGAGGTATCACCTTGCTTACTGGAGTACCTCAGTCCACTCAGCTGTTCAAGTGGAAACCTGGACCCAGGATCCTGCTCCCTCTCTATCTCCACATTCTACCGTCGCTATTTCTTATTGATTTTACCCTCGACCTTTATACATGCTGCTCCCTCTGCCAAGAATGAACCCCATTACCCTTTACCTAGCTATTCCTATCATCCCTCAGAGAGCAGGTTAAATGTTACTTCCTCATGAAAGCCTTCCCTGATCCTCAGAATTGGTCAGGTCCTCCTGCTAAGTCTCTATGCTGCCATCTACTTCTCCTTTGTAGCACTTACATGTAGTGGGATTGAAGCATTACTACTGTAATTAGCTGTTTAATATCTGGTTCCTCCATTAGAATGCAAGCTCCAGGAGGGAACAGCCAATGTCTCTGTCTTATCATCACTACATATCCAATGCTTAGCACAGTATCTAGAATACACACCAGAAGTAAAATACATGTTTGCTGAATGAATGAATGATGCCCTAACTAGACACTAAGTAACTCTGATTAACAACTCCTCAAGGCTCAGTAACTCCTCTCTACCAATAATTAAGCCCAAGTTGTTTTTAAGATATTTTCTAGCCTAAATGTCAATAAATAATAAACAACTAAATAAGTATAAATCATATGGGGATTAATTATTTAGAAAACTAAAGTCTTTGTGTGAAATTTCTTAGAATTTTCTTATAGCTGTAGAGGACTAACTCTACTATGTCCACATGTATTTAATAAGTATTATTTATATTTTTAAGTCACTTTGATTTTATCTAGTGATGGCTTCAAACACAAAGATAAGTGTTTCATGAGAGCTTTTCATGGTTAAAGCTAAACATTTGCATTTATCAAAAACAAAAATAAGCCACCCACATGTTTATACTCTCCCACTATGTATCAAAGTACATCTTATTTTTAAAGATTCTTCATCATTTCTCAATTATCTGCCTATCAAAATATTTTTGTGTGCATTATGATTTTTCAAAAATAGTGCAACTTCATAGCTTAACATGTCAGTTTTTTTTTAATGTCCATTACTATTTTTCAGAGGAAACAATTTTGTAGAACCATTAAAAAGGAAGGAAAAGACAGAGGGAAAGAGGTATTTAGTAGCCACTTTATAATTTCTCCCCAGAAGGAAGTGGGACAGAACTAGTTTTGGAGGGATAAGGGAAGACTTGGGACCTTGTCTTAAAGCTACATTTGCCAAGCAGGCCGACTCCTTGTATTAGGACTGCTTGTTTATTTGGGGTGGCATGTGGGAAGTGCTGATGACAGTGGCACCAGAGGATGGACTAAAGCCCCCAGAACATCTCCTGCCTCTACTCTGATTGACACAAAAAACCAGTCTCCTTCATTTCTTCTAAAAGTTTCAGTTGTCTGCCTAGACAACTAAATGGTGTGTGTGTGTGTGTGTGTGTGTGTGTGTGTGTGTGTGTGTATATGATTTTCACTAAAAGTACATTTCTCTTTCCTAGTTTCTGCTTTTTCCTTAATTTCTCTTTTTCTCTTCATTGAGGTTTAAATTATGAGTATCACTTAAAATTATGACCTCAAATGAACAATAAACTTAATTTTGAAAAAAATTAATGTTTCATTAAACACAGTTTCTAGAAGTTGGAAAATAATTTACGTAGGATATAAGTAAGAAAATTATTCTGAAGCTCCAGAGAGAAACTGAAACCAGTAAGTTTTGGTGGGTAGAAACATGTGGCAGAGCAAAAGAAGGCTCAGAGACCATGCCATGCTGGGCCACAGCAGTGTGGCAACGTTCTACAGACGTGAGAGCGGGCCAGCCTGGCCACAGGAAACAATGAAAGCAGTTGAGAGATCGTAGCCATTCTTCCTAAGTCCTTTCAAAAAACTTCCCAATCCTAGCAGCTCTACCTGAGGAGATAAACCTGGTACTGAGTTTCACTACAAATTGTTTGTGAATTTTGAACAGCCCACCAGTCAAAGATGAATTTAAAAAAAACTATGAACTTTGAACATCTTTGCTTATAGGCCATAATTGAAGGCTCTTTACTGACCAGTGAAAAATAGGACTGGTTGAAACCAATCATTCACAGGCTATGGACTCATTCCTCCTGTCTATGGTGCAAACTTCAATCCTTAATTAGCACGACCAGTGAACTGGTGTGTGTTCTTTTGCCTGGCAAGTAATAAAAATAATTTAGTAATTATTTTTTGATTCATTTAATACTTAAAAGAAAAGTACTTGGTAGCTCCTTGTTGTCAGGGGGAATGAATGCAACCAAAGTTTGCCCTGGTAGGGTTAGTTAGGGTTAGTATACAAGTTGACAAAGTGACAAAGAACTTCCTAAGAGTTATCAAAATCATCAATCAAGAGTAACTTGTCTAGACACATGGTCTAGGAAACCTGAAATGACTCTTAGCAATTCTGAAGTTCTGGATAGGAATCTCATGGATTTGGGTCTTCAATGATGTTTTCCCCATACCCTCCAGATGAAGAAAGTGATGGTAATCAAAAAAAGATATGGAAGTATGCAGCAGATAGTGCAAAAGAACTGATCCACATGCTAGGCTTCTCTGAAAGAATATATGGAATCTCTCTATCGTTTTGGTCACATGCAAGTCCCATACACTTTTACATGTCTGTGCATCTGCACACAGTATCCCTGTGTGTGCAATTCCCCTCCTTCATTCTCTCTTTATGGCATCTGAAGGCAGCCCACGTCACTTCAATTGCAATGATGCACAGGCTCTTCCGGACAGTCACCTCTTGTGCCCACACCCTTAGCACTTGGCAGTCACCTTGTTTACAATACTTATCCCATTGTTACTACTGCACAAGCATCCTGTATTACACCAGACCATACACTACTACAGAAGTTCACTGATGAATATGATCCCATGGCCAGAGTCTAAAAAGAAACTGGCTAAAGAGGGATAGTATGTCCTTCCAAAACAAATTCTGTTCACTCTATCACAAAGGAGTGGTTGAAGAGGCAAAGTAGAAAGCATCTCAAGACACAAAAGTGTCCTGATAAACTCAAGTTTCCAAAGGACATATGTAAGAGAAAGGCACATACTAATGCTCAAAAAGCAGCAAACAAATGACAGGTACCCATAAGAACATAGGAAAGCTGGAGCTCAGAATGAGCAGATGTTGGTAAACAATGCAACGGAAAAGGTAACAAGGACATTTTAGGGATGTTGAGAGGATTAGCAGGCAAGAAGCAATAGGCTCACTGTCTATGGCACACAGAGTGATGTTAACTTATAAGAGAGAGCAAGTAGAGCTGGTCCAATCCTATTCTGCAGCTCTGCCAGAGACTAACTGGAAAACTCAAAGGATGAAGCATCAGGGCTAAGAAAAAAAGGGTAAGCCAGGATGAAGTCTCTAACCCTATAAGGAGCAACCCCTGAGTTGTAGTACCATTACGAGTAATCTCTGAAGAAGCATGGAGAGAGAGATTGGAAGTAGAAAAAAAATCCTAGTTTTCAAAAGGAAAAAAAATCCAAAAAACCTAGGTTCTACAAACGACACACTGAGCAGCTTGATACAGACTCCCAGAAAAATAAACTGACAGATATTAAACAAATTATCTGTGATTAAGTGAAGATGAATTATTGACTGGTAGAGCCTCCATGGGCACACTAAAGTGAGTGATATAAACAAACATAATTTTCTTGTTTAATAGTGCTGCTAGATTTGGCATATTGATGGGCATGTCACAGGAGGTAGTATATTAAGATTTCACTAAGGCCTTTGAAAATATCTGTCACTACCTTCTTCAGAGTAAGATGGAGACAACTGGGCTAGAGAAATTGGTTAAGTGAACTAGAACAAGTTGTTTTTTAGCAAGGTGAAAGACTTAAAGATAATTATTTAATCTACTGATGGTTACTAATGTGCCAAAATGTATAAAGCTCTCAATTTCAGCATTTTTATTAACTACTTGGATAAGGACATAGAAGGCATGCTATTCATGACCCAAGCTGGGAAGGATAGCTAATATGTTTGATGTTAAAAATCAGGCATCTGAACAGACACTTCTCCAAAGAAGAAATTCCGATGGCTAACAGGCACATAAATACATGTTCCACATAGCTAATTATCAGGGAAATGCAAATAAAAACCACAGTGAGATATCATCTCACACTAGTGAGGATGGCCAACATCCAAAAGACAGAAAGAACAAATGCTAGAGAGGATGCGGAGAAAGGGGAACTCTCCTACACTGTTGGTGGGAATTTAAATTAGTTCAACTGTCCTGGAAAGCAATACAGAGGTTCCTCAAAAAACTAAAAATAGAAATACCATCTGACCTAGGAATTCCACTCCTAGGAATTTGCCCGAAGAAAACAAGTTCTCAGATTCAAAAAGACATATGCACCCCTATGTTTATTGCAGCACTATTTAAAATAGCCAAGATAATGGAAGCAACCTAAGTGTCCAGTAAATGAATGGATAAAGAAGATGTGGTACATATACATAATGGAATACTATTCAGCCATAAGAAACAAATAAATCTTCCCATTTGCAACAACATGGATGGAGCTAGAGGGTATTATGCTCAGTGAAATAAGTCAGGCAGAGAAAGACAAATACCAAATGATTTCCCTCATTAGTGGAGTGTAACAAAGAAGCAAAACTGAAGGAAGAAAATAGCAGCAGACTCACAGACTTCAAGAAGGGACTAGTGGTTACCAAAGGGGAGGGGTGGGTGAGGGTGGGTGGGGAGGGAGGGAGAAGGGGATTGAGAGGCATTATGATTAGTTCACATGGTGTGGAAGGGGTCACGGGGAAGACAGTGTAGCACAGAGAAGACAAGTAGTGACTCTGTGGCATATTACTACACTGATGGACTGTGACTACAGTGGGGTGGGGTGGGGGATCTCGATATTATGGATAAATGTTGAAACCATAATGTTGCTCATGGAAAACCTTCATAAGATTGTATATCAACGATACCTTAATTTAAAGAAAAGTGGAAAAAAATCAGGCCCCAAAATTCCTGGAAAATTAGAATGTATGGAAAACAAATAAGCAAAGTTAAAATTCCAATTCACAAGGAAACATACATTTCCCCCAATATGTATATATAACTGTTGTCAATAAATAACAGTTACATTGTTGTAATGTAAGTAATATTCCTATAAATGCATTATCATACCACACCAAGATGGTGAAGAATCTGTCTTAGGTGGAGAGATTTAGAATCCTAGGATATTCAGCCTGGAAAAGAAAAGGTTCAGGGAGAACATGATGATGTCTTCCAACACATGTGACAAAAACATATGAAAGAAGGGATCTGATATATCCTATGTGGATCCTAAGTAACTGGGAATAAGTAGAATATGTGGAAAGGAAATACATTTTAACAAGACAAATTAAAAATAATTTTCCACTCATGAGACCTTTTCAAGAAAAGCTTGAAAGTAGCCTTGTGAGTCCTTTTGACATCCCTGTAGCTGGAAAAGTTCATACCCAGGTTGGAAAAAGCCTATTTGTCAGACACAACAGAGATTCTGGCCATGGTGTGGTAGCCCGGATGACCTCTGTCTTTCAACTGTAAGATTTTGTTTCTGAGGTTAGGCATGGTGCCTGTATGAAGAAGATGAGTTAAAGAAGAAAAATGAAGTATCAACTTAACATGAACTTGACACCTAGTAAAGGAAATGCTGTCTTTTCTTTCTAAAATATCATTTCTTCCAGGCCCACAGGCATTACCTAATTACTGTATTACCTGTTGCTTCTCCATCCCAGACCTACTCTTAGAGCCTATAAAATTTAGTCATTGCAGAATACTGTGCTTACAAAGGTCATGGAGATACTCAGAATTCTGACTGCAGGAAAAGAAATTTACCAGCTGTTATCAGAGCTGTACAGACACAACCACTCACTGAACACTGTTTAAATCCAGGAATATTTGCTAGCAGCTTGTTTCTGTACATAAAGAGGATAGTACAACAGGCCCAACTAGCTGTTCTCATCAAACTTACTGTATTGTACATCAAGTTCCTAAACAGATATCACTGCCCACAGCATTAAGATTAGCTTTCTTCATTCAAAACAAACATAAACAATTGATGCTCACTTAAGATAATTTTATTGAAACACTAATATTTTAAATCTGGCCACTTACAGCTTATTTTTTAAAAATTGTATCAGTAAGGAAACAGTTAATATCACCGAGGTATTCTAATTCTAGATTTGTACATCTATTGTACACAACTGGAATTGGACACAAGAAAGAAATACTGGCTTCAACATCTACTAGCTGTGTAACAGAAATTACTAAATCACCCCAAGCTTGTCTCCTTGCCTGTCAAAAAGAGGAAAATATCACTATTTGGGAAGTGATGGGGACAGTGCCACCAATATACACAGCAAAATTCTGCAACAGGTTATAGGCCCTGGATGGACCTGGTATGGCTCATCTCCTGCTTACTGCTCTGCTAATAACCTCACTACTTTTCATAAGGGTCAGTCATCTAGCTGGCCTCTCTGAGGGACATCCACCTCCGATGGATCATTCCCATTAGCTGATAAACATGCTCTTATATCTTCTCTTCTTCCATCTTTAAAAGCTTATTTTTCCTTGACCTTCACATCTCCCTAATGCCATGGCCTAATTTTTGGCTCCCCTTCCTAGCCAGGTTCCCAGAAGAATTGCCCAGAAGCTCTGTCTCCATTCTCTTACTTACCATTTACATTAAACTGGCATCTCCCATCACTGCACTGAAACTGCTTTTATTGAATCATCAGTGACCTCCAAGTTGGCTAAACATAATGGAAACTTTTCAGTCCTCACCTTAATTTACCTCTTACTGCTTTCAAAATTGCTGATCATTTTCTTCATAAAATTCTTGCCCTCTTCCCTTGGAATTTAGAGCAGTGATTCCACCTTTTCTGGATCTCACCTACTAGACCACTGAAGAAAGGAATTATCTAATTCTGTTCCCCATTCCTTAGCTATTCTCTTTTCACTTTACATACATTCTCTTCCTAAATGATCTCATACATTCCATCAATTCTTCCACTTCTATCCCAGCCCAGACCACTCTGTTTTCACTCCAGAGAGACATAAGCAACTGCACACTAGTACTTCTACTGGGATGTTTCATTGGTGTTGCAAACTTAACACATCCAAACTTCTGTTCTTTAGATTCCCTCTCAAAACCATTATTTTTATGGTTTTTCCATTTCATTTAATGGCACCTCCATCCCTCTACTTACTTAATTCAAATTCCTAGCCGTGGCCACAAACCCCAGCATGACTGGCCCCAGCCTACCCCTCCACCCTTCTCATGCTCTCCTCCCTAAAATCCCTCAGTTTCAGCCACACTGACCTCCTTGCAGATCCAGGAATCTGCCAAGCTTTTTCACACTTTAAGTCTTTGAGTCTAAGTGTATCCCCTAGAGTTAGAACAGTCACCTCCTTTCCTTCCTCCTTAGCCCTTCTCCTAAACACACAGATCATCTGGTTAACTCCTGCTTGATCCTGGATTGGTTTAAATACCATTTTTCTCCAGAGGTCTCCCACAGACATCACTCCTGCCTAAAGAGGGCACTGCCCTTGCAGTTCTTTTATAACATCCTGTTATTTTTCCCTCATTGCAAACACTGCAATTTCTAATGACATGTGCATTTATGTATTTCCTTGTTTAATGACTTTGTGAAAAGTAATCCCCATAAGAGCTAAAAAGTCATCTTCATCAGAGCAAGGCCCACAGTTGTGTTCACCACTCAACCTTTGGTGCTTAATGTGTATAGGCACATAAGGTCTAAGATATAAGCAATGCAGAAGTTTCTCCCTATCACACAATAATACATTTAAAATCCAAGGATAAACATTATATTAAAGTCATACATTTGACTAAGTCAAAGAACTGGGAGATGTCTCTAGTATCTTACTTGCATCAGATAACGTAAAAACCAAAATAGCTATTTACTCAAAATCACAGAAAGGTTTTTCTATACATTAAAAATAAAAAGAAGAAAGCAAAGATTACATATATTAGGTTTGTAACTCAATTAATTTTACAATTTTAAACTTTCAATAATGTTTTAAGACAGTACAAACTGCACTTAAATATAAAATAAATATATGTGTATTTGTATAACTGATCTCTGTATTTTAAATATCCATATACTCATAAAAATACATGTTTACATATATACAGTGTGTATCTTATTTCATTTAATACATCTATTCTTATTAAAGAAAAACATCCTGAAATCCTAAGTATATAAGCTCAGAGATGTGCTTAAAAAATATCTTATTCTCTACTGAAGTGAAAGTAGTTGATTTAGCAAAATAAAAAGGAAATACCTCTCCACTTAAAAAAAAAAAAAGCTGATGGAGTCATTGAAATGGAGCCTCACCAGCATCTGCTTCAATTACCTTCTGAAAATGAAATAACCAAATTACCATTCAGCTTTCTGCTGTGCTAACAAAATCAATCTAAAATATCAAAATTCATCTGCTTTCAATGATATATTATGCAACCTCTAAACCAAAATCTCTTTTAGCTCTAAACTGTGACAACCATGCACGATGGTAGTCATAATCACCAGTAACATATTCTCACACTCACATGAAAGATTAATAGAATGACTAATGACTTAGCTCAGATCATCCATAACAGTCATTTGATTTAAATCAGGACACCTATCCAAAACTGGAATTAATCAATTTTGCATCTACTCTGCTGTGTATAAAAGATGTGTTCTTGAAAATAAAAGTGCAGACTGGACTTTTTAAACACCATAGCATGATTCAGAAATATGATCAGGTTTCTTTTTTTTTCAGTATAGAAAAGAATATTAAAAGCATGAAGAACTGGCCTCTAATTTAACTGTTCCCTAAGTTTACATGATCATATTTTGGTCTGTCACATATCCATGGATACACCACTTTAAAATTTTGATGTAATCTCTATTCTTATTCTTATTCTTATTCTTATTCTTGTTCTTCAATATTTACTTCATATTCTTTGTTTATATCTAAACAAGTCTTGTCTAACAACCATCAAACTATGATTCTCATTTCAGTCCATGACAACCCCACCTCAAAGTAATCTTTGATTCTTCTTCAAGTGAAATCAATTGGACAGGTCTAGTAACGGAACTATTAAGGCCTCCCTCTTGCTCTTAACTATGTCTGCCTAGGAAGATGCTAGATTCTGTCTTGCTTTGGGAAGAGAGCCAGGAGATCCCCCGATCCAACTAACTCATCTTCCCTTCTTGTCTCTAGGACACCTGGATTCATGCTCTATAGTCATACTGACGTATCAGTCCACTTTGTTTGGTGCTGAATCACATTTGCAAACCATGGACTGCCAGGTGTCCTTAAACCTGACCTGTTACCTTTTCACTACCAGTTTCATTTATGTAAGAAGCAAAAAGCTAAAACAAGTAGGCAGGGCTACTGCACATTCAGATATAATATATCACAAAATGAACACAGAAAAAAATGGGACATTAACCATTTTGTTTATACAAACTTTGTTTGAAATGGTATGTGAAGGAAAAGGAAAGTAAAAATGCATGAACACATGCCCCATTCAAGCACCAACAAGGCTATTACCTTTACAACCAAAATGCCCAAACTAGAAGAATTTCAGCTGTTACAGTCTCCAATTCTGAATCTAGAGAGGAAATAACAGGGGAATTCTTGCCACATTCGAAAAATGACAAGGAAAGTCAGGAGACAGCTGACATTTTTGTTGGTAGGTAGGAACTTTCAAAGCTTCCTTGAAAGAGCAGAGATTCCCTAGTTTGTTCTGAAGTTCCTAAGAATATCTTTGCACTGAAAATCAGAAAATACAAGTTTAGTACGTAAATACATTTAATTATTTAGAACAGTGGGTCGCACCTTTGTATGGATAACTGATAAGGTTCTACAAAATGCAATTCAAAACAGTTAAATGAAGAAAACAGCACACGTGATTAAAGAGCAGGCAAGGTGAGGCCCAGGCACAGTGGGGTTGACTCCTGGATCTGCCACGTCAGCGTTATGTGACCTTGGACAAATTACATAACATCTGTAATAAAGGTTAGCATCTTTTATCTGTGATTAGTATGATAAGAGGACCTACTTCATGGGGTAATTATAAGACATGAGTATGCAAATAAATCTGTCACATTATAAATGTTCAGCAAATGTTAGCTATCATTCACAGTGAGTGACTGTTAGGTGCAGGGAACAAAGTCAGACCTTGTGAGGAACATAAAAATGAAAAAGAACTGACAATAACAATAAATAAGGCAGAGAAAATGAGTTTACTGGGTATATCCAAAGACAGACCATATGATGGGCCCCAAGAGCAGCCCTGAGGAAGCCTAGCAGGGCTCATGGAGTCCAGTGGCAAGGGCGGGCACAGGTAGCTGCGTGTGTGTGTGTGTGTGTGTGTGTGTGTGTGTGTGTGTGTGTGTGTGTGTGTGTAAGACAGAGAGAGAGAGAGAGAGAGAGAAAGAGAGTGGGGGGTGGGGGGTGGGTGGAGATTTAATGAAATAGGAAAGGCCTCAAGGACACAGGGTCACAAATAAGGATAGGTTTGCCAGAGTGATGGTTTTGACATTGCTATAGATAAGGAGAGGAGAGTGAAAAGCAGCTATCTGCATAATGAAAGTTCATTATATAAGGAGTGTACAAAATGTACAGAAAATCAAAGATGGAAAAACACCCAGGAAAGTAGGAATGAGCCATATTGTGCAGAACTTCGAACTGGAGAGAAGAATTTGGGATGCAGCAGTGACGTATCTGAACTGTCTCGGGAAGACTAATCTAGGAAGATGCGTGGGAGGATATTCAATTAACAATTGACTTATGAGGGTAGAGGGGGTGAGGATTGTTGGAATTTTCAGATATAAGTTTTGGGGGAAAAGAAAATTTCAACTAAAATCACCAACAGATGGACTATAAGCATGAGGTATAAAACTTCAGAGCTGTGAGCACAAAGTATTTTCTGGTTGAGAAGTCAATTTTTTCTTGCTGAAGAGTCTTTGCACCACCAACAATTAGAAGTTTCAAACATGAGACAAAAGTATCTCAAGATACAGTGCCAGGTTTAAGACCAAATTCAGGAATCAGTTCAGCTGTAGTCTCCCTCAACTATCAGCAACAAAATTAAAAAAGGAGGGGGCAGCTTAAATCATTTACTTTCCATGTGCTTCAGTCTTTTCTGTACCTTGGGAATCTGGAGCCCTGGGTCTTCCACTGAACGCTGTGACCAGAGCTTGTTCATGGACAAGTTCCAAGGGATATATAAACTCCCTGAGAATTTACATAAAATTTTGTGCCTCTGTATGTATTCTTACTTTTTCTTACTTATTCCTGTATTCCTTCTAGGCATGCTTGTATATTAAAATTTATTAGTGCTTAGTTTTTATTAATGCTTAAAGACTGTATATATTTTAAGTCAGTCAGTCCTCTCAACCATCTTATAAGCTAGGTATTATTATTATTACTCTCATTTTAAAGAAAGGAAAATTATACCCAAGGCCCCACAGCTACTAAGGAGTTCTACAGAGAAGAAACGTACAAGAAGCTAATAAACAAAAGTTGCTCAAGCTTTGTGACCACAGTAGTTCTATGTGGTGGTTCATTAGGTTACAGCTTCACTGGGTCTCACTCCAAAATCTGGGGCAGCCCGAATCAGCCTGTGATTTCAGGTTATAGAGACTCATTCACGTCATTGATCCCTGAAATTAGTTTTATAGGGATTCATTACACTGTACTGTAGGAAAGTACATTTCTATTTATATAATAGGTATTTTTGTAGAGCTGTCTTTGAACAATTTGTTAATGTGTTAGATAAATAATTTTCAAAGATATTTGTTTAACCTCATTCCTATTATACCTAACTCCTTTAAATCACTGAGTCACTTTTTGATTGTGGCCCACAATAAAAAATAATAATTTTAAGTTTTGATTCAAGATATACATACTAATAAATGTTTAAAACAAAATTTTCATGAAATGTAATTTATTCTGACTGCTTATAACACACTCAGATATTTTCTATTCAGTCTAGCTTGGTCCAGACTAATCTATTCTATTCTAGCCCATTTAAAAAAATGCTGGTTCCTATCCACTAAATTGATTTCATGACACCCCAAAGGGCTGTAACCTATGGATTGAAAAGCAGTATTCTACATGGAATTCAATTAAGTAACTCTTCCTGTTCCTTAAAAATGAAGCAAATAACATGAGTCTATTAACATCTAGATGTTTATAAGTATCTAATTCTACAGTTAAAAAACATTAGCAGGTCTGGGAGCCAGGATGGCAGCGTGAGTAGAGCAGCAGAAATCTCCTCCCAAAACCACGTATATCTATGAAAATATAATAAAGACAACTCTTCCTAAAATAGAGACCAGAGGACACAGGACAACATCCAGACCACATCCAGACCATATCCACACCTGCGAGAACCCAGCACCTCACGAAGGGGGTAAGATACAAGCCCCGGCCCGGCGGGACACGAGCACCCCTCCCCCCAGCCCCTGGCTGGTGGAGAGGAGTCAGCAGGGAGGGAGAGAGAGCCCAGGACTGCTGAACACCCAGCCCCAGGATTCCGGACCAGAGCGCAGACACAGTGCATGCGTGGGGTCCTGGATACTAGGGAAACAGGGCAGCAGGACCGGTGAGCGGGTGCCTGAGGCTGATGCCGGAGAAGAAACGGGAGTGGTTTTTTTTTTTTTGGTGAGTGCTTATTGGAAGCCTTAAACGGACAGGGACCCCAATACTAGGGAAAACAGGGCAGCAAGATCGGTGAGCGGGTGCTTGAGACCGGCACCTGAGGACAAAGAAAATTGTGCGTTTTTCCCTTTTTTTTTTTTTGGTGAGTGCTTTTTGGAAGCCTTAAAGGGACAGGGACCCAAACACTAGGGAAACAGGGCAGCAAGACCGGTGAGCGGGTGCCTGAGACCAGCGCCTGAGGACAAAGAAAATTGCGCGTTTTTCCCTTTGTTTTTAGCGAGTGCTTTTTGAAGCCTTAAAGGGACAGGGACCCCAATACTAGGGAAACAGGGCAGCAAGATTGGTGAGTGGGTGCCTGAGACCGGCGCCTGAGGACAAAGAAAATCACGCGTCTTTCCCTTTTTTTTTTTTTCTTCTCTTTCGTTGTTGCTGTTGTTGTTTTGGTTTGGAGAGTGCTTTTTGGAAGTCTTAAAGGGGCAGGACAGGACACATAGCCCAGAGGCAGGGAATCTGGAGATCTTTGGGCACTCTAACCCCCTGGGCAACAGGGAGCACAGAGGCCCCTTATGGAGACAAATAGCCTCCCGGCTGCTCCCCCTCCAACAGGGCTCCACCATTTTGGAGGAGCACCCCAGCCAAGCCACGCCCACAGCAACAGCAAAGATAAACTCCAAACCAACTGGGCAGGTAGCTGAAGCCCTGTCTGGGCACAGCTGCCAAGTATAAGCCACTAGAGGTCACTATTCTCCCAGGAGAGGAAGGCCACAAACCAACAAGAAGGAAAGCTCTCCCAGCTGTCACTCGTACCAGCTCTGCAAACTATCTCTATCACCATGAAAAGGCAAAACTACAGGCAAAGATCACAGAGACAACACCTGAGAAGGAGACAGACCTAACCAGTCCTCCTGAAAAAGAATTCAAAATAAAAATCATGAACATGCTGACAGAGATGCAGAGAAAAATGCAAGAGCAATGGGATGAAGTCCGGAGGGAGATCACAGATGTCAGGAAGGAGATCACAGAAGTGAAACAAACCCTGGAAGGATTTATAAGCAGAATGGGTAAGATGCAAGAGGCCATTGAAGGAATAGAAACCAGAGAACAGGAATGTATAGAAGCTGACATAGAGAGAGACAAAAGCATCTCCAGGAATGAAACAACACTAAGAGAACTATGTGACCAATCCAAAAGGAATAATATTCATATTATAGGGGTACCAGAAGAAGAAGAAAGAGGAAAAGGGATAGAAAGTCTCTTTGAAGAAATAATTGCTGAAAACATCCCCAAACTGGGGGAGGAAATAATCAAACAGACCACAGAAATACACAGAACCCCCAACAGAAAGGATACAAGGAGGACAAGACCAAGACACATAATGATTAAAATGGCAAGGATCAAGAACAAGGAAAGAGTTTTAAAGGCAGCCAGAGAGAGAAAAAAGGTCACCTATAAAGAAAAACCCATCAGGCTAACATCAGACTTCTCGAGAGAAACACTACAGGCCAGAAGAGAATGGCATGATATATTTAATGCAATGAAACAGAAGGGCCTTGAACCAAGGATACTGTATCCAGCATGACTATCATTTAAATATGATGGCGGGATTAAACAATTCCCAGACAAGCAAAAGCTGAGGGAATTTGCTTCCCACAAACCACTTCTACAGGGCATCTTACAGGGACTTCTCTAGATGGGAGCACTCCTAAAAAGAGCACAGAACAAAACAAACAACATATGAAGAATGGAGGAGGAGGAGGAATAAGAAGGGAGAGAAGAAAAGAATCTCCAGACAGTGTATATAACAGCTCAATACGCGAGCTAAATGAGGCAGTAAGATACTAAAGAAGCTAACCTTGAACCTTTGGTAACCACGAATCTAAAGCCTGCAATGGCAATAAGTACATATCTCTCAATAGTCACCCTAAATGTAAACGGACTTAATGCACCAATTAAAAGACACAGAGTGATAGAATGGATAAAAAAGCAAAACCCATCTATATGCTGCTTACAAGAAACTCACCTCAAACCCAAAGACAGGCACAGACTAAAAGTCAAGGGATGGAAAAACATATTTCAGGCAAACAACAGTGAAAAGAAAGCAGGGGTTGCAGTACTAATATCAGACAAAATAGACTTCAAAACAAAGAAAGTAACAAGAGATAAAGAAGGACACTACATAATGATAAAGGGCTCAGTCCGACAAGAGGATATAACCATTCTAAATATATATGCACCCAACACAGGAGCACCAGCATTTGTGAAACAAATACTAACAGAACTAAACAGGGAAATAGACTGCAATGCATTCATTTTAGGAGACTTCAACAAACCACTCACCCCAAAGGATAGATTCACAGGGCAGAAAATAAGACAGGACACACAGGCACTGTACAACACACTAGAACAGATGGACCTAATAGACATCTATAGAACTCTACATCCAAAAGCAACAGGATATACATTCTTCTCAAGTGCACATGGAACATTCTCCAGAATAGACCACATACTAGCTCACAAAAAAAGCCTCAGTAAATTCCAAAATATTGAAATTCTACCAACCAATTTTTCAGACCACAAAGGTATAAAACTAGAAATAAATTCTACAAAGAAAACAAAAAGGCTGACAAACACATGGAGGCTTAACAACATGCTTCTAAATAATCAATGGATCAATGAACAAATCAAAATAGAGATCAAGGAATATATAGAAACAAATAACAACAACACAAAGCCCCAACATCTGTGGGATGCAGCGAAAGCAGTCTTAAGAGGTAAGTACATAGCGATCCAGGCACACTTGAAGAAGGAAGAACAATCCCAAATGAATAGTCTAACATCACAATTATCGAAACTGGAAAAAGAAGAACAAATGAGGCCTAAAGTCAGCAGAAGGAAGGACATAATAAAGATCAGAGAAGAAATAAACAAAATTGAGAAGAATAAAACAATAGCAAAAATCAATGATACCAAGAGCTGGTTCTTTGAGAAAATAAACAAAATAGATAAGGCTCTAGCCAAACTTATTAAGAGAAAAAGAGAATCAACACAAATCAACAGCATCAGAAATGAGAACGGAATAATTACGACAGACGCCACAGAAATACAAAGAATTACTAAAGACTACTATGAAAACCTATATGCCAACAAGCTGGAAAACTTAGAAGAAATGGACAACTTCCTAGAAAAATATAACCTCCCAAGACTGACCAAGGAAGAAACACAAAAGTTAAACAAACCAATTGCAAGCAAAGAAATTGAAACGGTAATAAAAAACTACCCAAGAACAAAACCCCAGTGCTGGACGGATTTACGTCGGAATTTTATCAGACACACAGAGAAGATATAATACCCATTCTCCTTAAAGTGTTCCAAAAAATGGAAGAGGAGGGAATACTCCCAAACTCATTCTATGAAGCCAACATCACCCTAATACCAAAACCAGGCAAAGACCCCACCAAAAAAGAAAACTACAGACCAATATCCCTGATGTATGAAGACGCAAAAATACTCAATAAAATATTAGCAAACAGAATTCAACAGTATATCAAAAGGATCATACAACATGACCAAGTGGGATTCATCCCAGGGATGCAAGGATGGTACAACATTCGAAAATCCGTCAACATCATCCACCACATCAACAAAAAGAAAGACAAAAATCACATGATCGTCTCCATAGATGCTGAAAAAGCATTTGACAAAATTCAACATCCATTCATGATAAAAACTCTCAACAAAATGGGTATAGAGGGCAGGTACCTCAACATAATAAAGGCCATATATGATAAACCCATAGCCAACATCATACTGAACAGCGAGAGGCTGAAAGCATTTCCTCTGAGATCGGGAACCAGACAGGGATGCCCACTCTCCCCACTGTTATTTAACATAGTACTGGAGGTCCTAGCCACGGCAATCAGACAAAACAAAGAAATACAAGGAATCCAGACTGGTAAAGAAGAGGTTAAACTGTCACTATTTGCAGATGATATGATACTGTACATAAAAAACCCTAAAGACTCCACTCCAAAACTACTAGAACTGATATCGGAGTATAGCAAAGTTGCAGGATACAAAATTAACACAGAGAAATCTGTAGCTTTCCTATACACTAACAATGAAGCAATAGAAAGAGAAATCAGGAAAACAATTCCATTCACAATTGCATCAAAAAGAATAAAATACCTAAGAATAAACCTAACCAAAGAAGAGAAAGACCTATACCCTGAAAACTACAAGACACTCTTAAGAGAAATTAAAGGGGACACTAACAAATGGAAACTCATCCCATGCTCATGGCTAGGAAGAATTAATATCGTCAAAATGGCCATCCTGCCCAAAGCAATATACAGATTTGATGCAATCCCTATCAAATTACCAGCAACATTCTTCAATGAATTGGAACAAATAATTGAAAAATTCATATGGAAACACCAAAGACCCCGAATAGCCAAAGCAATCCTGAAAAAGAAGAATAAAGTAGGGGGGATCTCACTCCCCAACTTCAGGCTCTACTACAAAGCCATAGTAATCAAGACAATTTGGTACTGGCACAAGAACAGAACCACAGACCAGTGGAACAGATTAGAGACTCCAGACATTAACCCAAACATATATGGTCAATTAATATTTGATAAAGGAGCCATGGACATATACAACGGGAAAATGACAGTCTCTTCAACAGATGGTGCTGGCAAAACTGGACAGCTACATGTAGGAGAAATAAACTGGACCATTGTCTAACCCCATATACAAAGGTAAACTCAAAATGGATCAAAGACCTGAATGTAAGTCATGAAACCATTAAACTCTTGGAAAAAAACATAAGCAAAAACCTCTTAGACATAAACATGAGTGACCTCTTCTTGAACATATCTCCCCGGGCAAGGAAAACAACAGCAAAAATGAGTAAATGGGACTACATTAAGCTGAAAAGCTTCTGTACAGTGAAAGACACCATCAATAGAACAAAAAGGAACCCTACAGTATGGGAGAATATATTTGAAAATGACAGATCTGATAAAGGCTTGACGTCCAGAATATATAAAGAGCTCACACGCCTCAACAAACAAAAAACAAATAACCCAATTAAAGAATGGGCAGAGGAACTGAACAGACAGTTCTCTAAAAAAGAAATACAGATGGCCAACAGACACATGAAAAGATGCTCCACATCGCTAATTATCAGAGAAATGCAAATTAAAACTACAATGAGGTATCACCACACACCAGTAAGGAAGGCTGACATCCAAAAGACAAACAACAACAAATGTTGGCGAGGCTGTGGAGAAAGGGGAACCCTCCTACACTGCTGGTGGGAATGTAAATTATTTCAACCATTGTGGAAAGCAGTATGGAGGTTCATCAAAATGCTCAAAACAGACCTACCATTTGACCCAGGAATTCCACTGCTAGGAATTTACCCTAAGAATGCAGCAATCAAGTTTGAGAAAGACAGATGCACTCCTATGTTTATCGCAGCACTATTTACAATAGCCAAGAATTGGAAGCAACCTAAATGTCCATCGGTAGATGAATGGATAAAGAAGATGTGGTACATATACACAATGGAATACTACTCAGCCATAAGAAGAGGGAAAATCCTACCATTTGCAGCAACATGGATGGAGCTGGAGAGTATTATGCTCAGTGAAATAAGCCAAGCGGAGAAAGAGAAATACCAAATGATTTCACTCATCTGATGAGTATAAGAACAAAGGAAAAACTGAAAGAACAAAACAGCAGCGGAATTACGGAAACCAAAAATGGACTAACAGGTACCAAAGGGAAAGGAACTGGGGAGGATGGGTGGGCAGGGAGGGAAAAGAGGGGGGAAGAAGAAAGGGGGTATTAAGATTAGCATGCATGGGGGGGAGGGAGAAAGGGGAGGGAGGGCTGTACAACACAGAGAGGACGAGTAGTGATTCTACAACATTTTGCTATGCTGATGGATAGTGACTGTAATGTGTTTTTTTAGGGGGGACTTGGTATAGGGGAGAGCATAGTAAACATAGATTTCTTCATGTAAGTGTAGATTAAAGATTAAAAAAAAAGAAAGAGAAAGAAAAGGGGGATTACTCCTTGATAGGATAAAACTATTGGTAAATCAAAGATTAACGCATGCTTTAAATATCCTTAATGTTGATCACTTAAAGGGTGTCAGATGATCGGTTATAGAGGTACTCCTTTCTGATAATATTCCTTTCTTTAAATAAAAATAAATTTAAAAAAAAAAAGCAGTTCCTGTGTGCTGACCTCCAATGAGTTCTACACAGTGGTATAGAGGGCTTGTCAAAGTGTGGGCAAACGGTCTGTTTGTTTTTATGCAGAAGATCAAGGCCTAGCTTGGCTACCCAGAAAATGAACTAAGATATGATATGACGAGGAGCTTCCGGCATCAGCACTCTCTGGAGGACTCATGCCGGGGGATGATCATCAAAAAGCCTCCACAGGGATCCGGGCAATGCTGCGGTTGTGGCTGCGTCCATCCCACCGTTTCCTGGACTTGCCATTGGAATGAGGAGGAAGATGTCTAGGCTGGCATGTGCATACAGTGAGACAATGAATTTGACCGGATCTGTACTGTTGGAACTCAACCAGGAGTTGGGAGGGGTGCAAGGTGTAGCACTCCAAAATCTTACGACTATAGACTATCTACAGTTAAAAGAACATATGGGATGTGAACAGATTCCAGAAATGGGTTGCTTTAATTTGTCTGATTTCCCTCAGACTGTTCAAGTACAGTTGGACAATATCCAACATATTATAGACAAATTCTCACAAATGCCTAGGGTGCCTAACTGGTTTTCTTGGCTTCACTGGAGATGGCTGGTAATTATAGATTTGCTTAGTTTATGTCACCGTATTCCTATTATGTTAATATGTGTGCGCAAGTTAGTTAGTAGTTTAAAGCCTATACATGCTTAAGGTACTCTACAAGAAGATATGTCAAAGAAATAATCAATCCTCCCATGTTTTCTTCCATATGCTACCTCTATAGCTTTTCTTCTTCCTTCCTAATTAAAACCCTTAAATAGAATTCGTGCCTCATATCAAATTTACCGAGCATCATAATTCCTCCAGGTGGTAAAGATACCTCGAGACAAGTGCTGGGCATAGAAGCCACAGGGCATAAATATGCAAAGAAGTAAAAAGCTAACCTTTTCAAACAATATGGCTTCTCTCTCACTTACCAACTTTACATCTCCCTGTATGGCCCCGGAAGATGACGGTTAGCCAGAGACGGGTAAGATTCCTCAAGGGAGGAACAACCTAAGACAGGCAGTCGCAGGAGGGCCATCAGGTGAGAAATTGGGGATCAACAGTGGTGCGGCTTAGAATCTCACCCCCCCTGTTTTGAGAGAAATCTTCTGCATCCGTGGATGTTTTAATGCCCTTGTCTAGCTTGGATTAACACATAGTCTACAGGCACACACCTGATCATCTACAATTGCTCTCTTACAACACTAAACTATGTTTTCTACCTTTATTTTGCATGTACCTACCACTTCAGCATTTTATTAAAAATAAAAAAATAATAATAATAAAGG
Organism: Manis javanica; assembly: GCF_040802235.1. NCBI lineage: Eukaryota > Metazoa > Chordata > Mammalia > Pholidota > Manidae > Manis > Manis javanica. Next base: position 46,030,013 of record NC_133168.1, on the reverse strand, counting down.
GAGAAATGTGGGATCCACATATAAATCAAGTATAAAATTCAAACGAATATTCATATTTGACCTGATTGTTTATAATTCATAATGCGTGATCAAAACCGAAAGTTTCTGTGATGAATGCCCTTGTACTGTTCACCATGTAAGAACTGATTCACTATGTAAGAATTCGTTCACCATGTAAGAACTTGTTCATTATGCTTCAGAAGATTGGAGACTGATGAGAATTAGGCTTGAGATGGATTAATGATTGTGCATTGAGCATTGACCCCCCTATACAGAATTTTATTGTTGTTAACAACCATTTGATCAATAAATATGAGAGATGCCCTCTCAAAAAAAAAAAAAGCAAACGAATAATCATATCTGGAAAAAAAAATAAGGGAGAAATATGGGATTCACATATAAATCCAGTATAAAAATCAAATGAATAATCATATCTGACTTGATTGTTTATAGTTCATGATGCATGATCAAAACTGAAAGTTTCCGTGATGAATGCCCTTGTACTGTTCACCATGTAAGAACTCATTCACTATGTAAGAATTTGTTCACCATGTAAGAACTTGTTTGTTATGCTTCAGAAGATTGGAGACTGACGAGAATTAGGCTTGAAATGGATTAATGAGTGTGCATTGAGCATTGACCCCCCTATACAGAATTTTATTGTTGTTAACAACCATTTGATCAATAAATATGAGAAATGCCCTCTCAAAACAAAAACAAACAAACAAACAAAAAACATTAGCATACAAGCTTGACCATAGATTTTTTTTCCCATTAATGAATGACAAGCAATATGGAAATGTTCCCTTATAGGTTGCTGATCTGAATTCAACCAAGGAAATAGGAAACATAAGCCTTAACAGCTCATTCAAGAGTTTAATTAGCAATTAGTAATATTTTCAAATAAGACACATGCAGCTTTTTCACAGGAAATGGTTCTAAATTATTCTTAGTCTTTTTAAAGATTAATGAAATTGCTGAAAATGGAACAATTTGTAGTGATACCAATTAAGCCTCATAAATCATTTATATTCTACATAAAGATGTTTTACAAAATGGCAATAAGTATATACATATCAATAATTACTCTAAATGTAAATGGACTAAATGCTCCAATCAAACGACATAGGGTGATTCAATGGATAAAAAAACAAGACCCATCCATATGCTGTCTATAAGAGACTCACTTCAGACCTAAAGACACAAATAGACTAAAAATGAAAGGATGGAAAAAGATACTCTGTACAAATGGAAATGAAAAAAGCTGGGGTAACAGTAGGTATAACAGACAAAATAGACTTTAAAACAAAGACTGTAATAAGAGACAAAGAAAGACATTACATAGTGATAAAGGGCTCAATCTAGCAAAAAGATACAACAGTTGTAAATGCCTACCCACCCAATGGAGCAACACCTAAATATATGAAGTGGGAGGACATAAAGGGAGAAACTGACAGTGATACAATAATAATAGGAGACTTTAGCACCTCATCTATGTAAATGAATGGATTACCCACAGAAAAAATTAATAAGGAAATAGTGGCTTTGTTTTTTTTTTTTTATAGTCCACCTATAAGGGAAGTCATATGGTATTTGCCTTTCTCTGGCTTACTTCATTTGTAATAGTACTCCCTAGGTTCATACATGTTGTTGCAAATGTCAAGATTTCTTTCATCAATGTCTTATAGTTTTCAGAATACAGGTCTTCCACCTGGAAAGATATTCCATGCTCATTGATAGGAAGAATTATTACTGCTAAAATGGCCATACTAACCAAAGCAATCAACATATTCAATACAACCTCTATTAAAATAACAAAGGCATTTTTCACAGAACTACAGCAAAACTACAGCAAATCATTATAAAAGTTGTATAGAACCACAAAAGACTCTGAAGAGCTAACGCAATTTTGAGAAAGAACAAAGCTGGAGATACCATGTGCCTGGATTTCAAACTATGCTGCAAAGTTACAGTAGTCAAAACAATATGGTACTGGCACAAAAACAGATAAATAGATCAAAGTAACAGAATAGAAAGCTCAGAAATAAGCCCACACTTACTTGGTAAATTAATATATGACAAAGGAAGCAAGAACATACAATGGGGAAAAGAGTTTCTTCAATAAGTGGTGCTGGAAAAAGTGGACAGCTACATACAAAAGAATGAAACTGGATCACTGTCTTACATCATACATAAAATAAATGTGGAATGGATTGAAGACCTAAGCATAAGACCCCAAAGCATAAAAGTCCTACAAGAAAACATAGGCAGTAAATTCTCCAACATCAGCATTAGTAATTTTTTTCTATATATGTCTCCCCAGCTAAGGGAAACAAAAGCAAAAATAAACAAGTGGGACTATATCAAACTAAAAAACTTCTACACAGCAAAGAAAACCATCAACAAAATGAAAAGACAACCTACTGAATGGCAGAATAAATTTGCAAATAATATATCCAATAAGGGGCTAATATCCAAGATATATAAAGAACTCATATAACTCAACACCAAAAAAAACAAATAAGTGAAAAATGGGCAGAAGACCTGAATAGACATTTTTCCAAAGAAGACACACAGATGACCAACAGGCACATGGGGAGATGTTCAACATCACTGATCATCAGGGAAATGAACTGAAAACCATAAAGAGATATCACCTCACTCCAGTCAGAATGGCTATTATCAAAAAGCAAGAAATAAGTGTTCGTGAGGATGTGGAGAAGGGAAACCTTGTACACTGTTGGTGGGAACGTAAATTGATGTAGCCACTATGGAAAGCAGTATGGATATTTCACAAAAAACTAAAAACAGAAATACCATACAACCCAGTAATCTGACTTCTGGGAATTTACCTTAAGAAAACAAAGTCCTAATCTGAAGACATAATGCTCTCCTATGTTCATCGTGGCATTATTTACAACAGCCAATATACAAGCAACCTAAATGTCCACTGATAGATGAATCAATAATGATGTGGTGCATATACACAAAGGAATATTATCCAAAAAGAACTTGCCATTTGTGACAACATAGATGGACCTAAAGGGTATTACATTATATGAAATAAGTCAAAGAAAGACAAATACCATATGGTTTCACTAATATGTGTAATCTAAAATAAACAAATGAACAAGCACAACAGAAATAGACTCACAGACACAGAAGACAGACCAGTGTTTACAACAGAGGAGAAGGGTGGGAGGATGGGCAAAATAGGTAAAGGGGGTCAAGAGGTACAAACTTCTAAATATAAAATAAAATAATCATGGTGATGAAAGTACAGCACTGGGAATACAGTAAATAATATTGCAATATTTTTGTATCATGACAGATGGAAACTATACTTATTGTCAAATCACTATGTTGCACATCTGAAACCAGTATAATATTGCATACCAACTATGCTTAGGTAAAAATATTTTTTAAATAGTTAATCATTTCAAATATTTTAAAATATTTTCTTTTATTTACTTTTATGCTTTATTTAACTTAAAAATATTTTAATGTTTTGAATAGTCTTAGTCTGTCAGTTGGTCAAAAAATACTTACCACTTGCTATATGTCAGCCACTATTTAAGAAGGCTCATGGAAGGAGCACTGAACTACTGCAGAGCCCCACCCTCCAGAAGGCCCACTATGGGAGAGATTGACTATTAACACATAAACAAGAGCTACAAAGATCACACACAAGAGTGTCCTTGGGCAGTGCTATATGGATCACTACAAGCACGTGTCCCTAGTAACAACAACAGTCATTTAGGACAGTTCTTAGAAATTGAAATCAAATATAGTTTACAATAAGGTCAACTAAAACATTCTACTTTGAAACTCATATATAATTTTTTCCAATTATCACATTATAACACTAAGAACATGCTCTAATCCCCTTCTGAGACAAAGTAAAAATTAATACTTAATGCAATGTAAACTGAGACAACATGGAATAAAGAAAAATAATCAGACATAGACAACGCAGACTGAGATTCAGGGCTCAGACCTGCCATTTAAAGGCTAAGTGAATTGAGGCAACTAATTTAACTTTCTGAACTATAGATTCATCATCTGCATTTATAACTATCACAGGATCAGTATGAGGGTAAAGTGAGATAATGCACATGAAATTGTAAAGGCCGAACAAATGCTACTATTATTAACTTTTATTAGAATCAGTAGACATAGCAAAACAGAGTATAAAATATTAACCAAATGTTAATTAGGTATACAGTTAACATATACCAGGCACTTAAAACAGTTCTATTTGCTTTCTGTGTAACTCAATTAAAACCTGCAAATATCTGAATCCAACAACTGGTAATAAAGTTTCTCCTCAAATCTTGGACATATAAAAGTTCTTCTCTAATGGCCCATTGCCAGCAGGAAAAAACAATCTACAGACTATTAATCAAAGGAAGGGCAAAAGTTCGCACCATAGCACTCCACCCATGTGGCATGTTCATTCCTAGCCACGGGAATCCTACAAAGCGAGAGCACTCTCCTAAGGTTCAAAGACTGCCTCGGTGGGGCAGGGGAGGGGGAGCACTCCCTTTGTCCTCAGCAGAGCTGACATCAATCAGCCAGAGGCACAGGGGACACCTTCCTGTGGAACTTAGACTTTGTACTTGGCCAAGAGGGAAAGCTGAGGTTTTCTGTCCAAGTGTAATTCTGCACTCATTTGTATTACAGGCAATTACTCTTTTTAAACAAGACACAATCCTACTGAGTAAAGTGGATCACTAACACAAAACCCTGACCTACATAGGTGGGGCACAGACAGGTTTCCTACTGTCCAGGTTGGCGAACACTCTGATATTATTTGGATGGATGAAGTTGACAAAATGTGGTGTGCATGTCTTCAAGTTATAAACAAATTTGTTTTTCAAAAGGCCACAGAGAATTCAGGATGCATTTCTGAGAATTAATTTACAATGGTGTCAATTAATGTTAAGCTGCCAGGACTGCCCACAGAAGTTGACTCAGCACACTCTGAGTAGCAGCAGTTCAGGAAAGCTGTATGCCACAGGCGCCACTCTGCCACTAAGTTATCACACTGCCTGGGTAGCACTGCAAAGCATAGGCTCTGGATGGAGGACAGAGCTGGGGTCAAATGCTGCTACACCTTCCTGAAGTTTATCCAATCACCTTGAATCTAAATCTCCATAGCAGTGAAATCACATTTGAGGGTGAAATTCTTTTATATCAGAGGCTTGGTATGCCTATCATTTGGACCAGTTCTCCCAATCTATTTACATCAATGCAGGCCCAGAAAAGGATAATACACTGCATCCTGATTAAGAGTCTGCTCACAGCTAAGGTGACCAGCCCAGGTCTCTGACTACCCTGTCCTGCCACGCTGAGGGCCGAGGGGTCTGTCTCTGGCACACCAACCTGAGGCATGAGAGTGCACCAAGCAACACCAGAGGTTCGGCTCCATTTACTAGTTAGATATATAATACATATAATTGCATATTTATATAATATACAGAGCTTATATAAACTTTATATATGTACATATATATAAATAAAATGCCATGGTATGGGGCCAGCACATCACTGACAATTTCACCTCATGGGTTTCAGGCCCTAATGTTAAATAAAAGAGTGCCTGAGAATTCTTCAAGCCCCTTATACTGTTTAATTCCACTTCACGGTATTCCGGAACCCAGCTGTACTCACCACAATGCATCTTTGCCAAACTGTATGAATCCACTTTGGATTGCTCTAATTGCTCCTGCCTCCTGATGTGAATAATAGCAACAGTAATAGGAAGGGCGTGGGGTATTAAGAGGATGATTCTTTTAGGTGAAGATAAAGATACAGGTGAGCATAAAAGCTAAGGTCACGAGTGACTGAGTGCTCTCTGTGCCAGGCACTCTGTATGTGTTACTTCAATCTTCACAGCTATCTTGGTTTGGTTTGGTTTGAACAAGAGACATGCCATTTAGTATGTGTACTTAATGAAAAGGCCATCCAGTGGGTTCAAATTTAAGACACCAGATCATCTTCCCAGAAGAAGGGGTCCAATCTCAATCAGTGTGGACAAGGCCTAGCCTTGGCTCAGCAGTGGCCCTCCCTGCTGTGCCCCATTTGTGCAGCTTCCTGGACCAGGATGGTACTTTCTTTGAAACCATCTTGTTAGAGGGTCACTATTAGCCATACTTAACAACTGAAGAAATGCAAGGTGAAATTTAGAAAACTTGGCCAAGGTTGTACACTGGAGTGGTCTTCAAACACTCAGTGTTGTGTTGATAGGTGAGAGGTTCAGGGCTGAAGAACTGCCAGGGACACGGGAGGGGTCAGAGGAGTGGGAGCAGAGTTAGGACGCATTATACACTCTGCACCCTTGGGGTTGGGGGTAGCGGGGTAAAGAAGAGCATCTTTCTCCTCTGTACTGAGGAGACTGGGTCTGAAGGGGGAGGGTAAAAAGAGTCGGGGGCTATGGCAGTTCTGCTTTTCCTGATAAGCAGGAAAGAGACGGAGAGGCCAGCAAGTCTCAGGAAGAGACCTATGTGAACGACACACAGTCCGCTGATGAGTCTCTCACTCAGTGTCCACGCACAGGCCTTACCAGACCTTATCACAGGAGAAAAGAACATCTCCTGCAAAATACCATTTGGGGTTAACTAAAAATATATTCTTAATATCCTGAATTAACCTTTGATCCTGAAAAATATGTTTTTAAAGAATTTTTAAACACATAAAGAGAGCTATACAAAAATCATTAAATAGGTTCTCAATTGTACAAAAGTCAAATAATGTCAATATGAGCATGGGAGAAGAGCCCTATGTAGTATTACTGAAGAAAATACATGCATTCTAACTACAAGGGAAGGAAGAGGGAGCAGGGTCTGTCATGAATAATGATCACTCCAGAAGAGAGTACAGGCAGTATAATTTGCTTTAATAATTCAGATTGTCAGTTGGTTTCAAGACCTGTTGACTATCAAAGAATTAATGCATACATATATAATATACTAATTTTGTATGTACAAGTTTTTTGCAAAAGCATGGGAAAAGGTCTCATGACTCCTTCCATCTGGAATAAACAACTGGTACAAAATAACACTGAAGATCCTGATAACCAGGTGGGCCACAGCCAAGAGAGCCTGAAAACTCCTTAGGGCTCATCTAGAATAAATCCATCTAGTAACAATGCTAATTCACCCTTCCACTGACATATTTACACAGTTATATTTATAGACATAGTTACACAGGCATATTTCAAGATAAAGTAGAAGAAAGGAAGTATAGGGTGATTCTCAAATCACTAATTTCAATGTAAAATTATTAAAACAGGGTCTGTGAAACTTTCCTTTAATGTTAAATTCAGTGGGGGAAGTGGCAGACATCGACACAGGAGATAAAGGATTATTTATCACATACAATCATGCAATGTTTATGAAACCACATGGTGAGATAGTGTACCAAGTAAAAAGGGGCTACTTACATGGAAGGGGAAAGGGATAGGGGCAGAGGAGAGAACAGAGTTTAAAATATAATTTTTAGGGTTTCAGACACATTATAATGGCAGGCAGAAATCAGGACAAATTTATCTTTTGATTTCCTCTGCACACTAGTAGAGATCTGTGTCAAATGGGTAACTGCATCAATTTGTCCTTCTCCTTGACCTGCCTCTATACCTCTCTCTGGAAATCTTGCTTGGACTGCCCTTATGCACACTGCTCCAGAGAAATTGACCCTATGTTGTCAGAAATTGGTTTTCAAATAAGTCCTGTTGGAAATTTTAGTCGAAAGTATTTGAAAAGATTTATAACTTTTGCTGCCTCATTTCCAACAATAGAGGGTTTTTCTGGTTTGCTTTTTGTTTTAATAGCTTGACATTTTTGGCTGCCATTGCACTGCAACAGCTAAACTACACATTTATTTATTCTCTTTCTATCTCTCTTTCAATCTCTCTCCCTCATTTCCTAGTAACTAAATCATGTTGACTTACTATAATACGAGTACCACTGATTTGTCCTTGGCCTGCTATCCTTATGCTCCTCAGGTCACACTTAATCTTTGTGTATGTTTTCCTTTTCATGATAAAAATACTTTTCATAAGCGGTCAAGGTAACCAAAACTATTAAAATTTACATTTCTAAACTGAAAAACCATGCTGTTCTTCCAGAACAGTTTCATCTTACATTCTCAGTTTAAGGGGCCCCCTTCACTACTTAGGAACAAGAAGTAACTTTGAGCAAGTTGCTCATGAAACACCAGCTACTCTTACTACTGGAATCAATTTGGATTCAGACTGAGAAGGCACTACCACAGTTTTTGAAATCACTGTAGGGCCAAAATCACTATGCAAAGCCAAAACCCAAAACAAAAAACCTTGACTTAAACTCACATCTTATATAAAAATCAATTCAAGGTAAATAACTTACTTAAATATAAAAAACAATACTATAAAACTTACAGAAATAAAAAAGAAAAAGAAAATCCTCAGGATCAAAGCTGGAGGAAGAGTTTTTAGGCTTGACACCGAAAGTACTATGCATAAGAGGAAAATCTAGTAAGTTGAATTGCATCAAAATGAAAACTTTTGGTTTGCAAAAGACACTATGAAAGAGATGAAAAGAAAAGCTATATAAGCTGGGAGAAAATATTCATCAAATATCAAAGAACTAGTACCTAGAATGTATAAAGAACTCTTGGAACTCAACAGTAAAACAATCCAATTAGAAAACAAGCAAAAGACATGAAAAGACAGTGCACTGAAGAAGACTGATGGCGAATAAGAAATAAAAAGATGTTCAACTTCTTTACTCATTGAAGAAATACAAATTGAACCGCAATGAGACATCACTACACACCTACAGAACAGCTAAAATAAAGACTGACAATACCAAATACTGATGAGGATGTGGAGAAACTGGATCATTTATACATTGCTGATGAGAAGGAATAGAAAATGGTCCAGCCACTGTAAGACTCTGGCAGTTTGTTTTAAAATTAAACATGCACTTATCATTTGACCCAGCAATTCCACTCTTGGGAATATATCCCAGAAAATTAAAATATATATTCATATAAAAACTTGTATACAAATGATCCTAGCAGCTTTATTTATAATAGCTCCAAACTGGAAAAACCCCAAATGTCCTTCAATGGGTAAATAGTTAAAAAATTGTGGTACATTTATACCATGGAATGCTTCTCAGCAATAAAAAGGAACACACTATCAATACATGCAACATCTTGGACAGACCTCAAGTGCTATGGCCTGAATGTTTGAAACCTAATGCCCAGGGTGATGGTATTAGGAGGTGGGCTTGTGGGAGGTGATCAGGTCATGAGTGTTGAGTCTCATGAGTATGGAGTCTCATGAATGAGACTTACGCACTTATAAAAGAGTTCTGAGAGAACTCCTTTGTCCCTTCCACCATGTGAAGTTACAAGCTGTAAGACAGCCTTATCTGAACCAGGAAACAGGCTCTTACCAGACACAGACCCTGATGGCACCTAATCTTGGACCTCCAGCCTCCAGAACTGAGAAATAAATGTGTGGTTTAAAAGGCACTCAAGTGTGAGGTATTTTGTTAGAGCAGTCCAGATGGAGTAAGACATGAAGGGAATTGTCCTAAGTGAAAAAATCTAACCTCAGAAGGTTACATACTATATGATTCCATTTATATAATCTTTTTGAAGTGACAGATTAGAGATTGAGAATAGATTAGTGGTTTTCAGAAATAGCAGGTAGAGGAAAGGCAGTGAATATGGCTACAAAAGGGTAGCACATGGGAGCTTTTTCATGGAGTTATCTGTATTTTGATTGTGATGATGGCCACATAAATCTACAAGTGTGATAAAATACATAGAACTAAATACACACAAACACACAAAAGAGTGTTTATAAACCTGGTGAAATCTGAATAATGCTAGTGGATTATACCAATGTCCATTCCTAGTTGTGATATTACAGGATAGTTATATAAGGTGTTACCATTATGAGAAACTGGGTAAAGAGCATAGGATATCTCTCTGTATTACTTCTTACAATGACATGTGAACTGACAATTACCTCATAATAAAACATTTAAAAAAATCATGATACAGTTCTTATTTATTCTAAGTGTCCTCTTTCCAACATTTCCCCCATTAGATGTCTGATTTTTTCTTTCTCCAATATTACTACTTGCTGAAATCCTAATACTGGAAAACATTTCACTACAATTAGTGGTTTAACCCTTGCTTTCCAAAAACTCTTATTCATGGCTTACTAGTTGCAGCATGCCCTTCAGAGACAATCCTATATTTGAATACTGACTCTTACACTGTATGAAATGGACAAAGTACTTAAGTTTCTGAGTCTTAGTTACCTCATTGGTAAAACAGGGGAAAAACCTATCTCATAGGTTTATTGTAAAGATAAATAAAATAACAGGCACACAGTAGTTTTTAAATGTTTATTTCCTTCATTTCATCATTAACAATCTATAACCTAGCTTAATTTCTGGATAAAAATTTCAACAGAAAACACTGCTTCTCAGTTTCTAAAGCTAATATTTGTAAAACAGGAAATGTAACTTTAATGAGCAAAGATTGGAGGCTGGGTATGTGGTGAGTCAACATTCAGTTCTTAAGAAGTATTTCAATTTACAAGACCATACTGATGATTTTAAGCCTATGTTCTCTGAGTTTAAAAATATTCCACCTTTAAAATGATTAATAAATGTTTTAGCAGATCATTCATAATGATTAATGGGCAGCTGTCACATAGATACTTAAATCCATAAATGTAACTGATCATATACTAAATGAAGACCATTCTGATATCAACAATATATCTGTGTTGGATCAGTTCAAGCTTTAAAAATGACATGGGCTCCAATGATTAGAATTTCACCCATTCACCTACCTACAAAAATTCTTTTTAGTAACATACTCCCCCACAAGGTAATAAGCTTTAAACATGTCATAGATTTTTAGTTACAGCTAAACCAATTAAGCTACAGGACAGCAAGAACTAAGCATTTGGTATTTAAAATCCAATGCTGGTTGCTGAATGTGAGATTCTGAGTAAACTGCAGTGGATAGGGGCAGCTAGATTCCCTGAGCAGCACCGGCCTGGGGGAACTGTCAAAATAGAGAAGAACCAAATGTTATTGGTCTCATGTAAGTAAGAAAAGGACTGGCTACCTGCTCTGCTTATGAACAGTCACAAAACAATAAAATGCCAAGCAACATTTGAGGACAAAGTCCCCTCAAACACTTTTTTGAAGTACTGATAATAATTTGCAAAGCAGATGCTTACCGAGCAAAATAACTTTGTTTCCGTTCCTTCTTCTCTTCCTTGGTATCCATAATACACCATCAAAAATGCAATGTATTTGAAAAAGTTCTTCTTTTATCAATGAGTCATAACCCTGTAATAAAATAACAAAGTGACTGGTAATTAAAAGGTTTATAATGGCCAATATGAAGAATAAAGCAGAGTGGAGCTACATGGCCTACAACAAATGGAAGATAAACTAACCAGTAAACACAGCCACGTGAGTCAGATACAAAATACAAATGCTCATGGGGGGGAAAGCCTACAATGAGAACGGAAATGTGAAACTATAAAATAAAAGAAGGCAGCTGGAAAACTAAACTGAAGTTTTTTCTTCATAATTAATAATTATTTCAAAAGTAATAAAATGAAAACCACTGGCCTTGCAAGATGTTAAGCCAGCTATGCAAAACTAATTTAAAAACAAGTTTTGAATTCATATAATCCACTTTTTTCAAGTAATTAATAGCAAATATGTCTCATACATAATTATGAAAAATGGATCACTTAGGTGTTTTACAAGAGTGTTCTTTCTTTAAAAATAACATCAGTGTTCTATTTTATTTTCTGAAATATGCCGGCAAGCACATCCCACTTGAGCAAATGTGGAAATGAAAGTACAAACCCTCAGTAAGGTATTCTTCAAAATGGGTTTATGTGCTTGCCTCTGCTTCTCTGCACCCCTGCTACCTCACATGTGTTTCCCAGGAGCAGTTTAAACCTATAATAAAAGCTTGTCTTCAGGTCAATCTTCCTTAAATACCACTTTTATCGTGCCACTCCCCTGCTCAAAAATTTCTAATGTCTACCTAATGCCTGATGCACTAGTGTTCTACAGAACATAAACCTTTCCTAAAACCTGTCTTTTTACAGGGAAAGGCTATCAAAGCAAAGAATGTTCATCAATCAGAATTATTCACTCATTCATTTCAGTTCAATAAACAATTTAATTCACAATACATATTACATGAAAAATAATGTGGTATCAGAGACCAAATAAAAATTAGACAGGAGATTTGCCCTACTGAAATTTACTGTCTCTGTGAGGAGACACGGGATTTACGATTAATGGAGGATGCACAAGTGCCACCAGAGCCAAAGGAAGAACACTCAGCCTTATGCAGATCCACTCCATCCCTTCCCCACCACACACCAAGGCTTGAAGGATAAGTATGGGCTGCCTAGTTAAAGAGCACAGGGCAGCAGGCCCAGCCTGAACCAAAGCAAGACAACATGCTATGTCCCTGTGGCTCCAGGATTAAATGTGAAGCAGGGCAACAGTAGGGGCAGGATTAGGGTCATGGGAGACCTTTTATGTCACACTAATGAGCTTGAACTTAATCCTCCTTTGTTTTGCGTGCTGCCCTCCCCCTTCACTGTGCCACTGTTGGACATCACTAAGCAATCAAGCTGAACCTGAAAGCAACCTCCCCCAGGAGATGTTACCAAACCTATCACCATGAAATAAAACTAATTTTCTCTTCCCTGATATACATGGAAGGAAGCCACCACAGGGTTTTACATGAGGGAGTGTGACACACACAGATTGCAAATGATGGACTTGAGGAGCCTGAGAACAGGGTGAGGTAGATATATTAGAAGGAAATTACAGCAAAACTAGTTGAGAGGGGAGGGCCCACATCCAGGCAGTGGGATGTGACATAGAAAAAGGGGGAATGACTTCAAGAAATATTTAGGAAGCAAATGAGTTGACATTTGGTCACTCATTCAATGTAGATAAGATGCAAAAGGAAGAAATAAAGAATTCCCTCCATATGTCTGCTTCAGGGGCTGTGTAGACTGAGATACCACAGATATGATACAATCTGCACAAAGGGGGAAGACTATGTGGGGGACGTGGGAGCACAAACAGATGAAAGATCAGTTTTGGCCACGTTGCCTTTGAGGTGCCCATGGGATAGACTGTCAGCCGGAGACATTCACCAGACATCTGAATTCATCTAAAGCACAGGAGTGCAGTGAGGGAAAAAGATTCAGAAATCATCAGCTTGTGTGGATAATTAAGAGGAAAAAAAAAAGCCAATACAATGATGAGAACACCCTGGAAGCATGACAACTATATACAAGGCCCTGTATGAACATAATGGGGGATACATTATCAGCTCTCAGTAGTTTGTCTCCGTGTCCCTGACCTGGGCTCTGCCCTCAAGGCACTTATGGAGAAGTAGGGAAAATAAGACATGCAAATAACTAAAATGTTGGGTAGTAAGTTGGAAATGTCCGAAGACTACTACCAAGAACCCAGGAGACACAAAATTCAATTTTGATGGAGGAGCTAAATCTTTCAGAGGGATGAAGTAAATCTTTCAGAAAAAGTGGTAAAGAGGAGAGACAGCACTCTAGAAAGCAGGAACACCTGAGCATAGGTATGGACACTAACAGGACAAGGCACATTCAGGCAAGGACAGAGTTGCTGCCAGATAGGAAACAGGAAGCAACCGTGATGTCTGCCCATAAGACATTTATTTCAACATAGTATCCACATGTTCTCTCTTTAAATCCTTACAACCAGATTATGAGTTAGGTGTCCTTATTTCCATTAAACTGAGGCTGAGAGACATTAATTTTCCTAGTTCACAGCACCAGCTATGGTGGAGCAGGAATTGAAATCCACTTTGGCATACACTTCACTGCCTTTCAATAACCTGTGGAGCTGGGAAGCATTTTGGAGATGAGCTAGAAAAAAACAGTATGGAATCAACAGCATCCAATGCCTCAGCTAGATTCTGCAGGTTCAAACCAACATTCATGGCTGCTGGGTGATGGGATCACGAAGACCCCCAACAGGACGGGATCCATGGAGCATTGGGGTCAGAAGCCGTGCCTCAGTGAATTAAGGTAGCACTCACTCAAGAGTCAGGGTGAGGGATGCAAGAAAGAAGAAAAAGAAAAGACGGTGGCTGAGTATCTAATTCTCATGAGCTCAGCCTCACGCTGTGGTCTGAATCACTGGGCTCTTCCCACTCTGCACCTTAATCCTTACTCTTTTTCCAAGCTTGAAGTAACTGTGCTATGCTTCTGCTTCTGGTTGGATTCAGCACAAGGCCCAGTTCTACTTTAAAGCCTTCCCTGACCACCCTCTTTCTTTCTCTCCCTTAGATCATTTCGCATGTCACCTATCACTCATCATACACAGTGTGACAATGTCACTTCACGTAGCCTCCTCAGCTCAAGAAACTGAAAGTTCCTTCAAGTCAAAACCCACCATGTTACACATTTTCCTAATACTTCGCTATTGCCTAACACAGAAGGAGGCAAAAACTCCACATAAAAGCTAATCAAGGAATGAATCCAGACTTGGGGTAAAGTCAAGCATATGGAAAACTGATATAAATCCAAGGACCTCTCCCAAGTTGAGAGTTATTTGGTGATCAGGGATGCAGACTCAAGCCAGCCTCTCTCCGACTCCAGAAATTATTAGAATTCCAGGCCTGCACCCTGTCCCGGGCCAGGTGGTTTATTTTAAAGTTCTTCTCCTGCATGCCACCATATATAATGATCTGTTTATTAGATTTCCCCTCATGAATAAAAATGAAGTCATAACAACCTAATTGGAAAATTTTTATATTGCAAGCTGAGTCCGAAACTAATATTTGGTTCTAGTGGAAAAATATTGGCAAAAATAAACACAAGAGAAAAAGATAAAATGCTCCAAGAACTGACATCTGGTGCTGCTGTGTCTGTTTGGAACTGGCAAAGCTTTTCTTCCTGTTCATATTCTATTTGATAAATAAGAAGCATACTAATCTTTCTTTTAAATTTGGGGGAATTTTCATATTCCTTCAACAAGACAGATGCAGTCCCTTCAGGTCTAGACACACCAACAGATTAACTGGAAAGAGATGAGCAAAGGATGCTCTAAAAATGATTTGCACAGAGCACCATACAGCAGCCTTCATGCTTCAGTGAAGAACCAGAGTTCCTTACTTAAATCAATCTCTAATGGGAACTACATTTTCCATTAAAGTGGTCATAATGGACTTCCTAAAAGCCCTTCTTTCTTTTAATGTTGACTTTTCCTCACATTGATTAACTCGAGAATCATCCAAACACTGAATTACCAGAGTCTCCTGCATTTACTGTACATTACAGACCAAAAAAGAATTTTATGAGGGAGCACAAGATGAATCGTCTACCTAAATTTTTCTTTTTGCAATCTTAAATCAGGATAGTCAGTTTAAACCTAAATTCAGTTCATTGTTCAAATAAAAGAAGCACATACAAAACCCTTACCTCTTAAGTGCTGTGTTGAAGTGAAAGTACTTTCTGTATTACCAGTGAAGTGTTCCCTGCTGGAGACCAGGGCACCACTTAGGAAGAACTTAAGAGCTATCACAGACATTCCCTAACAACATTAAACCAGTATGGACCCACAGCCCAGGGTGGCTTCATAGCTTCCCACCTAACACACTGCAGCTCCCACCAACTGTACTTTCAGGTATAACCAGTTCAGACTAGAAAGATGCCAGTGTACCCATAATATCCATCAACTGTTTTCCCAGCAACATGTTTCCCTATTATACAAATGAATTAATGACAAGAACATGCTTTGAGGCTTGGTCACATTAGGTTCACCCACTTACGGAACAGACCAAAATTTACCTTTCTATCCAGACACTTCCTCCTAGAAAACACTCTGCATGTGAAGAAATATCACACGTGTTCAGTCTTTCTCTAAGCCACACTATCATCAGAACAAAGGAAGGTTACTGAAATTTCATTGTTAACCAAGGCCAGAAATTCAAATACCCTCTAAAATGAAACCTAGGAAGCAAGACATAGAAACAGATACAAAAAAAGTACACCATAAACATGTAAGGGGAACTTCCAGGAGATAAGGCCTCCCAAAAACAAATGTGTATCACAAAAACAAAACAACAGAAAAAAGCACTTAATGGCAACAAAGAGCTAAAAAGTTATGCCTGGAACAAGGTGATGATCAAGGAGAGGCCAGCGGCCAACTACTTGGGAAAATGGGATGAAGCCAATGGATGATAAAATGATGGGAAAAAACTCATCAACTTTTATTCCATTATTCTTCACTTAGGGAACTAAAATTAAATCTGAAAAGAATTAAACAAATGTGAGCTTCTGTGTTTTCTTATGTAAGATGAGCAAAGACTTCATCAAAGGTCCTAGATCCTCTAAGTGAAGACCCATCTGTGGGCTAGCTAGGTCATTCTACAAGTTTTATTAAAAGAGTGTGCAAATGAGATTTCTAAAGTCACTGGGTGGGTCAGGAATTACTAAAGATGTGGAAAGTGCCAGAAGCCTGACAACAGGCAAATATACATTTCAATTTTCAACAGATTAGAAATTAGAAAACAGATTGTGCAACATACACACTGGAGCATATCACATAGATCCCCAATAAAACTTTAGAAATGATAATTAAAGGCAGGTGGGTAAGGACCCGGCCAAAGAGGCAGTGAACCCTGAGATCCAGAATGTTCACAGAAAACCAACCATTCAGCAGAACAACAAACACATTTGTTGTTGAAGCATCTACCATGGACCAAGGACTCTGCTGGAGATAGAAAGGTAAAGATAGCAATTGTATGGGCCAGGAAGCTCAGGTCTGTCAGGCAACTGAAACTTAGTATCTGGCAAAGTACGTGATGGGTGCTCTGCTCTTGGCAGAGCACAGAGGGGAAGCAATGAGGAAGGAAGGAGTGTCCGGGAAGCTTCACAGGTGATGAATGCAGGAAAAATTGGGCTTATCAAGCTGAATGAGGATGTGCAGCCATTGGGAAGAAATGTGTGGTGCTGAGGGATGCCTGAGCAGTATGGCTGGAGTACAGGGCTGGTAGAGGAGAGAAAGCTCAGAGAATGGTGGTTTAGGAATATTAGTGTGACCTAAATTTTCATCTTGGACATAGTTACTCTTCTAGTGCATCAAGGAAATGAGGTAAATACAGTGTAACTGTACTTAAAAAACATTTGATACATTTCTCCTGATCTACTTTTAGATAACATGGAGAAATGGGGGCTGGACATGGATGGATGCTTCTGGAATAGATGGGCAAAGGAAAGCACTGAACCACTGTACCAAAGGTACATGATGACCAACTGACTGACCTCAACCAGGAGCTGGGAGCTGACCTCCATCCACAACCTGGAGGGAGGATATTAATAGCTAATGCAGTATTCATTATTAGCTTCTCTCCTCATCAGTAAATTTACCATTGACTTTAATGAAAATAGGAGCCTCCTTATTGGACTTCTGGAGGGATAAATAACTTCTGGGTAGGAGCATTTGGATTTAGGCAGAACTCAGCTGTCTATAGAAAGGTAGAATTTACACCACTTGAATCTCAGGTGCTACATGTGGGTGAGGTGCTAAGGAATGAGAGAAGCAGAGCTCAGCATTAGCATAAGTGAGTATGATTTGCAGTGTTAGGTGACAGTAAGATCCATACACCCAGTGGTATGCCCCACCCCTCCCAGAAAAACCCACTAATGCAATCAGCCCAGAATAAAAAAAATTCTGAGGGTCTGTCCCACCCTTTTTGAGGGTAATGATATATCAAGATGACATTTAATTCTAGATCTCACACTATAGGAGAAATGTAAGGAAATTAGAGTACCAGGATGGTTAAGTGACCTAAAATGAAATTTTAAGAAATTAGTCAAAGGAGATGGTCAGGCTTAGTCTGGAAAGACTTCGGATGAAATAAGAGCTATTTTCAAATACCTCAAGGATGTTATCTGGTAGGACTTAGGCCCAATCGACCTTCAGGGAGTATACCTAACACCAGGCATTAGAGAGGGAGAGGGGTCTTGGCCCAACATAAGGAAGAACTGCCTTACAGACAGACACAAAGAGCTATCTCCAGATAGAGTGGCTTCCTAGTCTCCAAAAGTGATTGAGCACAAGCTGAACCACCACTTCATGAGATTGCTGTAGACTAGCAGTTCTCAACCTTATCAAAATCAACACCCCTCAGCTAAATAAATACATAATTATCTTATGGCCTTTATAATACTGAAATGAAGTTCACAGATAATATATCTGACACCCTTAATTTTGTGCAATCAATATAATGCCAAAAGAGAAGTAACTGGTAACAGGTATTTCAATATGTAAGTTCTTAGGTTTTAAAAGTCAATATAATACCAACAAAGAAAAGCGATTTATAACAAGTATTTCACTAAGTTCTCAGGCACAAGCTCACTAGAAGACATAATGAAAGACTTAGGACAAGTTAAGCTATAGGATCAGAAACTATTTTCTACAAATGAGAAGTACAGGAAAGTGAAAACAGATATGAGGGAATGAGAGGTGCTGGGTAATGTGCATGGAACACTGGAATAAAACTAGAATAAAAACTAGTGCTAGAAATACTCATCAAACAGGTATTCTATCCAAGGTAATGTAGAACAAATCCCTTTCTTTGGAATATCCCAATAAATATTCATACAGGTTCTACAGAAGACATGAAATTCCCAAGCAGAGGGGATAATTCTCCTTTGTCTAGGACCACTCACCCCAGCACTTTGGCACCTCTGCTTACCCACAACTAAATGCTGGCAGTGCTTCCCGAAACCCTGTGCCAACCAAACTCACCCTGCTGGTGGATACTCACTGCTGTTACAGAGGCAAGAAAAGCTCTATGGTTAAACTCACATTTTAAATAATTTTTTTAACTAACATTTTTTAATTTCAAAATTTCCTTCAAAGTTGAGTTTTCTAAACTTTACACATGAGAAGTTCTCAGTTTCCAAGACACCTTGTGCTTCACCTGACTAACTCCTTCGACCCCTGTTACCTTTAAAGCTGATCAGGTCTGCTAGAATCTAAACTCCAGCATCTCCAAGGTATGTAGTGGCCTTGGGCAAGTTACACAATTTCTCTAGCCCTCAGTTCCCTTATCAGTAAAAAAGGCCTGCTGTAGAGATTCAGTGTATTCAAAAGGCGACTATGGAGTCTAATGCCTCATGGAACAGAAAATTCTATCCACTGAGAGAGAGTTCAACAAACCCACATAAGCAATGAAAATTATCCCTACATTCAACACCTGGACAGCTAGATTCAAATCTGCTCCAAACAGAAAAATCATATAGTGAACTAACTCAAGCTAGGTAGTTCTGGGGAATATAAAGATGACAGCAGGCAGCAAGAGTTAAATATCTGTTGAACACTAATCATATGCACAAATTTTTTTGTTCAATGCTGTTAACACACTGTTTAATCTTTATGACTACATAAGGGAGTTCATATTCTTAATCCTCTTCAGATAAAGAATCTGAAGTTTAGAAAGGCTAAAGAACTTATTTCAGGTCAAGCAGCCATAAAAGTCAGAATGATCAACTATGTCTTATGCCAAAGTCAGAACCACTAATAATGGCCTCTAATGCTAGGCTGTATTACTGCACAGAACTTTCACTTCAGCTGCCTGGTTCCTCCTAAATGTACCCACCATTAAAACAAATAAGAGGGTGAACATCACCTTCTGGACATTATCCTTTCAGATGTAAACTCTGAACTGTATTCAGGTCACCCATTACTATTCATTAATAAACATGTTGCCATGAACATGTCCATGCATTCAAGTAATATTCATTGTACTGAATTAGATTTTTAAGGAGCTAACTGGAAAGCACGGTCCCTTAATTCACTAAATTAAATTAAATAGCTCTTAAGTTTTAAGAACTGAAGCAATGATATAACTTTAAATATGCCAGACATATTTCCCTTTAATAGTTGGCTATTTTTTTGTTTCTGTTGTTTTGGAACGTAATCTGCTAATCCAATTATTTTTCCAGTGAAAATGGAATTAGTGAATATAGGAAATTTAGATCTTTTTAAAAAATTTATTGATTTTTAAATTATAAAAGTTCCTTTTTGCTAGGGACTAAAATTTTAGGTCCCCCTTAGAACTAAAAATTATGATTCTATACAAATTCTACCAGAAATTTTGAGTATATTGCATGTACTCTGTCATTAATACTCATAAGGGTATAGGAATTCTGTTTTGAACAGTTTTCTACCTCAATACAAAGACTGGAGGGGGAAAATATGCAGTCATGCAGAAAATTATTGGAGGCAATGAAAACAGAACAGTCTACTTTGCTGATTTCATTTCTCAACGGCTAGAGAAAACCTGGTCTTTCTCACCATCAATCACAACTTATTGGCTATGCTCACAAGAGCTGGTAAAAATCTGATGCCTGCATTACCCATAGAGGGTTTCTGAGGATAGCCCTATTATTGCTCCAGCACTACAATATCACTTCAGATGACCTCTAGGATGAATCTAAAGGTGGCAGGGTCCAAATAGCATCAAGAAAGAAATAGGTGAAAGTTTGTCCTCAATGACTTCTGAAATTCATTTTAATACCATCAAACAGACTCACTGCTAAAATCCTAGGATCTCTGGTCTGTACGTTTTTTTTTCACGGATGTCTTCCACCCCTGGCCCAAAAGGAATAAACTCTACTCTCCTACAATTTCTCTACTGGAACAGAACTCAGTCCCCCAAGGCCTTGCAGAGTCACCACTATTGCAAGCACACTGGTCTTGCACTATGTTCCAACTCCTCCAATTTTAGGACAGAAATAAGTGTAAGTAATAGTAACTTACTAATTTTTTACTTTTATTACTTTATTTGGTAAGAGGTGACTATTTGATGGGTCTGAATTAGAGCTAATTGATGTAAACAAAACCAATAGAACTTGATGGATAAGATATAATAAGTGGAATGCCTTTCCAAAGAACATGTAGTATGAGGGCTGCAAACACTATTTTCAAGAATTAAATTTGAATGTCTTTTGAGACTACTAAGAGACACAAAGTTCACTCTATCAGGTGAGCTACCATTTCACTTAGGAAATGCCACAGGCTTCTTTGGTCTCTTGTGGATTGCACTTGGAATTGAATGCATTTTCAAAATATACTGGCACATACTCATCCTTGTAAAAATGCAAAATAAAAAATAGTTGAATTAACACTCTTTTTAATGTACTTTCAGTGTATCTATTGACATAAAGAGTACAGGTGGCAATAAACAAATTATACTTATTCCAAAATAGTGCCTTGTCACATATTTACAAGCTATCTCTTCAATTCAGCATGCATTTCCTAAGAACCTGTTTCATGCCTACCATGGTACTATTTATCCAAAATCTATAAATTAAAAAGGACTAACGGTGCTCATACAAACTTTTGTATCTGACAAGATAAAATTTACATAAATAAAACCACCAGAAAAAAAGGATATGATAAAAAGTAATGCCAAAATGTGTTATGCACAGAGAAGTGCTAATGGAAAGAAAAGGGCCAGGTCGCCTGGGCCAGCACGGTAGGGAAGGTGTTTGAAGGGGACAATACCAAAAACAACCAACCATTCATGGTTACATTTCAATAGTGCTATGCAATCAACAATCCCATCTGTAAACCAGAAGTAGTTTTAGTCTTAATGAAAATGTTCCCTCGCAGAGCACACTTAAGAGGACCACCAGATTCTGCCTCAGATGTCTGAGGTAAGGACAGAATGGGCACATAGTGCTTTGGTTAGTATAGACTAAAATGGGTAAATACACAAAGGCGGGTTCAGGAAGAAGGCATAATGAGTAGTGTGTAAGGGGCAGGCAATCGGCCTAACACAAAATTAAATCATCACTGGGAAGTACTATGACCTCTTCTTGGGAACAAATGTTACTTACATGATCTCCAACTATAATTTTCCAGGAGACTGGGTTAGGAAACCAAGTCTATGGTTTAAATATGTTTTCTTTTAAAGGTTTATTAAGTTTCTCAACATAAAAGTTCTTGTAGAACCCAGAAGAAAACAACCCTTTGGTGGACTGGATTGCTGTTCTCAATTATGCACTCTTTTCCTGAAAGGGACTTACATACCCACACCCTTTGCTATGCCACCTTTGCAGTAGCAGGCAGAGTGTACAGGTAACTCTTGAACAACAAGGGCAGTGGGAAATGGGCGTTAGGGTTGCTGACCCCTGTGCAATCAAACATCTGCACACAACTTTTGACTCTCCAAAAACTTAACTACTAATAGCCTTCTGTTGACCAGAAACCTTACAGATAACATAAACAGTCAACTAACACATTTCTGTGTATGTATTATATACTATATTCTTACAATAAAGTAAGCTAGAGAAAAGTAAATGTTCTTTCAAATTGCTGCAAATATCCAAAAAATAATTACAATATATTTATTGAAAAAAAATCTGCATGTAAGTGGAGCTGAGCGCTCAGACCTGTGTTGGTCAGGGCCAATTGCACATCTCGGCCCACTTGGCCATGTGGCTTGTTCTGACCAAGAGACAGAGGATTAAGTGGACCTATTTCAACTTCAGGCTCTAAGAAGAGGCCTGAGAAGTTTCTGCTCTGCACCAGAAGAGTATGTTCCAGGTAGCTGCTTCTCCTTTTTTATTCCAGGTCCCAGGACAAAGACATGTGGAACAGATCTGAACTCCTACTCCAGTTTTGGAGTCCAGCCCAGCCCCGCCAGACCCAGCCAAGAGTAGCCAAACTGTAGTCAACCTGCTGATTCATGAATGTGAAATAAGTATTTGTGGTTCTAAGCCATTAACATTTGGAGGCTGTTGTGCAGCATTATCAGAACAAAAAACATCCCATACACCCTAAGAAATATCCTGATCCACAAACTACTTTGTGGATTTTTACCAGAAAAATCACAGCCACATAGTATACATTGTTGTCTCTAAGAATAATTCTACCAAGGCCTAGAATACCAAAGCCCAGAGACAGAAGCAGGCAATTAACACACATAGCCAAGACAGCTGACTTTCCTTCCAGCTGTCATACACCCCATAACCAATATGCATGGCTTTGGAAGTTTAGCTATAAGAAGGCATCATTTGACACCAAGGGTGACTTTTGCATATCTTGGTATATCGATCTATCAACTTTGATATAACTTACTGTTATGGGTGGAACTGTGTCATCCCCCCAAAAATGTTGACCTTGTATCCAACATATTCCCGAATGTGACCTTTTTGGAAAGAAGGTCACTGCAGATGTAATTAATTAAGATGAAGTCATACTGGAGTGTAGTGGGCCTCTAATCCAATGTGACTGGAGTCCTGATAAGAAGACGGCCGTGTTGAAGACAGAGACACACAGGGAGAACACTACAAGATGGGAGAAGCAGGACCCCAGTCATGCAGCTGCAAGTCAGGGAATGTCAAGAACAGCCAGCAAGTCACTCAATGCCAGACAAGGCAAGGAAGGATTACTCCAAAGGTTTCAGAGAGATCATGACCTGGCTGACACTTGATTTTAGGCTTCTAGCCTCAGGAACTGTGAGACAATGAATTTCTATTGTTTTAAGCTACTCAGTTGGTGGTTCTTTTGTCAGAGCAGCCCTAGGAAACTAATGCACTTATTTTAAATTTTATATACTCTCACTGTTCCAAAAGGATACTGCATCAAAAATGTTATATTACTTTCCCATCATGTCTATTCTGCCACTTTTCTTATAATTTAAAGGAAATGTGGGCATGTATTTGTGAGCATTGGTAAACACTATTCTGATTATTAGAGCAGAAAGCTCACACAGTTAACATCTGTACCCAGGAGATAATTCAAGCACTGCTTATTTGAGTAGGTGAACTAAGAGCTGATCTGATTGTCTACGAAAAATCTTAACATAAAAGGGGTTTTGAAATATTCTGGGAATGTAACATCACCATGTATTACGCTACTCTCAGCACACTTCAGTGATTTTAGCCTAATAAAGTCATACTGCCAGGTTTCCCACACACACTTATGCTCTCTTGTACCATTTTCTAATTAATTACTCCTCATGCCCACATTTCCTCCAATCAGACTTAAGCTCTCTAAGGCAGGGAATGTGTCTTACATTTTACATGCATGAGCATGCATGCACCCACACACATTACAATTACTAGTTTAGGCTGGGCAAGAATTTATATTTAATAAGTTGATTTTTGAGTTGTTATGGCTATATATCTAACAGAAAATGACTCAGATTGTGGAATAATATGTTCTTTTGTTTCGGTTTATTTATTTAGATTAGTGGTCTCCAGTTTTAAAAGTTATATTCCACATCAATCAAAGTATCTGAGCCTGAAATCCTAAATTGAATATTTTTTACTGAATTAGAAAACATGTCTTCTGCACTAACATATTTCATTATAAAACAAAAGTCATGAAAAGATACAAACATTATAACGATTTCTTCCCATATCCTCATGGGGCACATGAACCCTGGCTGGGAAACCAGCGGTTTCCATAGACTACAGAGCAGATATGTGAAAACATTTCCTAGGATTTGGCCCTCTCCAGGAAATGCAAGATCTATGAGAATCTAACGCACTTAATGAACTTTAAACACATTCTCTGGCAAATTCATGAAATTCTCTTGATCAAACAAGCAGTATTTTACAGTTGATGACACAGATGTCCTTGCAACTAGGATTCATTTGTATACTATTAGACCCCAATTGTAAATGCATTTGCTAAATATGGTGTCCTATGCAATTGACCCTGTAGTTTTTAGGCTTTAGGAATGAGAACTTATTATTAAATTTTCAGGCAAATACCTATGACTAAAAGAACCAAATGATGCAACATTCATATCTTGACAGATGAGCAAAGGGAAAAATGGGAATAGAAAACTCATGCATCATCTCTTAAGAATGTTATCAACACAACATTCAGTCTTCCTGTTCCATGTGCTTGTAGGTGGACACCACTGTGCTAGAAAACTGAAGGACATAGGAGAAGATAAAACACAAGTCCTATCAACTTACCTACGAGCTCCTAAGCCATAAAACAAGCCAGTGTTTAATAGATGGTACAAATAGTGAAGTGCTAAAAGAGCTACAATCAGGGGTAGAGTCTTGGAAAGTGTTCATGGAATTAGGTATCAATCTGTTACAGAATATTGGCTGTAAAGGAAAAAATGTGCAAGGAAATTTCACATAGAGAAGGCAGCCCAGGCCTGGAGGGAGGAATTACCCCATGTGTGAGGGCTACTGAGGATTCTCGCCTGGCTGTTGTGCTGAGTTCATGCAGGTGGGGAGTGGAAGATAATAAGACTGAGTGCCTGAACCTGGCGAGGATACAGTACCACTATCACCTAAGCAGCACACTCTGGCTTAAACTTCCAAGAGAACCACCACTACAGAAATCCCATAAACCATTTCACTTGGTTCTACTTTTTCTTGAAGAACTAGCCTTGAGGCTGATGTATACACAAAACAAGCAAGCTAAATACAGGAAAATACCAAGCAGATGGTATGTGGGTAAATTTGTTGGGGAAGTGAAATATTCATAGCTTTGCAAGAAGGAAGTAAAATATGTCAAAATGAATATGCATTTTGCAAAGAAATGGTGAGAATATAAGAATCCTGTAACATTAATTTTAATAATTTCTTCACTGTAACACATATGGATAACAACTAAAACTGGGAAAATAGAAATTACCTATGCTCCCATCAATGGAGAAAAATGCTTTGGTATTTTGTCACTGTCCTGTCTTTTTTCCTATGCAGGTGCATTTTAAAATAAAACTAGGATCTTTGTGTACATACAGTTTGGTGTGTTATCACTTTAAAAAATTACTTCCTTGTTGGATCTGTCTCAAATTTTCACAGTACCACCCTTGATAATAACTAATACTTTTATAGTTGCTTATTCCGTGACAGGATTCCAAATATTTTACACATATTAACTAATTCTCAATACAATGTAGGAGGTAGATACCACTATCTTCATTTTACAGATGAGAAAACCAAGGAGAAATTAACTTGCCCAAATTCATAAAGCTGGTAAATGGTGGACCAGGACCCCAAGCCAGGCAACTGCTTACAGCATTCGTGTTCTTAACCCCTTAACCCTCAGAGGAGTTAAGACCATACACCTGTCTCCCAGAGACAATGTGTTTATCATTGAAATTAAGCCCGAGTTTCTTAGGATGTACTCAAAGGATAAAAATCACTGGTGCGAAGGGATTCTATAAGCTAAACTGCTTTCCTTCTGAGGTACACCAACATGCCCTCTGGCCATCCACGACAAAGGAATACGACCCAACCTCCACTTTGCTGGCATTGCTATGGACTTTTAAAATCTAATTAAAATCTGCATTCCTTTGATGCAAATGAAGTTGAATATTTTTTCATGTCTTAGCCATGTGTACTTCCTGTTTTGTCAATTTTTCCATTCCTGCTGTAGAATGAAGGTCTGTGTTCTGCACACCCCCGAAATTCACACGTCAAAAAACAAATGCCAAAGCGATGGTATTGGGGGCAGCCTTTGGGTAGTGATTAAGTCATGAGGGCAAAGCCCTTGTGACGGGGTTAGTGCCCTCATAAAAGAGGCCACAGAGAGCTCCCTATCTCCTGCTACTGCGTGCAGACACAGTGAAAAGTCAGTGACCTGGAGGAGGGCCTTCAGCACAGCTCGACCATGCTGGCACCCTCCAGGACTTCCAGTCTCCAGAACTGTAAGCAATAAATTTCACTGTTTATAAGCTATCCAGTCTACGGTATTTTGTAGCAGCCTGAATGGACTACTATTCCTTACTAGAATGCTTTTTAAAGAGTTCAGACAGACTACCTTGAATTGGATAGGTGCTGTGACTGGAGATACTAGAGAGTTGTCAAGAGCTGTTTCAGTGGGACCCTACAGGCCGGCAGTTCCTTGGGGGAATCACCAGGACCTAGGGCTGAGGGCTCAACTGTTACAGGTCCTCCCCACAGACTGAAAGCCTGAAATTGTACTTTATCCCACTATCTAGTGGCTGGAATATTTCTTAATTATACTCAAGACACCCTCAAATCCTGGTATCAATATGCCTGGGGCAACAAATCAGTAAATCTCATGCTTGCTTAGTGAGGTCAGAATTAGACAGACAATGAAAAATCTTGAGGGAACTCACACAGAGCCATCTCATGAAATTTTCCTATTCTACACAGCATACCTGGTTAGTGGTCAGAATTGCCCACAAATCAGAGGATTGCACATGAACAGGGCTGAACAAAAACTTCAAATTCTTACTATAAATCCTCTGTTAATCAGTCAACAGCAAATTACCTTATGACAGATACTTTGCAATAAAACTGAGCATCTAGGCACCCTCTGTTTACTTGGCTTGGAATTAAAAATACCTCATTCACCTACTTTGGAATCACTTATCAGCATGGAACTCTCTCTAGATGGTTCATGTCACATATCAGGGTCAATGTTTAATACTTTTAATTTCTTAAGAGTAACCTTATCTCCTATTAGACCGCTAAACTTCAGTAGTACCCTATTAGAAGGCTTTTGCTGCATTGTATTACAACTACAGAGGCAAACGGGGTGCAGGAATAAAAGACACCCTCCCAGATGTGGGCCACAATAAATATGAAAGTTATTTTCAATGAGTGTTAACACAGTGCTTGAGAGAGAATTAGTGAAGTAAGGCAGAGATGCTAAAGAAAATGATATAGACATGTATCCTATTAGTGGAGAGGGGAGAGTAGAAGAGGGATGAATGGTTAAAAAAAACCCTTCAACTTGGGTTTTTTTTTTCTTTTAACCAATTTCAGCAGGCTATCCAAAATCATAGTCAATTTTTACTAGAAAGGCAATCTTGCTGTTTATGAGAAATGGCTGTTCCCACTAGGGAAACCTACTTGGAACACTAAATTACATGTAGTAGGCTCCATGAGTTTATGGCATCTCAATTATGAATGGCCTTGCTAATGAAAATAGGAGGACATAGTGTTCTAAGTAGAGGAAGCATGGAGAAGAAAAATCATATGCTATGCATGTGCAGAAAGTGACCATCAGTTTTGTATGGCTAACATAGAAAAGATTAACTTGGGATCCATAAACAAGGGCATGGAGGCAAGATGGTGTCTGTGGTGTGTGATGAGACTGCACACTTTCATCAGATTTTTAAAAGGGTCCATGATTTGGTTGGGGTGGGGGGTAGAGGGAATGAGTTAAGAACAATTGTGAGCCAAATACATGATAGGGAGGGGTAGGGGGCAAGGGATGGATTCCTCAGGGTCCAAGAGACCAGACTAGGATTCATGGTGGATTCCTTCCTTTGCAGAATGGAAATCTTTGGAAGGTCTGAAGAAGGAAGTTTAAAAAGGACGACTGGTTGAAATGTGGAATGAAAGTAAAATGTAGGCAACAGTCCAAAGCATCTGGGGAATCAAACAAGGGCAGGGGGAATGGAGAGAAGGGAACTAAATAAATGGTGAGGCAATAAATCCAGCAGGCTGAATGTTCATATTTGCTTGTATATACATAAAACGTCACTGGAGGAGTCTCAATTAACTGGTAACACTGCTTGCCACGGGATAGGAAGAGCAAGTAATTAGGGAAAGAGGATGAGAAGGAATCCTTTTGTCTTTTGAATCACATGAAGATACTGCCTACTCTAAAAATAATTTCTCTTTAAAAAGACATGGAGGTTATCAGAATGCCCTCATGTTATAGAACTGCCTTTTTGTAAAAATTTGCCCACATCTGCCTCCAAGCTCCCTCCAATGTTTCAAATTGCACTTTGAATTCAGGTTATTTTTACACCAAAGGCTCCTCGATTGCACCCATGAATGACCCTTGAGAAAGGCACTCTCTCTGTTGACCTGGGTGGTAAATATATCAAATTGAACTTGCCATCATATAGATGTAAATAGCTATTTACCTGGTTAAATTCAAGCAACTCAGCAGGTAGTTATGAAAACACCATAATGAAGAAAGTCTGGTTGATCAACTTACGGGGCTCAATCTTCTAAATTTTATGGTAAATAAGAGAGGCTCAAAGAATAATCTATATCTTATGTATTAAAACAAAGATGAACAAAATAAATTACTGATGTGTAAGAGGTCAGATGTGAGATCTGGTGTTGTAAGTGTTAAGCTAGTTTAGGCTACCAGCCCTTTGAAGATGACTTGTTTTTATTATATGGAATGAATTGATTTAAGTTGAGTGGTGTTACCAATTTTAAATAAGTAATAAGTGGTCAAAGTTTAATAGTTAAAAATAAGTGCAATTCAGTTTTGCAAAACCATGTAACATTGTTTTCCATTTGGCTATGTAAGCTCAAATAAACTAAACTTGCAATTCTTGTTCAAAACATATTTAATGGTACCAGTGTTAATCAAAAACATGTGTCCAGAGATCGATTTTGCACGTTTTCATTTATAGGTTTTATGTTGTATATTATGCCTTACTGAACAAAGGATGTGACTCAGCTTAAAATATTAAATTCAATAAAGTGGGAAAATATAATTAGATAAAAATTAGAATCAAGAAAAACAAGGTAGAACAGAAACTCAAGATCAAATGGAAAGTTAGAACATCAATATTAGGTCATGGGTTTTATAGGGTTATTAAAATTGAGTTGGAAATTTGACTCTGTTTTTCCTAGTTGTCAAATCAGAAAGGGAAATATAATCAATTATCTGAGTCTAGTTTTGCATGATGAAAAAAAGACACACAATAATTGTTTAGGGGAAGTAAAGTTTTCTTTGGTATTTAGAACTGAATGGAATTTCTTGCATGGGTCTTCAAACAGGAACTGTAGAAGGGAACATGGTCTTTTAATAATATCTCTTAAGTAATGTATCAGTAAGTTTCCTGTGACTGTCATTATTAATAGAATCCCTCAGTGTAAGCACAACTCAGGGAGATGGATGAATGGATATGAAACAACATAACCAAAGTACATAGTTCTGATGATCTGGCTGGACTCCTGGTCTAACACCTAGAATTGGAGGGGAATGGGTGAATGTCATGGCCTTTGTTCTGCCAACCCTTTGTAAATATCATTTTCCTCAATTAAGCTTCTGATCAACTTTATAAGCAGACAAATCATATTTTCTGGCATGTGCAGAAACAAAGGCATTCTATACCCTTGTTGAGGGGAAATTAGTACACAAGAAATTTTCTTCAATTTGAAATTTTCTTCAATTTGAAATTCAAGATTATACAAATTTCTTTTCTATGTATTTTCCACAATCATAACAATTTTGGTTCTAAAAGCTGTGAACTGAGTGGATCCTACTGGGATATAAACAGCAACAAAAATTATGGGCTGGAATAAAGAAAGGACAGTAAATAACACTTAGCAAGGAAGAAAAAGAGGTTTCAGCTACAGAACTTGGGGAAGATATATAAAGATAAGATAGAGTAAATTCAGGTCTTGGACTTGCATTCCAGTGGTGCATGTGGAGGCGGGCTGCTGGGGGCTCACCAGACAGAATCCAGGTAGTGAGTCACCCAATCACAGACACACTGAACATTTGCAAGCAGGACACACACACAAAAATGCCTCTCTCATTTTGAGATCAGAAAGATTAGAAAGCTGCTCTGATTTGCTCAATTTCAAGGCCAAGAGCACCAGCACAGCCTAAGTGCTCAACTTCTACTTGTCAAATGAACAAATAAGTATTTATGACCTATAGCAAAGTAAAAAGTTTACTATAACCATAGGAGAAAGCTCTTTTGAGAAGTTTAAAGCAATCAAGGAAGAACAAAGTAAATTACGTGCTCAATATCCCTTATAACAAATTTAAAATGTATAAAATGTAATTATCTTTATTTCATGGGGAAACTTTAGTTTTACTAAATCCCAACATATTTTTCATAAACTGCCCCTCTTTTTGCTCTCCCCATCATATTACCTTTTACATGGAAGTGTTATTTCCTCACCATCTAGGAAGTATCCAAGTAGGCTGGAGAAGCAATAGAGAAACTAAGGCTTACTACAGTTTTGTGAAAGTAAGTCTTTGGGGGTAATACATACTCAGCATGGTGAAGAGGTATTTAAATGACAAAAAAGGAATGAAAGAAAGGAGAGAAAGAAAATAAATGAGTGGATGACTCTCGGGTAATTTTGTTAAGCAAAATTATGATTGAAGAGAGATTAATACTGACTCCAACAACTTACATAACAGAAAAATAAAAAATCTGAACAGGAAATATCATAGTGTAAAAATAAAGCAAATGAAATGTGATGCAGTTAACCTTGATATTTTCAAGATACCATAAAATGTAAAAGCAGAAAGGCACTGAGTCTTCCAAACCACTGATTATACCACCACCCTGTCAAATTTGGAAATTGATATTTATATATTGAGGAAAACCCATACAGTTGAAAATGCGTATTATACCATATATTTTGAATCTTGAACACTTAATGTTTTATTTTTTCCTTTACCTATAATAAAATACACTAATTAGATGAACCACAACTCAACTCTAAAATGAGTTAATATGTCACATATTAACCAAATCATTGTTACCTCTGGAGTAACTTGGAATTTTCTTTTAAACATGAATAGCACTTTTTAAAATTAAGTTTAATTGAAATGAATTTATTAACAATGAGATTGGAAAATCTGTAAGCTCAGACATGAAATGAATTTATACAGGAGTTGGGGACAATTACTTCATTTAATAACAAAATAGAGAAGGATATAGTATATATGGCATATATGGTCCTAAAAAATGTCAAAATTCAAATTTAGATGTTAAGATAACAGTATTTGACTACACAAAGAAGCAATTTTTAATATCCAATTAAATGTCAATAGCCACAGGACAAATACATTTTAATCCTGTATTGTCTTTAGATGAAGCGTGGAACACAGTTCATTCAACAAACAAGTAATGACAGTCCATTATGCATCAGAGGCAGGGGATTGCAGATTGAACAAGGCGAAGAATGTCCTCACAGAGCTTACACCAGTTTATTTTCCAAAACTCTAAACCTTAACAGGTTGATATAGAACTGGAGCTTACAATAATCCACTTTCCAGAACTTTAAACCTTATTGCTTAATATAAAAAAAATTTTAAATGATAGCCTGTGAATAATCTTGCCAAAAACTCTGATGTTTGAACTTTACACTTGGACAAGAAATAACTCATAACCAGTTTCTCAGAAATACAAACTGTTAACACCTAGTTGGAAGCTAAAATATGCCCAAAGCTGCCTCTGCTGGCCAATTTGGTGCATCCTTCCAGCAGATATCAACTCCGACACCTGTATCAAACTTGCCACTGTTAACACATCTCTTCACGTAAACTGGAGGCTTCCAAGTAGCCTCATCTATCTCCGGACTAATAAGACTTCTAGAAGGACCCTAGAAGTGACCCCAAAATGTTGACTCTAAGGGTTTGGGCCATCAATTTTAAATACCAGTCAGCCAGCCAGCTCTTAAATACACAAATCCACAGCGACTTTTTATATGCCGCTAAAATAACGCTTTTCGTGGCTACACGTTTGGCTAAAACAGGAAGAACGCATCTGCTTGTCCAGTCGAAAAACACCGTGGCGTATTTATACCTGAGCTGCTGAAAATCCAACGGTGCCCCCCCCCCCCCAAAAAACACACACACGAGCCAAAGGCCAACTGGTCCTCCCCACCCCCGCCCGCAGCGCTCGCCCCGCCGGGTCCAGAGGTGGGGTAGGGAAGGGTGAAGCTCTCCTTCGCCACCCGTCGCCAGGAGAGGCTGTCAGGTGAACAGGGGGCTGGCGCCCAGCGCCATTAGCACACCTCTGCGCCCCACCAAACCCCGGCGGGAGGCGAGTTTGGCGGGGCCTGGCCCCTGCCCCCTGCCCCTCCCCAGCGGCAGCATCAGCCGCAGCGCGCGCGGGGGCTGGTCCCCGCCTCACCCACCTACCTACAGGGCGGGGGCGCCGGCTCCTTGGGTCCGCGAGAAGGGGATCGCGCGCACGCATTTCTGGGAACTGTGGCCTCTGCTGCCCGGGGCGGGGCAGCGCATCCTCTGGGGTGGGCGGAAGGAGGGGTCGGGAGAGGACCGGGCGCCGAGGAGGAGCAGCGGCAGGAGGAGGAGCGCCGAGGCGCGCGGCCCCGGGGATCCGCGTCGGGAGCTAGTGGACGCAGCCGCAGCCGGGACTCCTCAGGCCTCTCCCCAAGCTCGGCGCTTTGCCAGCCCTGCAGCTGCGTTCGCTGTCAGTGCATCGACCGCGGCAGATCACTGGCCGGCCGGAGGCGGGGAGCTGCGGGTGGCGCGACGCAGGGCAGGCGCCCGCCTCCAGCTCTGCCCGACGCTCGGCGCCCCTCAGCCGCGGCGGGAGCCGGGGAGCTCGGCGGCCCTGCTTTGCGGCTTGGGCTGCAACCGCGGCATTCTCGCCGCCCGAGCGACCTCCGAGCTGGCAGGCTGGGCACCCTGCCACCCCCGGCTGCTGCAGCCTCCGCTGTTCCAGCACAGCCGCAACCCGGGCGCGGCGACTCCGCCCCGGAGAGAGCGCGCGCGCGCGGCCTCCGAAGGCCTCGGCCCATTGTGACGCCTCCCACGAGCGAGCGCGTTGCCACCCCGGCGGCCGGACGCCAGGCGGTAGAACCTGCAAGGGTGTTCTTACCTCGCCTGGGGCGTCTCGCTCCCCTACGGCTGGCCGTCCGTGGTCACCACCGTAAGTGGGAAGTAGGGCTTTGCGAGCAGAGCTGGAGTTACAGAGTGTCTCTCCGAGCTCTAAGGCCTCAAGTTCCCTTCCAGCTCAGGGACCACTGGCCACAGTAAATTCATCGTTCAGTCCTTTCCGGCGTTGCGTTTCGCAAAGTGGCCCACCATCTCCTCCCACTCCTGCTCCCGTCCCGGACTCGGCATCCAGGATGCTGCCAAGCTGCAATCATTACAACAATAGGGACGTAGCCATTGGGCCCTGCAGGCCGTCCTTTGGCAGAGACCCGAGAGAGCCGAGGTTGGGAGGATTTGCATCAGCAGTAGGGCAGTGCCTGGGAGCTTCCCGTCCCTACTTGGGAGCTCCCCGTCCCTACTTGGAGCTGTTGCCTCTACGGTCCCATGATCAGCACTGCAAGATGACTCGGAGGTTTTGGCCGTGAGGTTTTCCCTAACAGAAAACCCCAAGGCAGAGCCTGCAGCTGGTCTGATAGATA
This sequence comes from Manis javanica, assembly GCF_040802235.1. NCBI lineage: Eukaryota > Metazoa > Chordata > Mammalia > Pholidota > Manidae > Manis > Manis javanica. The sequence continues at coordinate 45,995,839 of NC_133168.1, read as the reverse complement.
ACACTGGTGTGTCAGAGACCATCCACACTGGCACACTAGATAGTGGCCTTCCTTGGGCTGCTGATGCTGTCACAGCCTCTCATGAAGGTAGAGCAAAGAATTTTAGCGGTGGTGGCTTTGGTATTTCAGTTTAAGTGGTCACTGTCTTGCAAAATAACGGAGTAATTGCCCAATTCTGTGCTGAGCTTGTATCAAGTTGGGCCTCAGATTGACATCTTTTCGGTTTGAATGAAGAATTGAGTATTTTTCTTTTTTCATTAGGCATTGTGTTGTTCGCAAAATACAGTCAAGGGGAAATTAGGCTCCTAAAATATTAAGAGCTGATTTCGTTTGGGTTCATGGCTTGGGATCTCCAGAGCAACTGAGCCACTCTCACACTTCTTTGATGAGTGCTTTCATGATTTTGAAGTCTCAGGCTAATTGATTAAAAACAGGCAAAGAGAAGACATGTTCCATAACAGTACAAACTGTGATAAAACCGCTAAGACTTTTTGAGATAAGTTCTTTTAAGCAAAGTGGAGGTCCTGTGTGGAACAGGGTAGGCTCTGCACTGGGTAGGGGTCAGGAAACACAAGCACATGACTTGGCCATTTCCAGGCACTCTGACTGATCTAGACCCCCAGTTTATTTTCAAAAGCTACCTATATTTTTCATGATATTTTGCCCAAATTCAGAATAACTCGATTATAGGAATGTATTTGTGTAAGTGATAGAATGAAGTCACTTAATGAGGATTTGGCAGTTGCTCACCTAAACAAAATTAATGAAGAGGTCTGCCTTAGAATGTAGTTTCTGCAGAAAATATGCTTTGAGTTGCAATTCTTGAGGGTTTCTGCCTTTTTGCCACCAGAAGTCCCCTTTTGTTTTTCTGTGAACCCCATGTTTTGTCAAGAAGCAAATTAGTGATTTTTTAAATTAAAGATATAACAGTATATCTTAAAAGTAGTAGCCATTGGTTACAAAATGTTTGCAACCTTTCAAAAACATTGCATGAAATTTAAGGATCCCCAGCTATTTTCATGAACTCCTCTAGGACTGCATGCTGTATTATATGCTTATTAAAACATCTTATTACAGTGAAAATCCCAATATAATAAAGATTTCTGCTCCCAGCTTAGAGGAGGAGAAAATCCCCCCTTAAACATTCTTCATTCATTCTCATTAACTCAGCATTTATTGATTTGACCACGCCTTGTCTTTATGAAGAAATCAGAGGAAATAAAACCATTTCCTTATCCTCTAGGTCTGTGCTGTCCAGTACAGCACACACAAGCCACGTGTGACCATTTAAATTTAAACCAAATTAAAAATGGTTTTTCATTCCACTACCACATTTCAAGTGCTGAAGAGCCACATGTGGTTAGTAACTACTCTTTTGGACAGTGAAGAATATAACATTGTCATTACTGCAGAAAATTCTTCTGGACAATGCTGCTCTTGGGAGATAATATGTAATAAATAAAATAATTTGGGAAATCTTAATGCACTATAGATCAAACCTCATTAGAATGTGTACTTCTTAAGACTATGGTAAATTTTAAGAATTCAGACTGCAGCTTCACCATATGCTGACTTTAGGTAAATTACTTAACCTCTGTTGCTTTGTCTGTGAAAGGGGATGATAACAGTACCAACTTTACAGCATGGATAAAGGAATTAAATGAGATAATCCATAAATGATGCTTAGGCTGAAGTCTAGCATGCGACTTTCAAGAAAAGTTAGCTATTACTGTAATAATACACATTATTGTAATAAAGGTTTTTTTAAAATTTCATCCCTAGCCTCCTCACTGTAACTGGCTAATAGATGGTGCTTGGTGAATAAAAAAATTATAATGCTCCACTGACTTTGTGCATATGGGGGCCTCTGTTATGAAAACTGACCTTTCTATCTCTGTTGAATGGTTAAGGCTCTTACAGGGCAATTTACTGTCATCTCACTTTTTCTGGGATAAAGAACCCTGTATGAGGAAGCTTTGGGGTACATATAAAGAAACAGAGACCCCTTCAGCCCTTGAAGGAAGAAAAGAGGGTCCTGCATTTGCCCTCCTACTTCTTGCTCCAGAGGACAAGGATTGGACCAGTGGAAGGCAACTGGATCCCTGAGTTTCAGGCATCAGGTGTTCTTGCAAGCAGGCTCCTGGAAGGCTTGGGGAGAAATTCCATGGCTCTGAGAAATGTCACCAAACAATAGAAACTGTTACTGCAAATTTGTTCACTATTTTTCTTACATGTCTACTGAAAGATAATATGTAATGAAAATATGGCCAGTAGTATGTCTGTTTTTAAACACAACATTGGTAATCTCTCATGGAACTGGAATTCCAGGAACACTGGCAAATACTGTTGTAACACTTGGCCAAAATGAAAGGCTCCCTGCGTAACAATGAGCTCACAACCACACAAAGGATTGAATCTTCTTAGCAATTTTTCTCCGTAAAGTGTTGGAAAGGAGATTTATGATTGGGGGATGAGTTTAGTTTACTAGCACCAAGAAAGCTCACTCTAGTGGCTAAACCTATCCTTTTTCTAGCACAAGGAAAAACACCTTTCACACACCTGACTTAGGCTGATTTGAGACATAAAAGTTCCACAGGAGGCAAATAATGATGACATCTGTGGAGCTCTGTAGGTAGCCATCCCGTACCTAGAGAGGCAGAATAGAGTTCACTATCTAATAGTGTTGAAGTCAGGGACTCATTTTCATAACTGGGGTCTTTGGTTCAGCATGTCATACATTCAATCTTGGGTTTGAGAAGAATGTAAATAGGTCCTTTTATGAATGGGCCTAGGTTCAGTGCTTCTCTCTGCTCGTTATAAAGTCTAAAGAGGAGGTAGAAATCTCCTTGTTATCTGAAAGGAGGAGCCTGCCAGAGTGCATTAAGAAAGAAATAGTAACATAGATAAAAACAGATTGTTGTTTGGGTGCTGTGAACATGTAGAACTTCCGACTGATAATTTAGCTTACGCTCAATAATTTTGCCTTTTTCTATTATTCACAGTTAATTCTATTCCTGGACAGTTTCTGCTGTCTTATTTTTGCTAAAAATAGTCTGTTCAATAGCTTTAGAATTCATTACATATTTTTTGAAAAACTTTTGAAATACATTTTCTGAAAAACTTATTCAAATAAGTGGGTACTGAGACACTGGTGCTAAGATATAATTTAAATGAATCCCTAAATTTAAAGTGACATTAAGTGGTGGGTATTGTTTGGGTTTATTAGGTGAAAGAAATTTACAGTGAGCTAAAAAGTGAGTTTTTCAAAGGAAATAATCATGTATTCACAAAAAGTTGCAAAAAAATGTACAGGTAAGTCCTGGGTTTCCTCCCATCCCTGTCACCCAGTTTTTCCCCCAATGGTATCATCTTGCATAAGTAAAGTATAATATCAAAACCAGAAAATTGATATTGGTATGATCTTTAGAGGTTATTCACATTTCACCAGTTTTACATATACTTGTGTCTGTGTATCTTTTATGCAATTTTATCATCTGTATAAATTCTTCTGCCCCCCACCACAATTAGATACAGGACTGTTCTGTCACTGCAAAGCTCCCACAACCTGCCCCTTTATAGTCACATCCATCCTACTCTCACCAAATCTCTATTTCCTGTCATTACTAATCTGTTCACATCTTTATAATTTAAAAATACTATGTAAATGGAATCACACAATATGTAACTTTTTGGATTGGCTTTTTTCTCTTCACTCAGCATAATTCCCTTGGGATCCATCCAAGTTGTTCTGTGTATCAATAGTTTGTTCCTTTTTTGAAATTTATTCCATAGGGAGGTACCACAGTTTAACCATTCACCCATTTTAAGGATATTTCGGTTGTTTCTGTTTGGGACTAAATAAGGCTGCTATAAACATTTGTGTATATATTTTGTGTGAATATAAATTTTCATTTCTCTGGGTTAAGTGCCCAAGAGTACAATTGATGGGTCATATGGTAAGAGCACTTTTAGTTTTATAAGAAACTACAAAACTATTTTCCAGAGTGGCTGTATCTTTTTACATTCCCATCAGCAAAGTATGTCATGAATGATGTATTTTTAATCCATTAAATAAACATTAAAGTATAGTCATGCATTTCTTCTACTATCAGCTATTCTACTATACTGTAATTACTTACTTACTTGAACCCTATTAGACTAAGCTTCAAGGTTACGGATCCTGTTTTATTCACCTTGTATCTTTGGTACCTAACTTAACGCCTGACATGCTAGTCAGTAAATATTTGTTCAGCGAATAAAACTAATTAATGAACAGAAGGAGAGTAGCTGAGTCAGGCTGAAATCAAATTGAAAAATCAAATTGTCAACAAATTAGAACTATTACTGAATTTGAATGGTATTCTGTGATTTTTTTTCTAGTATATAACAACATTTTCAAATCAGAAATTGGCACTCTGTAAGGTGAGTCAATTGTGGGAAACCGATAAAAACTAAGTGCTAAATTATGTTGTGCCAAGGTTATGTGTTGTAGTACTTTGATAACAGCAAAATGTTGGAATAGTCTAAATGACCAATGATATAAAAGTGCTTTTATAAAATATCTCTACAATAGAATGCCAGGCAATTATGAAAAATAATGAGAAAACTCCTTATGTAAAGAGTGGACATTCTTCCAAAAATATTAATTTAAAAAAAATCACAGAAGAGTACGCAAAATATGCCCCTCTTTGTGTAAAAATTTATTTTTAAAAATTAATTTAAAAAGAAAAGACATATGCATAAAGATGTTAATTCTCCCTAAATCAATTTATAAAGCGCAGGGTGTGCCTGGAGCATCTTGTGCCAGAAAGTAAAGTACTGCTTAAAAATTTATAGGGACTTGTGAAAAGACTACAGGAATCATCTTAGAGGGACCTCTTCTGGCCAAATTTGGGACAATTCTGCATTCAATGAATAATGACAGTAATAGATTGTAGCACGCTGAATAAAATCCCAAAAACAAACAAAAGAATGTAAGTCCAAACTGATATTTAAAAATTATATGGAGAATAAAAAGAGGGAGGAGAGGAAGGAAACCTCTTTACATGACAATAATAAAATTAAAATATCACCATTTTGCAATCACCATAGTAATAACTGCTTCAGGCAAGGATCATCAGTGGATGCTGAAATCATGGGGTGAAAGTTTGCTAAGGAACAGAAGATTCATACATTCTTGAAATATTACTTCCTTGAGTGGTATTAGCTTTTTTTGATACTTGTTTATCACAAGTGTAAAATAACAAAATATGGTTGACACCTTCCCCAAACAATCAAACTTATTAGTTTCCTATTGCTGCTATAAAAATTACCAGAAACTTAGTGACCTAAAACAACACATAGTTACTGTCTTACAGTTCTGTCGTCCAGAAATCTGACATGGGTCTCAGGGGGCTAAAATCGAGGGGTTGGCCGGGTTGTTTTCCTTCTGGAGGCGCTAGGGGACAATCAGTTTCCTTAATTTTTTCAGCTTTGAGAGGCATTTGCATTCCTTGGTTCAGGATCCCCTTCTTCCATCTTCAAAGCCAGCAATGACAGGTTAGGTTTCTTCAGATCACATCATGAGGACACTAATTGTCCTGCCTCTCTTTTTCATGTATGAGGACCCTTGTGATGATTTGGGGCCCACACTGATAACCCCAGATAATCTCAGTCTCAAAATCCTTAATTTAATCACATCTGCAAAGTTACCATTGCCATGTGAAATAACATATTCTCATGTTCTGGAGATTAGACAGGGAACATCTCCACGCGGGCCATTTTTCTGCCTGCAACATTCACCAGTGGAGATAATGCAAAATACATCAGCATTATGTACATTCTAATGTAATGCCCTGAAAAGGAAACATCACTTAAGGTGAGTTTCCTGTCCAATGAAAAATTTACCTAAATTGAGAGACTTTCTGAAAGAACAGTCCCCCACTATTCAAACAGGTCAATGTTGAAAAAGAAAAAAAAGATTGGGCAGCTATTTCAGATTACAGGAAGGAGACTACAGAAACATAAGTAAATGTGATGTATAATCCTTAAGTGGATCCTGGATAAAAGAAAAAGGATAAAAAGTGTTATTTGGACAACTGGAAAATTTGACTATTAACTACATAATAAATAATATTGTATTAAATTTAAATTTCTAAGTGTGATAATTGTATTGCTTGTTCTTAGGAAATATATAATAAAGTATTTTGAAGTTAAGTACCATTATATGTGCAACTAACCTCAAATGGTTCAGAATAATAGATCAAGCGAAACTAAATATGGCCTAATATTAATAACTGGTAAATCTAGATCAGAAGTGTAAAATAGAAATATAGTGCAAGCCACATATATAATTTTAAATATTCTAGTAGCTACATTAAAAAAGTAAAAAGTAAAAAGAAAGTGAAATTAATTTTAATAATATTTTAATCCAATATATTCAATTATCATTTAAAAATGTAATCAGCATAAAAATTGAGATATTTTACATTCTTTTTTTTCACACTAAGGCTTAAAAATCCAGTATGATTTCACCACTTATAGAACATCTAAATTCTCACTAGCCACATTTCAATGCACAATAGACACATGTTGTAGATGCTACTAAATCCAACAGCACAGATCTAGATGAAGGGTATATGTTGTGTTCATTTTCCTATACTTCCAACTTTCTGTAGGTTTGGAAAGTGTCAAGATAAAAATTTGGGGGAAAAATAGATATTACTTTGTATATGCATACATATACAAAGGAGGGTACAGAAGAACAACACCAGTGCCTCTGGCAAGAAGAGATGAGTGATCAGAGGATAAGAGAGGGATGGCGGTTTTCACTGTATGTTTTGTATTTTTTGTACAATATTGTGTTTAAACCTGTTAAAACTTAAAATAATTTTAAAATTTATATCTGCTTTATCTTCTTATTCAAAACCATACACTCCAACGCTAAGCCCTAGTAACCCCCAATCGAGAAGTAAGAGCTCCACCTACTGAACTCCATTTCCTAAAAATTCCTTGATATAGGGAAAAGGTGTGTATCCTATCTAAAATATAATTAAATTTAGAGATTTCTTCTGGTGATTTTTCCATTTTTATTTATTAGTTTTAATGTCTTTTTAATCTTCCTACTTGCATATGTCTAAACGATTTAGACAAATTCTATCAATAACCTAAAATCCATCTCCGAGTTGCTAAAAACAAACAATACTCAAGCACAGGCTCACATAAATTCTGTGATGATGGATGACCGCTGTAATTCAGAGTGGCATCGGACGTTGTAAGCAAATTCATTACAAATTTATATTTGTTTTACTTAAGCCTCCTTCCATCTTGCTGCTGAGAGGGGTCTCTTGGGTTACATTTGTTCAACCAGTTGGTACTTCCAAAGCTGAGTTACATCCTGTTGCCTCCTGCTCGTATTTCATGAGGCTTTTTGAGTTCAGGCTGGGCTGTAATGTTTCTTGATTCCTTTGATAATTGCATCATTTCCTGGCCGTGTCTCCTACAGAATGGGAAGAGGTGAAGCAATTGCCTGGATAATAACCCTGAACAATATGAAGATAATGTAAACACGGTGGGTTTGAATTCGGGTGCAGATGCCCTGGTTCTTTACATCTCCCACAGCTCTCAGCTTCATTGGCCTGATCCCCAAATAAGTAATCATCATGATAGATTGAACGATCGATGATAGATAGATAGATAGATAGATAGATAGATAGATAGATAGATAGATAGATAGATAAATAGTCGCGTCCTGCAAAGTCACAAGGTCCTTCCTCACTCTCATTTACAGAGCAAGTGCTCGATGCCGAGGACGTTTCACTCAGCTCTGCAAAGTGAAATGCTCTCGGCCAGTGGCAATGTGTCGTTACATTTACTAAAATGTTTAGTTGGATTTAACATCTGCCTGAGAGGAAAAGAGAAATAGCAGTTAGATTTAGAAAGAGCACCTACATGATTCAGAAAGTAAAGCAAACTACAAGGTTCTGATCAGTACTTTAACATTCGTATAGGTCTAGACATTTGCATGGCAAGTAATTATTCCAGCATGACTCTCGGAAGAGGATTGGAGTTAGAGAGTCCAGCTTTTTTCCTTAAGAATCTCTGCGGAGCTTGGTTGGAAGATACGAGAATTTGCCTTAATTTAGAACAGTTTGAAGCCAAGAACAGGAGCAATGGGTGGAGCCTAGAGGTAACAATCTTATTTTCTATTGGCCAGGTTTATATAGCCTGTTTTAAGGAAACAAATAGAACTCAAGAAGACATATCCTTAACCTCCCTGGTGGTCTAGTGGTTAGGATTCGGCGCTCTCACCGCCGCGGCCCGGGTTCGATTCCCGGTCAGGGAACAAGCTTTTTTTCTTTTATGGCTGTTGCCTTTTTTTTGCATCATAAAAATCCAGTTAATTTTAAGATGTTACTTCATCCAAGATTTAAAACATGCCATACCTACTTACAGATATTATTTACAATCAAATAAACAACACAAACATCCCAGATTGTATTCTTAAATAAATACATTTGTCCAAAAACTTAAGCCACTTCAAAGTTGCACTTCCCAGCTTTTTAAGATATTTTCGATGTGTAGACAAGCATTAATTTCTTAAAGGCTGTTTACTCTTGAACTGTGTTTAACTAACAAAAGGAGGAAAATAACTATAGAAGGGATTATACCTACTTTGTATCATTCTTAGAACCAAGTTCTATATATTCACATTATGTACTTTGTAGATTGTGTATACTGGGACTGTTCTTATCCTGTTCTCCTTTTTCAATCTAAGATCTCTTTTGAAATATGTTGTTGGTTAATTACCAAGTAACCGACTGATTATGTTATCTCTTAAGAGTCCAATTTTAATTATTCTATGAGTTATGTTTTTTTATCTAAGAGATTCACACAAATATGGCAAATTTATTGCATCAAGCATGTCAATTCCCAGTAGGTAAACCATATAGGCATCTCAAAATATGAAGTTAAGTATCATTAGGAAATCTTACAGTCAGGGCAAAGTAGGACTGTGGAGAAAGAAAATATGGAAATGCTGGAGTCAAAGAGAAAAGAAATAGTGCTATATAGACATTAATTTTTTTTTAATCCTGAAATTTCAAAAACATCCTAACCTTTAACATTTTTTGAACTGTGGGGTTTTTGACCATTTCATTTTAAATCTGAAATTTCACAATAGCATAGAAATGGACTGAAAACTTGCTTATAACTAAAATGGCTTTGTTGTACTTTCCTTCTGGCTGTGCTAAGAGTGGTCTGGAGGGGGAAAATGATGAGTATGTATTAGTGGTCCAGAAGGGCTGAGGAAAGAAGATGTGACCCTAGGATTTAAGGAATCTTTCATTGAGGAATTAAGACAGAAATATATTCAATATTGTTATTGCCATTAACAAAAAATAGGCATTTACTATTTGCTATGTGGTGGGCACTTCAAAGTAAAGGAAAGGAAAATCTGTAAAAAAAAAAAAAAATGTGGTAAGGCAAGTTAGAGGAAGTGGGCATGAGAATGAAAACAGAACTTGAAATCTGCTTCCCAAGCTAAGTTAAAGGCTAGTAGGATCTGGAAAGCCTGAGTAGAGAGAATGGGCTTTTCATCTATGGGGATATAGGAGGACCAAGGCCTGGTGTCTGCAACAAGGATGACTCCATTAGGTTGATAGAAGGGGACCTGGCCTAGGGAGTAGCAGCATGGGGCCAGGTCAGACAGGTTGGTGCCAGGTTATGGAGGACTGTAAGACAATCTAAGTAGTGACAAACAGAACACAAGAAGCCTTAGTATCTGATATGATAGAGGGTTAAGAATAGGGCAGAATCAGTAATGAGTCCATAATTTGTGTTCTGTCTGGTTAGTAAAGTTGAAGTGGTGTGAAAAGTAATGGGAGGCTGAGGCAAGGAAACAGATTGGGCCCAGAAAGTAAGTTCAGTTGGATTCCCACAGAGGTAGCACAGCCAAATAGTGACTGGAGATACAGGATGGAATTTAGAATTAAAGCTATAGATTTTAGAGCTATTGGCTTAGAAGTTTGAGATGTTTGAAACACTCTCGAAAGGAAAATCTGTAAAAAAAAAAAAAAAAAGGACAGAAGACTAAAGAATAAACCCAAGTGAAAATCTAACAGAACAGAATGGGGAGAGGTACAATAACTAAAAAGGAAACAGCAAAGTAGCAGTGAGAGAAGTTATAAACAGAGAAGAAATTCAAGAAAGAAGTACAGTAAAGAGAATGGGATATTGTAAAAAATGTCAAGGTGAAGATGAAGGTCATTAAGTGAAGGCGAGGGTGAAAAAACGCCTATTGGGTGCAGAGTAGACTGGGGGAAGCCAGACCACAGTAAGCAAGGTGGTCTCTGAGGCCACTGTTATCAACATGATTCAAGGTGCTGAGGGTCTAGACCACTGTGAGAAAGAGACAACAAACTTAAGAGCTAAATAACAAGGAAGGGCAAATAAGGAGAAGAAAAAAAGGTCTTAGGAAAGCAAAAGAGACATTCTTGCTGAGGAGCCAGAGACTGAATTAATGCTGATGGCTAATATCAATTGCATTAGCTTGGGAAAGCAGACTCAGCTTCTTTGGGCCTCTGGATCTTTATCTGTACAACTGAGATGCTAATAGCCTCCACTGCATGCTTCAGTATTGTCACTTATTCATTCATTCATTTTATTTACCAATTTAGAAAACATTTATGACATTCATTCCATATCAGTCACTGTCGTAGGGCCAGGCAAAGAGCAATAAGACTGTCTGTCAGAGCTGAACAGGCATTAAAGGAGAAAATGATTAAAGTTTTGACTCTGGCCTATTAATTTGGTAAGGGTGCTGACTGGGAGAGAGGCAAAGCAGGGAGCCATGTTGCATTTGCATTTGGACTGAAGAAGGATCATCCAAAGGAAGGTGTCCAGTATAGGGGGTGAAATTGTTCACTAATGATGACAGATTTGGAGGAGATACAGTTCTGAGGTAAAAACTGAAGCCTCCAGGGTGAAATGCTCACCAAGAGATTGATTATAGCATTAAAAAGAGCCAAGTTTGCAGTCTTGGCTCTGGCTAGTGGAGGACAAAGGAGAAAAGTCTGAAGGAAGAAAGACAGGACAAAACAGTCTCAAGGAAGTCAGAGAAAGAGTTTGGAGATTGCAGTAGAGTCATTAACAGCATACTGTACATTTCTCTTGTTTAATTTTTTTTTTGAGAGGGCATCTCTCATATTTATTGATCAAATGGTAGTTAACAACAATAAAATTCTGTATAGGGGACTCAATGCACAATCATTAATCAACCCCAAGCCTAATTCTCAACAGTCTCCAATCTTCTGAAGCATAATGAACAAGTTCTTACATGGTGAACAAATTCTTACATAGTGAATAAGTTCTTACATGGTGAACAGTACAAGGGCAGTCATATCACAGAAACTTTCAGTTTTGTCTTCTTTAATTTTTTTAATGGAATTTTAATTTATTTGGTTTCAGTATCATTCTTACTGTGTTTTACTGTTCTATTGTTTTTCTTAATCAAAGCACACTTTTTTAGAATAATACGGTCAGTTAGACACAACAATGTATCACATTACCTACACACAGAGTTGCTGCTTGTAGAGCCAGAATATAGTGCTCCCTTCCGTGCTTATGAAGAACTGGGAAATACTGAAGGACTGTTTTGCAGAAATATACATATGAAGAGGTTCCTTAAAGATAAGGGAGTAGAAAATATTTTCCCTGCACAAAAGAAAGCAAAGGTTAATTGCTGCATAACAAGAATATTTTTCTGGACTTTTCAAATTATTTTATTTTAAATACAAAATTGTCATTCATCCAGGGTTGGGCTAACATATACTAAAACTGTAAGGATGCCTGAGAGTAAGGAAGGGTGGGGAACAAGGAAGGGAAGGACTTCCTCCAACATCTAGTACAGTGCTTGACATACATTGGTTCTGAATGAATGGATTACATAATCAATAAAACCAAGAAGTAGATTGTTAGTGAGACAGGGACCATGGGTGTAGTCAGAGTAGGTTGAGGGCCTCCAGAAAAAGCAAGGCAGGATATTTGCAGTCACAGCAATGCAACTACATGCAAGGAAACCCCCTACTAAAACTCTGTGTTAAACATTCAACTCTAGAGTCATTCTTCAGTGAGATCAGTTAATATTTTCCAGATTAAGAAGAGTAGCACATGTTTATGTTATGCTAATCATTTATAATCATGTGTAAGATTCACTTTAACATGCTAAAAGGCCCAGGCGTATGTGCTGTCTTTCCTCCTTCAGATCTGATGAAGTTTCGATTTTGCAAACTGGGCAAAGTAATTTAGCATGCAGACCCAGCCGTCAACAACACAGTAAAAGGCAAAAAGGATCACCTTAAAGATAAGATTGCATTTTAATACCCAAGAAGTTAAGAAGTTAGAAATTCTTAACTTACTCCTTAGCAAATAATACCTCAACCCACCTTGGGGGCTGAGCAGGTGGCTTTGTTTCATATGCCACCAGACCAAGATGCTGGTATCTCAGGGAGAATACCTGTACCTTGCTCTCCTACCTTGAGTGTTTGTGGAGCTCATTCTTTGGCTTCGTGTACAAGAACCCCAGCATCATTAGGATTTCACTAGAGGACAATCATGTACATATTAAACCCCTCATAATGTGATTTTGTTTGAACCACAGCTCTATATTTCTATGAGAGAAGAATAAGTAAAAAAAGAAGCTGAATCATTCTGAATAATGTCTATCTCTTACTGAGTTCTTTAGATGCCAAACACTAAACTAAGCACTTTTATCTGCAATAAGGGCATCAACTATAAAACTTTACCTTGTTTTGTAGTTTAGGAAACACAAACTCACGTAGTTTATATAACTTACTTAAAATCACACAAGTATGTGGAGGAGCCAGGATTCCAACCTGGATTTACCCAAAAACCCAAATCTTGTATTCTTTAAGACTTCCACACTACAAATTTTCAGAGGACACTACAGCATTTTCTTTAGAGTAGTCTTTACAAACAGGGTGACAAAGCAAGGAGGAATTATATGACATTTCTGGTTCTCTTTCACATGTGCAGTTGAATTTTATTCATTATATGTTTGCTGAATGTCAGCCCCAGTGGCTGCTTATTGAGGACTACCAGATTCTGCAGAAAGATGTATAAAACTTTTAATTTAGAAGTAAGTTCAACAGAAAATACAGTATGTTGGCATTTATGGATAAGCATGTTGATATATGGGAGTATTTTTTTCTTCAGTTCAATTTTTATTTACTTAAAATGATATTTGCTACATCTCCATTATTTTATTGACTTAAAATGTTTCTTTTTCAATCTAACTCCTTTAGTGAGTAGGCTGTAGAAAAAATATTTTTACACTAGTTACATGATAACAATTTAAATTTAAACTAGAGATCTATTGGATCAATTAGCTTTTATTCTGCTTATTACATCCCCTGAATTTCAATTTTAAATACACACACACACACAACACACATAACTTAATACATAGTATTTTATATTATTGCTTTGTTTTGTATAAGTTATGGTTTTATAAGTTCCTTGAGGTCAGAGTTATAAAATATACTTCTGCTTTGCAAAGTGATAATCATATAAGTGCAAAAATAGTGCCTGTTTCTTTTTTTTGTTTTGATAATTAGTATGATCCCTGAAGGCAGTATAGTAATAGTAAGCCAAGAGCTCCATGACGGCATATTCATCCTGTATCCTCTTGCCAACACAGTACTTGGCACATAACAGCAATTCATATGACTCAAGTGGATAAATGAAAGAATGATGCAAAGGACTAGAACTGGCACTTCTCACAGAAATGTTGAGTAACCCATAAACCTTTGAAAAGAGACTCAACTTCTTTCATAATCAGGAAATGCAAATTAAAACAAAAGGGATTTTGTTTACACCCATTAAAGTGGCAAAAATGAAAAAAAAATCTAACAATGTCAAGTGTTGGCAAGGATACAGGCAACTCTTACACGCTAATGGTTGGAGTGTAAATTGATGCAATAAAATAACTTTGGAAAACAATTTGACATTATCTAGTAAAGTTGGAGCTTCCCGTATTAAGCAATTTAACCCCTGGGAAATCCCTGAATGGGTGTACCAGCTCTATAGAGGAAGGTTCACAACAGAACCATCATAATAGAACTAAACTGGAGCAACCCAAATGTCAAACAAGAGTAGAGTGGCTAAATATATTGTAGTATAGTCATACAACGAAATACTGCAGAGTAGTGAAAACAGATTTCAGCTCCTTTTATTAACATTATGAATCCCCCCAAAATACTATTTAATTTAAAAAGCAAATCTAATACAGAATGAACTCATTTTATATGAAGTTTAAAATGCTGAATTTAAAATATTGTATTTTATATATTTATATATTTATTGGTATATACATAGGTGATAAACTATAAATAAAAGAGACTGTGGTTATTCCTGGCTAATGGAGAAGACGAAGCAAGGATTTGGCAAGAAGCATACGGAAGAGAGGTCTTTTAAAGTACTGGTAGTGCTAAACTGGGTGTACACAAGTGTTCTCGTTTGATTATTTATAATTTATTTGTATTTTATACTATTTTTCTTTACCAATTCAATATTTAATTAAAATAAAATACAAAAAGGAACAAATTAAATGTTTGAGTAAACTCTTTGGTAAAATGGCATGCAAGCAATATTTAGTTGAGCAAAATTCCACTCCTCTCTCTTGCCTTAACTTATAATGGTGCTCTCCTAAAGTACAGGTTTCAGGCATTTCGAAAATGATAAATCCAAAAATAAACCACAAGGTGGCATCCTTGTCTCATGCATTTTATTCCCACATTTAATCTGATTAAGTAATCCCTACTTGCTTTGTAAATGTTGGGCAGAATTAATTTAAATTCTAGTTATTTTGTATTCATAGGGAGCAGCAGAGGACTTTTTTTTTCTTTTAGCTTCTTCTCATTTCTTCAATGTGCTTGATTTTGCTTGCATATATACTGTGCTATCAGATTAAATTTGGAGGGAAGCAATTCAAATGAATGTAATATGACCAGTAAGCAGGCCCAGGATATGACATTTATCCATCCATTCCTCAGTCAGTAACACATTCTTGTATGCATTCTACAATGTCTACAAGTATCAATGTCTACAAGTATTTTTTATTTGTTGAGCTTCCCTGCTGTACCAGCACAGGGCAAAGAGGCCCTGGAGACATAAAGATGAACAGAAAAATAGTCATCATTTGCTTTCAGTTTAGAATTAAAGACAGGCAATAATTACATAATCACAAATTTAAATTGCAACTAAAAGATTCCATAAAGGAGAAGTGTGTGGTTCATGGGATGCCACAGTAAATTTTGAACCAGTTGGAGATGTTAGAGGAGTGATTCATCTGTTGAGAGCTGAAAAATGAAGATGAATTGCCTGGGTAAAAAGGAGAGAATATTGTAAGTAGAAGGAACATGTGCAAGACCTTGGATAGCAGGAGAGAGCAAGAATACCAGGGGCTGAAAGCCAGGATGGCTGAATGGCAAGTCAGAGGTAGTAGAGAAAGGAGAGGAGAGGACTAGAAGTGGGCAGGGAACAGATCTGGCATGGCTTTGGAGCCTGGGGTTAAGAATTTGATCTTTTTACTAATAGTACTAGGAAGCTACAGAAAGAAGGATGAATGTAACAGCAGCTAAAAGCCTAAGCTCAGTCCCTGTGGAGGCAGTTGCTTTATTAGTGGAGATGAAAGATTCTTCCTTAAGTGCTAGAGTGGCACAATTCTTCACTTACATGTGATTAGCTTTTTGCCAGTGGAGGACATCATTTAAAAACATATAATTCCAATATCAGGCATATTCATTAGATTCCTTTGAAGGAAGATTTTTTCCTTCAAAGAAACATGACTCCATTGCATTTATTTTGAATTAGACTACAAAGCATTGTGAAGACAGGAAACACAATGTTTTATCTTAAAGAAAGGGACCTATTTAGTTCATTCACAAAAAGTTAAAAACCTTTGGTACCTAAAATGTAAAAGATATGAAAGAAAATGTTTACAGTTATGCTGTTTCAGTAAGAACAGAGTATTGGAAATCAGGAGATCTGCAGTAATTTACTGGGGCAAAGATTGTCTAACCTGGCTGGGCCTCAGTTTTTTTCATCTGCAAAATGAAGCACTATGTTATGTTCTTAAAATGTGTTCTTATGAAGGTCTAAATTATGTTCTTCTAACTATAAAATTGTGTAAATTCATAAATATATTCATAAAAAGAAATATGTACATGCTACTAATTTAATATAAAGAGAACAGATGTTGAGGGACCACCTTGGTATGTATTTGAATAAAGGTGTGTGAATGGACTGAGTAAGATTTATTTTGGATCTTACATTTTAAATAGATTTGAATAAGTTACACTATAATTTATTGATATAGTATACTATGTGCCAGATCTTAACATTATCCCATTTAATCTTCAGAAAATCCTCAGAAAACAGGTTTTGTTTTTTTTTAAATCCTATTTTACTAATTAGATAAAAGGAAAACTTATGTAGATTCAGTAATCTGTCCAAAGTTTCACAGTTAATACATCTTAAAATGTATCCAGATCTGATTTCCGAACTTATCCTTTTAGTCATCACACTATTTAATTATACTCAGTGAAAGGCTGAGATTTTTAAAAATGACTTATAAGCATTGAGGAGAGATAAATTCACTAGAATTATCAATCGGTTTCAAGTTATTTATAAGTGGTCAGTCACATACCAGGAATTTTAATAAACTCCCACATCTTTAAACAAGCAAAACTGCTTAATAGATTTAACAATTTAAATATACATTATCCTGAATGTGGATGTGAATTGTACTGTCATTAAGCAAACCTCTTGTTAACATGTCTTTGCTGTATCAGTAGATGATGGGCTTACAGCATTTTCACTCCTAAGCAATTTATTTAAAAGGAACAATTAGTCAAGTAACTTTCACCACTTCTCTCACTATGTCACATCCTGAAGACAAACAGTGGTGAACTTTGGTCCTGATACTCAGGGCAAGGAAGCCGCCTGCCAGACCTTGGTGTTTGAAGAAGTGGCTAAATGCATTTTATTGAGTTATTGCTCCTGTGTTGTTTTGTCTGTGGCTCCTGCTCTTGGGCCTACTTGGGGCTTCACTGTCACATCAAAGCTGTAGCCCTCTTGTGAGAACTGGTCAGTGTGGGTCAGATAATTCATGGGTTTATTGCTGAGACCCGTTCCCATGATAGTCATAGTCAGGAGGAAGTTGGTGTTTAAGTCTGTTTTCTTGGTGCAACACATGCACCTTATACCTGCTTAATGATTTAGCAGCAATGGACTCATGGATCTTTGGTGGGGGTTGCTCACCTTGACAGGGGACACAATGGCCCATCAAGCCTCCTCAGCATCCATACTGCAACAGTGGAGGATGTTTGTCACCACAGGCAATGCTTATGCACTGAGCTTGGCCGTGCCTTCCTCTGATGGCGGTCGCCAGGTTCTGGACTTTGTGGATGGTACCACATCCGGCCATTTTTATGAGAATTTTGATGATGTCACTACACCCATGCATTTGTACTATGCTTTGCTTATCTGTCTGCTGTCAGGAGGATGTCAAAATAATAAAATAAATCTAACAGTGGCTTTCTGTGGGACAAAAAATGTGACAGACTTTGTTCCTGCTTAGGAGGTGGTTTGTGACTCTGATAGAGAAATGTGTTATGAGGATAGTAAAATATGGCCTGTGTGCCTCTGTGTGTGCCCTCCTGACTGTGAGCACACCTCCATCGTCTTGCTGGACGCCAAGGGAAGCCTATTTAAAGAAGGTGTGCTAAGACAGGCTGGCTTAGACAGAGAACAGGTCTGCTGTTGCTAGTTCAGGAGAAAGTCTACACAATGCAGTGACACAAAGCTCTGGTTACATTGTTTTAGCAGGAAAAAAAAAACAACCCTTCACGTTCTCTGTGATTAAAGGAAAAGGTTTTAAAAAAAGTGATGAAGGATCTCGGAAGCAGAGTTTTAGAGTATAGTAAATAACATTCAGCTTGATGGCTTATAATCAGGAAAGGAGGGGTTAACTCAGTAAGACAATTGTTTTAGGAGTTTACGAGCAATTTAAAATTTATCACCCCACTTAAAGAAGTGAAACATTATGACTAATAATTGCCATTCTTTGCAAAGTATATTTTCTCCCTCATGAGAAAAATGTGACATTTTTTTTCATTACAAGGAAAACACAAAACTATCACAGTGCAAACTTAATACAAGAAACTTTAGAGTTAACTTGCCAAAGATACTCAACCTCTTTCTATCCTTTGAAAAAGAAGCCTGAGGCATTCTATTACATGCATATACTATTTTATGTGCATAAATCTCTTCATTCCTACACACTAATAGAATGACAGTAGAAGTCAAGGAAACAAAATATTCAGTTTTCAGAAGACTAAGATCTTAGAGGCACATAAAAATGTCTCTGGTTATAACATTTCTGAAAAATTATATACATATAAACTGTTAGCTGCTATTAGAAAACATGCTTAACTGTAGGCTGAGGAACTTAGGTTAGTTAAAAAGTCCTTCCTGAAAATGAGAATTGTTAAAGTGAATGGCTTACTGGGCAAGATCTTCATAGGCTAAATGAAGAATGTTATTTTATGACATGATGGCCCTGGAATTTGTAAGCTTTCAGAATAATCTAGTATTCTTCCCTCAAAAAAATAACTCTTACCTTTTACATCCAATGGAGGACTGTGAATTTTTTTTCAAACTAAATTTACTAGTCTTAAAATACTTCACCATCTTGCCTCCCCTGTGTCAATCAGCTTGAATAAAATTATAGAAGAGTCTCTGGTAGCCTTTACAGAAGCTAAGTTCACTGATTAAGTAAGTTAGATGTGACCTGCTTAAAAGTTGAAAGTTACAGGGAACTGCCGAGATAATTTCCTTTTATGTTATATGATAGAATAAAGTGGAGTTATTATTTTTTTTCATTCTTTCATACATTCATTGTGAGATGGTAGGCATTTTTATGCTAATCCTCTAGACAGATTTACTCGTCAGTAATTCAAAGTGAACCCAGACAGGCTGTAATATTCTCGGTTAGTCTGAATGAGTCTGAGTCCAAAAACACAGTGCCCAAAGCCACAGCCTGCAGGTCCATGTAATGGATTTAGGAATCAGACAGGCATGGGTTGAGTCATAGCTCAACCTGCTACATATGACCTTGTACAATTAACCTCTTATTCTCCAATTCCTAATATGTAAAGATAATATTCTCTATAGGATAGTTATGAGCCTAAAGTGAGATAACAGACTTCACACACTTAAGCACAAAGCTTAGCAGAGAGAATAATTGAGCAGTGTTGATAGTATTACATTTTTTTTCCTTTGTCAGATTTGTAACTTACAGTGGGTATTGGTTCTGTCAGTTACAGCAGAGGACTGGATTCTCTGACCAACCCCAATCCTGTCTGTTCCTTTGAAGTTAGAAGCGAGGGAAAAAGTGCTGTCTGGTACCTAGAGAGCCATTTCTCAGGTGCTTCTGGCCCCTCATACAAGGTTGCGTCTGTAATCTAGGGGGCTTTTCTTCTGTTTAAGATCTGCCATCCAAGTTCAAAGACTTATCCTTCCAAAGAATATGAGCTATAGTCACACTTTATGATGTCACATTTGCTGAAATGCTTTGTTGTACTTGCTGAAATATTCACCATCTCAGTTATTGCTTAGATCTTAAAAGAATTACAAGGGGAAGTCAAACTTCATTCTTCAGTAAAATGTAGAACTAGCAATAATCCTATTGGGCAATAAAAACATGAAAAGCTTAAAAAACATCTATCTTTAGATCATTATGGTTACAAAGTCAATCCAGATTCTTTGACTTGACTAGGACCCTATCCTGATGAGATACTTTTAAAGTAAGCTCAATCAGCCACATTTTAGTCTATGTACATCTCTAGCTATGGATTTCTAAATCACATTCAAGTACAGAATTATGTCATAGGATTGCCTCAAATCTAAGATTACTTTCTCATTTTTATACTCTGAAAGTTGGGATGCCTTATGATCAATGTGTAAAGTTATGCTGTGGTAGTTCTTTTCCTTAAAAACGGACCTCAAATCAAGAGTATACCTTGCAACTGATGACGTCTCAGGCTTATGGAAACAGAGTTCTAAAATCATATGCTTTGTGATGATGTTACCTAAGGTGGTTACTCTTGTTTTGTATTAACGATTGGCAGAAGGAACAGGTTGTATATGTAAGGAAGATAATCCAAAAGGCCTCATTGAGATTGGTAACACACATGTACATTTACATCGTTAGAGCTATCACTTTAGTTAACATTTGGACTTTTTATGTTTCAACATCACTTTAAATGCCCCTGATGTTTCTTCAAATGTGATAGGAAATATCATATATATTGGATAGCAAAAGATCCCAAGGAGAGCAAGAATCATGCCCAGCCAGTCCCAGAAACGCTTTCCTCACTCTCTGGGCACCTCCTCCTTTTGAGGGACCCTATGAACAGCAAGGGTGGCAGTCATACCTATGCCTGCCAGTTGTAAGATCACATTTACACGTGTAACTACACACCATTTGAAACCTGACATATACAGCACTGTGCTGGGCACACAATAGTTATTCAATAAAAACTTCTTGAAAATACAAAATTGTGTTCTGTTTAGTGCTGATATGAATTTCTAGGCCAAGATGGAGTTGTTCCTCCTCAGGGTGCCCTATCTGCAAACAGAACCTTAGATAATTTTCACATCCCTATAAAGGCTCCACTTGCCCAGAAACAGTATATCCAGTCAGCCAATCCCTAATGCCAAGCCAACTCTGGGCCTTCTTATGCCAAACAAGTATTCCTTTGTGGCCCCAGCCAATCAGATATTTTCTATTTTTTTCTCTTCCTTGTTCTTTATTCTTTAGCCTATAAAAGCTTCCTGCCTTTCACCCTCATTTTGTAGTTCTCTACAAGGAGATTGCCCACTTTTCATGAAGTGTTAAAAAAAGTTTGTATCACCTACGTTGTCTTCTTTAATCATTTCTAACACAATGCATACATACAGCTTTTAACATTTGGGGAAAACCAAATGTCTAAAAATGTCCCCTTTTTCCTTTTATTCCACCAAAAACCCTTTGAATTAATTTTGGGACTACCTTTCTTACAAATAAAAGTCCGCAGAAAATCAAACCCTAAAAAGTTCTTCTCCCTCGAGCCGTAAGAGTTTTTTATTTCAGTAGCAAACATGAAAATTGTTACACTTAAAAGTGGAACAACACTTCTATGAAACAATGGATCAGAGATGGAAAACTCAGTGGTAAACTTAATAGAAACTGGTTCAAAAGAAGCAACAGGCCCAAAATGAAGTCCCTTGTGCTAAGCCCCACATCAGCAAACCAAGATTTAACAGGTAACCTAATAGTAATTTCAGCTTCTCCCAGGCACGTGACCTTTAACCAGTCAACCTAGAATTACCTGGTCAGCACTCATGAGGTAATCTACCTGGCTGGCCCCTACTCTTCCCCCAAAGGAAGGTGACCTGGCTTGAAGCAATCTACTTTTTGTTAGAAATGTCTTTTTTCTGCCCCCTTCCACCTATAAAGGCCTTCCATTTTGTGTAACTTCTCACAGTAACTTGCTATTTGCTAGATGGGATGCCGCCTGACTTGTGAATCACTGAATGAAGTCAATTTGATGTTTTCATTTTACTTAGTTTAACTTTGTTTTTTTAACACTGTGAAATGTGATGTTAAAAGCTGATGATGTGAAACATTGAACAAGGACCAATTAACTTGAAATGACTTTTCAGTCCTTTACTGAGAATGATTATCTCTAGGAACTCTGACAACCCTTAGCAATTATGTGACAAGTTGGTTTGCAAATATTTTAATCAATTACGTTGAAAAATAACAACCTCTATTTAACTGGGAAGGAAAAAAGTAAGAAAAACACAGAAAGAATCAGAAAAGGAGGAAAGGAAAAAGGAATAATATTTATCTTAAAATACATAAAACCCCTCTAAAATTCTGATCTCTTAACAGTTTACATTCCAAAAAAGGAAATTAAGTTCTTTGAACACTGACAATATGCACAGAATCAACTGTTAGGCCAAGATGATTTTAAAATAAAAATTATTTCTATGCCTGTTGTATACAAATTATAACTGAAAAGCAAACTTCAAATACTACCAAATCTATTTTCCTATTTGTTACCTAATTGTATCAGAGCTAATGGAAGCTATAACCACAAAGCTTATAGACAGGAGAAACAAAGTGATTTGGTTTTGCTCATTTTTTTTAACCTACTTACAGACAGAAGAAATTAAACTATATAATTCATTTTTCAAAAATAAGAAGCTTCCCAGTTTATCCTTTAACTTTGAGCATAAGTGATATGCTTAATAAAAACATTCTTCTCTTCACGTTTGGCCCAGTAGGTTCAAGAACTCAGAAAATCTTTTAAGCTTCATTGATGAAGGAGGAGTATCTGCATAATTTCTACAGCATCAAAAGAAATTTTCATTGAGGTAGCTAGAGGATTTATCATCAGGAAGCAAGCATACACCTATCATGTATGTATGTGATGTTTTAAAAACACTCTACAGGTGTTTTTGAATTGCAAACTGTATGACACATTCTAGCTTATTCTATGTTCAGTATACTATTATTTGGAGTGCATGTATTTGCACTTTTCCTAGAATCATGGTTAAGAATAAAAGGCAGAAGAAACTGATCACTTCCTGCCTCCAAATGTCATACCTGGCTATGCTTAGTTGATTTACAAGCTCAGATAAATGTTATTTTCAAGAAAGCTGTGAGTTATATCAAGTGATTTTTGAAAGAGAAAAAGAAAAGCCATGGCTTAAATTTGTCAGTGAAGGAAGGCCTTGCTTGACATTCCTGTCAATTTGCCATTCTGTAAAGCAACTCACCCGCATAAAAATAGTCAAAAAAGGATTTCATTTAATTAGTGATACGTATACTTTTGCATAGAAAGAGGTTACAAAGTAATGCAAAAAAAGGCTAGGTACAGTAATTTCAAACAAATATTTAAAAGTATAACTTGCATAATGTTTAACATTCTCATGTTTATTGCTTTCTCCACACAGCAGAGAAATGAAGTGCATAATACATGCTGTGTCTTTCTTTCAAACATAAATCTCATGTGCTCAATTTCAATGTATTTAAGAGATTATTTTGTCATGAAACAAAATAAAAAAACACCATTATGTAGCACTAGTCTAGGCATGAACAAAAATAATCTATGTACATCCCATTGCATATATTCATCTCTATTTGGGATCATACGCAATCATGAACTTAACAAAGAACATTTAAAAATTGTTGCTTTTCTCTTTCCAATGCTCTCTCCCTGTCTTACCACCTCCAGAAATGCAGCATTTCCCCAAAAGGTGACAAGAATAGATATTACACATTATCAAAAAAAAATGAAGACGATAAATACATAATAAAAATAGTCTAAATGAGACAATAAATTAACCAAAACATTTACAAACTGTAGAGTTTTCAGGTTGGCATGAATCAAAGAGCTTCTGGTGGGTGCAGAGTAGGCAACTGCTTGTAGGCACACTCTGTAAATGTAAGGTTTATATAAAGCAGCACCCAATTTTGAGCAGTGAAAAGTGCCTGGGGCTTGCAGGCAGGGCAGAAATACTTACTAAACTGAGCACTGATGGGAGTAATTGCTTATACCAATGTATTGCTAAGTCTGTACCACTTGGCAAGTCTGCACAAAGAAAGCAAATTAAGATAAAACTAGGTCTTTCAACTTGAAAATTATTTTCAGCAATCCTTTTGGCCTAGAAATACCTGTTGTATTTGGCCTAGAGTATTCTTCTCTGGCACTGAATGAAAATGTTTACAACATAATCCAAGACTTCTGTCCTTTTCCTTTCTTAACCGAACCTGAACACGTTTCTTTACTTGCGCAATTTTACATGTTCAGAAAAAAACTTCACTAGCTCAGGTACTTATGAAACACTCATTTGTGATCCATCTAGTTTCAAGAGAATTCAGTCAGGGCATTTTTCTTCCCCAGTTTAGACATACTGACACCCTGTACATGGGACAGTCCATTTATTATCCAAGAAACTTCTAAATGGAGACAAGCGTGAAGATTTCAGAAGTTGCTGATGTCAATTACCAAGCTGCCTTAAACAATACAAGAGAAAAAAGATACCATATCTCCACTTGTGAGGTTTATGTCTCAAATAGCTTTATTGTTCCTTTGTGGATCTGTGGACATCTACATGGCTACTTTCAGGGTGCAGAAGTTTTAAGCTGACTTTGAAATGAAGGGCATTCAGGTACTATTGCAAAAAGTCAGTGAAAACTTAAAAAGCTCCCACTTCTGTCCCCCAGGGTCGGTAAGGTTTACTGTTTGTTCCACTGCTTGTCTGCTGAGGACTGGACGTGGCTGATACGGATAAGGGTGGGCTGATGGCCGTAGCGGCTGCCACCGCGGCTGCAGCACTTGGCGGGAGCATGGGGAACGCCCCCGCAAAGGACAGAGGGAAGCTGTGTGCGGCTGCAGTGGCTGCGGCCGCTGCTGCGTGGACAGTGGCTGAGAGCGACAAGAGAGAGGTGGAGAGTGGTGGCACGCAGGGGGTGACACTGCCTGTTGATGGCATCCGAAGGGCAGAATCTGTATGGGCAAATGTGGCGGTGAGGAGAGTGGACCCATGGGCAGGAGGCACTTCTGAAGTTGTGGAGAGGCGACAAGGCACTGACTCGGAGGCGTGGAGTCCATTGGGCTGGAGCAGGGCTGCGGGAAGGTGGTGGAAGGCCGCCGCCCAGTGGTGCGGGTGTAGCGGGTGGTGGTGGTGGGCCAGAGAGGACGTCATGGCCGCCGCCTCCCGCTGCGAGGCACACGTGCTGAGATGCGAGACCAGTCGCACCCGCAAGGGGTCGGAGGAGTCCAGGCCTTCCACGGAGCTCAGGTACCGTGCCACTTCTGTTAAGCACTCTCGGAATCCAATGCTCATGAAATCCATGGCAAGAGCATGTGCGTCAAAGTAGCCTAAATGGGGGTTTTAGCAAGGTGGGCGACCGGAGAGAGAGTGAGGGAGAAAACAGTACAGTTAGTCAGAGTACCCAACAACCATGTCCCACTCTGCCCTTCGTGAGATTTAGGTCCAATGACCATCCTTTCTGAACACATTGCCAGGTACTTGCAGTTGTAATTTTTATAGAATAAAGTATACTTTGCAATTCATATGTGTAGCAACTCTAGTAATGCTATGTATACTAAGTTGTTCTTGCAACCACACATCACAGTGGGGAAAAAAACTAAGAACATCCATGTTTCAAACACTTCCAGAAAAAAAAAAGGTGTTTCTCCCTTTGTATGTAGATGGTGAAATGCCCTACTAAACTTTTTCACAGTTAATACAGAGGGCCAGTCTCTCTGTCTCTGTCACATGTATTGGAGAGTCAAAGGCTTATCTGAGACACCCTAACTCTTTGAGCAGTTGTAGCAGACACGTGAAGTACATCTTAGCAGCTTGAGGACCTTCTTTAAAAATGTGCTACAGTCTCTTAATAAATTCATAAATGTTTCTTGACTCTCAGTGTTTCTTATGAACAAAGTGAAAACATCTTGTCATTGCTTTGTATGAAAAAAATTAAAACAATGATTTTTTAAAATATTGGCTACTAATATGAAAATTGTTATTTTCTTTAACTTAGTTTTTTTATTGACATATCATTGACATATAACCTTGTATTGGTTTTAAGTATGTAAAACCACAGTGGTTCAAACAGTGGTTCAACAGTTACCCATATTACTAAATCCTCACCCCTACTAGTGCAGTTAACTATTTGTCAACATAGGAAGATGTTACAGAATCACTGGCTCTATTCTCCATGCTGTTCTACCATCCCTGTGACCAACTTATACTATGATTGAGAATTTGTGTACCCTTTTACCTCCCTCCCCCATGGTAAACATGAGTCACTTCTCAGTGTTTTTATGAATCTACTGCTATTTTGTTCATTTTGTTTTGTTTTTATATTCCACAAATAAGTGAAATCATATGGCATATTCTCCATCTGGCTTATTCACTGAGCATAATTCCCTCTAGGTCCATCCATGTTGTTGCAAATGGCAGGATTTCTTTCTTTTTTATGGCATAATAATATTCTATTGTGTATATGTACCACATCTTCTTTATCATTTCATCTACTTATGGGCATTTTAGTTGCTTCCGTATCTTGGCTATTATAAAAAATGCAGCAATAAACATAGATATAATAATGCAGCAGTAAACATAGATATTTATAAAAATAAACATCTTATTTTTCTGTCATATAAGACTACTTTACTCATAAGAGATTTCTACAACTAAGTTTTCTTAAGTTCTGAATAAATTTCCTTCATTGGTTAGCTTGCCTTTTCCTGGCATCCACCCAAGAAAACATGTGTATCAATTTTGTCAGTGTGTATGTATGAACCCTCATACCTAACGTTACTGCCATAAAAATGGTTGGAGCTGAGTCACATTTATAAGAACCTTTTTTATCCAATGAGAATACATTAAAATAGAAAATAGTAATGTCTGATTATTAATCAGTGCTAATTTAGGGTATAAAATAATAATCAGACATTTGGGAAATCTCACCACTTTGAATGGCTGGCTTCTAATTTGTACAAACTTGTCCTTTTCAGATTCTGTCACATTTCCAACTGATTTTAAAAGCAATTTTCACATTAAAAGTTAAGTGTACTCAGTTTGGGGATGTGGGTGTACATAAAGCAAAAATATCATGTTCAAACAAGGTTATTTTAATCTAAGGTATTTACACATTATCTTTTTTATGTTTTTACAGATCAAAGCATTACCTGTTTCATTTATCATCTGTTAAAAATTAGACTATCTTATTCTGTGATCAAAGCACTCTGAAAAACAGCAGTCACAATATTCAAAGTCCAAAAGCTAGAATTCCAGCAGAAATTTCGAAGTCAAAAAACACTGGAGCAAAAATATATACCATTCAACAAGCAACAACAGCACAAAGCTGGTAAGAGAATATCATGAAGTGTAGAAGTTGAGGAACAAAAACTGTTACCATCCCTGGACTTCAGCATAATTAGCAACAGGTCCCCTGGGATTAGGAGAGAAAGCTCTTCCTGAAAAAGATGCCTCCAAAGAAAGATTCCACATAACAGTCCTCAGGGTTCTCTGTGGGGCTTTGCAGGCTTCTGACTTTCATGAGAGGAGGACACAGGTAACCACCAGAGAAGACAGGGTCTATAATCCTAGAGGGATTTAGAAATTTACGTTGCTCTACTAAATCCTCTCTAGAAACTACTGCAATACTAAGATTGTAAATAATAGACCAACAGAATTGGAAATCCAGGAGTTTCCAAGGATTTTCATGAGTGAGCACCAAGTAATTGAAATTTGTGGTTTGCTAACTATTTATGTCATTGTATAAGGCTGAGTCTTCTGTTGCATACTATGGAATATAAATCATGTAATACCTATTACACTGCTGTATGCACAGGGAAGCGATAACGAGCTGCTGTCTTCTGTGAATGGATCTTGGGCCAAAAATAACAGCACTTGGGTTCATGCCACTTCCTCTGTACCATCACTGCTCTATGGCTTTAAGGGAATAAACTTATAAACTTGTGAGGTGGACACTATCACTGTCCTCATTTTATAAATGAGGATACTGGGGCTCAAGAAGGCTTAGTAATTTATCTAGGGTCACAGAGCTAATAAATGGCAGAGCCAAGACTTGAAACTGGCAGTTGAACTACAGACTCTACACCCTTCACCACTATAGTATAAGGCCCCATAGCAGGTGTTGGTCCTATACTGCCCACCCCTTCTTCAAGGCCTTCACATTCTCTTGCATGATGACCTCTGTAATAACCTAGCAGTCAGGCGATGATGACTTGTGTGAAGCTTGCTTGGAAATGTCTGCTTAAAAATATTCTGAGACTAATTTTAGGACTGTTCAGGTAGCCAGGAATAGCAACTGAGATGGAACTTAGTTTTTATAATAAGGCATATGAGCTATATTTCTCTTTAGAAGTACAGCTGATGCCAAATATGTGAAACCCTGATAAGAACACTTAGCCTTGGGGCTAACAATGCCAAGAAGTAAAGCAATCAAACAATTTTCTTGCACCATAACTAACTCAGTCAGTCTCCTAATATCCTGAGCTGGCAGGTGTACGGATGAAATCATGGGACTGGAGGGGCCATCAGACCTCAGAGTGATAATATAGACCTCAGTGCAGCACTTTGACTTGGGTAAAAGGTGAGAGAGTGGCCAAGCTGGGCTGGATCCTCAGCTTCTATGATTTCATCCAGTTCTCTCTGCTATTACATAAGAATGTTTGCATCCTACACTGAATGCTATATTTTAATGAGTGAAAATCACAATTCCATACTCACTCAGGATGGTTTTTTGAGAAGGTGCAACTAAGGTTAAGTTATACCATGTGGGTTTCCCTTTACAATGATCACTTCTGACCTGACACAGGTAGAAGAGTGAGGGTCAGGGCCGATATTCCACAGGTGCTGAATAGTATGCCATCCTGGAGTTAAATACTAAAATTCTTCCATAGCAATTAGTAAACAGCTACTTCCTTTCAATGCCTTGCCCATGCCCTGATCTAGGGCAAACTCTGCTATGATGCAGCAGAACACTAACGCTGAGCACAGAGAAGCCTGCAGGGTGTCGTCGCAGCACTTAGCCTCTCCTGGTACTGTCTCCTTACCTAGCTGTCAAATATACTGAGTACCACCCTTCGCTAGGATGATTAACAAAGGCCTGCATGAAGGGTGAAAAAGATACAAAAGCACAAGATCCAATCTCAGTGGCTGTGAAAAGAGGGAATAATGAAATCTGAATGGCTATTACAGCTTTCAGAATCTCAAGCCTATTTTTAGCATGTTGGTGTGGGTCTGTCCCTGACCCTCTAGACGATTCTTCCTTAAATCACTATCCAGTACTGAAGACACCTATCCAGGGCACTAGGCGTAGGCACGTGCTCCTGTCTGCTCTCCGTAAGAACGACTCTGCTCCATCAATGGTTTCCAGTACAGAGAGTCACTACCTGTACTTCAAATGCTCTGTCTGGTCTAAATCTCAGACCAACCAAAATATCAATACACAGTGAAAATGATCATAGTTACTTCCTTTGGAATAGCTGCATTATATTGAGTCCTACCTCTGACTGAATGGGGGGAAGGGCTCAGGGGAAGGGAAAGAGGAAGAGAAAAAGATTGCCTCTAACCTCCTGTTTATGTTTGGGTGTTTGTGTTTGTTTTGTCTTTCTGTACAGATCCCAGCATGTGCTTCTGAAGTCCCAAACAAACCTCTGACTAGGCTGCTGTGAATGAAGCCTTCCTCCCGCAGTATTATGAAAGCAAACACAAGCTCAGGGTCAAGTGCTTCTTTTGTTCCAGAAGTTCTTTCCCACGAGTTCAATCCTGCCATTAGCATTGATTTCCACGGCTTTATTGGCAACCTATCTTAGCTTGATAGAGAACTGTTCAACTATAACTTTCCTATAATCTTGGGGGTAAAAAATGAAAAGAAAAAGGTTGAAAGGGGGGAAAAATAAAAGTCTCCTACTTACCTTTACCCCCGGTTGCCTGAAGCATCTTCAGATGATCCACTGTCATTTGCAATATTTCAGCTTTTTCTAATTTTGCAGATCCCTGAATAAATAAATAATGAAGTCTTATAAGCCCCACGGAAACTAATTTGAAACATTTTAAACTGAATTTTCAATTTTCTGTCTCACTAGAAAGTTTTAAGTTTTACTTTTTTAATTAAAGTAACTGAATTCTTTCCAAATTTGACAGGAAAACACTATTATGTTACACCTAATGACAGATACTGGCTATTTTAGCTTTTAAAGACTAAAAGGCATAATGAATTTTCCAATTATAAGAATAATTATACTCCTACAATCACTCCCACAGAACTACTACAGTTGTAAAAATCTTAAACTTTGCATCCAATCTCTACTGTGGTTAATAATATACTTTATTAGGGAACATCCAATAGTCCATTATGCTGAAGTCTTGATTAATTAAATCCAACTTTGGAGGCTAAGGAGATAGGATCTTAGCAAATTATTGTTAGAAGTAGATTTTTCCAAAAATAGAAAATTTTAATAAGCCTTTGAGGTAATTCATGCTATATCACTGGTAAGCAGAACCAAAAATAAAAAAGGGACTTTAAAGGATTTTTCCCCAAAAAAATTACCAGCAGGTGTCACTGTGAATTCCAAAATCATAAACAAGAAAGTCCAACTTACTGCTTATCTAGTAAGCATCAGATAACACTTTTAAGGATATTTGAACCCTTAAAAATAGTTCTTAATAAAATTGCCTTGGGAATATATTTTTATGTCTGCCCTTTTTAAAACAAGGCAACCTCTGGAAACCAATTAGAATATTAATGTACCACCTCAAACAGTCTTAGGGGGTAGTGGGTGACTTCTAATTTCCTGGAAGAGCTAAATAATTAAATCAGTATGTTCTTTTGAAAAGGAAACTGAAGTTTATTTCAGGTTCCTATGCTTTACTTGTTTCGTAAAAATTCTCAGCACCCAAGTACATGGTGAGAATGCCAGAGTTATTTAAACTGCTCGAATGCACCCTCTTCTAATCATACTGTGAGAGGGCCAGCTCACTAGGGTTGGTAGGAAAGTTACCCACACAGGGAAAGCCTGTGTTCGTGGTAACTAACTGCCAAACAATTGAGTTTCGCTTTTAAGTATTAAGTAGATATTAAAGAAAAAAAAATCTAACAAACCAAGGGAAATAAAAAGTCACCAAACTGTTCCTCCTAACTTTAGACATTTCCGTACTCAAAACAAAACATCATTGATTAGTGATATTTTCACTTTCCACCTATTGTCACTGAAAAACGCTCCTAATCAAAACTATACTTTCCATATTGCATTTAGATTATCAAAAACAGTTGCAGCGTATAGAATGTGGGTTTTTTCTCTAAAAAATGTATAATCAGTGGCATATTACATTTTGAATTCTGTCATTGTTCAACTTTTCCATGAAGATGTATAGTAGTTTCAGTGAAAGTGACTAATAAAATTGCAGTTGGTGGATAATTTCTAAGGGCTTGGGTAGGGCTTGCTTTATGTTTGTGATTCATGAAGTAAGCAATAAAATAGAATAAACAAACAACTGCTCTTTTATACCATATTTGAATTGGAAGTATTTTCAACAAGGGTATGAAGCTGTATTTTTTGAGGGTGCTTTTAGAAATCTGTGCCTTTAGACATCGTGGTAGGAGGAGAAACACAACTTTTCCAAAATGACAAAGAAAGACTTAAAACATTTGGTTTCCTGCTTTTCTAAGTGTACAAAACCTTTTCTAAGTGTACAAAACCACTAGATAATTTGAATTCTGAAAAGAGGGATTTATGGTTAGTTTGATTTTTACGAAACTTCCAAAAAGATAAGCACAAGTTGAACATCATTCTGTTAACTCAGGTATTAAAAATGAAACCAAGTAGCTTCACAAATAAATTTTATTATAATTATTTTTTAGAAAATAGAACTAGAGACTACTTTCTGGGCTTTAGTTACTTTTAAAATAAAAAGCTCACTTTAAAAAAATAGTTTGAGACAAAAATGAAATTTCACATATACCTTTTTTTTTTTTTTAAGAATACTACGTATAGCTTGGTTTTAAACAAAACCACTACTGGTATTCATAGAAAGAACAGAGAAAGCATGAACACTGTTACCCTTAAGGGCAAAATAAGCTGAAGAATGGAAATGTTTTTCAACTTCATGATGGATTATGTTTTTAATAGTTTTGCCACAACAAAGCATTTTATTGAAATAGCTGCTTTGTGCCAGATCAGAGCACATATACCATTATTTTAATGAGCTTTAACAAGAACCCACATTCCCAGATGAGAGAATCACATTTTTTAAGCTTTTTGGTGGGGGGTGGTCAAGGATGAGGGTAGCTTACTTGCTTTTCAAAAGCGGTTGGCACCAGTCGTCTCAACTCAGATAAACTGTTATTTATCCGATCTCGACGCCTTTTCTCTATTATCTATCCCAAAGAAAGCAATATAATAACAAAAGTTTATAATTACACAAATGATAAAAATTACTCATAATGGAAAAGTACAAACTGTTACACTTCAGGCTGGATTACATGAAATAAAAAGAAAAAAAAAATCACATACCCCTCTCCTTTTCTTTCTTGCCATAATCTGAGATGCTGTTGTTGGAGAATTCGATCTAATTACAGAGCTAGTACTTTGCCTATGAAATAGGAAGAGTAAGTCAGGTGCTGTATTAGCATAACAATGGTTTCTTCTGGGTATTTGATGGCATCTATTAAATATTCAGAGTGATTTTATAGTTCAGGCCGGTATTTTATTCCTAATTATGCTTGTCTCTTAATATACTTTGCTTTCAGCTCTTATATCTCTTTTCAGGTAAGAATGATGCTTTTTTGTTTTCTTTTAATTTTAATGAGTAATTCGGATGCCAAAACATTGGCAAAAACATCCTTCAACTTTGAGTCTACCAGTGAAAAAGTTAGGGGCCATCTGGGTAAGAAGTTAGACACTAACTAGTATTTCCTAATTCCACTTGTAAATGTTGCTTCAAAGTCACCTAACACGGAATAGCATCCCTCCTCCTCTCTCCATCAGATACACTGAACAAAGCAAAGCAATTGTAAAATAAGGGCCAAGTTTGGCACCACTATCAGACAGATTATATAGTCATCACAGGTTAAACCTGTCCCTAGACACAATCTTTAAACAGACGTTAACTTGCTGTTTCAAAACTTCACTTAGTCGTATTTCAGAACATGAAAAAAATAACAGATTTAATGTTTTGTATACTCATCTTTTTTAAAAAAAGGCCCAAATTAAATATGCCAATGATAGGAAAATTTAAATTAGATGAACTACTAGGGAAATGTTTTACTCAGTAGATGAAACTGGAGGCACCTTTCAGCTTCCCAATGAAGCTTCAACCTCTAAGAGCTATGATCCACTCTGAGTTTACTAATGGGTTTACTACGTTGAAAGTTCCAGCAAACCATTATTTTGTCACTTATTATTTTTATGACTCTTTCTAGTTTGCATACGTTTCTCTTCACAATTCTGGTAGACTATGTATGCTTCTGTCTGTTCTCTCAAATTCTCCAGGTTCCTGTTAGTTGTTCTCTTCCATTTCAGAAAAGTTGTACACACCCAGGATCTTGTTACCTCACCTTCTCACTCTGAATCTTATTTCTGAATTAGCTGTCCCTCTCATCCCTATTCCTTCTCAAGTGGTTTCGCCTTTCACTTGACAGCTTCTGTTTTACAGATCTCATTTTTTAACATGACACGACAACACTTTAATTTAGAAGACACTCTGCAAGCAAAGGTTCTGTAAGTATTTTTCTCTTGCTGACTTCACGCTTTGGTTTGTACTATCAGGATTAAGAATATTGAAGGAAAACCAATTTTCCAGACGTAGTAAAAATTTTCCTCTTTGAGTGGCAGGTGCAGATAAATAATTAAGGGACTGCTGGGGATGCCAATTAGAAGCAATTATCATTTGACCCGCCTTGGGACTAAAATGCCTCGGTAATCTCCCTCTGTCACTCAGAAGTGGAGGTCTGGCTTCTGTAATCACGACACCGATCTTTTCCAGACTTAAGAACAAGTAGCCAAAAAGACTGATCTATGCCCCCAAAAGGTCCTTGTATCTGTCATTTACTCTCCCGTCATCCAGCTCACAAACGGTAAACCTGGAAAGCTACTTGCCTTGACATCGATCACTGTTTTAATTTCTCCCAAAAGCAAGCCATATTTTTATAGTCTCCTTAAAAATAAAAAACCAGCTGTTTTTTTCTTCGCCTGGCGCATTCTGAAAGTGCTCCGCGATGCAGTTTCGGTGGCAGGGACGTCGCCGGTCGCCGGGACGTGCCCGTCCGTGCGCCCAACGCTGACAGCCAGGGACCCTCCCTCGCCAACTCCTGACTCTTTCAGCTGCGTACCTCGTCCTCTCCGCCCCACCCCTAGAGTGAAAATCGACAACCGTCGCCCTACCCCAACGCACGCTCCGTGAGCCCACCACTCAAAGTGTCTCAGGCAAAAGTTTCCCCGGTCGGTTAGGAAGCCGCCGAGAGGACTCTCGGAATTTCCAAGGAGACTAGTGCACAAAGCTTCCCGACGTCTCGGTTCCAGGCAGTTCCCGCCAAGCCCGTGCTCACCCGGAGTAATTGTTCTCGCTCCCCACGTCTATGGTCTCGTCCATGTCGCTCTCGGAGGTCGTCTCCTCGCAAGGGCGCTTCATCACGGCCAAGGCGGCGCGGGGCGCAACCCGGCCGTAGCCACGGACGCCGAGCGGGACACAGCGCCCTCCCAGGCTGCCTTCCTCCCTCCGACTCTTGCTCCCCCGGCCTGGGCAGGCGCGGCTCCGGCGGCGGCACGCTCTGCTCCTCGCGGCTCTTTCCCACGCCGCAGTCCCGCTCTGCGGCAAGAACAGGCGCCGGCCACACCCCCGGCGCGGGCGGGGCCACCTCGCCCGCCTCCTGCGCTCGCGCCCCCGCCGCCCCTCCGCGCACCGCCTCCTCGGGGTCGGCGTAGCCCGCGATTGGCTGGGCGGAGGGGCGGGGCCGCGCTCTCCAATGTCCGCTGCGAGGCTGCCCCCGAGGCGTGGGAACGCTGCGCGCACCTGGGGCCCAGGAGCGGCGCTCCAGATGGAAGAAGCCGTTGCGAGAGTGAGCGCGAGGTTGCTAACTCCGGCAGGGAGTGGGCGCGGGCGCGGGCACGGGCGCACAGGGGAGGGCGCGCTGAGGAGGGCGTGCAGGGGCGTGCTCTGGACCTCGAGTTTCCTCACCCCCTGCTGTCTCCGGTAAAGTTTCTGTCTTGAGTTTAAAGAATAACCCCAAACGCGTGGCTGAGTGTGAGCAAAGTGTGTGACGTCGGCAGGCGCCGTGGCTTAACCTAACCGCCCCACTCAGCTGTCCCTTGTCTGGATCAAAACTGCTGACTGGTTGACCCTGACGGTCACGTTAGTCCTCTGAAAACCTTAAAGTTGCGCTTCTCTCTGGTATCTCCTGAGACTACTCTGTGGACAGAAAAGGACATGAGTTTCCCCGACCAGGTACTTAACTGTTGGCGGTCGGAGGATCTGAGGTCGATCACCATACTATGTTCGATTTGCTATGATCAGTTATTTCCATTTGGCTACAGGGACTATGGATAGTAGTTCCCGCTGACTAGAGGGTGGGCTGGAGTTTTGTACTTTGGCGTCAGGAAAAACTATAGCAATGGTCTAGGTATTTGGGACAGTTTTCCTAGTCCCGCAAATTTGAGTGTTTCGGGCTTGGATTATCCAGATCATAGCAGCTCTCCACTTCCCCTCCTGTGTGCAGTCGCAGCGGTAGAGTGAATTAGAATCTCGGACGTGAAAAATCGCGCTGGGAAATTGAATTTGTTTTCTAAAGTACGACTTCATGTCCAGTCTTTAGTACATTGCACAACGTAGGTTGTAAAAATTCTAAAACATGTTTTCAAGCTACTCTTTCTCTCCAAGCCCTGCGATATTTTTGAACAAGCTATTCTGGGGTGCCTCTGAGAGGGCAGGAACTAAACAGACCGAGTAGGGGAGACGCTTTCTGCTACCAGCCCCGGCGATGTGGTACAGAGAGGCGGGCAGATTGGTTGAGGTCGAGCCCGAGACTTGTTGCGCCGGAATAGCTCCGTGCGTGGTGGAGAAAAGCCTCTGAGAAAGGGGCGTCTGTGAATCACTACAGCCCTCCGCTACTGGCTGATTAATATTTTGGGGGGATCTGCTTAGGGCCTCCAGTCTCTTGCTGGACAAGAACCGCGCGGGGCGGGGAGAAGAGCAAACGATGCGACGTGAAGAATCCAGCTCGAGCAGGGATTGGCAGGGTTAGAGCGGGAAGGACTTGCTGCCCGCGTGTTAAGCCCTCATTAAAACACAAAACCCCTTCCCCACAAGCCCACATCTCTTTTGTGCGGTCCCCACCGCGGTGCCTGCAAGAACCGTGTGAACAGAAACCCGAAACGCTCCATCCTAACTTCTGAAACTAAACTCCGGGCAAAGCACACAGACGGCGAGGCCGGGCGGGGCCTGGAAGGGCTGGACAGGGTCAGCTCAGGATGTCGGGCCCGTAGGGGGCGGTGACTCCCCAGTTGGCTTCGGCCTCAGCGCGTGTCTCCGAGCCTCTGCGCGACCGCTGCTCCGCCGCGCTGAGCGCCCTGGGCAGAGCTGAGCCAGCGGCATCCCAGGCTTCCGATCTTGTCCGACGCCACCCGGCGCCGGGTCCCTGCAGCCCTAGGAGTGACGAGCCGAAGCGCGGGTTGCGCAGCCCACCTCCAAGGCTGACTTGCCTGGGGCCACTCCACACAGGCCACAGGTGTACGCGCCTCAGCCGGCCTGGCGCATATTCAAACCTAACAACTTTATGCTAGGGCTGCACGTAGTTTGAAAGCGGATGCCTACAGGTGCAATTAACTTTTGACACGAGAGCGAATTAAAGCAAAAGCCGGAGGCAAAACCTGAGATCGTGATTGAAAGAAAGAAAAACTCCTTCTCATTTTACTAGTGTGTTTGATTACAATAACAGCGAAAAACTGCGAAGAGGGAAATGGTTTGCTTGCAATAAAGTAGCCATTGGTTATAGTTTCCATATTTGTCTTTGAATACTTAACCATTGTACCATTTTATAAAGAAAAATATAGCAGGGACGTTCCAAAAGCACACGCGGGTTTAATATCGCTTAAAAATATTTTTAAGCCAAGGGGGTCATATTTGAAAAGCGTTTTAGAACCGTGCCGGTATATGGTAAACTCTGTATGTCTGTTAAATAAACAAGAATGCAGAGGGCAGAAGTCCTCGGCGTTTTGAACACTATCAGAATAATACAGTGACATACTTATCTGCCAAACTTAATCGCAACTAGGCAGCATGAGATTTTTCGATTGTGTCTTTTATTCCCCTCAAATATCGATTTGCCTATACGCTGGTTAGGCGCCTTGTCTGGTCTGTCTGCCACTGAAAATGTCTCTCGGGTCGGAGGGAAAAGCAGAGGGAGTAAGCTCTTTAAAACGCGCAGCATACAAAAAAACGACTGTGGATTGTCGGGGAGTGGGGGAGGTGGAGGGCTGGTGGAGGAGGAGAGAAAGAAAAGAATGAGAGAACCGCGGGATTTCAAGCCTCATCGCACCTCAGCTCAATCCTTTTCATCGAAAGTTGGGTTTACCAAGAGCCCGGGCAGAAGAAAAAATGTCTGCTCAGAGCAAACCGCAGTTCCTCCTTTTCAAAGATTTGTACAATGAGACAATTGGACCAAAAGGTACGAAACAAAATGCCGTTAGGAAACGAAATGCCATTAGGGAAGAAAGCCCAGGACAACGAATCTAAAGGGAACGGAGGGGAGAATCGGCTGCTTTCCCGAAGTTGAAATTGGTCATCTCGCAAGTGATTTAATTCTGTGCTTAAGGCGTGAAAGTGAGATTCCAATGCCTAGATCTGGAAACGTCAGACTCAGGTCCTGATACCCCTCCTCAAATCTTCCCCGACCGATTTAATGTAAAGTTACACTTTTTGCACCTGTATTTATAAATTTGGCTATCTTGACTATTCTTGTCCCATAATCTTTGAGTTTTGTTGCATAAGTTAATCAAGTGATTACTTTGCTGTAATTCTAAATTTCTCCTTGCAGCATTTTGGGATCTAACCTGGGGTCTTTTCATTCTTGTCGGTCTGCTTTTCCCTTCATTAGAACACTCTGATTTTTTCAAGATCAATTGTTACAGTTTTGTTGTTTGTGGTTTCTCTTGAATACTTTGAGATGCTGCTTACAATTACTTAAAAAGTGTCACCCTAGTGTTTGGCTTCTCTTAGAAAGTCACCAAGGCATGACACTCTAAAGACATTTTAACTTAGCTTCTCTGTGAAATACAGGCAGCCGTACTATTTAAAGACCTTTATGGCATTCTGAGAAGCCTAACTGCACATAGCTCAAATTGAAAAGTCCCATATTTTGCCCTATCTGAAATAATATAATTATTTACCCAGTTTTCTCTTGCAAAAGGAAGACAAGCAGGTTGCCCTGAGAAGAGCTAGTTTATTGACAATTACTGGGGCAGGTGACAAGCACGTCAAGCACGTGCATCTGTGGGCAGCCTCTTGGGCTGTCTTTTCCCTGACTGCAAGGCTCTTGTGAGCTGGCAACGCTTTAAAGTGTGTGA
The DNA here is from genome assembly GCF_040802235.1 of Manis javanica. NCBI lineage: Eukaryota > Metazoa > Chordata > Mammalia > Pholidota > Manidae > Manis > Manis javanica. The sequence goes on along the minus strand of NC_133168.1, from coordinate 45,957,623 downwards.
GAATGCTGCACCCTGAGAGTGGAGGCCAAGGGCAAGATCCTTGTAAATTTCACTACCTTTCCAACATGAGGCAGCAGCAGGCAGGCCAACCCAGGGTCCCTATACAACATATTTGCAAGCTAGTAAAGCAAAACAAAGCTGAAAGCGAGGACCCATTTAGGCCCACTAACTCTAAAGTCATCTATAAAGGGAACTACTTTACCAGTTAACAAGTATTTTTGCTTGATCAGCCACACAAAGTGCATCATATCTCTTGCCTGTACCCAATAGATGTACTTATTTGATCAGAAACTCTGAAGTAGGAAATCTAAGCCCAAAACTCCATTTCTTAGAAGTTAGAATGTTTAAATTCATCTGTTATTAAGGGGTGATTTATTTAAAAGCTTTTATTTCATGAGTGGTGTTCTTAGTGCTTAGTACATGCCCAAGGATGAAGTCTGCTTTTACTGCTGGACCCTTGAGAAGAGGTTATGTAATTAAGTAATCAGTTTTCCATATTCCTGTAAGCAACAGTCAAAAGATAACTACACTCACTATATTAACTTCTCTGAGGGTAAATTGATGTAGGCAGTCTTTTCTTTTAAGGAAATTCTTTTAAACTTTTGTTTTCTTGAAGTTGGTTTGAATGATAGATTCCCTCCCACCCCCTTTAAGGATATTAACTTCTTTCATGAAAATAATTTTGTAGCTACATCCTTATCCTGTAGAATAGTGCCTGGCATGTACTGGGTATACAGTATTGGAATTAATTTCTTAACTGAAATCAGTGAACTCCTTGCTTTTTACTATGCATATAGAATTTCGATGACATTGGCATAATAAAATAGAAATAAGCAAATATGAGCTAAAAAAATCATGAAAAAATGAAAATATGCTTAAATATGAACAGGAAAGTCTTGACTGTGAATGAGCCCTTAGTTTAGCCCTAAGCTTCCTGGCAGCCAAGTCAGAAAGAGAAACAGTGATTTTTCTGATTCTTATAATCAGAAAAGAGGAAGCACATTGTTTTTGAAAAAAGAAAAACTTTATCCCGTTGTTGCACTCTAAAAACACTACACGATTGCCTTGTTCAAAGACATTTACATTTTTATTTTATTTAAAGCAATAATTTTGTCTAAAATTCTCCCCTAAGCATATTAATGATAACATGACAGTAACATACATAAATGAAGACAATAGTTTATCTTCGGATAGCTGAATAAGTGGTCTAGTAAGCTATCAAGATTAACTAATTGACATTAATAGGACCAGTGCCTCGAAGAGTTACAAAAATGTGGATTCTCCATAGGAAAGTTTCTGCTTTCGGTTTTAGAGAAAAGATGTAAAAGATTCCTGAATCTGGTTGGCTGGCATTACTTGATGAAAGTGAAAGAAAGAGAGATGCTCCACAGGTTTCTATAGAAATGTCAAGTGCTGTGGAAATTTTTAAGACTAAAAGTAATTCCCACTGGAATGCAAATAACATCTGTATTTTCTTAACACTTTTCTAGTACATTATTGTTAGATATGTGCTCATTTATACCCTTATCTGCTTTTTAAATTGATAGATGCCTTTTTTGAGGGGGAAACCCTCACAGATTGGAAATAAGTTGCTAATTTTAGATTTTCAGTGGAAAAAAAATACAGGCTATTTTTGGACCTTCATGTTTTGCAAACCTATTGAAGTACATATTTTACAAGAAATAGAGAAATAGCAAGTCTTTTTTTTTCTCCTAGAGAGGGTTGTATTAGTTCCAGCAGATAAAAATTTAACTAATTCTTGTTATCTGTTGGATGAAAGGCACAGCCTAGAAGTTTGTTTTTCTCTGACTTTAGCCTTCAAAAGAATTTAATAATGTAATCATACATTGGAAACATTAGCCTAAAAGATATGTCTTATGCAATAATTTATTGCATTTCTATTAAATTTATACTTTAGAGAAAAATAGCAGTTCTTAGAGTACTTGTATAACTATTCAGGGAATACAGTATCTTTGTAAAGAAAACATCGTAGTACTTAGCAGAGCAGCCATACCCAGCTGCAGCATGGAGAAGGGCTGTGTACTATGCCTTGAATGTGTACAAAAGGCACACTATGTTTTTTCATGGCACTTTCAATCTGAGAATTCCAGAGCATTATTTAATCATGGATCAAAACTCACAGCACTACAGGATTTACTTGTCAAGGCTGGCTATCAGGATTTTTCTAGAATAACAGTCTTAACAGGAGCATTAGTCAAGTCTACAAAATGGAAGCTCAAGATATGAATAGAAAATAGAAAACTGATATATATGATGTGTGTGGCTATTTATGGGTATATCTACAAATAGAAGTATCTATACATAGACAGCTATAAAAGACACAAAATGAAAGTTTAATTGACATGACTTGATTGCTAATATATAAAAGGCAATGGTAATATCTGGCACAGGCCAGTAGCTCAAATCAGACAGGAAAATTCTGTGTTTTGTAATTAAACCACCATTTTTGTAAATGGAGTTTGTAAATTTTACAATTTTTAAGTGTATTTTCTTTTTTTCTGAAAATTGCATTCATGGTATTTCAGTTTATTTTATTTTAGATACTGAACTGTCTCATCTTTTGTCTATTCTATTATCTAACTTAAAATGTTTATGCAATTTTTAAAATGTAGACCCTTAGAAAAGGGCAATTTAATATTTTGAAATTCTTGGTGCAAAGGAAATAAGATTAAAGGGTTGGGAGATGATTCTGGTGCACAGGTAGAACATGTTCCCTTTGCATGAACCCATGAAATACTGATAAGTTAACTACCTGTATACTTGTGTACAAAGATTCTGGTTGAGATAACAAACAAAAGAGTCAGCAAAATAAAAAACTGAAGAATTCTAATGATAAATTACTATTTTTGGAGTGTGAATTCAGTAAAGAATTCCATTTTAATTTTAGCAATGAAACACTGTTCTCATTTCAAAAATGTAGTTTGAGAACTAATAATGTTGAGAACATCACAGTGGGGACTAAATGAATAGAACTGTGGTGGAAAAATTATCTAAAAATGAAACCAAAGTGATTATGGACAGAGATCACTATCAGAACTGTTAGTATGTGTCCTTGAAAGTAACAAGACTGACTTATTAATCATGGCCTGATTTTTTTCAGACTGTGCCTCTCTTTGTTGGTTCTCATTTTCAGGCCACTTAAAATATTGAACACCTCTTTTGAGCAGTGTTCCCTGTTAAGCAGTGTGGGTGATACCTGGTGAACAAGACTTCCCTGTCCTCAGGAAATAGTAGAGGAAATAATATAGGAGTCTAACACAAACAACTGTTAAACAAGATGGGATTTATTTAAGGCCAAAGTTAAAAGAAGACTGCATGGTATGGGCATAAAGAGAGAGAAGATTAATTTTTAGGAAGAGATTCAAAGGTGACAGCTCAAACATTTTTGTGTAAGGATTAGACACAACAGTCCTGTTAGAAGGGTTGGGTGGCCCAAGGATTTCTGACATCAATTTCCTTTTCTATACCAAGCACACTCTTTAGTTAGGTATCATCATGTTAATTGGGATGTCTTTGTATTGCTGTTAAACATTGTGAGAAAGGGGTGTGTGTTTAACCCCTTAGATATCCTTTGATATAATCATGGAATTAAAGGAAATAGTGACTTTTGAGCAGAGCCTTGAAGGATGTCCAGAATAGCTACAATCTTAAATACACTTTCTTGGAGAGGGATCAGCATATGCAAAGACACATGAAGGCTGAAGAGTGCAGGTGATGCTTAGGGAAAGATAGGGGATCCTTAGTTGGAGTGAAAGATAAGTAAGTAAGTAAGTAAGTAAGTAAGTAAGTAAGTAAGTAAGTAAGTAAGTAAGTAAGTAAGAAAGAAAGAAAAAGAAAGAAAGAAAGAAAGAAAGAAAGAAAGAAAGAAAGAAAGAAAGAAAGAAAGAAAGAAAGAAAGAAAGAAAGAAAGAAGGAGAGGGAGGGAGAAGGAAGGAAGGAAGGAAGAAAGAAAGAAAAAAGAGAGAGAGAGAGAGAGAGAGAGAAAGAAAAAAAGAAAGAAAGAAAAAGAAAGAAAGAAAAAAGAAAGAAAGAAAAAAAAAAAGAAAGAAAGAAAGAAAAAAAAAAAGAAAGAAAGAAAGAAAGAAAGAAAGAAAGAAAGAAAGAAAGAGAGAGAGAGAGAGAGAGAGAGAGAGAGAGAAAGAAAGAAAGAAAAAGAAAAAGAAAAAGAAAGGGAGAAGGGAGAGAATTGTCTTGGAAAAATTAATTAGACTGTAGCCAAATCATGGAGAAAGTGGCATGCCAGTTTGGGTGTCTTCTTTTGAAGTAATTTGAGAGTCATTAGAGTTTTTTAAGAGAAGTGGTATGTTCAGAAACATGATACATTTGATTGATCCAACCAGGTTTCTTCCTTGTTTCAGTTGTCATCACTAATTTGAATTGAAAACCTTACATAAAAGAAATATTCCAGGACAATTTGTCTTTTTAAGTGGAATTTTTGATATTCTTTGTTTCTTAGTGCAAGTCATTTAGCCACTAGACGAACACTGTCAGGTAAGACTGTTAACTCAGTCTTGGGGAACTCATAGCTTTTACCTGGATTCCTTGGGTTTATTTGTTCCTTGGGTCAAATGACTCAATTTAGAAGAAAGAACATGTTCACCTGCTGTTTTGTGAACTATTCACAGAATGATGCAAGGACTTGCACATCAATATTTACAGATTTTTTTTAAAAAACTATCATGTCATAATTAAAATCAGCACCCAGTTTTAGGCTCAAGGATTAAAAGAACTTTCTAAAGTGAGAGCTTCAGCTGCATTGATCTCAAAGTGACAGTTAGTACATGAACACTGCTATCTCAGCTTTATCCAGATTAAATATTTTAAGTGAAAGATTGAGTCATGATTCTTTCCTGCTACTTGCTTGCTAAAAGAGTTTACAGTTATTTTTATACAGGATGCCATAAATAAACATCTAGGATGTACAATTCAGGTGGCTTATATTTTTAGACTCATAAAGTTGCATCCTTCCCTGAAAGGCCTTGTTGAAATTAAAGTAACTTGCACTTAAATATTCAATAAGAGGCAGAAATATTTACAAGAAAATTCAAGATGGCCTTAAAATACAGATTTTCTTTTGGTCACTTCATTGCAGAAAAGAATAAAATAAGGCTCCTAGTAGTGAACAAAGGTTAATAAGCTGGGCACTTACTGATAAGAGCAGAAAACTTAACAGTTTTCCTAAGATTTCCCATTGGGTATTACTTGACATTCAGCTTCAATCCATTGATCAATCATCTACTGAGCTCTTTAGGGAAATCAAAAGCTATATACCACATGATTTTTGGCCTTGGGGAATTTACTATCCAGAGAATACTTTAATGATTGGAATAGCTGCCATTTATCAAGTGCATGCTGTGTGTCAGACACTTAGTTAACCAAGTACTATGTGGATTAATTAGTTTATTAATCCTCACCAGAACTCCTTGAGGTAGGACAATTATTTTCATTCTCCTGTTGAGGAATCAGACCCAGTAAGGTAACTGTCCGAGGTTCTATGAGTATTAAGGGGTAGAGTCATGTTTGACCCAGGAAATGTACTTCTGGGCTTGTGTTCTTACCTATTACTGGATATTGCCTCCAAGATTGCAGCAGACACAGACAGTGCAAACACATAAAAGTGATGAACAGTTCAAGAAAAATTTGTTTCTCAAAGACCTCTTATAAGTGTCATTTGGAGTACCAAAACATTTTCTAATAGAAACTTTGCAATATATACTGGTTTGTTTTTTGGGTCTACCCTAAAAAGCCTAACTACTTCACAACAGGTCCCAGGAAAGGTTGTGGTTAAGAACATAAGCTCTGACATCAGACATCACAGAGGCCATTCCTAGCTCTGTCACTAACTTCATTGCCTGGAGCTCACTTTTCATTTTGAACCCAGTATCTCATCTTTGGGGTTAATGATACCTAATAAAAGGGTAAGGATCAAATAAAATAATAGGTGTTAAGTGTTTAGTAACATGCTTGATACATGGAAGAGACAGATATTATAGCTAATGAACTAATCATGGGTCCTGAGAACAGGGGACCAATTTCCCTGTTACTTTTTGTTTCTTTATTTAAAGTCAAAAGCATGTTTTATTGCTTTAATAGTATATAGCAATAAATGTTCACTGCAGAGAAATTAGTAAATTGTGTGAGAAGTAACAACACTCCAATTGCCATTTAATCTGATAATCAAAGACAATCATTAGTGCTTTGATGATTATCCTTGCAGTTTTAATATTTTTTCCTTTTCACAAAAGATGGGATCATTTTACCTAATACTCTTTAGTAAGCTGTTTTTTAAACTAAATATAATAACCATTTCCCCATTTTATTAAATAGTCTGTCATCTTTTTTTCTGATAGTATAGTATTCTTTGGTATGGATGTATCATAAATTTATTAACTATTCCTTCTTAGGCATTTAAATGTTTACTCTTTTTTCCTATTATGAACAATGCTGAAATGTAAAAAATGTGTGCATGTTTTAAATTATTTTTAGTGTAAATTATTAGAAATAGAATCAGGTAGCCCCATGGTATTCATATTTTAAATACTTCCTGCCAAATTACCTTTCAGAACTGTTGGACCAGTTTATATATCCCTACCAGCAATGTGTGACAATACTCATTTCCCTAAATCATCACTAACACTAGAAAGTTTGATATTTGCCAACTTGATGGGTGAAATAATATCTATCATTTTAATTTTAGTTTTTAAAAATTATTAATGATGTAATTTTTTTCATTGTCTTATTGGCTATTTGTAATGTTAGGTGACTGTTATACTTAATTTTCTTTTGAGGTAGTTGTCTTTTTATTACTGAGTTGTAAGTGCTAATTATAAATCAAGAAATGATATTTGTCTCACATATTACAAGTATACATATATATTTGGTTTTATCATTTTCTTTTAAATCTTATTTATGCACCTTTTGAAGTGTATGTATAGAGGTTTTAACCTTTTTCAAGTTTATCAGTACTTAATGTTTTTCCCATTTAAAGAAATCTTTATTCAATCTATAATTTATTTGGGTATATTTTGTTATATAGGAATGAACAAGTGTTCATTCAACAAACATCAGCTTCATGCCTACAATGTACCAGGTATCACTCTTTTTCTTGGGGAATAATTGGTGCAGAAAGCTGGCAGAATTCCTGCTTCAGGAGGCAGCTCCCTTTTCAAGTGGCTTAATAATTGTCTCAGAATTGACTGTTGGTGCTCATACATTACTTTTTTACTGACTTAAATTCCACCTTCATTGCCTACCAAATCCATATGTACATAATCAGGTCTCCTTGTAGACTTTCTATTTGATACCATTTATTTATTTGCTTCTGTGCCAGTATCTCACTGTTTTAATTATATATAATTGTAAAACAATGCATTTTAATAATTAGTAAGGCAAAGAGTAATTTCATTCCTCTTGCTTTATCCTTTAATTTATTCTGACTTGTCTCTTCTATTTTTTATTTACTCTTTTTTAAATTGTGGTATAACATGTATAACAAAAAGTCATTTTATTCATTTTTTAAGTGTACAGTTCAGGGGCATTAATTATATTTGCAATGTTGTGCAAACATCACCACCATTTCTAAAAATTTTCATCACCTCAAGCAGAAACTCTTTGCCTATTAAACAATAACATCCTATAATCCTTCCCCTGCCAGCCCTGGTAACCTCTAATCTACTTTCTCAATGAATTTGACTATTCTAGTTATTTTATATAAGTGAAAAGTCATAATATCTTTTATGTTTGGCTTATTTCACTCAGCATAATGTTTTCAAGGTTCATCCATGTAGCATCTATCAGAACTTCATTCCTTTTTATTGCTGAATAATATTCTGTTGTACGTAATACCACATTTTTAATATCCATTCATCAGTTGGTGGTGTCCCTTATATTTATACTTGAGGAAGAATTTTAGGATCATTTTGTCAAGCACCTCCCCCAAGTCCCCTAATGTCCTCTTAACATTCCTCTCATGTTCCTTTCTATGTACCTTTGATTCTTTCAGTCCTCTCTCCCCAGGTTACTAGTACTGAGTGCCCACATGCTGGCCCAAACCAAGCATTGCACACTGATCCTTGAACCTCTCCTTCCCTCATGCTGCCCATACTTCAAAGTTAGCTGTTTCTATCTTCATTCTCTAATAAAAACAGACACTTCCCGAGTGTAGCTGATCTCATAGAGATTTTGGAGAAACAACCTGAATTGTCTGCAAATGTTAGATACCTCTTAGCCCTTTTGGTGGAATGCATATTTTAGGAAAAGGATATTTATGAACTTTCAAAAAAATTCCAATAGTATAACAAAGTATTTTTTAAATTTCCCTCTGCATAAGGGTAATGTATTTTTGAGTTACTGGTGAGCTTGTTGAGTCTGCCTGTCCATACACACTATTGTAAGGCATTCCTATTTTGTCAGGAATTTTCTCTGTTTTCACAGATGAATCCATTAATTTTCTCTCCTTTTGGAATTCCTACCATAGTAAAGATGTTACTGTCTCCAGTGATGGTGGAAGTGTTAGAAGTGGTTTATGTGTCTGATTAGCAGTGGGTAGGTGTGAATCAAGTACTATTTTAAATTAGAGACTTCCTGTAAATAATCAAATGCAAAACTATGCACTCTAGTCCACAGGTCAGGGATGGAAAAGAGAAATGAGGGATGGCATGATATTCAACAGCTTCATAGGTTTTCTAGGAATAATTTATTGTAAAAATCTATCTTCCTTGTGTTCTTTGCAAAGGTTAGGACAAGCTCCTAGAAGAGAGAAATAATTAGATTGGTGGTGTTTATTTTTCTACTGTTATATGTATAGTGGGAAGAGCTCTGTAATCCAGCAGACCTGGCTTAAATTCTTGGCTCTGTTACTTAGTAGCCTATGCCATCTCACCATCTTAATTTTTCCTCTAAGCCTAGTCTCCTCAACTGTAAAATATATATACTAAGTGAGTTGTTTCAAAGATCAAATAAGATAAATAATGTGAAGCCTCCTAGCAATATATGGTCCATTGTATACACTCAGTGAGGGTCAATTTCCTTTTCCTTCATTTCCTAAATAACAACAAAAGTAGTCTGTATGGGAGAAAGTATTTGTAGCACTGAATGTCAACCCCTCTTGGTTAATGACTGAATAAAGATAATGTTTTAATTTGTCAAAATGCCTCAATTTTCCTATGTGTAGCTTTCATTTCATGCTTTGCTAAGTTATGGTGCTTGCAGAGTACCTTGAACTTTTCCAGTATGAAGCACCCTGTAATAAGCAGGATAGAATTAACATTATCCCTGGTCTATAAAGTATTATGACTGCATTCTTAGGGATTGACAGGATACATGGTTATAAAGTTGATGTTGCCCAGGGACATATTCTTGCCTGAGCCCTGTAGCAGTGTTTTGCTACCTGTAACTGTGCTGAATAAAAGTGGTCCCACCTATCATTTATGTAGCTTTTCCTCACAGAAGCAGTCTTGATAAGGATAAGGAATCCAGAACATCACAGTATCAACAATCCCGTCCTCTTCCAAAACATCTTTCAGACAAGGCTATAACAGTCCCTTACAAACATTAATTATATAAATCTTACACACTATCACTTTGTGGGAGGTTAAGTGTTCAGTAAAAATGATCTTCTGAACAGAAGTTGGCATTGTGGGGGCAAGATGGAAATACGGAAAGTGGGAAGTGGGTGCTCAGCATGCATTCATTGCTGATACGAAGTCAGCTTTGTGCTCAGCTGGCCCTGTGTGCCCTTCTGCCAGGTTTTCAACTAATGTATAAAATACAGGCTATTCTTTGTTAGAGAGAAATTTGTGAGTGGCATGAGTCCCTTGAATGCCAAAGAATCTAATTCTTAAGGTTCATTCTGTATACCACACACCCAGTGGCACTCAGAGTTCTGGGGTTGAGTTGCTCAATGTCATGTGATGAAGAAACAGCTTTAGGTTGAGGTCAGATTCAGTCAGGGTGGTTCGATCTGACTCCTGAAGGGAATTAAATGGCAAATAAGAAATTTGGGAGCCCTTCATCAGATTATACCCTACTGCTAGAGGAGAACTGAGCTTTAAAGTTAATAGCAATAGTATATAGCATTTATATGATTTACACATATACAGTGTCCACTTTTTCTTTTTTGGTCTGCAAAAGTTATTTATTAACTGGCTCCCCTTCAGCTATATAAAATATACTTGATATACAATATTATCATGGTTTCAGGTATACAACAGAGTGACTTGACAATTATGTCTATTACTAAATGCTCACAACAGAAAGTGCAGTTACCATCCATCACTATACAAAGATACGACTATAATATTATTGACTATATTCCCTATGCTGTACTTTCATCCCTATGACTAATTTATTATACTTTTTGTTGTATTTTCATCATTGTTCTTGATATGGGACCCTTCTATCATGAGTAATTCACAGCGGTAACCAAGGATATATTCTATCCTTCTTTTATTTCTAAAAACCTAAAAGGAATCACATACATATTATTTATTTAAATCTTTAGTTAATGCGTTTTTGACCTACCAGAAATAATGTTATTTATTTATTCATATCACATTGATACTGAATGGACTAATAAAAATGTCAGCTATCTTCAAAGGTTCAGTACTGGTCATTTTTAAACTTATAGGATTTCTTATAATATATGTGTCTGATTACTCTTTAAAATGAGGAACAACTTAATAGCTTTTTATTTTGATAGGTCATTTTTTTTGACAATGTCGAATTAGTGTATAAAAATTAATGAAGAGATCTTTGGTGTCCAGAATACAGCATGGCCCCTGGTACGTGTAAGCACTCAGTATTTGTTAAATCAATCAGAACCACTTCCATAACCATTTTCCTTGGTGAAAATCCTCCTAATTTGATTCTTTGATTTGTTTCTGGAAAATTCATTATTCCTGCAATTTAAAAAAATTTTTTTATTAAGGTATCATTGATATACACTCTTCTGAAGGTTTTACATGATAAACATTGTGGTTAGTTACTACATTCACCCATATTATCAAGTCCCCCCTATACCACACTGAAGTCACTGTCCATCAGTGTATTATGCCACAGTCACTACTTGTCTTCTCTGTGCTACACTGTCTTCTCCGTGACGCCCTCCACGCCATGTGTACTAATCATAATACCCCTCAATCCCCTTCTCCCTCCCTCTCCACTCACCTTCCCCCATCCCTTCCTTTTGGTAACTGTTAGTCCCTTCTTGGAGTCTGTGAGTCTCCTGCTGTTTTGTTCCTTCAGTTTTGCTTCATTGTTATACTCCACAAATGAGGGAAATCATTTGATACTTGTCTTTCTCCACCTGGCTTATTTCACTGAGCATACCCTTTAGCTCCATCCATGTTGTTGCAAATGGTAGGATTTGTTTTCTTCTTATGGCTGAAGAGTATTCCATTGTGTATATGTACTGCATCTTTATCCATTCATCTCCTGATAGACACTTAGGTTGCTTCCATATCTTGGCTATTGTAAATAGTGCTGCAATAAACATAGGGGTGCATATGTTTTTTTGAACCTGAGGACTTGTTTATCTTGGGCATATTCCTAGGAGTGGAATTCCTGAGTCAAATGGTATTTCTATTTTTAGTTTTTTGAGGTACCTCCATATTGCTTTCCAGAATGGTTGAATTAATTTACATTCCCACCAGCAGTGTAGGAGGGTTCCCCTTTCTCCACATCCTCACCAGCATTTGTTGTTCCTAGTCTTTTGGATGTTGGCCATCCTAACTGGTGTGAGGTGATATCTCATTGTGGTTTTAATTTGCATTTCCTTGATAATTAGCAATGTGGAGCATCTTTTCATGTGCCTGTTGGCAATCTGAATTTCTTCTTTGGAGAATTGTCTGTTCATATCCTCCGCCCATTTTTTTAATAGGGTTATTTGCTTTTTTGGCTGTTGAAGCATGTGAGTTCTTCATATATTTTGGATGTTAACCCCTTGTCAGATATGTTGTTTACAAATATGTTCTCCCACACTGTAGGATGACTTTTTGTTCTACTGATGTTGTCCTTTGCTGTACAGAAGCTTTTTAACTTGATGTAGTCTCATTTGTTCATTTTTGCTTTTATTTCCCTTGCCTGAGGAGATGTATTCCTGCATTTTTAAAAACATTTAGAAAGATTATTTTTTCTGGCAAAAATCTTATACTTGCCCATAGTTATACTTATCCAGAAAACAGAGCTGCTGTGACAGCTAATAGCAATTAGGCATAGTGAACGGTAATTCTCTTCCCAGTGTCCATTACCCCTTTTCTGTCCTTTCTTGTGCAGCATTCAGATTTTCCTTTTGAGAGCCACCCCTCAGCATTGTCTTGTAGCCATTAATTGTGGCGGGACTGAACTGACTCCAGGCCAGGGGTGGGCCCTGAATTAGTACAGAACATTCCCCTTCTGCTTGCTATAGGCTTATGTGTGGGTGTGTGCCAGTCCCCAAGGATTGGTACAGGGGAAGTTCAGTCAATGAGCAATGAGAGATGTGAGCGAGAACACATTAAACCCACCTTCCTGGTAGACTTGTTTGGAATAACGAGGGAAGTCTGAAGACAACATTACGGAAAACGACAACACCAAGACAATGGCAGAACAGCAGAGCCCTGGCCCTCTCCTGAGCCAGTCCTTACTCTGAACCTCACAGTTATACATGCCATTAGGTCCCTTTTGTTTTTTAAACTGGTTTATATGTGGTTACCTGTTCTGTGTAAGAAAACCTTCACTGAGACATATCCTAATAGTATTATCTTACAGGTGAATATTAAAATATACTAGATTCTCCACAAAATATTTTGATTAAGTTTTTGCTTTTAGAGAGAGGCACAACTCATTCCAAAAGCATGAAAGTTTTCCTCTGACCAGAAGGCAAAATTACATTAATGTATTTTAGATTACAAAAACTACTTGAAAAACAGGTTGCAGTTTGTCAGACACTCCTAAGTGTCCTTTATTTCCTCCCCAAGAACCCAAGATGCTATGGGTTGTTTTGCATGACACAAGCAATTCTTCTAGCTTTATACACACCCAGCATTTATCTTTGTACATTTTAGGTACTGTTCAAAAGGAAGTTAGAAAAAAATAGTCATGTTAAAAAAATGTCCATGTGTAACCTTTGCAGAGTTGCTTTATCATGGCATCAAATCTTTAGCTTTATATTCTGCATTGGTTTTAAGTCAGATTTTCCATGAAGAGTCATCCAAAACAGAATATATTTGGAATTCTGCTTCTCATGACCTGGTTGTATCACAAGAGGGATCAAAGAGGTTTTGTTCTGTTTCTCTAATCAGCTATTTCTTTGAGAGGGCAAATTCATAAGAGTTTGAATTATGCTTACAAATGCATACAAGGCAAGCAGCTACATGGCATTTTAATTACCTCCCTCCACTCCAGTGAAAAACAACACTAGGCACAAACAGATGTTTAAGGTTAAATTCAGTTTTATTCTCTTAACATACCAAATAATTGGACTGTTTCCTTTCTTCCTAGGCTTTTTCTTTTCTTTTCTCCTATTTGCCCCCTTAGCACTTTCCTTTTATTTTGTAAGCATTCACCTTTTACTAATGTTAAGATAATTTCTACTTGACAAATTCTTCTCCTTGCAAGACTCTACATGACATAATATTAATACAAAGGGAACAGATGGCTGCCTTTGGAATCAACCAATTATAGTAGTACCTTGCTTAATCTGAATTGACTAATTAAAATCCTCAATTAACTGGTTTTGATAATTCAGCATATCCCTGTGGTGACCTCATGATATAGTGAGTTTGCAAATGAGTATTTAGAATTCTTTTCCTACCCTTTGTTGTCAGGGGACAAAAACAAAAGGCAAGGAAACAGACTCACCTAAGGGATTTATGAAAACTCTAAAAATACTCAAACCCTGGTGTTTAAGGTTTGCTTTGGCATCAGTATACATCAGTATACATCTAACCAGAGTTCGATTATTTTCAATATAGGCAACTATAATTTTGTTCTTCTCATCATCTGAAGTTTAGATTAATCACTAGTACTTTGAGATTTTCTTTTTTTCCATTCAGTTTCATGAACATTTATTGACCTTCCAAAATATTCAAAATACTGTGCTGTCAAGGCATAAAAAAAAAAAGTTTTTCAATTACTATTGCTACCTAAGAAATCACCCCAAACTGCCACGCATTAGCCACAAGTTGATGGCTTAAGATAACGGCAGGCCTTTTCTTATGATCACAGGTTCTCTGGGACAGGAGTTCAGGAAGCGCTCAGATGAGCGGTTATCACACTGGGTCTCGTAGGGTTGCACTCGAATAGTGGTTGGTGCAGGAAGAGCAGGAGGCTGGAAGAGCTAAGGACTCTAAGCAGCTTCAGGGCCCATCTATGTGGTCTCTCTGAGTGGGCTCGTTTGGGCTTCCTTATAGCATGATGGCCTCAAGGCAGTTGGGCTGCTTACATGGCAGCTCAGAGAGAATGTTCTGGCTAACAAGGTAGCATCCGTATCACCTTTTATGACCTGGACTTGAAAGTCATGCAGTGTCCTTGCTGCTGCATCCTTCTGATGACAAGTGAGTCACCAAGCCCTCCAAATTCAAGGGGAAAAGAAGTGACTTCATATTTCATTGAGGGAGTGGTAAGTTTCTAGAAAAGCATGTGGGGCTGGAAATGTGGTGATGTTTGGAAAATACAATTTGCCGTGATGAACGACACACATCTTTTCCAAAGAAGCTCATAATCTAGTGGATAAAACCACAGTTCTCAAACTCTGCACTGAGGAACCATAGGTCTCTGGCAAATTCACAGGATAGCTGCAGGACGTTGTTTTTGAGGTAAATAATCAGACACCACATGATTCACTACTATTTAGTTGTTTAGACCTAATTACTTAATAAATGGAACTGTTAGGCATTTCTTTTGTCCCAATTATGTCATGACAAAAAATTACAGCAACAATAAAAAATTAAAGCACTGAAAGTTCAGGAACCTCTGGGATAAAAACAAGATAGAGAATTCCAACCAAAGTGTTAATAGACCCATAGCTGTCATTTGTGGAATCTGGGGCATGAATACAATTGGCACTGTTAACTTGTCCCATTACAACTCCTACGTTTGTGGGATCACGTGTACGTTCATGGACACTCCAGCTTTTCATTCAAGCTCTGTACCCTCTCCTCTTTCCTCCACTGCAATAACAGCTTCCTGTGGCCCTAGGAGGGAGTAGCCCAGAGGCAAATTGGCTCTCTGGAGGACCAAGGAAGGAGGCCCACACAGAAGCAGACTCAGTGTGGATTTAACCAAGGTATCCTGGAATCCTAGGTAACCAGGATATGATCTGGGTGAGCATGTCCCCTTGACCTTGCATACCCTAAGCCCATTTGGAGGGGTGTGGCTGGAGGGCCTCCAAGAATACAGGAGCCCAGACAAAGCCTGGTCTAAGGGAGGCACTGAGACTCAGCATGGCACCCAGCATACAGCTGGTCCTCAATATGTATTTTATAAATAAATTAGTTCAGGGCAGATTATGATCAGTATGATGACAGAGGCAAATACCAGCTGCCATAGAAACTGAAAAAAGAACAATTAATTCTGACAAGGTATCTTGGGAAGGCTACTGTGTATGTTACCTTTAAGGCTGAGGGAGAGGAGAAATAGAGGAAAGTGGGATGGGAAGTCAGTAAAATGCAAGGTTCAGAGGAGCTGCTGGAAGCAAGCTTCAAAAGAAAACCTGAAACTATGCTCACCATCAGGGGTGAATCTGGGTTTAATGGCTTCCTAAAGCACATACAATTTAAGGGGCCCTGTTTCATAAAAAGAATACAAATTTGGTACAAAGAGATAACACAAATTACACATTTTAAAAAGTCCATAGAGCCTCAAATACCAAAAAAATTGAAAAGGAGCAATTTTTAAATTAATTGTCACATCTTTATAATAGTTTCAAAAAATACTGTTTGGCTGTATACTCTTTGGTTCTTTAATAAATATTAATTTTATGTTCTGTGGAGAGAACAAAAAGATAATTGAGGGTTGACTGAATATTTTACAAAAGTTACAGATAATTTATAAAATTTTAGCCCCATCATTATTAGTTAATATGTACATTTTTATAATTGTTGTCAAATTGGGTAACCTCTTGTTACGTTGTTGAATTGTTGTAGTTACAGATCTATTCCCTTCAAACCTAGCAATTTTGGTAAATTTCATTTCACACAATTGCCATAAACAGTGAGAAATGGGAAGCTTTTATAATTGTATATCCTGCATTCTCAAGTATATTCCTGACAAGAGAAAACATCTGTTTTGATTAGATATTCATGAGAACCAAATCTTCTGTTAAAATTTTATGCACTCGATGATTGGAAGAATTTTCTGCAGCTTAGCTTCTGGCTCCATACATTTCAACCTTTTCTGCCCACCACCACATCCTGTCAGAGCCAAGCTATGTAGGGATCAACCTCTGGCCCTTTGTGTCAGGAGACCAGGAGAGTTGACACAGGGGGCTGCAAGGGTGTTCTTAGATTCTATCCCACCTTGGGATAGCTGGCAATAGCTTTCATGGAAGTAACTGTGAACCATGTAAATATATGACAATGTACTGAAGCTGTATGTATCTGCAGCTTAATCAACTGCCCCTTACTTCTCCCTAAAAAAGCATATGGCCACCCGGTGCCACCTAGGGTGAGGGGAAGCTGCAGTGGAAAGAGACAGTGAACTTAACCAATTGCTCTGAAAAGAAATATTACTTTGCACATTTTACAAAATCATGTGCCGTTATGAACCCAATACTACAGTCCTCCCAGGATCTTAGAAGGGCCCATGCAAACGAGGTGTCTGAAGCTTACACTTCATTCACATAAATCCGCCTCTGCTCACCATTCTCACTGTATTCATTAAAGGAGAGAAGTAGCCCAAACTGAGAACACATGTTCTGCACAGAAAGAGCACTGGCCTGACATCTGCAGGCCTGGAGCTTCAATCCCAGCTCTCCCAGCTCTCGCAGCTCTGTTACTTTGGGCCACCTTTTCCCTTTGGGATTCACTCTTATTATGTGTTAAGTGTCGGCCCTTTGTCATCTGTGAAAGGAAGTGGGAAATCCATATTCCAGTCATGGGATGCTTTGTAGCCCCACCTGGGAGGTAAATCATATTAAATTATGCAAATTATAGTCTTTTTAATCCATATTGTTTCCATCAGTTAATACTGCCATTCCCATAACTCACACTGATGTCAGCATTTAAACAATGTGCAAGAGCTTAAACACAGATTAACCCTACTGTAGAGGGGTAGGTGTACCATGAAACACTCATGAGAAGGGAGGGCTAACAGGTTATAATTCTGAATACCATCACTGAAAGTACACAGGAACATTCCTTTTTTCCAGTTTTAGAAAAGTTTGTCTTTCAAAAAAAATTTGCAGAAGTCCATAAGCTCCTTATAAAACAATTCAAATGCAGAAACTGATATAGCAAAGAATAGAAGTCTCATATCCAAAGCACTCCTAAGGGGAATTACTGCTAACCATTTAGGGAGGTATGTAGCCTTCCAGAACTAGACTAAGCACACACAATGGCAGATGACATTTTGAAATATTAACTGAGGTTTTTTTCTTTTCTTCCCCATTGTATTTCCTGGTGGTCTGGGCCTTTCACCCATTCCATCAGCTAGCACATTCTGCACTCATTGCCTCAGGGAAAAGGTGACCCAACTGGATGCAATAATAAAAAAGAGTCAACAACTTTTGAGTCTCAAGTTTTTGAGTTTCTGTCCTTTGTGAGAATAGAAGATGATACAGGGAAAGAAAGAGATTTGGGAGAATATATGATAAGCCAGAAGAAGTCTGAGAGATTTCAAGACTAGATAAAAAAGATTTCAATTCTTGGGAAAAGAAAAAGTTGCAGAGAGGAAGAAAGGACCTGTGGCAGCTTATGCTGTTTCTTTCTGAAAATTAGAAAAAGGCTACGTTTTGGTGAATGAATTACAATAAACTGCCTTGTTGCACGGGTCTTCCCCAGGGGCAGTGGCTTAGATGGCTGACAGCACCTTTGTAGAAAGACAGAAGCCCCCACTTCCAGCAGCCTTGGCCCCATGCCAAGGGTCTGACTTTCTAGATTTCAGTCCTGTTCATGCCCAAACAAGTATCTTTGTGAAGTGTTCAAAATCACACAACTGTATGAAGTGTCATTTCTTGAGGGTTCCTGAGAAAGAGGGTCCTTTGCCCCGTCTCCCCAACCCAGGTGAGCTTGGTAGGGAAGAGACAGGACTAAAGCAGGTCTAGGGAATTTGAAGGCAGGGGGTACGGCAAGGCCCTGGGAGCAGAAGAAATACCAGTGGAGTGTGTCTAGCCCCAGTTGACTCTACACAGTCCCTCAGAATTTCCTACAGCCTAGCATGAAAGGAATGACTCTTGGGAAGAGCATGGAAATAGCTGGAAGAACCAGACCCGGGAAGGGGAGGACGCAGAAATAACTGGCATGATCCTAAGATGGATGAGAGATGGATGAGAATGGATCCGAGGATACCAGTATTGATAGAAGGACAAGATGTCTCTTCAGCCACATCTTGGCTCTAGATAAGCCCTCCTGGAGCTCAAATGTACTATTAGGAATTAATTTTTTGTTACCACATAAAAATAAGGTTAAAAAATAAAGTTTGTTATTTTTAAAAATCACCTTTCTTGTGTATGAGTGTTTGTAAATCAAGATTCACACTTCACTAGCATTGTAATGCTAATAAAATTATATTTACAGTTGACAGTGTATCTGGGACAATTGTCTATATGAGCACATATAAATCTACCTCCTTAAAAAAATCCCTTCGTAACATTCAAAATAAGGCTCAGCTTAGCATTTATCTAACCATTTGTTGATGTTTAAGTCATATCAGTGTTCCCCCTTATGAATGTTGCAGCAATAATTATCCTTTTACATAAGCCAACTCTTGTTAGCAGAGCCTATTGAGCAATTTTTTTGTATACCTACCTAGATGCCAGGTATTGGGAATTACATTCCAGTTGGAAACACTTGCTCACTCACATCAATACGAGAGATCATATGCTAAAATTCATGCTCAGTTCATTTTTTTTAGCACCAATAACTTTTATCAAATTAAATATTATGTGGCAAGTCTGTATTTTGAAGATAAAGTGGGGGCACTCTGGGTGGATGGAGGTAGAAGGCTAGATCTGCTGGTCTGGTCACCTCTCTCCAGCCTCAGTTCCCTGTCTTTTCCCTGACCCTGCCTTGGAGTTAGTTCCATGGCACAGAGATGACACTACATCCCTTTCCATGCTCACCAGTCAGGAATACCACAGACAAGATTTAAGATGTTGGTCTGACAAAGGCAATTAGCTTAAGAGTCCTTTATAGCTTTTTCGTCTGTTGCTTCTATGACTTAATTATCAACTTCTATGAGGTTAGTTGTGCTGTCCTTTGGGTTACCTTGACACAAAGTATATAAATCAATTATAAGTGCTATTATTATAAGCACTTACCACATTTTTCTTTCCTGAGAACACTGTTCCATGAGAGGAGCATTTCCTTTAGCTTTGATATCTGTAGAATGTACCCATAAAACTTGGTAACTACTACTTTTTCCATAAAGGCCTTCTGAATTGGAATTGGCCCAAATGTCCTACATTGTATTCTTGCAGTCACATAGGTGACATAATGAGAGGAGCATATGTACCTATAACAACTACAGCTCTGTGTGAAGGATGGTTTTGGTAAATGGAAGCAACAAAAAAGCATGTCTACTTTTTACATCTGAGAGTTTGAAGAATCAAAAGGCTGCTCACTCCACCCTAACTCTCAATTTTGTTACCAGGAGGAGTGGGTGGAAGACCCCACAGAATGGAACGTAGGATGAAGCAGAGGAGGAGCATATGGTAAATGACCAAAAGGAATGGAGGGATCAACTACATGAGGGTAATAGTCTTTTTCCTTATATGTTTTATTTTGACATATTTTCAGACTTACGGAAAAGTTGCAAGAATATTACAAAGGATTCCCCTATGCTCTTCACTCAGATTCTCAAAAAGATAAAAATTTGAAGTTGCAGATATGATGCCTCAGTGTGATAATCAAAATCAGAAACTGAACATTAATGCATAACTATTATTTAAGAAACAGAGTTTTCAAATTGTCTAAGTAATTCCCTTTATAAAACACAGACAAGCAAACACAAAAGCAAAACAACCTGCCAGATCTCACATTACATTCTGTTTAGTCTTCTTTAACCTGGAACAATTTCTTCAATATTGCTTCGTATTTTCTGACACAGACATTTTTGAAGTATATTTAAATTTGTCTGATGTTTCCTTTATGATTAGATTTAGGTTATGCATTTTCATCAATAATTCCACAGAAGAGGTGCTGTATCCTTTTCACTGTTTCCTATCAGGGGGCATATGATGTCAATGTGCACCATTACTGATGATATTTGATCATTTGGATAAGATGTTGTCTGCCAGATTTCTCCATTGAAAAGTTACTGTTTTTATCAAGGTAATTAAGTATCTTATGGGAGAGACTTTGAGATTTTGTTACTCATCAATTTTTACATAGTAGTTTAGCATCCATTAATTATTCTTAGCGGAATCAGCTATTTCAATGATGCTAAATGGTGACTTTTCAAGTCCATCATTTCTTTCACATTGATTAATTAGTTTTGTACCATAAGGAAGAGCTTTCTCTTCATATGTGTATGTATATCACTATAGACTCATGGATTCTTATTTTATTCAGTGGGTGATAATAAGTTACCATCATAATTTTGATGCTTAGATTTCTAAGATTTAATTACTGAGTAGCGTTTCAAGCTGGCTTCTTTGTCCTTTTGATATGTCCCTACATCATTCTTAGAGCACTTTCTTACTTTCTGCCCTGAAAAGATATTCCAGACTCAAGCTGTACTTTCCCTGCCCCAGACTTGTTTTGTTTTGTAAGAGGAGAATGGGTGTCATTGCTCCAAGGCCTTCTCAGCAGACAGAGCTGGGAAATGTCACAGGGATCATTCAGATTTTCCTCATTTCCACATTTGTATCTCTGTCAGTGAATGAGAAGTCTGGCTTCCATTGACCACAACATGTTTACTTATTTGCTTAATCCTAAAATATACAGAAAGCAGTTTCAGAATTTTAACCTATAGATATCTATGAGAAAAAAAAAATCCTGCTGATTGGGCTTCAATAATTGTTAATACTTCTTTCTGTGTTTAGTCTGAAGGTATATAGTCCAACTATTCTACTTAAAAGTGATTTGAGTAAATTCACCCGTCTGACCCCCTCAAACTGGCTCATTTGTTTATATTCCATTTTTTATCCTCCTCCTTCCTTGTGTTCACAAGTATATGAAGCATTCAGTCTTGTGGGTTTCCATTTTATCCTGCCTGCGTTTCTTTGTGCACAAATGAGTGGATACTTGCGTATTTTCTAAATTTCTCTTCTTTCTTACACAAAAATAACTTACTGTAGGTATCTTTTTTCATTTAACAATTTATCCTGGAGAGCACTCTGCATTGGCTCCTAGAGATGGTGCACATCCTTTCTTTCCACTATATAGTACTCCACTGTGTGGATGTGCCATCATTTACTCAACTGCTCTCCTCTATATGGGCATTTAGGTTGCTTCCAATATTTAAAAATTATAAACAATACTATGATGAATAATCTGAATAATATTGTACAGATATATTTTTATATTTTTGGTGCTATATTTTCAGGGTAAATTCCTGAAAGTGGGATTGCTGGGTCAAAAGGTAAACACACATGTAGTTCTGTTAGATATTCCAAATCCCCATCCATAAAGGTTCTGTACACACCCACTGGAAATGTATGATGCCTGTTTTAAAATTTTACCATATGATAGAAGGGAAATATTATGTCTTTGCAATTTTAATTGACATTTATTTATCTTATTATGAATGAAGCTGATTACATTTTAATATGTTTATTGACCATTTTTAAATCTTTTCTTGATGAATTGTCTATTTATGTTTTCTGAGAAGAGTATTTAGTGGTCCTATGGAATAAATGGAGTAATTGAAATAAATATGCTCACCTTCAAAAACACTTTTTGAAAGAGTGACCAGCTCTGTATTAAAAAGATTGTAGGTTTCCTCATTTGTAAGCCATTGTCTACTGTTGATAGGACTCTACCTAAACTATCTCAGCAAGAGAGGCATCTACCTTGGTTTTAAAAAGATACCCAAAAAAGGGCATTCATAACAGCTAGACACACTGTTCTTATGTTTGCAATTGAGTTTGGGAAGTCCGGGAAGAAAGAATGAAAATAAGAGCTGGTTTTTCCACTTAGCTGAGTGGTTGAATTAGCTGACCTTTAAGATCTCTTCCACCCTGAGTTTTATGATTCTATGAATCATTCCTCTGACGCAGGCCAAGTTAGCAATGAAATGGCTGGGGAGCAGTGGAGGTCAGAGGTGAGCTGGAGATATGGTGAGTAAGAACCAGTGGAAAAGGGGAGAGACTTTAAATGAGAGTACAGAATTAGGAAGTTGTTTATCATTTTCTCCTTTCAAAACCTGGTATCAGAAGTGGTAGCAAAAATGTGTATTGGTGGAAAGAAATGTTGGGTGGATAGGGAATGGCAGAAGGGTGATAGTGTGGTCATGGTGGAGGGTGGATTCAGGGAGTTGGACAGGACTTCAAAGGGTGAATATGATGATGAAGAGCATTACTATCCATTGTTCCAACAGGGGAACAAAGCAGTAATGGTGGTGCGCAGTCTTTAGGGTGCTGTTTCCTTCTAATCTCATCTGCTTTGTTTATACACATAAAAAAACTACTTTGGATAAGACAGTCTAATGTAAAACCTGTAAGATTTTCTGAATAGAAAAAAGTGCCCTGAATTTTGCCAAACTGTCTTCAGATTTTAAGGCCATACTTACAGGAGAGACATTAAGGGAGAAGTGAGAAGCTTACATTGATCAAGGTATTTATAAGAAGAGATCAAAGTATATTGAAGCAATTTAGTGTTATTTGGCTATTCATTTGTAGAAGAGATTGTCCTTCAGTTAACCAAGGAGAAGTTGAATTTGTAAATCATTGCATGTGACAGTGAAGGTGCCATTTTCATTTTGTCTTAAGGATGTATTCAAAACGATGATATAGACAGGAGAATGATAAGGGTGACTATAGCATTATGGTGACTTAAATAGGTATATAATGTTTGCCTGTTATGGTAATGATGATGATCGTGATGATAATGATAATTAATAGGGTCATTGAAAATTTGAGCTGCTTTTCTGCTAGTATAATGGAATCTTTCTATAATCACAGGGGCGAAAAATTTTTGAGGGTGAAAATTTACATGCAAGCCGCACCCAGGTAACATAAATAAGGAAATAATGTTCACCTTTAAGTGACCTCCAAGATTCCCCTGCTCTTCTGCATTAGTTTTACTTTGCTTAGCTTCTGAGTAGTTGAACTGCAAAAGATATAGTGAGTGTCTTCTGTCCCAGCCATCTGTGTCCTACATAGCTCTTCCATTCTGAGTTGAGCAGAAAGAACAATTACAATGTCTTTTATTGGCCTTTGGCTCTTATTTCTTTTTTCTCTTGGTTAAATGAGTTAATTCAACATTTGCTGAAAATCCACTCTGAGTTCACCATTGGGTAATTCTTTATAGCACCTTTCATTAGACAACATAGTGACTATTTGTTTATTTATTATTGTAATCCACCAGCATGTAGGCTGTAGGCTCTCAGAGAGCAGGAACTTTTGTTTGCTGTTTTATTGCCAAAAAGCAGTGTCTGATACATGACATGTGCTTACTATTTGTTTAATGAATGAAGAAATAAGTGAATAGATAAAGGAAAGGGGACAGAAGGATTCATGCGTTGAAATATCTTACCCTTGAGGATCTTACAATGGTGAAGTGAGGGGGGAAATAGATACAAAAACAGGTAATTATAAAGCAATGTGGTAATTCAAGTGATGTAAATATATGCAAGAGATTATAAAAACCCATTTCCCAGACTAGATTGAAGGTGAATGTGTTACAATAAATTATATAATTCTGACTGTATTATTAGTAGTGCTTGTATTCATTCACTTATTCTTGTCATTCTTCATCTTTCCTGACTTGATATTTAATGTCTACATATGGCTAGGCCTGCTCGATAGCAAAAATATGAAGTTAGAAATAGAAATAGTTAATAGGCATTGGGTGCTCTACTTCATGCCATTCACTAGCCAAAACATTTTTACATTTTAACTCATTTAATTCTCAAAACAGCCCTCTGAGGTGTTTGTCCAAGGGCACACATCTAGCAAATGGTAGAATGAGGACTGGATCCAGGAACTTAATTCTCCATGCTTTTTGACCATTGCTCTCCTGCTTTCTCTTCTTTTCTTCCTATCAGAATGTGCCCTCAGGGCTTCCTTTACAGTAGTTAACAATAAGTGAAACATGCTAATTACCTCATAAGTGTTTACAAGAGCAGAAGCACTAAGACAAAGGAATTAATATTTGTCTTAATGGGAACATTTTTGGGGGAAAGGAATTTTTAATTCATTCATTAAATATTTATTGAATATATAATGGGTGTGTTGCAGGTTATGTTCTTTGGAAGCAGATGCTGAGAGGAAATTTGGAGTCCAAGAGGTTTATGAAGGGATCAACATCTGTGAAAAGAAGGGGGTGGAAACAGAACTGGACCAAGAGACAAGTCAAATTGCAAAGCAGGGCTGACAAAACCTCAGCTCACTTGGCAGGGAGCTGTGGAGTCAGAACTGCCCACCAGAGCTGTTAGGCCTTTACCCTTCAGTACCACTTCCTCTCTTCTTGCTTGTACTGGATTCAGGCTTCCAAAAAAGCATGACCTCAGGTCTATAGCTGAGGCCAACCTTGACTCAGCTGACAGCTGGAGGCTGACCACACTCCCAGCTGCTGGGCAGCAAGTCTTTCCTTGAATGGGCAACTGGGTGGCACATCTCTGTGTCTCCCACAGGGTGCCAGAACCTGGGTTAAGTGAGGGAAACAAGTAGATAAAAAAGACATAGTCCCTTTGCTCAAGGAGAAATAGTTCCATCTGAAATATTAATGGTTACCTCTGACTACTTTTCTTTTTTAAAAATTTTGATTGCCTACAGCCCTAGCTGAAGGGCTTTCCTGCTTATGGGCATCATGGTGGGCTTGAGTCAATTTTCTGTCCTTTGTTTTGACCATGAAACATTTTCTCAGATATATCTGGACCCTCACATTTATTTCAGAGCTATTCAGTTCTCTGTTTCCTATAAATTTACTTTTGTTCATTTTCCCAACCCCTGCTGCTTATATTTGTTCCTTCCTAGTAAAAATTTCCTAATGCTTCTATTTTCTTCTTGAGTTTTATTTTCTTGGTTACAACTCATGTCTAGGAAGCCTGTACCCTTTAGCTCAGCAGACATTCCTATATATTAAAACATCCTATTGTTTCATGAATTCCTGCAGGATGACTAGAAAAGAGAAGCAAATTCTCACTAACACACTTCCCTCATGATTCTTTATCATTATCAAATATCCTACAGCATAGTTTTCTATTTGGCTTACATATAACATTCATAGAAATTCATTACTTAGGACAGAGAACTGTATAATTATAAAGCCAGAAGTAATCTTAGAAAATTTTGGCCTCATCTGTCTCATTTAGAATATGAGGAAATTGTTTCAAGAGAAGTGAATTAAGTTGCTTATATTCACACACTAGCTAAGCAGAAACTAGAATGAACCCTGGTGACTAAAGTTGTTCAACTCTATGGCCTCATCTGTTCTTTATTTTCTATGTAATGCCACCATCTTAACTTTCATGTTCCTAAGGCATAAATATAAATATATAAGTCAATATAGTCACCAGAGAATTACTCCTTAGGAGCTTAATAGGCATGTGAGGGTAGATAGTTCTCACCTACCTTCTGTTTTCTGGCTTAGTCACCCTACAATAAGGGGAGATGGGACAATCTTGAGCAGTTGGCTTTCTTTGTCTCCAACCTCTGCTGTCTCCACACTTCTGCCAGGGATTCTACACCACTAGCTAGGATGTCTATGTAAGGAGAAGCTTCAGGAAGAATTGGGGCCAACTGCTTACTTGCAGTAACCATCTTGCAGTCCCAGATCTTAGATGTCACTTTCCTGGGATGTTCTTTTAGGCTGGAGGCAGGACCTTGTACTGCAGGTCTCAGAGCAGATGTGGGTATCTGTATTGGTCCAGCAAGTGCTCTAGAGGCTGAGCTGCTCAGGGGAATGCGTACTTAATTTGGGATGAAAAAGGGAAATAATTCCAATTTTCTACTCATGAGGAAGTTTTATCAGGGCTTAGGTGGACACATTTTAATCATGTGAATAACCCCTTGTTTTCTGCCCTCTTCTCTAAAACAGCTTATGGAACCAGTGACTGTAGCATGCTGTGGGGTTTTCCCGTAGTTGAAGCTCTGGGTATGGAGCTCTTTGCTGACAGTTTAATGTATCTTCAGAAAATTTCAGTTTGTCTTGGGCCATTTCCAAATTGCAGACCTCCTTTGCACTCCTGCCCTCTGTGTGTCCTCTGTGGTGTTTGCAGAGAAGAAAGATGAGACTGTTTGGAGAAAAAACAAGTGATTCTGTATTTATTCATCATAATGATAAATTGTTCTAGTTAGGAAAGTTGTCGTTAAGTCAAAAGCTACATCCCAAATGCCTTGTAACTGAGAAATCACTATTTATCTCAGGTGTTTCTGAAGGATGCATTTTAGGCTTACATACTTCCTCTGAATAACTCAACAAGTTTCAAATTGGGTATCCTTTCAATGATATGTTTGTTTAGGAAATTTCTATTTTCTTTAATTTTTAGAGTTACAGGTTCAGCAAATATATCTTTTCCATTGTTTTTTGAAGCCCCAACACTGTTTTTATCTCATTAATTGATGATAATATAGTTATATTATTAAGAAATCACTGGGACTATAAATCCTACTTTGTAATTTTCAAGAGCCATAGAATTTTAACTTAGTCATTGTCATAGTTTCTACACAATAAAGTGGCCATTGCACACTTCCTCCCTGTAAGAAGCATCTGTTCACAGGGATGGAGTGGTGATTGAGAAATGAACTGTCCCTGCCTTTATGGAGTTTAAAATCTGAAGAGAAACCAGACATTAAACAGGTTATTATGTACCAAAAAGTCATCACCTCCTTAAGTACTGAACACTTTTGTTTAATAAGATTATAATTGAACACCAGGTAAGAATCATTAGAAGTGGTCAAAGAGATCAATGCGCATAGGAATATTTCAATCTGTGTGGAATACAGTGGCAATTCATTGGTGACCCCTACTCAAGAGGGCTAGAGAAGAAAAGTGGAAGTTTCAACAAAAGTTGCTCTTATTTTCAAGTTTGTAATCTCTCCCATTCTCAAAAGAAACCTAAATAACAGCCATTAGGCTTTGGTTCAGAGCTCAGCAATTTAATCTGGTTGTTCCTGGAATGGCTTGGGGAATCATAGTGGGCAGGGTGGCAATGTAAGCCTGGCTTCATTTTTGCTTGCACAAATTCAGAACACTGACTTCTTTGCAGAGACCCTGAAGATATTTTATTTAAAAATATAAATTAATAACTAGGAACAATGGAAACTTCAAGAAAAGAGACTATATTTGAATATCAAGAAGCCTGTATCAGTCAGATCTGCTAGCCTCTGGAATAGCCTGTCGAAGGAAGTAGGAGAAACCCTATTGCTTATTATCATTTCAAACCGGAGTGACTAATCTGATAATGAAATGAATTGTGGAACAAAATGAAATGCATCATAGCTTGTGCTAACAAAAAGAATGAATGAAAAGACTTAACAGAAATTTCCTTCCTTTAAGTCTTTTTCTGTAGTTTTTATACTTGACCACTGCCAGTAGAGCATGGCTAATTATTTCCAGTTTGATAGGTTTCTGTTGGATGTATAAATACATAGCACAATAATAGAAAGTAAGAAACTTTGAAATCATGACATGACAATAAAATTACAGTGAGACCTGTGCTTGTTCTGTACATGTGGAACAAATATTCCTCAGAACAAAGGAGAATACTGGGTGCATTTTCAGTCTGTTTTAATTCCAGAAGTTCACAGTGGATGACTGCCTTGAAATCCTATTTGAATTTCATAACAGACAGAAACACTCAAAAGTGGCACCACAAAATCCCCTGTAAC
Source organism: Manis javanica (assembly GCF_040802235.1). Classification (NCBI taxonomy): domain Eukaryota; kingdom Metazoa; phylum Chordata; class Mammalia; order Pholidota; family Manidae; genus Manis; species Manis javanica. The sequence goes on along the minus strand of NC_133168.1, from coordinate 45,929,470 downwards.
ATGGTGGCTGAACACCTCTGTCATCCTGGTACCCTCATCTACCTCCAGCTCTTGGTATCATTTCTGAAATTCAGCTCAGGATGCAAAAGCCAGATTCACCACATTTTACGCCTTCAGAATGCATTGGTTTCAACTTTTTAAAATTCTAGACTCATCAGTATCTGCAGAATGAATATAGGGAGATAATTGTTTCTATGTACTGAATGCTGAATAAAAATAATTTTGTTTTTTGTCCTTAGTCCGTTTTTTTGGAAGTGTTCTGAACCTAACACCTGGGTAATATGAGTTTAGAGTATGGTCTCATTAGCACAAGAAAGCTTTAGCATTTAAACAAGTTAGAAAGAATCCAGTCTTTCAAACAAATCAGTAGCTAGTTCTAATGTATCAGGACCAGGGTGTAGACTGCAGCAGGCCAGGGCAGATGGGTAAGTTCCAGAGACAGAAACGGGACTGGATGCTTCAGAGAGGAAGCTTTGAGGCAGGGGACAGCTGGGCACCTGAACAGGAATGGTCATGCAGGTCCTGTAGGCAGAGTTCAGCAGGCCCAGCTCCTGGGAGGCTACTGGATCAGGAGACTCACTCAAGGTGAGCCTTGAAAAGACAGAAGCGATTTGTTCTTGGCCTCCTTTTGAACTCCTGCTCTGTGGGTGGGCCAGGGCGTGCAGGTGCCTGTAGCCAGGAGAGAAAGGGCCTCACTAAGATCAGCTTTCAGTTTTCTGTTATCCTCACCACTTGTCTCAAGCTATTCAGCCAATATTGCATCTTTAATGGTTAAGCTCTGGGGCAGGTGGCTATTTATAAGGCTGCTAATTAGATAAAGGGACTGATTTGCACCAGGATGCAGATAAGGCATGGAACTGTGCCAAGACCCACAGCTTGGGAGTTCACGACCCCCAGCCACCACGGTGACTGTGCCCGGCCAGCAGAGGAGCCTTTTTGTCCTGGGATACGAGCAGCACACAGGGCAGAGCACGGGTATCTGTGGGTCGGGGACTGAAAACTGAAAATAGGATAGAAGAGGCAAGAAGGCAAAAGGGCACCAGGCTTTCCATTTATACCCAGATGGGTAGTTTATTCTGTGCGTTCATTTCCACTTGCTCGTTAGAAAAAGCAGGGCCTTTCCTTGAGGGCCACTGTTTATAACCCTGAGATTTGGAAAGAACATTTACTAGTCCAACTCTTCTTCTTGTGCTCTCTTTATGTTTCTCAGCCTCCACTTCTTTACCTTTGATTTCTTATCTTTTTCCGTGTATTGTGTTGTGTTCACTAAGTAGAACATCTTTTTAGCTGCAAGCCCATGATTCCAGAAAAAGAAATGGAGGTCGATTTTCTGGTTTTAATGTGTGTAATATAACCATAGCATTCTAGAGATGGAAGAGTCTGTAGAGATAGATAGTCACATGCCCAGTTTTTGGGAGACTGTCTTGTTGTCCTGGTGTACTAATTAATAGTTCTCTTTTTCACCCTCACAAGCGATCCAGTTGGGCAATGGTTATCCTGTGTAGAGATGAGGATATCCAACTCTTCATTTTATAGATAAAGACCCAGAGTATTTTTAAAACCATGACTGCAAAACTGAGGAGTCAGATATCTTGGAAATGAAGAGAACCATTAAAAAGTGGTGACATAAAAGTTGGTGACATGACAGGACTATTGAATCTAGGCTGAATTGAGAAGGAAATGAAGCCAGAAAGATGCTGAAAGATTGGGAGAAGCAGGAGAGGGAGGGAAGTGAAGAACTGAAAGGACAGGAAGCTGTAGTCAGAGACTGGAAGGTTGTGTGATTTCAGAGATGGAGCATTAATAGTGTGGCCTGAAGTTGTAGAGACCCCAGCAGGAAATGAATGACCCACTAAAAGATTAACCCAAGAATATTTAATAAAGAGGTTGTTTACAACAGTGTAAGCAGGCAAAACAAAAACAAAAACAAGGGAAAGTGATACACGCAGGAACTAGCAGTGACAGAAAGCCAAACCATTTTCATCCCTAGACTTGAAGAACCTAGGAGAGAGAGTGGTGTTATTGGAACCTGGCTGGTTTTGAAGCCACAGGGAAGGAACTGCTTTTAGGAGCTCTGGCCATAACTAGAGGAATGCAGCTGTTTCCAAATCATGGGATGGAAAAGGATGTATATGGATAGGATCACTGTCTCTTCCCACCCTTGGCTCTCCTCCCAGGGCCTTCTCTTGGTTAAACCTAACTGGAAGACAGAAAAAAGCAGAGAAGCACCGAAGATGGATCTGATGAGCAAGCAGAACATAATCAGCACTTCAAAGAATGTGAAAATCGAGAGTTGTAGTGGCTGTAGGTAGATGTTGGCTTACAGTGAGATTTGAAGTGAAGATGCAATATTCTCTCTCAAAAGCTTGTATATATTCAATGTCATTTGGCAGAACTATAATATGTGATACGTGATTCTTAGAAAGATGACCAGGAAACAATCTAAGATTTTGAAATTTCATAAAAAGTAAAATATATTCAGAGAGTTTTGGTGTTATCTGTATTTTATATTCCTGTTATTTACAAATTATCAATCTTTGTCTATTACAGAGATCTGTATACATCCCACCTTAAACAATTAGAAAACCAGAGAAAATATGTGATGCCATGGTTTTCAGACATAGTCAATAGGCCATTCAAGAGAGTGATTCTTGAGAGAAGGGGAATGATGAGGAGAACTCTGTGATTTCCCCAGGGTCCTGCTTGGGAGAATTTCCAGGCTGCAGCCCAGAGAAGGGAATCCAAATGGAGCCTGGGTGATAGGCTGAACTAAGAGCACAGAGTTGCAGTTCAAGGAGGTGTCTGCTTATTTTCACTTAACTTTATATCATAAGCATTTTTTTGTGTCCTTGAATGTCTTTCAACATATACATTAAGAGCTATCTAATATTTCTCTGTAAGGATATAAAATAATTTAAAAATTCCCTTACTGTAGATCATTATTAGGTTGTCATATTTTTACTTTAATGAATACTATTCCAATGAATATACTTTGAATGCGTTTAGTTAAATCTTTAGGATAGGTTTCTAGAAGTAGAATTATTCTGAAAAAAAAAGTATGTGAACCTTAAAAAACATAACTGTTTAAACAAAAATAATTAACAATGTATTGTGGGATTTATAACATATAAAGGTAAAAAGTATAGTTATAGTATAAAGGGCAAGAGAGTATAAATAAAAGAGCCTACTGTTTTAAGGTTCTTACAATATGCATGAAGTAAATATTATTTGAAGGTAGATTATGATAAATTATAAGTGTATATTGCCAACTCTAGAGGATCCTCTAAAAAAATTAAGGGGTATAGTTAATAAGTCAATAGAGGAGAGAAAATAAAGTAAAATGATCTTCAGTGAATCTGAAGAGAGGCAGTTAAAGACAAATAAAAAAAAGAAAAAAACAGATGGGACAAAAAGAAATACATTTTAATATAGTAAACCATTCATGATAAAAACTCTCAGTAAACAGGGAATCGAGGAACTTTTTCTCAATTTGATAAAAGCTACAAATAGCCTATAGTGAATATTATACATAATGGTGTATAAACTGGAAGCTTTCTCACTAAGATCAGGAACAAGGTAAGGATGTTGCCTCTCACCTCTCCTTTTCAACATGTACTGGAAACCCTTCCTAAGGCAATAAGGCAAGAAAAGGAAATAAAATGTATACAGATCGAAATCAAAGAAAAACTAAATAAATGGAGAAATATTCCATGCTTATGGATAGGAAAATTCAATATTAGTCAAGATGTCAGTTCTTCCCACATTGTTCTATAGATTCAATACAATCCCAATAAAAATCCCAGCAAGTTATTTGTGGATATTGACAAATTGCTTCTAATTTATATGGAGAGGAAAAGGACCCCAAATAGCCAAAAACAAAATTGGAGAATGATGCTACCCAACTTCAAGACTTACTTTAAGGCTCAGTAATCAAGCAGTAAGGTATTGGCTAAGGAAGAGAAGAGATAAAAGGAACAGAATAAAACAGCCCAGAAATAGATCCACACAAATATAGTCAACTGGCATTTGATGAAGGAGCAAAGGAAGTACAATTAGGCAAAAGGCTAGATAACTTTGAATTTAGTAATCACTTTTTAGATACACCGCCAAAAGCATGACCCATGAAAGAAATAATTGATAAATTGGATTTCATTAAGATTAAATGAAATTTTTATGCTCTGTGAAAGACAATGTCAAGAAAATGAAAAGAGAAGCCACAGACTGGGAGAAAATATTTGCAAAAGAGATATCTGATAGAGAACTATTATCCAAAATACACAAAGAACTCACATAACACAACTAAAAGAGAACATCCTGATTGAAAATGATCCAAAGACCTTAAAAGACACCACACCAAAGAAAAAATACCAATAGCAATTAGGCATATAAAAAGATGCTCCACATCTTATGTCATCATCAGGAAAATGTGGATTAAAACAATGAGATACCATTACCTACCTATTGGAATGATGAAAATCTGGAACATTGACAAAAGGAAATGCTGGGGAAGATGTGGAACAACAGGAATTCTAATCATTGCTACTGGGAATACAAAATAGTATGGTCACTTCAGAAGATAGTTGCTGGTTTCTTAAAAAACTAAACATACTCCTACCATATGATCCAGCAATCACACTCTTGGTATTTACCATAAAGAATCGAAAACTTACGTTCACATGAGAGTCTCCTCATAATGTTTATGGCAGCTTTATTCACAATTGCCAAAACTTGGAAAACATGTCCCTCAGTAGGTGTGTGGATAAAAATTGTGGTATGTCTAGATAATGGTATATTATTCAGCTCTAACGAGAAATGAACTATCAAGCCATGAAGATAAAAAAGAACCTTGAATGCATGTTACTAAGTGAAAGAAGCCAATGTGAAAAGGCTACATACTGTGTGATTCCAATTATATGACATTCTGGAAAAGACAAAACTATGGAGACAGCAAAAAAAAAAACCCAGTTGTTTCGAGGGTTGAGGCTGAAGAAGGCTAAAAAGGCAGAGCACAGAGGATTTTTTAGGCAGTAAAAGTACAATAATATAATGATGATAGATTATCTAATGATAATGATCATTAGATGGATACATGTTATTATACCTTTGTCTATATTTATAGAACATATAATCCCTAGACTGAACCCTAGGTAAATGATAGGCTTTGGGCAATTATGATGAGTCAATGTTGGTTCATCAATCATGACAAATACACCACTTTGGTGAGTGATGGTGATAATGGAGGAGACTGCGTGTGTGTAGGGAGGCAGGAGATATAAAGGAAATCTCTGTATCTTCTCCTATATTTGCTGTGAACCTAAGAAATAAGAGTCCCAAAAAATTCACATAGTAAACTTGAACCCAACCACATTGATAATATTAAACATAAATTGTCTAAATTAGTTTGGTTAAATGGAAAAATAATACGAGGCACATATATACATTTTTCTACTAGTGACATAATGAACAAAATGTGCAATTAATTTTGATAATTTCATTTAACCCAAAGCATCTACAATAATAACATTTCAATATGCAATGAGATAAATAACTGAGATAGTTTCTGTTTTGTTTTCATGTAAGACTAAGTCTTCAAAATCTTGTGTGTATTTTATAATTAGAGTACATCTCAATTTTAGTAGCCATCTTTCAAGTGCTCAATAGCCACATGTGGACAGTGGCAGTCATATTGTACACTGTAGGTCTAAATACTCCAATTGAAAGTCAAAGATTGTCATATTGGATAAAAAAAATTAAGACTCAACTAACTATATGCCATCCATAAGAAACCCACTTTAAATATAAAGCCACAGATAGTATAAAGGTGAAAAGACATAAAAAGATATTCTATGTGTACACTCATCAAAACAAAGTTGGATTTGCTATATTACTATCAAAGTAAATTTCATAATAAGGAATATGCCTGGGATAAATAGGGATATTTCATAATGATGAAAAGGTAAATTCATTATGATGACTTAACAAGCCTAAATGTATGTAATAAAATAATGCATGTAATAAAAGAGCTGCAAAACAAATGAAATGAATCTGACAGAAATTAAATGGGAACTAGACAAACATTTATTGTTGGAGATTTTGATTACCCTCTTTGTAGATACAATAAGTAAACAGAAAAATTTATGAGGGAAAGACTAAACAATACTGTCAGCCAAATTAACCTAATTGACCTTTATAGAACAATTCATTCAACAATAGCAGAATGAATATTCCTTTCAAGTGCACATGGATTAGCCACCAAGGTAGGCCATATTCTGGAACATACACCAAATCTCAATAAATTTAAAAAAATGAAATTATACAAATATGTTTTTTCATCACCATGGCTTTGAACTGGAAATCAATAAATGAAAGGTATCTATTTGAGAAGTTTTCAAATATTTGAAACTTAAACAACAATTAAAGAAAAACATGGGCCAAAGACAAAGTTATGAAGAAAATTAGAAATTATTTTAACTGAATAAAAATGAAGTCGCAGCATACCAAAATGTGTGGGATGCAGTGAAAGCAGTACTTAGATGGAAATTTAAAGCATTAATTTCTATTAGAGACAGGAAAAAGTTCTGCAATCTCTGATTTAAGCTTCCACCATAAGAAACTAGAAAAGAAGAGAAAATTAAACACCAAGTAAGCAGAGGGAGGAAATAGTAAAGTTTAGCAATCAATGAAAGAGAAAGAGGAAAATAGAAAAAAATCAGTGAAATCAGCCTATTTCACAGCAATGCCACTACTAGGTACTTATCAAGGAAAAATGAAAACATATGTCCACAGAAAGACTTGTGCTTGAATACTAAGAGCAGCTTTATTTGTAATAGTCAATAATTGGAATGAAGCCAAATGTCCATTAGTTGGTGAATGGATTAATGAATTTTGATATATACACTCAATGGAATATTAATCAGCAATAAAAAGGAACAAACTACTGATAAATATGACATAGATGACTCGTCAAAGTGTTATGCTAAGTGAAAAAAGCCAGATGCAAAATTCCATTTTACATGATTATGTTACATGAAATTCTAGAAAAAGAAAAACTGGTGATAGAAAGCAGATTGGTGGTTTCTGAGACCCAGGAATAGGGTTACAGGATTGGTAGCAAAGGGGTAGGAGCAAATTTTAGGGGTGATGGCAATATATTCTCTATCATGATTATGATGGTAGTTATATGACTGTACACATTTTTCATAACTCACTGAATTGCTCACTTAAAATCAATGGATTTTATTGTATATAAATTATTCTTCAATAAAGGTTTATTAGAAAAAAGAGAAAACTGAGCTGCAGATATGTCTTAAAAAAAGTTAGTTAAAAAAATTATGTAAGTTTACATGCTTATTTAAGAGAAAAAAGTCAAATAGAACAAAGAATATGAAATGAAAAATGAAGTTCCTTTCCTCTTCAAATTCCCTCTTTTGGAGTATATTACTAAAATCTGTTTCTAATGTAAATTTTCAGAAATTTTCTATGTTACTTTTGTTTGTTATAAGCAACATTATCAGGTATGCCTATACTTAAAATTTTCCCCTTTCTCTTCTTTCTTTCCTTCCTTGCTTCCTTCCTCCCTCCCTCTCTTTCTTTGTTTTACACAAGGGGACTCATATTCTATGACTTAAAATCTTGGACACTGAAACAGGTAATTTATTTAACTTACTGAATGCATATTTTTCTGTTGAATGGATTATTCTATTTCATGTGTCTGTTTCTGTATTGCTAGATATTCAGATTTCTTTGAAGTTCTGCTAAAACAAAAGAAAAATGCTGCAGTGGATACTCATGGGCATATAACACATGGGTATCTTGTGCCTGTTCTGTAATTCTTAGCCATGTAATTATGAGGCCATTGTTTTGCAAATTAAAAGTCTTGATGACTATAGTCAAAGATGATTTCTAAAATCTTACTTTCTCCAACAGTGTATGTTTCTTTGTGTCTACACCAGTTCTGGGAATTATTAGCAAACTTTCTGATCTTCATCAGTCTGAAAGGGAAGAAAATACTAGCTCATTGTTTTTTACTAAATGGTAAACATTTCCTTGCAGTCCAAGAGAACACTGGATAATAAGATTGTCTGATAATCAATGGATTTCAGAATCGACATATCTGTCTCCCAGAACCCCTGACTTGTGATGCAGCCCTAAATGGTTCTATGTACACAGATGATGAGCAAAATCACCTACTGTTTTTAGGAATTTGTCCTCTTTTCCTCTCATGATCATATTGCAGTGTGTTTTCTGTATAGACCACCACTTTAGGTTTTAAGTAGAATATATATCCACGTGTCTCTTGGAGCTCATTGTTTTATAGTCTCTTCTTTTAAATGTTTTAGTTCTCCGCAATGTTCCTTTCCCCCATGGGTATTTAATCATGTATATGACAAACCAGTCTTACATGCGACTCTCCTAGTCATGCCATATGGTTTCCTTGAATGGGCATAGATGGAGGAATTTATTGACTTTGATCATTGTACTATAACAAATACAATTATGGCATGGGAAATTCCTACTAGAGTTCAAGAGAAAACAGGGTAGCCCCCTCCTTTGGATGATTTGTGTGTCTGAATGAATCAGGAGTCTTTCCCCAGATCCCATCCTCTTTCATATGTAATCATGGAGATGATGTGCCCACATGCATTACTGGTGAAGGATTTCTCTCCACCTCCATTGCCAATCAAATAATCACTCCTTTAAAACAGAGGGAATGATTTAGCAGTCGAAGTGTTGACGTTGAAACATTTAGACTTGGTGGCATCTTTTAAAGTTTCATCAGGATTGACTTAGTCCTTCCTTCTAGAAATATCACAACCACATGGAATCCTAAGCCATTACAGAACAGCTGTATTTGTAAGAAACCCTAAACTCAGGGGTCCTATTTTCCCTGAGATTGTTGACCATGCTAAGCATCATTTTCTGAATTATGGCTTTTCCATACAAATTAAGAAGCTAAACCTAAAATTGACCTTAGTTATCCTTGGTAGTTCTCAGAATTTTAAATAAAGAATGTAAACTAAATTTATTTAGTTCAATTTTTAACTAACATTGATACATGCACTTTCATACAGAGTGCTTTTATACTTTTTTAGCTCTGTATTTGTCCCTACAAGTAAATAGGTCACTTTGTTTAGGTAATTTACTATTTGATTGTTGCTTTCAGAAACTCTTGCGAAATTAGCCTTCTGTTTGTGTTCTTAAAAAAAAGGAAAAGAGAGAAGCTAAGTAAACTTCAAAGCCAGGACACCCAGTTAGAATTCCTGCTTTTTGTTCTGTTTCTAATGAAGTAAAGTGTCAGGGAGTTGGATGCCCCCCCCAGCCTGGCCTCTTTGAGGACTGTCACTGTCATTATTGTGACCCGTAGTCTCAGTCAAATAATAAGGAACGGAAGAAGTCTGTGAGGCCCACAGAGCAGTGCCATATATAACACAGTGTCGGAGGAAGGCAAGCAGAGGTGGAAGCAAAGGGTCGAAGCAAAGGTCACTGGAATACAAGGAACCGCTTTTGTGTGGGAGGCACAACCTGCTGTGTGATTGCCAAGATCCCTCTGGAAGAGAATCAACCAAATTTGTTCCCACACTTGATGGGTTGGGGAAGGGTCCCCGTGGGCGTGTAGCCTTTCAGGTGGCTGGGTCACTGGGGAACACAGGAGCCCACTTAGCTCAGACCTGAGCTAAAACCCATTAAAAAAAGAAAAATACTTTAGCTCGGCCCTTTCTTTCAGACTTCATTTAAATAGCAACAGTTCTGTGTGTGGCAGCCCTGAAGCTGTTGTCTCGGGAGAGTCTGGCATGGTGTGACGCTGGCGAGCGCTTGGGACAATCACCCTTCTGCGCTCCCCTTCGTAGGTGGCTCTCTCCCCGGCCTCTTGGGCTCCTTGTGGTTTTTGATGTGTTTTCCATCTGTGTGATGCTTATTGCGTTCTTGTGTGCTGAGTCTGTGGCAAATCCTCCCAGCCCTGGGAACAAAGGGCTTCTGATAAGTGTCTTTTTGGCAGCTGATCTCTATTAAACAATACGTGCCTTTTCTTTCTGTCCTTTTTTTGTTACACCCTGCTGGCTGCTAATGGCACTATCTGTGTCCCCCTAGTCCCAGCACCACGAAGGAATGGGATCCCTCTGGGTTTTCTTTATAAAGCAGCCAGTAGGTCTCAATAAGGTCTCTTTCTTAACATCAGTCATCATCCTGTTAAGAGTTGTGAGCAGACCACTTGAACGGAGCAGAACCAAATCCAGTTGTCCTACTAGAGTGGAAAACCAATGCTGTTAGTTGGCTTCCCTGTGGACACTCTGCAAGTTAAGAATTAGACATACAAGCATTCTGTTACTGAGATATAATAAGCCAAATAATTTCAAGGGCTTTTTTTAATCTTAAAAATTGGATGGAATTTCAAACATCATGATGAAAATATTCTCTGTGCTAACAGAGGGCTCTATGGATCTTTTATTTTTCTCTTCTGTAACTGACACTGATGTAGCATGAAGAGATGGCTAAGGGTTCTGTTTAACTGGAATTGCAAACACAGGCAAATTTTGTAGTTGCTTGGAGGCTCAGTCTTCTCATCTGTAAAATGGGAATAATAACAGCCTACCTCCCAGAGATATTATGAAGATTTAATGAAATAATTCAGATATGATGATTTCCATGTAGTAAAAATAGACATTAGCCTTAAAAGTTTCCCTAGTACAAGTATGCAAAAATTTCATAGTTGGCTAAGTGCATTTGAGTAAAATAACTGTGTAAAATTAAAGCTTTAAAAATTACCAGGAGAAAAATGTACAGTTTATAGCCTACATTTGGTGGGTTGTGTCACCATGCTAGATAAAATAAACACTTTTTTGTTGTCTTCTTCTTCCCTTCCCCCCAGGTTGATGTAGCCAGTATTTGTCAACACATCAGGGAAATTTGGAAAGTACATGTGATCGATTTTGTTTTGTCACTGTCTTCCCCGAGTCTGTGGGTCCTGTGCATATATCTGTCATAGCACTTCCCAAATTGTATTGGGATTATCCACTCAGTGCTCTTAATTACCTATGAGCAAGAGCTTTTTGAGGACACAGACTGTGTCTTTCTTATCTTTGTCTCATGAGCCCCTGTCATAGCACTTGGCACATGGTGCGATGCTAGGGCCTGAATAAATGTTTCGTGACTGACGGAATATATTTTTAAGGACTTTCTGCCAGCAGTACTCGGTTATTATTAACTACGACCAGAAAATGTTTAAAAAATAAAATAAAGCATAAAAAATGTGTTTATGTTGAGAAAATATTGTTGCAGTGGCAAATATATTTTTAATATCAAATAATTTAAAAATAGTTTCTAAGTTCTGAAATATTTCAAACATATTGAAAAGTTAAGACACTAAAATAACAGATGCCTATATATGTTATTAAAATTAAACAAATGTAAACACTTTGCTTTAGCTCTGTCTTTTTCTAATGACATCATGTTAAAGATAGACACCCGCCTCCACTCTCTGCCCCCTTCCCATTGCTTTTTCCTCCCTTCCTTTTTGGAGGTGAGACTATCCTGAAATGGTATGTACTTCCTCTATAGTAAAAATATAAAACTGCTGGAAGTTTCATTTTTTAAAATCCAAGTAGAGACTTTTCGAATATAAATTTACTTTCTCTTTTTTAGTGATCTGCTCTTTTCTCTCAGCCCAGAAGTCCATGCTAACTAGGACAGGGGAAAATGTCATAGCACATCTTTGGCTGAAGGGCCTCACTGAGGAGGGGCACAGATTTTAAATTAAATATAACTATCCCATGACTTTTGTTTGCTTAATTAAAAAGTGTGATTTAGGAATTAAACACCTTGCATTTCTTGGTCGTAAAACCACAAATGGTATATCTAAGCACTAGGGTTCATTTTTCACAAGTCTACATGAGTTCTGGAAATAGTCACTAACCTCCTTGTCATGGATACATAAGAAAATTGCTTCCTGAAGGAAAAAAATGTTGATTTTGTTCATTTTCCTAGCAATATACCTCTACCTGTCCTTTTTCACTTTACCTGTGTCCTGTAACAGTAGAGTATGCCCCACAATATGGGCATTTTATATAACTTATTACTCTCAGATTCTGATTTTTTAAATTGAAGTTTAATTCACATATGAAATTTACCCCACAAGAAAATGAATATTGTGATAAAGAGAGTCAAATGAATTTTTTGATTTCCCAATGCATCTAAAAGTTATGCTTACTCAATACTGTAGTCTACTAAGTATACACTGATATTATGTCTAAAAACATCTACATATCTTAATTTAAAAATTTACTTCATTGCTAAAATCTGCTAATGTATTATCTGGGCTATCAGTGAGTCATAATCACTGATCACAGATCATCATAACAAATATAATAATAATGAAAAAAGTTTGAAATATTGTGAAAATTAACAAAATGTGATGCAGACATGAAATGAACAAATGCTGTGGGAAAATGGGGCCTATAGACTTTTGGTGCTCAATGCAGGGTTGCCACAAACCTTCACTTTGTAAAAACAGTATCTGTGCAGCCCTATGAAGAGAAATGCAGTAACAGGAAGTATGCCTGTATTTTCTGGAGAAGTGTTTATTCAAATCCTTTGCTCATCTATCAGTTGGGTTGTCTTTCAATGTTGAGTTGTAAAAATTCTTTATATATTCTAGAAACTAGATCCTTTTTAGATACGTCATCTGTAAATATTTTCTCCTATCTTGTGGTTTATCTTTTCACTTTTTGATAATGTCCTCTGAAGCAAAAAATTTTTAATTTTGATGAAGTCCAGTTTATTTTTTTCTTTGTTATTTGTGGTTTTGGTGTCATATCTAGGAAATTATCGCTTAATCCAATAGTGTGAAGATTTAGTCCCATGTTTTCTTCTAAGAGTTTGATAGTTTTAAGACTTACATTTGGGCCTTTGATCCATTTTGAATTAATTTTTGTATGTTTTTTAAATAGGGTTCCAACTTCATTCTTCTAAATTTGGGTATCCAGTTGTTCCAGCACAATACATTGAAAAGTCTGTTCTTTCCCCCATTCAGTGATCCTGGCACCTTGTCAAAATCAACTGATAACTAATGTATAGGCTTATTTCTGGGCTCTTAATTCTACTCTATTGTTCTATATGTCTATCCGTATGCCAGTACCACTCAGTCTTCACCACTGTAGCCTGTGGTTAAGTACTGTGGTTTTGAAATTGGGAAGTGTGAATCCTCCAACTTGGTTATACTTTTTCAAGATTGTTTTGGATATTATGAGTTTCTTGAATTTCCATATGAATTTGGGATCAGCTTGTCAATATCTGCAGAAAATGTAGCTGAGATTTTGAAAAGGATTGTGCTGAATCTGCAAATTAATTTGGGGAATGTTTCTATCTTAGCAATATTAAGTTTTCCAATCCATAAACACAGAATATCTTTCCATTTATTTGGGTACTTTTAATTTTTTTCTATCATATTTTGTATTTTTCAGTGTGTACATTTTATACTTCTTTTATTCAATTTATTCCTAAGTGTTTTACTCTTTCTAATGGTTTTATAAGTGGAATTGTTTTCTTAATTTCATTTTTAGATTGTATATTACAAATGTATAGAATATGATTGATTTTTGTACATTGAACTTGTATTCTGCAACCTTGATAAAATCATTTATTACCTCTAATAAGTTTCTTTGTAGGTGGATTTCTTAGGATTTTCTACATACAAGATCATGTCATCTACAAGTATTGATAGTTTTACTTCTTCCTTTACAGCCTAGATGCCTTGTATTTCTTTCTCTTGTCTGATTGCCCTGGTTAGAATCTCCAATACAATGTTGAATACAAGTGGCAAGAGTGGATACCTTTGTTTCATTCTTGACTTTAAGGGGAAAGCTTTCAGTCTTTTACAATTACATATGAGATTAATTGTGGGTTTTTAATAGATGCTGTTTATCAGGTTGAGGAAGTTCCTTTCTATTCCTAGCTTGTTGGGTGGGTTTTTTGTTTTTTCTTTATCATGAAAGAGTCTTGGATTTTGTCAAATGTTTTTCTGTGTCTGAGTGATCACGTGCTTCTTGTCCCTTATTCTATTATATGGTGTCTTACATTGATTTATTCTGATATACTAAACCAATCTTACATTTCTCAGATAAATCCCACTTGGTCATGGTGTATAATCGTTTTTATGTGTTGTTGAACTCAGTTTGCCAGTATTTTGTTGAGAACTTTTGGATCTGTATTTGGAAGGATGAGCTATTGTTCCATAGCTTTCTTGTGGTAGCTTTTCTGGTTTTGGTATCAGGTTAATACTGCCCTCATAGAATGATGTAGGAAGCACTTCTTTCTATTTTTGGAAGAGTTTGGGAAGGATTCATATTACTTCTTTAAACATTTGGTAGAATTCACTGGTGAAGACATTTGGTTCTGATATTTTCTTCAAAGTTTTTGATTATTAATTCAACTTTTTGATTTGTTATAGGTCCTTTCAGATTATCCAGTTCTTCTTGACTGAATTTAGGTAGACTGTCTTTCTAGGAATTTGTCCGTTTCATCTAGGTCTTTCATGTGTTGGCATACAATTATTCATAGTGTTTTCTTATAATCCTTTTTATTTCTGTAAGACTGATAACAGGGTTCACCTTTTTCATTCCTGATTTCAGTAATTTGAGTCTTTTCTTTTTATCTTGGTGACTGCACCTAAAGGTTTGTCAATTTTGTTCATGTTTTCACAGAACCAACTTTTGGTTTTGTTGGTAACCTCTGTTTTTTTTTCTTTTTTTTTAAATTAAAAAAAAATTGATCATTTGTTAGTCCATTCTAGGGCTCTGTGATTCCACCGCTGTTTTGCTCCTTCAGCCCTTCCCCCACTCCTACAATCCACTGATGAGTGAAATCATCTGGTATTTCTCTCTCTCTGCTTAGCTTATTTCACTGAGCACAACACCCTCCAGCTCAATCCATGTTGCTGCAAATGGCAGGATCGGTTCTCTTCTTATGGCTGAATAATGTTCCATTGTGTATATGTACCACATCTTCTTTATCCATTCATCTACTGATGGACACTTAGGTTGCTTCCAGTTCTTGGCTATTGTAAATAGTGCTGCAATAAACATAGGGGTGCATCTGTCTTTTTCAAACTGGAGTGCTGCATTCTTAGGGTAAATTCCTAGGAGTGGAATTCCTGGGTCAAATAGTTAAGTCTATTTTGAGCATTTTGAGGAACCTCCATACTGCTTTCCACAATGGTTGAACTAATTTACATTCCCACCAGCAGTGTAGGAGGGTTCCCCTTTCTCCACAACCTTGCCAACATCTGTTGTTGTTTGTCTTTTGGATGGAAGCCATCCTTACTGGTGTGAGGTGATATCTCATTGTGGTTTTAATTTGCATTTCTCTGATAATTAGTGATGTGGAGCATCTTTTCATGTGTCTGTTGGCCATATGTATTTCTTTTTTGGAGAACTGTCTTTTCAGTTCCTCTGCCCATTTTTTAATTGGATTATTTGATTTTTGTTTGTTGAGGAGTGTGAGCTCTTTATATATTTTGGACATCAAGCCTTTATTGGATGTGTCATTTACAAATATATTCTCCCATACTGTAGGGTTCCTTTTTGTTCTATTGATGGTGTCTTTTGCTGTACAGAAGCTTTTCAGCTTAATATAGTCCCACTTGTTCATTTTTGCTGTTGTTTTCCTTGCCCAGGGAGAAATGTTCAAGAAGAGGTCACTCATGGTTATGTCTAAGAGATTTTTGCCTATGTTTTTTTCTAAGAGTTTTATGGTTTCATGACTTACATTCAGGTCTTTGATCCATTTTGAATTTACTTTTGTGTATGGGGTTAGACAGTGGTCCAGTTTTGCCAGCACCATCTGTTGAATAGACTGTCATTTCCCCATTGTATGTCCATGGCTCCTTTATCAAATATTAATTGGCCATATATGTTTGGGTTAATGTCTGGAGTCTCTAATCTGTTCCACTGGTCTGTGGCTCTATTCTTGTGCCAGTACCAAATTGTCTTGATTACTGTGGCTTTGTAGTAGAGCTTGAAGTTGGGGAGTGAGATCCCCCTCACTTTATTCTTCCTTCTCAGGATTGCTTTGGCTATTCGGGGTCTTTGGTGTCTCCATATGAGTTTTTGAAGAATGTTGCTGGTAATTTGATAGGAATTGCATCAAATCTGTATATTGCTTTGGGCAGGATGGCCATTTTGACGATATTAATTCTTCCTAGCCAAGAGCATGGGATGAGTTTCCAATTGTTAGTGTCCACTTTAATTTCTCTTAAGAGTGTTTTGTAGTTTTTAGGGTATAGGTATTTCACTTCTTTGGTTAGGTTTATTCCTAGGTATTTTATTCTTTTTGATGCAATTGTGAATGGAGTTGTTTTCCTGATTTCTCTTTCTGTTGGTTCATTGTTAGTGTATAGGAAAGCCACAGATTTCTGTGTGTTAATTTTGTTTCCTGCAACTTTGCTATATTCTGATATCAGTTCTAGCAGTTTTGGAGTGGAGTCTTTAGGGTTTTTTATGTACAATGTCATGTCATCTGCAAATAGTGACAGTTTAACTTCTTCTTTACCAATCTGGATTCCTTGTATTTCTTTGTGTTGTCTAATTGCCGTGGCTAGGACCTCCAGTACTATGTTAAATAACAGTGGGGAGAGTGGGCATCCCTGTCTTGTTACCGATCTCACAGGAAAAGCTTTCAGCCTCTCGCTGTTCAGTATGATGTTGGCTGTGGGTTTATCATATATGGCCTTTATTATGTTGAGGTACTTGCCCTCTATACCCATTTTGCTGAGTAACCTCTATTTTTTAATTCTCTATTTTATTCATTTTCCCATTACTATTTGTTATTTCCTTCATTTTGCTTGCTCTGGGTTTAATTTATTTTTCCTTTTCTAGTTTCTTAAGGTAAAAGTGTAAGTTACTGATTTGAGATCTTTCCTCTTTCCTTCTGAGCACTATTTTCACTGTATCCCGTACACTTTGGTATATTGTTTTTCTGTTTTAATAGATCTCAAATATTTTCTAATTTCTCTTGTGATTTTTCTCCACCTCATTGGATAGTTGGAATGTGTTGTCTAATTTCCACATATTTATAACGTTCTCAAATTTCCTTTTGTTATTGAATTCCAGTTTACTTCTTTGTGGCCAGAGAACATGCTTTGTGTGATTTCAGTTATTTTACATTTATTGAGACTTGTTTTATGGCCTTATACCCAGTCTATCCTGGAGAAGGTGCATCTGTACTTGAGAAGAATGTACATTTTACTATTATTAGATGGAATGTTCTCTAGCTATGTCAAGTCTAGTTTGTCTATAATGTTGTTCAAGACTTCTATTTCCTTGCTGATCTTCTGTCTAGTTGTTCTATCCAAACTGAAATATTAAAGCCTTCAATTATTATGGTTGAATTTCTCCCTTTAGTCCTGATATGTTTTGTTCAGTATATTTTGGGGCTCTGTTATTAGGGGCATACATGTTTATAATTGTATAGACTCAGGTAAGGAATGCATCAAATCATGCCAGATGATATATAGATTCATATAATATATGGACTCATAATTTTATATTTATGGACTCATAATTTTAATCCTAGAGCCCACTTTAGTCCTTTTCTAGCCCTCTTACAGATGAGAAAAACTGAGATACGCAGAGATCAAATGACTTTCCGGAGTGATAGAGCTATTAGTTATTGCTAGAGGCAGGATAAAGTTAAGGTTTCTTGACTCACAATCAGGCGTTCATCTCTACTAAAGCCCAGTAGCAACCAGAAGCTGTTTCGTAAATGGTATATATATATATATGTATGTATGTATGGTATATATATATGTAATGGTATATGTGTATATATATAATGGTATCTGTGTGTGTGTGTGTGTGTATATACATACATATATAAAACCTTGTTCCTACTAATTCTATAAAATGATCCTTCTAGTGTAAAGATGCAAAAAGACATTTGTCCAATTTTCCTGAAAGGGAAAATTTCATATGGTCAATATTTAAAAAATCTTGAACAGAAATGACATGGAGAATAAATGTGGCTGAATAATGATAATGGATTTATGTTCCTAATGGAAAATCTAAATTTTTAAAACATCAGATAAAGGATAAAATTCAGACTAACCCATGTCGAAATAATGAAGTGTAGTGGAAAAGTAATCAAGGTATTAACTACTCTTGCAATCCAGCCATATTATGTCTAAAGATTTTATCCTTAAAAACAGTTTTCAATTATTGTCACCTGTTAGTCTGAGTTGATAGTTGTTTTTTTTTTTTTTGCTTGCTGGTTTGTTTTCAAGAGAACATAGAAGTAAGATCTTTTGGCTAGCAAAAGCCAACTAATTCCAATTTAGGGATGAACTTTTTCTTCTGGGAAAAAAAAAGACACCCCACAAAAAACAGATGAAACACAAATTTTTGAAATAGCATTAACTTTGATTTTTTTCCCCAATATGGTTGTGAATCCTTTTCTTAAAATTCACTCTGTTTTCAGTAGTCTATGATTTCAATTAAAAGCATTAAAATTTTTAGTAATTTAAATCTCAAATACTCTTCCTTGCTCTTCCTCCTTATTTTCAGAGTCACTTAAATATAGTAATTTTCATAGTCACTTTGCTTGGCTGTGCCTAGCTGAGGGTATGTCTTTTCCTCTTCTATAAGTTAAATGGCCTCTTTCCCTAGAGATGTAGATTTAAACTAAAGTCACTCACACATTTCCTGCATAGCTTATAGTTGTATTTATTTTCTGCAGTTATGTTTTTGTACTCTATTTTTATTCTTAACCACATAATCTAGATTTGGGTTTTTCAAGTTCACCAGTGTCCTTATAGTCCCTTACTCTTGTGAATTTGCAATTTTTGCCTAAATTTTTGACTGATTTGACATACTATTTTTCTACTTTCAGTGATCATTTGGAAAAACTTGAGTGGAGAGCAAGGAAATCTAGTAAGCCTAGGACTTCTTAGGAAATTTGGCTGAGATTAAAAGGTAGATAAATAAAGGATGATCCTTTGGTCAACTATTAAGAGGACTCCTACTGTGTTGCCAAGCACTATTCAACAGGGAACAAAGCCGGCAAAGTTTCTGACCTTATAGTGATGATGGTCTAGTTATAGGAGGAATGTAATAAAGAAATAAGTAAATAAATACATGAGTCCTGTGTTAATACATCCTAAGAAGAAAAATAAGGCAGGTCAGGGGAATAATATTTAAAAAGAATGTATGATTAGGGAAAGCCTTTCTGATAAGGAGTCATAAATCCGAAATCTGGAGAAAGCAAAACATGAGCTATGGAAGAACAAGACTGATGTAAGAGTGTGCTGGGTGAATTCAAGGAATGACAAGGTGGCTAGTGAGATTGGAGTTGGAAGAGGTAAGTCAACACACAAAAGCAAAGAGATAGCAGGGTGAGGCCATTTAGTACCTTACAGCCATGGTGAGAACTCCCAGTTTTCTTTGAGTTGGATGGGAGACTTGGAAGTTTTGAGCAGAGCAGTGACAAGATCCAATGTGGGTTTTAAGAGTGTCACTCTTGATTTTATATGAAAAATACAATGTAGGGGGACAGGGGTAGAAGCAGAGAGATAAATTAGATAAATTACTTAATATTCCAAGCAGAAAATGGTGCTGGTTTGGACTATCATGGAAGATACTAGACAGGGGCAGGGCAACACTAAGTACTGTAAGTTTGGGTTGGTGAGAGGAATTGGACATAAAGCAGCTAAGTGACTGTTCTTACTTCTTCTATTTTGATTGTGTATAGAATTTATAGGAACAATGTAAAAATTATACTAAAATTAACACTTGACTATTCATCATGCATGACATTTTATAAGAAATAAAAATATTTTGAGTACCTTAAAAGCCTTTGTGATCCCCTCCATTACATCTTTTTCCTGCACCCAGAGGTGACCATCATTTTGCCTTATTTTGATCATTCTATTACACTTCTTAATAGATTTGCTGGTGACATATATATCCCTACATAATATATTATTTAATTTTGGAAAACTCGGTAGTAAGCATTGCCTAGCCTTGTAGGGAAAAGATAATATTTCTGTGAGATAGAATCTTCTGGAAGAAGATGAATGAACAGAGCTGTATGGTCACAATCTGATGTCAGTGTCCCTGCAAGTTTTCAAGACCTCTTATCTAGAGAAGTCTTTGGGCAAGATTTTGAGCGAATCTTGGGAAACTTTGGGCTGGCACACTGGAGTTGGGCCATCAAGCAGGACTGTGTTGTAGGCTAGGTTCTAGATATCTAATAGGAAAATGGTAGAGGAGGGAGTTGCTCTTTATTTATTTATTTATTTTTCCTTTTAAGCTAATGTGGATAAAGTGAAGGTTCCTGTGGCCAAGATTCTCACCTGGCCCTGGTTGGCTAGCTCACTAAACATGTGTATGCAATTATGTCGTTATTGACTCTATATAAACAGCCCTGCCCCAGTGCTCTGGACGACACAGTGGCACAGATGCAAGGCTGCAGGAGGGCAGAGGCTGGACTGGTGGCAGTGCTGAGGACAGAGACTGGGACGGCTGTGTGGGCCCAGAGTCAGAGACTGGCTTGCTGCATGCAGACTTGCTCTGAGTAAATGGCATTCTGTTGATTGAGCTGCTACTATGGAAATAAAGTTGGGTGTAACCCTTTCACCCCAAGAACTTTCTACTGTCATTTCTTTGATCACATTGAATTCATAGTGAACTTGCCCGGGGCTGAAACCCATTGGCAAGACAGCTAATAATTGCTACTAGGCTTCTAAGCTTACCTACAACTCTCAAGAGCAGGTCAAAGCAGAATACTTCGGTGCAGTGAACTAAGTGTCTTCAGTTGTTTTAGAATGCAAGGCATGGAGTCAGAGCACTAACGTATTCAGGAAGTAGTCATGACAAAGCAAGTAGAGATAAAAGTCTGGGCTGGCTCAGCCAGGCATTCTCAACTCATAACTAAAAGGAGATATGATTACAAACTCTTCAACGTGGGCCTGTCCCTTGAGTCACATTGTTCCAATCTTAACTTTCTCCTTCCAGTGTAACTATCGTCCTAGGTTCTCTCATTATCATCCTTCTTGAGAGTCCTTTCAGTTTTATCATGTTCCCTGCATCCCATGATATTTTGAGGTTTGAGCTTCAGTCTGCCATTTTTATTATTATTTTATAAAGTCACTTTGTATTTAGGTGAACCAACATACCATTTTTTAATGCTCTTCTTGTATCTTCATCTTTCCATCTGAGACCATTGTCCTTTTGTCTGAAGAACACTGTCTCGTCAATGGGTTTCAGCCTTGGGCAAGTTCACTCTTGATTCGGTGAGACCAAAAAACGGCAATCGAACATTCTTAGAGTGAAAGAGTTATACCCAACTTTATTCCCGCGGTGGCAGGTCAATCACTAGAATCCCATCCACTCAAAGTGAGTCTGCCTGCAGCAAGTCGGTTTCTGCCCCCAGGCCTCTCTTTCCCTGCAGCCTTCTCAGTCTCTGTCCTTGGCGCTGCCACAACTTCAGCCTCTGCTCTCCTGCAGCCCTGCAGCCCAGAGACCTGGACAGAGCTTTTTAATACAGAGGCAACAATAATGTATTTCCCTCATGTGTGTAGTGAGCAAGCAGTCCAGGGTCATAGAATCCTGACCGTAAGAACTTTTATTTTCTCTACACATACCTTCAGAATTCTTTTGATGCATGTCTGCTTATAGTGAATTCTTTTGGTTTTCTTCTTTTTATTTTAAAAATGTCTTTTAAAGTTAATTATGCGTTGAGAGTCAGCAGTAATTTAAAAAATTTTTCACGTGAACATTTATTGACCTTCACGTGACTTTCTTTCCTGCAGTGTTATTTGTTTGGACCTGTTTGTCCCTGCATGGCTGATTCTTTTGTGCCACACGCAGTGATCTGGCTCCACTGCAATGGGAACTTCAGCATCTTTTCATCATCCGCACCCTTTTTTCTCCCTCCTTTACTGGCTTGCCCTGTTTCATATGGGGGACTTACCTCCTGATCTTCCAGCTGTTCCGCATCTAGCCACTCTGGCTGAATATCTCTCCAAGTCAGACTTGGATCCTGGGAGCTCTGACTTCAGTACACTTTCTATGGATATAACTTTTGGTGGGTTGGTTAAAAAAATTCAGATTCTGGTTATAACAAATTCAATAGAAAAAGGGACAGAGAGAATCTTGGGGTGGATGGGGGATGGTCCCTCAAATTTTATCAAGGTAGAAATTTAAACATCACTTAAGACAAACCAAATGAAACTCCTAACATATACATACAAAACCTTGTTTAAATAGATGTGAATTTTATCAGACATATTTAAGCTGTTTTCCTATATTAGAGATTTAGGTCAATGTTTTATGATTTTAAGTCTTACTGAAAAGGAAGTAAAAAAATATTCTCAGAAAAATTAGTTATGATTATGCCTTACAAAATAATTCACTCATTGGCTCTAGAAGGCTTTCTCTCTAGAAAGAAATATCAAGTAATTTTCACATTATTACAAATGAAATAAAATTTGATTTAAAACATACATTGTTCAGAGTACTGTTACAATGACCTGCCTTATAGTAAATTTATTTGACTAATTGAATGCTTTTAAATAAAAGCCAATTTCTTTTTGAGAAAAGCATGCTATCCAGAAAGTGACTATTTTAACAGGCTGTGAAAAAAAAGTTGCAACTCAATTTTTGGTTCTGATTTTCTGTGTTTGAAGGAATTACTTTATTGGCCTGGATCTTGCTTTCCTCAGCTATGAAATGGGAAGATTAATTGTTATAAACTATTACACAAACCTTAAATGGAGATAACTATCAAGGTGCAGAAACTAACCAGACATTTTACTTCATTTGATTCATCTGATCTTGAAATTTATGCTTTTTCCCATTCTATAGCGGAAACACCATCTGCATATTTCATCCTGTTGTGATGAATTATAAGAAGGGATATGGAAGTCAGCTCTGAATTTCCTTTTCTTTTGGTGTGTGTAAACCAGTCTTTAATGTTATTGCTCTGTTGTTTTTGTGGTTCCCTTTCCTCTACGTCAACTGTGTTCGTGTGAAGCGCTTTCTCCAAGATTAAACATTTGCCTCATTGGCAGCGTTTCTGACTTTTTCATCTGCCAAAATCTTCATATACAGATGACATAAAGCCAACTTTTTTTTTTCCTAACTGAAAACCTGATGATGCCCTGGCACCTCATCACTGTCAGGACCTCAACTGAGACACAGGCAACTATTGTAACACAGTATTGAATATGAAGATGACATTTTTATTTGGGGAGGGAAGTAGAAGAGTTATGAAGTGAAGTTTTGTCTATTAGTATTAAACAGAAGTCCTTTTTGTCCAACAGTCTCATTTGACAGAAAAATCATGTCAGTGAGTGTGAGACAGAGATGCAGAAGTCAGGCAAGCTGAGAACAGTGGGTGTGTCTGGGGTATTCCTCCCGGCAAGAAAGCCCCTCCCCTTCTGGAAACTGGAGATGGTCTGGGAATTTGTGAGGTTAGTGCTGCAGCTGGGAGGCTGAGTCTGTGGGCTCAGTGGTATGTGCAGAATGCGTTTGATCAGTTTCCCCATTTGGAGCTGAAGAAGGGGGCCTAAGAAGAGCGTGATCGAAATAGGCTGAACGTGTGAGTTGAGTTCTGGGAATAAACCTTGGCTTGAATTTAGATTCTAGATAATTTCCCTGTTGAAGCCTTTTGCTACAAAAAACGTTTGATGTTTTTGAAATTTTCAGTATATGAAAGCACACACCGTATTTTAATACCTCCTAAAGCATTTGCAAGTCTCCTATTATTACTCTCCCCACAATGTCTCCAGAAATCTGACGGCAGTTCTGCCAGTTGGGGAACATAATATGGAAACAAGCATAAGGATGGTCTTAATGACCTTATCGTCTCCTTGAGAAACAAAAGATGTTCATCAAAAATGGTTTAAGAAAGCAAGGATTGGGAATCTCACCTTTTCTTTTGAAAAGCTTTGGTAGGGGCTCATTTATAAAGTTTATTGCTTTTATCCACCCTTGTTTCATGAGTTCAAGGACTATGTACACATTTCCCCTCACAAGTCACCCAGGCAGCAAGGCAACCTAATGCCAGGAGAGTCTTCAGGGGTGTAGATCTTTATTCTGTCGGTGGGTCACTAAGTAGGCCCAGGTCACCTGGGATATTGGCGGAGAGGCTGGGAGCACACCACGGCCCTGATCTCAAGTCCTGTGCAAGTAACTGTCAGCAGCTTTCCTAAAACATGTGGACAGCTGATGTACACTGTTCTATGGGAAAGAAACAAGAGGGCAGTGATTTGGCCAGGTACTTTTATTTGTTCAAAGAGAGCTCAAGTAGAGAGGTCATTGTTTTGGACTCAGGAGACCTGAATTTTTGAGCTAGTTCTGGTACTAGCTGTGCTGGTGCTGGACGAGCCACTCAGTTGTTCTGTGGCTCAGTTTACTCGTTCAAAATTGACCTTGGTGATTGACGCTTGATCTGTCTGGCTGAAGAGCACTATTTTGAAGATTAAAAGGAGATGACGTGAGAAGTGAGGTGTTAATAGAAGCATGTAATTTGGGGTATTGGCTCCATGTCAAACAAGGGCATTGTAACAAATTATCTCTACAAAGCCAATTTGCATTTAATAGGCTCTCAGTAAGGCTTGTCAAATAAATTGGAATTGCAGAGAGTTGGGAAAGGAAGAGGCCTTGATACTCATGGGAAACCAAGGCAGAATAGTTAAGTGACTTAGCTGGCTTTCATAACTTGTTCATGGCAAGGTCCTTTGTCTTGGCTCCATGTCCCTGACTCCTGTTTCAGTGCTCTTTCTGGTCTACCATATTGCCTCTCTCTTGCTATGCCTCTCTTACTGTGGTAGCTTTAGTTCCTAGATGCACAATTATACAACACTGAATTCTAGCTACAGATAGCATTTTAAAAAGGTTTTTCAATTCTATTTTAAACTTTCTTAACCTATTTTTCTATAGCTCTGCCCTAGAGAAATACTTTAATAGCAGTCATGAAGAAACATATACTATAAATTATCATATCCATTTCAAAAAGTTTTGAAATATTTCTAGAACTCACCCTAATTCACCCAAGTTGGATTGCTGCTGTAATTGCATATTAAAAACATGTATTTTCAAATATGCAATTACAGCAGTGTTTGGGAAAATAAAGATTATTTCAAGCCTTTTTCCTTTAATTTCTTCCTAATTAAAAATAGCTAAAGGCACAAAATTCCATTCACCAAAACAATGTTATTATTTAAAAATATTGATGTAGCATTAAATGATATTAGCAGGAATAGGAAATTTAAATCTTTCAAATGCAAAAGACTATATAATATTTACTTAATTTTTAACACTTTATGAATTGCATAGATAGGATTTAGAGAGAAATTCAGGAAAAGTTTCATACTCATTACTGGCCTAACTAGAAGCAAAATGTAATTGAACTGTTCTGGAATGTTTATTTTCAGTCAGGTTCCATCTAAATTCAGGAGACCCAGATACAGTTTAAACTTATCACTGATAAAAATTCATCTTTTTAAATTTCCCTTAGCTCAGTTAATCACATGCTAGTTTTGATCTTGATTATGAGGTGATTTCAAACACTGTAATAATGGCTCCTTAGTCCTATTCAAACCACACTAAAGCCATTGTTTTTTGCTTGATTACTTACTATCATGTAACACTGCCAAATTAGGAAACTAAGCCACACAAAGAGGCAGAAAGTAACTGCAGTGCCATGACTTGTACACAACATAAAAATTAGTAACTTATTCCCTTAAGTACCCTTATGTTTCTTTTGTTATTACCTAGAAATAATAAAAAATCTTGACCTCCTAAGAAATATGTTGAGAGAGACACTAATTCAAATCAGAAAAAACAAAAGCAAACAAACAAAAACCCAAGCTAGAAAACATGAAAACATTGGAATTTCTTTGTTTAGAGTTATGAGGAAAATCACAAGATATTTATAACCACCATTACACTGTCCAAAGTATGGCTTCTTGGATGGATCTCACTCAGTCATGAAGTGAGCTCTTCATGGTTGGACAAACTTCCTTTGGTATGGCAAGAACAGAAGGAAAAATAAGCCAGTTCGAAAAATAAGGCACTTTGAAAATGAAGATCATACCATTATGGCCTTTATTTAAAAGTTTATGTATTCCACGCCCTTTTAAAAATAGACTGAATCTACTAGCATTTTATCTGTGTAGTTATTGAACTCCACAACTAGAGAGCTCAGTTGGCAAAGTGTGGGTTTCTAAGGCCCCGTTGTGCCAAGATGAGCATTGTCAAGGGCCCCCCTTCATCTTCATGCTTGGCTTTCACTTTTATCTTGAAATCCAGGGCTGGGCTGCAACACGGTCAGCAGCTGTGGCACAGGTCGCATGGTCACCGTCTGCTGTCCCCTAATTGACTGAGGCACTTGGAATCTTCAGGGATGTAGAAGCCATGGTGAAGATGGACCTTAGCAACATCTTTGATACATTTCTGTAATTTTCTTGGGCAGCTGATAGAACCAGACTCCAGAGAAAAATAGATGTAAACTCACAGTAAAATGGGAGACTCGGTACAGTCCTAAAGACTCCACTTCCAGATAAAGGGTTTTATATGCCAATAGGGAGTTCTTAGGTATTCTTTTGAAAAATGAATTCATAATTAGTGTGTGAGGCCCTTGTTTCTCGAGCCAACTGAAATCATCCTTGAAGTCTTCCCATTCTCTGTGCTGGGTAGCTCTGTCTTTAGTTGAGTATCAAGACAGTGATAAGATTGGATTGATTATGGGATATAGAGCTTGAATGCCATATCAAGTGTTGCCAGAGTCAGGCGTGAAACGGCAGAAGTTTGACAGTGAGTCAATTGTGAGGATACACTAAAATCAGATCACACACATTTTGTGTATTTGGAAGAGAAAGCAAGAATGGAAAAGGAAGTGGAATCTAGAGAAAAGAGTAAACACTGAAATTGCTTCTGCATGTGAAGACCATCAATTGATAGCAGACTCTGTCATATATCTTCTTAAGTTGCTCTAGTCAAGATCCCTTAGCCAAAGAAGGTGATGACGGAGCTGGAAATCAGACTGCCAAGGTTTTCTTGTAGCTTATCCTGGTTTTGATGCCCTCTAGAAAGTATAGTCAGCACATAAACATCTATGACGCATATCTCCCCCATGTTTATGGGAGAGGTGTGTGACACACCTGGAGGCAGCTCTGAAACTCTGAGATTCAGGTACAGTAGGTGTGCTGGGAAGTGCTTTTGGTAAGAACACCTTGGAAGGGTAAGAAAAGCAGAATTAGACAGGAAGCTGAATTATGATGCTTTTGTAGTAAGGGCTTTGACTCTATTCCTATGGGGGGTTCTGGAGCTGGAGTAGTCTGAGTGATATTCCACATTGGGGTGAGGATTTCTCTTCTGAATAAAAATCAGTCACAGGATACACAAAGAAAGGATTTATATCCCTGTTGTGCAGATAAAGAAACAGGCTCGGAGTGATAAAGTGTCCCAAGTCACATAGCTTCTAAGTGGGGGCTGTTCCTGCCACAGTCCTATTATTGCTTCTAAATGGGGACTGTTCCTGCCACGGTCCTTTTAGACCCATGGTCACATCCAGATAATACATCACCCTTGCAAACAGCTCCAGAATATGTTTTCTCATTGAATGCTCTCCTAAGAGGTAAAATAAATATGCCTCTGAGATCTTTAAAAGTATCTCAAGTGCATATATGTTGGTTTTGTGTAATACAGACAATAGCACATCTTTGTTAAAATTATTTTTTATTAATAAAATTTTCAGTTTCCTTTGGCACTAAAATTTTCTTTTTTTTTACTCATGGCTTAATGGTCATCTCAAATAAGAGTTCTTAGGACTTCTGTTAGCAGATCTTTTCTTAATAACAGACCAGATAACCATCTTAGTGTACTAAGTACTCTCCTTTGAATTAATTTATATCAAAATAATGAAACTTGTAGAGCTTTTGCAGTTTAGAATTTTCCACCTACTCCACAGGAGCATTGCGGGTTTGAGTTAAGAGTGGCTAGAGCATGAATGTGGAATCTGTGGTCCTGAGAGGTTATGAGATTTGCCTGAGGTTAAAGAGTCTGGGCAGGTGCCCACCTTTCTGGGATCCACATTTCCTGGGTGCTCCTGTCCCCTGGGTCCCCCTCAGGAACATCCAACTATGGCTCCACGTTGAGCAGGTGATGGGTTGGACCACGTGAGTCAAAGGAAGAGCCAGGATCAGGGTGTTTTCAGTGTGGAAGGAGCACCCAAAACTACCACAAAGAGGGTAACTCCCATGAGCTCCTAAGAAAAATAATTGCTCTGGAAAGAGATTAAGAGTTTCAATAGAACTCGTTATCTATTTTCTTTGGATGAACTCTCTGTTATTAGTCAACATGATCTGGGCTTGGGTATCACATTAGAACATATTGATCATGCAGCTTGTAAGAAGTATGAAGCAGGCAGGAGTTTATGTCATCACTTCCATAAATGGTAACTTTATTTTAGTTATTTGAAAGTTTCTTGATTATTATTATTTGAAAGGGATCCAGCTAAAACAGCATTCACTTGGCTTCTTAGGTTGGCTATTTCACTTCCGGTGTCAGAAAATACACTGCATTAAAGGATTATGTCTATTTTTCTTAACTCTCCTTTCCTTCTTGGCCACTTAACCAAAGTGAGATCCTGGAAAATATTCTACTCATGCTCAAGTGTAGGGAGAGAGAGAGAGAGAGAGAGAGAGAGAGAGAGAGAGAGAGAGAGAGAGAGAGAGAGAGTATGTGTGTACATGAGAGAGGAGAAAGAGAGAGAGAGAACAAGTGAATTAGCTGCATCTGAATGTGTTGCAACTGTAAGCATGTCTTGTTCAACAGACCAAAGCTGTTGGGAACTGCTTTCAGATGGGTCAAGTTTGGGCTGCTTAATAAGTATTACTACAGTGATGGGTGTGCCACAAAGTGAGTGTTGGGAGGGGAATCTTGGAGACAGTGGCTAAGGCTGTGATCACTCTAGGACCACACTCAAGACTCTGTCTCCTCCAGAGAGGTTGTCTCACACAGGGTGCATGGCTGGGTGGTTCAGCGCTGGTAGGGCCAGGGAAGTGCTGCATTTGTTGGGGACAAGGACCAAAGATGTGTTGCTGCCAATAATTAAAACAGACATTATTAGATTGTAAGGAGAGTGCAGGAAAGGTGACTAAGTGCTATAAGATGACTTGAGGTTACAACTAAAGCAGTTTTGGGTAGAGATGCAATTGTCCATGGTTATGCACAGAAAGTTACTAAGTGTTGTCAAGAGTGAGAGCACTGATTTTAATAAATAACCCAGGATATTGAGTACCAGCATTAGAAGTCTAATCATTTGACAAATTTAATTATTTTGAAGAGACTTTTTAGGTCATGGGGCTTGAGTGCCACATAAAATATTCAGGGCTGAATCAAACAGTTGAGTTGTAAATAGTAGTACCAAAAACTTAAAAAATAATGTCCATAGCCTCGTTTGAACAATCACTTCTGGGAATTTATCTAAATAAATGATAAGATGTGCAAATAATCAACTATAAGAATCGCCTTTGAAATTTGTTCTGATTAGTTCAAAGTTGGAATAAATGAAGCGTTGAAAGTCAGGAACTTATTAAATAGACTATTGTATCCATATAACAGAATCACATTTTATTATTAAATATGATGGAATAAAAATATGTGTATCATACTATAAACATTTCAAACCCACAGAAAAGTTGAAAGAATTGTGCAATGAATGAATATGTGTTAACAACTGGCCATACCTTCTCTTCTCCCTCTCTCTCTGTAATACATATATGCCCATTCTTCCCTTTTGCTAACTCTTCTGAAATTACACTACTAATACCATGAAATTTTACCTCTTAGTAATTCAGCATGCCTCTCCCAGGAATAAAAGTGTGCTCTTTCACAACATCATTACCACACCTAAGAATATCACCAGTTCAATGACATCATTCACAAATATACTTAAATTGTCCTAGACAATTCTTTATCATTCTTTTCTTCTGATCCAAATTTCAATGACGATTGATTCATGGCATAGGCTCTTATAAATCCGTAGTTTCCCTCAGCCTTAACATTGTTCCTCCCTATTTCCATGACATTGATTCCTTTGTAAAGTTCAGCCTTTGAACAGAAGGCCCCACATTTGGGTTGATGGGTTTCTTCACGATTAGATTCAGGTTAAACTTTTCAGGCAAGAACACTTTATAAATGATATGTGTACCTTGTCTCAGGAGGCACATAATATCAGGCAATTGCATTATCGACAAAGCTAAGCTTGACTGGTAAAGGTCTTTAATTTAAAGGCACATTTTCTCCCTTGTAATTAAAGTGGGATGATATATTGAAGTGTAGATGTATGTTTATTAATATGGAAAGACATTCATGTTCTGTTAGGTGTAGATAGGAAATTACAGCATGCAAGGTTCTCAATTTTGTTAAAAAGATCTTACATACACATACACACACACATATATGGCAAAATCTTAAAGAATTTATATTCCAAGGTATTTGCAATGGTTATGGCAAGGTTGTTTGACTAGGTGATTTTAGTTTTCTCTTTTTTGTTTATTTTTCTAAATTTTTTATGAGTACTTACAATTTCAAAAATTCATACAGTGGATTGAATGCAATTGGTGTTTTATGATCTATTTGCAATAGGTGAACATAATATAGTTGTTCTCCTTTTGCTCCTTCCTGCTTTGGTGATGCTAATGTTAAATACATTGTCTATATAATTGGAGCTACTTTGTTATACCAGATCCTACTGAGCTTATTTTCCTAGGAAGGAACAGTTAAATTAATTCAAGGACAAAATTATCACCCATCTCTAAAATTTTGACATGAATATTTTTAATAAGGACAGTATACTTTAATGAGTATAGTTATAATTTAAAATAAAGTCATCCCAGAATTTAAAGCTCTCATTTATTTCTTGCTCCAGGATAGTGTAAAAATGCCGTGGTTCTGGCCAATTTTTATACATTTTGCCCACAAAAGTGATATATATGGTTGTAGCCTAAGGTCACTTGCCCTCTTGGCAGATGTTCTGCTATTTCAGTAAAGAAAGTAACTTTTATTCATCATAGTCGCAGGGATCTGGTGAGTCCAGGAGAGGAGAGCCTACACTGGTCTTGTCTGCTCACCTGTAAGAGTATGCCACACACCTGGGCCACCAAAGACCAGAGGCTTAGGGTGCTGGGGCAAGGCTCAGGAAAAGGTCTTGATTAAATGACAGAGCTGAAGACTGCCCATTACAGCCTCTGCTGCCTTTGTTGTGGAGACGCAGCTTGTTGTTTCTGGAAGCAAAGGCTGCCACTGGCGTCTGTGGAAGCTGACCAGGCAAGAGGCAATGATGCTGGGTTCTCTCCTTGGGGATATCTTCATTTCATCCTTGGGAAGGCAGACAAGCTGCTGCAAGAGGAAACCCACACCTAGTAACTGATACACAGCAGTGACATTCTGCTGGGAGATCTGCAGAGCAGGGCTAGATGGAATTCTGCATTCCATTAACTATAAGCAGGATGTGAGGGATTAAAAGGGAGTTGGAGTGGGCAGCACAAGACTAAAAATTATTTGAAGTCACTAATACTTTCTCCTGAACACACACAAAAACACCCTTTGTATATGTTTGTAAGAGTAAATCCTCTGGAATAATATTTCTGGGGAATATAGTAAAGTTGGCTCTAGAGAAAACTGGTGAGTGTGTGGTGTGATTTTTATGGCACACTACTTCTATTTTAGTGACTGTCTCAACCAACTCTGGCACCCCATTTTTCTTACGGTTGTATTCCTTTCCACTGAAGAATCAGTTCTTTATTTTATGCCTTCAAATTCAAGGAGTAAATGTACTCTGGTAAACCTTGGTGGGCTGAAAGGACTCTAGGCGAGCATCAGAAGACCTGGGCTCAAGATTCAATCAATGACATATTCGTTCTATGAACCTGGACAGACCTCTTTACTTTTCTGAGCATCATGTTTATCATTTGTCAGTGGGAATCACAGTCCAATATTTAACATAAGTCTTAGTACACAGTCAGAGAAGGGAGGGGGCTGCTGGAACTAACACTTATTGGCCATTTCCTATGTGCCAGAATCTGTGCTGGGCTAACTTGTATAGCAGGAGTCTCAGCTTGAGCCCAGACTGTAGTCACCTTTGGAGTCTGTAATGTCTAGGTATGTTTAGTGACATGGCAAAATGGACTTTCCAGAAGTTTGAGGGAATTGAGGACCATCCTGAAGGAGAATTTATCCTGAGGGAAGAACAAGTTCAACAGACAACTTGGTTCTATAACACATTATTAACAGGGAGGAGTTTGTAAGTAAAGCATAGGGTCTGTCACTCATATAGATATCCAAGTCCAGTCTCTCATGGATTTACATCTGAATTCTATGAATAAATGGAGTACATGTGAAAAAAAAGTTCTTCTTAAATAAAACTTTGTAAGATACTGAGGAACAGAGAACACTGCTTTCACACCTTTGTGGAAAAGTGTGGTTCTACAGAGAAAGTATGGCATTCTCTCTGCACTAGTTCATATTCAAGATGGCCACCACTGATTCCCTCCTTTCCTGTATGTCATTGCCCTGTCAAGAGGTGGAGTCTACCTCTCCTCTCCCCTGAGACTGGACTGGCTTTAGTGAATTGCTTAATAAATAGAATGGGTCAGAAGTGATATTCAGGAGTTTCTCAGGCTCCATCATAAGAAACCTTACAGCTTCCATTTGGGTCTTTGGGGATGACCTCTCTTGTAACTCTAAGCTCCTATGCAAGAAGCACATCTCAAGAACATCATCTGTGAAGAGTCCCAGCCACATGGAGAGATCTTAGAGGTACTATGTGGAGATAGACTAAGGAGCATGGAGGCACCAGATATTAGAGTGAAGAATCATCATAGAAGAGAAATCTTCATTTCTAGCTACCCTACAAGGATGTCATGGGGATCAGAGATGAACCACCTGGCCAAGTTCTCCCCAAAAAACTATGAGCAAAATATAATGGTTGTTTTAAGCTACTAAGTGGCTTTAAAAAGAAGGGAAGACTCTCTGTGTATCTGTGTGTGTATGTGTCTGTGTATCCTTTGAGTGTTCCAAAAAACAAGTTTGAAAGATACTTCTATAAAATAAAACAAAATTTAAAAGCTATTTCTGTGAAATAACATGCAAAAACTATGGGTGGAGTAAGGGGATTGTTAAGTTTGTCACTAATGGGAGAGGACAAGTGAACTGTCGCTATGAACATTTTAACCATGACCTTCTTGTTATGCTTGGGCTTCCATTGGAAGAAATTTCAAATTAAGACGTGGGGCAGGTGGTGTCTTTGGAGGCTTATGGATGAGATTTTATGGATGCCTTTAATCAGAGTTCAAATCAAGAAGGCTTTGAGAGAACCTATTTCCCTCATGTCCAGAACTGGCCCTGGCATTCCAAGTTATATTGGAATAGGGTTAAAATTGACATGGGTTCAGTAAATGGATGTGAAGTGGTTCTGGGACAACAGACCTATGACTTTATTTGTTCAGAATAAGAGCTTCTTTACTATGAAGAGATCCAGTTGAATGGGAAGTCTTCTTATGAGGGAGTTAAAAGGAAAATGAAAATCACATGAAAATGTTTGAATATAAAGACATCAGCTCCTTTTGGACAAGAACTTGATCCCTGTGTAAAAGACCTACG
Organism: Manis javanica; assembly: GCF_040802235.1. NCBI lineage: Eukaryota > Metazoa > Chordata > Mammalia > Pholidota > Manidae > Manis > Manis javanica. The sequence continues at coordinate 45,895,814 of NC_133168.1, read as the reverse complement.
ACACTACCTTAGCCATGCCATGACCAGTGGAATAAACATAGACATGCAAGGCCATGGCCCCCCTGGCACATGTGTTAGAGATCATGGACTGACAGTGCACAGACTATACGCATGGTGCTACACCTTGGGGAAGGTGTGGTCTTGTAGTTCAAACAAAGCCCTTGGCAAATTGCACTCCTGTTCAAGGATTGAAGGACTAACTAACCAAGTGATAATTCAGCTGCAATGTTGGAAGTACAAGGGAGTCAGTGTGCTGAGTGTCTGCAGATAGAGTGATACAATTATTCCAGAGGTCATCCAGAGGTTATCATAGTTCTACTATATTACAAGTTTACATCAGGCACTTTCTCAAGGAAACTTTCTCTGGCTAGCTGGTTTAGGTGTGGAGATGCATAAGTCCTGAAGCTGGAGACCTTTTGGCAGTAAGTCGGTATAGGGAAATAATCATTCACTGAGGTGCATTTCTTATATTTGACCATGTGTTACCCTTGGGCATTGCATGTGTTGAATCACTTTATTCTTATTAGACATGAAAATAATCACTCTTCATTGGAAAGTCATTGTGTTCTATTTTTCTAGTTTTTTAAAATTGCTTTTCACCAACTTAAAAACAATGTGTTTATAGGCTCCAGGTTGTCTGCCTACTGGGGAGTGGGTCTTGGGTCAGGTCATGCAGATACTCACAGGATTCATTACTCATCTACCTTGTGGTCTGCAATGCACACCATACCACAATTGGAGGTAACTATATAGCAGGCTTTTGTCTGCAATGAAGGAGCAGGAAATCAAAGGTAACAACTACTTCCTGATGAATTCGGCTCCCTCTCTTATTGAGTAGATGTTCGTTTGATTAGTTAAACAGAGGGGAAAAACAAGTTCCAACCTCTGGGGCAAGCATTGGCTAGGACACCATCTGAACCCTTGTGGGGCCACATGTCAGGCTTTGTTTTCACCCAGAGAAACTTTCTATAGGAAATTAGTAATTGAATATGTTCGTTGCTGGAACACGCAGGGAATTTGTTAACAATCACTACCGGAAATGGGGGGCAGTTGAAACTGGATTTTTCTTTTATGCCTCAGGTAATATCGCTGAGATCAGTCCTGAGACCCAGAGGAAGTTTGATCACACCTCCTACACTCTTACTTAAATTGAAGGTTTTGCTTCTCTGAGATTCACATCCATATGGATGAGAAGCATAACTGGTCAGGTCTACACAGCCTGATGTACAATGAAAAGGCAGCATGCATTCCACTCAAACAGCCTGTAGAGAAGCAGATAAAATATCTGTATAAAACATAGTGACATCAAGGCTTCCTATACTAGGGATATGGGTAACCATGTGGTTCTGCTGGTGATGTCTGAGCTTGGGCAGTAGAGAGATACAGAAAACAAAACAACCAAATTTACACATACTTTGCAAAGAAGATCAAAGAGCTGGGTCTCGGGATGAATGTTATTGTTTGGATTATGTGCAGAACTTTGCCAGCACTTTGAGGTTACTTGTGCAAAAAAACTCAAGGAAAGAAAATAAGAAGCAAGCAGCTCAGGAGAGATACATGAGAGAGCACAAGAGATCTGAATTAACTGGCACAGGATCTGGTGGGTGAAGGTACTTCAACTTCCTATAACTGAGATCCCCTATTCTGGAATATTCCAAACAAATTTAAAGAAGGACAAAAAGTATTCTCTGGAAGGAAAGGTGTGGAAGGGGATGGTAGATAAAGAAGAAGGGGAAGGGAAGAAGAAACTACATTAAAAGCTCCTGTTCAAGACTAAAAGCAGAGGGAATGTAGGAATTATACCCAAATTCATCTACCATCCATTTTCCTTTAGATCTGTCTATGTAAGAAAGAATAAGGGAGACCAAGGCTTGCTGTCACACACAATCCTTTGAAAGATAGTTTGCTTATTTTAATGCTTCACAGATGGATGCTTTAAAAAATTCTATATGGTCCCTTCAAAATGTAGCATTATGGTTTTCAGGGGTGAGGCAGAGGAAGCAAGGGATTCAGTCTAAGGATCACTGTTTAATACTAACAACCCTTTTGTTGTTGTGAGGCCAGGAGGAGAAGCTAGGAGTCAGGGGTGAAAGGACACAGCTTTCTTTTTCCTTTAATGCCTGGACTGGGGACACATTTGGTGAAGCCCATGGGGAAATCTATCTCCATCAAGGTTGTATAGGTGAATAGAGAGCTTTTGTGTCTTAGGATGTCAGTCTAGCACCTTCCATCAGAATTAAGTTCACTCAAAAATTTAAAGCACCCCATCCCCTACAGCCTTCCCTACATCCCTGAAGGATTATATTACTGTAATCAAAGTTGCTCCAGATATAAAAGGCCTTGCAGGTTACCCAGTTCACCCTCTGTTAGTGCAGGCTTTCTTCCTTCAGTGTGCCCCTTCCTGTTTTGCTCTGTCGCGTCTCCAGTGTCCTGAGTGAGAGAGCTTCCCGTCCTTCCCTGGGGAGGCCATTCTCTAATCCAGCAGTTCTCACCGCCAGGAAGTCTCTGATACTCATCTCGAGATTTCTCTCCTTCAGCTGTATCCCATTAACTCCAGGCACTGCCTTTGTACCAAGCCTCCCTCTAGGGGGCTTCATGCTGTTTCCTACCTTTGAGACTACACCTATGAAAACCCCTTTCTTGTTGTGTACTTGCCTGTACACGTCCTGTGCTCAGTTCAAGAGATTGCAAGGTTGCTTTTTGGGATTCCCTCTACCATATTTTGTTTGCATCTTTCCTTATATATGAGCATATAACAAAAGTCTAATTTTTATAGCAAGTGGGCTGTCATTAAAAACTTACTCATAACTTCAGTAATTCTTGGTTTTTTCCCCAGAAACAAATTCTAAAACTCTTGTGCGTTTCCTCAATAGACTTAACCTTCACAGGTCAAATTTGTGATATGCTTGATGATGACAAAGTCATGTTGTAAAAACAGGAGAAAGATAAATTTAGCAAAGAAAGACATGTTCTTATGTAATAAGATGAAAAGTGGACTTTAGGGGAAGAGCCTACAGACTTTTCCTTTCTGTTGTTAGAAAGATGGACTCAGGGGCCATTGGGTGCCCCTCCCAGGCCCGGTGGTTATGTGTGGATGGCACTCTGAGCCCAGAGCAATCCAAGGGCAACTCCAGATTCCTGAATCTTCCCAAGTTGTCCCAGGTGGACTCTCTAACTGGACAGCCCTGTATACCACAGATGACATGGAAGGAAGTCCTCATTCAAGGAGGGAGAATGATAGAAGACATGGCAAGTCTGGCAACATTCTTATTAAAAGTCAAGGATCCGGAGGCAGATTAGATATATTTGAATCCTGGCTCTATTATATCTGTGTGAACTTGGGCAAGTTACTTATCTCTCTTCTACTCAGTTTTTTCATCTTTAAAAGGGACTATTAATTATAGATTATCTCATAAGATTCTGGACAGGATTAAGGTAATCCTCATAAACTGCTGCACAAAGTTTAGCACATAGTAAACACTCATAAAATGTCCTAAAGTTACCTAGAATATCTTCCTCAAAGTTGAAAAAGGCTTTGCCAAGTTTATGTACCAGGATGCTCACTGCAGCATTGATTATGGTGGTAAAAAAATTGGAAATAACCAACATATCCAACAATAGGGGATCAGAATCTGAAAAATTTCATTAACAGACAAGTTAATTTGGAAGAGCAGAGTACAAAGCTGTGTAAACAGCATGATCCAGTTTCACATGTATAATATGCTCTATTTATATATAGCAAATATACTATACATATGCATCGAAAAAGACTGGATGTAAATGTACCAAAATGTTAACAGTAGTTCCATAAGTGTGATGTAACTACAGCTGATACTTTTTTTTTTATTATTAACAGTTATTACTTTCATTTTGTTATTTCCATAGATGGAATGTTTCTTTACCTGGGGAGATGCTGTTCCTATGAAATGACCTATGTAATTTATGTTCTGAATATATTTTAGAGTAATAAACATCCTTAATCTAAGTCTCTGCAAATCCCTGCTGCTCCATATTCAGCATCTAGAGATGCTCTTATAATCAAAAGGAGATGCAAAAAATGCTGTGCTTTATAAGTAGTGTCTTGAAGGCTGTTATACCAGGACTCATTGGAAGTGAGAAGGACCACCTAGGGCAGGATTCAGTCTCTTGCTGGTTCCTTGCTTCTGAGCTCTCTCTAGTCTCTATTCTTGGCACTGTGAGTCACCTTCCTGTCCAGGGAAGACTTTGTCACCTCCTCTGCTGAACTAAGAATGATTTTTTATTGACTTTTAAATCAACAGATATGAATTTGAACTCTAGCCTCAACACTTGAGAGGTTCATGTCCTTGAGCATGGGAGAGAAGGAAGCAGAGTCTGTATTTATACGGTGTGCCAGGATGCACTTGGAGTAAAAGTTAAACTAGAGATCAAACAACTGTAAATGTGGGCAGCCTGGTCTTCTTACTCCACATCCTATTTGCTTTTCTCTGCATCTAGCAGCTGGCTCCTTGTGAAACAAGTTTTTTTAGTTTACAAAATGGGGATAATAATGAGGGGCTCAAATGAGGTAACCTATTTGGGAGTGCATGGAATATTCCATGTCCAGTTTGGAATGATGGATGTGATGACTATTATGGATGAAGAAATTGAAAAGAGCTGACTGGAGCCAGGAACAGAACCTCAGGGACCTGATTCCTAGGCTGGTATTCTCTCTGCCAGCACACACTCACACACACACTGATACATATTCTAGTTATTTCCACAGAAGACACGGTGTGAAAGTGAATCCAGTGTAACCCTTTGCCCCCTTTTAAAGTAACACTTCAGTTCAGGAATTTCTGGCCCAGATAAAGATTTTTCCCTCCAAATCTACCCTATTTTGTGTTCAGAGTATCATGAGAGAAATTTTTAAGAGAAAGAATTGACTGATACTAATGGACTTACAAGTGAAACCACATGCCAAATTACCTCTGAAGAGCTAAGATTGTCTTTCTTGGAATATTTATTCACATAAGCAGAATGGTCAGGGGCTGGATCTTTTCTAGATTTTGCCAAGCCCTCAGAAGACTGGCTGCATGCTCCGAGAAGCAAAACCTCATGATGGACCTCCTGCTGCATCACCGTAGATGACCCATACTTTTTAGGACACGCTGCCTCAGGCTATCATTAGCCAAAGTTTCACGTTCTCATCTCAGAACAGGAGACTTAGACAAATGATACTTTGCAGATCACTTATTTTAAGTAACTGAGATATCATGACTGATACGGCCCATGGTTGTGATATTTATATTATGGGCAATATCACTTTCCTTGTTTTCTTATTATTATCCTTTGTCCTGCCAAGCCCAAGATGGCTGCAGGAGTGCTCCTGGCTACTGTGGCGGCTTAGGGCTGCAGCAGGCTTTGTGTCTGCTCCCCTGACCTCAAGAACACAAAACAGCCTTCTAAAGATTCCACTGTTTGCTTCAAGCCTCATGCTGGGTCCCCGCTGTTGACCACATTTTGAATGTTTTTCTAATGATTTTTCAACTACTTCCTTGAAAAAAAAAAGCTCATTTCTGAAATCATCTGTTGATCATTAGGGTGACCAGCTTTTTGTCTCCTATTATAAGGCCTAGGTCAGGATTACATAGGCAATGGTGTTCAGAGTCACCTTTGTATTGTAAAGGATTTAAGGTTCATTGGAAGAGTTTAGAAATCACTTAGATTCTACAATTTGGAGGCTCTTGGTCCATATGGTAAAATTGTCGATCATTATGATTATTGGAATTTAAAGTAATTTATAGTAAAAAAGCAATTTGTAGGTACTACTTTATCCAACAGAAATTCTATTTATACAATAGAATTCTGTTTAGACAAAAGAATTTCCTATTAAATTCTGTTTGTCTGACAGTGTCCTAAATCTCTATATATGCTAGGTACTCAGGATTTAAATATTTGATAGGACATGGTCCTACTCACACAAAGTTGATAAGGAAGTAAACTACAGTAATTTATTTGGTCATCACAATAACTTTGCAAGGTAGGATTTATTTTTCTTGAATATGATTATTTAGGCTGGGAAGAGTTTAGTTTAGGTTCGTATTTTCATATTTGTAAGGGGCAGCTCTGGTCTCAAACCTTGGCATCTCTGCTCCAGACTCTTGCCCTTTCTAATGATCATGGGCTCTGGATTCTGCTGCCTGCATTCTCATTCTGAGCTCCACCACTAAATGACTGTGAGACTTCACAAAAGTTACTTAATGTCTTTTAGCTTCCCTGTCCCCTGGGTAAAAGCAAGGCCAGTGATTTTGCTTGCCTCCCAGCATTGTTCTGAGGATTAAATGAGATAAGCATGTGAAGCACTTAGCACATAGTCAGTTTCAACAAATGCTACCTGTGATAGGAGTAACCAGAATGATTATGATTACAGCTCCAGTAGGAAGCTTGCCTATTGCACATTCTTGTAAGATCCTGGAGAAAAATGCTGTGTTTGCAGAAGTGCAGTTGAGATCAAGGAGGTTTGTCAGTTTCCTTTTTTTTGTTGTTGTTGCAATTATGGTAATAAGTATATTAGATCACTTATTGATCCGTGCTAAGCAGGGATCTAGGTGCTGAAAGCTTATATTCTAGGAGCTGTTTAATTTTTAGAATAATCTCTTGAGAGACGGTTGTTACCAATATCTGCATTTCATATGTGCAAGAAATGAAACTTGGAGAGATTTATAATTATATATCATAACTTTATATATGTGAATATAATTTGCTTGCAGTCACCTGGCTGCCTAGAGGCAGGGCCAGGATGCTAATTTAGGCCCTCTGTCACCAAGTCCACTGTTGTTTCTATTACTGACTGTAGCAAGAGAGCTCCTTCATTCCAGAATCTGCTTTCCTTAATGAAAGGGTGAAAGTGGCCACACACCACCATACATGTTGGCGGAAATCTAAAGTTTTAGGTTATGTAATTACAGTTTATTCAGAGAGGTCCAAATAGAATTTTTCTTTTAATTTTTAGATTAGATGAAAGCTAATATAGTAGATTCCCCTTTTTCCAAATAGGTACATTCTATAGACAGGAGGATATTTATTTTAAAAATCACCAAAAGGTCCTACATCATTTTGTTCCCTCACAACCTGTTTCTCTGCCTAAAGACATACATACACAGAAATCCTTTCTTTTTATATAACATAAATATCTAACAAACTTGAGCAGTCTCAGTCCAATGCAGAGTTTTTACACTGTACTCAGTACATGTCAAACTGAATTAAATTAATTCTAAAAACAGCAGAGTTATGTGTCAATTGATCTACTCTTTTGTCAGATAATCATTTATATACAATACTTGAAGTGGGCTATTTAATTCAGATTAATTCTTCTTTCTTTTGGTAAAACAGTCCTAAATCCCACACTATTTCCTCTCAGTTCTTCTTCTTATTTTACCATTTTAAATTTATATTTGAAATTAGCACCAGTAACATACCTAAGGTGCTTCATTTCAGGCCAGGTAAATTATGGGATGAACTTTTACCACCTCCAAGAACCAGAATCTTACCAGAAGATCACCTGGAGCACAGGTTTGCTTCACCCTTCATTCATTCATATTTATATTTCTCATACAGCCTTTTCTACAGAGCACCTTGAAAACCTGTAACCCTTAACCAATCTACTCACTCACCATATAGTGGCATTGAGTTCCGGATATATGTAGTAGGACCATGGCTAATTCCCTATGGTTGTTTTGAACCTTAATCCTGAATTCCAACCTTGAATTTAAGGAGTATATTTTTTTCCTGTTACCAATTTCACTGATCAATATCTTGATTGTTTAGGGACAAGGCAGACTCCCTACAGAGCATGAACTAGTGTAAACAGGTCTTAAACAGCCTCACCACCTGTGAGTGTGGATGGGTTGTAATATGTCACAGCTTGGATTTTGCTGTCTCTGTTCTTCACTTGCTGAGGTTTGTCTCCTCCCTCTCCCTATAATGTAGGTTCAAGTTCTGGGGGTGCTGTCCATGAATTTCCCATTATCCCTACCCCAGCTCTTTCCAGGCTCCACCTGCTCTGCTTGGTATCGTCATGGATGCTCTGAGACCCTGTGGTGCCCAGCTATGGAGTGCTTACGGTGATTGGGGAAAGTGCTGTGTTATATGTGGTTAGAGGAGTTTTAAAACAACCCTTTCTGATTCAGAATTTTACAGTTTTTAGAGAAAGAACTCTCTGCCATCCATTTATAGTTTTCTTGCTTCAGGGTTGGGCAGGGTGGGTGTTGGGGTGGAAGGGAGCAAATATGCCAGAACCATTCCTTCCCTCTGGCCAGAGCCCCTGCCTCCCCGCCCTGGTGGTGTGTGCCCCCAGGAGATGCCATGGGCCACAGGCAAATGGCCTCCAAGAGTCCTTCTCCACCACTTGGCCACACATACCCCAATATATCTGAATTCTGCTCAGACTCAAGCTCTGATCTTGACTACATGGTCCCAAGTGGACAACAAACCATTTATGATTACTTTTAGGGCAAGCCTCTTAACTCTAATATTAGTAATCTAAAAACATCCACATGTGAATGAAATGATTCCTCTATGAGGGCAGAGAAAGGAAAAGAACTAAACCGTTTCTGAATTTCAGGATGATGAAATAGACAACAGAAATGGACTCATCTGCATTCAGTATAAATGAGACTTCTGTTTAACGAAGACCTCAGTGAAATGCCATGTATGGTTATAGCAGATGAACAATGACATAGCTATGCTCTGATACCCATTATACCTAAAATCTGTACGTTTCAAAGGGCAATTAAGAAAATATTAATCATGGTGTAAAGTAAGGGAGGATGTTTCTCAGTGTATCTCCCTCCCAGTGGCCTCCTATTTTTGCGATGATTATGAACAGGCATAGACTCGATATCCTTGTCCATATGTGCTGAGCAGACTGGGATGGGTGTCAGGTTGTTCCAGAAGTGAGTGGATAGAAGGTCCGGACATCTGCCCTTCATGAACAGAGCTGAAATCATCACTCAGACAATCTCCAGTGAAAGCCTTGGGTGAATGCTCCTAAAATCCCAGTATCCATTTAAAAAGTAATTGCACTTGACATTGGAAACACACATCATGGATCTCATGTGGATGACTTTCCTTTGAGGTCTGCAATGTTCACTGCTGTGCTACAGATGTGCTCAGCCTCTTGAAACTACAAAATGTAACTGGGATGATCCAAACTTTTACAGTTGGACGATGAGAACCAATCATCAGAAATCAGGAAATGGGATGAATCTGGAAAGTTCCACAGTATGGGGAGGCTCAATCAGTTTCCCCAAAATTGTATAACATCCAGTTCATACCAAATACACTCTCACTTTAATGGTAGCCACCAATCACCTGTAGTAACATGAAGAATTATTCTGAGTCAAAGCGCTGATTTTCCCTGAGAGCCTTCTTTTAATAATACAAAGTTTGTATATTCCTTGCTTTGTTTTGACTTTCCATCTTATTTCTAAGCTTATAGAATTAGTGCTTAAGAAATCCAAATTCAGTCCTGGGAGTGGAGATTGAAATGATATACTTGCTTTTTATTTTAAGTTGAATTTGTGTATATGTGTGTTGGTGAACTAGTATTTCTCCCTTTTTTTAATTAAAAAAATTGTAATTTTTCCCAGCTTTATTGAGGTATAGTTGAAATTCTGTACTTTAAATAACATTTTTGGGACTTCTGGACTGCCACGTCTCCTTGTGTTGACCATGTGGCATCATATCAGCAGAAAAGGACCTGTGTTGACCATGTGGCATCATATCAGCAGAAAAGCTCTTTTGCTGTCCCCACTGTGCCTATCATCCACTCAGAGAGATTTTGCTGTTTCCCCAGCACAGTGCAGTATCACCTGGCTACTACACTTGTCACCTGGCTGCTCTTCTGTTGGGTGTCGTGACATTTATGGACTTGGGTGTGTCTGTTTTTGGCTTGGGTTGTTGAATCTTTGTTGCATACTCTGAGCAGGTTGTTTTTGGTTAGCACTGAGAATCCAGCAGACTCCTGTCCAAAACATCTCTATGTATTGAATGGGATGAGAAATTAAGCTGTAAAGTTTTACTTAGTGATGATACTGTGTGTCTGTGAGCTTGCAAAATGAGTCTGCAGACTCTGTGTTCAGCGAATTTCAGGAAGTTCTATAGAAACACAATTCCCCTTCCTTTCTGTTAGGATGGTCAACACCGTATCTCTTGAGGTCAGTGCATGGGAGCCATTAGTTATTTGATAATTTGGCAAATAAAACTCCTCATCTATACATGAACTCTAGCCTTTTTTATATCTTGGTTTACCTGAGGCTTGCACACTGTTTCAGTTAGGTAACCCAGTCTATAATTTAGTATTAAAATCTTTACAAAATTACAGAAAACAATAAAGGAGGAAGGAAAAAAAGAGAGAAAGAAAGGAAACCCTCCCTCTCTGCCAGCCCCACAACCCCCAACACCACCAAAAGCTTCCAAAGTCCTAAATTTGCTTTCCATTAAGGCCGTGGTTAGACAGCAGCTGTTCAACCTCTTAAGAGAATACACGATATGGTAATAAACATCATTTCAGAAATATGCTTTTTGTCCACTTTACTAGGAAGCGCAGTAATGAGCTCTGCATGTTCACTACAGTTTTTACTCCAGGCCCTGATTTTAAAGAGGGGGGGGGGCTCACTGCAATTGGTTCACTCCCTACCTAGCAAATGGAAATGTTTGTTTTGTCTTTCGATTCCAGCCACCCCTGACTTGAATTCTTTTATGCAGTGCATTGTAAAATGCTCTTTGAAGTTCATGTGTCATCCATTTAGAATGAACACCACAGGTCGCCATGTGCTGCTCCTGTCTCCAATTGTGCTTGGTGTCCCAGTTTCTCTGGGGACAGTTCAAATCTGACAATACCCTTCACTCATAGTACAGAAATCCATGCATAAGGCTGGGTTTGCCACATGGACTCTGAAATTTTATGGCAGCTTGCTTGCTGTTTGTGTAGGAATTCAATTTATAGGGAAAGAGAAGGGTGATGATTTTAATGCAATCAAGTATTTTGAAAAGTACTTCCTGGGTGTCTCATGCTATATGCTTAGTTGTCTGTGTGTAACAATTGATGGAGCCCTTTTTCTCTATAGCACTGGGCAATCCTGGGGAAAGTGGAAAGACAATAGATGTGTTTCAGGACAGTTGCTTGTAGATGGAGATATGTATAGAAGGGAGAAAGAATTGGAACTGAAGGGTACCTCCATTTATTTTTCAGGACTCTATCTGGTAACCCACAGAGGCAACCATGTACGTCTTGTTTGCCAATGTTAAGTCTGGGTATCTTAAAAGTTACTAGTAAAATACTGCTTAGACCATGTACTCTGCCCTATGTGAGAATAGCACTTTATGGTTTACAGGGCATTTAAAAATTATTTCTCTGTTTTTGATTTAATCCTCACAACATTGTTCTGAAGGTAAGACCAATATTTCTGTTTTCTAAACAATAACAGAGCACCAGTTTTGAAATAGTGATATTAGATTCAGATTCCTGTTCTGCCATTTCACCTAACCTCCCTGGGGATTAAATAAGATAACCCCCAAAATAAGAATAAGAATAAGGATAAGAATAAGAATAAGAACAATGGCTTCAATAAGTATTTCTCTTGCCTTTTCTTCTCCATCTCATCTTTACCATCTGGATAGGCTAGCTTCAGGGAAAGAGCTTGATTGTAAAGGCTGAAACTAAACACTATTTGTATACAGAATAACCAAAGTAATGGGTTCTTTAAAGGGAACCCTCATGCACTGTTGGTGGGAATATAAACTGGTACAGCCACATGGAAAACAGTATGCAAGTTCCTCAAAAATTAAAAATAAAACTGCTATATTATACAGTAATTCCACTTCTGGGTATTTACCTGAAGAAAACAAAATCACCGATTTGAAAAGATATATGCACCCCTGTGTTTATTGCACAATTATTTATAATAGCAAAGACATAGAGACAACCTAAGTGCCTGTCGATAGATGAATGGATAAAGAAGATGTGATACATATACATAATGGAATATTACTTGGCCATTAAAAAGAAGGAGATCTTGCCATTTGTGACAACATGGGTGGAACTAAAAGGTATTTGCTAAATGAAATAAGTCAGACAGAGAAAGACAAATGCCATATAATTTCACTTTTATGTAGAAGCTACAAAACAAAACAAAACAAAAAGTAAGCAAGTAAATAAACAAACAAAAACCAGAAACAGACTCATGAATACAGAGAACAAACTGATCACTGCCAGAGGGAAGGGTGGTTGAGAGATGGGTGAAATAGGTAAAGGGGATCAAGAGGCACAAACTTCCAGTTATAAAATAAATAATCACAGGTATGAGAGGTACAGCATGGGGAATATAGCAAATAATTTTGTAATATTGGTAGAGTGACAGATAACTAGACTTTTTGGGGTGAGCATTTGTAATGTATATAAATGTTGAATCACTATGTTGTAAGCTTGGCACTAACATAATAGTATGTCAGTTATACTTCTATTAAGAAAACAAAAACAGAAGCCAAACAAACAAATAGTGGGTTCTTTAAACAGTTTTGATTATACTCAAGGTGGTACAGCATTGGGCCTCTAAAACTTATGGTGGAAATTAGTCACTGAAGAGGAACAAACTACAGAGCTCCAAGTAACTTGAGGGATGTTCCTTGAAGATTCTTAAGGTATTATTTATGAATGAGTTGATGAATTATAACAAATAAATTTTTCTATTGTAAGTCTGAGTCAGTGGTTCATTTAACTCTCTTGTCTTGAACCTTTCATTCATAAATTAGAATGGTCTGACATGTCATTATCTCACCAAAGGAGACTCTGGAAATTGTCTTTCCACTCACTTCCTTTTACAGACATAGGGAACGTGACTTGTTCTAAGTCAAGCGGATGAGACTGGACCTGAACCTACATCTTTTACCACGTGACTTCTTATCCTGGGCTAATGTACTTTCTATTATAAAGTACAGTGAAATCAACTCATTTCTCTGTGTTAAAAAGAAGTGGTTATAAATTGCAATGTGTGGATTATCTACATTCTGACTCAAACAAGAAAACAAACGTTTAAAAAATGATGCAATTCAAGAGATGATTGCAAATTTAAACACCAAGCAGCTGTTAAGGAATTATCATTATGTTTTCAGATGTAGTCATGGTATTGTGGTTAAGAAAATATACAACTTATTTTTAAGAGATCCACAATGAAATATTAATGAATGAAACTGTATGCTTGAGATTTGCTTCAAATCATATACTTGGGGTAGAAAGTGAGGGGAAAGGATGAGTCCAGAAGAAATAAGATTTGCCATGAGTTTGATGATGGTTGATTGGGTGATGGGTATATGTGGGTTCATTGTGTTATTCTATTTTAATATTTGTTTGACTTCTCCATAATTAAAGAAAAACATGTGATTGGTTATGTTTATCTATACACTCAGTGCTTTCACTGTTAGGATTTCCTTTTTGTCCTTTAATCCTGTTTGTACCAGTAAATTACAAATATCCATATATGCTTCACCCAAGAAGTTGTTTGCTTTTTACTGAAAGACTGTGAATCGTAATAGCTAAGTCTGTTTCTTGGTTGATGTTATAAGGCCTACCTTCATCCTTTCATTCATTTGGCAGAGCTGAGGGATGCTGAGATGGACTTCTTTCTCTGTCCTCTACCAAGTTTTTCACTAGACGCAATTATAAGGGTTAATTTTGGAGGCTGCATGGTATAGTAGTTAAACTTCCAGGAGTTAAGACTATCTGGCCTTGTTGCCCAGCTTTGCCACTATCTACAAGTTAGCTCGTTTGACACTCAGGGTAAGCATCTGAGCAATGGGGATGATAATTAGAACTTCCCACAGAGATGAATATGAAGATTAAATGAAATAATGCTTTTTTTTGCCCTTAGAGAAAGGATCTAGTACATGAAAAACACTCAATAAATGTTTGTGTTTCATTATCAGTCTATAATTATTGAGTACCTACCTATTATATGCTCAAGTTCAGGCTGGGGAGGGAACTTTCCATGGTGTCCTAGCTTCACTTCTTGTCACATTTTTTCCTTTAATTCATTATTTTTTAAGTTTACTTTTCTTGCATATTTTATGTATCTTAGCATTCACAAATTAATTTTTAAGTAAAACAGGATATAAATAAAAATACTGCTGCTGGGATTATATCAATGACTAATTCTAGGCATCTTTTAAGTAATAATTTGAAGGGTAAAGTATTTGATGAATGGGTCACCCCCAGGAACTGCAGAGTTTAAAATTGAAAAACACAGTAGTAAAAAAAACCAAAATCTGGAGTCAGTGAATGCTGGAATGAATTTGAGAAAGAGAATTACTGAGTCCCCAGATTGAAATTTCTCTCTTAGTTGAGAAACTCAGCACTCCCGATAAGTCAGACTCTTCATATGTTCCCTACTTACTTAATTTCTATCCTTCTTATTTAATTTTGCCTACTTTTATATTATGAGCAGAAAAGTCAAGTATTAAGCAACAGATCTCCAGGGAGTCAACAAGGTTTAGCCCACATGTGACTATACAGCTCTTCTTCCTATGATGGAGTTCGTTACTGGGTATTAGTTGTAGTGGCTGGCCCAGGACTGACAAAGCATTCTTAGAGTGCACAGTTATATGTAAGTCTGCACATGCACCAACTTCTGGATGCTACTTAAATTATAACTTTTTAGGCATGCTGATTGGAAAAGGGATTGGTTGACCAATCAACTGAAAAGTCACTCTTAAAAACCATGATCACTTTAAAACTAGACTTGAAGAAAGCATATAAAATCAGCACTTAATTTTTTTAAAGGTAACTGCAATTAGTTAATACATGGTGTCTATGTTAAATTTCCTGAGTTTAATACATGTACTATAGTTATATAGTGTCCTTGCTCTTAGGAAGTGTACAGTAAAAAGTTTAGAGGTAAAAGGACTTGATGTCTCCAACTTACTCTCAAATGACTGGGAGAGAGAGAAAGATACAACAAATGGCAAAGATATAAACAATTTAAACAACTAGCATACACAGGTAATAGATATATAGAGATTCCTTATTCTTATTTTTATTATTTTTTATGTACATTTAAAATTCTTTCAAAATAAAAATACTTAAAAAATAACAATAGAATTCTTAAAATGCTGATACTTTTAGAAGCAATGTTTCAATCTAGAGGATGTTCCATCTTCTCCCACCAGGTAGTCACTGTTAAACATTTGCCTCTCTGTTGACAGGCAAGGGAAAATGCCTATGAAGAGTAGGATATTCTTGTGTTCAATATTAAGCTTAACTTGGGAATGGAACATGAAAAACAGACCATGTCAAGTTTCTGGCATTTTGAGATCCATTGAGCTCTGAATGGTGACACCATGATCATTTCAAACCAGCAACAGCGGTTGTCCTTATTAAGCAGATCATAGAGTTAGAAATTTTAAATCAGTCATTTCAGTGTTTCCTCTCTCATAGGACACAACGCCATGGCAACAGCTCTGAAAACAGTAATCCGTATACTTCATTTAAGTTGATGTTTGTGTTGACTAGAGTGGCAAGGGGGCCTCTCCATGTGTTACTGTTTTTTCCAATAGCTAAGCCAGACCAAATTCAACTCACATCTGAGGCTTTCAATGGAGAGGTCTCCTGAAATGGTCTAATTACCTGATCTTCTCACCTTTGAGAACGTATGTTGTGAAAGTTTCCCACCTTGCTTGTCTGCAGTTCTCTTACTTGTGCAAGAAGGGGTGGACCTCCAGATTTCTTTCCAACTCTAAATTGTACTTTCTGTATTTACATTACAAAATTCAGTGTCTCAAATGAGGTTGACATTGCTGGAAATCTGTTACATATGTAGGATAATTTTTCAAAATCCACTAGGCTTATACAATATAAGGATTTATTTCTGATGTTCAAAGTGAAAGAAGGTCAGTCTCCTAGAGTTTTTAGCGACCTTTTAGCTAGAAGATGAGAAACTCTTTGGAGTCATATTTTTAGCTCATACTGTCATTCAAACCCTGAGTCATTTAATTTGAAAACAACATTGTTTTTTAAAATGCCAGATTATGAAATAATTATAACACTTAGCTACAATGATTGAATAAGTTACTAATACAATGCTACACAAATAAAATGAGGTGCATGTTATCACAGCCCTAGAAAAAGGAAGGGATTTAAAAATCAGTGGTTATGTCAGAAAAGTCAGAAGCTCCCATGACAAGTAACAATATTTACAATAGCTGCATTCTGAGAACTTGAGATCAGCATGGTGTGTGTGTGTGTGTGTGTGTGTGTGTGTGTGTGTGTGTGTGTGTGATCACTCCCCAAAAACCAAAGAGAATGTTGATAAACCACGCCTGCTACTTCATAGTTACAGATTACACACTTTGGTCTGCCTTTTGCTGCTTTACACTATACAGAGAAGCACACTGTAAGAAATTCTTACTTACAAAACACATCAATTCTGGAATGATCATCTCTTTGACAAGAATAGACAGCCAGCCTCCAAAGCACATAGAAAGCATTATTTGATTATCAAGCACATTCACTGTTCAAAGTGAAGTATGTGCTAGTCTCTCGTTAAAGAGCTCCCAAATTAAGCAAACAAAAAAACACAGATGCCTAAACGTTTTATGCTTTTCAAAACTCAGAGATGCAAAAATATAGAATTGCTTAGCAAGTTAATTATATGGAGGCTCTCAAAACAAGATTATTTTTAATGGCAATATGTTAGGTCCATAATCCTTCAGACACAACTCTGAAATATAAATTTTGAAAAAAAAAGAAGTAGGTTTTTCCCCCACACTCTATTTGATGGCAAAATGAATTGATTTGAACACGTTTAGTAAAAAGCCTGACTTGAACTGAAGTGAGTTTATTTATAGTCTTATTTACTTCACTTAGTGTGAATATTCATGCTTTTTGCTGCAGAAATATTAATGTGTTTGATTATAGGGAACAGTGCCAGACTCTGCTGGCTTGTTATGTAATATGTAACAGATGTGCTTTTTACCTTTGTAAATCTCAAAATTCTGAGATTTCAAATATATACGGCCACGTGGATTTCAGCAAAGGGATTAGGGGCTGTAATATTGTATCTAGTTCTTTCAGCTGACATTGGCTCCTCCATTTGCCTAGACTCAGAAAAAAAATCAGTAGTGCACACTAAGACTGTAGATTTGCTTTTATTTACAGGCATTTCTTCCTTTGCCTTTTTCAGCTTCTGGAAGAGTTAACTACCATATGAATTTTTCAGTGTAGCTTATATTTTCCTATAAATTACCTTAGATCTCAAAGATACCAGAAACCCACAGATACTACCAATATAGGATAATATGACAATATGAAAGGTTTCACTTATGCAATAAAAATAACTTAAAACAACATTTTATTATAAATAACATTTATAATTAATTATAAATAATTATAATTATAATTATAAATAATTAAGTTATTTATAAATAACTTAAAATAACATTTTATTATAAATCATATAATTAAAGGAGGAAGTTAACATGGTAATATTGATTAAAATAAATTGAAAAACCAAAAATATGCTTAATATATTTATCAAAATCTGAAAGTTGTACTTTGGGGTTCATTTGAGGTGTGAAAGAGATTTCCTATTGCCTTGTGAAGTCGTGCTTGGTGTTTCTATTATGAGTCCAAAGTGAAGATACACACTTAAAAATAAAAAGTGTTTAATAGCTTGTTAACAGAAAATAGCATAGACAAAAAAATCTTCTTTTGACCCTGCTGCAGACTTTCTGAGTGACCTGATTAGGCTACATTTCTCTCTTTAAAATACAGGTTGTTTCTAATTTCTTTCCAGATTTAAATCCATAAGACTGATTTGTATATTTCTAAAACTTTGTTATGTTTCAGTTTACAAAACAATAACCCATTCTGATATTGGCTAGGATTTTAGAAATCTCAAATCTGTTTGATGTGAATATGAAATGAGCTATATTGCCCAGGGAAGTGCGGAATGAGCGTTTTACAGGCGATGAGAAGTTTCCCAAGGATCAGAGCTCAGAGTGCTAGAAAGACAGGGACCAGAAGAGATGTGTGCCCTCCAGGGAAGGGCCCGCCTGGGTGGGTCACCTGACAAATGCCATACATGGCTAGTTCTTTCTTTCAGGCCGTCTGAAGTATAAAAGGGAAAACTGAAGGAAAGCTGATTGCTTAGATGGGTGCTAAGTGTACAGGAAAGGCATAAAACTTTTCTTGGAATAGACAGAAAACAGCTTCTTAGATAGTCTCTTTCTCTCTATGGAGAGAATCATACAGTATGTAATCTTTTGAGACTGGCTTTTTTTCACTCAGGATAAATCTCTGAATATGGAGGAAAATCAACTATACTGGTGAGATCTTTTTATATTTTAGTAAATGGCCTGCACCCTCACATCTCAAATGGCCCTGCTCCACTAGCTACTGAGAACAAGTTCTGGGCAGGAAGACCCTTTTTGCCATACTTTGTCTTTTTATAAGAGGGAGCTTCCCAAGAGACATTGGTTATGTTTTATAGGCTTGATTGTGTCTTATGCTCACCCCTAGCTGCAAAGGAGGCTGGGGAAACACATGGCAATCTAAAGCAAAATTGGGATTATTTTAGTGAGGAATTAAAGGAAATTTATGTTAGGTAAACACGGTTTGTGTTTGATATTCCTTACCAAAATTTCCCCAGGTTTTTGTTTGTTGATTACTCTATACCTACATGATGCTTGCTATATAGATTTTTAAAAAATTATTTTTATAAAGTCAAATTTATCAATCTTTCTTTTACAGCTGTGTTTCATTGTCATATGTAGTGACTTCTCCAACTTCTGCTTTTTTAATTAAACTTTTTATTTTGAGATAATTATAGATTTGTCTGCAGTTGTAAGAAATAATGCAGAGAGATCCCATGTACATTTACTGTTTCTACTAATGACAGCATCTTGCACATTTCTAGTACAATACCATAACCAGGATATTGACATTGATACAATGTAGACACAGAACATTTCCATTACCACAGTGGATCCCTCAAGTTACTCTCTTGTCTCTGTACCACTTCCCTCCCACCTCCAGCTCATCCTTAACTCCTGGCAACCACAAATCTGTTCTCTGTTTCTAAAATTTTGTTGCTTTAAGAATGTTACATAAATGGAATCATACAATATGTAATCTTTTGAGACTGGCTTTTTTTCACTCAGGATAAATATCTGAAGATCCTTCCAAGCTGTTGCATGTATCAGTAGTTCTTTCACTTAGCATTTTGTTTGCAAGGTTTATCAATCTAGTATGTGTAAGTATTCTATTACTTTTTATGACCAAATAATATTCCAGTGTATGGATATACCATTGTGTGTAAGTTGTTTACACAGTCATCAGTTAATAGACCTTAGGATATTTTCTTTCACTTTTTGCCTATACATAATACTGCCTAAATAATACTTCTATAAACATTCACACACATGAATGTTTTTGTGGTGACCACATAGTTTTAATTCTTTTGGATACCCATCCCTAGGGTCCTGTGGCATCTATGTTTAACTTCTTGAGGAACTAACACACTGTTTTCTAAAATAGTTACCCCTCCATTTTGTTCCCAAATATGTTTTGCATATTTTCTTCTCAACTTTTGTTGTTTCATTTTTTAATATATTAAATCTTATATTTATTTGAACTTTGTTTTGAAATTAGAGGTGAAGGGGGAAAACAAGAATTTCTTATCCCCAAGGTGGCTACCTTTTCATCTGAGAACCATCTTTTCATCACTGGTTTAAAATGTCATATATCCTAAATTCTTAGAGGTGACTAAGATCTATTTTTTTACTTTATGTATTTTGTTTCATTAATTTGATTGTCTGTTTATGAGCCCATACCACACTGTTTTAATTATTTTAGTTTTCTTAAGTATTGCATTAAAAAAAAATTTCCAGCTCTTTTTAGTTTATGGACTCTTCTTGATTTGATTAGTTCATTTGACACTAGGAATTCTTAGGAGGATTTGCTTCTATCTCTGAGAAAATCAAGTGAAAAAAATTTCCAGGATGAAAAGAATATGGTGTCACTTGCTATGCTAGAGAAGTTAATGGATTATGTTAAGTGAAATATTAGCTCTTTTTAGCCTGAGAATTTCCCTGCTTGTTGGTTTATCAGTTTACCCTCTAGGTGGTGGTTATCTTTGTAAAGGATGGTACATCTAGACTTGAGCAGTATGTCTTACTTTTTTCCCACTCTCTATATTAGACTAATGATTCTAAATTTTGTTTACTTCTACTTGATTTAGATTCATGGCTTGAAGGGATTCTCTTAATTCAGGACTCAGTTCTCTATGAATGATGAAACCAACTCTATGAAAATAAGTACATAAAGTTTACTAAACATTTACTTAAATAATAACAATAATTTTATAATACTATTCAATACTGTTTAGCTATTACGTGCTGACTTACATGTAGATTCTACCTGGATTCTCTAGTCCTGATACTTGCCCCTAAGAATACTATGGAGTCATTACTGGTTCTTGAGCAGGCCAATTATTTAATGGAAGTTATTAAATTTTACAAAGAAAATCTGCCAATTGTACATTAAAGAGATGAAATGAAAGAGAGGCTGGACATAGGAGAGCCAATTAAAATAATTACAGGAGCAAAGTGCTTTATGGCTTGGTGTTGTTGGTAGGAAAAGCAGGTTTGAAAAATGACACAAACCTTGGGTCATTTGAAGGTAGAATCAAAGAGCTTGATAATTTGGATTATTTGCCACTTGGGATATAGTACATGGAGATATTACCAATGATTTCTTCAAAGCTTACCTCTTCTGGGAGACCTGTTTCCCTGAATGCTGCCCAACTCTGTTTTTGCCTGTGCTTCATTGGTTTCCAATGTACAGTGACCTCTTACACTGTGGTTTGCTGCTGCTGTCACAAAATCTCGGGATGCATCATGCTTCTGGGTGGTTTCTCCTATACTAGTCCATATGCTTCTCAAACGCCAGAATCATTTTGCATATTTCTTTGCATTTCATGGAAGCTAATGCTGGCATTCTGCCTATGACAAGGTTTTTATAAATATTGTTGACTGATAGGGTGACCTAAGGGGAAAGAGTGCAAGACAGGGGAACTGGTACCACACAGGAAAATAGACCAGATTCCCATGTTTCCTTCTGATGACAAAAGTAGAAATAATCAAAGGAGGCCCCCTGTGTGAAGTGGATTCTTCTAGAGCAGACCACCCTGCCATTTAATCAAGTCTGGTCAGTGTCCCAGGGAGCTTTTCCTTCAGGCTACAGCCTCTTGCACAGCACTGGGCCAAGAGCCTCCCACAGTTTTCATTAACACATGGGCAACACACACACCCAACTGGTCAACAAGAAGACCAACCAAATGAGAAAAAAATGGCCCCAAGAAAAGGAAACTGTTTATATGTCTCGGTTTCTCAGCATCTGTGGCTGTCATCTGTTTTCAGTTTGGTAATTTTTATTAAGGCAAAGTGGCACATGCTGTCATAGGGACTGCTCCAGCTCACGCTCCCCAGCAGGTCCCCGGCTGTCCCCTGGTGTGCTGAGACATGATATGTTTTTGCCAGTGGATGAAGTGGAGGAAAAACTCTGCTCAGAATCAATTTCTGATTCAACATGGAAACAGAGAAGCTGTGGGCAGACATGTGACATGCAGAGAAGAATACTCCATTTCAGGAACTTGCCCATTAATTTCACAAATAATTATTAGGGACTCACAGTCCCTCACAGTAATTTTCCTTCTCTCTGGAGGTCAACACCATTGGCCTGCTATCAGGGGGGTGATATCTGGACTCTGACCTTCCCTTGCAGTCCATCCACAGCCTATTCTGTTCCCCAATGACCCAGTCTGTATCTGGGACCAAGCTACCTGGATTCGGGAATATGGACTACAGCAAGGCTAACTGGTCTACACTACAAAAAAACCAGTGGTTCTGAGCCTCATTAACATCAGCTAAATGAACTGACCACAATGATTTGGAAGTGGAGCCTGGCCACTAAACTGGATCTCTAGCAAACTCTTGGACTAATTCACATTTTTATGCTTTGAAGGAGTATCTGGTAACACTTGTGGCAATATCTGTGGCTCTCTCCCAAGGTACCTCACTAGACAATAGTGAAGCAATACGTAATGTTGCAAACATTTTCCCAGACTAAGAACTGTGGCTGATGTCACTGACTTTGACCATGACCATGATGTCTGCCCAATACTGAGAAGATAAGGAGAAAACAAGGTGGAGTCTGAGACTGGAGAGTCCTAGATATTTGGCATTCTCCCTTGGCACCCTGCAGGCATGAGGCCACATGGTACTGTCAGAAGATGGACAGTGGAGAGTTCTAGACAGAGGCCAGCAGGGGCCCTTTCATGATAAGTCTGTTCTGGAAGGATGGGAGTTGGGAGACTTGGCCGGAGCTGCTTCCCCTTAGAAGCAAGCAGAAGCCCTCTTGCAGGAGTCTGAGAAATTGTGTCAGAGCCCTCCATTGCTGCTGTGACAATGGGCTTCTTGAGACTTTTAGTCTCCAAATGCTGAAGTTCTTCTAAAGACTTCCTATATACAGTTCAGATCCTTCAGCTGAAAACCGTGACTCCGCCACTTCCTTGATAGTCACAGTGGCCTACCTGACGTGTCTTCCTGATCCTGCTGCCTCCGTCCCTAACTCATTTTACCTCTGGCAAAACCATAATTTCCCTGAGCCTCCATTCTTCCTCAGTAATGCACAAAAAAAACCAGACTGTCCTGGAGGCATGGATAGCAATTAGGATTGAAACTATTGGTCGCCCTTGGGTGTGATGGAGATAATGTATGTGTAGTGAATGCTGTAAAGCTCTCCCAAGATCCCCTTCTCCATCTCAGCTCCTAAGAGTGACAGCTGCTAATGGCCCCAAGTTGTTCTTGTCACTGGGAGTTGCCCTCAGCAGCAGAGAACTGTCTCACCCAAGGTGACATCTCCCAAATGGTGACCTGCAACCAAGCTTGGCTTCTGTAAGGATCCATAGGCCTGTCCCCCTTGCTTCATTTTAACATAACTCTGAAGGGCCATCCCAGTTCTAGAGCTCAGAGTAGAAATCTGATGAAGCTCACATGTAACTTCATGGATAGGGTTCTCCCTCTGTCCAATCCTACCTCTTTTACTTCCTGACAGGTCTTTCCCAAGAATATTCCTGAAAAAAATCTGCATGTAACATTCCATTTTCAGAGATTGTTTCTAGGGAACCTAGTAGAAGGGCGTTTGCATGAGGGATGGTTACAGGAAATAGACTCTAAGAGAAGAATCCCTTGCTGGCTGAATGGCAATGAGGACCCTATTACCACTTGTAAGTGGAATGTATACAGTTCCTACCATGTTGTGCTGGTGTAACTCTTAAAATTTTCACTAGTGTGAAATTGGATTGTGATATTGTGAAGGAGGAATATACTGGCTGGTAAAATATAGTGGCTGGTATTGAAAAGTAGGACAGAAACTGTAACCATAGGGACTTTGGAATTGGATGGCTGTTGCCGAGCACCACTGATTCATCTAAGAGGACTAATGACAGGCTTAAGGTGACTAATTACCAATTCAAAGCTGAATATTAAAATTACAGGGCCTCTTTGGCAGCATTTAGGGAAATGCTAATTTCTTGCAATTGGAGGGCAGAGAGGAGGACCACATTTAGGAATTAATCATAAGAGTAGTGGAGCTTCAAGATGGTTGGACTCACATTCTAGCAGGTTTTCTCAGCCAATTTTAGGGCCTAACTAGGAGAGGAATGGAATTCTGAGACTTGAGCTATGGCTATCTGGATAAATGCAGTTCTGAATTTTGAAATCCCCAATTCCTCTCACTTTGCTGGGCTTGCAAGAATGATCTATTTTCCCTTATTAGAAGAGACTTGGTCTACTTTGCTTGAAGATCATGCAGAAACCTCAGCAATGAGGGGAAGGCTTGTTCCCCTCACACTAAGATGTACCCTTTCTTCTCTTTCTGGCAATCAGACAAATGACAACAATCAAATCTTTTATGTGCAACCCAGCAATCGTGCTCCTTGGTATTTGCCCAAAGGAAAACTTATACCCACAAAAAAACCTGTATGTGGATTTTTATAGAAATTGTTTTCATAACTGCCACAACCAACCTGGAAGCCAGCAGGATGTCTTTCAGTAGGTGAATGGATAGATAAAGTGCAGTACATCCAGACAATGGAACATTATTCAACCCTGAAAAGAAATGAGCTACCAAGCCATGAGAGACATGGAGGAACCTTAAATGTACATTACTAAAGGAAAGAAGCCAATCTGAGAAGATCACATACCGTAGAATTCCAACTATATGACGTTCTGGAAAAGACAAAACTATGGAGACAGTAAAACAGTCAGTGTTTGCCAGGTGTTGGTGGGGGTGGGAATGAGCAGGCAGAGCACAGAGGATTGTTAGGGCAGTAAAACTAGTCTGTATGATACTATAATGATTGGTAAACATCATTATACTTTTGTCCCAAACCACAGAACATACATCAAGAGTGAACCTTTAGGTAAACTATGGACTTTAGTTATTATGATATATCAGTAGTAACAAGTTGCTTACTGGAAAATGCAGCTCATTCTTTAAAATGAAGATCCCATCACACTTAGAAGCTGCTGACCTGATAGAGTGGTGTGATAGCCATTTAAATACCTAAGTGAGGTGCTCCCCTAGAGAAAATATTCTCTGAGGTTGGGGCACCATCCTCCAAAATGTAACCTGCAATCTCTAGACCCTGTGGGTCTAGAGGTCCTAGCTCCCAGAGAGAGAATTTTTCCAGCAGGGCACAGTAGAAGTACCATGAACTTGAAGCCATGGCTGACATCTGGTCCTTTCAGTTTCCTTTTGCCAATAGGTCAACAGAAAAGAGTAATTGGCAGGAGTAATTGACCTTGACGATCAGGAGATGAAAGGGCTGCTGTCAGTGAATGCAGGGAAGAATGTTTGGTGCCCCCATGCCCAGCTGAAACAGTAAATGGACAGGCATATCAGCCATGAACGTGGTGAACAGGGATGAGGGTCTGGGTCACCATTACCAGGCAGGTTGCCTAGACCAGCAGAAATACTAGTTGAGAGTGAGAGGAATATTGAATGGAAGATGGGGGAGGAATGCTGACCGTCAGTTACAGCTTTGAGGTTGGCTGCAGCAACAGTGGCTTGGTTCACCCCCTGTCCTTTCTGAAAGGTCCCAGGAAATAAGATCAGCCAGAAACTGGGCAAGGTGTTCCCAGATGGGAGGAGCAAGTGGATCTGAATGGTACAAGGCAGAGACTATAGTGGATATTATGGCCTTCTGCCGTGATCCCCTCTTTAGGAATGACGCATGGGAATCAAGCACCCAAGTGCTGGGAATATTGACTGCTGAGGGCTCACGTCTGTGCCCCTATGGGAGTTGCCCTCAGTGGCATGGAACTGCCTCAACCAAGGTTATATTTATTCCCTCCCAGAGGGTAGTCTCTGGCCAATGACTGGCTTATGTGGACACCCAAACTTCTGCCCTGATCTCATTGGAGTAACTCTGAAGGCATTTTAGCTCCAAAGTTTTCCATATAAGAAGCTGAAGTTTCAGCTGCTACTTCGTTGTGGATCAGCTTCTCTCTCGGCATGATACTAGCCTCCTTTTTTCCTCCCAGGTGTATCGCCCAAGAACACGCCCCAATAAATGTTCTGCAATGCAGTTCTCTGTCTCAAAATCAGTTTCCAAGGAACTCAAATGAAGACGCTACATGAAGCTTCCAGTACTGTGCTGGGGCATAGAAGACACCAATGAGTGTCACACGCATCTCTGTCTCTCTATTATTCATTTCTTACTTGAAACCACAGCGCTTGTCTGTAATTCTGTAAATGTTTATCAAACAGTCATAATCCTGGTGAGATGGAAGGATAAGAATGTGGTAAACTGCCACAAGTCTCAGAGCTTCACAGGCCCAAGCAATGAATGCCCACACTCCTCAGCACCCTTCATGGGTCAGGTATTTTCTGCTCATGTTGCAAACATCACCGATTTACTCTTCTGCTGGATGTGATTCTGTCCATGTGACAAGGAAACTGACAGTCAAGAGGAGAGAATCTGTCCACTTTCTAGTCTGCCAAATTACCTCCTCCAAGTCCTCTCATTTCACAAACAGTTTTATTTTCCTGGCAGCCAGTCATTGCCCAGTAGCCCACGACCTGCAGTGTGCAGTCCAGACATCCTGCTCCGTGTGACAGTGATCTTACGAGAGCAGGAGTGCAGTACTACACCCTAAATCTGGACTCTTAATGAATAAAAGATGAGCAAGACAAAGCCAGTGAGCTGTTCTTTCTATGCTATAAGAAAATCAGAGTATCAGAAAAGCAAGCTTTTTTCTGGTGGTGGTCATGAGGGAATTGGAGATAATATTCTCTGGGTTCTTCGACTAAGCCCAAAGGAGTGGTGTGATTACTTACTGCAATATTTGTTAGCAAGGACATATGGAAGGATTAACTGCAAGAATCTTAGTTTTGGACATGGTGTTCCCTAGAGAATTCACCAGTTTCTTTCTCTGTCTTTTCACTACATCAAAGCCTGATGGGCAATATTTTCCTGAGTAATATGAGCCTAGAGAGCTATTGGAGGATCTAAAGAGAAATGAGTTTTGTTTTATGACTAGACAGGGACAACAGAGAGAGAGGGAGACAGGAACAGAGACAGAGACAGAGAGACAGAGAGGGAGAGAACAAGAGATCCAGGAGAGGGACAAAGAAGTCCTCGCCTTCCCGTCCTCCTACCTCCATGCCCAATGGGCAGGGACTGCTGCTAGGAACACTTGGCAGATGGCAGGAGGCAGCTGTGGCTCAGGGCCACCAGGAGGCAGGCTTCGTGGCAGATGGGGCAGAGCATGAGTGAGGGGCTAGTGGACGGGGGAAGGACTGGCAGCCAGTTGTTGGAGCTAGCACAGGGATGTGGTAAGTAAAGTTTAAGATCTGTGTTGGCAAGGAATGAGTGACTAAAAATCCTCTTAAAGTTGCTCTGAGATTTTGAGGTGAATGTATTGCTGGTACATTTAATGAAATGAAAAAGATTTAAGATTACAGGGCTACACATCTGCGTCTGTGCCAGTGCTGTAGGGGCAATCCCAGTCCCTTTTTCAGGAAAGCAAAGGGTCTGGACTCTGCCTCCCTCTTGCAAGCCTCTTTCCTCCAGTATATTCGGGTAACA
This sequence comes from Manis javanica, assembly GCF_040802235.1. Taxonomy (NCBI): domain Eukaryota; kingdom Metazoa; phylum Chordata; class Mammalia; order Pholidota; family Manidae; genus Manis; species Manis javanica. Next base: position 45,868,647 of record NC_133168.1, on the reverse strand, counting down.
GTCTGATCTCTTCTGCTCTGGATCTGGCCAGGCACCAGCTTGCTTCTTGGCTATTGCTTCCCTCTCCAACACCTACCCCTGGCCTCTGCTGCCTTTGCCACTCCTAGAACTTGGGATGATCCTTCTCTAGCTCTGTTCCCCGAGGTACTGGTACCACAGGCTTTGGTGTGTAGCAGCTTCCATCGAAGGTTTGGGGACAAAGGAGAGGGGTCACAGGCAATAACTCAAAACACCTCGGAGCATGTTCTTATCTGTAACCTTCAGCCGCTGCTAGGGGCTGGGCCTCTTCTGCTTTGACCTCCTGTAAAGTTCTCTTCTGGTCTGAATTGCAGGCCCTCCCCGTCCTCTATCCTCAAGGGCTGTAATCAGACCATAGGCCCAGCTCCATGCTTCCACCCTGGCTGGTCTTGCATTGGATTAGGACCTGGGATTAGCCTCCCACTCTGTCCAAAGTCCTGCTGTAACAAGGCTTTGTTAGCAACACGTATCATGCTAAGCACTTCATTAACTCTTGGTGTGAAACGTGTGTCCTTGATTTTTAATTTCCCTAATTTCTGGAGCCTCCAGTTTACATCAAGCTAGTCTCTGTGGTCCAAGACTGGGTGCATCAGTTCCTTTGTGAGCAAAATGGGAGGTATTTGATCTATCTCCCTGTTCACCATCTGCTCCAGAGCCTAGAAGAATTAGAAAATGCATATGTATGTAAGATTTTTCATCTTATTTTAGGTTGTGATAGAAAAAAGTAGAAAGGAATTTAGCTGTCCATCAATACAGGAAGGACTGACTAGTTTACAGTCTGTAATACACTTAAATACTACACAACCATTAAAAACAGTGAAGAGTTTCTATGGTTGTTTATCTCAAATATGTTAAGGATTTATTAAAAACTGCAAAAGCACTTACGAAAAAAAAAGGGGAGAACATGAAGAAAGAGAATCCCTCTTTCTCTCTCTTTCTCAGTGTAGAGATAGTTTATAAACATAGGAAAAGTCAGAAAGAGACCACCCCAAACTGTTTCAGGGTGGTGGTGTGAAAGAGGTGTGCTTTAGTATCTGATTTTATGTAACTTTTCAGGGTAGGGATTAAGTTGTGGAATCATGAATGTCTCTTTTGTGTTTTTTATGTTTTCCAAGTAAAAATGTTTACAAATGAGATATAATATGAAGAATAAAAATAAAGGACTCAGGGTCACTATTCTCCAGATGCTCTCAAGGTTTGTTATTCTGAGAATATGTATTTCCATGTGATGAACAAATAAGATATTTAAAATACCAAGTGCTTAAAGTAATTTCTGGAATATGTTAAACACTCAACATGTAACTCTTATCCAAAAATTTTATTGTATTATTTAGTGTATCCTATTGCTTTTTATATTCTTTTTTATTGTGGTGATACTTGAAGGTGTTTATTATTTATAAGTGTTAGGGATATTAAATTTTTCTCTAGAAACTTTAATTACTTAATAAATAAGTATATATATATATATATATAAATTGTTTTTTCTTGATTTGTTTAGTATTTTTCTAAGTATATATGTAGTGCTTATGAATCTTTATTCAACCAGAAAATTAACCATACCACATTTCTGTGATCAAGGTTGGGCTAAGTTAGGAAAGGAGACGGCTCTTAGCTATTGTTCTGTGGATCAGCTGTGTCTTCATGCTATTTTGACCACAGCTAATAGCCTTACTGCACAAGGGCCAGAACTTCTGGTCATCTGCCTGCTTGCTTATCTCCCCTTGTTCCACTCAGGACTGCTGCATTTAACAGATAAGTAATGAGGCATGAAGAGAGAGACAGGACTGATCTTTCAGGAATATATCCATCAATGAAGTCCTGGACTCGACTACAGGTTTATATCCCATTCTCTGGCCACCAGACTGGCTTTGATCCAACATGAACTGAAGGAACCACAGGTAAAGCACTATGACACATCTTGCTGAACCACAGGCTTCCCATATATTAAAAAAATACTAGTTTTGACCCTTTAAGAGACTGAATTAGCTCTTTCAGATCAAGACAAGAGTCTACTTATTCCAAGGAAGCAGTAATTCAGTTACAGTGGTCCTGGTGGCCTAAAAAAGTCAAGGCTGCTTCCAGAGGTGCCTGATTTACTCCTGGGATGCAATTTATGTTCTGGCAAAATCTGATTTGGTCTTTGTTCTGAAACTCAAAAGCGGGTCAAAAATTGAGAATTCAGCATATAACCTCGGAATTTGTGGCATAGAAGCAACGCCACTCAAAATGGACATAATAAAGCCTTCACATTCTGAAAGGGATTTTTTTTGGTGTGCATTTTGCATTTTCCTTCTTGTTAAGCTTTTTTTTAACCCTTGATTTAGGTAAGTGTTTCTCTAACATGAGACTTCTGCCAGCATCACAATTCATTCTCACAGTGTCTAATGTAACTCAATTGCTGTTGCGATAATGGCTGAAGAAAGAACTGATAGGAACAAACCACACCAAAACCCTCTTTTTCTTCTAGAACACAGTCCTTTTCCCTTCATTCATTCTCTTGTCATTTTTGTTTTTGATCTGTCCAAGGATTGTTAGAGATTTGGAGTTAAATGTGTTTCATCATTCAAGTGGGGAATGTTCTCATTTCTTACCTTGCTAAAAATGCCTAACAAAGTACATACCAAGAGAAGGTGAAAAGGTTGTATTTAGTCACCAGGGAGTCTTCCCTCTGGGACTCCACTCCCTCAGTTTCTTCCACTACATTGCCCTTCCCTCATTTAGCTTGATTTTAGTGTTGGACAATTTTGTTAGTTAATGGATGGGGTTTTTTTTAAAATTAGGCATTAGAGGGAAGCATGAAAAAGAAATAGAATGTGAAGTCCTTGCTCTCATAATGTCTATAATCAAAGGGCTCCATATCCTGTAATCTCTCTTTCTCTTTTGAAGATTTTGAGGATAGTCACTCAGCTGTCCTGCTCTCTTTTGTGAGTCTGTCTTGGGTGATAGTGAGACAATCACATTTTATTTCCCATCAGGAAAATGTGGAAGGACTTAGAAACAATAAAATATTAACTAGTAGCAACCATGTCTGAATCAGGCAGTCTCCTAAAACCTGAGTCCAAGAGCTTGGATAGAGGCTTTTGAGCATATCTTGTCAACATGGGGGAGCTGATAATTTTTTAAAGCTAGAAAACAGCAAATTAAGCTTGTCTTGGTTTTTTCACAAAACTTTATGCTGACAAAGGGAATGTCCAAGCTAGGTGTTCTCCATTTGAGGCATTCAACAGTGAATAGCAACCTGAACTTTTAATAACTCCAGTGACAAGCTGGGATGCTCCAGCCAGAAAAGTGAGATACTGAGATCCAGAACATGCAGGACCAGCAGGTGCTGGGCAGGACACTAGGTTGAGGACACCAGCCCTTCAGCTATCCAGCAGTATCCAGCAGTACATAAGCCAGAGTGTGTCCATTTCTTTCTCTGTAGGAAATGTGAACATTTCTTGTTCCTCCTACTCCATTTTTCCCATGGTTTGTATGCACTTGATAACTGTCCTCCAGGGAGTGGTGCCATATTTAATATTGCAAAAGAAAGGATTTTACTATCTCTCAGGAAACTCAAGGGAATAGACACACAACTCTTTGATTCCCTTATGGTGCATAGTATGCAGTAGGTGCTCAAAAATACAATTGTTGAAAATTCAGCATCCATTCATGATAAAACTCTCAACAAAATGGGTATAAAGGGTAAGTACTTCAACATAATAAAGGCTGTCTACAACAAACCCAAAGCCAACATCATAATTAGCAGCAAAACCTGAGAGATTTTCCTCTAAGATCAGGAACAAGACAAGGATGCCCACGCTCCCCACTTTTATTCAACATGGTACTGGAGGTCCTAGCCAGGACAATCAGACAACACAAAAAGATATAAGGCATCCAGATTGGTAAGGAAGAAGTTAAATTCTCACTGTTTGCAGACAGCATGATATTATACATAGAAAACTTTGAAGGCACCACCAGAAAACTATTAGAACTAATAACTGAATTCAGCAAAGTTGCAGAATACAAAATTAATACGCAGAAATCTGTTGCATTCCTATATACTTACAATGAATTAGCAGAAAGAGCAATCAGGATAACAACTCCATTTACAAGTGCATCAAAAAGAATAAAATACTGAGGAGTCAACCTAACTAAGGAGGTGAAAGACCTATAATCTGAGAACTACAAGACACTCATGAGAGAAATTAAAGAAGACACCAATAAATGGAAATACATCCCATGCTCTTGGGTAGGAAGAGTTAATATTGTCAAAATGGCCATCCTGCCTAAAGCAACCTACAGATTCAATGCAATCCTTATCAAAATACCAACAACATTCTTCAACAAACCAGAACAAATAGTTCTAAAATTCATATGGAACCACAAAAGACCCTGAATAGCCAAAGTAATCCTGAGAAAGAAGAACAAAGCTGGGGGATTATGCTTTCTAATTTCAAGCCCTATTAAAAAGCCACACTAATCCAAACAATTTGGTACTGGTACAAGAACAGATCCATAGATCAATGGAACAGAATAGAGAGCCCAGATATAAACCCAAGTATATATTGTCAATTGATATATGATAAAGGAGCCATGAATAGTCAATGGGGAAAAGATACTCTCTTCAACAAATGGTGTTGGCAAAACTGGATAGCTACAAGTAAGAGAATGAAACCAAATTATTGTCTAACTCCATACACAAAAGTGAACTCAAAATGGATCAAATACCTGAATGTATGTCATGAAACTGTAAAACTCTTAGAAGAAAACATAAGAAAACAAAAAATCTCTTGAATATAAGCTGAACAATATTTTCCTGAGCACATCTCCTTGGGCAAGGAAAACAAAATAAAAAATGAACAAGTGGGACTACATCAAACTAAGAAGCTTCTGTACTGCAAAGGACACCATTAGTAGAACAAAAAAGCATCCTACAATATGGGAAAATATATTTGTAAATCATTTATCTGATTAAGGACTTAAAATTCAAAATATTTAAAGAACTCATATGCCTCAACACCCAGAAAACAAATAATCCAATTAAAAAACGGGCAGAGTATCTGAATAGACACTTTTCCAAGGAAGAAATTCAGATGGCCAACAGGCACATGGAAAGATGCTCCACATCACTAATCACCAGGGAAATGCAAATTAAAAGCACTATGAGCTATCACCTCACACCGGTGAGGATGGCCAACATACAAAATACAAGAAACAACAAATGCTGGCAAGGATGTGGAGAAAGGGGAACCCTCCTACACTGTTGTGGGAATGTAAATTAGTTCAACCATTATGGAAAGCAATATGGAGGTTCCTCAAAAAACTAAAAAATAGAAATACCATTTGACCCATTAATTCAACTCCTAGGAATGACCTGAAGAAAACAAGATCCCTGATTTAAAAAGACATATGCACCCCTAATTTATTGCTGCACTATTTGCAATAGCCAAGATATGGAAACAACTGAAGTGTCTATCAATAGATGAATGGATAAAGAAAATGTCATACTTATACACAATGGAATATTATTCAGCCATGAAAAGAAAACAAATCCTACCATTTGCAACAAGACGGATGTAACTAGAGGGTATTATGCTCAGTGAAATAAGTCAGGTAGTGAAAGACAAGTACCAAATGACCTCACTCATTTGTGGAGTATAATGGCAAAGCAAAACTAAAGGAACAAAGGAGCAGACTGACTGACTCCAAGAAGGGACGAGTGGTTACCAAAGGAAAGGGGTTGGGGAAGCTGGGTAGGGAGGGAGGGAGAAGGGGATTGAGGGGTATTATAATTATCACACAATATAGGTAGGTCACAGGGAAGATAGTACAACACAGAGAAGACAAGTAATGACTCTAGAGCATCTTACTACTCTGATATGCAGTGATTCCAGTTGAGGTGGTGAGGACTTGATAATATGGGTGAATATTGAAACCAGAGTGCTATTTATGTGATACCATTATAGGATTTTATATCAATGATACTTTAATAAAAATATACACTTAGTGATTAAATAATTGATCAAAAATCCAAAGAAGGAAACTAGCTTCCATAGCTCTAAGACAGTCATCTTATCCTTTAGATAAACAGAAGAGCAGTCTCCATTTATTTTCATCCCCTGCATGTTTCCCTTTCTTACTGACACTTGCTGACTGGTGACCATGTTTTGAATTAGGAAGGAGACTGAGGAAGGGATGGGTGAACCCTGCCACATTTAGGTTTGTTAAATATTGAAAACTGCTTTGAGTTCAGACAAATCCAGAGCATGTTTGGCAGAGTACTTTCCCCTCAATGTTTTAAGAGCATGTGGACTTAGAAGGAAATTTAATCTGCATGTTCATTTACACATAGCTCATCAAAACATTTTAAACAGCCCTTTGAAGTCAGCAGAGACGTTTCAATCCATTTTCTGGAAACTTTTCAAGTGTTTTGGGGGTTTTCATGGGAAGTTGTGTTTGGCTAGGGCCAAGCATGCTGGAGTGTAGGCCTTCTCACCCCCAGATATTTCATATTGATCTTAATCTCATACCTTACATTCATATGATTCCATTGCTTTGCTAACCCATTCCTTCATTTCTAAATTGATGTGTTCATTAAACTTTATGGACAGAGGGATGAATAACTGAAAGTTGAAAGAAACGAAAACACTGTCAACCATTGATGGACAAGAGCTGGACATAGTCAGGCATTCTAATGGAGGAAAAAGGTACTATGGGTGACAAACTGGCCAGAAGGAAAAAAAAGCTTCCATTTGATTTGACAATCACTAGTGCCTAATAATTGGTAAAACTCAGTATGACCAGAAACATTTATTTAGTCTCAGTTAGATCCGTAAAACATTGACACCTTTGTGGCAGAGTGCAGTAGGGTCACATCTGCATTTGGTTAGGAGATTATCGCCACAGTGGAGGGTGGACCCGAGGGGGGCCTGCTTTAGATGGTTACTGCAGTGGTCTGGGTGATGAGGTGGAAAGGCAGGCATGAAGTCTGAGAAATATTTAGAAAGTCAATTAGCAGGACTGGAAAATGGTTGGCCAGCCTGGGTGACTAGGTGGATTGCAGTAAGTGAAGTAAGGAATATAAGGAGGAAGAGCAGGTTTGAAATGAGAGAAAGATGGTGAGTTCAATTGTAGATATGTTGACTCTGGCATATAAATTGACATATTGAGATATAAGGAGGTATTGAAGTTCCTGAAGCTGTGGGAAGAGATCTGGTCTGGATAAAATTTTTCAGTTACCAGTTTATAGCTAGATAGTCTCGTAGGTGAGATGTAAGTGAGCTCACATGTGAAGATGGGTAGACCAGATCTATAAACTGGGGGATGAAAGTTTGGAGGACATAGCATAAAGGGAAGTAGCTTTTCTAGGTGATAGAAATAGGAATATTCTGGCTTCACACTTCCTGGGCTTCCTAGTTCACATTTTTTCCATCTTTACCTTACTTGAGTGAACTCTTTGCTTGGCCAGACCCTGTAACGTTATTCCCCTGAAGTGTTCTATATCAGAAATCTTAAGTAAACTCCAGCATCACAAGTTCAATCTCATCGTCCCAAATAGAATGGAAGTCTGGATATGCTGCTACCACAGAGGACCACCTGTTCTAGAATTAAGGTAATGTTGGAATCTGGGATGTCCCACCAAAGGCCCTATCTTTCTCTGTAACTCATTTTGCATCTCTTCACTTTTAGGCTGAAAATATGCTTTTAGGCTGAGGAAAAGGAGCCTGTTTAGAGAATGAAGAGTTAGGCTTGAGACAGGATTTCTCAGGGAAATATGGTAAGGGCAGGGAGGGAACTGAGTTAACACTGGGTGGAGTTTTGGTATATAGGAGAGCTCATTCTCTGAAAGCAGAGGGAAGGAAAGGAGAGAGGAAGGAAATAGAATTTTTAAGATGGAAGCATATCTATATATGTGCTTTAATTTTTTTAAGAAGTTGTAGACAGTGTGGATGGTAAATAATTAGAAACATGAGCATGCTTGAAGTATGAAAAAGCTTGAGGAGATATAAGTAATAAATATATATTGGTATGAAATAAAACATATATGTAATATTTACTCAGAGAAATTGAAGGCAGTTGGCCCAGCACAGGTAAAAGTTCTTGAATTAGTTATTTGTAGAGTCTCCACGGCAAGTGACGAAAAGCCAAGCAAGGTTTAAGAAAAAAATTAATATATTTTTAGTCTACATGGCTAGACATCAAAGAGTGTCCTCTGGTACTTTCATGCTGCACCCTTCTGGGAAGTCTGTAGGTAATAGTAATAAGTAATAAGAAAAAAATGGTATGTGCTATCAATGGATGGCATAAGCAGGTGGCTATTTTTCCTTCCTGGTGAGATAAGGATTAAGTTTGGAGGGACACCAGGAGTTAGGAGAATGATGACTTCCAAGTGATGGGAATTAAAATCCAATCAGTTCAGACCAAGGGGGAATTCATTGGTAAATGTGGCCCCAATGAGGCGAGGTGGTTAGAACTGCCCCTGGATGGCTGGAATCTGGGATGTCCCACCAAGGGCCCTATCTTTCTCTACTACTCATTTTGCATCTCTTCACCTTTAGGCTGAAAAATATGCCAGCTCATATTTTTCAGCTTTGCCATATAAGAAGAATTCTCCCTCTTTTCTTAGCTCTAATGTGCAAAATTTCAGGGGAGAACTCCAGTACAGCCCAGTTAGGTGCCCATTGTTGGCTCTAACAATGTGGCCAAGGATGGGCAATGCTATGATTGGTCCAGTTAGGATCAATAGTCCAGTCCTAGACCAATTACTGTGTCCAGGGAGGTAGGACTTATCAGACTGTCTTTAGAATAAAACTCAAGTTCTTGCTATGGCCTGTAGGTTTCACTTATCAGATTCCCTGCCAGATCTTCAACTATGTCCCCATTCCTGCCTTTCCTTGAATGTATCGAATGTACTCTTGGTTCAGCACCTCTGCCTCTGCCATTCCACAGGAATGCTTCCCTCCAGGTGCCTGTATGATTCAATCCCTGCCTTCTTGTAAGTCTCTATATACACAGCACCACCCAGAGAGGGCTTCCCTGACCATCTCTCCAAAGCAATGCCTCTTGCCCATCTCATTTCTAGCCTCTCCTGCCTATTTCTTCATAACATGTGTTACCTCCTGACATATATATTTGTTTATCTTGCCTCCCCCAGGAGAATGGCAGCCTCATGGGAGTAGGGATTTTTGGTTTATTGCTATATATCCAACACCTTGAATGGTGTGTGGCCCCCTTTCTGCCTTAAGGTGGGAGAACTCTGCGGTGACATTTAAACCACAGGCCTATCTGCCCATGATCAGGCAAGGACCACATCCTTGTTTAGCTCACCTCCTTCCCCAGACGTCTTTACCTCCTCCCTTACAGGAGTTTCCTGAGAATGTCCCCACAATAAGTCAGGTATAACTGGATCCCCGGCTCAGGGTCTGCTCCTAGGAAGCCTGACTTAGTGCAGCTATATTGATCTGTTTTCTATTTTATCAGCTGAAAGTTATCTGTTTTCTATTTTATCAGCTGAAAATTTTAAATCATCTCCTCAGTAGTAGATACATAATGAAATTTCCTAAAATAAATGATGAAGGTACAGCTTCTTTTTGAACAATGAGGTGAGGGATCTGGTAGGGGAAGGAATATGCCAGAAGGTGAGGGTAGTGCTGCTCTGGGCAAACAAAATAAGTCAGTTTTCCTACTGACCTGGCCTCCTGGTCCATGGAGCATGGGACACAGATAGAGGCATCTGCTCTACTCTGTGTCTGAAAGAAAAGTCCTGTTTCAGTTCAGGCAAAAAAGAGTGAAGGAAATGAGTACTCAGTAAAAAGCTACAGTTTATCTCATTATGGAGGATCCAGAGGGAGGAGTGGAAGACTGTGAAAGATCAGAGAGAAGACAGGAAGCAGAGAGTAGTATGGAGACGAGAGATTGAAGAGATGAGACTTTTGTTATGTTTTAGATGGTAATAGGGAGGAGGGAGGTAGTATTAATTACAAATAGCATTAAAACTGGGCCTCTGTGATTTGGAGTCTGCCTCCTTTGGGGTTGGGGTGGGCTGAGATCACTGTGAATCATCTTGGCTTCCTGGTGTCTAGCTCAGCTTTTGGACACTGTGGGTAGACAGAATCTCAGGAAAGGATGGTCTGCAGAGCCTGGGAGAAGAGACTGAGAAGCCTGCCTCTGGGTGCACTGGTAGGGTACTTTGCCCCATATTATAAACACAGAAGAACAATCCAGGAATTTAAAATATTGTTAGCACTCATTTAGCAGCACTAAATGCAAGCAATTTGCAATCCTTTAAATGATGGGGTCATATTGCTATAATCTACAAGTTTGGTACTTGGAATCTAGAATTTACTTTGGAAAGCTAACAGAATTTCTGAGAATTCATGCAAAATTTCATGTATATGTGTTTTTGTGCCTGGCTGGGGGAGAGGGTCCAGGATTTCATATCTTCCTAACAGTTAGTTATTGGTCACCTACGGGTGTGGTGGTGGTAATGGTGGTGGTGATGGTGGTGAAAGTGATGACAGTGGTTATAGTGGTGACTGTGGTGGTGCAACATCCCAATGTTCCCAGTGAAGTGGCACCAGTCAGCTCAGAGCAAGTCCCTGAAGAATACACCAGGTCTAAGCGTTTAGCTCACCACTGGAAACAGCTAGGAGAATGGGCACACTGGATAGTAAGGTGATCTGCGAGGGTCACCAACAGTGTCTAGCACAACATTTAATGCAATTTTTTTCTGTGTTCACTTATAAAATATCTGACACTTAAAAAAATTAAAGTATAGTCAATTAGTTTCAAGAATACAACATACCTGATTTAACAGTTATCTACATTATTAAACGTTCACCCAAGTAGTGTAGTTACTATCTGTTAGTGTAGAAAGATGTTACAGAATTATTGACTATATTGTCCATGCTGTACTTTCATCCCCATGACTTAATTTACACTGTAATTGAGATTTTGTGACTCTTTATCCCCTTCACTTATTTTACCCATCCGTCCCAGCCATCCCCCATGGCATGGTAATCACCAGCACTTCTAAATGTCTGAGTCTATTTCTGTTTTGTTCATTTACTGTGTTTTGTTTTTAGATTCCAAATGTAAGTGAAGTCATATGGCATTTGTCTTTCTCTGCCTGACTTATTTCACTTAGCATAATGCCCTCTAGGTCCATCCATGTTGTTGCAAATGGCAAGATTTCTTTCTTTTTTATGTCTGAATAATATTCCATTATATATATATACCACTTCTTTATCCATTTATCTATGTATGGATAGACACTTTGGTTGCTTCCATATCTTGGCTATTGTAAATAATGCAGCAATGAACATAGGGGTGCATATATCTTTTCAAATCATTGATTTTGTTCTCCTTAGCAAAATTTCTAGAAGTGGAATTACTGGCTCGAATGGATTTTTATTTTTAGTTTTTTGAGGAATATCCATATATTGTTTTCCATAGTGGCTACACCAATTTACATTCCTACCAACAGTATAGGAGGGTTCCCATTTCTCCACATCCTCACCAACACTTGTTTCTTGTCTTTTGGATAGTGACCATTCTAACAGGTGTGAGGTGATATCTTATTGTGGTTTTAATTTGCATATCCCTGATGATTAGCAATGGGGACCATCTTTTCATGTTCTTATTTGCCACTTGTATTTCTTTGGAAAAATGTCTTTTCAGGTCCTCTGTGCATTTTTTAATTGGGTTATTTGTTTTTTGTTTTTCGTTTTTTTTGGGTATTGAGTTGTATGAGTTCTTTATATTTTTTGGGTAATAGACTCTTGTCATACATATGATTTTCAAATATATTCCTATATAGTAGGTTGCCTTTTCATTTTATTTATGGTTTCCTTTGCTGTGCAGAAGCTTTTTAGTTTGATATAGTCCACTTGTTTATTTTTGCTTTTGTTTCCCTCTCCTGGAGAGTCATATCCAGAAAAAAATTACTCATGCTGATGTTCAAGAGATTTCTGCCTGTTTTCTTCAAGAGTTTCATGATTTCATGTCTTACAATGTCTGAACATATTGAAAGGCAATTCATAATCAAATAGATATTGAGTATTATGTGCAAGATATTATTTTAAATTTAACAAAAAATGACCTCTCAACTTGGTAGCAATAGGACTATGATTTGTTAAACTGATGGAAGTTGATCTCACTTTAAGTCTTTGTTTGTTCTGCCTGGACTGTGTGGTCTGTTGACAAAAAGTTACAACTATTAGACAAAGCTAGTGTGTTTGGTAATACTGAGCATACTGGATCTGGGAAATCCCTATCTCAGGCCTTAAGTTGTCTATAACAATGGTTCTTAAATTTTAGCATGCCTTAGAGTCATCCAGGGGTCTTATCAAAGCACAGCTTTCACTTCCCCCCAGTTTCTGATTCAGTAGGATCTGGGTGCGGCTGGAGACTTTGTGTTGCTCAAGTGTTCCCAGATGCTGCTGGTGCTGATTGCTATTCTACACTACTGCTCTAGCTGTTGAATAGCTCTTATTTTGAGCTACCAGTGCAGCTGAGGAAGTCTTTTCCTCTTAGGTCTACTGGCAGAAACATACATACATATAACCAGTAACATCTGAATGTGAATTTTCCTATTAGTTCCTCCTGTTTATGATTGTATCCTTAAGACTACAAGCACTATTGGACATTGTAGAGGCAACTGGAAAAGTATGAGTAGTAGTTTTCTTGAGGGTAAAACAAAAATCTAGATCAGTGCTGTACAATATAATATAATGCAAGCCACATATGTAATTTAAAATTGTCTGGTAGGCACATTCAAAAAAAGCAAAAACCAGGATGATGAAATTAATTTTAGTAATATATTTCATTTAATCTGATAGTCCAGAATACTACCATTTCAACATGTAAGCAATATAAAATTATTGAGATATTTTGTATTTTTGGATTTTGGGAACTAGCTGTTAGAAATCTGGTATATAATGCATCTCAATTTGGACTAGCCACTTCTCAAATGCTCAATACCCACATGTGGGTAGTAACTACCATATTGGGCAGTGCAGAAGATGGTCCATCCACTTTGTCAGAATCGTTTAACTTGTGATCTGGCTAATTCAAGAAAGAGTATGAATTCTCTCATTTATTATCTTAATTCTCAAATTTCTTTTAGGAGGTAGAAAAAATGTTCCTCATGGGCTTAACAATGTACCAAAATAATGAAGAGCCCTACAAAGGCTGCTGAGTGTACCCGAGAGTCTGTGTGTGTCTGTTTGCAGAATATAAGAAAATGTAAGTATTTTTCTTTAAAAAGTGCTTTATGATTTTGATAAATAAAGTAAGTTGAGAGTGCCCTGTCACCGAGGACATATGATTCTCAATAATTGCAAATGTTGAATCAAGCCAGTGTCCCAAGTGGAAGATGAAGATGAGATCACCTACACCTCAGTTGTGTTTTTATACTGTTTATTTGGGATTGTTCTTGTTTCTTGAGATAAGCCTATATTGAGATAAGCCTATGTACGTTCCTCTTAGAACTGCCTTTACCACCTCCCACATATTTTGGGCTGTTGTGTTTTTGTTTTCATTTGTCTCCAGATATTGTTTGATTTCTGTTTTAATTTGTTCACTGATCCATTGATAATTTAGAAAGCATGTTGTTTAGCCTTCATGTATTTGTAGGTTTTTTTGTTTTCTTTGTGTAATTTATTTCTAGTTTCATACCATTGTGGTCTGAGAAACTGCTTGATACAATTTCGATCTTTTTGAATTTATTGAGGCTCTTCTCCTGACCTAGTATGTGATCTATTCTGGAGACCATTCCATGTACACTTGAGAAAAATGAGTATCCTGCTGCTTTTGGGTGGAGTGTTCTGTAGATAATATGTTAGGTGCATCTGATCTAATGTATTGGTCAGTGCCTCTGTTTCCTTGTTTATTTTCTGTCTGATTGATCTGTCTATTGATGCAAGTGGTGTATTAAGTCCCTTAAAATTAATGTGTTGCAATCTATTTTCCCCTTTAATTCTGTTAGTATTTGTTTTACATATTTAGGTGCTCCTATGTTGAGTACATAGATATTCACAATGGTTACATCCTCTTGTTGGACTGACCCCTTTATTATAATGTAATGTCCTTCTTTGTCTCTTGTTATTTTCTTTGTTTTGAAATCAATCTTGTCTAATATAAGTACTGCTAATCCTGCTTTTTTCTTAACTATTATTTGCATGAAATATCTTTTCCATCCTTTCACTTTTAGTCTGTGTATGTCTTTGGGTCTGAAATGAGTCAGTCTCCTGTAAGCAGCATATAGATAGGTCTTGTTTCTTTATCCATTCTGCTACTCTATGTCTCCTGATAGGTGCATTCAGTCCATTTATGTTTAAGGTGATTATTGGTAAATATGTACATATAGCCAGTTTATTGTTTTCTGCCTGTTTTTTTTTTAGCTCCTCTCTGTTCCTTTCTTCCTCTCTTATGCTCTTCTCTTGTTAATGATGGTTTTTAGTGTTATAATTGAATTTCTCTCTCTCTTTTTTTATGAGATCACCTACATTTTATTTTAGTCATTCCACTGGTCTGGGGGCACAAGGCAAGACTGAGGATGCCACAGTACCTGGCAGCAGGCCAGTGGGAAGCTGTCAAAAGTTGGCTCCACTTAGTCTAAGGATGGCAGGAGGTTTAGCCTCATTCCTGCCTAAAGGTGGACTGCTGAAACCCATGTAATGCAAATGCAAAAAAAAAAAACCAATGAAAACAATTTGCATATATAGAGGTTCCATATAAAATGCTTTCATATGTGTTATTTCCTCTTTGACTTAGTACCAGAGGTAAGTAGCATTTGTATTATCACTCCCCAATTCTACAGGTCACTGTGGAATTGCTGCTGGTAACATAATTACTTGTGTAAGAGGCTAGATTTGTACCAGAGTTTTCTTATTGTTACCTAGTCCCATTGCACCCAGCCGCAGTGTGAAGTACATGCTGTGTGGGTGCATGGGGTGCGAGAAATGGAGAAAGCAAACCTCAAATCACTTTCAGTGTTGAATGATGTCAAGTATTTTCTGATAAAGTAGAAACAGAAGGACCTTTCAGTGTTTTGACTTACCTTTGGAACCTTGAAAAATTCTGGACATTATGTTGGTGCAGATATTATACATGTATGTTTCCTTCCTGAGCTTTTACAAAGATGCTACTTTAAAACCAAACACCTGAGAAACTGTCATGTGGCCTGTTTTTGGCAGAGCCCACCCACCCAACTCCCTCTCATGGCCCTTGCTTCCTCTTCCCAAGGCAGGATACTTGAACTGTGATCTAGAGTCCCATGTCATTATTTAAAGAGGTAGGTTGTGGGAGAAACCTGGGAAGAGTTGGTCTCCCCTTAAATGAGACAGGGACAGGAATTTAGGAACAGAAGGATGAGGCAGTTGAAAGTTTTCAAAGACAGAAATGAGGCCATCACATAGTAATATCATATGATTTGTGGGATACTCGTTAAATAAATTAGTTGTGATCCACAAGGTTCCCAACTCTGTGCCCAAACATGGCTGCACATTAGAAACATTTGAGCCATTTAAAACATATGATGATGCCAGGCCCACCCTATAGAGATTCTAATGTCACTGATCTGGAATAAGGCCCTGGTATTGGTATCTCAGGTGATTCTAATGTGAGTCCTGAGTTAAGAAGCATTGTAATCATTTCTTTGTAAAGTAAAATGTGAAGCTTATGTCATTCCTTCTCATCCATGCAAAATTTCCAGGGTTTCTGGGAAAAATAAAACCTCATTTCAAAAGTGCAATTTGAAGTTAAAAAAAAAAACGCTGCTTCTGTATTTAGAAAGCATTGCAAATCCTTTTGGAAGGCAGATTAAACAGTGACCATTTACCCCGCTGTCTTGGATTGAGTCTGGAGAACTGTGACATGTGACAAGTGTCATGCATACAGACTGCTAAGTGTTCTCCACTTTTTACTCTTCTCTTCTGTCCTTTTCTCTTTCTGTTAACTTGTGATGATTAATTCCTAAGTAGAAGTTTTGTAATCATATTATTTACTGTTTTTGTAGAATGGAACTTTATATTCCTGGTCTCTGTTTTGGATAAATGGAAGAGTAGTTTGACCTGAGTAAAAGTCCCTACTCCTCCCCTTCCCTGCAGTGCATCAGTGGGCAAGTTTCATTAAGTGCAACCTTTGATGTCCTCCTCTATAAAATGGGAACAATAATATTTATCTCATTTGGTTGTTGTAAAGATTACATTGGGTTAATATGAGAGTGTTTAATGCTGAGTAGCAAATCCTGCAGTTAACGAAGTATCAAAACATGGCAGCTATTATTTTTGTCCTGTTAATTGTTAGCTTTCCCACTACAGGAAATCAACATACAGCAGACAGATGCCCAAGAGTCTTAGTTTCATTGAGGCCTCCTTCCTGCCTCAGGGCAAAATACCTTTGAACCAAAATCAGTCAAAGGGAGAAACAAAGTGGGAGAAACTCATTTACTGTTTACAAGCAGTTGTCTACTTCTGCTGGCCGGTGTCTCTTGTGACCCAGCTGCAAAAAGTGGCCCCACCCAACCTCTCCGGTCCAGATATGCCTTCACTTCCCCTTGTAATTAACAATAGATATGGAGATGCACTAAGGCCAGGTGAGAGATTCTGGAAATATTGCAGTTTTACTCACAACCTCTCTATGTGCACTAACCGTGTCCTTATCCCTACAAAATTATTTGCTATACTCTTCTATGGCCCTCAGTATCTTCTGAAGGTCAATGTCACTTAATTGAAATTTACTTATTTGATCTCATTTTCTTCTTTTTTAAATCCACTGTTGGCTAATATTATTGAATGAGCCTGTCCATTCCTTATTGCCAGCTTTGGAGGTGAATGTCACTGGTACCTGCCTATTTAAAATCACACATTCCTTCGTTTCATTTCTAGTAACTTTTAAGCAACAGTCAGCAGGCAAAACTGATTTTACACACCTCAAGAATGGTCTTCCTTGTTCAGCTTTCAAATGTATTGTTCTCACCCACCCCCACCTTACTCCCAGCGATGTCTGAGTCCTCACCTCAAAACCAACTTCCTTAGTAGGATATGCCACATATGGCCCCCCAGATTATGTTTTTTACATGGACCGTGCACACAGACTGAGTGGTGCTCCCTGGAAGTCTGCGGTGTGCTACTGTGGAGCCTTTAACATTCCTCCCAGACTCATTCTCATGGATTGATCAAGAGACCTTGTTTTCTAAAGCAGTTGTACTGTTTTACATTTTCACCAACACAGGTGTATGAGGTTCCAGTTCCTCTATGTTCTCATCAATAGTTGGTATGGTCAGTTTTTCTAATTTTTGTCCTTAGAGGGGTGTAGTGGTATCTCTGTGGTTTTAATTCGCATTTCCCTAATGATGAATGATGTGAACCTTGTTTCCATGTGCTTATTGGCTATGCATAAGTCTTTAGTAAAGTGTCTGCTCCAACCTTTTGTCCATTTTTTGAATTGGGTTGTTTGTTTTCTTAGAATTGGGTTTTAAGACAGACACACACATGAATCATATATACATATACTTAATATATATATATATATAAAGTGAATATGTATATACACATACTTTTTGAATTTTGATAATGCCTCATTGCCAATTTGTAAATTCCTCAGAAAAACAGGTTTCCTAAGAAAAGACATATTAAAATATGCAAACCCATGGCATCTAGTTGAGATTCAAGTGCTTGATACATACTCCTTAAGCATGTCATGGTGGCGAGGACCATTTGTATGTCTTTCTCACACATTTGGATACCATGCTGCTAAGAGTCAGATTTTTTTTTAATGTTAAGGCTATGGATTAACCTAATCCTATTTAAAGAATTCTGTATGCATACCATATGTTACACAATTGCAACAGAAATAGCTTTAAGTTTTGTTTAGAAAATGAAAATTTGGTAGTTTCCCCCAAGTGATTAAATCAGGAAGCATTTGCTTCTAAATTATTAGAAATCTGCTTGATATTTCCAGTGGGCTATCTTTGTAGGTCATTTTAAGTAATAAACAACACACAATTTTAAAGAAACTGGTATCTATTTACCAAATGCAGAATGTGTTAGGGGGTTACATTGCAAAAAGGCAGAATCATGGTTTCTGAAAATAACTTTAACTAGTTTTGACCATTTAGCAACCCAAACTGAACTATCTTACAAAGCATACTGTCCTTTGGGACAGATGTCCTTTGAAAAGTGAGTAAGAATAAAACCAGTCATAGTAGCTCTGCCCTCTTCTCTGATTGACTTAATCATGGGAAACTTACGTTGGTAGCAGCAACTCCCACAAGCTAGGAGAAAAGATTATTCTATTGGATCAAATGATAACCACATGCAGCATTGTGGCATCCAATACTAGTCCTTCTTATTTGGGCCTAACTTCATTTTTAGATGTAAAGGACAACTTCCAGTGGGTCATTGGGACCCTGATGGATTCTCTAGTTCTTCCTCTTTCACCTAGTCTTCTGGTGAGCTGCCGGCTAACCAAACTCAGAACTTCCACTCACTGAACCACCAAGGGGATGCCTCGGTCTTGTTTTGCCTCCACCTCTGATGTCTCACAACCAGAAATCTTTCTGGTTGTAATTTTAAGTCTATTTCTGTTTGTCTCATTCTCAGAGCTCAGTTGTTTCGTTCTACCTGAGCAGTATAGCTTCAGGTAGGAACTTCTTAACTTTGCTAACTACATAGTTGAATGTTCTACCCACTTTATGAAAAATTATTTTGTTGATGCTTTCTTATTTTCATGATATGATTTACATATGGGATTCTGTTTTTTTCCAGTTATTTGAAATTGCATAACCTGGATGCTAAGTTAAACTACCTGAATCTTATAAAAATCACTACCATCTTTGGCAATTCATGGAATGTTTATAAGTTCCAGACAATTTTCACAGGTTATCCTTACCCTTGATAATAATTTTGTAAGATAGCTCTTAATTCAGTCTTTTTACACATGGGGAAAGTAAGTTACCTGCCCAAGATCACACAGTCAACAAATGGCAGAGTTTATGACTGCTGTTACCAGTAGCAGCAATAATTTTGTTGTTGTTGTTAATGTTTTGTGCTAGAGTTTGGAAAAAATTAATGATGGTAGCACTACCATCATTATCATTAATAAGTTTTGAAAAAAGTTTGTGATACACCTGAGAAGATGGTGGAACTAAATTCATTTACATGTTTAAAAGGTATGAAACAGAGGCGAAGAGCTTTAAAGTCACTGAAAGCTTCTATAATCTCAAAGAAGCAAATATTTTGGCATCTATTATCACCCATTTTCCCACATGATAAAGAGAAAAAAGTGTTTACTAATATACATGAAATTTCACAGTTTGCTACTTTGGATCTTTTATCTTCTGGACTGAATGGTTATTCTTCCAGTTCTTAAAATTGATTTTAAAGATTTGTTAGTTTACAAATGTCACAAGCATGTACAATGGCAATTCAGAAGGTTTTAAATCATCCCATTCACATAAAAATAAAGAGGGCAACTTTCTAAAGCTGAAGAGAATCTTCCAATGAAGTGTATTTCAGGACTTGGGAACAGACAAGGCTGTTGTAATGTAGACAACACTGTTTGTGGGAGCTGGGAATGTCAGATTAGAAAGAAACTGATACCATACAAAATGTATCAATCCCTCCCATGTGTGGAAATGAAAGAAATTAATATTTTGTGTTACTGGGTTGTGACAGAAGTTTATAAGTACTGAGTAGATGCGCTTTACTAAATTCGTGCTGGGCAGAGTTTTGGAGGAGGTTTTTCAGCTAATTGATGTGCCCCTCATTCCACCCAGTAATCAGGGCTAATGCTAGCCTCGTGACAGTCTCTAATACCTCTTCACAGCAATTACCAATTTTAAATTATCCATGTATTTGAGTGATCAGTTGGCTAACAATAGCTCTCTTACTGGACTATGAGCTTCTTGATGGCCCTGGCCACATTTGCTTTGCTCACCATTGTATCTGCCTGGCATGGTTTCTGGTACATAACATGTGCTCACTTAGTAGTCATTAAATAGTTACTAATTAAGAGAACAAATTATTTTTCCTCTGGGACTATAGTCTGAGATAAAGCAAGCTAGACATGACGCCTGTTTGCCTCTCAGCCTCCCAAGGAGGGAGAGGACAGTGCTGGTGGCATGTGTGTCCCAGGTCCTTTCACTTCTTGCCAACATGTAGGAGGGTGGGGTGGGGTATCTACAATATTCATCTTATGGTGGTCAGAATGATTTTCAGGTTCTTAGAGAAAAAGGAAACTTTTTCATCTGAGTCAGGTCCGTGTCCCAAGTGCATGGTATTCAGTCTCCTTTTTAGGAGAGAAACTTTGAGGCTCTTTTATAAACACCTGTAGGGCCGTTTTGCTTCTGCTGTCCTCCTGCCTGGCTAGGTGGAGCTTGGGCAAGCCCTTAGGAGTCACCTTTTCACTCCCTTTAAAAGAGACAAACCAGTGTTCTAAGTTTTTGACATGGAAATCAGTGAGGAAGTGGGATCCACTGATGGACTTTTTATAGCCATCTTAGGTGAAATATTGAGTACATTTTCTGCATATTGAGAGACAGTTGGCAACAGGAAACCAACTTGAATAATAATTCAGCCAAATGAAAAAGAATATTTGAAAGCTTTAGCTTTGAGTGTAGAAAATTTAGTATTGGAGAGAGAAACTATTATAGACAGGCTCTCGGTTTCTATTTATATTTTAGAGGACATGTGTGGGGAAATTGGGGTTCCTATGGCCAGGAACCTAACTGAACTTAAACCACTTGATGATGTAACTGGCCTGTTGCTAGGCTGCTGCTTCCACACCTTTAGGCAATAAGCTATTATTGCACTACATGCGAGCTGGCCTGGTACTCTGTGCGGAGGCAGAGACGCTAGTGCTTGACCTATCCTTGGGAAAACAAAAAGGGTAATAAACCCTTTCATCCCAACAACGTTCTACTGTCATTTCTTTGGTCACACTGAATCCATAATGAACTTGCCTGGGGCTGAAACCCATTGGCAAGACAACATGGTTAATTCTTAAAAATAATAAACAAAATAAGAAAACAAATGTAAAATAAACCATGTGTGCTATACAACAAACTCTATTTATTCCTCCAAACAAATACTTGGGTAAAATGCATAAGCAAGTAAAAGCTTTAATCCCAGCGAAGTTCTGGCAGCAGTAAAGTCATGCATCATAACTTGGTATACGCCGCTTTATGTGATTTTGTTGTAAAAGGTCTTTGGAATGACATGTCAGAAAAAGAGGAGATCTGTAGGAAGAGAGAAAGAGTGCATCCCTCCTTGGCTATCACTCTGCCTCCAGCTCTCTGAAGTCTGAATTTGGGAAGACTGAGCAGAACCTGGCTGCTTCCATTTGCCAGGCAGCTGCAGAGGGAGGAAAGGAGGCTTGCCGTTCTGCAGAAGAGATGTCAGGACTCTAAGAGCTCCTTCATGGTGCTTTTGTTGTGCAGTTTCTCCCACTATCCCTTTATCCAGGTTGTCATTTTTATTCTCCCTAAACCCTATGGATGATTTCAGTGATTTTTCCACAATAATCCGTGGGTACTGGTTCTAATCAGCAAACTAAATGCTTGTTTCATTTTTCAGATATTCCCTTGATTGGTTCCTGGTTCCCAGTCTCCATATTTTGCATTTTTTCTTAGAAGAACTGCATTTTCCATATGGCATATCAATCCTGTAATTGATGCAAGTCCTTTTATATTTGATTATGCTGCTGAAAGCAATGATAGTGTCATTTGCTGTCTTAAAAAAATCATGTGTTTTCTCTGGGTGTCTGTATTCCAGTGCAGCTAAAATGTTTGTGTTTGTGATGCCTACAAATCGCACACCATCTGTTGGAATAGGTACCCATTTATATACACGAGTTATGCTTATTTGAAAATTCAGTGTCCAAAGTGCAATATTCACAAATTCTTATTTCCCTAAGTAGTGGATTTCTAGCCCTAATAGTTGACAAGTTCACTCCTCTGTATGTGCTTCTCTGTGATTCTATTCAAAAGTGTGTTCTGTTTGGGTGTAAGTTTTCCAAAAATAAGCCATTACCATTAAAAAAGTTTAATTAAGTGCATAAAATATGTTTAATTAAGTGCAATAATTGGTGCAATCGCTGCCTTTTGCTACTTGGAGTAGAAAGTAGGCCCTATTGATGGAAATGATACAGAATCAGAATTTCAGAATAAGAAGGAATTTTTGAGCAGCTGGTTTTACATTCTCGTTTTTCAAAGAAATTAAGCATCTTTTTATTTCTCAGTCTTTTGGCCAGGAATGGAAAGCAGACTTGTCTAAGTTTATGTAGTTATTAGCATCAGATTTGAAACTAGATGGAATTCTCCAGACTTTCAAACATCATGCTATTTCACTGATAAATGTGTACCTGGATTCACTGGGTGCCCATGTCCTCATTCTGTATAATAGGGGTAGAGATGGGAATGAGCATAGATGAGTGTATCATGGGATAAAGTGAATAACTATGTTTCTTCCATTCTTTTTTTAATAAATAAAGTAAATTTCTGAGTTCACTTAAGGACATTGTCTTAATTATGTTTGGAAAATTGGATGATTAAAGGTCATTAATGCTATCTAGGATTGTGTAAAAGTTATCTGAGTTCAAGTCTATCAAGTGTATGAAACTTCATACTTTTCTTAAAAAGTATGCTGATATTCAGGAAATTTCTGCCTAAATCCTTTTCTGGTGCTGGTTTAAGAGGAAACAGAAGTGTTACACTGAAAAACTGATTAATAGGAACCACTTCTTCTAACAAAGTAATTTTTTGCCTAATCAAAATGATAATATTAGTATAGAACGGAAAAAAATGGTTGTCCAAAGGAGACCTGACTCTCTGGATGACACCCAACAATCTCTCAGCTACAGATTTAAATGCAACTTTCATCACTTATCTGTGCACCATTTAAATTCACATACATATAGAGACCTCAAACCACTTGGAGTCTTTTCCCCCAGGGCTGTCCTCCACACAGGCTTAGTTTTTCTTTTAGTCTCCTCTTCAATCCCCATGAATTGGTAGCTCACCAACCTCAAAGGTTATGTTCAGGGATAGCAGCTATGAGAGGCAAAAATCCCATGCCTTTAACTTTGACCAAGTTTAAGTGAACACAAGATCATGTGGGGTCCTGTTCTGGACATGAGCAGTTTGCAAACAACATCCAGGACCAAGTAAGCTGAGCTTTTGAACTAGTTCCTTTGGGTTGATTTTATGTCTATAAGTGCATTTTTAAAAAGTAACATTAAAATAATAATCCTATGTTTCAGGGCATTGAGCAGGTACATTGAGGGAAATATTTTAACCAAAAATAAATGTGCCTCATTTAGATCTCCTGAGCTATTGCTATTTGACAAAATAGCTACAGTTTTAAGTAACGGCCAAGTGGGAGCTATATGCACATTCCATGATAGGACTTGATTATAAATAATGACCTATTGCTCTAAGCAACATATTAGCCAGTTCTTCCTCTGAGGGAAAAACACATACATAGAATCCTTTTCAAACCTCTAAGGGATATATGTGAATGGGTGGATGGGGAGGTGGGGTAGTACAGGGTGTTGTGTATATGTGTATATATTTAGGGAATGAATGGACAGGAGCATGGAAAGGTCTTACATACAGGCAGTCTGTGTTTCAGTGAGAATGGTGTGTTGACTGTTTTTATGTTCAAATTGATGAATGTCAAATAAATTCACGTAACAAAGCTCTTCAGGCTGAATAGATTTAAAAACTGTCATAAACAAATTGAGTTGCCAGATATAATATAGAACACCTGGTTACATTTAAATTTCAGATAAATAGCAAGTACAATTTTAGCATAAGTTTATCCCAAATATTTCATGGCACACATACTAAAAATGTAATATTATTTAACTGAAATTCAGATTTAACTGGGTGTCTTGAATCTTCATTTGTGAAATCTGATAACTGAATAACTAACTAAATGTGTGAAAGTCATTCCTTCAAAATTATTTAATAAAGCATAGCTTGAACGTGCTATTTAAAAGGAAGGGAGCTGTTTCAACAACACTTGAGAAAGTTACAGTCTGCTGCTGTATCAATACTAAGAAGCTCACGTGCTTGATTTGTGCCTCTTTCTTGTTTTATTTTACTAAACAATGCCACTCTACAACCCTTGCAGTTATATGCATCCACTTTGAGGGAGGATGCCACATTTTAGCTGTTCCCTTATCCTTGAAGACAAAAGCTTTGAAAAATTAGGACCACATTTGAGTCCTAGATATATAAACTATGCTCTCCAGCAAAATGCAATGCATTGTTTCAAGCTGCTTTTTTCCCCCCTTTCCTTGGGAGGAAAGTACAACATCTTACACTAAAGCACACTTGAGTCATCTCCCTGAGCTTGCTTGGTGCCAGCAGCCGCAGCTCAGGGCTTTCATCTCTGCTTCAAAGTGTGCTGGAGGGAGTTTGGGGGAGGGGAGTGGAGAAGAAAGGGAGGGCAAGTTGAATGCAAAAAGGGAAACAAACAAACAAAAAAGAAAAATGGGATGGGGTGGGTAGGAGGAAAAGTCTCTTATCTCTCAAATATCATGTCCCCGTGGCCAGGCTGCGAGATGCAAAACCATCACAGCTTTCCCCTGTTGTGTATTTTTTCGTTACTGCCACTTCCCATGCTGGGAAGATTCTTGTCATCCCTCACATATTTTATCCACAGAAAAGGCTGCCCTGCCCTGGGCTTGGTGATTGAGGCTGTGCCCCTGGTGTGCCACTCTATCAGTGGTTCCCAAGGCTGTCTAGCCTGGGAAAAGCTGCATGGACGCGGTCCAAAATCAGCATTACATGCATCATTGTTCTTACTCTCCCTGATTAGAGTGCACACAATGAAAACAACAGCGACAGCCTCGTTTTCTAGCCCTCCTCCAGCACAGGGCAGTTCTCAGTCTATTTTTCTTTCTCTGGGTCGTCCTACCAGTTAACCGCTTCAGCGCTGGGGGAGTCTCAGACCTCACAGCAACTGCTCTGCCAGTTGCTTTGTGCTTCTGGGAGGTCACTCACAGCTCTGGGGCAGCAGGGAAGCGGGCAGGCTTGCCCTTCTCCCGGAAATCTGGGCAGAGGAGCTCCCAGGGCGGAAAGTCAAAAGCTGTGTGTGGTGCTGCTGGGGTCAGCTGTGGGCACGCATTCAGGGACAGCTCTGCACAGCCCAAGGTTGGAGTCTCTCTCCAAAGTGGGGACAGATGTAAAGAGGTGGGGGTTCTGGAGATTTAACTCTTAAAACCACAAAAATCTATCTGCATTAAACCTGTGGGGCATAAATTGTTGCTTCTCAATTATCCCTATGAAACTGCTCAGTCTCTTAGGAATTTTTGAATAAAATCTTTATAAACAGTTGCAAGTATGTGGGGATACTGGGTGGGGAATGGCAATTGTTACTTTAAAAACTATAGGGCAAATCCAAGCCCTGTTACAATAAACATTAAAATGAAAAATCCATTACTTCCCCTCAAAAAAGGGAAAAGGAAAGAAAAAGACTTTCAATATGCAACTCATGACTTCTTTATTTAAAATAATGAAGGATTCATGAAATTCCAGGGTGACCGAAGAATTTGGAGGTTCCTCCCAGTTATACTGTAACATGACTGACCTGACTTTCATTGAAGGACCTGAGTTGAGGAAGGGTAGAGAAGGCTATGTGAGCGTGTAAGAAGTTCATTCAAAGCTGTAACCCAAACTCTTCATAGTCTGCACAAATATCCTTAGTCTGGAGAACACTTTAACACACCTGGAACCACAACTCCCGTGGAGAAACACTTTAGTACAGATGTGAAGACAGACATTATTTGCTGTGTTTCTGGTGTCTGTCCTGTGATGAAACAGTCCACACACTTATGGCTTGGATGGGGGATTGGTCATGTACGTACGTGCCTTCAGTCCAGTCAGAAACATGAAAGGATGAGATTGAACTTTGAGTCTCTATCCTTGACTTTTAAGTACTTTCAGGACATAAACAAATAGAGCATGACTCTGTGCATTGTAGAATCTAGGAACACAATGCTTTGCTGGTGTTGTGCCAAGGTCTCCTCCTAGCTGAGACTGGATGTCACACTCTCCTGCTACTTTAATAAAGATCCCCTGGATTGTTATTAGAAAGCTGCTGTCTTTCACTGATCTATACAAGTAAAGAGGCTTCATTCCTCTTTCTCCTTCCCCTGTCCCCAAATGAGGCCAGATACAAGACACAGCTGCATTTACCATAACACTGTTAGCCCATTTATGATGAATGGCATTTTGGGGTCCATACATCACATTATTTTCCAGGAATTGATTCCTACTCTTCTTTTTAATTGTTGGTCAATTATTTGTCTCCCTGCAATTACCTAAACAAGATCTCCAGTGGCTCAAAAACAAATGAATGAATGAAAACTCCAAAGTAAAAATAACAAAACCTGAATGTGTCACTTACCCAAGGCATGATTTTCCTTACCAATCATAAAATCCCACAATGAGAATTGAGATAGGATGATGCTTCAGACAAGAGTAGGCCCAGTTTGTCTAGAAGTTGAGCTGGTTCTGGTTTTCAAGGCTATAAATGTTCCTCCTCTAAGAAAAGCTTATTTCTTCCAACTCAGGAGACAGCTGGGGAGGAGATGCAACAATATGTCATTTTATAGGCTTTTTCTGGTCTACTCCCAAATGCTCTGAATATGAACGTTTGTCGGAATGAATTAGACTATTTACATTATTTCATTATATCAGTAGCATTTCTTTCCTGGGATTAGAACTGCTTGCTGGCACTGGCCCTAATAGTTCAAGACAACTCTTCTTAGCACATACATAAGCAATCCCAGGGCAGATATTATCCCCATTTAAAACCTCAGCTTCTCCTGAATGGTTCTCACCAGAGAGAAGATACTAAAGCCACCAATGGGGCAGGATGCAGGGTAGAGCACCAGATTTGGAGCTAGAAGTTTTGTAATTTGGCTTTGACTCCAACACTTGGCAACTTTGGGACAATGAACTGTCTTCTCACCCCCTGGAACTGATGTAAAGATTAAATGATAAGGGATTAAATGGCTTATAAAGTATACTCAAATTTTAGTTGCTAAAATCTTTTCATTGTGAACATGAGATTTACCATTAAACCAAAGCCCTTTATAGGGTGTAATGCTTATAGTTTTATTATTTTTTTAAAATGCAGGTCTACATTAAGCATTATCTTTGAAGCTATTCAAGAGGGGACTTTTTCTAAGCATAGAGATATGCATATGCAAAACATTTAAACCTTCACCAAATCTGTGTTGGTCTTATAGGGCTGTCATATAAAGCACTACAGACAGGTCCTTTAAAACAACAAAGATTTATTTTCTCATAGTTATTTAGGCTAGAAGTCTGAAATCAAGGTGTTGTAGGGGCATGCTCCCTTTGAGATTCTGGATAGAGTCTTCCTAGCCTCATCCTAAATACTGGCAGTGGCCATCTGTCCTTGGCCTTAGGTGGCTTGCAGCTGAATACCTTTAATCTCCATCTTCACATGGCTTTCTTCCTGTGTTTTTATGCCATCACTTAGCTATCTCCTTCTTGTAAGGTCACCAGTCCTTTTGGATTAAGGCCCATGCTAATGACCTCATCTTGGGTACATCTGCAAAGATTCTATTGCCAAATAATGTCACATTCATAGGTACTGGAGGTTAGACTTCAACATGTCTTTTGGGGGATACAATTCATCCATAACAGTACCCTACAAAACTACTCACTGTCTCATTGGCTGGGGATCTGGCTGCCAGACTGCAATTTGCCATTAGTTACCAACTAACTAACTTGTTGGTAAAATGAGTGAGTGGAATAGACATGTTAGGATTTTTTCAATTTAAATATTATTCTACCATTCTATCATTTTAGTATTCTTCTAGTAATACTTCCTTCTGAGACCATGATGGTCTTTACTCAGTAACAAATCAATGCACATCAAAACCCAAAGTCTGGCTGCAGAAGGAATGAGTGCACCATTGCAGTGTTTGTGAGCCCACAGGCAGAACTATTCTTTCCTCAACATCGTCAGTGGAGGCCCTCACTTTCTCATGCCCAGACTGTGACAATGGTCTTTGAGCTATCTTTAGTGTCCTCCTCCAGCAGGGCCTGCCAGAGCGAACTTTTAGAACAAACCTGATCACATCACACCCTGCATAGCCCTGTAATATCTCCCCACTGTGCTGTATGGGGTATGATTTCTAGCTTGGCATCTAGGGGTCTGCAAGCAGGAACTGCTCACCCAGACTCATCTGCTCAAGATTTACCCTCAATAAATTTGATCTACTCATTTGTTTCCCACCACTGCATATTTTCACACTTTGGAGCATTATGTTCCCTCTATCTGTTGGACCTTTTCCCTCTCTTTTCTGCCTGGAGAATTTCTGTTTATCCTACAAAGTTCAGTTCTAATACCATCACCTTTGGGAAGCCTGTCTGAGCCAGAAATAATCTGTCTCTTTTAGTTCTTACTTATTTCTATTTTTGCACTTACCATTGGAGTGTGTGTGTGTGTGTGTGTGTGTGTGTATGTATGTGTTCATGTGTATGTGTCCATTCTAAATAGGATATAGCTTAAGGGTTGGGGTAATGTCCCTATCTTTGAGTTAGGGTCCATACCTCCTTTATTTCCTGGGTCAAACACATAGTTGGTACTCAGAAACATTTTATTAATTGAGTTTAGTAATCAGTTCCTGATAATGACTGAAACTGGCAGTCAGGGTCAAATGTTTTTTTTCTGTGGGTTGCTTTTGAATTAATGCAACAGTAAGGCATGCTTTGGCACAGCTGTCTGGCATACCTGGGTAAGTTCTAGTGCAAACAGTTGCGCTGCTGTAACTTGCTGTAAAACATCCACTTCACACGGGGCCGTGTGCTGTGGGGCCCATGGAAGGCAGCCAGGCCAGGGCTAGCAGTTACCTGAAAACACTTGGGTGAAGTTTCTCTTGCCATGGCAGTTAGGCAGCCCTTGTAATTATTCCTGTCAACCGGCAGCCTTGCCTCACAGGACATATTCTGATAGGGCTGGACTCTTGCTCACCACCTGAAATGTTTCTCTGCTAAGAGCTGTTCCCAGGTTGCCTGGCAGCTGCCTTGCAAGTAGTCTAAGCCTGCTACATGTTGCAGGACTGCAAGTTGTAAGTTATCAACCACATTAATACATGTGGTGACCAGCTGGGGGAAGAGCACCCTTGTTGGGGTTACTGTTATGGGTGCACTCACTGCCTCACTCTCCTGTTAAATTGGTCCCTTTCTAATCCTGCTGCAGGACTGGGGGTGGGGGGGCAAAAGGTCAAGTTCCTATGGCAAGTTAGGCTGGATGAGGTTGGTGAAAGGAAAGGTAAGGCCTGGGGCACTGCTGGGATGATGGAGGAGAAAGCACACATGTTTCAGGAAGGAGGACAGTGAGGCAAGAGCTGGAAGAAGCTGGGGCACAGGGCTGAGCCTCGATTTCAGCTTTAAATCTTATGTTGAATGAGGATGTCTACTTGTTTATATCGTCATTGTCCAAAGGGCAGATGGACACATTCAATTATCAATCTTCCAGTAAGCCCCCAAATCCTCACTCCTATAGTAGCACTATCAAATTCCACTAATTGATGATTTATAAGTGTCACTGCCTGTATTTGTGTTTGTCTTGTTTCTACTGTGAGATTGAAGCTGTTTTAGAGCAGGACCCCTATCTCACTATCTCTGTCATTTCTAACAGCATCTTACACCTGATTGCAAGTGAAAACTTTTGAGGTTAGAGAGCCTTGAGCATAATGTTGCAGGTATGAACCCTTATTATCCAGGGGAATGGATTTCTTAGAAGGGATCAAATAACAATGATTTTAGGGGAGAATCCTACTTTGGTGGGTAAAAGAGCACCTATGGCCATTGGCAATCAAAGTTCAATAATTATGCAATCTTTAGAAACATTATTAAGAATGACCCGACTGTGGAAAAGAAAGTCACTGTAGATAATCAATCATTAGGGGTCTGTGTTACTAGAGAGCTCAGGATTTACTGTTAGCTTACGTGTTCTAACTTGGGTGAGTGCGTGAATTTGTTGAAAGTTATTATTATAAAGGCCTACTAAGTGTAAGGAACTACATTAGGTCTTATTATAAAGGGTTAGTGAATCTGCATACTGAAGATCCTGTTTCTGAAAGCTTCCAGTAAGGAAAGGTAATACTACAGGAAGGAACATTGCCTAAACACAGGACTCAAATCACTTGGCAAGGAGTGCTTGTCAGGTGGGCAGCATGGGCCTCTGTGCACTAATGGTTCCTGAATGATGTTCTCAGCTAACAAAGCTGACAAGATACAACAGGTTCATGGTACCTGCAAATCATTTCCTTCCTGATGCAAAATGCCAGTGCAGTCTGACTGCCTTTCACACATAGCAAATTGTTCCAGCACTCCTTTATATTAAGAAGCCTGCCTATCATAGAGACCTATGAATCCATCCCATGAAATGCCAGGAATACTATAAATATTGGTGATGGGCCAACCTCAGAAGTGTTGGAGGCTTAGTCTGGGAAAGGATCCAAGATTTCATGAGCTTATATAAACACTTTTGATCTTGAAAAATTGGTTGACAAATCTTGCAAGAACAGGTTCTCTCCCAAGATTTACAGTATTATTTTGGTTTGGTGCACCTTGCCTGATAATTTGGGGGGGAAATTTGCTATTTATTCCTTTTTATTTTTAGCATACTGTCCTAAACAAAATGCACCAAGATAAATGTGTTTATAAGACAAGCAAACTGATTTTCGTTTTGCAGGTAAGTCATTTTATCTCTGAAAACTGGGCAGAGGTAGTCTCCAATCCTTACCTTATTAAAATTAATTCAGTATTCCCAGTGAATTATAATGCATGCATTATATTTAGGAAGAAGATAAATATGCATTGGGATTCTGTGTCAGACACGAACAAGTATGAAATGATATTAAACTAAAACAATGCATTGTTAGCACTTCGTATATTGCATTTATTTCACACTTATCTGGACATATATCCACAGTATTTTCTGTAACATTCAAATATGTGCATATAAAGAATATATCTAACTATATGATCTAACACATCACTGAGATGATGTTTCTAAAGCCTCATTTATCACTAAACCATGGAAATGAGGTTTTTAAAAGAAGATCCCACTAGAGTTCAGTGTCAAATCTAGTAAAGTCTAGAGGAGAAGTATAGTGCAGAGTTTCTCAAATTGTGTTCTTTGGGAAGCAAATACAGCATGAATGGTAATTATTGGAACTGTCATTTCAGCACATTTTCTTAACTGTAGGACTTTTAAGACCTTTTAAATGCAAATATTCAGTTGGATTTCTAAGTGGAGGGTCATCCTGAGAGAGGAGGTGTTCATGAACAAAATTTGGGGTGCCCTGGCATAGTGGAAAGTGCAGTATAATTGAAGCAGGAAGAGTCAGATTCCTGTTCTGATCCTTTTACTTGAAACATTGCTTTGAGAAGACTGTTAAGCCCTTAAAACAAGTAGGTTGGGTGGGGTGATCTTTAGTGTTTTTTCTTTAGCATTTTGTACTAGATTTCTACCTAGGGTTGTAGGTTATTTTCTTTATTCCTTGGAGACCTAGCACAGTACCTTACATTTTGCTGGCCTTTGATAAATAGTGATTCAATTAAACATACCCTTTAAAGTTTTAGCAATCCCTAATTCAACCCAATTTTTAATGGCTGTGTTACCTTGAGCAAATCATTTATTCTCTCTAAACTCAAGTCCTTGCTTACAAAATTGAGGCATTTGTCCATTAGGTTTTGTCTTTTTTATTATGCACAATATTATTCATATTCCTGGGAGCACATGAATCTTTCTTCAAGTGAAACTTTATGCAGAATTCCAATGAGTAGAAAGGATCAAACTTGGAGCCTGCTCTGGTTGAGGGCCTCAGACTGTGCAGCTGTCTCCAGCCCTCCCCTATTCCAGCTGACCCTGACTTGTGTCCTTGGCCCTCTGCTCAGGTGTGGTTGAGAAGCCTGTAGGACTCCTCAGAGCATAATCTGAGCAATACTCATGTAGATAATCTCTGAAACTTCTTTTAGGTCACACACAGTTTTTCTGGAAAAATGTGGAACTCTCACTGCTGATACTAAGCTTTGGGAGAAATATAATGTATAAACCTCTCCTTACCTGGAAAAAATGTACCCTTTTCATGAACCACAGTCTGAAACAAATGCAACAATAATCGAGCATTTGCAAAAACTGAAGTGACAGGAGGCCCAAGGTGGCTTCAGTAATTTGAAAATCAAAAAAGATATTTCTATATCATATGCATTAATGATTACAAATCTATAGAAAATCTCAATTTATCCTTGGAATGATCTTTATGGCTAAAGCTGAAATAATTATTGTACATTACCGTGGCTTAATAGTCTCTGATCATTGTAATGCATATAACCAAGACCAAGAAATATAACTATTTCACATAGATTTATAAAATCAAAAGTAGAAATCAACTTATTAGTTCTCAATGCATGTAAAGATGGCAAAATATTTAGCTTAGCATTTCAATTAATGTGACTGATGAAATGCTAGTGAAAATTTTTATTTGGGGGATAACTAGCTGTGAAGAAATAACCAGGCAACATTGCAGTGGTGATTTTACAAATGACTTTAGTGCTTTCATCCTGATGCATTTATTTTTAAAAAGACAAGACTGTGAGCAAAACTGAAGGAACAAAACAGCAGCAGACTCACAGACTCCAGAAGGGACCAACGGTTACCGAAGTGGATGGGTGGGGGAAAGTGGGTGGGGAGGGAGGGAGAAGGGGATTGAGGGGTATCATGATTAGGACAGGTGGTATGTGTAGTGTCACAGGGAAGGCAGTGTAGCACAGAGAAGACAAATAGTAACTGTGGCATCTTCACTGATGGACAGTGACTTCAGTGGGATATGGGGGAGACTTGATAATATGGGTGAATATAGTAACCACAATGTTTTACATGTAAAACCTTCATAAGTGTGTATCAATGATACCTTAATAAAAAAATAAGAAAGAAAAAGACAGGACTGTGTCTGAATCAGCCACTTGGAAGAAGACAAACTCTTGTAAGTTCAAGGGTGTGCACCACTGATACCACAGGACAGCACAGCTCCACGGGCAGCTGATCACCCCTGCTCTCTTCCTCCACAAGAACAACTGGGGGAACCTTGTGCATTGAGGCAAGGCTGGTTGTGTGATTGAAGTGATCAGGTTTCCATGCCCAATTTTCTCCTTCTCAGATGACATCAAATTTGTTAGGAACTTGTTGATTTAAGAAAGAAGTGGATAGCACCTTGCAGATAATGTTATTTCCATTTGAAATTTGCACAAGCTACATTTGGGGACTGGGCTATGATGAACTCAGAGAGGGGCATTATTACTAGTTTCCTGTGGTATCCTGGGAAATATTTATTCTATAGGTTATGATCTTGGGATCATGATTAAAGTGAAAATCTAAAACGGGAACAGAGCAAACATAAAGCACGCAGTTGCCTCCACACTGATGGGCAGGCAAAAATAAAAGCTACCCAGATTTGAGATTAAGTGGGAAAGGCAAAGTAGTCTAATTCAAGAAGAAATCTAGACTATGCACTTGTAAATTTTCATCTACATTTTTGATGGGGAGATTACTTTTTAGTGTAAAGAGGCAACATATTAGAGTATAACGCTTTGTTAAGCACAATATGGGGAATTCAGAATACAAGGAGATACCATAAGAATCTTTGTCTCTGTGTCTTAGTCAATGTTGGTAACTTGTGACCATTTCTGGGATCCACAGCTTGAGAAACAGAATTTGGAGGGTGTTCAAGGGGGATTAAAAGGATAGAAAATGAGCATTTAAAAGAACGGATTAAGGAAACAGGTGTGAATTTAAAGGAAAGTGAAAGAAGTCCTTTGAACATGCACATATTTAAATAATTCTAAAGATTTCATTTCAATTTCTTGTTCCAGATTATTTTATGGAGAATTTCCTGTCAGTAGAAGATCACTAATATAGTATGACATTCCCATAAACAAAGTGTGAGTAATCAAACATAGCAAATGTATTAAAGTAAGTTCCTGAGGTATTAACCATGGTTTTGTATTAACTGTTTGTGTAGAACATGGAATTTACAAACTGCTAGTTGATGAGAATTAAAGTATATTTGCACCATATTGTGTATTTGATGGCTGGATCTGCTCTTCTACAATTACATTGTGTTCAGAGACTGTATCAGGTTAACTTCTCTGTGTTAGCATCAATCTACAATAGACCAATAGAAGAACAATTCAGAAATTTCCTTTCAAAATATCTATATAATATGTTAGGAACAACCCAGGTCTAAGGATTAGTTAGGTGAGGCAAGCATCCAATAGAATTAAAACTAGTTTTTTATGGTTTTATGCAAGGTAGCTAAGTGGGATGAAAGCTGCTATAGAAAGATAAGGATCTAGGTATGAATCTTGGTTTTTGGTCCTTGGCCTTGAGCAAAGTGCTTAAAACTCTCTGAGCCTTAGACTTACCATCTGTATAGTAAGGATCACAGTATAAATCCGTAAGGTTATTCAGAGTAAATGAGATAAATCTTCTCATAGGATTCTTGTAAGAATTAAATAAGATAATTTACCAAAAGTGTTTCAGCAATGCCTAGCATACAGTAAGCTCATAATAAATATTAGGTGGTATCATTATTATTATTATTATTATTACTGTTAAGAAAGAATCTACCACAGTACCCAGCACATAGTGGGAACTCAAAAGTATTAGTTAAATCTGAATCTAATAGAACAGATTATGGAATTCTTCAACATAGAAATATAAGTGCTAAAAGGAAATAACATTAGAAATATATAAGTTGAAGGAAATTATTAGAATAACTTACTCATCAAATTACCAAATCCAGATGTACATCGTAAAATAGAAAGAGAGAAAGATAAGGTGATAATAGAAAAACTTAACACACAGTACGTATTAAAATTAAAAGTCCATTACTCCAAGATGTAGCAGAGGATTAGCATATAAACAAGTTCAGGAAGGGCTTAGTAAGAAGTAAACCCCTGGCAGGTTAGCCCAGAAACCAGGATGTTTGCAGAGCTTTTCTGCTGAGGCAGCTATCATAGAGGATAACCATGCTGTTCTGGTCTGACCCTGCTTCCCTGGGTGGAGTGTCTGACCCCAATTGCTTTTGCTCATATAGGATGACAATTCTGGTCATGATATATTAGGCCACTCGTCCCTGGGGATGGAAAACTGAAACTCCCAGGGCGGGTTTCAAAAGAACTCCCTGCTTGTTGACTAGTTAGTGGACACTTTCCAAATACAAAAGGGCAACCAACGTTTGGGTAGCCTGCCTCTGTGCCCAGTCTGGTTTGATATAAGTTGACCAGCTGAATCTAAATGTACTAACTAGACAGAGAGAGGAGTAGTGGAAATATAAAAAGCCGCCTTCAAAAAAGAGGAATTTGAGTTGAAAGACACTGAACATGACAAGCAACAAATGGGAGCTATGACTCCAGTCATCCCCCTCAGAACTGATTTGCAATGTGAGTATATATTTTAATTATAGATCCACATCATGCATCAGACATTTGATCTTTTTTTTTGATCAGACATTTATCTTATTTAGGAAGAAATATATAAAGACTAAAAGAAGAAAGGGTGGGACCGTGAATTCATGATCTTTCTGCAGAAATGCTACTCACTTTGATAGCAGCATTTGGGGGAGGGCAAGCAGACATGACCAAAGCAGTCAGCCACGCAGAAAGTCAGCGAGAGTGTTTGCTGTTCTAACCCCGGGAGCAGCATTGGGCAATTCACATTTGAGAATTGTTTCCAAAGTGCCAATGCCATCCTTCCAACAAGCTGGGGGAAGAGAAAGAAAAATCGTAGCTGGAGCCTGTGGGCTTCCAGTCTGTATGTAACACAGAGTTTCTTTTGCCACACCTTCGGATTAACCTTCACCGATGTGGAGAGTGACGCCTGCAGTGTATTTTTAAGCCTCCCCCGCCCGCAATCATAATAAAAAGAACCATGCCAGAGTGTCAGGACAAACAGTAGATAAACTGAAAGCACTCCCGTCAATCACTGGCATTCTGGTTGACTTCCAAGTCTTGTCTAGGTCATATTATGACTCCTTTATTAGTGTTTAAGGTCACCAGGAGACAGGCAAGTGCATCCTATATCAGGAAATGTAGTGAGCCTCAGGAGTGAGGTATTTGGCTTTAGTAGGCACTGTGGCTGTGACTCGGAAATCCAGGGAAATGAGTTAAGCTCGGTCAGACTCCAGGCGCCGAGCTGCCTCACAGCAGATAGAATGAAGTAGAATAATAGAAGCTTTCCTGCCATTCTCAGCGTCAGGCTGAATTCCGGTCAGCCCTTCCAGTTGAGTTTCTGGAGGCTGTTTTCCATTCAGCCCCCATGCTGCAGGCTATAACTCACAGAACGGTGCTCCAGGGAGAGGCTGGCCTCAAGTTCGGACTACATGGTGCCAGGGAAGCCCTCCTGCAGGAAGACAGATTAAGGGGCATGTGCACCCATTTGGTGGGTGAATGCAAAATGTAGTGTCTAATGGGGCTCCCAGGGAATTTACTGCCTGACTGATTTGGACCTGGCAACCACAAATACTTACATGTCCACACATTCTCTTGCACAGTGACTAACCACATCTGCTTGACTCAGTGGAGAAGGGAAAAAGGCAGTGATGGTCATCTCCTCCACCCACAGGGGAGCCTATGTCCTGGCAAGATAAGCTCTCAGCATGTCTGATTTGAGCTAGGCTCATTCTTTTCACAGTATGATTCCTATTCAAGGACCTAAAAATTCAGATGACCTCACTGAATTAGTAGTCTGAAACTTTTTCCTTTATGGTATGACAGTAGAATGAAGTTGTTAGGGAGATGGGAGAGCTAGAAAATGTTCAAAAAGCAGAAGCTTTCTATTTCCAGAAAGTAAAAGAAGTACCGTAAGGTCAGAGTTGCCAGTATGGACTACTACTTTCTCCCTTCTCAAGATTCCACCTTCACATTACGATGTAGAAGTACCAGTAAACTGTTCAATGCATAGAAGGTTGAGAGGGCGATGCACTGTGATTATTTAGAGTACCACAGTTTATACAAATGTTCATTCATTTGGTCTTTGATATTGTGAAAGAAGAATGGTTTTAAGCTTAAGAGACTCTTTATAAGGCATTTGTGACTGATGGCTAGGCAGCCCTTCATCTCTCATGTGCTTTGTCCCTGTGTGTGTACGCATGAAGCTGGCTCACGAGGGCACAGTGTCTGCAGAGAAAGGACTGTGAGTGCTGAGCTTTCAACAGGCAGGGAGGGCATGGTATTTCTTTCAAGGACAGGCTTGCCTTCTGAAAGCCCCGGGGCCTAGCAGAGTGTCTGACACATGTAGGTGGTCAGTAAATGTTTATTGAGTGAATGGAAGAGCCCACTCAGGCCATGTCCATATGTCACTAAATGTTTAAAAGAAAGAACAAATACAGTAACAAAACGGACAAGTTACTATTCTAAGAAACGTGAACAGCTGACATTTTAAAGATTATGTGATCCTAAAGACCACATCTGGTGCTAAAATTCTGCCATGTTTTTTGAAACAATAGACTGACCTTTCTTCTCATGTGAAGTATTTAAGCATTCTTTGGTCTTCAAACGACTTACAGAAGCACCAAGGCTTAAAAGATGGTACCAAGTTTCCTACTGGTAGAATTTGTGAAAGTATGAGTAGTGGAGTGTGCTGTTTTCCTGACACAGGAAGGCTTTATTGAGTTAAGAGCTTGTTTTGAAGTAATCGTAGAAAGATTGCATGCATCTCTTTGTCTTGGGGCCCATTTATGTCTGCGTGTGTGTGCGCTGTGTGCATGGGAGCAGTTGTAGCCGTCATGGAGAGCAGTGTCTCAGGACATCACTGTGCATACAGACCCAAAGCCAGGGACAACAGGGAGTGTGTGGTCTTGCCTCCCGAGCAGCTGGGCCCCGCTGAGCACACACAGCCCTCAGGGCCTTGCACTTTATTACACTCCCAAATCGTGACTATAGAAGGTGGACAGCTTTGACATTTGCTCAAGTACACATTTCTGGTCATTTGAAACTATGTCAGGTAAATAAAATATAACCTCTTGAGTATAGCTAGTGCTGTGGGGATGGGAGGGGAAGGGCAGATGGGCATGCAGGAGGGAATCTTTATGACCTAAAACCCCACAAGCCACTCTGGACATCAAACATCAATTACCAAGTACCACTTTGATGAGTTTAGAGTAAAAGAATCAGATGGATTAAATTCATGCTGAAATATACAAAGAATTAAAAATTAAGAGAAGTAGTGTTAGACATAATACATTCTTTCAAATACTAGCCAGAGCATTTGAAACACACAAAATTCACTGAAGATATTGGACAGTTAAGTGACTGTTCACCTCCCTCTAGATTCTAAATTCTAATTTGGCAGCATGAATAATTGGACAGAGTGTGTGTATGCATATATGAGGATGTATATGAAATATACAAATGTTTACTG
This sequence comes from Manis javanica, assembly GCF_040802235.1. Taxonomy (NCBI): domain Eukaryota; kingdom Metazoa; phylum Chordata; class Mammalia; order Pholidota; family Manidae; genus Manis; species Manis javanica. The sequence continues at coordinate 45,830,167 of NC_133168.1, read as the reverse complement.
GAATTCCAAGAGTGGGCAAAAGAGGAAAAATTCTTTCAACATGTATTTTATTTACTTGCTTAGGTAAATAAATTAAAATGCAATTCCATAGAAAATGTTTATCAAGTTACAAGTGGGTAGAAATGAACAGTTGCACATGTGTGCATACAGACTGGCCCAGGCACTTAATTAAAGACACTTGATCATGTTTGACAGATCATAATAGGTACTTAAAATGCGCACACACACGCAAACGCATCCACATGTCCCTGTGATGTGTCCTGCCCCTGATGTGTTGATCAGCCCTTCAGAGAGTTGCTTTTCTTGGTGATTACTCACTGACACATGACCCTCCACATGGGCTGCCTGTCTGGCTTGTGACAGCAGGCAGGCTGAGCAGCAGGTACTTCTCAAGCACAATCCCGAGAGCTCAGTGCACTCTGGCTTCCAGGCACAGGCTGCCGAATAAACAAACAAGGGGTTCCAATTTTATGCCTACTAGCCTCAGTGGTGCTCCTGTGACAGGGTTTGTTCTGTTTATTTACTCACAGTTCCACAAAGCTCCCCTGGGAATGTTTGTGGCAAAGGTTTTAGATTCTGAGACAGCCTGCAAAGAGGTAGTGATTGTCTTATTAGCCTTCTGCATAACATATCAGTTTATACATGGATACGACATCAAAAGCATAGGCACCAAAAAGAAAAATAGATACATTGGACTACATCAAAATTAAAAACTCTGTAAGATTAAAGGACAGAAGCAAACAGAGTAAAAGGAAGTCCACAGAGTGTGAGAAAGTATTTGCAAGTCATCTTTGAGAAGATAATATCCAGAACATATAAAGAACTCCTACACATCATCCACAGCAGAAAAATCAAGCTGATTAAACAATGGACGAAGAACTTGAATAGACATTTCTCCAAAGAATATATACAAACTGCCAAGAAGTACATGAAAAGATGGTCAGCATCACTAGTCATTAGGGAAATGGAAATCAAAGCCACACTGAGATACTGTCTCACATTCACTATGATGCTATTATCAACGAGACCAGAAAACAACAAGTGTTGGTGAAGATGTAAAGAGAGCAGAACCCTTGCAAACTGTTGGTAGAAATGTAAAATCATGTAATTGCTATGGAAAACAGCATGGCAGTTTCTCAAAAATAAAAATTCCACTGGGTGTATACCCCAAAGAATTAAAAGCAGGGTCTCAAAGAGATACTTTTATATCTATGTTCACAGCAGCATACGCATAAATAGTGCAAAGTGGAAATATCCCAAGTATTCATTGACAGATGAGTAGATAAAGAAAATGTGCTATATGTACACATTGGAATATTATTCAACCTTACAAAGGAAGAAAATGCTGAAACAAGCTACAACATGGATGAAGCTTGAGGATATTTTGCTAATTGAAGTAGGCCAGTTATAAAAAGACAAATACTGTGGGATTCCCCTTACATGAAGCACTTAGACTGGTCAAAGTCCTAGAGACAGAAAGTAGAAGGGTGGTTGCCAGGGGTTGGAAGAGAGAATGGGAAGTTGTTTCATGGCTATAGAGTTTCAGTGTTACAAGATACAAAGCATTCTGGAGATTGGTTGCACAACTGTGTGAATGTATTTAACCCTACTGTACACTTAAAAATGGCTAATATGTTACATTTTATGTTATGTGCATTTAACTATAATTTAAAAAATCAATTTTTAAGTTGTTTTTAAAATAATCAGTTTTTTAAACTTACGGAAGAGAGATTTTGAACAGAGCATCATGATACCACTCGTGAAGACATTCCAGCATCATCAAGGAATGTCTTTGCTGAGAAGTGATGACTCTTCCAAAATAGTAATATTTCAACTTTAATAAATAAGGGAAAGTAAAATTAAATTGCTGTTATCTGTATGTTTCCAACATTCTTATATGGCAAGAAGAAAATCCAGCTCAGAAATAAGGAATGAATAGAGTTCAAATGTTAGGCATTACGGGGAAGGGGAATTGGCTGTATGCTTTACATTTATTACCTTAAACCCTTGCAATCTGTAAGTCTTACCTTCTGGCTACAAATGTGAATATGAGGCTCAAGGAGGTAAGGTCACAAGGCCAAAGTTATACAAGTGGTGAGTTGTGGAAACAGGATTCAGACCCAGCATCCATACTGCTACAAGGCACCATTATCAAGGAGAGAGGTGGGCCTGGTTAGAGCTCAATACGGTAATGGAGGCTGTCATTTATGGACATAATGGTAATGTACCTGACAGATGAGCAGCTGTGACTTGCAGCTGGGGAAACCAAATATATAAACACTAGTCAGTATATGGAAAGTCACCCGGAGGAGCTATGAGGCGTGGTCAGTGCACACTGTACGTCAGCCTGCTGCAAATCCACAGCCAGCTGTGGTCCTCTGGAACCTCTGTCCAGCTGCACCTTTCAGGGGTGGCTCACCTTGGCTGAGATTTCCCTGGGACTTGGTCAGAATCAGACAACCAGAAATAATAATTAGGGTGTAGTTTCTGGAGGCAGATTGCCTGGTTTCAGATCCTGTAGCTGACTAGCTGTGTGATCCAGGGCAAACTACTTCACCTCCCTGTGCATGCTTCCTCATCTACAAGAAAGGATTATAAAAGTATCTTCCTCATAAACTATTTGCAGATTAAATGAATCAATGCATATAAAGTACTGAAATAGTTCCTAGCCCATCAAAGATAAGAGACATATCACTTATCAAACATGGTACCTAGAAAATGTTCTGTTAAAGTTTCCAATGATTCAAATGTGTGTATATCAACAGAACAAATATATTTAACATGTGAATTATGAAACTTAATATATATATGCATGTAAAATTCAATGTCTTAGGCAAATGAAACAAAACAAAAATATAGGACAGGGACAATTTTAAAATATGCATACTTATTAAAGCATATTCTTACACCTTCCACAAAACTATAATGTTCTGTCAGTCTTCCTCAGTATTTAACTCTTCTCCTTGACTTTACATCAACTTGTCTCCCAAAATCTAGAGCAGGTTGCATGAAGTTTATTCCAGGTATACCTTGTGAGTTAGCTTTAGGTTCTATTCACTCCAGGCCAGACTTCGCACACCTGTTCTCTGAGAGAAGTGATACATGAGAAAGATCTTGCCTGCTTTTCATGTTTACTGGTTGCATGCAGCAAGGATGGCAGCCCTTCTGCCTCGCCATGATCACTACTGCAGCACATGAGGAGAAGGCAGTAAACTTTGGGTTCTCACCAAACAATTAGCCAAACACTACAGCAGGGAGGTGGTAGGTTGTGCATGTGGTTGGCTTCCACTTACAGATGGTGTCTTACCAAAGTAGAGCAAGAATTCTGGGATGAAAGGTGTGGTTGAGATTTTCTAATGTTCTCTGAATTCTATGTTGTTATTTATAAAAATAATAATCATTTATGAGTCCTTACTATATTCTGGTAAGAAAAGACTTAATTACTCCCTTACACAGTTGGGGAAACGGAAGGTTGCAGATCTTAAATGACACATTAAATGATAAGTTTTAGAGTCACTGTGCCAATTACCTGATTAAAAATGAACTTTCAACCTATATGCTCTGCTGTTTCTTATATTATATTCTGCCATCATGACAGGAATTAAAGTGGATTCAGAAAACAGGTAATAGGTTATCTAAGTCTGTAGAGCCAAAATTGTGATTATCCTAAGTAAGTCAAAAATTTCAAAGACAGCAAAATGACATCTTATGCATTGGAAGTTAGAGCGGAGGAACCACAGAATTGGAAGTGACCTTAGAAGTCACCAAATTTACTTTCCATTGGAAGAAACTCAGATGAACACCGTCCAAGCCTCTGCATGAATATCCCCAGCCCTGGGGAACTCACTGCCATGTTGGCAGCTGACACCATCAGTCAGCCGGATGTTGTAAAGCTCTTGTCCCTTCTCAACCTCAATCTACTTTCCAGTGTCTTCCCCCTTTTCTGGCTCTACTAGAACCACCCAGAATAATCTAACCTTGGGGCCACAGGATAATCCCAATTTATTATATGCATTTTGGTCTCTGCTTGTGTCTCAAACACAAATTACTGCTGGAATAGTTAGAGTAGTGTAAAGGGAAAAGCATAGATTTTACAGTCAGAAAGTATTAATATTCTGGCTCAATTAGTCATTACTTATGAGATTCTAGGGAAGGTACCTCTCTGAGCTTTGGTTTCCACATCTTCATACTGATTTTACAGGCCAGTTTTGAGGGTTAGGATGAGTTGACAGATATAAAATGCTAGCATGTAGTAAACACTCAATAAAGCTTAGCAATTACTACAAGTTAACCTTTTCTCCAGTAAAGGTTTCCAAGTGTTTTGTTAACCTTGGTTGTTCTCAGACTATTGGTTAAATTGGAGCCTTTGCTAGTCCATAGTACATGGTCGAGTGACCTCAAACTTATTAGCTGTGTCATTCAAGTAGTATAAAAATGGCAAGTTTTCCAGCAAAAGGTTAGTAGGTATGTTTGTTAGTGTTGGTGTAGCTATTGTGTATGTGTGTAGTTTCTCCTGATATATCTAAGAAACTTATTTTGGTTACCCAAGCTACAGACCCCAATACTGGTCAAGTGTCCAAATAAATTGGTATCATGGAATCCTAGAGTCTGAGATTTGGTATTTGAGCTAGACGGTTTAAGGTAAAATTCTTAAACTCCCCAATAATATGAATTTTGGGGAATATGTGCCCTTTTCATAATTCTACTGAGGTTAGGAAAGCTGGGGTCGTAATAGGGTCAAAAAGCCAGTTTTACAGAGCAGTTTTCTTCAGACAAGTGTCTTCCCTTCCTTGTAGCTGAGTACCCAGCCCACCTTACAGTGAAGAATGCCACTGGGGTGGAAACAGCTGAGTGTCCTTCCAAACTGCATCCTCCTCTTCTTCCTTAGTAATAGAGCTAAAGCTAGCAGGCCACCCCTTACAGCAAGGGTTGGTCATGTGTCTTGGCTCCTGCCAACAGAGGTGAGCAGAAATGAAGTGCACAACTTGCTTAAGAGGAACTCCCTGGCCTTGAACTTCTACTCTCCCATTTCCTCCAGGAATTGTGACCCCAAACACCTCCTTTGGAATATGGCAGACCTGCCATCAGCCTGGGTTCCTGAATGGCCAAGGATCAGAGTTGCCTGCTGGCCTGAAATGCAGACCTTGGAGTTATTACATAAGAGGGGAATACATTTCTTGGCTCCTTGAGCTGCAGAATTGTTAGGTCTCTCTTCTTAAAGCCAGTTATCCAGTTGTTTATATAATGCAGCAGTGAAATTCCATTTAATTTCTGGAGTCAAAAGAGTCATTAGTTTCTTCTTCACTTGACAAGAATTAATTATCTATTTTATTGGAGCCATTGTTTTGCAGAGAAGAACAGAGAAAAAGAAGTAACTCTATGGTCCTTTGTCCTAGGAATAACACCCAGTGGGGACACCACTGCCATTTCAGTGAGTTCACTCCCTGAGCAGTAACAGCCCAGATCTAATTTCCAAATTTGGTTAAGATGAGACCCATGTGCTGAAGAGGCAGAATGGCTAGCTATTTTCTTTGCTCATCCTGCTTGTAGCCTCACAAAAATTACCCACCCTATAGAGTTTCTTGCTTGAGTTCCCAGACTTTCTATATATTTTACCTCCAACAACACTGTTTGACCGATGAAACCTTTTTGCTCCTACTACTTCAGATGTAAGTATAGACTAATTTAGTATGGAAACTATTAGTTTTTAGGAGAAGTCCCTATTTCTCTGTGTTCTGGGTCTGGCAGCTTTTGTAGGCTTTCCCAAAGAGCCACAACCATGAGCAGTGGCATGTTGTCATTATCTGCACTACGCTCCATGCACAGAAAATCCAGTGTGAGGCTGGCAGGGCAACTGAGGGGATGAAGAAATCACTTTCATCAGAACAAGCGGGTCAATTTCCTCAAGTATGGAGTTTGTCTAATATCCAATGCTTTCCTCCAAAATAAGATAGTGTACTTTCTTAACTTACTGATAAGATCAGTCCATAGAATCACTGTCTGCAGATCCTAAGCTGCTTTTCAGCTTTAATCTTCCTGTGACTTTAGTCATGCAAAAGGGACAAACTTCAATGGTTACAATCTGTAAAACAATAGGATAGCATGTGATATTACTGTAATATATTACAGTCATTATTAAATGATGAAATTTATTAAACTCAATGTATTTTAACTAAACTTCTGATCTCAATCCAATTTCTGCCACCTGCTGTCTTCCCTATCTCTAGTGATGGAAACTCCATCTTTATAGCTGATTAGGTCAAAAAACTGTCATCACTGACTCCTCTTTCACTCTCATCTCACCATTAGCCCATCAGGAAATCTGGCCAGCGCTGCTTTTGGAGTATTTCCAGACTCGGATTCCTTTGTATCATCTCTGCTGCTACCACACTGGTGGAGCAGCCAACATCGCTTGCTTGGATTAAATAGACTCCTAACTCCTTTCCCTGCTTCTTCCTGCCCTCCCTCCAACACACACACACACACATACACAAAGTCTGTTTTCAAAAGGGCAGCCGGAGAGATCCTTTTAAAATAGAAGGTCCTTCAACTCCTTACTCAAAAACTTTCAGATGATTCTCCACTTTGCACTGAATAAAATCCAAGGCCTGTGAAGCCCTTGTCACCTTTCTGACCTCCTTGCTTACCACCCTGCCCATTTTCCTCAGATCCTGCCCCAGTGGCTTCCTTATTGCTCCAGGGTCACACTTGGCCTGCTCTGGTCACAGGGCATTTGCTCTGGCTGGTCCTTAATACTCTCTCCCAGATGCCTTGGAGCTTGGAAAACTCCTTCAACTCCTTTAGGACTTGCCTCAAACATCTCTGCTTGATAAGATCCAGTCTGATGACTACCTTAGTCCTGCAGCTTGCCTGTCCATGCTCTTACCCTAGTCAATTGTTCAATATCGCTTACTGACTCTACATAGGAAGCACCCTACTTACAGGGGTCTTGTCCCTCCCACTCACCACTGGAAGAAAAGTGCCAGGAAGGCAGGGATCATTGATGTACCTCAAGCACCTTGAACACTGTGGGACACAGTAGGCATTGTACCTATGTTTGCTAGAAGAATGAACGAATGAATGAAACCTACACATGATGACGTTGATCCATGATTAGTATGGAACAAACTGGGGTGATGAACTTCTCCAGAGACTGAGACTATGAAAGTTTCTTTCTTTCCTAACAGGAAGGATATAGCAGCAGGAATGCACTGGACCCTGACAAGAAGGTTTTCCTGAAAGTGAACCAAAAAGTGTAGAAAGGAATCTTGACGTGACAACTCTGGAAAACTCTCCCCATGTTACATTTTGGGATGATAGACTTGAAGGTTGGGAACACTCTCTTTTTGAAGTTAGGACTTGCCTGAGCTGTTAACTAGCAGTGTGGATCGAATTCCCTGCCTCCTGCACACGTATTTCCTGGGTCTGGTTTCAGGTATCTCTTACTTTAGGTGGGTTTGCTACTGCCTTGTGATTCAAAGCCTGGGTTGTCATAGTGGCTGCTGACGCATGTGAAATATCTTGGATCACTCACCTTTGGGCTGAAATAGCGAATTTGGTCAGGTGAATGGGTACCTGACCCTACATAGCCCGGGGTGTTTGCTGTCTGTCCACTTCTCTGATCCCAGGATTGCCCTGCCTCTGATAGCAGTCAAGTGAGGTGAGTGCGCAGGGAGCCCAAAAAGCAATGGCTGGAAGAAGGTGAGTAATTGGGAAAACGGACTGGTTGAAACCAAAAGAGAAGACAGGCTGAACGATGGGTTAGAACACAGCGCTGCTAACTTGCTGTGTGTGTCCCTTACTCCCAGGCGTTTTCGTGCATTACATTCCCTGGTGACATAAGGAACATGCTATTTATTTTTCTCCATAAAGTATGGAAAAAGCTACTTCATCATTCAAATTTGAGGCCATTGCCAATAGGGAAAGAAAATGCTTTGCCAGTGTTGGCAAACACGAGTTGCTTTAAAAATAGAGATTAAAACATGACTCATTAACATGACTCTCTGACTGCTAACACACTTTCCAAGACATTCCGCGCTGGACTTCTAGACTACACGAGATGTATTCTTTTATATGCTATATATTGAGGCACTCCACACCACCTTTCTCTCAGTGGTTTCAGTCACCAGGAAATTTATGAACAGCAAATGAGCTTTCAGTTGCCCCCTGACTGTATACACTATAGGTGTAGCAGTAATGGTGAGGGAGTGATATATTGGGCGAGGGTGAAAAAAAAACTTTTTTCCAAAAATGTTTGAATCTATAGGAAAGTGACTTTTCAGATCTCAGGAGTGTCCAGTGTAGTTCCTAGCAGCCTGTTGAAAGGCCCTGTGTTGTCCAAACAGCCTCCTGTAGGGTCATTGCCAGAGCAGCCCATACAAAAAGAACACTGGAAAGGTGCAAACGTCATTAGCAGGGGAGAAATAGGAAGCAATCAGCAACACTTTAAACAAGTTATTACCATGAAATTACACTCTCAGTTTGAGATGTGTCTTGGATCTGTTAAAGATATATACACCTCACTGGCTTAAGCAAGATGAGGAAGGTGTCCTCTTTGGTTATTTATGCACTGTTAGACCACGGATGGATCGTGATGCCCCAGTGGGGGAGTGGAGGTTTGGGGAGTGCGGGGCTGCCTGTTTCTTTCCCTGAGTCCTTTAAAGAGGTAGTACTTGCATTGAGGCCTTGTGTAGAGGGGTTTTTCAAGCAGGCTCCTGGACATGAGGTCTATCTTTTTAAATGAAATGGAAACCTACTGGGCCAACTGTAATTTATTTAGAAGTAGTTCTGAGGAAAAAGGTCCCAGCCTTTTTCCTGTACTACTGTGGGAGTGGGAAGGGTGGGCGATGGCCGCAGAACTCGCTTGGCACCTGCGCCCTCCCTCCCTTGCTCTGCCAAGCTGGGAACAGCTGTGTCCCCTCTTCAAGAATCTCACCCTCCCCGGATGCATCCACGTGGAATATTCCTGTGACCTGGCCTTGTTTTAGGACCCATCATCCTCTCTGGCCTTTTCAAAATGTCCTCAGGTCCTAGTTACTCAGGCTCCAGTCCTGTTTGCTTCCCCACCCACCACCCTGCAAATCTCCGGATCTCCAGCTGCTGGCTGATCCCCACCTCTGCCCTTGCCCTCCCGCCTACAGCCCCTAGGACCATTGCACAAGGGAGGGAGGTGACAGCACTTCTCCACCTCGGGAAGCCTCACGCCCGCCAGCAGGGCTGTCTTCTTTTGTGCCTCCTGTCTGTTTATCTGTGCTTGGACCTAATGGGTCCATCTGGTGTGCTCCGCACAGAACCAGGCTGTACCCCAGGGCCCTAGGTGCAGGGTGGTGCAAAGGTGGCTTTTTCTGGCAGGCAACTGTTTCTCCCCTCAGTGCCTGGCATGTGCCGGACACTCTCCCTTACATTGCCATGTGTCCTGGATGCGTCATGCTAACAGCCACCCAAGAGGTAGTGGAGATTCTCAGTTACAGTTTCCCTTTTGCACTCTCATTTTAATCTCAAGAAAATCAGTGAGAAAATAAGACAGCTTTTTAGTAGTAAGTTGAATCTTAGATGCTCACCTCTGCTGTAAGTTTGGGGGGTGGGGCCTAGTATACACAGTGCACAGTGAATTCAGACATACGGAATGAAAGTAATTTTTTATGGGTACTGTGAATAACATTAATGAATCTTGATGTCATTATAATAGGGACTCTTATCTATACTCACAAATCTTAAAATTATAATAGCATTGAATATGGGAATGTAGAAAATAGAGTGTCTAATCTCAAAAGGAAGACATAGTATTATCTATTCATACTTGAAAATGTCATCCAGTCGTAAACATTCCGGAGACACGGAACTTTCAACCTTACAAAGAAGCCAATTCCAGTTCAAATAGCCCCAACATTAATAGATAATTCATTCTCACATTTAAATGCCTCTAAATAATATTATTCTACTTGCTTTGTTTTGCTTTCTAGGGATATGTGAAAATTAATAATGCAATCTTAGATTTGGAAGAGACAGAGACAAAACCCTATCCCATATTACAATTCTTCAAATCTTTTTTTCTAAATGAGGCTTTTCTACTTCTTTCAATTTTTCATTATGTAACATGGTTTCTGGTTGTTCTACATTTTGGCCTTCATCTTTGGATTCAATTCCTATTAAAATTGGGTTGCCAGGTATGATAATGGTGACAGCCACAGAGTTTATTGCTAAAGAAGATTCACAGGACCCCAAACAACAATGTTCATGAATCTACTCTCTATTGCATGCAGAAAGGTACAAAATAGCAATAAGATTAAAATGAAGATACCTATCACAGCCAAAGGTTGCCACAAGAAGGGGCTGGACAGTCTGGGCCAGATTCTAATTATCCTCCCTTTTGTAAGGTCATTCTAGACATGCTCGCTTTTTGGATCAGGAACCAACATGTGCACAGAACATTTAGGAACCTGGGAGCCCAGAATGGATTCTTGACTCGAGTGCCTTATATACTGGTCACATAAGCATATTTCTTGCTGTGTAACCACGCACATGAGTAAAGCCAACTAAGTTCTCACCAAGACTAGGTACAAATCATCAATCTCAATGTTAACAACAAACCTGATAAGGTGGTAAAAATCACTCTGATGCCTGCCTTGGACTCATGGTTAAAGAGCATTTCATTATTCTGACCAGGGGTCAGTGTTATGTAGATACATCTTTTACTTTAGCAAAACAGCTTCTAAGCCTGTTGAAATGACCCCATACAATATAGCAGGACCAAACACCACTCCAGATGTGGTCTGACTGACTTGGTATATGGTGAGATAATGTTTGTCATATTGGAGACACTATCAACAACCTCTCATTGTAAAATAGTCTCCATGATTTTCTATCTCAGCAGAAATCATGGATGCCTCCTTCTGTAGGTTCAGATGAAGGATGAGCCAGTCTCCTTGAGGAAGGAAGCTTTGTCGTTAGCTGGTGAGATCTGATGTTAGTCTTGTCTAGCAATCCAAAAAGATTGGAGGTGATTTCCAGGTGCCTCCTCTCTACTTGCTTTTGCCTTGTCTCTGGCCCCATTTCACCCTTGTTTTGTATTTCCTTTCTGGCTATCTGATTCTTTGCTTGTACCAGAGTCCTTTCTTAAACCCCTAGTTGATATGCTGGGTCCTAGTGCCCCATGACATTCTTGCCAGCCCCATCCACAGTTTAGGATCCTGCTGAGACTATTAATGGCAGCAACGGGCTATTTTATTTGTACGGGTAGTGACTGAAAGAAGTAAGCTAGATGCTTTTTATCACATCTCAGCCATGTTTTTGAGCTCTCCCATGTTCTAGCCTTTAGGGAAGTCTATGGGAAACAGATGGAAATGAGAAATGGACTTAGTTTTAAGGAGTCTGGCATGGGAAAGGTATTATAAGAGAAAGGGGATCCCAGAATCTGGGGACACAGGACAGAAGTGATGTGCTCTACTGGCCTCAGGTCGGCTGGCCACAAGAGCGGTCAAAGGCAACTTTACAGAGGATGTGATGCTAAGCTGGGTGTTAGAGGATGAATGCAATTTCATCATGTAAAGGAAGGGATGGATGGTCTTCCAGGCAGGGGAACCAGCCTGAGCAATATCAGGCAGGAGCAAGGGGCTGGGTGTAATCAGGGAAAGCCAGCAAGTTCCTTACAGGGAAGGCTAGCAAGACTAGAATGGCTGGTAGGGGTTGTGGAAGAGGAAGGGAGTGAGTGAGACTGAGAAGGGAGATGAGACAGTAGAGTCCGATTGCTGATCATTTCAATACTGCTTTATTACCTGCATATTTATTTATTCCTTGATTTTTACAAAAGTAAGCATGCTAATTGCAAAACCAACATCTCCTTTAACCTTGAGTCCTTTGTAAAGGTGATCAAAGACCTCAAAGTCCTATCTCTTTAGATCAAGGCACTGCCTGATTTCAGCATATTTTGTACCTGCTGGAAATCCTTCCAAAGCCTTATCCAACTGAAAGAGTAGAGGCAACAGGTGCATGTAGAGCAGCATTGGTAGGAAGGGATTGCTATGTGTTTGGATATTTGGAGCTAAGTATGTGTAAGTAGATTCTTATCAGAAAGCCATACTGTATTGGGTTAAATAGCTAATTTTTAAACAGCTCAACAGTTTATTACTGATTAAGTACAAAATAACTGTTCTCCAGTACTGCAATCACAATTCAAATGCAATTGGAAATGGCCGTATTTGTTTGAGACTATTTGAATATAAATAGTCTTGAACTCTTTCTGTCATTTTAAGCCATTTAACTGAAATAAAACAATTGTGTTGCAAGTGTCCCTGGAAATTCATGCTGCTGTTATTCTGTTATATTCACATTAATGGAGTAAAAATCCATTTAAAAATGTGTAGAAATAGATTCTACAGCTTTCATAAATCACTTATAAAATTTGCACAGAAATACAGACTTTTATTTCACTTTGTGAACCCAATTATCCTATGCTATAAGCTTAAATCCGTTACTTCTTTTTTTATCAGATCTTAATAGTGTGTTGATCATCCTGCTCATCTTCTGCAGTAAGAATGCCATATCTGTCTGTTACGGCTGCCCTTCTCTCCATGCCAAAGACCACCAGTTCAGGCTAGCGCATTGCTCAATCATCATGCCCATTTCTAATCATCATCTCCCTCTGAGAGCAACGCGTGCACCAGGATCCTTTTATGGAGAGAAGAAACTAAGCCACCACCGCGAGTCAGCCTCCACAAGCCAATGCTGCAGACCTCCTTGAAAAGCAAAATTTTGTGCTTTCATCTGTAAGCATACTGAACCCTGCATTAGGAGCTCCCAATGATAATGAACATGTACACCTGCTGACAGCTTTTTCTATGAAGTAAGTTATAAAAGGAATTTGTAGCAGTTACGGAGGAGGCAATTGTTGAAACAGCCTACAAAATTCTGTTACTGGGAATGTTTTAGTATCATGGCAGGGTCAAACTGCCATAGAATCTGTTCCCAGGGTTTCTATTTGTGGGATCATGTTTCAGGGTTATCAAAGGATACCCTTAAATCGTTATGCAGTGTATTCATTTTTGAACACAAAAGGGTCTTAATTAGGAAATTTCAGTATCTATTTGTTAAGTCCCATTATGTTAGATATTTTTTGTAGGCCTTAAGCCATAGAAACAGAAAGTATATTGAACTAAAAAGTAAGCACTTCAAGGAATAACCAATATTTAACAATTGAAGAAAAAGTGTTGATGATGCCTTTCTCCACCTCCCCCCCGACCCATGGTACTCTTTTCCATGAGCTTTTCAATATTATGATTTATCACTACTTTTGGAAAGCATAATTACTCAAGATTTGTGCCCAGAGCTCCTAACAGAGATTTTGAATGCACCAACATAGTAATTGAGAGGGAGGGGATTGGTCTTGTGTGCAGAATGGAGGCAGAAGATCCTGAACGTTGTTCTCACCCTCAAAGAATCAGGTAGCTCTCAGATGCGCCCTGACTTTGGTTTGGGTCATGTGCAGTGTGGCTTATGGCGAAAAAGCCAGTGAAGATACACTAGAGAAATCCATCGCTATCCATTAATGACCATTTCTGTAGAAGGTATTGCTCCTTCGTTAACCCAGATCTGAATCAAAGGAGAGGAATCTGAAGGCTTCTAGTCTAATTGTCTGTCTTCTAGCAGTCCATGTGGTTGCCCAGCCCATTCCACCAGGCAGTGTTTCTGATTCCTCTTCTTACATATGGCACTGCAATGCGAAGATAGGGATTTTATGTGCCTAAAAATACAGCACAATCCCCACACTCCTGTTCTGTGTTGGCGAGAGGAACAAGCTGGCAGATGTGGCATCCCTTTCCCTGTGTGTGGGGGTTTGGGGATGGGGACTGAGCTGGAGGGTAGAATGGGGGCCGGGAATGGGTAGAGGAAGGAGACTTAGGGAGGAGGGGGCGGCTCTGGGAAGTGTGCCCAGGGCTGGTATGCGGGGAAAGGAGAACCAATACCTCTTTTGTTGTCAGGAAAGCCCTGGGCACAAAGGGTGAGCTTGAGTTTCACTTAAGGTCAGTCCAGGGCATTGTGAAAAGGCAGTTTTCAGACAGGGAGCTTAACTGACTGACTCTGAGGTAATTAAATCACTCCATTAGGCTGCTGACCATGAAAGCAGAAAAATAAAGGCATAACAAAAACAAGAAAACAAAAACCTTACATTTGTATCTAGTTATATAATTAAAATGTTTACTGTTCCACGTAATAATTATGTGTCTCATATTTGATCATGATGGAGTCTCTCTAATTGGTTTAGAGTTTTACCCGTTCTTCTTGTGGGACAAAATTTGGTTTTATTTAGTCATTTTTCATTCAGGGATGTAAGACTTCCATGCCATCTGACTTTGTTTTAGTCTGGCTGGGGTTTTGGCAGCTTCTGTGGTGATTTTCAGTTTTATTTCCTCTCTTCAGTGATGTCTGTAATTATGGACAGCCAGTTACCTGAGGAAGGGGTTGTTTCTTAGTCCCCCATTTGCTTTCCTAATGTGAATTTTGTTCCTCAGAATCCATGATCCATGGTAGATGTCAGAATAGTCAGTCTGTGGTGCTGAGAAGGTTGCCTGCACAGGGCCTGTTGGCCTCTGCAGTTGTACTGTGACTAGCTCATTTCCCTCTTTCTATCACTGTTGGGCTTCCTGTAGCTTTAGATCTTGATTATTCAGGGATTAATTAATCAGGTTGCAGATTATCCAGGAACTTTATTTCTCTTCCTCCTCACTCCCTTTTCCTTTTTATTTTTTATTTACCTATTGGTGTTTTGCCATTTTACAACAGTCATCCAAATGAGAAATGTGGAAAGAAAAGTGATAAAAGGATGAGCCGTCATATGTCACATTGGATCATTGCTCTGGTTACTAGTGACAGAATTTAAGTATGCTGGAATTCAGGACCAAAGTTAGACATTACTTCTGGCTATGGAATTCAATGATCTGTTACTTCAAGCAAATAGAGTTTTGTGGGAGAAGTGGGTTTATAATGGTGTATTGAGAATTCTTAATTTATTGTCTCTTATATAAAGCAGGTGCACCAGTACTGAAAATTTGTAGTTGGGTGTCCAGAAAGGAAAATGAACCAGCTGGAGCTGGGAATACAATTTGCTGGTCATATAACATGCCGTTTCTCTGAGGGCAAGGCACTGTATATCACTTTGTGGAGGCAGAAAAGTCTGTCCAGTGAAAGCAAGCTCACACCAGAGGGGTGGGCCAGCTGGCCTGCTCCACCACCTCTGAGAGCTGTGCAGGGCTGGAAGGGGACAGAAGCGGGGTGAGGCTCAGGGTGGAGCTAGATGACCTGGAGAAACTTTGGGGGGTTTTGTCCTAGTATGCACTTCCTGGTCACCCTGATCCTTCCCGCTTCAGAAGAGACTCTTGGTACCTTTCAAGCGGGCATGTCCTTTATTGCAGCTTTCATGTATTTCGTGCATTTTCCCTCTGCCTTCTCAATTGGAGCCTTTATAGGCTTTCAATGATAATAAATTGTAATGACTTCAGCATAATGCTTTGCTCAATAAAGTGTTCTGGCCCTTCTCATTCTGTTGAAAAAATACATAAAGAAAGGTATGTAGGTACATAAGGAAACAAAATCAGGAGATGCCTTCATCTGAAACAAAAGTAGGTTTGCCCAGAGCCATTCATATGTAATTCTTCATATGGAGAGAAGATTTTTTAAGGTGGTAATAAGATATTTTTAAGTATTTAAAATCTGGCTATTGACCCATATCTCTTGAATGCTAAAATAAGAAAAGCTTTTTGAAATCATGTATTTGAATCCCCAGATTTCATGCGATAAAAAACGGGACTAAAGAGACAAAGTGCCTTGTTCGAGATCACCTGTCCTGAACACCAGAGCCAGGACTATGACTCCAATGTCACAGTCAATCCCCTTCCCAAATGTGCCACATTATTAGAAAGCTGGAATCTTTTGGCAATAGATGCAAAAAGAGTTTCTAATTTTGGGAACTTACCTTGGGAAATTTAATTCTTGGGTGAAAATTTTAAAATGAAAAATCAGACTATACCTACACTGGGTAAAAATATGAGACCCAGTCGATGTGTTGTTGTTCTGAGGGGATATATATCTTTGTGTATGTGTTGGAGGGAGGTCAGTATTAATTTACTCTAAGGCAAATTTGTATGTAACCAGTTTATGAAAAAAGTCAATCTGCTAAACTTCTTGGTGATTCCTAAGGAGTCATCTTAATGCTGTTTCTCGGCCTAGTTGACAGCATATTTTTATCTGCTTTACCTGTTAGCCATCCAGTGTCTTCACAGAAAAATCTAAATTTGTCATAGCCTCAGGGGAGACGCCCAAGCACCAGGCTCTCTGTCCTAGTTTCCTTGGTTGCTGTAACAAATTACTACACACTAGGTAGCTTAAAACAATAGCAATTTATTCTCTCACAGTTCTGGAGACCAGAAGCCCCCAAATCAAAGTGTGCTCCCTCCAAACACTCTAGAGTAGATTCTGTTCCTTCCTTCTTTGAGCTTCTGGCAAGTGTTAGGATTACTCCAACCTCTGCCTGTGTTCGCATGCCTTCTCCTGTGTGTGCCTGTGTCCTCTCCTTTTCTGTCTCTTGTAAAGATATCTGTCATTGGATGGAGGACCGGCCCTAAATCCAGAAGGATCTCAGGGTCTTTGATCACATCTGCAAAGACTTTTTTTCCAAATCAGGTCACATTCACAGTTCTGGGGTGAGGGAAAATATTCACTATACTCACCTTCCACAAACAGCAGAGTCAATTGTAAAATCTTGCTGTTTCCACAGCTAGGGTGACCATCTGTCCTGGTTTTCCCTGAATGAGGGACTCCCTGGCAATGGGAACTTCAATGCTAAAACAGAGGAAGGCATGCCTGGGGCAAACCGGGATGATGGGTACTAGTACAGATCCAAGGGTCGGAGTGGCCAACATCCCCAACCTGGAGGCTTGAAAGTTGTTGAATGATGTCAACGCAGCAGAAAGCAAGTTCCTCTGAGAAACATGGACTGGCCCAGGTGCCCCCACTCCTCCTTCTGACATCTGCTTTGACAACTGTGAAGAGGGAGTCAGAGGCTTCTGCAGGGAGGAGAGACCTTAAAAGAGCAGTTCTGTCTGTTGGAGCCCCTCTCCAGATTAAATTTCTGTTCATCTTATAGCCTGTGGCAACCCTGCATTCTCTCCAAGCTGGTTTTTCTAAAGGCAAATACCAGTTACATTTTAGCTACCTGGCCAGTGATACCTCAGCAAAGAAGCATTTCCTGGGGACCTAGCCCTGATTTGCATTGTGCTAAAATGCCCTTCCTCTTTTCTTCCCCATCCCTCATTATCCACCCCATCAGCCTCTATAGCAGGAGGGTCAAGAGGAGCAGTGAGTAAAGCTGGGACTTCGATCTTCTAAGAGGCAGTGTCCCTTTGTCTGTCCACTTGGACCAGAAGTCACTGGGTGAGCCAGCAGCAGAGCTGACCTCACTTTGAAGAGTTCCTCCTGGCCAAGGATGATGAGGGAGGTCAGGCATTGGCTCTCTGTGGAGATGTCTGTGTGCAGCAGCCCTCCACCTTGTTCTAATGACTTCGGTATTGAAAGAACAAGAGAATCCTGCCTTCAAACCAAACTTATGAGCTTATGAGCTTCTGGTGCTGCACATACGCTCTTTGAACCCAAAGCTTCTCTGAGATTTGGGCTGTATCCGGTTGCATTTTTAACCCCATTTTATTTTCCATGCTGAAAAAGATAAGACTGTGTGGGAAAACAGCTGCTTTGGATCAAGTTAAGAGTCAGTAAATTTAAAAACTATAGTAACATGAATGAAATGATGGCATCAGGACATCATCCTGCTGATGAAATGACCACCCTTTCTGCTTTAGTCACAGGTTGATTTCATTTTTTATTTACACTGATTTTATACTTTTTCATGATTAAAAATTTTAATCATCTGTTCAGTGATTTACAAAAAAAATCTTCTAATCATTGTCACATGTAATTATGATGGGTTTAAAAAATTTATATGCAATATTTTTTGTTGAAAGCAAGGTTTTCTGAAATTAAATATTCCTGAGAACCAATTTCCATTCATTCATTCATTTCATCTTGATTTATTTGTAGTGTTTGGAGATGTATAGTGGAGTATACAATGGTTGTTCTTTGTATTACAATAGGCATATGTAATTTATCACAGTCTACAGGTGGTAACTTCTATTTTACTACCTACTTTTTTCTTAATTAAGATATCATTGATATACACTCTCATGAAGGTTTCACAAGAAAAACAATGTGGTTACTACATTCACCCTTATTATTAAGTCCACCCACCATACCCCACTGCAGTCACTGTCCATCAGCATAGTAAGATGCCACAGAGTCACTACTTTTCTTCTCTGTGCTAAACTGTCTTCCCAGTGACCCCACACATACCATGTGCACTAATCATGATACCACACAATCCCCTTCTCCCTCCCTCCCCACCTGCCCTCCCCCAACCCTCCCCTTTGGTAACCGCTAGTCCCTTCTTGGGTTCTGGGAGTCTGCTGCTATTTTGTTCCTTAAGTTTTGCTTCATTGTTATACTCCACAAATGAGGGAAATCATTTGGTACTTGTCTTTCTCTGCCTGGCTTGTTTCACTGAGCGTAATATCTTCTAGCTCCATCATATTGTTGCAAATGGTAGGATTTGTTTTCTTCTTATGGCTGAACAGTATTCCATTATGTATATGTACCACATCTTCTTTATCCATTCATCTACTGATAGACACTTAGGTTGCTTCCATATCTTGGCTATTGTAAATAGTGCTGCGATAAACATAGAAGTGCATATGTCTTTTTGAATCTGAGAAGTTGTTTTCTTTGGGTAAATTCCTAGGGGTGGGATTCTCAGGTCAAATGGTATTTCTATTTTTAGTTTTTTTTGAGGAACTTAATACTGCTTTCCACAGTGGTTGAACTAGTTTACATTCCCACCACAGTGTAGGAGGGTTCCCCTTTCTCTGCATTCTAATATGTTGTTCAATGCCTCTGTCTCCTTACTTATTTTCTGTCTGGTGGATCTGTCCTTTGGAGTGAGTGTGTGTTGAAGTCTCCTAAAATGAATGCATTGCATTCCATTCCCCCCTTTAATTCTGTTAGTATTTGTTTGATATATGTAGGTGCTCCTATGTTGGGAGCATAGATATTTATAATGGTTATATCTTCTTGTTGGCCTGACCCCTTTATCGTTATGTAATGTCCTTCTTTGTCTCTTGCGACTTTCTTTGTTTTGAAGTCCATTTTGTCTGATACAACTACTGCAACTCCTCTCTTTTCTCCCTATTAGTTGCATAAAATATCCTTTTCCACCCCTTCACTTTTAGTCTGTGTATGTCTTTGGGTTTGAAGTGAGTGTCTTGTAGGCAGCATATAGACAGGGCTTGTTTTTTTATCCATTCAGTGACTCTATGTCTTTTGATTGGTGCATTCAGACCATTTACATTTAGGGTGATTATCATTAGGTATATACTTATTGCCATTGCAGGCTTTAGATTCGTGGTTACCAAAGGTTCAAGGGTAATTCTCTTACTATCTAACAGTCTAATTTAACTCATTTAGTATGCTATTACAAACACAATCTAAAGGTTCTTTTTTTTCCCTCTTTTTCTTTCCTATTCCATTCTTTATATATTAAGTATCATATTCTGTACTTTTTGTCTATCTCTTGATTGACTTTGGGGGTAGTTGACCTGATTTTGCATCTGCTTAGTAATTAATTGTTCTACTTTCTTTTCTGTGGTTTTATTACCTCTGGTGACAGCTATTTAGCCATAGGAACACTTCCATGTATAGCAGTCTCTCCAAAATACACTGTAGAGGCAGTTTGTGGGAGGTAAATTCCCTCAACTTTTGCTTATCTGGGAATTGTTTAATCCCTCCTTCAAATTCAAATGATAATCTTTCTGGGTAGAGTATTCTTGGTTCGAGGTCCTTCTGTTTCATTGCATTGAATATATCATGCCACTCCCTTCTGGCCTGTAAGGTTTCTGCTGAGAAGTCTGATGATAGCCTGTTGAGTTTCCCTTTGTTGGTGATCTTTTATCTCTCACTAAATGCTTTAAATACTCTGTCCTTGTTTTGATCTTTGTCATTTTAATTATTATTATATGTCTTGGTGTTGTCTTCCTTGGGTCCCTTGTGTTGGAAGATCTGTGCACCTCCATGGCCTAATATACTATCTCCTTCCCCATATTGGGGAAGTTTTCAGCAATTACCACCTCAAAGACACTTTCTATCCCTTTTGCTCTCTCTTCTTCTTCAGGTACCCCTATAATGTGAATATTGTTCCATTTGGATTGGTCACACAGTTCTCTCAATATTCTTTCATTCCTAGAGATCCTTTTTCTCTCTGTGCCTCAGCTTCTTTGTGTTCCTCTTCTCTAATTTCTATTCCATTTATCGTCTCTTCTACTATATCTAATCTGCTTTTAAATCCCTCCATTGTATGTTTCATTTCAGATATGGAATTTCTTAATGATTGAATCTCTGTCCTAATTTTGACCCTGAGTTCTTGAATATTTTTCTGTACCTCCCTGAGCATGTTTATGATTTTTATTTTGAAATCTCTTTCAGGAAGATTGATGAATTCGGTTTCACTTGGCCCTTTTTCTGGTGTTTGTGGGATTTTGGTTTGAACCAGGTTCCTTTGATGTTTCATATTTGTATGTGGCACCCTCTAGTGCCCAGAATCTCTACTCTCTGGAGCTTCTCAGCCCCTGGAGTGATGTCAGGGGTCGCAGGGAGGTGGCACTGGTGCCTGGGGGGAGGAAAGAGCTGTTTCCTGCTTCCCTGCAGCTGTGCTTGTTTCCACTGCCATAAGCTACCTACTTTTTAAATACAGTTTCCTTTATATACATTGACCACAACATCACATGGTTTTATGGTAACACTATTTGGGATAGAGACTCAGCTTCCCACTGAACCTCACTGGTGAAGAGGGAAATGGGGAGCTAGAGAGAGACCATCTTTGCTTCATACATTCTGTCTCAACAGTTCCAGATGGGGAATGGAAGATTAGTTTATTGCTCAGACCATCAATAATACCTGGGAGGGGAATCAGAATGTCCCATTCATTCATTTTTTTAAGTAGAATTTATTGAATACTTATTATGTCTCCCAGATATTAAAGAAGATTTATAAGATCAGTAAGGAATTAAAACAAAGTTTGATCTCTTCTTTTTTGGACCTTGCAGTCTAGTGAGGGAGTGTGGGGAAAATGGAAGTTCCTGTGGCCAGGGTCCTCACCTGAGCCTAAACAACTTGATGATGTGGTTGGCCTACTGCAAGGCTAATGCTTCCACACCAGTAGGCAATAAGTTATTATTGACTAAGTCACAATATAAAGAGTTCCATTTGGTGCTCTGGGCGAAGGCTGAAACAGAGATGGATTACAGACCTGGAGACTGCTGGATGCAGGCGTGATCCTAGTGTTCAACCTACTGCCCTGAGTGTAAAGCCAGCTATAAACCCTTTTCCCCAAGAACATTCTGCTGTCAATTCTCAGTCTCACTGAATCCATAGTGAGCCTGCCTGGGGCTGAAACCCTCAGGTGAGGCAGGGAGACAGACATTCAAGAAATAAATTTCTACATAAATGTTTAATCAGTTAGAGTGCTACAAGGACTTACAAAGGGAAAGGTAAAAAATTCTTCACAGAAGTGATATTTTAATTAAATCTTGAATGAGTAGGAGTTGACTTCATGAAGGAAGTTTCAGGGAGAAAGAAAGAATAGCTGTTTATTGGGAAGGACTTGGTACAAGTGTAGCACTGAGAAACTGAGCTTTGATGCAAGCAGCAAATGTAATTGTAATTTTTCTAGTAGCTACAATAAAAAAGCAAAAGGGAACAAGTGAAGTTGATTTTAATGATACATTTTATTTAACCTCAAATACTGCCCTAGTGTTGTCATTTCAACATGTGATTAGCATAAAAATTAATGAAATATTTTATATTCTTATTTTCATACCAAGCCTCTGATGTCTGATGTGTCTTTTACACTTAAAAGCACATTTTATATTGATAGTACACCAGACTGGCAATGTTTCAAGTGTTCAGTAGCCACTTGTGGCTGGTGGCTACTGTATTGGACAGTATGGTAGTTTTTGACTGTGGTGGGTACAGAAAGCCTGGGTTTAAATCAGGGCTAGAATGATAGTTTCTGCCCACTGAGATAGTTGGGTATGGAGAGACTGGACATTGCAATTGCAGTATGCCAGTTGAGTGGTGATGAGGCAGTGAGCATGAAGACAAGCAAGTAGTTTGGATATTTCAAAAGAGAATCACTGAATCCACAAGATGCAAAGCCTGATTTGCTATGATGGCCCAGGGTTCTGCGATGAGCACATCTGAATCCGGGCTTTGAACACCAGAGCAGGAGCAGGCAGGGGTGACAGGGATGTTTGTTTTAGACACACTGAGACTGAGGAGCCCATAGGACATCTTGTTAACTAAGACTTCTGGCAGAAAGAGGTGCTAATAAGTGCTCAACCTGTAGGTCAGCACAGACAACAGATGGCAGGGAGGTGGCTCCATTCTGGGCTGCTTTTCCCTGTGTCCTTGGTTTAACACTGATGACCCAGGAGCATGGAATAAGAGAATTGACTCCTAAAAGATCACCTTCATGAAATAACGACAGCAACAATGACATTCATGTGGGAATCAACCACGTGGGAAACATTGAGGAGAGTAGGGAATCTGTCTTTTTTTGAAATCTCTAACTACAAAACAGATGTTTATGTAACTGACAATAGTTGTTAGAAGCCACAAACAGGACTAGCTCATTCTCAGAAGTTTGGGTTCTAATCCATGGGTCAAAGGGCTGATGAGCAAATAGAGGTGGTGTGACCAGTCCCCATGTGGGTTTTACCCCCGTTTTCCAGCAGTGCTGGTTTTTCCAACACTACCTGCTGCTTTGTTCACTCATGACTTCACCTCCACTTAGTTACATTTCACCGGCTGGGCTGAGTGGCCATAGATAAAGGAAAAAAGTACACAGCCTTAGCTTTCTAAGAGGAAAAGCAGTATTGGAAAACTAAATGTGGGATTTTGAAGGTAGAGATCCCACTGCAATCCGGGTACTCACAGGGCATGGTATATGTCCCCTACTACTGCATTACTTGGGAGAGGAGCCAGGATCGTAATAGTTTATGTATAGGAAGTGTTTCCTAGTATCAAACCCTATACTAGGAGCTCTACAAACTGTCCTATTTAATTCTCACAACACTGTAACACAGTTACAATTTTCTGCTTTTTAAGTGATAAAGAAATTGAAGTTCAAAAAGTTAGGCCACATGGAGCCAAAAAGTGTCAGAAACTCGGATCTGAACAAATTTCTAGCTGACACAAAGCCCTCACTCTTCATTCTACTCTAGACTCTGTATGTCTGTTTGGAGTGGGTTCCCCATCTAAGGGCAAGTATCACTACTTGAAGACCTCCTGTGTCACTGCTAGATGGGACATGGTATCATACAGGTTTGAGAATCTGATGGTGATTGGTAATGTGGGCAAAGGCTATTAGAATATCTGGAGGGAGAGTACTGGGAAATAAACAAAGTATAGAAGACAGGTAGGTGTTGAATAAAGGCTTGTGCCCTGGGTGGACAGGAAGTTTGCTTGGTGAAATATTAGACACTCCTGAGACACTGAAGCACATCAGCTAAAGGATCCTTTTGGAACGCTATGTGGTACCTACTGGAATATTCTCCCACTGATCTGCAGGGGGTAAAAAGTCCCTTAATTCCTCTGGAAGAGCAAAGTAGAGAAGAACTGGAAGCTGTGAGAAAACTGAAAGAGTAGGATACCTGGTTTGAAAGCTTGGTTAAAGAATTGCAGCCATTCCAAGCAGAGAGCTCTCAAGGATAAACTTAGCTATGCAAACATGGTAAGTTACTTAACCAACCTAAAGCCTAATTTCCCTACTTGTGAAAAGGGGAGAGTAATCCCAGCACTGTGTACTGGTTATTGGGATTAAATGAGATAATGTACAAGAACCACTTTGTATAATGAAGCTAATTCCCCTTTATTCTTGCCCTCTGTCCATCTTCCCCCTCTTTGGTAAGGCACTCATGTATTGCAGTGCCAGAACTCTTACAGTCATTACTACTTCAGAGATTTAGTGTTTTTTTTAAATTAAAGTATCATTGATATACAATCTTATGAAGGTTTTACATGAACAACGTTATGGTTTAAACTCATCACCACCCCCCCATTGCAGTGACTGTCTATCAGTGCAGTAAGGCGCTATAGAGTCATTACATGCTTCTCTGTGCTGTACTGCCTTCCCCGTGACCTACCTATATTGTGAGTGATAATTATAATGCCCCTCAATCCCCTTATCTCTCCCCCACCTACTCCCCCATCCCTTTCCCTTTGGTAACTGCTATTCCCTTTTTGGAGTCTGTGAGTCTGCTGCTGTTTTGTAACTGCTGTTTGCTTTGTTGTTATACTCCACAAATGAGGGAAATAATTTGGTACTTGTCTTTCACTTCTGGGGTTATTTCACTTAGCATTTTACCTCCAGCTCCATCCATGTTGTTGCAAATAGTAGGATTTGTTTTCTTTTTATGGCTGAATAATATTCCACTATGTGTAGGTACCACATCTTCTGTATCTATTCATCTACTGATGGACACTTAGGTTGCTTCCATTTCTTGGCTATTGTAAATGGTACTACAATAAACACAGGGGTGCATATGTCTTTTTGAATCAGGGATCTTGATTTCTTTGGATAAATTCCTAGGAGTGGAATTCCTGGGTCAAATGGTATTTGTATTTTTAGTTTTTTGAGAAACCTCCATATTACTTTCCACAATGGTTGAACTAATTTACATTCCCACCAACAGTGTAGGAAGGTTCCCCTTTCTCCACATCCTTGTCAGCATTTGCTGTTTCTTTCTGTTGGATGTTGGCGATCCTCACCGGTGTGAGGTGGTATCTCATTGTGGTTTTAAGTTGCATTTCTCTGATGATTAGCAGTGTGGAGTGTCTTTTCATGTGCCTATTTCAAATTTTTAGTTTTGAATGCACCAGTTTCTATTGAGTTGTAAACTTGTTTATTTAATATGAGTAATCTCTGGTTTACAATCAGAATAACTAATGGTAACAGTTTTTCAGGCCAAAACCTTGGGGTCATCCGTGGCTTATTTCCTCTCTCAAACCTCACAAATCTTGTCAGTCTGTTTATTCAAAATCTCACACCTGCACAGGTGTTAGTCACGGTCATGGTTTACTTGGCATACATAGTACAGCAGTTTTTTAATTGGCCTCTTTGTTTCCACCTGGATTATCCCCTTAGGTCTGTCTATTCTCAGCACAGCAGCCAGCTTCTTTACCTTTTACTTATAGTTTATATCACGTTTGCTCTGAACCCACCAATGGCTCCATCACAGAGTCAAAGCCAAAGGCCTCACAATGGTCTGCAAGGCCTGCTCAAGCCTGGCTTCCTTGTAATGTGTCTGACTTAACCCTATACTCCTGCTGTCCTCATCGCTGTCCAGTTCCAGGCACACTGGTCTTGCATTTCCAAGAGCATGACCCAGCACCCTCCTGTCTCAGGGCACTGGCGTTCGCAGTCTCCTCTTCCTGAAATTCTCTTAGTGGCTGGTTCTCTGCCTTTTATGCCTGGGCTCCAGGACACCTTTTCAGTGAGACTGTTCAAATCACCTATTAAAAATTATGATATCCCAGTGTCTGCTCTTCTTCTCTGAAAGTATTTATCAATTTCTAATACTTTAATGTATTTTGTTAAATCCTAAAACCTATCACTGAAGGTTGGTATTATTATATAGGGCTCACCATAAAGAAAAAATAACAAAATGACATTTGCTTCACCACCAATTTTAAAATGTATACTAATCCATATATGTTAAAATATGTTCCGAAGTATGTGTTAAAAAGTCAATGAAACATGACACCCAAATTACTCATTTAATTTTGTTTAATGCCTGCTTTTGCTACTATTTTGTAAACATGAGAATAAGGATTTTGTTCTGTTTGTTCACTGTCTAGAACAGGGCCTGGCATCTAGCAGGTACCGATGCATAGTTATTGAATGGATGTGTAAGATATGTTTCCCATCAAAAAGTAACTATGGTGATAAGATGTGGACATTTAAAAATAGGCTTTGCATAATGAAGGCCAGTTCAGTAGCCATGCCCCAAGCCCATGCTCTGAACATCTCAAAGGAAAAGAACAGAATATTCTTGCTAAAGCTTTTATTTTAATTATAAACATATTGTGTAGCTAAACCTGATATGTGTTAATAAATAACATCAAGAGCCACCTCCATTCTCTCCATTGCAGGACCAAAGGATATTTAAAAAGGAAAAGGAGAGAGGATTTAAGAGCAGATTAAGGATTCATTTTCCCTCCACTACCCAGCACAAACTTTTTTGCTTAACTCATGTGCCCACACTTGACCTCTTGTTCCCCTCTTTCACCCCGGACCTCTGCAACAGCTCTATGACAAGGGCATCTAATCATTTCTAGCATGCGACAACATTTGGTTCAGATTCTCTTATCAGCATCACCTTTTCTTCTCCCCTATTTGCCCCACCCCTGCCATAAAGGAGACCCAGAATGGACCTCAGAGATCAGTGACACGTCCACCACTTCTTCAAACACTTCATGTAAAAAATCTTTCAGAGATGTGATTGTGGGACCCTAGACCTGGAAAATAACTGTCGTCAAGGCCTTTACATCTGTTAAAATAATTCATTCCACTGACATTGCTTGGCCCTAACTTTATTGCTAGGAAAAAATGCTTAAATAATAAATACAACTGTGGGCTTTTTTATGCTTTTAAAAGAAATGCATCTCAGCTCTATTTCCATTTGGTAATTATAAATCAGTTTATCTAAATAATTTGAGAACTCCAATTTGATTTCTTTGAAGAGCATGTGTGAAACGAGGTTTCAGTTAGATTTTTGAACAGTTGGTTTTTTGTCTTTGAAAAATATGTGGATAGCATTATGGCAATTTTTAAATATGTTGTATATATTCAATAAATTTTCCTTGTATATAATGCATACAGCAATATGGAATTAAGCTGTACCTAGTTGGTATTTTTGTACTTTCCATTATCACTACCTTATTAGTGTTCAGTGTAACAACTCTAAATAAAATGAAATATTAACCATAGTTTTTAATTGACACTTAGAAACTAAAGTGTTAACTTTCATTTTTATTTTTTGAGAATCTCTTATATCAAGGTACATACAATACCATGCACAAATCTTAGTCTATAGCTTGGTGTGTATATATGAATTTTGTATGAGTATATGAGTGTGTATATATGAATTTTGACATATATACACACTCATGTAACTATTGCCTAGATTAAGATATCAAATCCCACAATGACATATCTAAAAAATTTTCTCATGAAATGTTTGAAGAAGAAAAAATATTTTTCCCCCTTTACCTGTATCACCCACCCCCCAACACTCCTTCCCGCTGGGAACCTCCAGTCTGTTCTCTGTGCTTATGAGTCTATGAAAATGTTAACTTTTAAAATCAAAATGACTTCCAGATTTCTATAGTACTATGACTACAAAAATACTTAAAATATGCCAAATTATTGTGGTGGGAGAAAAATCTGAAATTTCTATCTTTTTGTTGACCTTTAAAGACTTTATGATTCATTTGGAAAAGTATCACCTCTTTGAAAGTCAACCTATTTTCTAAAGCTCCATGTAAATCCATGTTAGCTGATGCTTTGTGATCTGGGTCCTTAATCAAAAGCAAGTGTTAGGAAAATTCCTCACATATAAATGTGAATTTTTTCCAGCCCAGCTTTCTAAATAAGGTGAGAGAATAAAGCACAGTGCATAAGAATGTGTTCAATTCACAGAATTCTCAGTACATTTTAAACAACTGAATATTTTTTTGAAGTTGTAGGATGAAACACATGTACTTCTTAGTATTAACTGTGTGATTCTTTGCTTAAATGGTTTATTTCCTCTAATTTGTTTTCTAGAATGCAGCAAGGTAAACACTGGACAGATTGAAGAAATCTGAAACAGTTTGAAACACATATAATATGGGGTAATTCAAACAAGTATTGGATTTTGGCAGAATTTTAAAATTTGAAGTTATCTTTGTTTTAATAGACTGTTTTGAAAATTGCTTTTATTTTTTTTAAACAACTTTAATGAAGAATGAGTGACATAAAATTATTTTGATTTCAAATCTACTTTCAACCTTGATTGTTTTTAGGTGTAGTTTCAACTGCTACTAAATATTTCCTAGTCACATTGAAAAAAGTCTTTTTCAAAAAGGTAAAGCAAGAACCAAATCCTAAATGTAAGAGGCATATCACATCCTCTAAAATAAAATCAAATACAAATTTAACAGAGGAAGAAATTAAACATGGGCCCTGTGAATGAAATAAATGTGGATGTTGAAGATATTTCAATCTTAAAAACTCTTTCTTTTGAGCAAAGATTCATAGATATACTTTTTTGAAAGTTTTAAATTACCACAAGTCATCTTCTTTTGGTATTAGAATTAAGTAGCATTCTTTATTATGCAACATTTATTTATTTTATAAATTTATTATCTAAATAATAATCATCCACTTAGGTATACAATTCAGTAGTTTTTTAAGTATGTTCACAGATTTGGACAGTTATTGCACAATCATTTTCAAACATTTTTGCCACCTCAGAAGGAATCCTGTACCTACCAGCAATCATTCCCTATTTACTCCTGGACTCCCCAGCCTGAGCCAACACTAACATATTTTCTGTCTGTGAATTTGCTTACTCTGAGCATTTCTTATAAATGGACTCACATGATATGGTGGCCTTTTGTGACTGGCTTCTGTCACTTGGCATAATATTTCCAAGATTCATCCCTACATGACATTTTGTTTAACCATTGATCAATTGATGGAAATTGGATAATTTCCACTGTTTTGGCTATTACTGATGTTGCTGCTATGAACATCCGTGTACAAGTTTTTGTATAGACATATGTTTTATTTCTTTTGAGTATATTCCTAAGAGTGGAATTGCTGGGTTATATGGTAACTTTAATGCTAAATCTAATGGTAACTCTTAAAATTTTGAGAACTGGCCAGTCAGTTTTACAAAGCAGCTGCTTCATTTTACATTCCCACCAGTGGTAAGTGAGGGCTCCAAAATGTCCTCTACATCCTCACCATTTGTTATTGTCTGTCTTTTTTATTATAGTCATCCTAATGGGTACATGGTATCTCATTGTGGTTAGACTTGCATTTCCCTGATGGCCACTAATCCAATCTCTGTCTAAACCAGAAAGACAAACTTTTCAAAAACCAAACATACATTTTCTAGAATTTCAAACTTTTTTTTCCAGAAAAATATATGCATTACGCATGTTCATATATATGCTATGTGTTTTTTTAAATTCTCAAAGTGTGAAGATTGGGTTGGTGGAGTAACAGATTGTCAGACCAAGTTCTCATTTCTCTTTCTTTGTAGATATGTTAATGTCTGTCCTAACAGACTACCCATACAAAATTGCTGGGCTCTCAATAATAAGAGTAACCACTACTATTTGGTCCTGTGTTAGTTTTTCTCAGACATTGATTCCTTTCATTCTTACTTACAATGCTGAGGCATATATTATCATTCTCATTTGGAGTTGATAGAATTATGATATAATACAAGGTCTTCTATCTAGTGAGAGTTGTCACATTCAATCCAGGGTCTGTCTGATTCCAAAGCCTATGTTTATCATCACCACCCCCTCTTGACTCTTAAATATTTTTGTGCAATTGGGAATGTCATTTCATAGAGGGCTTGCAGTTTTGTTTTTAAGTCCTCTGTGATTATTGCTCAAAGGAGTTTTCAAACAATATTCCACAGCGTTGTATTTTCTTCTTGCCGTGGTTAATCATTAACTTGTATACTCTGGACCTAAATCTAGGTTAGGTCCTCTGAAAGAAAATACTAAGTACTATTTATTGAGCTCTTACTATGTGCTAGATTCCATACTACATCCTTGATATATATAATCTCATTTAACATGCACAACAAGCTCATTAAATTGTTCTGACATCTCATCTTTCCAAGTAGACTTTAGGAGAATTTAATGAGACATATATTTGTATGCACAAAATAACATTAAAAACAGAGACAAATAACAACTGATTACACCATTAAGTAACATGTGATTAATTTCCTTGTGAATCGTGTAAATAGCATGGGCAATGTGTTTGGAGGGGTATGTGAACACTGTGGGCTGGCCTGAGCTACTGTGGGCTCATTGAATATGACAATCTTACTGCATTAAATGTCAAAGTTTATTTTCATTTGCTTAACTACAGAACTATGAGATCTTAAGGAAACAGCCTTAAGAAGTCATTGTCTAGTTTTCCTATAAGCAGAGCACCTCCTTAATCACCTTGGTAAGATGCTAATAGCTTATTACTCATATAGCCCTAGATGGATCCTTTACACAGCACTTTCCATTACACTGTTATTTACATTATTTTATTTGATTGTGCAGCACCCAGGTGGAAAAAGCAGAGCTAGGAGCATTGTCTCCTTTTTCCAGATGTGAACCTGTGGGAGTTCTGCGATCAGCTTCTGCTAACGGCGAGGCCCGGAAGTCTCAGTGTTCTTTCTGTTGCTCATGTTTGCTTATGTAGAAAGAACCTGAATCCGTGATAGCTGGCCACACTCTGTCCACTACTGGAGTCATGATTTCCATATTGACATTGGAACACTTTATTGGAAATAAATATAGCATAAAGATTTTTTGTTTTATGGATGTGGAAGAGGTCCTAAAGATGGAAACTCAGGAAATAAGTAAATAACTTGGCCATTAATGGTCAGCCTTGAGTCATTAGCGTTGGGGAGGATGTGCTGTCAGTGGCTCTCTGTCCGAGGAAAGGTGAAAGGATGCTGGCTGCTTTCCCAAGGGTGCTTGCTTGTTTAGCTGAGTAGCACAGAGCACTGATACATTATCAACGCCCCAGCCCTCCTTCCCAAGCAGATTTGGTCTGAGTCTCCAAACATTTGCAGATGGCTCCAGTGTGAAGCTATTCTTTGGCCCTCTTCACTCCCTAAAGAAATCCCGTGCTTGCCTTTGTTGTATGCAGCAAGTAGAAGTTTGACGACTTCACTAATTCCTCTCTAGGCTTATACCAGGGGCAGGAAGCCTGGGGCTGGTGGTGGCAGGCAGGGGTGGGCAGGGGCAAAGAACAGACTTTCAAAACACAGGAAATAGGGTCTGCTAAGGGCTCTGGCCTCTCGAATGGGCAGGATCTGAAAAGGATGAACTTCACTTTGTACAGCACACCCTCCACATTATCATCCCAACAGCAGTGTGCTAGGCTGGAAAGTAACCGTGTCCCTGATGCAAGCATGCAGAGAAGGATGCCTTCCTGGACCAAGCCTTTAGTCAAGCACTCTTTCCTTCACCACTCCTCAGTGAGAGCCCAACTAATGCCTCCAGGAAACTATTTGAATCATGAGCTAAATCTGAAGGCATGGCAATTGTTTAATTAGCTGCCCAAAACTGAGGGCAGGAGAAGATAAACCAGCTCGCTTTTTAACTTTCTTTAGAAATGAATTATGGTCATTTTTCTAAGAGGTGCTTATAAGGCTTGCAAAAGCCAGCACACACTTTTAAGGCTCAAATTCACCCACGATTTTCTCCTTTCAGGTTTCAGACATCTTAGGCACAGGGTGTGATTCTGGACACAGTGTGGCGAGGCAGCACTGTCCACAGGTTAAGAGCATCACAGCTAATTTCAGGCCTTGGGTAAGTTGTCAAACTCTCTCGCTCTTGTTTCCCTATCTGTAAAATGGGGCAATGGTGGGACTATATAAAGAATGAAGGGTAAATACTGGTAAGCACTTGGCTGAATAAGTGCTCCAGCCATTTTAGCCTCTCTTAGATCTTAAGTAAATTTTTTACTGTTTTAATTTTTCTTTATTAAAATGGTTCTTTAATTCTTTAACATAATCTTAGAACTATTATAACATTGTAATAATTTTGAAAAGTCATTTTATTTACTTTTCTACCAAAAAGTAAGTTGAGTTTTGTGGGCTTCTTATGGAGAAGGTGGGAATGGACATTATTTGTAAAAACAAAACAAGGTTTTTTGTTAAATAGATCTTTCTAAAAAGTTGAACTCTGCATTTTAGACTCTTTTGCATCATTTGCTTTATTTATATAATTGAAATACAATTACTGTTTTCATCTCTGTAAATGATTCATTTTTTTAGTTTCAATTTTTACACTACATTTCCAGAAATTTGCCCATTTTGGAATTTATAGTGACTTTGCCTATAGTCAGGACATGAAACTTGTCTCCCAGTCTACCAAGCAGTAGTAAAGAAGTAACTGCTACTCTTTGGGTATTCTTCTTTCAAATATATTCATTCACATCTGTACATGGTCACCGACTTACAATCTTCTACTTGATGGTGGTGTGAAAGCGATATGCTTTCGGTAGAAACCATCCTTGAATGTTGTCCTTTCCCCCGGCTAGCCGTATGCAGTACAATCCTCGCTGGTGATGTTGGGCAGTGGCAGCTAACCGCAGCTCCCAGTCAGCCCCACCATCTCAAGGGTAAATAACCGACACGCTTACAACCGTGCTCGACCCATACAACTATTGTTTTTCACTTTCAGTCCAGTACTTGATACATTACATAAGATGTTCAACACTTCATTATAAAGTAGGCTTTGCGTTAGATGATCTTGCCCAATGGTAGGCTAATGCCAGTGTTCTAGCACACTGAAGGCAGGCGAGGCAGAGTGGTGATGTTCAGCAGGTTAGGCGTATCAAATGCATTTTTGATTTATGATATTTTCAACTTATGGTGGGTCTATTGGGATGTAACCTCATTGTAAGTTGAGGAACATCTGTACTCACATTGCTGCTAATTTCCGGGGCAGAGTTTCTGAACCAGTGTCTTCAGATAATTTGAAGCCCACCTGGTCCCTCACCCTCTCACACCCAGCAGCAGCTAGCAAGCTGTGGCATATTCACATGGGTTGGTTAACAGACTGTGGGAGGCTCAAGAGAAGCAAAGAAGAAAGAGCCTCCCTTGCTTTTTGGGGGGGTATCATTTTAATTATTTTTAAGTGTGCAGTTCTGTGGCATTAAATACATTCACATTATTGTATAACCACCACTACCATTCATCTCCAGAACCTTTTCTTCATTGCCTTTTGAAACAGCCCTCCACCATTCAGGGGGCCTGGACATTGAGAAGGGAGCAAAGCAGATATACAGCTCTGTCCTCTTCAGTTTGACAGAGAGTTTTCCTTTGTTGAGATATCCATTCAAATAAAAAGAGAAAACAAATTTACTTAACGTTTTTTGTTGGGCTTTTTATGTCTCCTTTTTTGGTCTTACAATATTTGAATATAGTAATTTGAAAAGCAATGTGGATTTTCAGATAGACTTTCTAAGCGTCATGAAAACCCAAATATATCCCTCCTGCAGAAAGTACTTAAGTGTACCATCTTGACTTGCCATGTTTTAAACATATCGGAGAGAAGCTGAGAGCTTTTGGGTACCATCTATGTGACAACATCCTTCCCCAACCATATAGAATTACAAGAATAACCCTGTCTTATTGCAGAAAGACAATATAACTTCATAATAGTATGTTGTAGGTTTATAACATTTTTTTTTTCAAAGGTTGAATTTAGAACAATGCAACCAGGTAATCAATGAGAGATTGAGGGATTTGACAAGACAAACCAGCAGGAGAGAGAGGGGAATGACTGAAACTTGAAATAAAATAGATCAATTAAATGAATTTTCAATGCTGATGATGGTGGTAAGAGGAACACTTCAAATACTGCTAATGGAGAATAAATTAGTACATATTTAGGAAAATTTTACATATGTGTATTTAATATGCACTCATTTATATATAAATTGCTTATATATAAGCATGTCACATATATTTATTTATATCATATATTTTATAGAGAGAAAGAATAAATTGGTAAACTTGTGGGGAGAATATATATATCAGTAACCAAACATTTTGGTCTTTTTTTCCAGTTTTATTGAGATATAATTGACATACTACAGAAGTTTAAGGTGAAAATGAAATGATTTGATATATGTATATATTGTGAAATGATCAGCACAATACCTTTACTTAACATCTGAGAACCAAACACTTTGGTCATTATTTCACTTCTAGAAAATTATTTAAGGAAATGAACAAAGATTAGCACATTGTAATTATCACAACACTATAATACCTAAATGAGAAACAATTTAATTAAATGTCAAAAAATGGGACATGCATTCTAACTTATCTACTTGCTGTAATATTATATAGCAATTATAATTTGTTAATAAAGGACTTCAATGACATGTAAAAATGCTCATAGTAGAGAGACTGTTAAATGAAAAAAGAATATAATTTTTCCATGCAGTCTTTTCAACCATGTAAAAACATGTACAGAAAAAAGGCTGATTATATCTGGACTTGGGAATCTAACTTCCTGCATCCAGATTCCCACATTCAAACCAATAGGATTTGTTTTCCATATACTGAGCTCCATTTTATGAGAAAGAAATAAATCACAAGTATTTCACTTAACATGAAGAATTTGTTTAAAAGTGTATATCCCAGGGTAGGTTGTGGGGAGTAAGTTTATTCTTCTACAGCTCTTAAAAACGACATATTTAATGGTGACCCTGAGGCACATTACATTCTGAGGCACTTCTGAATTAAGAATGGTTTTGCTCTCTGTGATTTTAATACAAGGTGACCATATTGTCTTCTAAATTTTTGAAGTTGGTGGTCAATATGGAATATACACAACTTTGTGCAAGTGGAGTTAACAGAACAATTAACAGAACACTTACTTCATTCTCTCATCTTTATGGAAAATCTGGGGCTTACAATCTTGAGGCTGAAAGTTTTATTTATTTAAGGAATTACATTTTTATTAATAATTAATTAATGGACCTTACCTGGCCCCAATCTCCCACATGAGAAAGTTTACATCTGAATGATGAGAATAGAGTAGTTTCCAAGTTTCATTAGGCAATGTCAGGTACCAACTCATGCCAACTGAGGTGGCAATCCCATTGCTGAGACATGGGGCAATGAGAGAGGAGATGGACCACCCGTGTGCTTCCCACAGACCACGGCGTCTTCCCCTTGAGCCTCTCCTGTGGCAGAGCTTTCCCAGTGATACCAGTAGAAGCCTGGTGCTTCCCCAGGAAGTGAAAGGCTCCTTCCATATGTTTTGAGTTAAGGATGATACTTTACATGTTTTGCAAAGTGGCCAAAGGGCTTTGCTTGTACATGTGCCTTTGGACATGCTTCTGAAGACTATTCCTCCATGGCTATTTTGGGTGTATTAACAGCTTTGTATGCAATTTGGGATGCATATTTTGGTCTAGGAGCAAATAGGAACTCTGAGTTGAGAGACAAATGTTTAGACTGGCCACCAAAGATGTTTTCCTTCAAAGTGTGTCCAAAACAGCAGCTTAATTTGTGTAGCACAAAATTAAGTTTTTGGATTTGGTTTCTGGATACCATAGGTGGGACTCCCAAGCTTTCTAGATCTAGGTATTTCAAGAATCCCTTTTTCCAACTGGTGACCTCAAATAAGATATCAGAGTATTTCAAGTGACTCTCAATCATCCTGTTGCTTCCGGAGTTTTGTTCCTTTGGCACCTTAACACATTAGAGTGGATGGATCATCTGGGGCCTATGCTTGACTCAAACCAAGACAGTAGTTGTCCTTGTAACTAACTTCTAGGAGAGCAGTTATTTTCGGTTTAGTTTGTCAGATGGCAAGCATTCTGTTGACTGTCTGATGAACAACATATTAGTTCTGGGGGTAAGTATTGAGCTTAGAAATGATGGAGGCCTTGTACATTTCAGATGGAGGGCTGTAGGTCCAAATCACAGAGCAAACCCTGTAGATGGTTCTACACTTAGTAGACTATTACACAAATAAATGAATAAGTGTACATTAAATGAGAAAAAAATGATAAAACAGTGCCTAGAATGGGCAATTTACATGGTACAGATTGACAGTTTGAGAAAATTAGGACTGTGGTAGTGTTTGGAGGAGGTGCAGATTAAAAAGTAGTGGTTGTGAGGAGATTTGAAGCAGGTCTTAAAGAACTAAACTAAGTCTACTTTTTGGAGATCTATTAGTTAAACAGAAGTATCTATTTGCTGTGAGGAAACAATGCATAAGTACTTTTCTCTAGGACAAAGAAGGTCCCTCTGCATGAGGCCTGTACATCCTGTATGCATGCTTACAAGGCATAACTCAGCCAGCAGATAAGTTATGTTCACAGATTCTTTAAAAACTTACCCTATCACTTGTCAAAATGTAGCATTCCTTAATACAGATATGAAAACAATCCTTCTTTCAATTGAGTTTCCATTACACTTTTTTTCATGAATTCACTAATTTATTTATTCTAGAAATATTTATTGAGAATCTACACTGTCCCAGACACTGCAATCAGTGCTGGGAATGCTAAAAAGACAGGATCCCTGACCCCCAAGAGGTCTGGTGTCTAGGGAATCTAAGTAAATAGACAAATAAAATACAATGTTCCTAAACCATCTCTATTGTACTTATTTATTGAATGTCTGCTTCTGTTTATTTAGGTGACCTAACTTGAACTATGTGAGCACAGAGACTGGATCTCATATATATTTGATTTCCTAGCTCTGAGGCATAATCCTCTGTGCTTAAGTGAATCCACTGAATTTAATTAAATAAAACCTAGCATATTATGATCTTGAAGTAGTATCTACTCATTGCTCAGATCATTAGGGAACATTTGTAGTTTGGAAAAGTTCTGTATACACAGAATCCAAATTGATCCACACCTGATTCCAAAATATATATTTTAACTTATAATTAAATTTTAATTAAATTTTAACATATTTTAAAGGGAATAGAGTTACATAACAAAAGAACTTGGAGTTTGTAATTAGAGGATCTGGATTTCAGTTCTGACATCTTTTCTTAGAACCAGTTTCATAAAAGGGGAATAAAAAAAACCTAATTTAGGAGTTTTAAAATGAGATTAGATTAGAGATAATATATGTGAAAATCATTTGTCAACCAGATAATAAGATGACATATCAATGGTGAGTCAAGAAGTCGATTATACAGACAATCAGATAGAAAAGCTATTGACCATTGCGATAGGCAACTATTACTTTTCTTCTGTTCTTCATCTCCTTGGGGAAATGTCCTCTCCCCATCGCACGGGACTTTGTTGTGCCCCTGCCCCCACCGTAGCTGGGAACACAGGGGTAGGCCAAGCCTCCCGCAAAGACTGCCTCCCGGGAATTGGGACCTGCAAACACGCAGGTACTGAAGGCTGTTGGAGGGGCAGCAGTGTGCAAGGGGTCCACTAGCTCCAGTGCAGGGGATCCTCACTGCCCTAGTTCCTGCCCCTCCCAGCTGCATGGTTAGCCTTCCCTTCCAATCTGTGAGCTCTTCAGGAGTTTTTTCAGCAAACTCCTTTCTTTTGCTTAAGTTAGTCACAGCTTGTGTTTCTTGCAACTAAAAATGTTAATTGATAAAGGCTCTCTCTCAGGTCGATTTTAGTTAACTTTAGCAGTGTCTATTGTGTCTTTGTATATTCAGTGTGTACACACTCTCAAAGAGATGAGAGATGGTTTCTGATTTTGAGAAACTCAGCGCCCTCTCTACCCAAAGTCTTAGGCCTAAGAAGGCCCACTATAAAAACCACTTAATCCATTCATTCTCAACCTAGGAGGGGTTGGAAAGGCTAGGACATAACAGTGTCACTTTGATACTATTTAAAAAAATACCCACTCTTCTTCCTTTGCAGTACAAGAGAGGAATAGGACACAGGCACTCACAGAGGAAAGACCCTGTGAGGACCTTTGCATTCCTATCTGGTGTAGCTGATAGGGACAGTGGTGGGGGTGGCATCTATACATGTAGAGTTTTCTCCAAGTAAACTAGTCTGGTTCCTGCTGATTAAACTTAGAGTTTTTTCAGATATGTGAATCAATCAGTACCCTAGTAAACTGCCCATCTTCCCCATTCCTAAGGACCCTGTGATCAATAAGTCACCCCCAGATTCCTCCAAGTCTGACACTATGATCACATCTCCCTGTCTCAGCAGCTTATAATGGTAACTACTCCCTCCAAGTCTCCACACCAGGATTCCATTATTGCCATTGAAATCAGGTCCCAGTTCCACAGCAGCATCCCCCCTGATCTGCATCTTTAGAGTTTCCTACGGTAGAGCTTTCTCTCACCAAGGCATTTTTTAATTGGGAGAACATCATATGGATCTTCTGCAGTGGGACCAGGTATGGGACAGCATGGAGGTGTTTGGGCAGGTTGTATATAATAGATCCACTCCAGCACTCCCACCTTTCCAAGCTTTTGGATTCCTTGTTCTTCCAAAGGCAGTTGTGATATTTCAGCCTTATTTGCTGGTTCAATTGACCAGTTAAGGAAACTATTCTGCAGAGATTTTCAACTTTAGAAACAACAGGGAGAATTAAAAAATTCCTGATGCCCAGGCTGCACCCCAGAAAAGTTAAGTCAGAATCTCTGGGGTTTGACCCCAGCATCATCAGTGTTGTTTAAAGGTCATTCTAATATGCTCCCAAGATTGAGACCCACTCTGTTAGACTTAGGTGAGTGTATACAGATCAATACATTTGATCCCATCCAATCTTATATTTTGTATTCCTTGGGCCCATATATTTCTACCCATGTTTTCGAAGATCCTGCTTGTTATGAACTGAACTGAGTCAACCCAAAAGTCATACGTTCAAGTCCTAAGACTTAATACCTCAGAATGTGATTGTATTTGGAGAGAGGATATTTAAAGAGATAGTTAAGGTAAGATGAGGTATTATAGATGAGTTCTCATCCAGTATGACTGGTATTATAACAAGGGAAGATTAGGACACAGGCACTCACAGAGGAAAGACCCTGTGAGGACTGAGAGAAGACAGTCAGTCATCTACAAGCCAAGTAGAGAGGCATCAGAATGTAGTCAGCCCTGGTAACAGCTTGATCCCAGGCTTCCAATCTCCAGAACTGTGAGAAATAAATTTCTCTTGGTCTAGCCACCCTGTCTGTGGTATTTGTTTTAGCAGCCCTGGCAAACTTATACACTGTTTGTAAAAATCTTCAAGGTCTCATAATTCCTTCAGCTAATGAGCTGGGTCTCCTTCAAGAGTAAATTTTGCAATTCTTCTATACCACACTGACATTTAACTCTTCTTCTATGCCTGTAGTTCTGTGTGTGTGTGTGTGTGTGTGTGTAGGGATGTTGGGGAATGTGAGGTCTCAAAGAGAACTGGTATCACCTCAGACAGCAGCTACTCCAGGTAAACTCACTGAAAGATCTACAAGTGAGCGAAGGTTTGCTTTTTCTTACTAGGATGAGGGCTGCTTGGCAGGTGATCTAACGGCAGTTCTTAAATTGTATTTTCAGGACCTTACTTTCAGGCTTTACTTGGGAAGCATTAGAAATGCACCGTGTTGGGCCACACCCCCCGACCTATGAATCAGACTCAG
This sequence comes from Manis javanica, assembly GCF_040802235.1. Taxonomy (NCBI): domain Eukaryota; kingdom Metazoa; phylum Chordata; class Mammalia; order Pholidota; family Manidae; genus Manis; species Manis javanica. The sequence goes on along the minus strand of NC_133168.1, from coordinate 45,790,639 downwards.
GCCCTACACTCTCCTCTAGGGCAGTAGCTCTCAAATTTTATTAGGCATCAGAATCCGGAGAGCTTTTTTAAAACACAGATCACTAGATCCCACCCTCTAAGTTTCTCACTCAGTAAATCTGGGTGGGGCCTGGCAGTGTGCATTTCTAACAAGTTTCCAGATGATGCTGATGCTGCTGGTCTGGAAACCACATTTCGGGGACTGCATCACTCTGAGGTCTGAGAAGGCAGTGGGAGGGGATCATGTTACTGGAGTGCAATGAGTGCTGGAATCTCACAGCAGTCTGCCCCCCAGGAGGGAGTCAGCAGGGAACAAATTCCCCACTTTCTTTCCTCCCTTGCTCCCATCTCTTTCTGCCTCCCATTGACTGAAGGGAATCCAGTGATACTTGTCCAAGGGGTCAGCCCTCCAGGGCATGGAGCAGGGCAAAGAATGGACTTAGGTAGTGCAGTTAATGGAAAATTAGCAGATTGGGCTATTCTGATAGGAGCCTTGGGCACCCACTTCACTTGATTTATTATTTATTATATTTTAGCTTTTCACTTAAACCTTTCTATAACTCAGCCAAACTCAAAAAACTAGTCAGTGGGAGAACCAGTACTAGAACCAGGTCCTTTGACCCCACACATCGTGACCCCACTCATCTTTCCACCACACCAGCAGGACTTTGGGCCAAGCAATCTGGATGCACCATAGGAAATCTGCTGGGAGGTGTGCTTGTGAGTTTATCTCTGTGTTCAGGGTAGTGCTAGTGGGGTTCTGGAAACTAAGGAAGCAGTTCAGATCTTGTTGCAAGAACCTAGATATGAAATAAAACACAGGACCAGGGTGGAGGCATCAGGAGTAGAAATAAAGGAATGGACAGTGAACAACTTTGAAAAAAAAGACTAGTTGTGATTTCTTGAGTGAGGGAAAAGAGGTATGAGGGTTACCAAAAGTGAATGAAGCCTGAAGGGGGAGCCTATGGGAAAGAGCACATGGGAAAGGAAGAACTTACGTGTTGGCTTTTCCAGCTGAAGCATAGATGCGGAGACCAGGTTCTGTAAGGACAGAGACACAGAAGTCAACCCTTACTCCTGGAGGGTGTACCCTCTGGCATGCTGGTTTCTGGCAAGCGTGTGTGTACTGCTCTATCTCTCACTCTCCCACTTGACACCATGTGTGACAACAGCACATTCTGGAAGGGTTCAGGTGAAGTGAACAACAAAAGGTGACTGGCTCCCTTGAGGCCAGTCCATGCTGCCAACTTCGGTAAATCCAGAGTGGTATCAGCTCTACTGGGGTTTGGATCTCAGTTCTGCCACTGATGTCTGGACAACTTTGGGCACATCCAGAATGTCATGGGGTCTTGAATCCTCCACTCTAAATTGGGGGTAATAAATAATATTCCCCTTTTTACTGTCATTTTAAATTTTCTAAGTAAACTAGCATGCCAGGGATTTACAAGTGAGTCAAGATGAAATAAAGAAAATATTGGCATCGCCTTTCCCAGTCCAGGAAGCAGAAAAGTTTTGACTTTTTGATGGAAAGCATAAACTTTCTAAAAGAGAAATTGATAGAGTTAAATTGTGAGACATTGTGTGAAGGACAACAATCACTAGTATTAGAGTAGTACAGCTTTCATCAAATATATTTTCCTTCCTATAAGCTTTAAAAATTAGCAAATGTTATCTTTTTCCAAGGTGTGCTTAGATAACTGCTTTTACACAGAAATACTACATATCAGCACATCAGGCATTCAAGGATATTTTAGGACCCTCTGGAATTGTAAAGAAGCAGGGAAAATTTAGGTGTGTTGTTTGGAAAGTCTTCCTAACAGTGAGCCTTGCTATCTTACAGAATATTCTCAAGGGACAGGTTGAAACCCCACTGTTTATGCTATTTAAAAGCTATACTAGCTTTTATACTGAAAATTTGAATGTGAAGGCAATTCCTGTCCTCAGCAGGAAGAATGTTATTAAGACATTCCACTTTTTCACTTGCCACATCTTTTCCATTTATTTTTAAGCTCCCCATGAAGACACCAAGTAGTCCAGAATATGCCAAAAATTGAATTTCAAACAATCTCAGTATCTTCCTGAGTTTTCTAGCACCTAAAGTCAATAGGTATGCTGTTATTTGTTGGTTCTACAGTGTTGAATGAAGCAATTATTAGTGAAAAATGAGAAGTTAAACAACAATCAGATTAACCCATATTTACTGCAGTTGTTAGATGACATTTATGTTCAAAAACTGTGTCTCAGAGAACGACTGGAACTAGCGTTAAAGAAAATTGCTTCATTAAACAACGATATGTGTTGTCTAATTTAGTTTGTTCAACTTGAAAGTGACAAGTTCCCATTTTACAGATGAGGACACTGAAGGCTCAGGGGAGTTAATAACTTACCAAGATCACCAAGCTAACAGGTGGTGGACTTGGGCCTGGAAACTTGGGTGGGACTTGGAAACCTAGTCCATTTGATTCCAAAGCCAGGCTCTTCCTGGGTATCGTCCTGCCACCCCAGGTAAACAGCAGCACTAATGACAGCCATCTGGTCTGGAGGTGTGAGCTCCAGCTGACCGGAGGGTAGACAATGTGTGACCTTAGGAAAAGTTGATGGTAAACAAATCAGGGGATTGACCCATAGAGCAAGGGCTGGGTATGATCACAGAAAGAGATGACAGGAAAGGAACCTTTACCCCTAAAAAATAATGCATTTATTGGGCCAGTCATCTCCCTGGTACTTGAAAATTCTTAAAAACATTTATGCAATTGAAATTTTTTATGATTTTATGAATTAAAATTCATAAAATTTCTTATGTTTTATTAAAATTCATAAAAACATTTCTTTTGTTTAAATCACTGTTAAAATACTAACAGAAGGTATCACACCATTTAGTCATGTTTATTAACATGTTTCTGCTAATTAGTATTCTAAACTTGTTCTCCATACCACCATTCACTGGGATGGGACAGAAAGGAATACCATGAAAGGAAAAATAACTTCTGATACTCTGGTAGGTGGAAAGAAAGTTCTGGAGAAGAAGCTATGCAAGGATGGCAGGTGGGGTTCACGGTGAGGGGCTTCTGCTGCTGTAGGAGTTGTGGGAGAGGTAGGGACCTGAGGGACAAGGTTGAGAGGAGGTTTATGTATCTTTTCTCTTACAATTTTTCACTAAGGGTGGCTCTAAATTAGGGTTTGGGGCACATATGATGGGAAAATCAGATTGGAAAGACAGTACTAATTAATCTTAGTAATTATCCAGTTTAACTTGAACAACTGAAAGGACCTGGGAGCTATTGCTGTCCCTGCAAGCAGGCCCTTGGAGACAGCAGGCCTACAGGTTGATAACAGAGAATCCAGGCGGACTGGAAGATTAGAAGACCTGGACCAGCTTGTTGCACAGGTGGGAACCGCCACCTAGGGTGAAACGGGAAGCCAGTGACCCAGCAGGACAAGACCACTTTGAAAAGGAAAGGATGTGCCGAAGGGAAGGAAGACTCAGAGACTCAGTTTTGTGCCTACATTCAAGAGAAAAATTAACCTGCTGCTGGGTAGTGAATGAGGGAGGATGTTTCTGTTAACATGGAGAGCTGGAAAGAGCCACAGAAGCTGCGGGAGGCCTTCTGGTGTGTTCTGCTTGACCTCCCACTTGACTCATGGCACCTCGCCTGTAATGGACACCATGAGCCTCTCCCAGACATCCACTTGTGAGTGTTGAAGTGTTAGTCCCATAATCCAGCCTACAAGTGGCCAGTAAGACGGAGTGCATAGGACACAGTGCAAATTCCAGCCCCTCCAATAAGTCATCCTTGGTCTGGAGCTTGCCTGATCAAAAGGTGCAGACTGGGATTAAGATTCTAGATAAATAGAATGAGTGTCTGGGGAGAGGTCCATTCAGTCCTTTGAGGCTGTAACTTCTGATCTTTATTTAACCCACGCAGAGGCAGGGATTCTTTTCTATTTCTGCTCAGTTTAGTGGACAGCTTGTCTCTCTAATGGCCTGAGATATAAATACAGTGCACACCAAAGTTAGTTGTTTCCCCATGCAATGCCAAAGGATGGCTGTTGAATCTCATCTGGGAGGACAAACTCTAAATACCATAAATGTTTAATTACAACAATATTGAGTCAGGTTGCCTACTCCTCATCTGGAACTGCATAATGAGACTGATTAAGTGACTCTGGGCCAGGATCCCAACTTACTTTCCTATGCAGTATTTGCAGACTACAGAAGTTTTGAGGATCACGTCACGGGGCGCTTTGAAAATGAGAAAATTATCTCAACGATTCATTATTTTATGCTTGCTTTGCATATGTGTATATAAATGTAGTTTGGGTAAAATAGATAAACGGGGGGAAATGAAATACCTGGGGAAGGAGATGTTGCAGAAAGCAACAGGTAAACCCGTGACGGAGAAATCTTGTTTCATAAGACTGTTTCCTCAGCCACACTGAGAAGGAACACTGACAGGTCTGAGATGTGTGACAGTCCCAGAACATCAAATTTGCGTGGCTCAAGAACTGTCTTTGGAAGCAGAATGGCCTTTCTTTTTTCTCAGCTTTATCTTTTCATAAAAAGACCTCCCCCCACTGAAGCAAATGGTGAAGCCCTCCCAACTAAGTTTGTGTGTCCTTGCTTGTTCTAGAGCCAGAGGTGGAAAAATCCATTTCTCAGACTGATTCACCAATACTTCTCAGATTCACCAATATTTCTCAGATTTTCCTTATAAAATCTTATTCTAGTTAGAAATATAAAAAGTAATGAAAATAATCGACACTCCAGGTATTATTACCACAGACCTCTAAGGAAATCTTTGAAGGAAGAGGCCACCCCAACTCTAAGAAGGAGCATATAGAGGGTCTGGAATGGAAACTATTCAGACTGGACAGTTAACTGAGTTAATAATGTCAAGCATGAAGTGATGTGATTTACATTTCTTTCATTGGACATCTGAAAAATGGTTTACCTGCTCATATTTCTAGATTTCCAACAGTTTCAATACATCGGACCTTTGCAAAAGTCAGCATCAGAGTGGCATGGTAGTAAAGTTAATTGATTAAAGAAACTAAATAAAGATATAATAACATTAATTTTCTATACAGGAAAACACATTTATTTGTACCTGCCACTATTCTTTTTTATTTTGTAAATTGTTATTATAGATTAGTTGAAACATGCAAAAGTAGAAAGAATACTATAATGAACCCTCCTGTACCCATCATCCCTAGACCTTTTAACTCTTTACCAGTCTTATTTCATATAAACTCCACTAACCACCTCTTTTTTATTTTAAAGCAAAACTTGAAAACCATTTCATTTCATCCTTAAATATTTTAGAATGTTCTAGAGTTAGTTTTAAACCCAAGTACAGAGTAAAATTTAATCCTAACAGTAAAAGAATCTTTGAGAAAGAAATATCTCCCCATTTTTTAAAAAGAATGTCCCTCTACTTTTAATAGAATGTTTCCTCTAAAATTACTTTTACTAATTTGATTTTTGGGGTAAAGGGTCCCTGAAAAGGATATTCCAACTTAAATTTGCTTCTGGTCCTAAAGAGTAGGGCCTGTTATTTTCTTAAATTGTAAAAGGAGACTAGTTGACAGATATTTAAATTGTGTCCCCAGATTGGCTGCTTTGCAGCACGGGGGTGCCACAGGAACATGCTTAAATCCTTTAATGAAAAACACAAACTTTGCTTGAAATAAGGAAACTTGATATGTTTCTATTACATTTGCTTTATGACTTTCTTCTCTTCTAACAGAAACCTGGATGTTTACATGTTCCTGGCAACCATGTTGCCCTTTAAAACTTGAAATAAACAAAATCCCTTTGATGAGTGACCTTTAGTGTCATAACTGGTGAGAAAAGTATAATGAAAGGAGCTGGCAAAAACCATGAAAGTTTAACGGAACAAATGCTACCAAAATAGTACCATAAACTCCTGCTAGGTGACCGTCCAACAGTGTTTTTCAATACATCTCTTAGGAAAACCAAGCTGAAGTGCTACATCAAATCTTGCTCACTTCACTTTGTTGAAATTAAGCTAAAAAAAATAATAAAAGCCCTGGGTTACAAAACTAAGCCAATGTGTCCCTTAGTCTTTTGGTGGGAGACAGCCAGTGTTCCTTCCTTCTGTATTTGGAAATCGATGCATATCCAGGCATCAGCATTCCCATGGTAAATAAAAAGACCTCCCATTCCTCTTTCCCTGGGCCAATGGCCTTTTCAGCCCAGCATCCAAGCTCCTGTGAGAACCTGTCTGATGTAAACTTGCCAGGAGAACCTAGTCATTTACCTTACACTGCAATGCAGGCTGGTTGAATAGTGAGATGGTCAAAGGGAGCATTGAATAAAACCACAGGGAAATCCAGTCTTAAGTGGGTTCACTCTGCATCCCTGTGTCCAGTGCCTGGTTTCAGATCTCTGTTTAACTTCCCTTTAAATAAGGTTCAGTTGATATTTTAGTTAATTTAAAAGTAGCAAGAAAAGGCCAAAAAAACAGAAATTTAATGGGACAGGCATGGCTTCCTTTCCCAAAAATAGTTATCAACCCGATCAGACCTCCCCAGTCTTGGCTTCTGGGAACGTCCTTTACCTTCATTTAGATAGTGTCTGAGGATGAATCGGCAAGAAGCTGTCTCCTGATACTGAGTTTCTTTCTTCCCTAGCTGACAAGCAAACACCGCTCCCACCAGTTTACTGTGTTATTCTGGTGCGTGAGAGAGGTTCCAACACAGCTCCGGCTGACCTGCCTTCCTCCACATTGTCCCGCACCTCCTGGCCATTCCCAGAGACTAGCATGTGGTTAGAAAGAAAAACAATGGCCCTCAGTGTCACCGGGTAGATCGGAATGGGAGGAAATGACAGAGACACAGGAAACAGAGAGAGGTTTCTTAACACAAACAAGCCTGGGGAGGGACAGACTAGGAAAACAAAGGTAAAGCCGGAGAAAGCAGGCACTGGGCCCCGGGGAGAATGTGGTCAGGGCAGGGGCTGCTGCCAGAGCGGCGGAGCCAGGACCTTGGCGCCTGTGGCACTTCGGTGACCACGTCACTGGGGGCTCCTGAAGTCGGAGGCGGCGGAGAGGCCAAGAAGGAAACCTAAGAACGGACTAGCGCTCTGGGTTTAGAGTCTCCGTGAAGGGCCCCCGATCCTGTGGGAGTCCGGAGCAAGCTGCCTGGCCCCTGCCTGCCTCTCCTTCTCCCTTCCTGTATAACACGACAGGGACAATACACTGCAAGGCTCCTGTCCTGGAACTGAGGCTAATTTCTGGGGTTGCCTGCTCTGTAGTTCTCTTCTTGCCCAAAGGTGGAATCCCAGCATTTCTAACTGATGCTGCAAGCTTGCTCAATCCTCTTTGGTTCAGGAGCTGGTTTCTCCAGGATGGATCCCTGCCTCAGTTGCTCCTTCTCCTGTATATAAGGTAGACATCCTTATAAGAGGGGCTACATGCTTTCCTTCTGTTACTCGTCCATGCCCATGGCTTAGCTCCATGACCCCAGCCCAGCACCTGCACTTAGGTACTCAGGAAAGGCACAGGACATCAAGTTAATGGATCTCCCAGTCTGTGCTATTGCTGCCAAGTACAGCCTTCCTGTTCTCAGGCTTCTCATGCTGGGCCCTCCCTGCTGACCCTCTTGGCCACTTGCAGCATTCATTTGGTCGTTCTTCCAGAACTTTCTCCCAGAAAGGGGCCAGGAAGTTTTCTGACAGAGCAATAGGAATCCCTTCTGCCTACTCCCTATTTTGGGGGTAGCATGTTAGGAATAGGGCCACTGTCTGGAGAATCCTATCATTTCCATTCCTGAGGAATTAGCCTGAGAAGTCTTCCTCCCCCACCCCCAGGGGAAATGATTCAGCCAGAGGCAGCTCCAAGGGTAGTTTGTGTGGATAGTGATGGCTAGAGCTGCCCTATAATCTCCACTGCCCTCCTCCTAAGCCACCAGAAAGAAAGACAACACATTTTTACATTCACTGTTTTTTTCCATGGCTATTGCTGTTTTCTAAATGTATTTCTAATTAATAAAAACATGTATGCCCTGTCCATGGTGTCCAAAAAGGTAGATGGAGACTTGAAGAAGGGGCTCTCCTAGTGAAAGGGTGCACTAGTTGAGCCCAGGAGGATGTGGTTCAGAACAAGTTCACCCCCATGGAGAGGGTTTCACTTTTGGGGTGATCTCCCCTTGAGTTGAGCCATATTTAGCATATAGTTTGTGATTTGTGATTCCTCTTAATTTTGCCTAACTGGTCAGTGGTATGTACGTACCCATACATTTTTTGTGGGTTAGGATTGGAGAATGGAAGAGATGGAGCAGCACATGGGGGTGAAGCCTATCTCATACTGTTCCATCCACTCATGGGTCCTGGAGGAGGAGATTGTATAGGGGTCCTCAGTAAACAGCACCCAGAGAAGTTGTGGCCCATGGCCCATGGTGGGGCAAGAAGGAGCCCCTCAGCTTAAGGGGTAGTGGTCAACTAGATGACCTGAAAATGGGTGTGAGACAGAGGGAGTGGAAGGGAAAATCACCACTGGAGTCACAAAGTAATTGTGTGATTAGTTAATGGGTGTCCCTTTCATTCAATTACAAACTCCACATGGAGAGGGGTGGTGTCCAGAGTTATATTCAATAAAAATTTGTTGAGCAGGTGGATAGATACATTTATAACACTATTGATTTGTAAAATTAATTTCTGATTTACTCATTCATTCAATCATTAAAAAACACAAAAACACATTGACTTTCATCTCTGAGCTGAGTACTGGATGGACACCAAGGATAATGTAGAGCCAACCAAACAGATGAAGCTTTTCCTTAGGATATGCTTCTCTGACGTAGTTCTCAAAACTTACAGAGTTCACCTGCAGAATTCAGCCTTGCAAAAAAGTTATTTTCATTCATTAGACTGAAGAGCAGCCCCTGCACATCATCTCATATTCACTGCACTTATTGAAGACCTCTCTGTTTCTACCAGTTGGTGTTCTCTTTCTTATTTTTCCAAAGGATACTTAGGATACTTGGGAACTTGAGCCCATTTACCTCTCAAACCCTCTGAGCATGTACAGCAATGCTAGTTTGGTTAAATTAAAGTGAATCTCTAAAATTAGGACTCATTTCCAGATCTGTAAAAGTGAAGATGAGTCTAGATTTGACAGAAAGCTGATGGACATGGCACTCTTTTCTAAATGTTCTGGAAGTTAGTCAAGCTGCTTATCTCTTAGTCTTGGGCAAAGATTTATAGGGTAGGGATTTTGAAACTAAAAAGAAAATTGAAAACAACCGTCAAGTTTTCCTCATTTTATAAATAAGGATGGAAGACAGAGTAGGACTTAGCTTCTATTTTTAGCTCTGCTAGTCCATATTTGGTTGTCATTAGGCATTTTCACCACCACATCTTCATTTTATCAGTATCAGCCCTGTCTACCACAAAGGACTGTAAAGAGATTATAGATGTGACTCAGAAGTTTCAAGTGCCACATTTATATAATGTCTCTGAAAAGCTAGGTGGATATTAATTCAGTTTTCTAGTACCTGGAAAGTGGTTGGATAAAGCAAATCATGCAGATTTCTTTAAATGAGATAGTATTTATTAGCTATAACAAATAAACTCATATATATATATATGATATATAGCTATAATAAATAGCATAATAATTTCTCAGTACTTTCCCAGGCCTATAGTGAATGCCCTGTGAATGTATTGTTATTATTATTATTATTATTATTATTTTCTTTTCTATCCTGCAAAATAAAATAATTTCAGAGCATTACATTGACCCATTGCACTTGAAAATAAACCCATCTTGGTTTATACTGAAAACAATCTGTGCATGAGATATCTATCTCGATTAACACAGCTAGTATTTTCAGGTTGAAAGAGTAAAATCCATGCATTAAGATCTGGAATTAATCCCAAAGAGCAAATTTTACCCCTCAATAAGTTCTTCTCTTTCTTCATCTACATTATTTAACAGAATCTTGACTTAAAACTTTGTTTTTAAGGATCAGGTAGGTCTAAAATGGTACTCTATTACTCCGATTACTTCTGTATATTTGCTACACATATTTATATCAGTGTTCTTGCAATTATATCAGTCTAGAATTTGGGGAGAGCAGAGATAATTATGATAGTCCCTACTTATCCTTCACATCTAATTAATTGAAATACAAAAATGAACTAATGTTTACTAAATAGCTGGAGCTTCAAAGAACAAATTCCGTATTTTTAAAAAATCTCACTTTAGGAAGAGGTTTGTATCAATTTTTTTCTTTGAGATATTTTATCTGCATCAATTTTTTTTAAATCTAACAGCAGAAGCTGCTGAACAGAAATATTCATTATCTAGGTAGGGATATGCAAAGGCAATGTGAATGTGGAATTTTCAAAATGATTCCAAGGGAAAATCATAAATAATAGCTCAGACTACCGTTACGCATTCTACAACCCTCCTCCCCAATTTATGTTTTTCCTCTTTTTGTGTCATGACCTGATGTTTTCTTCAGGGCTGTACTATTACTCACAGTGCTTCCAATTTGGTATTTGAATTCAATTGGATTTTAATTAAAATAGATCCAAACTGAAATGGGGTGTCTTGTGAGAAAGTGAACTCTATCCCTGGATGTTTAGTTGGATCCTGGATGGCCACATGCTGATGATGTTAAAAAGAGCATCCTTTGGGAATTAGCCTGTATGGCTAATAGAATCCTTTCCAATTCCTGAGATTTTTATCTAAAGATCTGAGTTAACATAATCATATTTATTTTTTGCTTTTATTGTCTAATTATTCCATCTGTAGGAGATATTTGACATTTTACCTAATTTTATGTTGCTGGTTCCTTTTCTGTTTATATAGCTGCACACTTGACTTTAGAACCACTTGAGAATTGTTGGTAATTCCCTAGGCAGTTGTCACCAAGAGACCCCAGGTGGCAGAGCCTCCCTGGGGGAAGATGAGCAAGTTTTGGGTGATGACAGGAGTAGGGAGCCTGGAAACTCAGTCCAGGGAGCTTGATGCAAGGAGGCAGAGAGGAACGGAGTGGTTGCAAGAATGATTTATATTGCAATATAGGAAGCCGGAAGTGAGTATAATGAGATTTCTGAAGGCAATCAAGTGCTTCCTCAAGGACAGTGGAGGAGGCACATTCCAGGTGGCAACTGATTAGGTTGCATTTGTTCAGTGTTGCTTTTTACAAAGCGAAAAATGGATTAAAGTCTAAATTGCCTAGTGGGGTTGCTCATATTGCCATGTCCTCTTCTCTACACTGCTGCTATCTCAGGGGAGTTTTATATTTTTCTTGGGTAAGTTCAGCTCATGAATATGGCACTGCTTTAATTCCCCAGGAGCCCTCCAAATGTGCATGCTTTGTGAAATCAGATCCCTGGGTGATTGAGCAAATGCACCGCCTATTATGTCCCAGAGTGGGAGAAGAAGCAACACCCAGCTGCTCAATTTCTCTCTCCATCCATTTCAGAAAGATGTGGGGGCCAGTAAGGGGCTGTGAATCAGGTCCTTATGTAATGATAGAAGGATTACAAGAGAAACTTGGTGGTGATGGATGTTAACTAGACTTATTGTGATGATCATTTCATAATATATACAAAAAGCTTTAAGTTGTACACCTGAAACTAATACAATGTTATGTATCAATTATACCTAAATTTTTAAAAATAGAGATACTTGGACCCTAAACAATGAACTATAACACTTTAGAACCCTCAGATACCTTAGAGATTATCTTACTCACTGATTCTCCCCCCTACGTGTGCTTTAGAACCACTGGTTGCTTTTATTTTTTTATTTTTGTTTCTTTTAATTTTTTCAGAAATTTTTAAACCTTTTTAGATAGAAGTACATACAATAAAATGCACAAATGTTAGTATATACAATTTGATGAATTTTGATATATGTATACACTCATATAGCCATCCCTCTTGGTTGCTTTTAAAAACAGTACCAATATTGAGACTCTACCCTAGACCTTCTTTAAATTGGCCTCACAGAAACTACCTTATTTTCTGACAAAGAAAATGAAGCCTGAGGGTTCCATCAACTGCACCATGTCTGAGAGCAAGTGGCAGCAGAGGAAAGGCAGCATCAGCCTCAAAGACAGTGTGCTCCCATAAGAAACGTTTTTCTTCAAGTCCTATTTCTGAGCTTCCTCTCATTTTTTCAGTTCCAGATGGACACGGTAATTCCCTATTGCTTCACCATGTTTCTTTACCAGTGTGTACCAAACACCAACTATATCTTGAAGGATTCCTCTTGCAAAATAACTTGGAAACTCCAAAATATTTTGTCTACTTAAAGAGCCCCTGATCAGGGGCGAAATTAAGTTTAGGGTAAACCAAGATCATGTGGAATTGATGAAGCTCCCCACATTGGCCTACATGCATCTTGAGATGAAATTGACCAAGCGGGTGAGTTCAGAAGGGTAAGAAATGTGATTGGAATGGGTTAAATGTACAAGAAGACATTCTTGTTTTCCACCCTCTCCCTTAATTCAAACCCGCAACCTACACTTTGGTTAAGTAGGTCACATGAGAGACTCCCAGGTGGCCCAGCCAACCTCAGGAGGAGATACTTGTGGCCCTCTGACCCAAGGGCAGCATTTTCCCTTACAGAACTGAAATAAGGCTATAAAGCTGGAAAAGGGACATTGTCCTTGGAGGGTGGCTGACTTGTACAACCGGGACCAAAAACTCAAAGCTTTCAGGCTTCCCTCATGCCCTCCCCACTACCTTTCTTTTCACAAAGCAACAAATCTGGCTGGTTATCACTTATGCTCCACCCCATTCTTCTAACTCAGCTATTGTGCAGGAAAATAGAGAACTGTTTTCACTGCCTTATCAGAATCCCAGGAAAGGGGAAAGGAGCGTCTGGCCTGCTATCTGCGTCTTGCCTAGGGACAATGAAATGCTGAAAGCAGACTCCATGGGCTAGGGGCTACCACTTCAGACCCACAAAATGTCTGCAAGAACCACGGAAGGAGCGGCTCTGCTTAGCCTTCTGAAAATATAATAGCCCCTAGGGTGGGCTGATGCAAACAGGAAGGGTGTGGGCAGTATCTGAGTGCAGCTGCCATTCTATTCTACTCCTGCTGTCCATTCCCAGAGCCTTTGATCAACAAGCAAATGGCATTTTGGGCCCCAAGATAAATGCTTAGTCAGTGGGTGTGGGTGACACTAGGGTGGGGGATAAGGATTAAAGGTGAAGATGTTTTATAGCTTGCCTTAAGGATGTGTGTTTCAAACCTGGGATCCTGTTGGTGCTAGGTGCAAGGGAACAGAAAGGCTTTTATGCATATATTTATGCATTTGTCAGACATTTTTTTCTGCAACCAGTGTATTCAAGGCACTGTGCTAGAAAGTGTAGCAGCAATGGTAAATAATACACAAGCTGTTTCTAGTCTAATATGGTGAATCTCAAGTGTTGGGAGGTTTCTGGGATGTCAGAAATTGCAGATGGGATGGCAGAGATGGGGAATTCTTTTAGCCTATATACACTCTTTCCCACCATAGACTCAGATGCTTGCTACCCTCATCTCTGCTCCTCCCCACCTTGAGATGTGTTCCCTGCAGCTGAGAATCTCTGTGAACTAGAAATGCTTTGGGTATGGGAACTGGGTAGAGGCAGATAAATAAAAACTAGGAAAACTGCTGCTGGGTCTAATTGCAAAGCTAAGGCTCATACAAGAACAAATAAATAAGCTGACAACAACACAACAGCCAACCCAAACCCAAATGCCTGGTAAAGAGTATTACTGCAGTCAGAGATGAGGATCTCAAACAGTGAGAAGAGAGAGGTGAGCTTCCTTTCAGTCAGGGTGGTCGTGATGACTATGATGGTGGGTGTGTGAGAAGAGCTCTGCAAAGGCGTGTTTCACAGAGGAGGCCTTGAGGGTGGGCAAGATGAGATTTGAGTGTGGTGACAGGCAAGGGTTGCCAGGAAGGCCAGGAAGAGTAGAAAGAACATTTTGAGAGCAAACAAAATATTGTAAATAGAGCACAACAGTAGGGTAAACACACCTAACAGAAAGTGACCCACTTTGACTGAGAACGTACCTTGAACAATGCAGAGGTTAAGGGTGCTGACCCCCATACAGTGGAAAAATCCACATATAATTTTGACTCCCCCAAAACTTAACTAACAGCCTACTGTTGACTAGAAGCCATATAGATAACATAAACAGCTGATTAACACATATTTTGTATGTTATATATATTATGTACTGTATTTTTACAGTAAAGTAGGCTAGAGAGAGAATGCTTTTACAAATTATTGCATACCTACAAAACATTTTCCAATATATTTAGAAAAAACTAATGTGTGTATAAGTAGACCCATGCAGTTCAGACTTATGTTTTATAAGGGTCAGCTGTGAGAAGGCTGGAAAGTCAAATGGAACCATTCCTAGAGGGTTTTGTTTGCAGATGAAGGACTTTAAACCTGCTATTGGGCCAGAGTTTGTGGGGATGTTACCTTTTCACCCATCACTTACCCACCCTAGACTCCCTCAAGCCTGGAAGAAGTCAACCAGATCCTGTGCTATAATGCCCTGCCTCCAGGTCACACACACAGTTTCAGGACAACATACCACAAAAGTTCAATAATGGCCTGAACCATTGCTGAAACTCTTGGTGAAGGCCTTTTACCATTCATCAATTGATTTGTAAGACAAATCTCTTAGAGGTGTCCTATTTTAATTCATAATTCATAATTAAGTTACAATTCATTTATACTATATGATTACCTTAGAGTTAAATAAATAAAAAAATAATAATTTAATAATGTCCTGAGATTGTTCGAGGCCTTGGGGGATATGGCATTGAACAAAAAAATGCAAAGTCCTGCCCACAGGGAGCTGACATTCCAACAGGGAAAAAGCAGCCAACAAGCAAATGCAACAAGCTGGGGTTATAAGAATGAACAATGCAGGGTAAGGCCGGGAGAACTCGTGTCAGTGGGTCCTCTTCTATGTGGGATGTCAGGGAAGGCCTTTCTGATAGCTAAGTGATATTTGGGCAGCAGCATGATGGAATGGAGGGAAAAGCATTCAGGCAGAGGGAATTTGGGGGGATTTGGTCAGTTCTGTAGTCAATGCAAGGAAGAGGGACATTGCCAAGCCTGCCTATGATGGATACATACACTCCCTCTCCAGAGGTGGGGAGGCGGGTAAGGGAAAGCCAGTGCTGTAGGCTGGAACTGGAACAATCCTGTGCTGCCTTCGGGAGCTTTGCCCCTTGCTGGCCAATTCTGAGTGTTGCTTAGCAGAGCCTTAGGATGGAGGCAAACACTGTTTACTAAAAAAATATCCCACAGGCCCTGCTTTGGGTGAGTCATCCTGGATGAGGAAAATGTGGCCTGCAATTCTTCTGTGACACAGAAAGTGGTTTTAGAAGGAGACTATGAAATTTTAAAAGAGAGTTGGGTGTTAAGAATGGGGAAGGCACTCCTATATGTCAGCTCCTCATTAATCCAATGGTTCCCCTTGAGGTGGGAAGGAGGATAGCATCTCTCTTCCCACTTGACCAGCGACCGGCCAGTAAACATTTCACTCCACTCAGTTTTCTTTGGCAGGTGAAGTTCCTGTTAAAACACTACAGAATTTGGTGTATTTTCCCATGCCATGCAACTGCTTACTGCTTCCCCCAACCCTGTGTAAATATAGTTGGAAAGCTTCAAAAAAGCATGTGTGATAAAAAACAAATGTGCATGGAAAAACCAGTAAGCAGAGTGAGTCTCAGAGTTTGGTGTAAGGTGTGTTTCTGAAAAGGAGCAAGTTGTATCCTAAATATATTCATACCCTAAGGGCACAAATACAAACCTAAAATCCCAATTTTTAAAGAAAAATTTCGGTATCATTCAAGAGCCATTATCAATATTAATTAAGGTTTAGACTGCTTCCTTTTATAATTCATATCAGCCTTTTTATTTCATTTTCATAAAATAGTAAAGGAGAGATGTAATTGCAATGGGATATAAAACTTTGCTCTGTACCCGGAAGATCTCATCTTAAGGAGGGAGACCTGATAGAATGCATGGTCCCGGGCTGTCATGCTTCTCCTCCCATTTGATCCCTGAGGGATCTTAGCTATGTAAATGTCAGGACCTCTGAAATAGTCAGCAAACGTGTCAAGTATAAATGAACTATGCAGCTACACACTCCTCAAACAGGGAGCTTTAACCAGAGGAAGAACTTATTTCAAAGAGACTTAATTTTGTTCTGTATTGGGTCCCTAGAATTAAGCATGCATCCATACATACACATCTCTAGAAAAGATATCTTTTATTTTTCCTCTATTCATGGCCACTAACCTGTTTTCTCTTTTCTCCGAACATCTTAGAAAATGGCCTGTGGCTCCTTTATTGGTTTCTTTATTCCTTTACAGAGTGACAGGCCTTTGACCATGAAACTCCAGCCTGCATGTGGGATCTAGGCTCTGTCCCAGACTTTAGCTATCTGCCTAAAACTTGGAGCTCTACTAGAGTCACCCTGTGGCCTTTCAGGCTTGGCCTGGGCCCAGCGAGGGATGAATGAGTTCCAGGTAAAGGGGGCTCCCTTCCCATCTGCTCTAAGCATTGCTTTGGAAATGGCCACTTTTGAATAGCCTGTCTGCCTAACTGGAAAACCCAGGAGATGGGTTATATAGAGAACTTCCCTCAGGTTTTATCTTAATTTCTAGGGAAGGTCCAGGATAAATGAAATACTTTCATTATGGATAAAATCCAACCAACTTGTAACAGTGGCCAGAGGGCCACTTGGGTGTAATTCATCTTTCTTTAGCTACTTTGTAGCTCTGAGAAATTGGGTATGCAACCTAACCACCTGGAGCTTCTGCTAGCTTGGCTCCATAGTGGCTAACAGTTGTTCTCTCTAGTGGGTTAGTGAGGTTAACCTGAGACACTAGTGGGGCACCCATCATCAGACCTAGCACATAGTTAGTGCCTGCTGGACATTAGTTCCCTTTCCCTTATCTATGAACAGAGGTAAGCACTGGCTCAGGTGCTCAGGCCATCAGACAATATGCTGTTCTCAGACCCACCTGATATATGAACACATGATATAAACTATTTCAGAGTTAGTTGTGACTCATATGAAATTCCACTTTCTTAAAATCAGCATTAATTAATTCAACATGAATATCTGCTAGACCTTCTGCTAAGCCCTGGTGATATCAGTGAAATAGTCCCCATCTTAGAGCAGTTCTGAGTTCAGACAAGAATCATTTGGAGTCAGTCAGGCAAGGAGGATGGAAATGGTGTTGCAGGAAGAAGGGGCATTTTCACTAAGGACACGAGATGATTGGGATGGAGGTGGCGCAAAGATATATTCATTCTAGAAGTCTACTTTTTAGGAGTAATGATGGCCCTCTTACAGTTGATTATACAAAGTAGTCTGACTTTATCACCCTGTCTTATCATGTGCACCTACGTATTTCCTGGTAACTTCCAATCCTCTTTACTAAGAACATCACCCTTTCTCTCACACCTTTTCCAATCACCACACCCAAAGAAAACAAGCACCCAGATAATTAAATTCACACAGTTTCTAGAAAACAGACCTCTATGAGCATGTCCTCGGAGCTGCCAGGATTGTGCTGAGGTCTCTGAACACTACAACTAAGTATGGGCAGGTCATTGATTCGGAGACACATGGAAACATGCCTGGCCTCATGTGCATATCAGTGTCCAGTGCTCTTTCGATGTATTAGGCTTGAATAAGGAATGAGCATTACGTGTATACCATATTCATTGTATAGTATTGGAACATCCTTTTGATTGGATTTGCTATCAAGATGACCGTGGGTTCCAGTTGCATTCACATAGCACTGTAACAAACAAACTGAAAAGTGAAAAAGTTCAACAAACTGGCTGATTGTGGTACCTTCATGGCAGGCCACTGATTTTAGTATTTTCTAACCACCAGAAGGAGTGAGGATTCTGATGGGTGACCAGTGCAGATTTGGATAAATGTTTCCTCTGGTGTTAGGTCACTTTTGTTACAGCTGAACTTTTTGGAGATCTATTGTATAAGAAGAAACCAGTTTGTATACTTGCAGAAGCCCTGGCTTTTAGTTTTACCCAAACTTAAAATTCCACATACAGACCAAGGCCCTGTCTGCAGCATGCAGCTTATTCAGTGTACCTGGCCCTTCTTCCAGAGGTGGGACTGCTGAGGCAGCAGCCTTGCTCCTCTCTGTTTTGATTTGTCACAGTGTCCTGGAGAAGGCAAAATACTGTATTACTGTAAGGTGGAGCCAGTTGCTGGCTTCTCTTCTTCTCAGGAGAATTTTTATTTTGCATTTGAAATGGCCTGTGTGAGATGCAGATGGTTAAGTGATTCCGTTATGCATAGCATCTCACACATGTTAACCAATTAGGAAGGGCTACAGAGAAGTACATGGAATTAATACCATCCAGAAGGTGTAGGGACAGCCTCAAGTAGTCAAACTCTAGTCACTTGGTTTATCATGTCATAAGAGCCCCTTGATGGAATTTAAGCTACATACCTCCTGGCAGTTTATCTATTATTTCTCTTGAACAGTGTGTGTGTGTGTGTGTGTGTGTGTGTGTGTGTGTGTGTGTGTGTATCTGTCTGTCTGTCTACAACTGTGTCAGCATTTGTCAGGGGCTAACAGTAAGATCTCACATTCATTTTATTCAATCTGCCAAGTTAGGAGGCCCTTTGAAAATGGCCACTTCTTTTACATTTACAAAAACTATGACATTTAATTCACTTCTGACTTTTTCAAGTGTTTGTTTTGAAGTTTCATTTTATACAGGAAATAAACATAATCACCAATAAATTTAACTTTAATAACTCAGACCCTGGGAGCCTTTCCTGGTTGGCAAAAAATTCCCTTCATGCTACAGATCCTCCATATGGGATATCCTATTTCTTATCTGGAGTTGAAAGTAAAGATTAATCCAAATAATTAAGAAAATCTTTCTAAAAGATACCCTGCATCCTCTTAAAATTCAATTCTGCTTGCAAGTTTCCTTTCTTTTTCTACTGAAATCAGAATGTCAATGATAAAAGTAAAAGTTGGTCACAGGAATTTTGATGTTTTCCATGGATATTTTTAAAGCTCAAAGACAGGGGGAGGCTCCCAATTTACTATATCACAAAGAATAACATGAGAATATAATTTTGAATCAACTCATTATTAAAAATTAATATTCATTTGACAATGTATTCAATATAGCAAAGAGGTTGCAAGAGTATGTAAAGAAAAAGCTTTTGATTCTTCCTGTCACATATGCTGCACATATATGCTTCACATCATATATACTGCATGTATGTGCTTGAATGAACACACACAGTCTTCCTGCTTTGTAAATTCTGCAAGGCAGAAATTCTTCCACAGATAGCATTATGGAAGGTTTCTCACCCTTCCCTTTGCTTTTGAAGGCATGGAAAACGTGGTTCCTTCCCAGACAGTCAGATGTGCTATAAAAAGTAACATTGGCCGTGGGAATTATAAAGGGGGAAGGGATGTGCTATAAACAGGGATAAACATCTTCCTTTATGCAAACGTGCCAGATCCCTTTAAGCAGAGAACTGCTGCTTGTCCCCGCTGTGGCCCCTCCTTCCTTCCGGGGAGCAGAGAAGCGGGGCTTTCCCTCCTAAGTGACCCATCAGGAGAGGCTTAGATAAGGCACAAAATTGCCCTCAATAGTTTTCAAAACCCCATCTCAGGGACAAAAATGGGAAAGTTATACTTTTGTTACCACTCTATGGAGGAGAAAAAGCCCAACGAAAACATCCACTGGACAAAGCCTACTTTGTGTGCTGAGAAACCCTGATCCTTGACAATTGTCTCCGGTCTTATGTAGGCAACAGAAATGACTTTTCAGAGGTTTAGCAAAATTATCAGTGGGGCAATTTTAATACTCTACATTTATTTGGTTAGTACACTCTCCATTTTCTAGGGTAAGAAAACATTCAAGCAACTTCTTTAAGGAAAAATTTCAGAGGAAAGAATAAAATGTTCTCTTCTGAATAGGAAAGCTCTTATTGTGAAATTCCTTCATCTGGTAAGAGATGCACCTTATGCCAAGCCTTAAGAAACTTATTCTATACACATGATAGGTAGATACACTATATTATATATTTTAACTTCTATTACATAGTGTATATATAGTATAAACAATAAGCATTATTATTTCAATTCTTTATACATGAACAAGTGCGATTTGTAGACATGATAGTTTTTTTTGACTAATACCCAAATCCAAGTAGGCTTTAAATTATACGTAGTGTTCTCAGCTTGAAAGAAAAATAGGAAATGGAGGGAGAAGAGGAGAGGGCCAAAGGCAGAGGTGGCGTACAGGAAGCGTGGGTTTGGGGATCCTATGGTCTGAATCTCACTTCCATACCTTACTCATTCATAGACCCTGGTAAGTATTATTTTGTTTTGATATTTTGAGCTGTGATGTTGGGATCATCAGACCTCCTTTACAGACCTGCAGACACACATGTGGAAACCACTCTTGTAAAGCAGTCATGAGCGAGGGTTTAAAGGAGATTAAGTACCAAAGGCAGATAACCACAGAACAACTTAGTTTTCTACCTTCCTCCATCTGAGAGGCAGAGGGAGTCTTGAGAAGCTTTTGCTATATTACAGGAGTGAATTTTCAAACTAGAATTTACTATCCAGTCAACGAATATTTATAACTAATTCTGTGCTGGGCACTGTGCCAAATACAAGAATTCTACAAAGTGATTCAGGGAGTCACACACATTTGATTTGGATTATATTCTAGACATGTACTTTAACTATTTGAAAAAATAAATGGCATGCATAGTCAATGCACTGTATACGAAGTTTTAACTCTTTCAATACCACTGATGCCTTAACTTGTGATCTCAGGTTAACTCATGTTTGTGTGGATTCAGTATACAGCTTCTCCTGCCTTCTCTGAAAATAGTTTTACTTCTCCTCAATGTGCTATTGATTAGGAATGTAATGCTGCTTACCTGTCCTCTTAAAAATTCAGGGTTGCTCATGTGTTCTCATTTAAACCATCCAACTACACTACTGGGTTGTGTGAATGTGGGGCTTGGTGACACACCACGGCAGGCCTGGGGATCTGCTCAGAACATCAGTTGTACTGGGGTCAGCTCTGTTCCAAATATAGCTGCACAGCTGTACAAAAATAAATAACAAGCTATTTTGTTTGATACAGTTTGGGATACTTACTGTAGATGTCGGTGCTTCTGTTCCAGCTTTCACATTTGTGAGAAAGAATGAACAGTTGCTACATACTGTTGGTCATACAGTTTTTGAAATGAAATGTCCCTCCTCAACTCACTCTTGAAGCATGCAGTGAGATTGCAAGCAGAGCTGTGAAAAAGTTTCACCATTTCTAAAGAGTTATGTGGTTAAATTCGGCTTTTTCTCAATCCTGTGCAACCAAAACAAAACAATGACAAAGTGAACTACTAAGGGTGATTTCAAACTGTTGTCTAAACCAAAATACTGATGGTGCTCAGTGACTAATTTCATAATATGTCAATGCTATAAAATAATTATATGAAAGAAATATGCTAGTAAGATAATGTATTGTCTGCGTATGTGCTGGGCATAGAGTGCTGTTAAACAAGTATGGGGACCATGGCTCAATGTCTGATTTTCTCCAAGAGGAAGGCCATGGAGAAGAAAGGAGCCAAAGTGCTATAGAAGATCTGCTCAAAACTATGCTATTTTTCTTGTTTCTGTATCAAATGGACACTTAAACCCCAAATATGAGTTTGTATAATGACACAGACACAAGTGTTCCATGATACAACTGAGTATTGAACAGAAGTGCAAGTAAGATTGTCTCCCTATTTTACTCATTTTATGCATAAGGCCCTTTGTAAAAACATTATCAAATTGCATTCCCCCCTCCTCAGACTCCAAATCATGCATATATCTGGACAAGGGTCTCATGGACTCTTCTGGCTCCGTGGGGCTTATTTCTCCTTTAACCAAAATGCCAATTCACCTTTAATTCTTTAAAAATCACAAGAAAAATAACTTGGATGTTCAAAAATGAAAGCACCAGCTTTATAGATACTCTGCGGGAATGTTTGCTTGCTGTGGCCAACTTTCAGAGTAGAATACAGCCTTAGTGTCCACCACTGTTCTGTGAACACCAAGGAATAAATATCATCCCCTTCCTGTTTCCAGATCTTACAAGGGAAAGAAAGAAGAAACAGGGAGTGACTTACCAGCCACCAAAGTTGATGCTTCCCTTAGATGATGAAGACTGGATGGAGACTCTATTTTGTCTCAAAAAGTTTTTGTGCCTTTGAGGGTAGGATGGGATGGGGGGAATGAGAAAGCCTTATTAGAGCAGTTCTCTGCATGGGTAATGATGTTAAATTATTAGTCCAGTTATAGTCTTGATAGTTGAAATGTTGGTCTTTATATTAATGATGATCTACAGTTATTTTTTGATCTGTTGCACCTACATTAGACAATTAAATAGATACAAATTCCCATCTAGAAACTAGGGATATATTTCATTTTATCTTAGTATCTAGGACATTAGTGTATACTATTGTTTTCCTCGCAACACACCACCACCTATTGATCCTCCTTGCCCCAGCACCAACTTGCCTATTCTCATTGATTCTCCTTGTTCCTGCGAGGTTATTTATCTCCCCTGAAATCTGTTTGCAAGTTAGCCCTGGTTATATCAGCCTTACCGATTCACTTTTCATTTCTCAATCTTGACTTTCCTCTATCGCCCCTTCTTCCAGTGGACTTATCCTGCACTTTTTCTTTGCTTTTATGAATGGAGCATCATTTTCTCTTTCAAAGATTATCCCCATCTGTACTTCTCTGCAGATGTTCATAAATATTCATGGGATCTTCTTGCATCAGGACCCAAATGACCTGATATAAATTCTGCCATTTTGCATTTTGAAGCCATTCCCAACCCCTACTCCAAGACCAGGTTAAAACCAACATATTTACCTTTCTCAGAATTGGAATAGTTCCCATGGGTCACCATCCGAAGAGACTGAACTTAGTGACAAAGCAGTGGAAATAGCCTTGGTTATCCGAACTCTCTCATCCCCTCCTTAAGACACTTAAAATAAAAGACACCAAGAGCTAATCATCTGAAAATCCTGCCAATGTAAAAATAAGCAAAATTTCAAAAACTTGTTAAAACAGGTGGAAAGGGATTTATCTTTATTATTATCCGTAAGTGAATATACGTTTGAAATCATTGTTTTCCTGTATAAAATAATCATGTGGGGGCAAAAGAAACCTGGAGATTAGATTTGGTCTGAGTTCTGAGATACTAGCTTGGCTGGGACTTTTCCTGGGTTCTGGAGCAAGTCACTCCTTGCATCTCTTTCCCTAACTATGAAATGGAAATAATGCCTCTGTCTCGAGGGTCCTGGGGCTTATTGTCAGCGAAGTGCTTTGGAATCCACTGCTGAAAGGCACTCTGCAAGTTCAAAGCACCAATATTAAGAAAGGTTTGTCATGTTTATAAACCAGTAAAACCTTCCCATGGGTGTAAAATGATGCTCCTTAGTTTTCTTCTCTACACAGACAGAAAGAAAAGCTTCAGGTTCTTCCATACTATCGACCTAACACTGTGCTCCAGCTGTTTACGTGCACAGAACTCTTTCCATTTCCTTTTGATTTGCAACATGCACTGGCCCAAGACAAAAGAATACACTATTCACAAGTGTGACTCATATGAAAATTGAAACTTCATGCTCCATTTTATTAAGGGCCTTGCTTTTTTTCTGTGGGTTAGAATAATTGGGAATAAAGATAAACACTGTAAAATAAACTTGAACACTGAGTTAGTCCAGTAAATTTGAAGCAACCATTCACTAGCAGACCTACTGGACAAATGAGGAAACTGCAGGAGTCAAAAAGTTGGTGGTGAACTCTATTACTTTATTAGGCATGTTATTTAAATATATCATGTTAATTAATTGAAACAATGCCCATTAAAAAACACATAATTATTATAGTAGTTGGGATTGTATGCAAGAGAATAGGGAGCCCAGAAGAAGAGAAGAGGGCCCTGGATAGCAGCATGGATGCAGGACTGGAGAAATGTTTGAGTGTTCCACAAGGGTATCTCAGCAGAACCCGTGACTTCACTGTAAACAGCCCTAGCAAACAGATAATAACTCAGCCCACCTTGAGGGCAGGGCAGGTGGTACAAGTCCATACCCTAACCCTCAGTTCCCAAAAGTTCCTCAACTGCCTATAAATCCCCTAGACAACGCACCACCCTGGGCTCTTTTGTCCCCTCCTGGCATGAGCAGACACATCAACAGAAATGATGGCATCACAAGTCAGAGAGAAAGGATGAAAGGTCACATTCAGTATGTGCCAATTTTGTGACAGATGTTATGCTAAGTGCCTTACATGCACTATCTCATTTAATCCTAATAATGAATTTGCAAGATAGGCATTATGATTACTTTCATTTTTTTGATGCTGAGAGCTTAGGTCATTTTTCCAGGGTAATGGAATTACTAAATGATAAAATAAGAATCCCTTCTGGTTTCCTGTGACTCCCATCCTGACATCATTTTGGAAAACAACTCTGTTGATCCTGGAAACTATTGTTAAGTTTCTTATTATGACTGTTAATGAGAAGACCAATAATACTATTAGTTTTCACCTCGGCTTAGTCTATCTCTTCCACTTCTGTGTGGTTGTATTCCCTTTTCTTCAATCATATTTGGATTGGAAACTTGTTCTTTGAATAATTAGATTGAATTCTGTTTTAAATACTATGTTGGTAGTGAAAATATACACATATCAAATATAATGCTTGCTATGTCACTTATGCCCTGATGCTAAGGGTAGAGAAGCACAGAGATGAAATTTGAGAATTTTAGAGAAATTTTGGCATAAGGTATAAGAACAAAGAGCACCTTTTTAAACATTTTTCTTTCCAGGAAATTTGTTCTGAGTTGTGTACTAGAACAACCATAGTTTTGAGAAATTCTATGAGGAGAAACTAGTGTCTGTGATGCTGGGGTTCTTGTTTGCGAAGTCGAAGAATGAGCTTCACAAACACCCAAGGTAGGAGAGCCGGGGAGAGGCTTTTATTTAGAAATAAAGTGAGAGGAAAGAGCTCCTAGATCATGACAGGAGGGGACAAGGGAGCCCAGGGTAGTGCGTTGTCTAGGGGATTTATAGGCAGTTGAGGAACTTTGGGGAACTGAGGGTTTAGGGTGTGGACTTGTACCACCTGCCCTGCCCTCAAGGTGGGCTGGGTTATTGTCCGTTTGCTAGGGCTGTTTACAGTGAAGTCACAGATTATGCTGACATACCCTTGTGGAACACTCAAACATTCCAGGCCAAGTTGCTCCTGGCCTTTTGACCTTGACCTGATCTCAGTGAAGATGTCTATATTTCTAGTCTAGTATCTTTACCCTAGAGAATTAGTGTGACCTTGACTTTGCATAATGCTGAACACAGATTTTCAATAGGGACTTTACATTTTTACATTGCTTTGACTGTAAATATCTTGCCTTGCTTTTTCCAGAGGCCCTCACCCTACTCCGTCTAAGCCCATGGTCCCTGTCTCATCTGGATTGCTCTGAAAAAAGCAATTTTTGCCCCATCCCATTTCTATCCCTTAATATCTGCTCCAGAAATTCTCTAGAAAGGAACTTTACCTTTATGAGATTATCCCAAATCTCCCCTGACCTACAAGTACCTTGGTACTCATTTCTTTAATCCACTCCCTCAACTGCCTTTTAGATGACCTCTTTCTCTACTGCTCAGATCTCTAGTTTCAATTCCCTGCCTAAAGTTTATCTCTTCTCCTGTAGCCTGAGGTTATGAATTGCCTTTGTTTCTGCACTAGTCCTGGTGTCAGGACAACATCTGAGTTCTCTCTCTTGTCCAAAAACTGAAGGATGAACAAGGGCAGAGATCCACAATGTTTCTTCCTCAGCAACCAGAAAAGCACAGAGTTGCCTCCTCCTCAGGGCCTCGGCAGGAGGGAGAATCTGGTAACTGGAATCCTGTGGGGGCTTGATTAGCTTGCACAAGTCTAAAATTGGCAAGGAGGCTAGCCTTGCCATACCCAAGTGTGTATTTTTGGTGTCAACATTATTTGGAAGTAGTATTTTAATTCCACATTATTTTAAAGTGGACTTCGCTCTCTAAGATTCTGATAGTAAATATCTCTCTTACTACAAAGAATGAGGTAAGGGAATGACAACTGAAGCCCACACCTACCGTTTAGAAACACAACTTTCAGAAGACATCCTGGTCTCTGCACATATGACATTTAAGCACCAGAAATATCACAAAGGGCCTGTGCTTAGGAGCTTGTGCTGCTTTTTTGACTAAGATTTATTCCATTTGGGTAATTTCAATGTCTCTCTGTTATCTTTTCTTGTTACCACTGTTTAAAAAATGTTCAGGCTTAAAAATTCATCTTTCTTTCTGTAACTCCAGGGAGAGGAAATTCTGGGGCAAAATACCTATCTGAAACTGAAATCCATTGAAGGGAGAAATAAAGTTTAAAACCTCTTTATTGCTTACAAACTGCAGTCTGGGGGCCATTTCTCTCTCTTGCTCTGGCAGAAGCAAGCAGGCCTCCCTCCAATCTCTCAGGTTCAGATAATCCCTTGGTTGCCCAGGAAATTACCCATTGATATGAAGATGAACTACTTCTCTCCACCCCTTAGGAGCCCCTGTTAATACGGAGATGCACTAAAGCCAGGTGAAATATTCTGGAATATTACAATTTTACCCCCTTTTTCTCACCCTCATTATCTGTTTTTATGACTTCTGTTTCTTTCTATAATTTATCATCATTATAAGAAACAGGAATGATTTAAACTTGGGGAAAGAAAGGTTTTCATCTGTACTAGCCCTATATAATAGAATTTCCTACGATGATGGAACTTTTTCTATCTGCACTGTCCAATACAGAACTCACTAGTCATATGTGGCTACTGAGGGCTTAAAATGTGGCTATGGTGGCACTAAGCAACAACAACAAAATAGAGAGTTGGGAAGAATTATGGAGAAAAGCAAGCTAGAAAAAGGAATCCTTTAATTCTATGACTGAAGTCCTGGATTGCTTGCCTCCTCTCAGAAAAATGGCTCATGTGCATGAAATCTACCAAAAGAAACATAGTGAAAACTTAGAGAACTGAACTGCAGTGAGCAATACCGCTCAGTTTTCAGACTGGACTCTGCGAAGAACACAGGTGGCAGATCAAAGGTTTTTAAACTAAATTGCCATTCAAACCACAGTCTACAAAAGTGAGTCAAGACTTGTTCAGGGTTGACTGCCTGGTAAAATGTATGATCTTAAAAAAGAAATCAGGTTCTTTGAACATAATACTCAAAATCTAAAGTCATTCATTATACCCCAGAACCAGGAAAACCCTAACTCAAATGAGAAAAGACAATAACATGTGCAATGCAAGATGACTCAGAGGTTAGAATTAAATGACAAAGTTTTAAAGCACCTGTCATAAAAATACTCCAGTAAGCAATTGCAAATGCTTTTGAAATTCATGGGAAAAAAGAGAAAATCTCAGCAAAGAAATAGGAGATATAAAGAATAAAGAAATTTTAGAACAGAAAAATGCAGTATCTGAAATGAAAAACTAAATGGGCTCTATAGCAGAATGGAAATAACAGAAGAACTTGAAGGTATAGCAATTAAAAATATATATTCTGAACAAAAGATATACAATCGCTTGAAAAAATAAACAGAACTTCAGAGACCTATAGGACAATAACAAAAGATCAAAAATTTATGTCATTGGAGTCCCACAAGGAAATGAGAAAGAGTGAGAGCCCACAAAATATTTGAAGAAATAATGATTGAAAATTTCCCAAATTTAGTGAAAGACATAAACCTACAGATTCAATAAGCTCAGCAAACTTCAAGCAGAATAAACCTAAATAAATCCACATCTAGACAACTAATAATCAGATTTCTAGAAACTAAAAACAAAGGAAAAAGATCTTAAAATGAGCCAGGAAAAAATTGACTGATAGGGGATTAGTGACTTTAAAGACAATGGGTTTCTTCCCAGAAGCCATGGAGGCCAGAAGGAAGAGGCACAACATTATTCAAGTGATTGAAAAACAAAGACTATAACTCAGAATTCTATATCCAAACAATATCCTGTAGTAATGCAGGTGAAGTAGTAACATTCTTTGATGAAAGAAAATGCGAGAATATGTCACCAACAGACTTGCTCCAAAAGAATTGCTAATGGAAAATTTTCAAACATAAAAGAAATGATAAAGAAAGAACATCAAGAATAAAGAAAGAACAGCAGAAGAATAAGAACAGCAGCAGAAGAAAATACAATAAACTATCATTTTTCTCTTAAATTAAAAATATTTGATGATTAAAAATGATAACATGGTCTGACATGTTGCCCAATGTATGTGGGAATAACATTTACAACTATATCATAAATGGGGAGAGTAGAGATTTGACTGATGATAAGATTTCTACATTCTACTTGGAATGGCAAAATATGGGTAGTTATAGATGGTAACAAGTTGATTATATGTATTATAAACTATATGAAGAGAGAGATAAAGTCACTATAGGTAAGTTAGAATGGAACCCTGACAAAATGTCCACAAACCCACGGGAAGGTATGAAACGGAAGACACAAGCAAAAAACAGTGGGAACAAACAGAAAACAAATAATAAAACAGGAAGCCTAAATTCTAACATATTGATAATTGCTTTAAAAGTTAATGATGTAAACATACCAATTAAAAGACAGAGACTGGCAAAATGAATTTAAAAAGTTATCCAACTCTGTGCTGTCTACAAGAAACTCACCTTAAATATAGGTGTTATACAGGTAACTTAAAAATACAGGAATGGAAAAAAAATCTATTATGCAAACATTAATCAAAAGATAGTTGGTATGTCTATATTAATATCAGACAAAGTGGACTTCAAAGCAAAGGAAAAAAAAGGACAAGAAAAGGCATTATAGAATTATAAAAAGGGTCAATTAACCAAGAACAGATGACACTCCTAAATATGTATATGCTCTATCTAAGCAACAGAACCTTAAAAGATAAAACAAAAACTGACAAAACTGAAGGGAGAACTAGACAACCCACAATTATAGGTGGGGTTTTCAATTAACAGATAAATCAGCAATTAATAAACCCCTAGACAGAAAATCAACACAAAACTAAACATGAATGTTCATAGTAGCTTTGCTTGTAAGAGTTAAAAAGAGAACAGCTGGAATGAATCTCAGCTGGCGGATGGATAAAGATACACTGTGTTATATCCATTGCTGTAGACAATGTTTGTGACTCCCACTCCCCAATTCTTATGTTAAATCCTAATCTCCAGTGTGAAGGAGATAGTTGGAGGTGTGCCTTTGGGAAGTATTAAGTCATGAGGTGGAGCATGACTGGGATTAGGGTCCTTAGGAAAAGGACCCCAGGGAGCTTTTCCAACATGTGAGGACACAGCAAAATGGTTGTCCATGAACCCAGGAAATGGGTTTTCACCAGACACCAAATCTGCAGGCACTTTGACCTTGGAATTCCCAGACTCCCAAACTGTGAGAAATAAATTTCTGCTGTTTGTAAACCACCCAGTCTATGGCATTGTGTTGCAGCAACCCAGATGGACTAAGACATCCATATAATGGAATACTACCCAGGATAAAGAACTGTTGATACATGCAACAACCTGATAGAATTCCAGGGCATTATGCTGCATGATAAAAAGCCGTTCTCTAAATGTTATATAATATATAGGTCCACATATATAACATTCTTGAAATAACAAAATTATACTGTTGAACAACACCTCAGCAGTTACCAAGTGTTACGGTTTGGGGGCAGGTGTGACCATGAAGGGGTCATGAAACAATTTTAAATCTTAATCCTAATCATGGTTACACAGACCTATCTACTATATGTGATAACAGACAATTTCATAGATCTATACGCCCTCCAAAAAGTGCACATTAAACCAGTAAAAATCAGAATAATCCCTGTCATTTACTTTAAATAGTATGCTAACAACACTGATTTGCTAGCTTTGGTAATTATACTATAGTTATGTTAGACATTATTGGGGAAGACACAGTAAAGAGTACATGGGAACTCTCTACTATTTCTGCAACTTCTTTGTGAGCCTTCAATTATTTCAGAATAAAAAATATTTTCCGAATTGTGGCTAGAGCATACAATCAACTGAAATTTTAGTCTAGTTCAATTTTCATTGATTTAACTAGCTACACATGGTTACTGGCTATAGTATTGGATAGTCATGTAGTATTTGCAGGTCAGTATTAAGTTTTCCCAAATAATCTTCTCATTTCCCTTTGTTCTCACTCTGATGCTTCTGAAGAAAAGTTGAATGTATAAAAATTTACCCAAAATATAAATATAATCCATATTATTTAAGTGTTTCTTAATTGAGTATAATACTGTACCAAATTACAGCATAATAAATTTCACTGTTGAAAAACAACCCGATTGGTCGTTCCTCATTTTCTATCCCATTCTGATGACTTGTGCAATGGGAGAATTTTAATTCTTCAGTAAAGAATTAAAGGTATTAAAACTCATAGCCTTGTTATGTAAGCTTGCTGAACAGGAAGAAGTCCCTATAACTACAGAACAATCTGTAGTTGTTGAGCACCTTAATTATCTTTTTAATGGTAAAATCTAAGCCAGTGACTACCTCTAAATCCCTAGGAATGAACAGCTGGCCTGTTGACTCTCCCTGACAGAATAAGCAACATATCTCTGACAGCACAGGTTACGAGATCAACTCTTCTCTCAGAGCCCACAGAAGTCAAGTTCCTTTGAGTTACAGAAGGGGTTTGGTTTTGTTCCCCTTTTTCATTTATTCCTTTATACATTCTCCAAAGCTCCTCACTCTTGATACAATATACAAGCTTATAATGAGACAAATTCACTGTGTGCTGATCCAACCCCTCCCGCACACCCCACCCCAGCCTGGCACAAAATCGAGTCTTAACCGTAACTAACCGTCTCAGCTTTCCCCAGGAGGCACTCAGGAATGGAGACTCTTAAGGTAATTTTAAAACAAGTTGCTGTAAACCCTTCCTTCCAACCACTGTTAAAGTGGTGACCAAAGCTCTTGTGACCCCCTAAGGTTGGGCAAGGACTAAAGCATGACTGGGATTAGGGTCCTTAGGAAAAGGACCCCAGGGAGCTCTTCCAACATGTGAGGACACAGCAAAATGGTTGTCCATGAACCCAGGAAATGGGTTTTCACCAGACGCCAAAGGGCAATTATATTGGGATTCTCTTCAGTGACATAGGGGTAAGAATGAGCATTAACAGCACCATTGTTTAGGACTGCCAGACATGGCACACTGACTTCTATTTGGTTTTGGTAACTGTTTGAAATTCTCTACAAATGGTTCATGTACTTGGGAAAACTATCACCCCCCCCTCCACCTCCACCCCTCAGAGAGTCACCATTTTTCTCCCTTCTGTGCCCAGAGGCATACCCTGCTCTCACCATCCCAGACAAACTGAGGAAGTCTCAGATATAATCCTAGAGTTTGTGCTCTGAAAGGGCAGGAAACAGTCAGGTTCCTTCTTGTGTCTCTTAACAGGTAACACACTGCTTGGCTAAAAGTAGTGTTCAGAAAGTTTTTAAATAAATAGAGAAATTAATTAGTGTATATTTCACAAAAAGAAATGATCATTTTTCTCTTCTCATGCTGAAAGATGATTCTACACAATGGATTTTACTGCAATTAACTGAAAAATAAATTCCAGATTACCATTATGAGTACCAGTTGGAACTGTATCATCTTTGAAAAGTCTCATCCTCAATGGGAGAAGGCTAAGCACAATAATATTAAAGCCAATACATGAACTAATGTCCATTTCTGACTTTTTCTACTTTTTAATACTTTAAGTCCCATATTAGGCACTGCCTTTAAAAAGTTCTTGGCAACAAGAACTAGCTGAAGTTCTATCTCGGGTCATGTTTGCTAGCAGCAGAGCTGGAGATGAGAATTCTGGTGCATATGATTTATTGAGGGAGTCCTTTTTGGAAAAAGAGTGAGGAAGTAGCATAGGGCAGGTAAAGAGCTAAACAAAACACCTAGTCTCAGGTGGAGCCATCTTTAGTCTGATCCCACAGAGAGCTCTGGAGCGTAATTGCACCACACCTTTGGGTCAGCCTTTTGTTGCCGGTGTCAATCAGTCATTGACTGCAGGTTGCTCATGTGAAGGGGGTTGTATTACCTTTCAGAAGAGGTAAATCTTATTTGGTCAAGGACAATTTTCCAGGTAAGCGGAAGCTGTGAGCTATTAGCAAACAAACAGTAGCTGTGAGACAAGTGCTCTGACCTGGAAAAAAGGGACCTTGGAAGGGCACTACAACATCTACAATACTCTATGCCTTGTACCATTCATAGCCGGTTGTTTCTCACATGAAATTCATTCCATCCTGTAACACACTTTCCAAGACCTTGTTAGTCATGGAGGTGGTGTTCAGAGTTTGATTGACATTAACTGGCTGAGTCATTCTTTTCAGTCATGTCATTGCTGGTGAATTAAATGGAGTTGATGGAGACCGTGATCCATCCATCCTTTCCCCGGTAGGATATGGTATTGTTTTTGATATAATATCTTGGAAATTTCAGAGATATTCACTTAGTTTTTCACAGCATGGGTTAATGGACCCTGTGGACTCACTTTGAGATAGACCTGGGCTAAAATTCCTGACCCACATATAGCCCTTCTCTAAAAGGAGGATTCATGATGATACTTTGAATCCTCATATATCATAGTCAACTTCCTGATTCACAGCTCACTTTTCCCAGTGTTTGTTTACCTGAGTAAATGGCCATAGGCTCCTCTGCAGAAAGACTGGAGGAATCACTCCTGTATACACTTTCCATTGTGTTGCAAGATCCTTTCTCATTGAAACTTCAAGCAACAGGTTGTGAGTCTGAGAACTACATCAGGCATGTAAACTGAGTAGGAATCATGATTTTCCATTGAGGTGGCATACCTTAGTCTTCTGCTCATTTATTCATGATATATTTTGATTGATATATGTTAAGCAAGACCCTTATTGCTTGCCCGTCAGCCTCTTCCTAGGAACACCACGCTCCATAAGTCCCTATGAACAGAATCCACCTGCTGTGCCCACCCTGCTTCTGGGCTGTCATCTGGTCTCTGCTATTCTGAGATCCTTTCATCCCTAATTCTATCAGGGAGCAGTTCTGTAGTAGAATCTCCTCTCATCAATCATAATCTACAGAGGACAGCCACTACTGAGTTTCTCACCAATGCTGGTGCCACCTCCCCCAGGAGAGGAAGTTGCCATATTATCAAAGGAAAGACTTCAGAGAAAAGGGCAGCTGTGATCCTCTAATAGCCAACACTAAGCAGCTGGGAGTTGGGTACACCAGGCTGAAGAAGTGGCATCCATTACAGTGTCTTTCCTGTCTTTCCCAAATCCCTGCTAACTGGTTTTTCTTAGTCCTTATAAATAATGACATTGTCTGTTTACAGGACTGTGTCCCTTACTAGGGCAAAGATCTCTCCAGAGCAGCTAGAGAGGTTCATCTCAATTTATCTTTATATTGCCCAAACCTAGGACAGTGCCTTCTAGATAGCAGGTATTCAATGAGTGCCTGTTGATTTGAACTTTCACAAACAATTATAAAACAATAGAATAATGAATGAAGTAATAATATGCTGTATGTGTACAGCACTTCATCTTTCGGGGGCTGAAAGACAGTGAAGTCCTACAAAACAATAAGAATACCCCAAACAAAAAAATGAAATAAAATACACCCTAAGGGGCAAATTATTTCCATTGCAAGAATATGTTTTTCCATATTTGTAAATCCTTACACTCCAATAAATGTAAAGACAACTCTAGGACTCTTGTCAAACAATATCCTCCAAATAATATATATGATACAAAAGAAATTCATCAATAGTTCTTGTATCTCTTAATTCTCTCCAAGTGTCTCAAAGGTATTAACATTCTGAAAGTAAAATTAGAAGCTCCCTGAATTCTAGGTATACTCACAATTTAATCCTTGGGAAAGTCTCCCTCAGACCACAGATTCTATAAATGATTTTTTTCAATGACAGATGAACTAGGAGAGACTTGCTTAGTATAAGGGTAAAGGCATGGTGCTCAAGCCACCCAGGTAAACTCAACAGCAAAGTAGGCCCTAATGTGTAAGCGTGTGATACTGACAAAGGGGCTTTAGGAGGCTGAGGACTTTGGAAAAGGGAATTACTGCATATACTCAATGAATGACTGGTGTTTATTTGGTTTAGTCTCAATACTGAGGTGTTTTTCCAATGTTTCTTCTAAGCCCCGCACTAATAACGATTTTGACCAACTCAGCTTTGCTTTCCTTGCTGTAAAATTTTGCAAAGGGCATGTTTTCAATCTGTATAAATCATGCCAAATGACTGCTAATTTTCTTTCTGATTAAAATATAATCATGATTCTTGTAGCAAGCTGGTAAAGTACGGAAAAATCATAAGGAAAGAATTAATCTAGTTCTGCTATCTGAAGACAGCCACTCTTAACAATTACATTTACTTCCAAACATTCCCTTCTTTGTGTTTGCAGTATACAGATACATATAGATCCTATTTTTCACTCAACAGGATTTTATGTGAATTTTATCATGCTTTTAACAATAATATTCATAAGACCCTTTTTACTACATGAGATATTATATGATTGTACTTTCACTGATTTAATTAAACATTCCCCTATTTTTGGACATTCAGATTTTTCTTCATTTTTCATTATTATTATAAATAACACTGTAGTGAACACATATTTCTGTCTATTCTTTCTAGTTTCTTAATTCATTCAATAGTCATTTAGTCAACAGATATTTACTTAGCCCCTATTATTAGCCAGAGGCACCATGCTCTCGTGCCTCTGGATACAGAAAAAGACAAGCATGCATATCGTACTATGCATACAGCAAAAGACAAGCCAGCTGCTCTCCGCCCTCCGGGCCATCATGGAGATTATGATCTGCTAGGGAAATCCTGAAATTACTGTAATTATAAGTGTGTTGACAATTGCAAAGGGGAAGTGTTGTGGGTTTTGTGTCTTAGCTTGAGTTAACATGGCAAAATACCATAGACTGGGTGACTTAAGCAACAGAAGTTTATTTTCTCACAGTCTGGAGGGTGAAGCTGGAGATCAGGGTGCCAGCATGCTTGGGGGCTGGTAATGGCTCTCTCCCTGACCTTAGACGGCCACCTTGTTCCGTGTTCACGTGGCTTTCCTCGGTGCATGTGCATGGAGAGAGAGAGGTGACTCTTTTTCTTCTTATAGCTCCGACAATTCTGTGGCATTAGGGCCCCACCTTTATGGCCTCAATTAGCCTTAATTATCTCCTAAAAGCTTTATCTTTGAATACAGCCACACTGGGGGTTAGGGCTTCAGCATATGAATTTGGGAGATGCAATTCAGTTCATAGCACCTTAAGAGCATTTATGGAGACAGTTTAGCTGAATATTTTCTTCACATGTTTCAAAAGTTTTAGTAACTTTCTTTTTAATTTGGATGCGTTCTTTTAGGGTTGCCAGATTTAGCAACCAAAAATACAGAATGTCTAGTTATATTTGAGTTTCAGATAAACAGCAAAAATCTGTTTAGTGTAAGTATATCCATACAGTATTCGGTGTCCTGTATTTTCTCTGCCAACCCTTTTCATGCTTTAACATGATCAATGTTAATTTTTATCCACATAAGGGATAAAATATCCTAGATATTTATTATTCTGAAGGACACCCAGCTTAGACATTTATTTGTTAACATGAGAACAGTGAGATTGGGTATTTCCAAAGTATCCAGGTACATTTTTTGGTACACTTGCCTAACATTTCTGTGTGTAGACACTTGAAAGCCATTTTCCTTGTTTTTTTTTTTCCCTCTTTAACCATTCAATATTTTTAACTTTTTTTTTTTGAGGAACATTATGTTTACGACTCCCCCCTTCACCAAGTCCCCCCCAAAACATACCCCATTAGTCACTGTCCATCAGCATAGTGAGATGCTGTAAAATCACTACTTGTATTCTCTGTGTTGTACAGCCCTCCCCATGCCCCCACCCCCGACATTATACATGCTAATTGTAAGGCCCCCTTTCTACTCCCTCCCCTTCTCCCTCCCTTCCCACCCATCCTCCCCAGTCCCTTTGGTAACTGTTAGTCCTTTCTTGGGTTCTGTGATTCTGCTGCTGTTTTGTTCCTTCAGTTTTTCCTTTGTTCTTATACTCCACAGATGAGTGAGATCATTTGGTACTTGTCTTTCTCTGCCCGGCCTGTTTCACTGAGCATAATACCTTCTAGCTCCATCCATGTTGTTGCAAATGGTAGGATATGTTTTCTTCTTATGGCTGCATAATATTCCATTGTGTATATGTACCACATCTTCTTTATCCATTCATCTATTGATGGACACTTAGGTTGCTTCCATTTCTTGGCTATTGTAAATAGTGCTGCGATAAACATAGGGGTGCATCTGTCTTTTTCAAGTTGGGCTGCTGCATTCATAGGGTAAATTCCTAGAAGTGGGATTCCTGGGTCAAATGGTATTTCTATTTTGAGCTTTTTGAGGAACCTCCATATTGCTTTCCACAATGGTTGAGCTAATTTACATTCCCACCAGCAGTGTAGGAGGGTTCCCCATTCCATTTACCTTGTTTTTTGCCAAATTTGTAAGCTTCTATTATTTTTTGACCAAATATTTTTATTATTTACATTACATCAGTTCTTAAAGCATAAAAACATGTATATTTTCTTCCCTTGAAAGTAAAATTTTAAATGGAAGAAGGTTTGTTTAAGAAAAAGCATTCCCAATTTCTTAATAGTTCTTCATGATACCCCCATTGTAAAGTGAACGTTTAGCTTTCCTTGTAAAGCCCATACTCTTGGAAAACTATGTTTCTAAATACGCAAACAATGTGGCGATGGTGTGGGGCCTTCTGAAGAAGTTTTGGTTGCACTTCTTCACATTAACTCTTTGTCCCCAGGCTGCCATTCACTGCATTTAAGGCAAGGTAGCTCTTATCTCAAGACTAGGGTTTCAGCTGCTAGAATGCTTTGCGACTCTCAACCATTTTCTCTGGCTTTATAACTGCTCCTCAAAAAACACTCAGCCAAGAAGGTGGCGCAATTAGCATTTGCCTCAATACTCTCACAGAAGCTTTACCCAAGATAATTTTACACTCAGCCATAGACACATTATACAAATTTTTTTCAAGGGATTACCAATTGAAAGTGAGACCTGAAATGTATCCTATGCAGTACAATTGTACATACAAAGTACTAAGGTCTTAAGGGACACAATGTCATCCTATCTATGGAATCTAGCTGCCCTGTGAAATATTCAGCAAATATTTATTACCTGTAACTATCTGATTGTAATGTCGCTGTTCATTAAATTACTTCACTGGTCTGCAAACTCTTTTCAGGTTTCCTAAGAGTGCTTTTCTTTATTTTCTCGCCTCGAAGTCCATAAACACAGTGCATTGTCTTGCTTATCATCTCCAAAGAAGCAAGCTGTGCTTGAATGACTCAAGCTCCTGGCCGGTAACTGCTGGCTTGTGGGTAGAGAACCTAAGAACATAAAATTCTGTTTTCCTCTGTTAGTTTTGATTAAATCAACTCAAACTATGGGAAGCTGTGAATTAATAATATTCTTGTGAAGGGCTGAGAACAATGCTTTAGTTTTGTATATTCAAAGGATGCATGTTTTTTTTTAGAAGTCTAAATTACAACTGTTTTAATAAAATTTCAAGTAAGAGCTCCTTTGCTAGGCACTCCTCTTGACTGGTAGTGACTTCTGAGCTGTACAGTCCCTTTTAGGACCTAAGTTTCATGGGGATAAGAATTTTATTTATTTTGCTCAGTTCTCAATTTCTAGTGTCTGAAACAGTGTCTAGCACATGGTATATTCTCTTTAAATATTTATTGAAAATATGGACAAATGAAATACAACAACAAAAGAAATGTGCTTGATTTCACCTCTCCAGTGTATAATCATGAACAAATACTTGTTGAAGTAAGAGGGATACTCATAATTAGCACTCAATTTATTCCTGCTGCCAAGGGGCTGTTCATCAGCCATCCCAACTCTTTCTAACTGATGTTTTGAAAACTCCTCTTGCCAAACATTAGTGACTTTTGTTCTGCCATGTTTACATAGCTGACATGGAGCACAGGCACTTTTTGAAGTTAATTAAAGATTCACTTATGTTAAACATTTCCTGATGATAGCAAGAGACCAACTTGGCAGACAATAGAAATAATCTCTAGTACTTCCCTCTGTGATTTTTCTCAGACAGGTCTTGAAGGGTCTGGTCCTAATGGGATTGATAGACACGACCTGGGGTGATGGAGGGGCGGGGGAGGGGGACGGGTGGGGGGTGTCGTGCGTGCTGTGCTACTTCCCACAGCAAGACAATGTAAGTGGATCAGAGACAAGGTTCACCCCCTTTATCCTTTGCATATCTGAGTGCACATCAATCAGGATAAATAGAAAACCCCCTAAAAGGCTCCCCCCCTGCCTCCCAGCACCTTTCTGGTATGCCTTTCATTTATCTGTTGTGTGTTCAAAGGCTAAATTTAATTCCTTTAAAAGATAACCTCCCAAGATTGCTTGATTGCTTCCCAACATTTTCATCTGAAAGTATCTGTTTTATTTTCTCCCATGATTGACTATGTTTTGAAAGGTTTTATCTATTTAAAAACTGTATTTGTAAATGAATAATGAATTTTCCATTTTTATTTTATTTTGGAAACTGCTAGTCAGTTTCTCATCAGAAAATGATAAGCTTTTTCTGTAAGGTGTTGATTTAGTTCAGCCAAGAGCAAAGAGACAGTGTGAACCCGGAGGAAGTTGATCATGGGTAAAATATATGGCTGTCCTCAGTCCTTTTGAAATACTCAACGTAGTTCCTGAGGACCCCTGGGGATCCCAGACTGAGAGTCACATTAGGCTGCACATTAGGACTAACTGGGGAGCTTAAAAATACTGATGCCCAGGCCCCATTCCAGACCAATTAAATTAAAATTTCAGAGCCCTGGAGTGATTTTTTTTTAAATAATAAATTCATGTGGTTGAAAAAGTCCAAGAATGCAGAAGAAAGATTTTAATGCATGACTAGGGTTAAAACCACTACACAGTGTAGCATATTTAAAGCAAATGTTAGAAACAAAAGTAAAAAACAGAAAAGAAAGAAAAAAGTTTGCTTTAGAGGATGCATCAATAATTGTGAGAGAGGATTTTGGAACTGTGGATCTGGCCTCTACAGCACTAATGGCAACTCCTGGAGTAAGGCAGAGGTGACCCCTGCCCCTGAAGCTCCTCCCTCCCCAGGATGAGACAATAGTAGAACAGGGCACTGCCAGATCTGGCAGGAAACAGAGTGCGTTCCACCACAAGGTGTCTCAGGATTAAATTCTCTGCATTCAATTAAATGCATGCGGGCACCACTAGTTTCTCAGTTGGCATTTCTCTGGCCAAAACAACTCTGCATTTGCAAATGGCT
This sequence comes from Manis javanica, assembly GCF_040802235.1. Classification (NCBI taxonomy): domain Eukaryota; kingdom Metazoa; phylum Chordata; class Mammalia; order Pholidota; family Manidae; genus Manis; species Manis javanica. Next base: position 45,751,100 of record NC_133168.1, on the reverse strand, counting down.
TTCGCTCCTGCCCACACAGTTTTGATGTTCTCCCTTCTCTCCAGCCCAATGTTTACTATCATTTCAGTGTCAACTAATGCTATAAACCTGCCTACTTGGAAGGGTCAGGCATCTCTGCAAGGTTTTCTGCTCTCCCTGTGGTGGCCCAGGCCCCAGCCCTGGCTACCTTGCTCCTGGCTGGTGACCATTAACACCTCAAGAGAAGTGACATGGTTCTTAAAGATGTCCAATATTACCCAGTAGGCTTTGCAGATGAACAGAAGAATTCCAAGTAAGTAAGGATATTTTTGCTGCTGGGAGTATTGCCTGTAAAGGACAGAACTGATGAAAAGAAATAAATGATAAAATGAATGCTTAACATTTTATGAAACGTGAAATTCCCTGATTCAGTATTATTTCCAACTGTCTTTTAAAAATAGAAAAGTGGAAACTGTTGATAAATTTAGTAAATTCTGTAGTACCTTTTGATATCAGAAAACAAATATGCATGCTTTTTAAAAAAATTTTTAAACTTATTCTCTCTAAAACAAGGCATTGTAAGGGACCTCAAAAAAATCATAGGACTCAGCCCTCCAACTAAGTTAGGGAATGTCGAAATATTTCAGTGACTACCTTCTAAGGCAGCTTAGCTAGGTAGACAGAACAAAAGCTTTGAAGAAAGCCATGCCTGGGGTTGAACCTCTGTTCTGGTCTTTACTACACATGTGATTTTTAGCAACTAACGTTCATAAAGCTCAGATTCTGTATGTGTAAAGTGAGACTGATAGTACCTGTCTTACAGAGTTGTTAGATGTCTGAAAAGCTTTCAGTATTGAGTCTATTGTTTAGGGATAATTCACACATACTGCTATTATTATTATTCAAAAAAGTAGATGACATTCCATTTTCTCAAAGAGTTTTAAATCTTTTGGGGTAAGAATTAATGCCATAAATGAAAAGAAAGAATACAAACTAGAATATAAAAAAGCTCTCAGCTAAGAAGAAAGATAAAGGAAGGTGTTCTGAATTATTGTCAAGACTATGAGGTAGTTCTGTGACAGCCATCAAGGACTGTGTGACCTTGAGTAAGTTACTTAACCTCTCTGAGCCTCTTATTTCCTTATCTATAAAATGGAATTATTAAAGTAGATAACTTTCCAACTTCTTAGAGTCCATGAACAATGAGAATCCTCAAAATATTCTTAATATTTCAAAAAGCTTAATAAAGTTGGAGTTTGTGTCATGATAAAACTGCTCAGAATAACTAAGGTGGCAAAATTCTTTGCTTTTGAAGGATTAAAAAAAAAAAACACTTTTGAACAATCACGTTACTTTCCAGGAAGATGAGAAATTACGGTCAAATGTAACATGGCAGGAATTTGCAAAAGAGATAATAAAATGGGTTCTTGGTTATTAAAAGGTTGAGAACTACTGTAGGACTCAGTATTTTCCAATACTCTTTCCTATATTATTATTTCGTTAACATAATCAGATGTCAAATCACATATTCCTGAAAATTAGTGAAATGAGTTTTCTGTTCCCTAGATTTCTGTTACTCTTACTTCTCTAGATTCCCTAACAAAATCCTTTGCTCTGAGAGCATCTCATTCTTGCTTCTAGTGCTTCACTTTTCCCCCAGCCCCTCTCTCCTCTGAAGCCTAAATCTTCCCCATGTCCCAGCCAGCTCGAAAGCCAAACTAGATCGCCACATTACACTTTTCTCAATAGCTGTGGGACTTCAGTTCACCACCAACCTAATACTTCACCATAGAGCTCATTTCCAAATTCTTATCTCTTAGTTTCCCAGTTAGACTGTAAACTCAAGGGTTGATCATTATTTTAGATTCATTTCCTAGACCTTCTCTCCCATAAAACCCATGAATTGCCTTATACATGCATCTTCTAATTATATGCTTCTGAGAGTATCTGGGTTTGCTGAGATCAAAAAAAATTTTTTTTTAAATATATTTGTAAAGGTTGATTAAATGACTTGATCCAGAAGGGGGCAAATATTAAAAAGGAAACTGAAATTTGGTGAGTCTATCAAGCTGAATGATGAAATGCATATTCATATTATGTATTTTAGGTTTTGGGACAAGCTTGTATAGTGGCACTTACATGTTCAATTATATGTACAGCATAGAAAATTTTAGAGTTGGAGAAAATAATCAATAGGACAAGTCCAACTTGTCCAAGCACATGGGATTAATTCACTCTATGTTATTGCCATATATTACTCAGAAACATAGAATAAATTAAAATATCACTGTGCTGGGTAAAATGGATTTTTTACAGCCCTGTTGGCCTAATATGCACTTGTTCAAAGTGAGATAGTATCAGAATTCACAAGTTTTCAACTGTTAACAAGAAGCATACTTTTTCAATACAGGAGAAGCGAGTTTCTGTAACTACCTTGAAAGAAGAGATGGTTATTTTTTTCCATTATTTGATCCACTATTTCACCATCTGTCATTTCTTCTGACCATAGCTACTCTCCTATTTTTATATATTTGAATTTATTTTTAAATTTCACTTAATTTTTAAAAATCAGTATTCAATATCAGACTAAAATTGTTAAATGTAGATATGATAATTTACAAGAGATTAAAAATGGCTCCAATGTATTTCTGTCATAGTTGCCAGTCCCTCAAATGGATCTTATGAGTATAATTCCTCACAATGAAAAATACAATGGTGAATTTTCTCATATTGAAAAAAAACATGACTACTGAAATTTATGTAATATACACAATTGGGAGGATTAGAAAAAGTTAAAATGAATTTAAAATGTTGCTCTCTTACAACACTAAACTGTGTTTTCTACCTTTATCTTGTATCTACCTACCACTTCAGCATTTTATTAAAAATAATAATAATAAAGAGAGAAATGTGGTATCCACATATAAATCAAGTATAAAAATCAAATGAATATTCATATTTGAACTGACTGTTTATAGTTCATAATGCATGATCAAAACCAAAAGCTTCTGTGATGACTGCCCTTGTAATGTTCACCATGTAACTAATTCACTATGTAAGAATTTGTTCTCCATGTAAGAGCTTGTTCGTTAAGCTTCAGAAGATTGGAGACTGACAACAATTAGGCTTGGGGTGGATTAATGATTGTGCATTGAGCATTGACCCCCCTATACAGAATTTTACTGTGGTTAACAACCATTTGATCAATAAATATGAGAGATGCCCTCACAAAAAAAAAAAGTACACACTTCCAATTGTAAAATAAATAAGTAACTGGGATGTAATGTATAGGATAAGGAATATAGTCAAAATATTGTAACAACTTGGTATGGTGATAGCTGGTACCTAGAATTATCATGTATATAAATGTTGAATCACTGTGTTGTACACCTGAAACTAATCTAATACTGTGTGTCAACTACCCTTCAATAAAAAATACTTATCTAAAAAAAAAATGAATTTAAAATGTAAAACTAGTCACATTCTTTAAATTTAAGTTTAAAATCTTACATCTTTTATGAAAGCTGTGTCCAGGACTGAGGATTAGTTTGATGTTGGCTAGAGTGGAGCAAGGAGGTAACCCACCTCACTGTGGTCAGGAGAGCCAGCACTGAGGCCTTAGGCTTTGCGGCCGGGGTATTGGTTATACACAGGGGACTGAGCAAATAACTAACTATATGGAGGATAATGTGAGCCAGGTGCCTCACTGTTGCAGATTAAATTTACAAACATGGAAAGAGAGAAGGCAGAATAGACCTTGGATTAGAATTTGTGGTATTGATAGAAACTTGTGAGTTTTCTTCATTACAGATAGAAGTAGATGACATAGAATAGACAGAGACATAGACCAGGACATAAACATAGGTAGAGACAAGGGTAAGATGCCAGTTTTCTTCGTCTTCTTGAGCTGCCATAACAAAACATCACACACCGAGTGGCTTGCAATAGCAGAAACTTATTTTCTTACAGTTCTGGAGACTGCAAGTCTGAGATGAGGGTGTCAGCATAGTCAGGTTCTGGTGAGAACTCTTTCCTGGCTTGAAAACTGCTGCCTTTTCAATATGCTCCCCGATGGCCATATGGAGAAAGTGACAGCTGTCTGACGTCTCTGCTCACAAGGACACTAATCGTATTGGATCAGGGCCCCACAGTTATGACCTCATTTAACCTCAATTACTTCCCTACAGACCCCCCATCTCCAAATACAGCCACACTGGGAATTAGGGTTTCAACATAAGAATTTGTGGGACACAGGCACTTAATCCACAGCACCAGTATATATCAAATGAGAGAGTGATAAAACGTTAACACTCCATTTATTTGCATGTTAGGTTATATGGGAGTTCTTTATACCATACTTGCAACTTTTTTCGTGTTTTTGAAATTATTTCAAAATAAATGTCTAAAGAATTAGTGAATTTCAGTACAAACAAGATAGGAACTTTAATCAATTACCTAAGACTGAGAATTAACAAATGTAAAAAGAAATTTTCCTGAGGGAACATCCTGAGGTATGTTATATTAGAAGTACTTATGTAATAAAAGTTGTTTTGGGAAGAATCATGATCTATTGGTAAAGAAGGATAGGCTGAAATGAAATCAAGAGACCTCAGAGTTTAGGCAGAAGGGAAACCTCCTTCATTGTCAAAATTATACATAGTTATTCCTTCCTCATTCTACAATGGGATATATTGAGGTGTAGATTTATTAGAGGAAAACATCACTCGGCTTGCTTGGAAATTAAATGTGATTATCTTCTAATTTCCCTGAATGGTCCAGAAAAATTTTTGCTGGATTCACATCTTAATGCAATTACTTGGCACAGCCCCTCTATGTATTACATGTTATTCCATGGTAATGATGGGGAACACACACTGGATACTTTTCACTAGCAGCATCTAATTAGAAGAGTGTGGAGGGACTGGGGTGCTTCTTGGAAGACCCATATCCTTTTCAATTTTAAACCCTATCCAACAGATGGCTTGGTACATTTAGATAAAGTATATTCCCTACTAGTGGTTTTCAAAGTATTGTTCCCAGACCAGTAGCATCAGCATTACCAGGGAATATGCTAGAAATCCAGATTTTTCAGGCTGTGCCCTAGACTTACTGCATCAGAAATTCTAGGAGTGGGCTCAGTGTTCTGAGTGTATTAAGCTCATCAGGAGGTCCTGAGGCACACTAAAGGTTGCAAACTGTTGATCACTTGTCCACTCAGCACATTTGAAAGAACACTGCCTGGTAAGAAATACTCAGGCACCTCTGTGTCCTCTGCAAAGGGACTAATTCCCAATTTCCTTATGGTTAAAAGCCCTCAGAAAGAATCACCATAATTTAAATGGCTTGAGCTCTCAGAGAACTGCTTAATATGACCATAAATAAAAATTTAAAAACAATTAGAGAGGTACCAGAAGCTCTTTTTATGCTCTTGTGATCTTCTAAATGCACCGAGGACTTGCCACTTGGCTATTATAATTTTATACCCACCTCTATATTAAGGTTCTTGGTTTGCAGTATTTGCTTTGGGCACTGAATGCCTGTCACTGTGGCACTATGGAGTGATTAATAAAGGCTTTTACATAATGCACTAGACTGCTCTGAACACATCCTGTCCATTAAATGAAAATGGCTCAATACAATACCTGCAGTCCAGCAAGCACAAAATTCCTGTATGGGGCAAACAGGTGGGGAATATGTTTTAAATTTAAGATAAAGCAGGATTGGGGAGTCTCAGCCACCCTGTAAGAGACGGGGGTGCGATGAGGAGCAGAGGGAAGCAGAGGAGGAAAGGGCGCTTGTAAACTCCCCTCTGCCTGGAATGTGAGAGGAGATGGGTCTCAGTGGAAGGGCTCTGCTGGCATCCACGCATTCCTGAGGGTTCAGGATCCTTCCATACATGAGATTCAGAGAGGATATAAGAGCATTCCAGTCACATGGCATTTTGTTGTTTCTAACACAGATCATATTTTCATTGGTTCAAGCAAAATACCTTAGACGGTGTGCCTTAAACAACAAATGCTAATTTCTCAGTTTCTTACAGCCCAAAATCAACACACTAGTGGATTTGGTGTCTGATGAGAGCCCACTTCCTGCTTCAGAGACGGCCCTCTTTTCCCTGTGTCCTCACATGGCACAAAGAAGTCTAGGGAGCTCTCTGGGGTTTCTTTCTTGAGGGCACTAATCCCATCCATGAGGACCCCATACTCATGACCTGATCACTTCCCAAAGGCTCTCCCTCCAGCACTGTCACATCGGGGATCACGTTGCAGCATATGAGCTTTGGGGAGACACAACATGCGGTTTATAGCAGATGGCTGCACACCTAATATTGGAAACTTGGGAATCTTGTTGATTTCTCCGAAGATGCTTGTTTAAGTCATTTGGACTTGTCATTTTCTCTTGTTAAAGGACAGTCCCCATAGCTCTGAGATGGTTGAGGGTAAGATGTATGCCTTTTAGGCCAAATTCTGCCTAGGTTTGCTGTGAAACCTGGAAAAAGTTATTTCACCTCAGTTTATAAACTACTTATTTTTCTGTATTAGAAGCAAAACCATCTCTCTTTAGTAAACTGACATGCCCATGCCACAGATAATTATAATCAACTCCATTTAGTCAAACTGTCATAAGCATTCCAGAACTTGAACCTCCCTGGACCAAAGATCCCACTCGTGGATGGCCCCAGGCCTGAGACACAGCAAGCCTGGGAGTGTCAGTCAGTCCATGGGCAGTCTGCCCAGAAGGGCCGTTCCCAAGTCAAGAGCCGCAGCTAGTGTTCTGAGCCCTAGAACTTCAGATCCTTCAAATGATGCTCCTGAGGAAATTCTGTGGACCAGTGCTCCTGGAAATTTTGGGGCCATAAACCTATTATAGTACTACTCCCAGGTGCGGGGCCACTTGTCTAAATCCAGCTCTGGCTGACCATCCCTGCCACTTCCTGGGCTCCACTTCACCTTTCTCTTAGCACTTAAATCTTTTCTCTACTCTGAGATTGGCTGCCCTAATCCACACATACCTTCAAATGAGGCTGCCATGAACCCACCATCAACCCTTTGAAGGGAAACAGCTTTAAGGGGTACTCAGCTATGTTAGTTGGAGTGATTGTGAGGGCCAGGCACCTGGCCAGGGCTTGGTCCCGGGGCTGATCCACCGCAGCTCCCTTGCCCAGTGGTAGTTCTAAGACCTGGTATTTTAGCCTCGTCACCAGCTGGAGAAGATGGCGTCCATTTCCTGCTCACCACCCTTTCCCCTCTTTCCTGTTGGGGATTGGCCCAGCAGACTTCCGTACCCGTGCACAGCTCATGCTGCCCGCTTAGAGTGGCGCATGACACCTATCCGCTTAAAGGTCACGCATGATACTGTCCCGGATTGGTTGGGTGACTGAATATAAGGGAGCCCGCTGGGAGGGAGAAGAGCTTCCCGACAACTGCTGTAACCACCGCGAGAGATTAGACAATAAAGCCTAGAGAAGAATCAAGACCTTGGGCGTGTTGCTTCGGTCCCTGAAGGGTCGCGACAGTGATATACACAATTTTTAGCCTATACCACAGCTGGGAGAGGTAAGTACAGTTCACTTTAGTTACATTCATCCTCTTTGCTCCTGATTGTCTGAAGTATTTGCTTTTCCTGGAACATTCAGGAACAAGCTATGCAATTTTTACCTCTGTTTTGATTCTTTGAACATACTAGTCCATCATCATCAACATCATAGCTAAAATTTATGGAATATCTACTATGTACCCAATGCTTTTCATAAGAATATTACATCTATGTGTTGATTGAAACCTTACAAAACTTTTTGGGTGTTTACTATTGATATCTCCATTTTCAGAGAAGGACAGGGAAGCTCAGGGGATTATGTAAGTTGCTCAAGGGCCTTCAGCTAGTTAGTGGTGGAATAACAGTCAGACTTGGTTGTGAATGGGGTGCTTTCCCCAATCAGCCCTTGCTCTGGCTAACTCTTACTCGTCTTTAGATCCTCATCATCCATTGCAGCAAGCTTTCCAGGACCTCAATTTAGCACCCCTCTTCCGTTCTCCCATAGCGCTCTCTCTACCCCGTCACACTGCGAGGTTCTCCCTTACACTTGCTGCTCCACTCTTGCTTCTGGCTTGGGCCTTTGATGGAGAGTGGTACTCACATAGACCAGGAGGGATCATGATACATTGTTAATATTTTTTGCCTTTAGAATATCTGTGCTTTTATACTACAGTTGCATGAGAAGTCTTGTTTTTTAGCTGTATTGATGAAATGTGCTGAAATTGTTTTCTGTATTGATGAAATGTGCTGAAATTGTTTGAAGTCCCTCCGATTTCCTTATACAACCTGAGGTGTTCAGGATAAGGTAGGAAATACTTGAAAGAAGGGCATGGGGTTGGTTTATACCGATTTGAGGAATGTGAGAGTTCAGGGCATGTGGGGACACCCTAATTTCTCTGCTTTTGAAGTTGGGCTACTTGGCAGGGTGTAGACACTGCATTTGAAAGAGGGAAAACAGGGTCCTAATCTTACATCTAACTCTCACTGGCTGCAGGGCTTTGAATTGATCACTTAAAATTTTCTAAGTATCAATTTCCCTTCTTAAGAAGTTTCTAGTTCTACAGCTATATCATTTTGCTTAAAAATATAGCTAATAACACTAAATAAGCATATGAAGTGATAATTCTGAAAAAAAGTAAGCAAATGAGGATAACTATTCTTACACAGAACTTCAAATTCTTTCATCTTCCATTAAAAAAATAATAATAATGCATCACCCAGAGGGCAAAAGAATATGTTTGCAAATGACTGTTTTTTGGTGCATTTGCCCTTGTAGTTCATGCAAAAAGCAAAAACACACCTTCACAGGCCTATTTAGTAATAACCCCAGAGGGCTGAGTATGCATACTTTAGAGCCCTGTGATTTTTATCAGCCATATGATCCCCGCTGACAATAGCAGATTTAGCAAGTTTGGTATTTCACAGAGGTGTGGGCGGCATTCTAGGTTCTGGTCTCCTGTAGACTAACCGACCCCTTCCTTTCTGAGTTTTATGTACAGTGTCTCTATTAACATAGAGCCAATGTTCTGGGAAAGTCTGAAAAACAAAAAGCCCGGGACGTGACTTGGACAGATTGCTGACTCTCTTTCATGGACTGGATTTTATGAACTCTTCCATGTATGACAGTGTTTTGTTTCGGTTTTAATGTATTCAATCGTGGAGGAATATACTGAACCAAACCATTGTGGTAAGGCTCACAAAGATTTACTAGAGTCCTAGGCAGGTCACAGACAGGGATTCATTACCCGCCAGGAATGAGAGCCCAGTGCTATATATTCAAAACAGGACCCTGTTATTAAAAATTGAGTTTATTGAGATGAAAGTGCTTGAACTTATTAGCAGGTCAGATGAAAAGCTATCTAAAATAGACCATTGCCACAGTGAAGTAAGAGAAGAAGGAAAACGGGGATGACCAACTAGATATCAAACATCACCACACCTCTGCAAGCTGTCCAGGAGTCCTAATTCTTTTAAACTTCTGAATCTATAGCACTTTCTAAATCTCTTCTCTCAGAAGCCAACAATCCATTCAGTCAAAAATGTAACTGGGTATTTGTTGCTGCATGAGTGATGTACAGAATCACTTACTGTCTTTGCTGGGGAGCAAAAACATAGTCACAGTATTTTTTATTTCTCAATTCCCCCACTATTTGTGGAAGACAGGTTTAGCATCTTGCTGATGCAGCATAAACTTTGAGCTTACTTTTAAGAAGTTTGAAGTTCTTCTGGATAGAAAACAGAGAGAAAATTACTACAATCTGTGATATTCTTTGAGCATTTGTGGCTTGCCAGCACTTTATTAGGTGCTTCACATACATTGTCTTACTTAATCCCTAAAACCACCATGCGGGTAGATATTATCATCATCCCCTTTAACAGCTGAGGACACTGAGACTTAGAGGCATTAAGTTCCTCCTCACCAGCTAGTAAGGAGCCGAGCAGAATTTCAACCAAGGCATGTCTGGCCCCATATCCTTACCTCCTAACCACAGAAGATGTTGTTAAAGTAATGTGGAAACAAATGCAAATGTGGTACAGACTGAATCCATGAACTTTTATAAAGAAGCAGAATAAAGAAATAGAGTTTGCTAATAGTAATGGCTTGGAGGTGGGGTCTGAATGTTTTTCATTCATCAGAATGGACATAGAATACCACCAAGGAACACAGTGCAGAGAATAAAATATAGTCATGGGTATATTTTATATCAGGTTCTACACTAAACCTCAGCCCTTTGCAATCTAGCCTTCCTTCCTCCCTAACCACACTTCCCTTCCATCTCCATACTTTTGCCCTACTTTATGCCAGGAGGTACTGCCTCAACATCTAAATAAATCAGAAAGGGGTCTTAGTGTAGATTTGAATTCTGTCCTTTTCATCTGAAGAAGTGACATTACGTGGACAAATGGGTTTTATTTCCTGAGTAACTAGCCTTCAGACCTGACCGTGGCCACTTTCTTCTCACTGGCCCACTGTATCCACCTCAGACCTGACGGTCCGAATGATAGAATCAGGCCGAGGCCTTTACCGCCCACTCCCTGTTATCGTACCCTTTGAAATCTGTTGCAGCCTTCAGTTGGGAGCTCTCTATGTAGGCCAGGCGGCTCGAGCCCTATTATGGGACCTTTATCTGATCCCTGGGGTCTGTAACAGATCCCTTCCCTAACTTCATGCTCCTTCACTTTGCCCAGACCTATCTCCTCCGCATTCGCTCCATCTCGTTCTGCCCAACGGACCCACTCTTTCATCTGAGCCATTCCCAGGCTTCACCCAGCAGTCTCTCTACTGGGAAAAGTTATCTCTCACTTTCCTTTTTTCTTAGATCCTCCCAGATCTGAGTGAGAATTGCTCTGCTTTTTGGTACAATGTCCTAGACAATGAAAACTTAGATGTTCAATTTAGGGATCATTTGTGTGCTGATGTGTGCATTTATCACTCCATGCACTTGCTTCTTGCACAGTGGGGTGTGTGGTTTCCTCTTCTGTGAATTGGTGTGTGTCCACATGGCATTTTAGATTTTAAACTTCTAGGGAGCAGAAATCCTGTCTACTTTATTTCCTGTTACAATATTTTACGCTTCACTGTGACTATTTGGGCATTGAATCTTAGTTGGCTATTAGAACGAATGGAATACAATTTAAAGAAAAACAAGATAATACTAATTTTTGGACTGCTTTTCTGGAAATTAGTTATTTTTCTTTCTGGGTTTTGGAAAGCACATGTGCATTTTATGGTAGAGTCATACAAATTATACATAATGAAATGGAATAGTCTGAAGTGGTGAAAATCCCAGATTACATTCATTTAAAAATGAAAACAGTTGTCTCACTTTCAAGAATGTATAATGATATGAATCATTTATAAAGTATTAATAATATTTGTTCAAGATCTACAATATTATTATAACATTCAGGGGGACATATATTGTATTGAGCATAGAGAGACCTACATTTGAATCCCAATTTTGCTATATATAGACTTTATGTTCCTGGACAAGTCCTTCACCTCTCAGACTGTTTGAGGATTCAGTGGGAAACTGTAAACAAAGTACTTAACATGTATGTGTTGAGCAAATTATATGTATTCAAAAATTTTTAACTAATATTAATATTTTAACTTACTTTTTGAAAAGATGCTTCAAAAACACTTAATTTCTTTCTTCCTATTGTCTTGATTACATTTGTGATTTACTCAGCAAACTCCATAGTTTTTGTTGAAATGATCCATATATTCCCTTTGACAGGCTCAAATTAATGTAAGTTAGGTGGAATAAAATAAGAGAACGTTTTCTCTGCATCCTCAGGCCCATAATGTTCCTATACTCATCTGTCTTGTGTGAGTGGAGGATTATAGAGACAGGAAGTAATAGTTGTGATGGCCTCTCCCTTGCACACTGAGGTCGATAGTGGCTCTAGTGGTGCTTAGATTAAAGGTTCTCCTGCTTAGAATTCCTCTTTCCTCCTCCATTCCGAATCATCCCACCAACTATCTCAGAATTCTTGCAAAAGCAGGAAGGATGGCATGACAGAGGCACCTCACTGCCTAGAGAGAAGAGAATGGGCTTGGAACCCCTTCTCAGGCCACCGATGTAGAGATACATATGAGGAGCACATCAGAAGAGAAACAGTGGTGCGCTGCAGTAGGCTGTCTTTGTCAGACGTGAGCAGTTTTTAATTTTTTATTGTTTTAATAGGGAGCTATAAAAAAGGTCTCTAAAATGCCTGAGGGCTTTATAGGCATTTCCACCTTGGTAAGAAGGTATTGGAGATCTTGTTTCAAAGGATTTAGGACACAATGATTGAGAGAACAAGCTGGATGCAGTGTGAATCAACAAAAGAGAAATAATGCCTGATGACTAGATTCATTTCTCATTTCTCCAGAGTGACAACTTCCTCCCAATTATCTGAACCCCTCCACTGGTGGGTGACAAGGCCCACTGAGAGCAGAGCCCTGCACCAAGGTGCCTTTAAAGGCTGGCTGCTTAGTTTGTGAGAAAACCACTAATTCAGCGACTCTAGAGGGTCTCAGGCATCTAAAGAGCTTTGCTTATTTATTTATCATGTATCTGCTTATACCTACTCTAGATCAATCACCAAAAGTTTATTGCTATTTTTAGCAATGTTTATGACATATTTAAGGTCTTTCAGTGACCTTTAAGATAAGTGCAAAAAATTTTTTCCAATTCTTTGAAATGTTGGACTATATATTCACCTGGTATTTTCCAAACCAGTTATTCTAATATAAAGGCTCTTTAATGACCTGTCTACACCTCAAATATACATATGAAATTAATGGAGAACTTGAATTTCCCTTTATTTTTGTTTTCATCGCTAATATAAGTCTTCTCTAAATGTAAATTCATTGAAATGAATTTAGGCAACAAAGTAGATGAATTACACTGAGTAGCTTCTAGAATCAAAGAAGCATTCTGAGAGACTAGACCTTCAAAATATTTCTTTGTTTTTCACATACACATCTTTCAAATATAGGAAAGACAAACATAAAATTTTTCATTCAAGTTTGATTCAGTGACAGTGGAAACAGACAACAGCCAAGTATACTAGGCAAATGCAACTGTGTAAGTATCCTCATTGGTCAATTTGCTCAGGAGAAACATCATAATAAACCTATAGTATATTTGACCAGAATAAAAGTTATAAAATGTATTTGACTTTAGGACTTCCAAGGTCCTCAAGGTCTTGTACGTGTCCAGTATCTTGGACATTTCCTTGCCTCCTGTCCTAGAGTGATTTTTCTAAAATGCCATTTCCCTGCCTGAGGGTCCCCCTCTGTGTATAGGGTAAATCCAGACTGCCTTCAAACCAGACCCTTTGACAGCTGGCCTTCTCTCTCCATTGCCGCCTATGCCACATTACTGTGGATTAATTTGCAAGCTTGAGAGTGTGCCTGCTGCTTCACTCTTTGTTCAGGCTGTTCTATCTGAGGGAATGTGCTCCCCACTTGCTTCCTCTCCCCTGCCCTGCCTGGGGAACATCCTCTCTTTCTGTACACTCTGTTCAAGCATCACTTCCTCTCTCAGCCCAGGCAGGTATGTCCTTCTTGCCTTTCTAGTGCCAACATAGTCTCACATCCTTCTCTGACCACATGTCACATTGCTAGGTTTATATCCCAGCTCCCCAGCTGGCTTGAGCTCCTTGAAAGAAAGATCGGGCCACAATATTCATTTTTGTATCCTAGTGCTGGCCACTTAGTAAATTCTCTAAAGGTGTCTATTGAATGAATAGTTGGTTAGGTGAATAAGGAAAGAATTGGATTATAAGTGATGTTCTCTCCTAATAATATCTGATGATTCCCTGGCAATAATTTTATTCCATGTTTTGTAGACTGTCTCCATCCCTTCTACTTGTGACACTCCTACAGGTTTCAGGGAATCCCACATAATCCAGAACTGATGGCCAGAAATTTACATTTCCTCTGGGGCTCATTGGGCTTTCTGTAGTTTGACAACCCAGATGTTTGTCCACTGGTAATAAAAAGATAAGCAACTAAGAAATCTTCCTGCTGATTGTTAAAGAAATTCCAGGCCATTTCTCACTTGGCCTTCAAACTTAGAAATCTCCATGTTCAAGGACAATGGAACCACTACAACTGGACCTCCTGGAATTAAATCATTCAGCAGGAGATGATTCCTTCAGGATCAAAGGTCTCCCAAGACCTGAGTTTGCATAGAAAACTGTGTGTGTGTGTGTGTGTGTGTGTGTGTGTGTGTGTGTGTGTGTGTGTGTGTGTAAAAGAAAGGGAGCTTATATCAGAGAGCAAGAAAAAAAATGGATAGATTAGAAGGATTTTCACCCTTAACATGTCTAAAAACTGAGCTCATGTTATCTTTCAACTTTAAAACTCTTGCTGCTTTTCCTGTCCCAGTTAGTAGCAACTCCATTCCTCAATTACCCAGACCCAAATCCTTGATGTCATCCTTGATTCTTTTACTCGGGATTCAACCTCCTCCCGCCACCCCCACTGTCCTCCGCCTTGCTCCGAACCACCACCATATCTCACTTGGATCATTCCAGGTGCCTCCTACCTGGAGCTTCCAAAATTGCCCAGCTTCAGTGTATTTTCAACACTGTAGCCAGAGCAATTCCATAAAAATAGGTCAGTTCCTGTCGTTCCTCTGCTTAAAAGGCTCGAGTGGCGGGACATCTCATTCAGAGTAAAAGCCCAAATCCTTCCTACAAGCCCCAAGCCCCATATCATCCGGTCCTCAGGGACCCCATCTCTTCCCAGTCTTCCTGGCTCGCTCTGTTCCAGCCACATCAGTGTCCTTGTCCTTGAACCTCTAGGCACACTGCCACCACCAGTCCTCCAGACTTACTGTTCCCTGTGTTATCAAATTTCCTCCCCTGCTTGGATAGATCCCTCACTTCCTTCAGATGTTTCCTCAAAAGCCATCTGCTCAGAGAGGTTATGTGCTCTCCACCCAGCACCTCATAACCCTCTCCCCTTTTCTCTTTAGTATTGATTTCCAATATGCACATTTTTCTCTGTTCTGTCTACAGCTGCATCCTCAGCACTTAGAATAATTCCTGATACATAGGAGATGCTTAATAAATATTTGTTGAATAAATGTTGGGTATTTTACATCATTATTTTCAGGAATAGAAGAAGTATGACTTATCTTTGGGCTGAGATTCAGAACATTGTGCTCAGCAGGAGACTTTGGAAGTTCGGTGCATTTGTGCACAGGAGGAAAAAGGGAGCAGGAACAGGTACTTCTTGATTACAATTTGTGATCTTAGGGAGCTTCTCCTAGGTGACATATATTTTGTTTTGCTTTCCTGGAGAGACCTTTGGTCATATCCTTTGATGGGTTGGATGTGAAAGGAGGAGGAGAACTCAGTGCACCAACATCAGCATCGAAAGCCATGTGTTCAAGGCCCAGATTATACTGGATTTCCTTCATTCTTTTCTTTTTTAAGATTTCCTTGAAGTGAAATAGCTAGTCTATTTTAAAATCTGTACTTTTTTAAAAAGCAAAAAACTCGAGCATTAATGAATGTCAACACAAAGTGGTACAGACCCAGAATGAAAACCCCAAGGTGGGTGTTTCTGCAGAGGCCAAGAGGACCTGCTGGGCCAGGGGTGGACACACTCCCAGAGCTGAGGTGGTGGCACCTCTGAGGGCATCGGGCTCTCTGCTTAGACCAGGGTCATTGCTGCTTCTCAGCCCATCAGCAGTGTTTAGCATGGGTGTTTGGAGAATCTGAAGCCAAGGAAATTTGCTGCTTTGTCTCTGGACAAATTGTCAGCCAGTAAGCAAGGTCTAGAGCCATGGCGCCATCCCAACTTGACAGGGAGACCCTGCATGCCCATCCACACTCCTGCTTAGGGGGTTATTCAGAACACTGTCCTGTTTCTCCTCACTGGTCATGCCACTGCCACTTACTGCATGTTAAGGCAATACATTTGGGCTTTAGATTTTAGGCCACATGTTTTCTGAAAAGTTTTCAGCCACCTTGCAACACTTACAGTTTGTGGAATCTATTCTTGAGCCCTCTAACTTGATAATGCTTCACAAGCAAATGATGTTTTCTCTTTTTTATAACTGATCTTTGAGCCAGTTCAAATCTGTTGCAAGAAAAATTATTACAGAAGACATTTGGTTTTGTGTTACCATTTTGGTCTGAAAGAGCTCAAAAAATTTTTCCCCTGTAAAAAGACCCCAAATCAGTCTTCAATATTTGATATGTGTGTGTGTGTGTGTGTGTGTGTACACACATCATGAAATTAAAGGTATGTATGGAAATCTATACAGGTTTGGATAAATTAAGGTAGGATTGAACTATTTTATTTATTTTTATTTAAACCTGAATGCCTTTTAGGGTAAATAAGCAATACTGTGCCAAACATTAAACCTTTCCCAGCATCTTGCCACTTTGATTTAGCACACATTCACTTTTTCCTCTATGCAAATGACTCACTTCTACTCACTGACCCTCCATCTCCCAAGGAAGAGTCACAGAGAATGATGTCTTGCAGGGAAAAGTTTAGGTAATTTTGTTTGGGAAAGAGTGGATTTTTTGGAAGCTATGATATTCTTCCTCAAGTATGTGATGGGCTGCATGTGGTGAAGGGATGAACATTCTAAGTTGCTCCAAAGAGAAGAGTTAAGACATCAAGTGGAAATTAGGAATAAACAAGAAGGTCTTAGTACTAATGTGGTGAAGGTTGCATAACTGTGGAACAGCTTTATTAGGAGGTAGTGAGATCTCTGTTTCTGGAAGCATCTTGGTTTACAGATTTCACAGATACTGAAGAGAAGAATACTGTTCAGGTACACACACAGCCAATTCTAAAATTTCATCTCTGAAATAAGATGAGATCACTGTAAGCCTGTTTTTCCTGTTTGTTTGAATGATAATGGAAGTCTCTCTTTATCCTAAAATTTTTGTAATTGCTATTTTGAATCCAAATGAAGGCTTTTGCCTTTTTCCCTTGTTAAGCTTCATCTGGCTGTCTGGGTGGCTGTCACGTAGTGAGTTACTCTATCCTGGAGAAATTTTCCCAGAACCTTCATGCCCACTTACCAGAATTGCCATAAAAGGAATTCTTAACCTGGTAGGATATAAAAGAAAGAAAGAAAGAAAGAAAATGAGTTGGTATTATGCCAAGTACTGGACACACATCATTTATACCACCCTTTAAGTTATATAATATCATCTTTATTTTACATCTGAAGAAGTTGCAGATAGATAACGTTAATTTTTCTAAAAGGCCATGCAACTACTAAATAGTGCAGTCAAGACTCATAGCTGGGCCTACCCCCCTGCCTGGTGTCTTCTCCCAGCTCTTTAACTTTGAGACAAGCTGTCTGTACAGGGAGACTGGTTGAACCATTGCCACTACATTGATTAATCAAATCAACAAATCACCTGTTCCTTCAATGATTTAACTGGTTGGTTCATTTAGTTGACATTGTTGGTTTAGTTTGTAAGCTGGACTATTGGTCTTGGGGTCTTGTAGAAAAATCTAAAGACATCTGTTAGGCTCAATTGACGGTGAGATGAATCATTTACAGGTACCATCTCAGTGAGTTTGATTTGACTTTTAAACAAGAATGTACAGAGTCTAGTGTGTGGCTGTATGTGTGGAGGGGAGAAACAGTGCTAACAGACAGGAGGGTGTCTGGAAAAAGGCTGCTCCAGGGGCACAATGACCAATAGAGGGAATTCTTAAATTCTTAAAATCAGAAATTGTCCAGTTTGGAAAAGATCCCAGAAAACATTTTCATTTTGCCCTGTCCCATTACTGAGGAGTGAACTGTGCTTCAGAAAGTTGGACTGAGGTGCCCACAGTCACACCCTTGTTAATGACGGTGCCAGATGGGCCACCTGTCTGATGACTCCTCATCTAGAGTCCTTTCCATTCTCAACCTGCTCTAATAATGGGTGATCCCCTGCAAGAGAAAGTGAAGGCGTGACACAAAGACCTCACGTTAAAATAAGTGCGAAATTGTTTAACTCAGTGACCTCTCAAGGGCCATGGAGGCATGTCTAATTTTTTATTTATGATTTGAGGTCTGGCTGCTTTCAGTGTTTCAAGGTAAAGAGAAACTCTGCCACTTGTGAAGCAGCAGGCATCACCAACACAGGTATGATCACCATCTCGGCAAAAAGGTTGCCCAGTAAACATTTGCATGTTTTGGTCCTGCTTTTCTTTGGGATTCTGTCCTAGCGACATTCTTAGCTGATAAACAGCTGATAAATAGATCACCAGGAATCATTTTCTTCTTTTTCCACAGACAAGCATCCGTATAAGCAGAATATTTTGGCTCTCAAAAAGCAATCCTTAATTTGGTTCTCAAGGGGAGGAAAACCAAGCAATTGCTTTTCCTTCTCCAGATTCTCAGCCATCATCTACTCTACACTGCTCTGCAAAGATGAAGACAAAAGAATAACTATAAGATGACACATCTTTTTTTCCAAATAACTAAAACTCTGTTTCCAGGACCCCCCCTCCACTGTCTTCTCTGAAGCTCTGTTCCCAAGAACTACACTGTTTTAAATAGATGTTAGATTAAATATTTAAAAACACAAAGAGTGGGAGCTCTGTAATGATGATTTTAAGAGATGCCACTTTCTTATCTTTGGAGACCTCTGATTATAGGACAATTTGCTTGTAACTTTACTTTTTTCTGTGGAATAGAAGACGCTTGTCAATGCCTCACAGTCTCATTGTAAGGACTCTCAGCCCCACAGGCCTGCCTACTGCCTCCCTGGGAATGCTGACTCACATTTCCATGAGGTAAATCCAAGCTGACTTAGTGGGTTGCCTTTCAGCCACCTAATTGCTGCTTTGGGTAGATGAGGTCCCAGGTTTGGACCACAGTTCCGAGCTCTGAGGAAACTCTGGCTGTGTTGAAAACTGTCTGATAAAATGTTTCCTTGCACTAGCTCTAGCTCCTTCCGATGAATCGTACACCTCAGTTACCATAATGAACTGAATTCACATGCTACAAAACCCCAACATGGTTCAAGTCTGATTATGGAGTATAATCATCTAAAGTTTAGATTCTAATCAGAGTTTTGGCCAGAGAGGAGCACGCCAGCTTAGCCAAAGTAGTGCTGTTTAGACACTTAAGGGTCTGAGGGTGGGGAGCTCATTTGGATATTGAGAAACATATGCATTCCTTTTCTTGAGAATGGGCTCTGACTCCTGTGCAGAAGGAACATAAAACTAACATAGTCCTCTCAGCTGTATAAATATCATTTGGCAAAAGATATAAGCTGGCATGCCAACAATCAGAACACAGCCTTTCATCATCATAGTCTCAGCTAGGCTGTCTGCCTATATTTGACCTCCTTTCTGGGCTTCATTTTCACCAATGAAAGGCTACAATGCTGTGGCATTAATGATACAGAGGGAGCTGGCAAGCCGACTCCAGGAGATGGTTTCACTAATGCAAAGATGGGCAGTGGATCCTCTGCCTGCTGCAGGAATTGGAGCATTTCCCGTGATCTTTGACCAAAATTGAAGTCCGTATTTGAGATGCTCCCCAATTTAAATCCAAATTAAGTCCTGTTTTTCGATTCTCTCTGTCTTGTTTTCCACATGAGCCAGATTTCCTTTCATTCCTGAACTGAGAAGGATTATTCCCCAAGTCTCATCTCAGCACAGCTGAGACAAACATTTATTTCTGTTCAGCCCCCAGGACACAGTTATCAAGCTTTCATGGTTCATAATTCATTTAGCATCTCAGTAAATTTTTTTACAACATGCAAAAGCACTTCCATTGATAAAGTAAAAGTCGCAACAACTTAACAGCAGCAGTTTGCACAGTGCTCAACAGACATCACTGTGTTAAAATAGTGGTAGCGCCCCTGTGATTCTGCTGTGGCACCCTGGGGCCCCTTGACACACAGGTGCTGTGCTGTGCAAAGGGAGAGTGTGACACAGTTATGTCCTGTCCTAAAGGAGCTAAACAATCCAGAGAAAATAATAAAAGTACAGTAAACCATACAGCAGGGCAGGATGGTATGCCATAATAAGAAAGGTATTTTATTGGTCAGGATGTTTAACCACAGAAAACAGAATTCACTCAAGCTACTTTGAAGCATAAAAGGTTTTATTAAAGAATATTAGGATGCTTACAGAATTTCCAGAAAGGCCAAAGTTGGATGCTATACAGCAGAACTGTCCAACCACACCACAAAACTGTTCAGTGAAAATCTCACTGTAGTGGCCTTTTCTGTCTTCTACTCAGTACCGGTGACGCTAGAGACTCTACACAGCTGCCTCCAAAGGATGAGGTGCCTCCTTGGGTGTAGCAATTATCTGACAATGGCCATTTTGCTTTCCAAGACTCATGTGAACCCAGATGTTTACTTGGGAAACTAGATCGTTGGTAGAAACCCTAGCTGAGGAGTCTGAGGTTAGTAGTTTTTGAGTTTTCCAGCTTCTTCAGCACAAAAAGGCAGTCCAAACAAGGGCTAGCATGAGCGCCATGTGATCTAGTCAGCCATATCTGCCATGGGCCCCAGTGAATACAGTGGGTGCTGAGAGAGAGTCAGAGGTCAGATCTGGTGGCGGAACAATAGGAATCACTCCATCTGTCATGGCCTCGGGAAAATGGTGGTATTTCGATAGGCAGAAATGTGGATGACCAGTTACAGTGGAAAAAACAAGACAAACAAAGGTGCAGAGGCAGGAGAGAGTGTGTTAAGATTGAGAAAATAGTCAGCGGCAGTCAGTCGGAGCACACCTTAACAAGTAGGGAAGAAGCTTGCAGGCTGGGGCTGTGCCGGCACCGTGAAAGTCTTATGATGCACGGAGGAGCCTGTGAGCACACAGCACTGGTTCTCTACAGGTTTTTGATTAAAAGCAAAGTGGAATTTTAGAAACAGAAAAGGAAAAATGTTTGGACTTGGACATCTCTTCTCTGTCTATACTCATTCTCTAGGTGACTTCATCTGGCTTCTATGGGTTTACAGGTATCCAAATGCTTAAGACCTCACATTCCTGTATCCAACCCAGACCCCTCTTCTGAACTCCATACTTACATGTCTAACTACTATTGTATATGATGTGGCTATGGATAAGCATCTCAGAATCAACACGGCCAAAATGGAGCTCATGATTCTCCATTCCACCTTGGAGGCCTACTTGCAGTCTTCCCATTTAGTAAATTATAGATTCAAACTTCCAGTTCTCAGGCAAAAAAATGCTAAATCAAGTTGTTATCCTCTCCTCCTCTCCTACCACATGGCTATTGACAATCTGCAAATCCTGTCAGTTCTTCAAAAGACATCCAGAACCTGACACTTTCTCATCACCTCCTCCACCGCCACCCCATTCTAAGCCACAATCACCTCTCGCCTAGATCACTGCAGTGGATCCTAACTATCCTTTCAGCTTCCAAACATTCTCCACACAGCAGCCAGAGTGCTTTTACACATTGAGTCAGATCATGTTACTCCTTTGCTCAGAATCTCCAAGTGGTTTCTCATGTTAACAGAGTAAAAACCGAGGTCCTGACAAGGTCTTATTTGGCCCTATGCAGTTTGGCCCAAGCTGCTTCCCTGACCCTCCTCCTACCGCTTTCCCCCATCCTCCTGGGCTCCTACCTCAGGCATCCCACCCTTCTTCAGATATCCTAAGCGTACCCCTGCCTCAGACCTTTGCACTTGCCATTCCCTCTGTTCTAAACTCTTCTACTTGATAGCCTTGTTATCCTCTCCTCCTCTCCTGTATCCTCTCCTCCTCTCCTGTATCATGCACTTTTCTTCAAGAATCTGCTCAAACCCCACATTATCAGAGAGGGTTTCCATAATAGCCCTGCATGAAGTAAAACTGGACACTGTCTATCTTCCCCATTTGTATTTATCACCACTTACCATATAATCTACATAAATTCTTGATGCTTGCTATGATCTGGGACAGCACATCACCTATAGTAAGCACTCAATAAATATTTGTCTAATGAATATAATCAATCAAGGGTGGGTTCGTACTGTGGACATACTGCTAAGTAAAGAAATATTCATAAAGTGGTGGATTATTTTTACTTCCATATCTTCAGGTCCCAAGCTTATCACTCAATGCATCACTCATGCATGAAAAATTTGCTAAGGAAATCTTGAAACATATGTATATCACACAAAACAGTGTGTCCACCAGTGTTAGGTATAGCATAGCATGATCTGAGACCAAACAAGTGGTCAGTTACAACTCCATATACTCTGACAATGCCTGGAAGTCTACACAGCTCTTTCACATTCATCTTCTAACCGTATCCTCACAAACACTAAGACTTATTTGGATGTACTACTCCCATTTTTAAAATGAGGAAAATGAGATTTAGCAAGATAAAGTTACTTCATGGTCACACAGCAAGGAGATGGCAAAGTGGGGATTCCAAATGCATCTGCAAAACTCCCAAGTTCTTGGGCTTTTCCCATCACAGCAGGCACAAGGACACAAGTAAAATGCTTTGCAAAGACTGTAGTCTGTTACCTACATCTTCTGTCTGTTCCTCTTAGTTGAGCAGAGGCACTAACAGCCAGTAACTTTTAGGTTGGTGCAGCTGCTGAATGTGAGAGAAGCTGATCTGGATTTTTTAATGTGCTGGATATGGAAGCATATTACTCATCAGTGCCTGAGGTGTGAAGCTGCTTAGCGTTTGGATTAACAGTGACTCAGAACATAACTTTGTTCAAACTGACTGAAAAAATACATTCTGTTGGTAGGAAGACACAGTGGTGAATGAACATGGAAAAAGGCTTCCAGGAAGTTTCTTTATCAACAGGTGCAACACTGCTGTCTTATGTTTAAATGATCTGTGTGCATTTCTTGAAAATGAGCATTGTTTAGTGGAACCAGAGGAGATGGGCTTTCCTTGATGCAGTTGTGATCTAGGTTAGAGAAAAGGAAGATCCTTCTGATGGTAGTTCCTGGACAGGTTTCCTAAAACTTTTGTGGCTCTCCCTTTTCTGAGAGAGAAAGGAAAAGGAGTGAGTTTCCTCCGGCCCAGCCTGCAGACCCAAGCCTGGATCCAGCCAGCTGTGATTATTATGAGGCCTGGAGATTGAAGTCTGAAGGCTGCAATGTAAGCATTTCTGGGAAAGTTAAGATTGCTCCTGTTTCCAATTGCCTGGCACAAAAGGAAAACTGAGAGGGACAGATTGTTTTCATTTGGAAAATGGGAGACTGAGAGATGACAACTGTATGGAAAGTGTAATTAGGGAGGTCTAATTGTTCCCTTCAATAGATGGTTCAAATACTAACATATATCCTGTGAGAAGTAGAAAACAGGGATCTTTAACATAACAAAATGTCATTCAGCAGCATATTTGTGGAAGAAATTTTCAGCAAAAGGTTGGAAATGAGGAGTGTCCTTTTTCCTCTGGACTTTGTGTATATAAAATAAGAAATTCAGGCAATTATCTGCACAACTGAAATTTTTGACTTTACCTTGATTACTGGAGCTCTTGGGTGGAAAGCTTCTGAATCTAGATTATCACTGTAATCTGGAAGCCTCTGCTTTGCATGGACAAATATAACCCTTGTGACAGTGTGTTCACACTCCCTATAAAAACACAACGTCCAAACTCCTCACCTGAATGGCTCTTTTCAAATGAAGATGCTCACACCTTACTCCTAGAGACTCGCATTTAACAGATTTGGATGAGGCTGTAGAAATCAACGGTTGAAACAGCTTGCATGATAATTATGATTTTCAGCTGACTTTGGGAAGCGCAAAAACCGGAGTGTCCCTTTCCTGACTGTGGCATGCAGCGTGCTGTTTAAACAATCCCCAGCTCTCATTCGCTTTCTTACTATTTTCCTAGCAGTGCTGAGCACCAAAAGTTCCCAGTTATTTGAAAGGTCCAGTTAACTGGATTTCTGCATTTGATCATGGTCATGCACTTTCCATTGGATTCTTTTGCCCTGGGAGTGCAAGAATCTGGCATGAAATGGTCTTTGCAGACTCCAGCCTCCAACATCTGCAACTTCAGTATATCAGCTCTAGCCTAATGAGAGGACATATCAATTGCCTCATTTTTTCTCAAACTTAAAAAAAGTTACCTGCATTTCCATGATTTTTCCCCTTTCATTCTGATGTCTCTGTTTCCGTTAAAGAACAGATAGTCATGCCTTCCATAGAAAAAAATATATGTATGCAAAAGAAAGGGTACATTTATGTGCCTCCTGAGGAAAGAGCAAATCGTGAACAAGGGAAATTTTTGAGTGGGATATCAGTCTTACTCAAAAACAACAACTCTCTTTACTCAGCAAAGAGCACAATACTCAACCTTTTCATGGAAGGATTTAGTAGTCTTTTCAAAGCTACATATCAAAAACCCACACACAATGGCAACATTCTCCCTCACCGGGCATCAAAGAAGAGAACTTGCACACAGCTTTCTCAGATGAAGTCTTTTTACTGCCGCCTCAGCTATGCTCTCTGGGAATCATTGACTTAAAACCATGAAGAAGAGGTTGAGGGACCATCATGCATTTCCATTAAAAGCAGTTGTTGAAGGCCATTTTCTCATTTTCTTTCCCTTCTTCCCTCTTTTGCAGTAATGTGTGCATTCCATTAAAATGAGGCTTCCTGCAATAGGCCAGACAACACTGTTATTTCCCCTAATGCCAGTTGCTTTTCAAGTGGGTGGTGGGATAACTAAGAACATTTGTTACTGGGGCAGAGTCTCTTCAAAACCCATTAAAACAAAGTATTCTACCCTTTTTTTTGTGTGTGGGGATATTTTTTCTTTATATAATTTAATTTAATTTATTTTGGAAGAAGACCAGTGGTCACTTACAAATCACAATCACTCCATCTACACAACCAAAAGGAAACAGGAATAGGCATTTTCCATTTAACTCAGAGTCTGCTTGATTGACCTTATCCTGTGTACGAGAAAATGCATAGGGAAATGGAGCAACTTAAAAATATCTGTATTTTTTTTCTTGTTCTTTTTTGCAACTGGTAGCATGCTGAGGTGGGCAGACTTGGAAAATAACTTCTAAGGACCCCTGCTTTCTAGCACTCACACCCTTACGTGTGAGATGGGCCTAACGACTTGCTTTTAATGAATAAAATATGACAAAAAATGATGGGATGTCACTTCCACAATTAGGTTACAAAGGACTGTGATATTCTTTAGGCTAGCACTCTCTCTTGTGGCACAGTCTGTTGTCATGTTGAGAGATGCTTTATGGATTGGCCTACACGGCGAAGAATAGAGAGGGTCCTCTGACCTACAGCTCAGGAGGAACACAGGCCTCCAGCCAACAGCCTGCAAGGAACTGAAGCTTGCCAACACCTCCAGGAGTGAGCCAGTATGCAGATCCTTCTCTTTGAGCTTTGAAAGGACTGTAACCTTGTGAGAGACCCAGAGAGAGCCAGAGGACCCAGAAAGCCATGCCTGGGCTCTTGACCGATAGAATAAATATCTTAAGCTGTTGTTTTAAGGTAATTTGTTGCAGAGTAACACATAATTAATACACCCGCATTGTGTTTGTAAATATCTCTGAACACATATATACATAAAAGTACAAATCATAAGGGCACAGTTTAATGAATTTTTTTTATTAAAGCATCATTGATACACAATCTTATGTTGGTTTCAAATATACAACACAGTGGTTCAAGCAAGTCTGCCCACCTCAGCATGCTACCAGTTGCAAAAAAGAACAAGAAAAAAAATACAGATATTTTTAAGTTGCTCCATTTCCCTATGCATTTACTCGTACAAAGGATAAGGTCAATCAAGCAGACTCTGAGTTATTCTTGAATTTCCTACATGGGATAAAGCCTCACCCTCTCTAGTGCAGTTACTATCCATCAACATAGTGAGATGTTACAGAATCATTGACTATTCAATGAATTTTTATAAAGGGAACACAGACATGGCATTACCAACCAAATTAAATAATAGAACATTGACAGTATCCCAGAAGCCTTTCTGGGCCCCTCAGATCATTAATACCCTCCCTGAGATAATCATTATTTTGAGTTCTATCATTATAAGTTAATTGCCCTGTTCAGGCATTTCATGTATTTAGAATCAAGCATTATATATTCTTTTGTACCTGCTTTTTTATCTCTAATCAATATGTTTTGATGGTCATCCTTGTGACTTCAAGTAGCTTTATTTCATTTATTTTTATTGCTAGATTACCACAATTCTCTAATCCATCCTACTGTTGATGGACAGTTGGCTTTGGCTTTTATGTTTGTTTTTTCACTATTTACTACAAGTAATGAAGCTATGAACTTTCTTACACATGCTGTTTAATACATATATTTTGCATTTCTGTTGGGAATGGAATTTGTGGCTCAGTGGATGTATGTTTGTTCTGTATTAGTAGACACACTTAATTGTTTTCCAAGGTGGATGTACCAGTTTCAATTCTACCAGCAGTGTATGAGAGTTGCAGTCACTCCTCATCCCCATCCATGCATATTAATGTTGGGTTTATCTTGAATTTTAGCCAATCTGGAGGATATACAGTAGAATCTCATTGCAACTCAGTTTGTATTTTTCCAAAAAGTAAGACATTAAGCACTTTTTCATGTATTGACATTTGAATATTTTCATCCATAAAATATCAAGATACAATTTTTTAGTAAAATTCTTATCCTCTTTAGTGTGATATTAGGATACATTTAAACAAAAAATATGGATATTCAATTTACCCAGCACCCTTTGCAGGAAGGTCACTGTTCTCACTTCATTGCAGTGGTGTTGTAAGAGTTTCCTAAGGCTGCCCTAACAAAGAACCATAGCCATTTGATGTATAACAACAGAAACTTACTGTCTCACCATTCTGGAGATTAGAAGTCCAAAGTCAAGTTGACAGCTGGGCCATGTTCCCTGTGACACCTTAGTAGAGGATCCTTCCTTGCCTCCTTCCAGCTCCGGGTGGTCTGTTGGTGTCCTTGGCATTACTTAGCTTGCAGCTGCAGCACTTCACACTCGCTCATCACATGGTTTTCTCGCACACATGTCTGTGTCTATGATCAAATGCCTCTCTTATAAGGACACCGGTATAGAGACTAAGGGCCCACCATACTCCCGTAAGCCTTTGTGTGAACTGACTACATCTGCAGCCTCCACCTTCCCAAATCAAGTCACGCTCTGAGGTGCCAGGAGTTAGGACCTCAATGTATATTTTGTGGGGTCACAATTCAACCTTTAACATGCCCCTTTGTCATAAATCAAGTGACTGTATATGTGCAGACCTGTTCATGGATATTCTATTCCTGGGCTTTCTGTTTTTTTCCATTGGATTATTTGTCTATTCTTATGTCATAACTCTACTCTCTGATTATTGTAACTTAAAAATAAATTTCCATATACCAATATTTTGTTATTATTAGTTGATTTCATTCTATCTTGAATTTCCTACATGGGATAATTTTCTTCCTCCCTAAAGAATTCCCATTACTGTATTTTTGGTGTGAGGGCACTGATAACAATTTTCTGTTCTTATTTGTCAGAAAACTACATTCCCTTCAATTTTGATTTATATTTTTTTCAAATATAGAATATTAGGTTAGCATTTTATTTTAAAGATACAATTCTATTCTGTTGGCTTCTATAATTTCTGTTGAAAAGTCAAATAGAAATTTTATTGTTGTTCCTGTAGAAGTATATGTTTCGTTTTGCTGGCTACTTACTGAAGTGTCTGTTCCTGTTATTCCAGTTTTACTCTGATGTCCAGGTACGAATTTCTTGGTATTTACCTTTCTTGGAATATCTAGAGCTTCCTGAAGTGGTTTGACACCTCTCATCAGTTTGGGAAAGTGATGAATATTTAATATGCAATGCTTGATAATTACTCAAATATTACATCTTCCTTAACTTCTTTTCCATCTAACTGGGTAGTGCAAACACAGGCGTGTTAGACCTTTTCTCTGTGTCCCATCTGCTTTAACATTCTTCTCGGTACATCCCGTTCTTCCCTCTCACTGTGCTCCCAGCTGGAGGTGTTCTCAACCTGGAGTTATATTCTAATGCAAAAATTCTCTCTTTTATGGTATCAAATCTTTAAACCCAACTAGTGAGTTCTTGCTTTTTTGTAATTTCATTGTTCAGTTGTAGAATTTTCATTTCATTTTTTTTTTTCTTAACCATCTATCAGGATCCATGTTGTGTACTTTATATTCATTATCTCATTTGAATTTTCACAAATACTCTATGAGGAAAGTACTATTACTATCTAGATTTTCAGAGGAGGAAAACAATGCTCAGAGGGAGATGAAAGTGTCCGGCGTCATACAGCAAGGAGTTGGTGATAGTGGAATTCAAATCCAGTATGTCTAACACAGAATGAGCTTCCACAGCAACGGAGTCACATTGCTCCTAGGAAGTGTATGCTTATGATACTAATTGTAGCTAATGTTTCTCCAGGGCATACATGGCATCGTTCTAAGCACTTTACATATTACCTTAGCAAATCCTCGCAATGACTTTGAGATAGGTACTATCATTATTACCATTATACAAGTGAGAACACTGAGCTCAGAGAAGGTAAAACTTGCCTCAGGTTTCAAGCTGCTAAGAGCAAATCTGGATTCCAGCTAAAGAAGTCTGTCCTAAAATCCTACACCCTTACCTACTATGCCAAACTGCCTTCCAGCAAAATCAGGGTAGAATTTAGATACAGCACAGATAAGGCAGAGAAGGCATCTCAACCCTGATGGCTCAAGAGGTAAACAGGCTGCTTAGAAACAGAGCGAGAGCAGTGGGGTGCTTTGTAAGAGCAGAGTGGGTAAAAAATCATGAGTTCCGTATAGGACAGTGAAGACAAAAAAGAGAACTATGGAGGGCAGGGATACATTAAATAAATGATGAATAAGTACGTGCTGCACACAGCTTGGGAGAGAGATTTTCTGGAATGAGGTTTGCACAATCTGAGTGTAGGGAACAGAGCTGTTAGGCAACTAAGAACTAGAGGCTTTTAAGGCTGAGTCCTGGCAAGTCTTTAAGGTCAGGAGGCTTGGGCCCTATGGTGGCAGTGAAGGTTAGACTGATAATTGCTAGGTTTGAAAGATAAGTAGCAAGAAGGCAAAGATGTGGGCAAAATGGTCCACAGGAGTCCCAGTGAAGCAGTGGGAATCTGAAAACTGGAGCTAAATAAGTGGGGGTAAACTGTGTTAACTCTGGGCTGTAATTACCAAACCACTTCCCAGACTTTCTCAAAACACAGAGATATATACTTAATAAGTGTGTTGAGGCGTTTACAAAAGGCATTCTGTTTGTAATAAGTGACATTAGGCAAAGTTTTCCTGTCAGCAAATAAGACTGCCATTTCTATTCCTGTGCTGCTGCGTGGAAATAAATTGCTCTTTTTATGTAACCCAGTTTGAGATTCCTGTAAATGCTGGGGATAAAGAGCTTGTTTTTTAGGCTTCTAGAGACAAACCACATGAAGAACCCAGGCACCAGAGTGGCATCTGGGCCCCTCTCCCATCCTGGAAATGCAGAACTGAAAATGACTTGTAGTAAAAAGATTAATAAAGGAACACATCTCTTCCAATTAGCCTTTCTCAGAAAGGCAGAGTACACAGTATCCCACTTCTCCTTGGTAAGGCACTCCAACAGGTAGCATCCTTTATCATTATGAATGCCCAAATCTAAACCTGTCTGTTAAAACTGAGGTTGTTCCCTTGTTCTCAGGGGCAACAAAGAACATTGTAAGTCCCAATTACTTCATCCTTTAATCTCTCTCATGTTCTCTGCCTTCACAGCCCTCCGCACGTTTTGCAACCATATACTTATACAAGTATTTATTTGTTTACTGTTTCTTTCTCTCCTTATTTATGGTCTAGTGCCCCAAGGGGCAAGAAGCACATCTGTTTCGTTCAATGTTGCGTCCCTAGAGCACGGTTCTGTGCCTATTCCAGAGCAGGCTGTCAACAGATATTTGTTCAATGCATAAATGGAAGAAAAGGTAAGGTCTCTTAAGTTTGGATCTACCCCAGTTCTTTGTTTATTGCCGGTGCATACAGTGGGCATTTATTTAATGTCTGCTTGTGCCATGTTAGATGCTCACTAAGTCACACTAGTCTTACAATGGCCTCCTTCATTGCGTCTCAAGGGATTGTTCAAAATAGGACTCTGAAGTTTCTCATTTGGGTTAGTGAGGCCCCTATATAGTCTCCAGTTTTTTCTTGTATTAGCCAATCTCACACAGTTGCTAGAGTTTTGTCTTTAGGTATATTATATTCAATGCTAGAATAAACCATGTGGTAGTGGATTAGAGTTGGAGACATGGTTATGAACTCATGGTTAGCTTAATGTAGATACTGATGGAACCAAATGGAAGAATCACAGATATGTGTATATACTTGGTTAGTATACATACCTGTATTTCCCAGATCTGTCTACTATGAGGAGCTAGAAACAGTTATATCCTAGTATCAATGAGCAAAATCCCCAACCAGATCTTGGCTTCTAATACATTTTCCAATATAATGGATCAGTGATCTTGGGAGGAATGACTGGTTCTAGGGCTTGGTTAGGGAATACACCTGGATCATCTTACAATGACAGAAAATAAGGAAGTGTTAACATAAAGTGACATGGGTATGTCAAAGAGACATAGGAGTCTATATACATAAAGATTATTCAAAGGCCAAAGGTGGTATAATTAATGAATCAAAATAAAGTTGCATTGGATTATAATGCAAAATGTAAAATAAATATCCACTGGCCCACAGTCTAAATATGTGATTGAATGAAGGGAGGGAGGAAGGGACAAATTTATACAAAATAATTATACATAATGTGTACAGATACTTCACCCTCAAGGAGATGGAACAGGTAACACCCCACTCTTTGAATGCAGATTACATTTAGTGACTTTTTTCTAAAGAGTACAGTATAGAGCAATGTGGTAAACACTATCTCAGCCAAGTTATCAAGGGTAACATCAAAAGTGATTAAATAATGTTGATAATACATCTCTGTAATATATGAGGTGTTGAGATTAGCATTTTATCTCTCTGATCTCTCTCCCCAAAACCTGTAACCTGGTCTAATCATGAGAACACCATCAGACAAATCCTAACTGAGGGATACCCTACAAAATGCATGACCAATACTACTCAAACTCCAAATGTCAAGGTCATCACAAAAAAGGCAAGTCTGAGAAACTGTCATAGTCCAGAGGAACTCAAGAAACATAATGACTAAATGTAACGTGACATCCTAGATGATATCTGGGACAGAAAAAGGACCTTTGGGGAAAACTAATGAAATAACCAATAATGGAGCTTAGTTAATAATAATAGATAAACACTGGCTCACTAGTTCTAACAAATGCACCACAGTAATATAAGATGCTATTAACAGAAGAAGCGTGGTATAGGGTGTATTGAAATGCTCTGTACTATCTTTGCAACTTTTCTATAAATCTAAAACTACTCTAAAATTAAAAGGTTTTCTTGAACATTATCTAAAATGAGCAAACAAAACATTTACCACACCTTATCCCACTTGAACCTATTTGTCAGTTGTGGAGGTTAGGGTAATTTCAGGTCTGTCTGGAGCCTAAGTCCTTTTTCTCTTTTTCAGCATGTATGATTCAGATGAAATGGATGAGGAGAAACAAATAGGCCCAGAAACCTGCCTCCCCCCACACAGACACCCGCTGCAGGTCATGTGTGTTCCTGGCCCTTACACTGAATCTTCACCAAGCTTAAGTCACACAGCAAATCTGTGAATGAGGCTTTTCCAGCCCCACCTTTTGATTGAGGTTCCTCACAAAACTGATATGGCTTAACTAGGATTAGTGCAAAAATTGACATTCTTTCATTCATTCAGAAAGCTTTAATTGACCACCTGCTTTGTTGAAAACCTAAAAAAGTTCAAGGTGCTGCTGTGAGTTCAGAGACCATAGTGAATAAAATAAAATAGTTTCCTGCCCTCATGGGACTTCCATTTCAGTGTGGGAGACTGGGAAAAAAAGGATTAAAAGCTACCACTAATTTATCAGATAGTGATGATACCTGCCATAAAAATGAATCAGGAGGACCTCTGGTGTCCAGTCTGGCCCATAAGGAGCTTGAAAGTCAATGTTCCATCCTAACAAGTAAAGATTTGAACAAGCTGTAAAGTGAGTAACTCTTCTTAACTTCATCAAAGACGTGAATTCACAGGGGAAACTACTGTCTCCAAAATTGGAGAGACGGACAGGCAGATGCAGAGAATCATAATGTACTGGAGCAGAAACCCACTTCTGTGTGAAATACTGGGAGCCACAGGTAGAGGCTTGGTGAGTAAATGTAACTGTAATTGATGGATAGCTGGAGGCATGCTATAGACAAGGTGGTGAGTTAAAAACTCCCAGGGAGCCCCACATTTTGTGACTTTTACTTCCTGGAGCTCTGCTAGGTTCTCATCATGAAGATCAGAGAATAATCCCCTTGTGCTTCCTGCAGGGAGAGAGGGAAAGGAACCATTTTGAAATACACCAGAGCATTCAGTTCTTCTTAACAAGGATTGTCCTCAAGAGAAACTGTTTTACTAGAGTTTAACTAGGGTTTTATCAGAACCTTACCCATCTGGGGAAGGGAAATATCTAAATTCAGCCCCCCAGCCTTCTTGTCCCATCTGAGGTTAGGAGAGTTTCCATCAATAGTTGTGATGTTCATAGCCAAGGGGCACAGGTTCACCAAAAGACTGAGATCAAATTAAAGGAATATAGAATGCTTCTCCTCTTCCCACTTTACCACTACAACACTAAATGCTTGTTGGGAGGCAACTATAAGGGAAATAATGAAAATAACAGGCTCATAGGATCATGGGAAGATGGCAGCGTGAGTAGTTCAGAGGAAATCTCCTCCCCAAAACATATATACTTATGAAAATACAATAAATACAACTATTCCTAAAAGAGACACCAGTGAATGCAGTACAACAGCCAGGATACATCTACATCTGCGAGAACTCAACATCACACAAAGGGGGTAAGATACAACCACAGCCAGGCGGGACACGAATGCTCCCCCACCCCAAAACCCGGTGGGAAGAAAGGAGTCAGAACAGGGAGGGAGTGAAAGCCCAGGACTGCTAAACAACCAGCTCTAGAAATCCTCACCGGGAACGCAGACACAAGGTGCACGGGGTGCTGGATATTAGAGAAATGGAAAAGCAAAACCTGTGGGCAGGTCCCCGCAACCGGCACCCCTGAGACAAAAGAAAAGTGACTGCTTTCTGCAAGTCCTAAAGAGACAGGGACCCCACAGCTGGACGAAGTCGTCCCGGCAGACTTAGCCAGCAGCTGGGAATCCCGGGGAACCTTAGGTGTCCTAAACCCCGGGGAGGCAGCGCAGCTCTGAAGGCCCTCACAGCACTTAGCAGCCTGTCAGTCGTTCCTCCAACTGGTGCGGACCCCAACACACCAGCCCAGTAGTAGGAGAGTGGCAGCGTGTGCCGGGGGCGGCAGCACCAGAAGGGACCGAGAGCAGATCGCGTGCCCCAATGGTACCAGAGGGGACCAGGAGAGGCTTGTGCGAGCCCACAGTGGCTGTGACCAAACAGCCTGGATGCAGCTCACGCGCACCAGTGGCAGTGGAGCCAGAGGAGCATGGTAGAGGCCTGCACGGGAGAGCCCCGCGCACACCTGCAGGGGATCCAGAGGGAGCAGGTGTGCTCCCAGCAGCCAACTGGAATCCCAGCCCAATGCACAGCCACCTGGGCCATACACAAAGGCCACTGCTGGCACACAGCTATCCGGCAGGGGTGCTGCTATCACAGAGGAGCATGCCTGCCACTCCCTGCAGGGCTCTGCGATGCTCTGATGGAGAACCCGCCCGCAGCCGCTTAGGGGACTAACCGGTTGGCTGCTCCAGGAGTGCGGGTAACCGACACAGGCAGCGGAGAAGGGCAAGGCATCCAGCAAGCAGGAAAGTACTTTCTTCTCCCAGCTGACACACCCACAACCTGCCTACAGCCACCGCTATCAGCAAGAAAAAGGCAAAAAAATTTAGTCCAGTCCAAGATAGTTCAGACAACACCTGAGAGAGGATCTGCAGAGACAGACCTAACCAGTCTCCCTGAAAAAGAATTCAAAATAAAAATCATAAACATGCTGACAGAGCTGCAGAGAAATAAGCAAGAGCTAAGGGATGACGTCCAGAGAGAGATCACAGATGTCTGGAGGGAGATTACAGAAGTGAAACAATCTCTGGAGGGATTTACAAGCAGAATGGATAAGATGCAAGAGGCCATTGATGGAATAGAAACCAGAGAACAGGAACGCATAGAAGCTGAAGCAGAGAGAGATAAAAGGATCTCCAGGAATGAAACAATATTAAGAGAACTGTGTGACCAATCCAAAAGGAACAATATCCACATTATAGGGGTACCAGAAGAAGAAGAGAGAGAAAAAGGGATAGAAAGTGTCTTTGAAGAAATAATTGCAGAGAACTTCCCCAAACTGGGGGAGGAAATAGTTGCTCAGACTATGGAGGCACACAGAACTCCTGAGAGATGGGACCCAAAGAGGACAACACCAAGACACATAATAATTAAAATGGCAAAGATCAAGAACAAGGACAGAGTATTAAAGGCAGCCAGAGAGAGAAAAAAGGTCACCTAGAAAGGAAAACCCATCAGGCTATCACCAGACTTCTCAACAGAAACCTTACAGGCCAGAAGATCATGGCATGATATATTTAATGCAATGAAACAGAAGGGCCTTGAACCAAGGATACTGTATCCAGCATGATTATCATTTAAATGTGAAGGAGGGATTAAACAATTCCCAGACAAGCAAAAGTTGAGGGAATTTGCCTCCCACAAACCATGTCTACAGGGTATTTTAGATGGACTGCTCTGGATGGGAGCACTCCTAAGGCTAAATAGATGTCACCAGAGAAAATAAAATCACAGCAAAGAAAGCAGACCAACCAAATACTAACTAAAGGCAAAAAGCAAAATCAACTACCCACAAAAACAGTCAAAGGAAACACAAAGGAGCACAGAACAAAACACCCAACATATGAAGAATGGAGGAGGAGGAATAAGAAGGGAGAGAAATAATCATCAGACTGGGTTTATAATAGCTCAATAAGTGAGTTAAGTTACACAGTAAGGTAGTAAAGAAGCTAACCTTGAACCTTTGGTAACCATGAATCTAAAGCCTGCAATGGCAATACGTACGTATCTTTCAATAATCACCCTAAATGTAAATCGACTGAATACACCAATCAAAAGACACAGAGTAACAGAATGGATAAAAAAGCAAGACCCATCTATATGCTGCTTACAAGAGACTCACCTCAAACCCAAAGACATACACAGATTAAAAGTCAAGGGATGGAAAAAGATATTTCATGCAAACAACAGGGAGAAAAAAGCAGGTGTTGCAATACTAGTATCAGACAAAATAGACTTCAAAATAAAGAAAATAACAAGAGATAAAGAAGGACATTACATAATAATAAAGGGCTCAGTCCAACAAGAGCATATAACCATTATAAACATATATGCACCCAATACAGGAGCACCAATATATGTGAAACAAATACCAACAGAATTAAAGGAAGAAATAGACTGCAATGCATTCATTTTAGGAGACTTCAACACACCACTCACTCCAAAGGACAGATCCACCAGACAGAAATAAGTAAGGACACAGAGGCACTGAACAACACACTAGAACAGATGGACCTAATAGACATCTATAGAACTCTACATCCAAAAGCAACAGGATACACATTCTTCTCAAGTGCACATGGAACATTCTCCAGAATAGACCACATACTAGCTCACAAAAAGAGCCTCAGTAAATTCCAAAATATTGAAATCCTACCAACCAACTTTTCAGACCACAAAGGTATAAAACTAGAAATAAATTGAACAAAGAAAGCAAAAAGGCTCACAAACACATGGAGGCTTAAAAACATGCTCCTAAATAATCATTGGATCAATGACCAAATTAAAATGAAGATCCAGCAATATATGGAAACAAATGACAACAACAACACAAAGCCCCAACTTCTGTGGGATGCAGCAAAGGCGGTCTTAAGAGGAAAGTATATTGCAATCCAGGCATATTTAAAGAAGGAAGAACAATCCCAAAAGAATAGTCTAATGTCACAATTATCGAAATTGGAAAAAGAAGAGCAAATGAGTCCTAAGGTCAGCAGAAGGAGGGACATAATAAAGATCAGAGAAGAAATAGATAAAATTGAGAAGAATATAGAAAAAAATCAATGAAACCAAGAGCTGGTTCTTCGAGAAAATAAACAAAATAAATAAGCCTCTAGCCAGACTTATTAACAGAAAAAGAGAGTCAACACACATCAACAGAATCAGAAATAAGAAAGGAACAATCACGATGGACCCCACAGAAATATAAAGAATTATTAGAGAATACTATGAAAACCTATATGCTAACAAGCTGGAGAACCTAGGAGAAATGCTCAACTTCCTAGAAAAATACAACCTGCCAAGACTGACCCAGAAAGAAACAGAAAATCTAAACAGACCAATTACCAGCAACAAAATTGAATCAGTAATCAAAAAACTACCCAAGAACAAAACCCTGGGGCCGGACGGATTTACCTCGGATTTCATGAGACATACAGAGAAGACATAATACCCATTCTTGTTAAAGTTTTCCAAAAAATAGAAGAGGAGGGAATACTCCCAAACTCATTCTATGAAGCCAACATCACCCTAATACCAAAACCAGGCAAAGACCCCACCAAAAAAGAAAACTACAGACCAATATCCCTGATGAACGTAAATGCAAAAATACTCAACAAAATATTAGCAAACCGAATTCAAAAATACATCAAGAGGATCATACACCATGACCAAGTGGGATTCATCCCAGGGATGCAAGGATGGTACAACATTCGAAAATCCATCAACATCATCCACCACATCAACAAAAAGGACAAAAACCACATGATCATCTCCATAGATGCTGAAAAAGCATTTGACAAAATTCAACATCCATTCATGATAAAAACTCTCAACAAAATGGGTACAGAGAGCAGGTACCTCAACATAATAAAGGCCATATATGATAAACCCATAGCCAACATCATACTGAACAGCGAGAGGCTGAAAGCTTTTCCTCTGAGATCGGGAACAAGACAGGGATGCCCATTCTCCCCACTGTTATTCAACATAGTACTGGAGGTCCTAGCCATGGCATTTAGACAAAACAAAGAAATACAAGGAATCCAGATTGGTAAAGAAGAAGTTAAACTGTCACTGTTTGCAGATGACATGATATTGTACATAAAAAACCCTAAAGACTGCACTCCAAAACTACTAGAACTGATATCGGAATACAGCGAAGTTGCAGGATACTAAATTAACACACAGAAATCTGTGGCTTTCCTATACACTAACAATGAACTAATAGAAAGAGAAATCAGGAAAACAATTCCATTCACAATTGCATCAAAAAGAATAAAATACCTAGGAATAAACCAAACCAAGGAAGTGAAAGACCTATACCCTGAAAACTACAAGACACTCTTAAGAGAAATTAAGGAGGTCACTAACAAATGGAAACTCATCCCATGCTCCTGACTAGGAAGAATTAATATTGTCAAAATGGCCATCCTGCCCAAAGCAATATACAGATTTGATGCAATCCCGATCAAATTACCAAGAGCATTCTTAAATGAACTGGAACAAATAGTTCAAAAATTCATATCGAACCTCCAAAGACCACAAATATCCAAAACAATCCTGAGAAGGAAGAATAAAGTTGGGGGGATCATGCTCCCCAACTTCAAGCTCTACTACAAAGCCACAGTAATCAAGACAATTTGGTACTGGCACAAGAACAGACCCACAGACCAGTGGAACAGAATAGAGACTCCAGACATTAACCCAAACATATATGGCCAATTAATATACGATAAAGGAGCCATGGACATACAATGGGGAAATGACAGTTTCTTCAACAGATGGTGCTGGCAAAACTAGACAGCTACATGTAAGAGAATGAAACTGGATCACTTTCTAACCCCATACACAAAAGTAAATTTGGAATGGATCAAAGACCTGAATGTAAGTCATGAAACCATAAAACTCTTAGAAAAAAACAGGCAAAAATCTCATGGACATAAACATGAGTGACTTCTTCATGAACATATCTCCCTGGGCAAGGGAAACAAAGGCAAAAATGAACAAGTGGGACTATATCAAGCTAAAAAGCTTCTGTACAGCAAAGGACACCATCAACAGAACAAAAAAGTATCCTACAGTATGGGAGAATATATTCATAAATGACAGATCTGATAAAGGATTGACATCCAAAATATATAAAGAGCTCACACACCTCAACAAAAAAAAGCAAATAATCCAATTAAAAAATGGGCAGAGGAGCTGAATAGACAGTTCTCTAAAGAAGAAATCCAGATGGCCAACAGGCACATGAAAAGATGCTCCACATCGCTAATCATCAGAGAAATGCAAATTCAAACCACAACGAGATATCACCTCACACCAATAAGGATCGCCATCATTGAAAAGACAAAGAACAACAAATGTTGGCGAGGTTGTGGAGAAAGGGGAACCCTCCTACACTGCTGGAGGGAATGTAAGCTAGTTCAGCCATTATGGAAAGCAGTATGGAGGTTCCTCAGAATGCTCAAAATAGAAATACCATTTGACCCAGAAATTCTACTTTTAGGAATTTATCCTAAGAATGCAGCACTCAAGTTTGAAAAAGACAGATGCACCCCTATGTTTATCGCTGCACTATTTACAATAGTCAAGATATGGAAGCAACCTAAATGTCCATCAGTAGATGAATGGATAAAGAAGTTGTGGTACATATACACAAAGAATATTACTCAGCCATAAGAGAAAAACAGATCCTACCATTTGCAACAACATGGATGGAGCTAGTGGGTATATGCTCAGTGAAATAAACCAGGCAGAGAAAGACAAGTACCAAATTATTTCACTCATATGTGGAGTAAAAGAACAAAGGAAAACTGAAGGAACAAAACAGCAGCAGAATCACAGAACCCAAGAATGGACTAACAGTTACCAAAGGGAAAGGGACTGGGGAGGATGGGTGGGAAGGGAGGGGTAAGTGCAGGGAAAAAGAAAGAGGGCATTACGATTAGTATGTATAGTGTGGGGGGGGCACGGGGAGGACTGTGCAACACAGAGAAGACAAGTAGTGATTTTACAGCATCTTACCTACGCAGGTGGACAGTGACTGTGAAGGGGTATGTTGGGGGAACTTGTGAAGGGGGGAGCCTAGTAAACATAGTGTTCTTCATGTAATTCTAGATTAATGATACAAATAATAATAATAATAATAATAAAAATAATAATAACATAGGCTCAGAAGTGGCAATAACTAATACAGGCTCAGAGTAGGAGTTTAACAGCAGAGAAAATGAAAGGTGCTCAGATTCTGAGTATGTTCTTATGGCATAGTCAGCAAGATTTAATGATAGATTTGATCTGGAGAGGGAGAGGAGAACAGGGTTAAGGATATTTCCAAGAGGCTTCCAGGGCAATGGGTGAACTGAAGGTACAATTTACTGAGATCAGAAACTAAATAAAGAAAGGGCAGATTTGAAATGGGGCACAATTCGGAGTGTGTTTTAACATTTTGGCAGACACAGCTCACTGTCCAGCGAATCTGCACTCCATCCAGAGCAGCGATGTATCAGGGCAGTAGTCCCTCCAGAGCCCACTTTCTGCCATCCTCTATGCACCTCAGTACAGCCATGTGTCTGGTCTCCCTGGTGCCATGTGAGTAAAAATGACGTGTATTTCTTATTGGTCAAGGCTTTTAAGAAATGGGGGTGACTTCTCCATGCTCTCTTTCCATTTCCTCAGCTGGAAGCCAAAGACATTGAGGCTCTAGGAATAGTGAGCCATAAGCAGTAATGATCTTGGTTCTCTGACCCACGATGTGGAAGAAAGTTCCCCAACAATCCACGAACACATGCATTAAACAGTTACACGAACCAGACACAAAACTCTGTTGCATTAAGGTCTGATGTTTTCAGTTTCTTGTTTCTCTCCTCTCCGTCTTCCCCCTCCTCCTAGAATTAGCCTAACTAATAAAAAGATATAAATATTGAGATAACTATTAAACATAAAAGTGGAGGTGTCACATTGGCATTTAGATACGTGGCGGGTGATCAGTGAATAGTCTCAGAACCATGGAACTGGATTGGATTTTATCCAGAGGTTCAGCCAGCAGATGACAGAACCACATCTTCTGATGGTACCAGAGATGCTTCTATTTCTTTTGCTGATGGTGTTATTACCAGAATGTTATTTCAGGGAAACATGGAAGATGTATGATTGAGCTCTAAAAAAGCCATAGAACAAGATCTCTCATCAGAGCTTATAAAATGATAGAGAGGAGAATAACGTTTGCTAACCAGTCATTTCAGTGGCAGCAGTTGGTCAAAATATTGGATATAGAGAATCTTTCCTGACCATTTGGTGTCTTGAAGGGTGTTTCTGGTGCCTTGTGGGGGCTTTGGCCATATCCTGTTTCTCTTATATATTTATCTATGTAAGATATTTTAGGTGAAGATACAGAAGATTGACTCATTGTTTCTACAGACAACATGGAGGCAAAAAATTTTGAAATTCACTGGATAGCAGGATTAGAATATAACATTATTTTAACAGATTTTAGCAGCAGCCTGAATTTAACAAGATAAAAATGAACAGGGTCCAGAAAAACAAATGTGCAAATATAGGAGAGTGGAGAGTTGGCTTAGCAGAAATGTGTGAAAAACAAGGGATCTTGGACACCAATTAGTTCAATTTAAGTGAAAACAAAAAGTGTCTCCATAACAGCGATGGCACCTTAAGCTGCACTGAGAGAAGCATAGAATGCTCATACACAAAAGAGATACTGTTTCCATACCGCACTTAACATATCACATGGGAAACACCGAGTGCTAGGTATCCATCATTAAATATTTCACAGATACAAAATAATATATATTTAATGCACAGTATATGGTATTCTATTTTGAGTGCCAATGGAATATTAAATGAAACATAGAAAAACTA
Organism: Manis javanica; assembly: GCF_040802235.1. Lineage (NCBI taxonomy): Eukaryota > Metazoa > Chordata > Mammalia > Pholidota > Manidae > Manis > Manis javanica. Next base: position 45,710,096 of record NC_133168.1, on the reverse strand, counting down.
AAGAATAATAAGTATAAAAATAATATCTAATAATTTTTTAAGCATTTTACCCACAAGAAGCAATTCATCTCTCATTTAAACTTCTTAGTCATGATCTAGGCATTATAATTACACTCCAGTTTACAAGCAGGGAAACTGAGGCAATGAAAAGTTGAGTACCTTAAAGCCACACAACTAATAGGAGGCGGAGCCAATGTTTAAGTCCCAGCAGACTGACTTCAGAGCTCCTCTCTTGTTCTTTTCCCTATGAAACTGAGGATGCTGTTCTCTGAAGATCAACTGATGGAGCAGGAGGTGATGAGCTTGAGTGCAAGCTGACTTGAGGCCTATGACCACTTTCCCCAAATACTGGAAGATCTCTCAAGTGGAAGAAGGATTAAACAAGGCCCCTAAAAAGAATGTATGGAAGCCAAAGGAAGGAAATTTTGCCAAAATTAAAAGGACGATATTCTAACAAAAGGAGCTTTTCAAGCTAATCAGGACCTCCGTGGTAGACAGTCATGTCATTCCTCAAGGTGCTCGATAAAGAGAGAATATGGTGGCAATAGTTAAGAATTTTTTTTTTTAAACCACATTGATTTTGAAATTAATTTAGTGGGATGTTAACAGAGCAATTTTTTTTTAAGTGAAATGGAAAAAGTAGAAGAGCAACGACTTGAAGTGCAACATTTGTGAAACTTCAATTTGTTTTATGTATTTGAGTGCATTCACAGGTTTGGTAAGATGTATTTCTAGTGAGTCAGTCAGTAGGTGTGAAAGCTGCTGTCCTAAACAACTGGCTTCCAGCCCTTGGTTGGTCTTTGAGCCCATGCCAGTCCTTGACAAATCTGCCTCTGGTATTTAGTGATTAGAGAAAAATATAAACAAAATAGTGTTTTTCACTGAGGTCAATTTATTTGGTTTAAATGATCATCTTTTAGTCTGGGATTATGTACTTCTGAATATATCAGTATTAAAATATCCTATCTTTTTAAAAATGAAAGGTGGTAGATAGTGTTTCCAAACATGGCCATAATGATAGTGCCCCTCCCACATGTCCTTTTGCAATGTGACTTTGTCACTCTCCCATTGAAAGGCTAAATTTATTTTTCCTCCCATTGAAGCTAGGCTAGCCCTATGGCCTGTATTTAGCAACAGAACACAGCAATAGTGATGCTATTTAATTTTTGAGGTTGGGATTTCAGAGATCTTCAACTTCCACTCTCCCTTCACAGAGTGCTTGCTCTTGGAGTCAGCTACCATCTGGTGAGAAAGCCCACGCAGCCATGCTGAGTGGTGCCTGTGGAGGAGAAAGCAATGCCCCAGGCTGATAGCCCCAGCTAATTGCTAAGCTGACGTGTGAGTGAGGTTCTTTTGATTTTCCAGCTATCCCAGCTGACACCATGTGAGGTATCCATTCTCAGGCAACCTAGAAAATTGAAAGAAATAATAAATTGCTATTGCTATGAACCATTAAATACTGGGGTAGTTTGCTATGTAGCAATAGGTTGTGAGAACAATAGATCCTAGACAATTGCCTATTATGTGTTTTAATGACCACTCCTGGCAAAATAAAAATGTACAATGTGATGCATGTCTCCTGATTTTTTTTAATACTTTTTGGCTCTACTGAGGGGGGTCTATGGGAACCCCTAGACCAGATGACCTTCCTTTCAATGCTGAGATGCTAGGAGTTGTCCCTTCTTTGTGTATCCAAATACTCTTGTTGACATTGCCAGGTGGAATAAATAGTACTTCCCATTATCTTCTCATGAAACCAAGACTTTGTAACTATTTTATTATTTCTCATACTAACTTCTCTATTGTATAAGAATGTGCACTTCCACTTGGTGAACTGCTTGTGGGCAGGAGCTTTGTCTTACACATTCTTTTTCCTCATCATCTATTATTAATGCTGGTCATGTCGTGTGTTCTTAATAACGTAATGGAATTGAATTTTAGCTTCTTTTTTAAAAAAATCTTTTTCATGACATCTTTTGTTGCTCTCAATCGCCAGATGCTAAGGGAATATATCCTATCATACACACAGATGCATACCTCATGGAAATGTAATAAGAAGGGAGTGAGAGTAAAGGGAAAATCACCATGCCTGTGTAAAAAGTTGGATAGTCATAGATATAGATATGCTCCAGAAATACCCATTTATTCTAGTCCAAGACAGATATGGGCATAATTCTATGTTAACACTGAAGAACTTCCACAAGAAACTGAAGCAAGTGATAATTAGCAACAGCCAGTACTTTTAACTTAAAGTTTCCAGTTGACACAGAAGAATTGACAGAAGGAGGTTTGCCCTACTGATGCTTATATCCTGGTTATGTAGATGTATTGTATCCTTCACACATATCCTATTTTTCACATGCAGCCTAAAGCAGAACAATTTTAGCTGATGTTTTTAGACTCTAAGTGTCACTGAAACATTTTATCTGATAATCGTAGACACTAAATGCTATTAAACCAATAGTAATTAGATAATCTGCTGATTATAGTAGAACCATCTACTTGATTATACCAGTTAATTATATCATTTAATCATTTAATTTAAACAAATTTTTTCAAGTTACTGGATAGTGGTAGGGCAAAACTTTCCTCTAATTATCCACTGCTGTGAGTTCCTGGCTATTGGTACATGATTACTGACATCCATTTGTAAGACTGCTAGAAATTGACTGGGGATGGGAAGGCAGGTGTTGCTGAATGTCAAGAAATTCATTTTATGTCCACAGATATTTCTCTTCAGAAGTTGTATCTGTGATAATGGTAACCTTGACTTTACCACTAAATAGCCCAGAAACATTTCGTCTTCAGCTACATGGGTTTACATTGTTTTTGAACAACCGAACTGCCCAAATTGTTGAATGTGTGCAAAGCTGTGTTCAATCTAATTTTCTCCTTGACTAATACGACTAACTCTCACTATAGTTTTAAAATAAATATCTTTTGTAAAAAATAAGTTCTGCTAGTAAATTATAAACTGTTAAGACTCTCTCATCACTTATTAAATAAATAGAAACAATCTACTGGTTTGGTCTGAAGTTTTAAGATACCAAGAGGAAAATTATTATAGACTAGAGAACACTAATTCTGGGGTTCAGTTTCATATTATCAAGAGCTCTGAGAGCATCATTGCAGTCTGGCTCACCAAAGAGTTCATTCATAAAGAAACCAAAAGGAGAGGAAGTGGGGAGGTCATTGGGAAATTCTTATTTTTGTAATAAGCCCTAGTTTAGCTTTGACATTCCTGAATCTGATGATCCCCAACATAAGAAGAAACATCTTTAACAAATTAAGACCATTGTGGTGGTTGAATATTGGAATTCCCTGTTCCATTTAAATGAATTAAATAAAGCATTTTCTTAAAAGGAAAAAAGGAAACATTTTCAGTTTAGATGTTTAATTTTTCAATTTTTCAGCCTCGTTTTATTTGATCTTAGGACCACTGATGTGCTGAAAGCAAGAATCATTTCCACAGTCTGGTCTCATAAGTGTGGAGGTAGGAGTTTGTGAATACATTTTCAAAGGATTTCCATTACTTCCCCTGGAGTCTCTTCCCTTGCTTCTCTCAGACCCTAGACCTTTCTACCATCATACCACATTCACAGGGAACTGGAATTTGTATTTTCTGGAAATGCCATGGGCTTCTAACTCTTAATTGGGACCCCTGTTCTCCATCAGAGCACAGTCCTGCCTCACAGTGTCAGCCGCTTATTTCCTCATTTCTCAGCCCTCCCTCTTCTGGGTGTTGCATAGATCCCTCTTTGAGCATCAGAAGTTACAGAATTCAGTCCAAGCTCCATCCCACAGAAATGTTAAACACTGTGAAGCTTTCAAGGTTCCGTTTCAACCCCCTAAATCCCAAAGAAACTACCCCAATTTCTGACCCCTCCCTCTAGAGCTCTGCAAGGAGGGACCCAAGCCCTTACCCTCAAAGCATCGTTTGCATGGGCTAAAGCACTCACTAGAAAGTAGTTAAAAGTTCTAGACTCCCTAGACTCATGCAGTGATTCTGCTTCCCCTCCTCACCTATCAGACTTCCACCATCCCAGTGTTCAGTACTACAGCCATTGGTCCAGTCTTACCCCTGTTAAAGGTAGTATAAGCCATATACAGCTCAGATGAAGAAAAAATGTGAATTTAGAGACAAAGAGTGGACATTGACAACCATTTGGGTCAAGAACGTGAGTCTGAAACAGAAGGATAGTAAAGACTAAATGAATAAAGGCAAAGACAGCTGAACTTTGGTTTCAAGTGACTGCAAGAATAAACTAGGATGGAACAGTGCTCCTTTCTGGATTAAGACAAAACATGAACAATTTAATGAGGAGAGATTTGGGCCCCAGACAAGGGAAATGTAGGAGACAGACAATATAATTATGATATGATTTTAAAATTGCAGTAGATTCAGGGTCAACCCACTGTGCTCTGATGGAGAACAGTGTTCCCAAGCCACGTGAGGTGACTTCTGTTAAGCAAGAGAGCTATAGTAATAAAACATTCGTGGTTAAGAGTGATTCTGCTTTGCTCTCAAAGCTCAGAAAACAAGAGTCTAAATAATAGAAGACTGACTCAGAAGCTAGAGCTATGGCTCCCAACAGTTGGCCCTGGACAAGTGCCAGGCCAGTTACATAGGTTTACCTGCACAACTTTTAAGAACAGGGATATCTGGACTCCATTTCCAGAGATTCTCATTCAGGGATGGGAACCAGAAATCTGCATTTTTTAAAAAGGCTCCTGGTTGATTCAAACGTAAAGGCAGAATTATAACCCCCTGAGCTACAAGCCAGAAATTCTATGCTAAATGACTAAAATCTCCTGCTAGATTGTTGATTTTGTTTCCCAGAATGAAACAGAAAGGAGCAAAAGGCATGATGTGTAGGTAGGTGAATGGGAGGATGCTTACCATTGGAGCAAAATGGACTGTCTGAAGAGGCTATAGTAAAAGAAGAAATTAGCACCAAAAGCAAGCCTCAGGATTAGCTGAAAAGTTTCAGAGAAAGTGTGAAGCTTGCATCAGATAAAAAGAAAGATTCTCCAAAAAAGCTGCCAACAAAGTTTTAAAGTCATGACAAAAGGGAGCATGAAAATACCACCAGGGCTATTGAGCCATGTATCACGTTCCTCAGGGGGCTTCCAGCTCCTCTGCCCAGGCATCGGCAGTTATGTCAGCCCACCTTCTCGCTCACTCTGCCTTTCACCTCCTTCTTTAGTGACACTGCACTTTCTGTTTTCAAAGCCCAGTCACCATTTTCCCTGAAACATAGAATAATATGTTAAAAGAGTGTGTGTTTTGGAGTCTTCCCTGGGTTCAAATGCCAGTTCAGTCCTTCTCTTTGTCAAGCTGCTATAACAAGATACCACAGTCTAAGGTGGGTTAAACCACAGAAATTAATGCCTCACAGTTCTGGAGGGTGGAAGGTCCAAAATCAGGGTGTCAACAGAGTTGAATTCTCTTAGAGCTTTGCAGGTGGCCACCTTCTTGCTGTGTTGTCCTCACATGGGGGAGAGCAGGGAGAGAGAAAGAGCAGGCTCTCTCAGGACCCTTCTCGGAAAAGCGTTAACTCTTCTCAAGGGCTCCACCCTCTTGCACTAGCTACCCGCCACAGGCCCCATCTCCGAATACCATGCCAAAGAGATTTCAGCATGACTTTTGGAAGGCAAAAGCAAACAGAGCAAATAAGAGTCCCTTACTGGCTACCCTGCTCTGGGGGAAGTTAATGAGGTTTACAATTTACTGTCCTAGAAATTCCATACATTGTCATTGATGTTCTCATTTACCTTCTTGCAGTATTAGACACTGCACTTCTTTCCTGAAACATTTTTTCTTTTTGACCACCTTACTACACTACATTATCTCCTTTTCACTCCTTCTTCTGTGGTGTCTTTTCTCAATGTCTTCTCTTTTTATTTCCTTTCATCAAATGGTGTGTTTTCTCTATGACTGCCACAATGCACCTTCTGCTTAGAAGACTCTCCCATTTGCGCCTCTCCAAGCAGAGCTGGGTACACGTCCTGTGAGGTCTTCTTCTGCCCTTCACCTAGAGCCCACAGTGCCCTCGGCATGCTAATTACAGTGTAATGGTACCTTCCTCTCCTGCAGGATGGTGAATTCCTAAGGGAAGGGACTGGTAACCTGGGAGTATAGTTGGGGTCATCCTGCTCAGCCATGAGAAGCATTGGAAGCCAGGAGGCAGAATTCCAGAGCACAGGCATTCCTGGCCTTAAGTCAATCTGGCAGTTCTGGGAACCAAAGAGGCAGGGAGTTCAGGAGTCTTTTAAAATGTTTTGGCAAAAGACTTGGTGAAGCACAGTGATGAGCTGAACCCCTAGGGACTCCATGACATAGAAAGAGCAGGACAATCACAAGTTACTTTTTTCTTCAGGTCTGACATGAGATAATGATAGTGACAAAACCACCTATCCTTCAAGACAGAGCTCATATCCCACCTCACTCTGCACCTACCTACAGTTATCTTGGGCACCAGTGATTAGTCCTGCCCCACAACCTCCTGTTGCACAATGCCTTGTAGTGTATCTACACACGGACATGCTTTGTCTCCTCCATTAGTTCCTTCTCCATAAGTTCCTGAGGGCCATTCATGCCTCTGTTTAGTGCTGTGTGGTGGTTAAAACATGGGCTCTGGGGTCAGACCACCTGGATTTACATTCCACACAAACTCCTTAATAGGTTTGTGTCCATGAGTAAACTGGCCAGCCCAAGTCTGAGTTTCTTCATTTGTAGGTTGAAATAACGACAACAACAAAATGCTTCGTCAGGTAGGATTGTCCGCAATAAGTGAGAAATGCATGAGAAACGCTTACCACAGTGGTTAGTAGTCGCTCAATAAATCTTAGATGACTACTGCCTTTTGTGAATCCAACAATGTCTAGCATGGTGCACTAAAATAGTTGGTGCTCAAGTAAACATTTCTCGAAATAAATGAATACATTAATGAATGGCTATCACTGAGATACCTCAGAGGCAGAAGGTTGCATAGAACAACTCAGGGTCTCAGGGCAGAGGATGGCTTTAAGCATGGGCAAATTCCCAGTCTCAGATTGGCTTCCTACTATATATAATGATTCTGCAGATTTTATATGGTTTCTTTTCTTTTAGGTTTTGCTATGTCACAAAGTCATATTAAGCCTTTTGGGGACTGTTTTGAGGAAGACTACCACAGAGTTTTATAACACAAGGCTCTGTTTTGAGAAATATTCTGTACTTTTCCAGTTTCAGTATTTGAGGGGAGCCCTGTGTCACTTTGGAAGTTCATGGATACTGCGCGTCCTGTGGATTGCCAGTGCAATATTATATGTCTAAGGTATATATTTTGTCCTGTATTGTCAAAACCACTTGAATTTTTCCAGAGGTGATTTCTCATTATTATAGGAAATTTACATCCTTTCATTCATAAACCTTTTCATGTACTTTTTATTTGGATGCTTGAAAGAACACTGTTTCCTACGGCAGTGTCTAAGCACCCTGTATGAGTTCCGGCTAAGTAACCTTTGACGCTTCCTGATCTGTCTTCAGCCTAATCTCAGGTTCATAACTGAGGTACTGCATGGAGAGGAAGAGAGAAGGGGGACTTAGAACAAACTCAGAAGAGTCTTACAATACATCCATAGCCTGAGAGGTCCTTGGCATCTGCAATGTATTGTTGTAAGCTATCGGGCAGCTTTGCAGCATGGAAGAGTCTAGATGAGCCTTACCCTTCCTTCCCCATTTCTCCATTAAAACAACAAGCAACTGATGAGGGAATTTGTGCAAAACCATGTCCATCAAGAGCTCGCTTCCTCTGGTGGTGTCATGCAGCTGCATATGAGCCAATGAAACAGCAAAGACGGGGGCTGTAATCCACCTCTTTAGCAACCATCCAGCAGCAGAGCTGCAGGCTCCAAAGAGCTGCACAGAGGTCCCTCATGCTGGAGATAGGCTTGCTGAGAAGCAATTGGAATTTAAAGGGGGAAGAAGTCTAAGCAACTTGGAGACTTCTAGGTGGCATTTGAGGAACTGGGGGAATTAACAAGTAAGAGTGCAATGGGTAATAATTAAGTCCAGAAAGGGACTCTCTCAACCACTTGAGATAGTGACTACAGCCCTGGGAAGTATGCATCCTCCATCTCTTTACCTAAGAAATATTTGAACTGCATTTTAAGAGGAATCTAAACATGTCTTTCAACTCTCTTGGGTGAAAATGACCAAAGCATCTACTGTGACTTTTTTCTTAATTGTTGGGCCAAGGAGGGCTGTGGTTCCATTATGTCTGTGATGGCCCTCTGTTTGGCACTGTGGTAATTTGCTGGGATCTTTGTCTCTATATGAGGGGCGCCGCATACCACCCTGGTTCCCACCAGAGTCATCAGTCTGTTTCCTCTTTGTCTTCCTTCTGAACTCCCACTGCATGCCTTCTACCTCCCCAAATGTACTGTCTTGCATTATTCAACTAAAAAAATGCTTTACCAGTACCAGCGCCTTCAGATGTGGTTCACTCAAAGACCGTCCTACCGGCGGCTAAGCAGTAACTGGCATCCATCAGCCTCTGACGAATGAGAGAGCTGAGAGACGAGACCACTCCAGGCTCCGACAAACAACAATAAGAACATGTGCAAATTCCAAAACACCCAGCAAATCTAATAAAGACTTGGTGGCACAAAAGGCAGTGTTAGTGAAACTAACTCCAGTGAGGGGGGAGGTCTTTTGTTTTCCTCCTGCATTTGCTTGCACAGGCTTGTCTCTGGAACCCATGGTCCCAAATCTCCAGGATAGTGAGTGCACTGCCTTTGAGCATGCTGCCCCTTGGTAGCGGCAGAGCAGGGCCGGCAGCTTGGGACTTGTTATACAGTGCTGTTCAGGTGCAGCCATACATATGAGTGCCAGCCACTGAGTTGTTAGGTTCAGCATCCTCCAGCCACTAGCAAATGCCTGCGCCTGGCGGTAGGGTCACTGGGTTACCGGTGGCAGGAAACTTCCCTGCTGCAGCACCTGGAGAAGAGCCTCAAAACCCAGGCTTCCCTGGTCATAGCTAAAGAACTTCATTACAGCTAAATAGTAGTTGTACTTAGAGTACAGAGGGGAGGGGGTATCTGAGGGCACCTGGAAGGCTTTACAGAGAAGGGGATATCTGAACCGGGTCTGGAGAAAAGCAAGATAGCATTGCTGCCCTGGGGAGACAAAGCATGACCCCAGAGTGACGCACGAAATCTTGCGGCACCTTCAGGTTTTGTTAGAGGTATTCCCATTTGTTTTTATATATGAAAGTGGAAACTTGAAAAGCATCAGTCAGCGTGGTAAAGAAAAGTGTTCTATTTCAGACAGCTTTGGGAGGGGAGGGGAGGTCTAGCCATTTGGGAGCAAGAGGGCTCTGAAAGGCTGGCTGGAAGCTCTTTCTGATTTCACATTTCTTTTACTATTTTGGTTTCTGAAATAGCAGATTCTCTCAAACTAGGTTTTTTAAATGCTGGGCTGTGGGTGGGGGTCAGGAGAGAGGAAAGGGAAGCACATCTCCTCCGCGGGGGGCTTTGGCCGGGTAGCAGGGCTCGCTCCTCCAGGCGTGAGCCTGCAGCGGCTTCGCGGCTCTCTCCTCTGGCCCCCTGGGCTCTGCCCACGCGCCGGCCCCTGATTTCCCACGCTGCTCAGGCCCAGCACACTTGGCTGTTCACTAAATGTGCCTGAGGCCTCCAGGGGGAAGAGAAGGAGGCAGAGACAGAAACGGCAGCTCCAGGGACGGCGCACGGGCGGCTGCTGGTGTCAAATGTGACGGAATTCTCGTGCAGCAGGTATATTGAGTTAAATGGCAGTTGTGTGGGAAAGGTGGGGGGGTGTCTGGATGTCTTGACTTCTTCAGAACGAGGGAAGGCAGCCAAGAGGAGTGAAGGCGCCATATGGTCATCAGCAAATGTCCGTTTTTCATCTGGCTTGTCTGTGTCAATCTGGTTTCCTGTTCTTGACCCCAAATTACTCGATCCTGTCAAGAGGCAGCTGCTCAGCAGGGGCCCGGGTGGGGTGGGGATGGGTGTGGGGGCGGGGCCCGGAGGTGCCTCCCTGGCTCCAGCCTGGGCTGCCTCAGGGTGAGGGGTGGCAGCCAGAGGTCCTGTGAAAACCGTCCCGCTGCCTCTGCTGGCCTTCCTCCAGGAAGAACTGCTCACAGGCCTGTTCTCGGGCGGCCTCGTTCCAGAGGGTCTAACTGGAAATACAAAATGCATTGCTTTTTTTTTTCCTCCACCCTCAAAGAGATCCTTTTATGGGCAGACCCACGCCTGCCTCCTTTTAAAAAAAATTCCTCTGGAGGAGCTGACCTCCCTTGACCTGGGCAAAGCAGCAGGTGACCCTTCAGAGAAAGGGCGGTTGTCAAAGCAGCTCTGTCTCCCGGGTCTCAGCGGATCGGAAGACAAACACAGCTTTCAGCCTGAAAGGACACGCCCTTGAGTTTGGTGGTGTGGCCAGGCAATGGTACTCTTGGCCTTACAGAGAAGTTGTGGCTGGTCCTTTAGCCTTGGAAACCCACTGGGTTCTGCGTGATCACATTGGCAAAAAGGAGAGACGAGTATGAACTGCCCTTTGGGAAAAGTTCTTTAGGTTTTTATCCAAATATACCCAGATGCCTTTGGCTTAAAAGCTTACCCTCAATGCAGTCTTCCCTGTGGATCCTTGTGGAAAAGAGATTTTGAGTTAGGTCAGGACTTTGAACACTGTCAACTAGGTGAGATTTTTCTTAAAGACTGTATGTATATCTGGGATTTTTCAAATCTCCAAAAAAGGGTTAATTTGATGGTGTTAATTTATTAAGCCATAATTAAGCATCATAACATGAATGGAAATTCAAAATTGGCTCCAGCTACGACTCAAAAGTTAGCAACTCCATGTACAGACCTTGTTTTAGGAAAAGAATAAGACCTGGTTCTGTACAACTGAAAGCCAAAAGGTTCAGTTATTTCTGGTACAAATGCATTTGAGTCAAGTTTTAGTAGCCTTCTTTAGCCACGTATTTAGATCTCTATATTTATTTTATATTTGGAGTGGTAAAAACGAAGGACGCTACCAAAATGCTGGGTTCTTTTTCTCCTGTTAGGAGATTTGGAATAGGTGAGTCACTTCTCTTTGGAGGGTTTTTATTCTGCTTTCAAATACTTGTTCATTTTATTTTTCACTTTATGATAGCCTCATTCATTACAGTTGACCCTTGAACATCTTGGGGGTTTCGGGTGCTGACTTCCCTGGGCAGCTGAAAACCCACATATAACTGTTGACTTTCAAAAATTTAACTACTAATAGCCTACTGTTGACCTTACTGATAACATAGTCGATTAACACATATTTTGTATGTTATATGTATTGTATACTGTATCCTTACAATAAAGTAGGCTAGAAAAAAGAAAGTGTTATTAAGAAAGTCATAAGGAAGAGAAAATTCATTTACTGTACTGTATTTTACTTATTGGAAAATATCCATGTGTAAGTGGACCTATGCAGTTCAAATTTGTGTTGTTCAAGGGTCAACTGTATGTATGTGTATTTGTTTATTTATTTATTTAACATGTATTTAGCACTCATAGTGTCTTTCACCAAATTAACCATTTCCAATTTGGTGTTAGAAAGCCAAAAGAAGACACAGTGGTTGTTATAAATGTCACAAGGCCTAAGGAGAACACAGAAATGGTGCCACACAGTTTTCATAGACTGCAGAATTTAGGCATGTCCTATCGCACTTGGTCCAAAAAGTCTTTTCTGAGCAAAAGATTCAGTTTTTGAGGATCATTGTGGAAAAGAGACTATAAATAAGCTCTTTATAGTCTAGATGAGGAAACAGACTTTAAAAATAAAATGAGGTCTATTGTAACAAGGATGAGAACAGAACCACAAGCTTAGGACAGTCAGAGGAAGCCATTGCAGGTAAGCAAAGAAGACAGACAAAGGAATAGAGGCAGATAGAAAAGGCTGGAGATGCAAAAGAATTTTCTGAGGTAGATGAGACTCAGTGTTGGAAAGTAGGGGCTGTTTGGAACTTGTTTCTGTATCCCCAGCATGAAGTATATGCCTGGGACATAGAAGATGCTCAGTGACAATAGGAAGTTTTAACTTTACTATGAGAGAGACAATCTTGCAAGTTGCAGGATTTTGAGGAAACTGTTTCTTTTCCTTATTTAAACCCTAAGAACTAATATTTGCCTTGGTAGATATAAGTGTGTGTATGTGTGTTTGAAAAAGACAGAGTGAAAGGAGGTGAGAGCTCCATCTAATCAGCATCCACTAAGCAACCAAGCACTAAGAGGCATAAGAATAATCTACACTGACACGGAGAAATCCAAAGGGCCAAGACTTGACTTAGCCCCATGATGGCCTGTCCTACAGAAGCCCCAAAGACATTATTTTAGACTGAGTAATTGAAGCCTGGGGAGTCAGGAAGGAAATTTCATTCTGAAGAAATGCTAGAGAAAGTTATCTACTCTGTGAGGACAGTGAATCTACTGTTGAAGGAATAAGGCAAGGATTGGAGCATTCAGCAAGGAATCTTATAAAGAATTTAATTTCTAGTGAGCTTTCTCTTTAGACCCTGGATACATACAAATTTAATTTTGTACCCCCTAATTGAGACTCCCTTCAGTAATCTCAGATCCCCAGTTCTTCTTCATCCCTTTGTTTGCTTCTCCCAGGAGATATATTACCAATTTTCATTATTTTGTTCTTTAACTAACTCCCCAACTAGACTATAAGTTCTAAGAAAGAATGTCTTTTATGAAATAAGAAATGATGGCGAGGATGTGGAGAAAAGAGACCCTTCTACACTGCTGGGAATATAAATTGGTGCATCCACTATGGAAAGCAGTATGGGGTTCCTAAAAAATTAAAAGTAGAAATACCATATGACCCAGTAACTCCACTTCCAGGAATTTACCAGAAGAAAACAAAACCTCTGTTTTGAAAAGACATATACACCCCTATGTTTATTGCAGCACTATTTACAATAGCCAAGATATGGAAGCAACCAAAGTGTCCATTAATGAATGAATGAATAAAGAAAAGGTGGTACATATACACGAGGAATATTATTCAACCACAAAAAAGAAAGAAATCCTGCCATATACAATAACATGGATGGACCTAGAGGGTATTATGCTAAGTGACATAGGCAGAGAAAGACAAATACCGTATGATTTCACTTATACGTGGAATCTAAAAATAAAACAGAACAAAGTGAACCAAATAGCAGTGTACTCACAGACACTGAGGGGAGGGGTTAGCGTGGGTAGGTGGGTTGGGTGAGGGGGATAAAGAGGCACAAAATGTTAATTATAATAAAAGTTGGTCAGGAGGATGGAAGTGCAACACAGAGAATATAGTCAGTAACAGCACTAGTTGGGGTGAAGATTTAGTAGTGTGTATAACTGTTGAATCACTGTGTTGCATATTTGAAACCAATATAATATTGCATATCAACTATACTTCAATTAAAATAAATAAATAAATAAATAAATAAATAAATAAATAAATAAATAAGAAAGAATGTCTTTTACCCTCATATCCCTAGGGTCTAATTTAGGGGGTTCTCAATAAATATTTATTGATAGTGGAGGCTGGACAGCCACTCTCCTGTACTACACTCTTTCTGTGACTGGTATTTTCATTATTCAAATGTTTACTGAGGGCATATCTACTATCTGGATTAGGTCCTGCATGAGCACAGAAATAGAGAGGTGAATAATGGTCCCCAAATTAATGAAGCCTCAAGAAGACAGGTGGAAACAGATAAATAACAGTGCAGTGCACAGAGGAGGTCTACCTCTGTCAGAGTGAGTCAGGGAAAGCTTTACAGCAAAGGAAATAGTGGAGCCGGACCTTGAAGGCAGCTTAAATATCTGCAAGGTGGGACACAGACTGGGAATCACACAGGCTTGACCTAGTGAGTTGTGTTTGGAGCCTCACGGTCAGGGTGTTAAAGGAGCTTGGAAGCTCAGTGGGAGGCGAGGTTGCACCAACAGAAAAGAGTTGAGAAAAAAGGAATTCATCTACCACAATAAAGACCCTTGTGTTTAACCCTATGGATGAAGTATCTTAGAAGAAGTCAAAGCATATGTAGAGATATGACTAGTTCTTCCAATTAGAAGATTGTTGCAGTAGCCAAGACAAGAAATGCTAAGGGCCTGAAAGAAGGCAATGGATAGGCATGAACCAACTTAACATATATTTAAGAATAAACAGCCATACAGTTTTGTAGCTGTATCTGTCAGATTCAGTTGCAGAGAACAAAGTCCACACTGGGCATTTTAAGCACAAAGGGTGATTTGTTTTGTTTTGTTTTGTTTTGTTTTAGCAGAGTATAAATGGCTTGCAGAATGTTTGGAAGGGCTAAAGAATCAGATTCTAGAGTGAACTTCAGAAGTACTTTTCAGTGTCACAACAGAACTGGCTGCCAAAAAAGTTGCTTCTCTTGCTCTGAGCCTAAAAACTATATGATGATTCTGGAAGCCAATGGAAGAATCATGCTATTTTAATGTTACTTCAATGTACACCAGCAAAAAGGATACTTAATGTCCTGCTTCCCTTCCTTTTAAACTCAATTTTTAATTAAGCCTTACACAAATATATATGCTTAGTGGAACCTAAATCACAATAAGATGTAGCTTCAAGGGATCTGAGAAATGTCATTGTTTTGTTTTCAAGACTTTTAGTACAAGAAGAAACAGTAGAAGAAGATTGGAATAGATATTGAGCAAGCAAATATCTGCCATTGTATCTGCTACAGTAGACAATTAATTGTAGGGAGTAAGAGTACAGATTTAAAATTATTCCCTAGCTTGATTTAGGTGACAGATTCCAATGAAAGAGCCAAAAAATAGAGGAAGGAGAAAAGCAATTTTGGCATTTGGTTTTGGACATGGCAGATTCAAGATACCTTTAGGCCATACAGGTGGAGATTCTCAGCAGGTGGATAGACATTCCTCAAAAGTAAAAATTTGAAGGTCATCTTTTCATAGGTAATCAAATTGAAACCTCCAGAAGGACCCAGCCCTGACAACACCTTGACTTTAGCCCAAATTTATTTCAGACCTTTATGTCCAGAACTGTAGGAGAATAGATTTGTGTTGTTTTAGAGCCCTAAACTTATGATCATTTGTTACAGCAGCAGTAGGAAGCCAATACAGGCAGTCATAGTTGAATCAAAAAACGAATGTGGAGGTTAGCTCTAGGAAGGCAGGAGAAGTAATACCTTTCACAGAGAAAGGAGAATAAAAAGCAGGGATAGGTTGGGATGAGGATACATTCACTGGTATGTGGTGCACGTGTACATATGTGACATATGTGTATTTTATGTAGAGCAGGGCAGAGTTGGAGGTAGGGAAAATATGTTTTTTGAAGGGAGCTGGGGAGATGCAATATGGCCTCTTTTTTCCCCCAATGAAACAGAAACAAGAGTATTTTCTGAGAGAGAAAAAACAGTAGTATGGCAAGAATCAAAATGAAAGTAATGAGGAATAGGAATAGTCACCATGAGAAACTAGAGAAAGCCAAGATGTGAGATTTCCAAGCAGCATTTGAGAATAACACATGGGATTTGAAACAAATGTTGAATGATTTTCTTCGCTATTTCTCTGTTGCAGAAAAGGCGCATTGCTGGACTGAGGCAAGATTTAAAGTATGTAGGTACAGAGTGGTGAATAGTCCAGAGACAAGGGCTGCTGGTGAAAGTAGCTGAAGTGATTACAAAGGAGTCTAGTTAAAGATTGATCAGGAGGGGACCAAAATAGAGAAAAAGAATGGTTATGAAAACTGAATTTAAAGTTGCATCTGGTATACCAGTAGGGAGAAAGTGAAATAGGTAGAAAGACAGGAGGTTGTGAAATTAGGCAGGAAAACACAAAATAAAGAGCAGTACGATATTATGGAAAACATTGGGGCTGACTTAAGAGCCATATACTTCTCCTCTTATCCTTTTTCTTCTTTCTCCTTTAACAGAGATCAGTTTTGTTTAGATGTTTTTTCTTTTTTCAGATAGAAAGACTGAATCCCTTCCTCAGCCCTGGGGAACAAATTATTAAGCCAATGGTTCTCAAACATTAGTGTATATCACAATCATCTACAGGATTTGTTAAAACATAGATTGCTGGACTCCACTCCTGAAATTTCTCATTCATTAGGTTTTGGGTAAGTCTTAAAATTTGCATTTCTAACAAAATTCCAGCTGGTGCTCATGTTGCTAGTCTGGGAGCAGTGCTTTGAGAACCATTAGTATAAGCCATTCACGGTGGTCTCAGTGTCCTTATTACTTTAGTCATGCATGACTCAAACCTGGCCAATGATAAATGAGGGGATATCTCCCGTGGGGCTTCCTAGACTAACCTATAGAATCATATGGGAGAAATAAGATCCTCTTCACCAGTACACATGCTTACCCATGAGGTTCATAGAATGGCTCCAGCCATTTTGAAGCCCTGAGGAGAAACGTTGCCAACATCTGAGGATGGCAGGTGGACTCACAGACGATACCCCATCTTTGATGACATCTGTGAGCTTCTCAACTGACTCTGAACCACACTTCGTCTGAGCTTGTTATGTGAGATAATAAATTCCTTAGTGCTTCAACTACTTTTAGTTGGATTGTCTATTACACGGAGCTGACCATATCTAACTGAAGCAAATATCATTTATCTAACTGATAAACAAAAAATTTAAAACATTATAATATCCATTGCCTGATAAAGATATGGAAGAAAAGGTACTCTAATTAGTTGTCAGTGAGAGGGCATGTGAAAAACAATACTTTTTTAAATACATAATCTGGATATATTTATTAAAATTAAAAATACAGAAATATTTTCACCTAGAAACCTTACTCTCTGAAATCTTTTATGCAAATAAAAGCACCAATGTGATATGAAAAAATATATAATAAGGATATTTATTGGAATTTTTTGTCACATCCAAAATAAAAAGAAGAAATAACTTGAATATACTTCAGTACTACAATAGTAAATCCATTGTGATATATCCACTCTATAGGATAATATGCAGCTATTTTTAAAAATGAGTTAAATTTATATTTGTGGACCTGGGGAGATGTCCATAATGTGTTGTTAATTTGCAGAGAAATATATAGAGTATTATCCCAATTATATAAAAATAATAAATTCTCTAACCCTTTATAAATGTGTTTATAAATTCATAGGAGCATGAAGAAGTATGAATATTAAGCTGCTAACTCAAGGTCCTCCAGAGAAGGTACAGTAGAAAGGAAGATATTTGTAAGTTGAAAAACAATAGACAAGAAATTTTTTAAAAATTCTTCTGATATAATGCTAAGTGATCAAGTACAATTTACGAAACTCTGTTGTAAATACTATGGTATATATGTAAAAATTGATGAACGTGTGGATAAGGAGTAAATGATATCAAGGAGAAATTAAAGTACTCTTTATAGTAGGCAATGTGATATGAAACAATTTTATCTTGAATTTCAATTACGTTAATTGGTTTATATTAAGGTAACACTAAAAATGTGGGATATTGAAATTTAAGAATTAAGTTGGCAAGACTAGAGGTGTAACAATTAAGATGGATTGAGGAAATGAAGTGAAGGTGCCAGTCCCTCGAGATGAGGAGATCGAAGTCTGTCCCCTCTGCATAGAGGTCACCAGAGCAAATCCAGGCACTGGAAGAGGAAGGAAAACCTGAGCCAAAGTCCTAAAATAAATGAGGCAGTGATTGAAAAAGTGGTGGACAGCAGAAGAGAGGAAAGGAAGGTGACAGCGGGAATCTAAAATGAGAAGAGTTTAGCATGAGGTTGGAGACTTTAAAGGCAATTCAAGCTTTTTATGAAATGGCTAAGGAGGTTCATGAACCTCTATTGCCTTTCTCTGCCCCTCACCCCCAATTCTTTCATTTCAACACCTGACAGGAACTCCAGCTCAATTTAGCTGCTATTTTTGTAGATTTCAAAAGGCCAAATTCTGTCACTGAGCCTGTGCCCAGGCTGTTCCCCTAATCCCATAGTCCTGTCCCTTCTTCTTGACCTATATTCAATCTTCAGAGTCAATGGGAAGGTTTTTTCCTTTCTGACCTCCTTGACAGTTTTTACTCCAAGAAATATGCTCCATATACGTACATATAGCACAACTCAGTTGTGTCATCACACACTGCCATGTATTACTCTTCACTTGTTCTCTATCTGTAAATCTTGTTTCACAATAGTGTCAAAAATCATCATTTTCTTCAAGCCTTCTATCCTACCAACTTCCTGTTCTTGTTTTACTGTTTCATCTCACAGAGAAAAAAAAGGCATTAGTTGGAAACTCCCTCATTTCTCCCTTCCTCTTCATAGTCCTCCTTCAGTGCCTTCTCATTAAAAAGGAGGAGGTATCCCTCCATGTGTCAGAGACACACACCCTCTCCTGGTGTCCAGTTCTCTTCAATATTTCCTGAGCATCTTAATGTCCAAGCACTAGCCCAGGTGCTGAGTAGAGAGTGATGAACCACAGAAATGGGGTCTCTCTCCTCAAGAGGTTTAGAAACTAGTGGAGAACAGGCATTTGTAATTAGAAAAAGGATGAGAGTTAAGTCACATAGGGATTCTCTCTCCTACAGTCTGCCATTGATTCACCCCTACTGTCTTCGTTATCTCCAAACTTGTGCTTTCTATAACATCCTTACATCCAGCATTTATATTTGTTATCTCATCTTAAAAGTAAGATAAAATTTTCTTTACCCCCTATTTCCCTCCACAGTCCTACATTGTCCTCCATTCCACAGAAAAACTTCTAGAAAGAGTTGTTTATAATCACTGTGTTCTTTTTCTTATTTGTTCTTGCAACCTGGTTTTGGAAACGTCCCCACCTCCACACCAGCTCACAGGACCCTCTTCCATCCAAAACACGGCTTTCACTTTGCTAAATCCAATGCGTATTTTTCAGTTCTTGTTTGACCTCTTGACAATATTTAACATCTTATGTCATTCCTTGTGTCTCCAAACCTCTTTTTGGCTCCAGGCACTCTACAATCTCCTTAGTTCTTCTCACTCATTTTGCTTCTTTACTTCCATCTGGTTTGCGGTTCATCTTTAGCTATTAGACCTCTAAGGTTCAGTTTTCCCTTCTTTTCACATGGTACCTTCCACCTAGGCAATTTCATACATTCCTGAGCCCTAAATAAACATCTCTGAATAATGGTTCCACATGTATACCTTCAGCTAGATCTCTTCTCTCAATTTCAGGCTAGTATACATAATAGAACTTATGCAATTTCCTTAGGAAGTGTTTCTCAGAATCTTTGACCAGATCAGGGTCTCTTACAGTGTGTTCTCATACCATCTTCTGTTTTCATACTTACTTTGTTGTGATTTTATTATCTGTCTTCTTCCCTGGTATGTACTCTGTGAGAGTGAGAACCTGAGAACTATATCTGTCTTATTCTTTATTCTATCTGTAGTGTCTAGCAAAGTGCCTTGTTTGTAGTTACTATTTATTGAAAGTCTGAATTGATAAGCTTAATAATTTTAATTTAAGCCATTCATAGAGTTATCTTATTTGTTTTAAAGGGCATCAAAATTAGTGTGCCTTTCCTCTTTGGCAATGTGATTGTCCTAAAATGACTGATATGATATTTTTGTGAAAAAGTATCTGATAATTTCATGACTGGTACTTTTGTGGAAAAGTGTCTAATAATGACTGATACTTTTGTGATACTATAGTAACTGTGATATATGTATATGTGTATATATATATATATATATATATATATATACACAATGCTAGCCCCAATTTTTCATTACTAGGTTCGACAGAGTTGATATTACCCTATGAGGTAACTATAAGGTTTCTAAGTGCTTATTTTCAATTTCTGTAATTTTCTGGGCACTGAATGGTGACAAGTATTTCACAGACCAGCACTAGAAAGCAGAGCATCCTTTGAGTAGCTCTGGGCTAGGAAACAACTTCTTTGCATCTTTCCCTGATTATTCTGTTTGCTGAAGAACATTACAGAAAAGGCCTTTCTGTTTTTGCAAAGCAAAGGAAGAAACTGATTCTCCAACTGTCACACTAGTCAATGAATTTCACATTCCTCATAGTTCAGCCCTGATGTTACCATGGAGGGTGCATACAAATGCCACCAATGGATGTGACAGCTCAGGTGGTGTGGGGAACATGAGTGAGCATATGTGCTGAAGGAGACCTGCTCGGGCCTTTGCTGTGGGGCTACCATGTGGTCATCGATGGAGAGGCCAGAGGTGGTGCCCACTATTGGGAAATGTCATCCCCAGCACTTTGTGCTTTAAAACCAAAGCCTTCGTGAAAATGCCTGTATCCTCCCATACTGTCTCCAGAATCCTTCAAAGACAATAATTTGTATAGCCTTTAGAAAATTCTTGCACTGTTTCTACTAAATATACAAGAGCTACAACTTCTCCCAGAATGCCAACTGTTTTTTGTTTTTCTAGGACCAAATAGCCATGAACATTAAAAGTTCAACACGATGGTATCTACTGTTTTCCCACATATTTTTTAACAGTAAAACTATGGGGAAGTTTCAACCTCTTCCCCTCAGTCAGCTTTGGAGTATTTCTCTGTTTAATATTTGAAGAACTATAAAAAGCCCAGCCACGCTAGAACCTCAGTTTATCTCAGACAGAAGTTGCTGAACAGAAAGCTTGTTAGGGTTGCCAGATTTAATAAATATAAATATAGGACATCCAGTTAAATTTGAATTTCAGATAAACAATGAACTTTTTTTTAGTGTGGTTGTGGGACATGTCCCTTGCTTAGGACATACTTTAGGCTAAAATTTATTCTCTGTTTATCTGAAATTCAAATTTAACTCAGTGTCCTATTCTTTATCTGGCAACTCTGTCTTGTGTAAATTATTTTATTTTGATGGGCTCTTTTTCCTGTTTTATGGATGTGTGGGTTTTTGTTGTTTGTTTTTAGACTCTTTTCTTCACTATTAGAACACACTTTTTTAAAAGGCTCTCTGCCAGTCCCCACCTCATTATCAATGACATCATTAGATCGCCATAGTTCTAAATTTTGTTAAAACAGGATTAGAACTACTGACAAATTGTAAAGATGAGAGGCTACCAAGGAAGTTAGGATCAAATTATGATCAAGAAAGGAACGGAAGGAAATGCCAAACTTAGGCTGTAGATAATGCTCAGCATAGTGAATGCTCTGTAATGGAGTCGGACACAGAATACCCCTGGGAGGCCGATGGGCACTCAGCCTCACATTTCACAGATGGAGAAACCTGAATACAAAGGGAGTTAGTGACTTCTTCAGAGAGGGTAGGAAGCAGCTGTGTGAAGGAATGGGGGTAGAGAAGAGAAAGAAAATCTTTCCAAACCCATTCTTACCTGGCAGGGTGTGGAGAAAGCAGACATCCCTGAAGGTGAATATTTTATTAGAATATTTTTCGTCTGGGCAAGTGGGAAAGTTTCGTTCCTCTAATCCCACCCTTTCTACCATTTATATGCACTTATCTAGGAACCAACACATTCTAAAATTTGGCAGAGACATTAGAGAACATTTATCCCAGTCTGTTTATTATACTGATGAAGGAACTAAGGCCAGGAGATTGAGTGACTTTATCAAGTTGTATGATGTGTAGGAGTCGACCTGGATCTAGGCCTAAGAACTTCTACATCTCAGTGTTTTTGTCCAGCTGCTTTTTAATTAGTAACTAGTCTACAAGCTATAGAAAAAAGCCAGATGAGTTCTCTCAGCCAAGGAAAGTGACTCCAGTGAATTGGGAAGTAAAAGCAGCTTAAAATGTCCCTCTCTTTTCAATAAGTTTAGGAGCTGCCATCTAAGAATGGAGTCTGATCTTCTTGTTAAAGAATGTATTATGAAAGAGATAGGATACACACAAATATAAACAGAACACATATTAAGTATTTTATTTAAATCATTATTCATTGAAGGACCTGGTAAAGTGTTACAAATGGTTTAAATGATGATTCGACATGCAGAGATAATATATTATCTACCTAAGTGCTATGGACAGAATTGTGCCTTCACCTCCCAAATTTATGTTAAAACCCAAACCCTTCCTGTGACTGTATGTGGCATTTAAGGAGGTGGTTAAAGTTAAACGAGGTCATAAAAATCTTACAGAACTGGTGTCCTTATAAAAGAGCAAGAGATACCAGAGATACATATATGCTCTCCCTTCTCATGTGAGGATGCAGTAAGCAGGTGGCCATCTATCTGCAAGCTGCAGAGGGAATGCCTCACCAGAACCTGACCGCACTGGCACTCCAATCTCAGACTTCTAGCCTCAGGACTGTGAAAGAATTAGTTTTCTGTTGTATAATGTAGCCAGTTACAGCAGCCTGAACTGATGAGCACACTGAGAAAATTCATTTGCATTGCCTTGAACAAGAATCATTTACATAGCTCTAGCCAGAAACATTTGCAGTTTTGTACAAGTTAACTTCTTTCTCTATGAGCTGTATAAACTGAGTCAACAACAGACAAAGGCACCCAACCCTGTAGGACTAGACAATTCCCATACATTCCTTCCCATGGAGAGGATATCCAGTAATCTCTTTTAGCCATTTAAAAATCTTCTGTAATTTCCCCCATAAATTTTATGAAGATGCAACTGTAAGAACATATTTTACCCTTACTCCTTGAGCCCTCCTTCACTTCCCTGGTGATTTTCTCGTCCTCACAACACACCTTGTGTAGGCTTTGATGAACACAGAACTCTACCTGCTTCTCTTTCCCTCCATTTTCAACTTTTTTTTGCCCTCACTCTCCATCCTTTTCTGTAATTAAAAGTGTTAATTATATTTCTCTATAATTTCTTTGAATAAAATATATGAAGTCTCTCCCCATGGGGAGATTAGGAAACTTCCAAAAATCAATAACCAAGTTATTTAGGAGAAAGAAGAGGAAGTCTCCTTCCTAAATGATTCAGACTTCTCTCTCAGAGTTAAGAGGAGTCTCAGTAGATAATTTTGTCCTTCACATTAAGTACCTAGAAAATAAAATTTTATTTAAACTATTCAAAAATGATAAAAATCCATCTCATTTCCAGATGACCCATAACGAAGATTTTATGACTACTAGTAAAAACGTCAAAGATCTTACTGTGAAATGAAAGACATTCTTACTGTCATTATATTCATCCTTAGCGAATCACAGATTTAAAGTTTGTAAGGAATTTAGAGATTGTAGAACATTTTCCCACTGATTTTTAGTTCCTTGGATGTTAATATTCAGATAAATTAAAACTGCTTAAAATTTTCAGTCAGCTCAACACTTCAAACAGAATTCCCTTCCATTGTTTGACAGCTCTAGAGATAACCATAACTCCCCCTCAGCCTAGCAACATTAAAAAATGTACTATTAATGCAAAAGAATTTTAACTTACAGGAATGTATTCATTATTTATTTATTTATTTATTTATTTATTTATTTATTTATTTATTTATTTATTATTGCTCGTGTATAATAGCATTTGAGCAACTCCCAACTGCATATATTAATCCCACTTGGTACTCAAGATTATTTACCATCTTCTGAATTTATTCACAGAATGAGAAGTCTAGATTTTGTAATACCTATTTCACCTAAACTGCTGAGAAAGCTTTAAATTCCACTTAATTTACTCTTCATATTGTTTTGGTTCCTCTATAAGATTCTCCTTATTTGCTTGACTTTTGATGAGATTTTTATGATGACAATGATTATAATTATCATTCTATTTAGGAAGCATGTAATGGTACTTAGAAAATTTAAAAAATGCATCCTTCAAAAGTCACAGATGAGTTTTTTAAGTGTATCTTTATAAACTCATTTTGATCTTAATATATTTTTGTATATCCATCTCTTGCAATTCTCCTTCCAATCAACTGCACAAAATAGTATGAGACAATCAGGGACATTTGAGTATTTTTTTATGATATTAAAGAATTATGCATTTGATCATGGTATTTGATTATGTTTAAAAAACTAAAGGAGACTGAAACAAGGTTGAACAGGTGCTATTGATGGCAGAAGATGCACTCATGGGTGTCACTCACTATGTTTTATAATCTTCCTATTTTTGTATATGTTTGAAATTTTCCATGCCGAAATATTAAGAAAATTTTAAATGCATGCACTCTTTCAGTTAGCAATTTTATTTCCAGGAGTTTATCCTAGAGATATACTGGCATTTGTGCTAAAAATGTACTTATGAATACATTCAGCGCAATAGTCTTGCAATATCAAAAGATTAGGAAGTATCTAAAGGTCCATCATTAAGGGATTCCTTACATATATAAGGCTTATCCACACACTGGAGGACCATACAGTCTTAAAAAAAGAGTGAAGCAGCTTTAGATATAAAATTAGGAATGATTTCCCAGACATGATGTTAGGTGAAAAAAGCAAGGAAATCAATTTATGTATCTATATCTCATGGACTGTGGACATAAATTAGGGAGCACATAGTCACAGGTATTGGTGGAAGACATTTTGTTGTCATCAGGAAAGCTGGTGTGAGAACTAAGTTGACATCAGGGCAGAGCTGAGAGGATATCAACAAAATGGAGCTATTTTATTTTTCAAGTCCTTTGGCTTTGGTTTTCTGCACTTACAACCCAAAATAGTACCCAGTGGATACATGGTTTAAGAGGGCTCAGGGGTCCCAGGAAGGGATCAGGGTTGGAACATGGCAAAGACATGAATAACCTCTTCCAAAACGTGATGAGTGAAGGAGAGATACTAAAACTATACAGTTGAGGGCAGAAAACATGTCAGAGCAAGGCATTTTTAAAAAGTCCTTTTAAAAGTCACTAGCAAAACCCTTCAAACAAATCTAGAATATTCAGATGAGATATGTAAGATTTCTGCCTGATTTTCTGTTCTAAAATACACCCATTTGTTCAAATGCCCAGGAGTACATTCTGATATTTAGAACACAGGGTGTTGGTCAGAACTGTAAGCACTTTTTTTTGAAAACATAGCAAAACTCTCCTTGTCTAATTTTTGTTCTGAACACTAACTGAACCTGGGTGTGTGTGTTCATGATTGATAAACCACAAAGAATTCTGGGCCAAGTTTCAGGTGAAACTTCTTTTTCCCCTCTGGTTTCAAGTTAGGCAAAAATCAGTGCTCCCAGTCAATTAAAAGTGGAAGCTGTTGAGGTCAACTGACTGGAATTCTGATATAAGATTTTCCAACCCTGCAGTCTAAACACTGAGCTACATAGAAAAAGCTCTGCCATTCAGATCATACCATCTGGTAGCATAATTCTCCACAGACAAAAGGGCTTTGCTTTATTTTTATTTGTAAACTAAACTTTAAAGGAACAAAGTGGAGCAGGTAACTCACCACTGCTAAGAAAGCATAAGGCAGTAGGCTCTCAAGATCAGTCAGCAAGCCTTTCGAGTGCACATTTTAGGTAGTTGAAAAACAGTCATTATTTGTAGGGCTTGTAGACTTCTTAAGTTGGTCTCTTAATGATAAAAAAATGTCCATGCCTCTTATTTGGACTATTGATTTCTATGTGCTCCCAAGAGAAATAAAGGAATTCCAAATACAGTTCTTCTAAGAATTCACCTAGACCTTTAGAGTCTCTGAATTGAAATTTTTCTTTCATTAATCAGATTCATTGTCCAAAGAGGGCTTGGTTCCATGATGATTTGCAGAAGAGAGAGACAAACACATTCATCTCTGACTGCAAAAACTAAAGGGCAGAAGATATAGAGAAGAAGACTGTATCATAGATGCAGGGCCCAGATTCCTACCAGGATAGGGCCATCTTGTCCCTGCTCCAAAAGACTGAGTTGTCCTGAGAACTAGGTGTTTGCCCAGGTCAAAAAACATATATCTATCTGTGTGATGCATATCTACATAACATCACCTGTGCAAAGAAACAAAGCAGTGCAGCCACTACTTTTTTAAGCCTGTGGTTCTCAAAATTTACAGCCATGAGAAACTTCTAAAGGCCTTGTTAAAAAAGCTAACCCCTGGATAGCACCTCCAAATCTGATTCAGTAGGTCTGAGGGGGGCCTGAAATGCTGCACTTTTAATAGTGTTTCAGGTGATTCTGATACCAGTGAACTGATATCTCTCTTTGAGAAACACTGCTGCAGACTGTGGGCAGCTCTAGCCCCAGTTATATTATGGAATGGGAAATGCTGTTTCACTTGGCATCATCCTATCTTGAATTCCAGCACTCTTGGCACCTACTTTTTAAGAGGTTAGTTTCCTAAGAATAGAGGCAGACAAACCTGGATTAATGGCTTGGCTCAGCCTGCGCTAGCTGTGTGACCTCGCATCAACTATTTAACATTCAGTTAGTCACTTATTCACTCAACAAATATGTATGAAAATGCTGGGCGTGAAATCTTAAACATGAAGTCTCATGCCACTTGCCTTAAATGGAGGAGGCAAACAAACATAAAGAAAGAAACAAATAAGTAAACTTCAGAGACTGGTGGTCAGGACTTTAAAAATAAATTAGAAATGAATGAAAATCAGTCAATACATAATAAAAATAGAGTAAGTACAAAATAAAACAGGAAAGTGAGATGGAGAAGGACCCAGAAAGGCAGGCTGCTGTATTAGGTGGACAACTGAGGCCTCTCAGGTGAGTCGAAACCCAAGAAGAGTGAAGGAGCCAGCCACGCAAAGATGGAGAGTGGGGACAGGTGCAGGACAGCAAGCCCCAAGGTCATCCTGGCCAGTCAAGGCACGGGAAGAAAACCCAGAAGCTGGGCTGGCAACAGGGAGAGTGCAAAGAGAACTATCAGGACAGAGATAAGGGGTGAGCCAGATTACCCAGGGAGTTAGAACCACAGCAATGTGCTCAGGTGCTTTTCAAATTAAAATGGAGAGCTGTTCTAGTATTTTAACTACTCCACAGTCTCTCTTTGTAAAGTGGTTAGCGTAACTACTTCATAGGGGTAAATCACAGAGTGCTTGGTTCTTAGTAAAGGTTCAATACATGGTAGATATTGCTGTTCCTCCTGGATGAGAAACATGCTGCTGCTTCATCATTCTTTGCTCATCACTGTCATATTCCCCCTACAGGGCATTTTACCTGTCCTGTTTCTCCTCTTGTCAGGGTCAACAAATAAGTCTGAGAAAGCTACTTCTGCAGCTGTGTGGGGTAGGGGAAACTCCTAGAGATTGTGTGCATGGTAAAGATGGCTTCTCAGAGGCTTACAATAGCCCTGTTCTCTCAGAGTGGAAGAGACCATGAGGATCATTAGTTTTCAACTGAAAAGGCCATCTAAGGGTCTAATAGCAACTCCAAAGTTGAAAATGTGAGTTGAGTGTCTTGGGTAGGTAACAGACCCGCTGGCCCCGAGGGATCTCCTGAACCCCACATATGGGTCAGGCAACAGTAGCATGGTTTGCTCAGTCTCCCAGCTTGGGCCAAATTAATGATGTCTTGGTTTCATCTTCTATAAAAACGCCTGTTTCTAATACTATCTCATGTTGTTATTTTAAGTGAGAATTAAATATGATTGATCCAGAAGACTCATTTGTGGCTCAAATAATCTATACTCAGCCAACAAATATCTTCCCATCACCTGCCAGGCATTACATTTATTTAGTATAGGGGTTTTAAATTTTTTTTTTTTTAAGGCAGAGCCAACTTTGTTCCAACAAAATCTATCAAGGCAATCCAACAAGTGAAATGGGCCAACCAACAAAAAGTACCTTTGGTGAAAGTGAGCATGGGGTCTCCAGCCTGAAGTGGGCCCCTTAGATTGCCCATTGCTCTTCAGGATCCCTGAAGGATTTGGAGGAATTTGAGCATATTTGAAAGCTAGTGTTCTGGGTGAAAAGATTTAGAAGTCCTCAGATGCTGACAGAAAATAGATTACATTTCAAATCCTTTAGTGTTATCACTGAATGTGCCTTTTAGCCAAAGTTCTACAGTCTACGGCTCACACGGCAGTTCTGAACCCTCTATCTCTGAGAAGACCCACCCCTTGCCGTCACTCATCACGGCAGCCTCCTGCCAATAGCACCTCGGACATAAAGGGACCCAAAGTCCTACCAGGGGCAAGGTGCACAGCTCCTTCACCGATGTGCACCTGATGCGGGCAACCAGCTCCTGATACACCCCCAGTGAAACTGGACAGATGTAAGTATGTTAAAAGATAAACTGAGGCATATTAAACATTTTAAGAGTTTATTTGAGCAAAAATTGATTTGAATCAGTCAGCACCAACCTGGAAGTATTTAGAAGCAGAGAGAAGGACTTTAAAGAGGTAGAAGCGAAGCAAGGACATGGTTTGGTTGGTCATGGCCTAAGTGGTTGCCGTATTTGAAAAAGCCTAGTGGGCTGTAATTGGCTGTCCTTAGGTTTTGATTTCTTAACCTTATTTTTTGCTCTTTAGGCTGCTAAGGCAATAGACCCACCTTAGTCTAACTGCCTCCCCATTTAATTAATTTAGCAAATAGGATCATAGGAAGTGGAGAGTGCTGTGAATTTTAAAAGTCCCTGGTCTCCCATGTAACAATAGTAGGACGGGTGGCAGTGAATGCCAGGGTTCTTGTTCACAAAGCCGAAGAATGAGCTTCACAAACACTCAAGGCAGGAGAACAAGGTACAGACTTTTATTTAGAAATAAAGTGAGAGGAAAGAGCTCCTGGCTCACGCCAGGAGGGGACAAGAGAGCCCATAGTGGTGCATTGTCTAGAGGGTATTATAGGCACTTCAGGATTTTTCGAGAACATCAAAAAAAGGCTTAGGGGTGTGGACTTGTACCACCTGCCCTGTCCTCAAGGTGGGCTGGGTCTTAGTCTGATTGCTAGGGCTGACAGCGGGGTCACAGGTTATGCTGATACCCTTGCAGAACACTCAAACATTCCAGGCCAAGTTGCTCCCTGCCTTTTGACCTCTAACTGATCTCACTGAAGATGTCTGTATCTTTACCCTAGAGAATTAGTGTGACCTTGACTTTGTATAATGCTTAGCACAGAGTTTCAGTAGGGACTTCTTTGCCCATTGTTACATTGCTCTGACTGTAAATATTCCGCCCTGCTTTTCCGGGAGGCCCTCACCCTACTCTGTCTAAGCCCATGGTCCCTGTCTCAGCAGGTATCTGAATTTCTCCAACTTGGCTGTTTTCTCTTCTATAAAAGAGGGTCAGTGAATATCACCTTTCCTACCCAAGAATGGTTAACTAGTCACTATTTAATAAATGCTAGTTTCCCTTTTCTCTTTTTTCCTTTCCTTTCCTTCCAGTCACTCAGCACAGCGCTTCCTTTCTGGGAGCCTGAAGGGATGGGCAGACATGGGGAGCGCTGTGCCCTGTTTGGCAGCTACACATACCCACTGTTTATCCATGTAAGTGTTTACCAAATTCAAGGTAGCCTTTTAAAAAAATATTTTTTAAATGTATTTGAAAAATAAAATTTATTTCTACTCATGGTAAAGGCCACAAAATAGATTGATATTCAGAGGTCCTCTGACTTAACAAAAAGTGGGAATAGCTTTGATTCGTAAGGCTGGAACTAACGTGCCCCTGCAAAGCCCCGGCCCCCACTTCAAGCCTGCTGACTTGGTTCCTGCCCCAGCCTCTCTCCATCCCTCATTATAGGTTATCAGTGGGTAGATAGGGACAGTAGCTCTGCTTGTCTTCCCTTTATCTGTGCAATTTCCGGGCTTCCACCCTCCCCTTCCCTGTCCCAGCCTCTCCGGGTGTTACCTGAGCCGCGCGGCTCAGGAGGGCGGCAGTAGGCCGGCCGAGCCACAGCCACAGGCTCTGCGGGGGCGCTGGCCCTGCGCTGTCCGGAGACACCGCGGCTGCGTCTGATTGCTGGGGGCTTCCTGGTGGCCGCGCTGCTCATCAGCCCCGTTTGTTTTTACAGGCCGCCCGAGTCGACTTGGCGGTTATTTTCCTTGCCTGCGAGGCTCTCCAAAGTTGGTCCTCTCTGGGCCAGGCTGTCTCTCCTTTTCTTTTGAGACTTTCCGGGAGCTAAATTTACACTTGATTAACGACATTGAGTCCAAGGAGGGTCAGGATACTATTCTCCTGGTAAATGGGGCTGTTTTCTGGATCGGGCTTTGTTTTAAGACACAATGACACAATAGACGCTCACTATGAGAGCCCTTCTGATTTTGTTGCTGTGAGAGACAAAAAATAAAGTGTTGAGTTGTTTGATTCCCATCACTTGTAAGTGATGAAAGGAACGAATACTCTTTTTGAGTGAATGCAATATCTTGACAGATGTATTTGATAAACATCACAAATACTATTAATAAAAACATTTTGACTCTTTACTTCTGAATAACTTCTACTTGATATTTGGGGCCCAGCTTGAAGGAGTTGCTCTGGGAATCTCCCTGACTCCTCAGATCCATCAGGCCCACAATTAGGGATCTCCTTCCACATCTAGAAACCTTTCATTTCTATCATTTTCTAAGGCCTGGTTGAGCAATTATTCATCACCTTCCTTTCCTAGTAGACTGTAAACTCCATGAGAGGAAGTAAAGCTTTTTGGGCACAGAGGTGACTGAATATAAATATGGACAATGGCCAGACCACCTATGACAATGGAACTCTGACCCTCAGCCTCTGCAGCAACCAGTTCAGGAAGTCCAACTGCAACCTCCTGATCCAGAATGGCCCAGAGTGATCAGAGAGTGGTCAGGCGAGGTGGATGACTGCCATCTTCTCTAATTTTGTTCTCACTTCCAACTCAGAACAGTCCAGAGAAAGCAAACCTATCATATAGATGCCCCAGTCCTACTCAGCCCACCTCCAGCTTCCCGATGCCAACAACCTCTAATCAGAGTGTATCTGTAGTCTTTCTGCTTTCACTTTCTCATTCCCTGCATGCCTTGGAGTCTCTACTAGACACAAGTGATGGTGACTTACTCCTTTGCTATAGCAAATTCTAAACAAATGGCCTCTGTTTGTACTCACTTGGATTGTCTTCATATATTTCCACATAATATTATTCCTTATACTGAGTAGCAGGCACTCAGGAAAAATTCATTGAATGGATGGCTGAATGAATGAATGAATAAGTACTCACCCAGCCATTACTAGATTAGAGTTCAGTGTTCCTGAACAGGAAATTCAGTAGCCAAGAGGAACTGGGTTTTTACCTTAGGTCTTTACATATCTGACTTGTTGGTAGTGTTGGAGAAGTCACTCTGTATGTTTAGGTACCATTTTTTTCAGGCTAAAAACCAGAATGTTTGGACTAGATGTTCCCCATGTTTCAAAAATCCTTCATAAAACCTCTCTCTACAACTATGAGCTCAGGACACCCACTTGAATTTCCCCAGATTATGCTTAAAGAGGAAATACACTCAGTGCTTTCTCTGATAATCCACTTCTGTTGATTAATGGTAGGAAAGAATAGCTTTTAAGAAAATGAGTTTCTTCCTCTTGAATCATGACTTGGTGAGTCATCATGGGTGCAAGGAAATAGAAAGATCATTTTTATCATTATTTATTTGCTAAAGAAATAGATCATTTTTATGGTTATTTATTTATTTGCTAATGATCCTGGGGAAAGAATCATGTTCTCATGCTGGAAGGGCATGCAGCTAAATTCTTCACACCTCTGCCTTCCTTCAGCTCATTCCACTTGGGTAGGATCCTCCCCCTTTACCCCAACAGTGCAGCCCTTCCATCTTTAAGGCCTACTTCACATTCCATACTCAACATGAACTCTGCATCAGTATGCTTGTCCCTGATAATCCTCTTTCTAACTTCCTGTAAAATATCACTCAAAGTTCAT
This sequence comes from Manis javanica, assembly GCF_040802235.1. Taxonomy (NCBI): domain Eukaryota; kingdom Metazoa; phylum Chordata; class Mammalia; order Pholidota; family Manidae; genus Manis; species Manis javanica. The sequence continues at coordinate 45,678,403 of NC_133168.1, read as the reverse complement.
ATACAATCTTTCCAACTGGATCATAAATTGCTTGAGGGAGGTAATTACATTTTCTCTCTCTCTGCATTTGGCCTAAAGCCTTGAAGAAGTATAAAAGAAAGAATAAGTAACATTGGATGAGTTAATACTATGTACCAGCTGTTTCATTTCTGTTATGTCTTTGAATTTCTGCCTCAATTCTTGGGTAATGGTTATTCCATTTTATAGAAGGACAGGCTGAGTTTCAGAGAGAGTAAGTTCTCTAAGGTCACATGGGAAGCAGTGTTGCATCTCAAAGCCAGGTTTCTTAACTCCTGGTCCTGTTCTCTTTTGGTATCTCTACAAGGTCTGCTGTGTGCATTACGATTCCTAAATCAGTTCTTAGGTGCTCACTGACAAATTCAGTTTAGATATGGAGCATGGTAGCAAATACAGACTGGAAGACAAGTTACAAAGTTCCAAGTTCTATTTTCAAAATTTCAGTTAATCACAGAATGTTTTTAAAAAGTTTTCCCCAGAGCTTTTGAATTCACAGGTTTATACCCTTTTGCATAGCAGCAATAGTCTTTGTCTTTATGTATTGGGTAATTTAAATATTTTGAAACTTTAACTTAATAGCTATAAGGCCAAAAATTAAAAACTGAAATGGGCAAATCAGAAGTGATTTCACTGCAGTGGGAGTTTAGTTTAAAAATTAATCTAGTAGATCCTAGAAGATATTGTCAGCTCATGCTTTTTTCTCTTTTTGCCTCCATAACAGAGATGTGAAGTTGAGCTATAAGAAAACTCAGAGGGGAACAGATTAAAAGTTTCATATAATTCAACATGGTAAGTATTGTTAAAAGCATATATACAAATCTGGAGTGTGGAGTTAGAATAATGTATTTATTATCACTGGTGATCCTTTACTAAAGCAATAATTCTAGCACAGGAATATGAAATTTAAGAACCTGAGAAATTTAGAGATACATTTAGAATAGAGTCCAGAAATGTTTAAAATGATCAAAAATGAACCTGGAAGTCAGATTAAAGCAATCAGTATTATTTGGCCTATAGAATAAAATCCCACACCTCTGACTGAATATGGTCTCCAAGAGTATCAAAGATAATAAATTACATAATCCAGAGTGACTTTATTTCCACTGAAGTTTGCAAAACAAAAGAAGCAGGCTTACATATAAACGTGTCTTTCCCTGGCTAAACTCCCTAACATGTACTTTTCCTGGGGTTCCCATCACTTTCTCTTTGTCTCCTCACTCATCTACCTCTCTCACCTCCTGATACTATGTTTTATTTACCTTCTATTCCTTACACTTGGAAGGGATAAAGGGTACCTCTAGTTTTTGCCTGTTCAATATCCTTTCCCCTTTCGGATTTTCCCCTGGGGAGCCATTCCTGCTCTTCTTTTGGTCCTGATGGCATGGTTGTGTTAGAGTGGGTAGATAGTTGGACTTGAGCAGGAAAGGGGGAGGGGGACTTCAGTCGGATGCTTGCTTACATTCTACACATTCTGCTCAAGCTGTTCCCATAGGATAGAGAGTAGGGGTACAGGTGATAGACTGGCCAAAACTGGCTGGTTCCAACATGGAGGAGAAGTTGGCCCTGACTTCACCTCCAGAAACCTTTACACTCATTAACATAGTAAAAATCACACCTCCCTCACTATGACAGTTCCAAGGAGAACCAAATATAGTCAAAAAACTCCCTGCCCAACATGAGTGTGTGAGTGTGGAGCAAGCCCGAACTCTAGGAAGACTCCACCTGTTCCCTTTGAAATCTAATCTCTCTTAGTGAATATTCACCTCCCTTCATATAAAAAAGGCTCCCTAATGTTTCTTCTGTGCAATGCCTCTGGGTCTGCCTGCACACCAACTCTCAGGGGCATACTCTCTCCTTTCTCTAAACTCGAATTCTCGAAATAAACTCTTAGTGCTCAGTGGATTTTCTGTGTCCGTTCTTGAATTCTTTCTCACAACAAGACCAAGGACCCTGGTCCTGGAGCAGTAGGTCTGACCTCACGACCAGCTCTGAGGAACCCGGCCATTCAGTTGACCAATCAGAAGATTTTCCTCTACCAGGACAACTTATGAGTTTAAAAAACAATATGTAGCCCAAGTGGGTCTAATGAAAGTCAGTTCTGGGACTTCCGTTGGAATGTTTGGGAATAAGAAGCTCTCTTTCTTTGGGGTTTGATCCTGGTAAAATACAAACTTGGAATTCCTGGAGACATCCATACAGAGAGAACTTGTTTGAAATGAAACCAGTTGGGAGGATGATAGAACTGAAAGATACGAAGAAGCCAACTCCTGGCCATGGTGTTGTAACACTTGGATCCAGCCAACTTCAAGGTAGTCTACCTGGACTTTTAAAACTTTGAGTTTATAAGTTCATATTTTTACTTCATCAAGTGTGAAGGTGAAGATGATTCTTAAACTAAGAGAATGATGATAGAGATGTAGGTAGGTAACCAAGACAATCAGAATAATAACAGTGGCCAGCTAGGTTTTTAATTGTTTAATCTGTTCTAAGCCTGGTTTTCACTCCACATGGTCTTCTTGTGTGGCTTTCCTACCCTCACAGCTTCAGTGGCCCCCTATGACAGTGACTCTATTATCCATCTTTTTAGGTCAGAACTTCTCCAGGTCTGCACATCCAGCTGCCTGCTGGCTCCTTCATTAGGGCCTCAAACTCAACATTGTTAAAGTCACTATTTCCATTTTCCTTGAACCAGTACATCTTCTTGTCTGCTCATCTCACTTAGAGACCAGCCCCAAGTCAGTGCTCCCTGGCTGAACTATCTCCTCATGGGAGGATGTCGTGTTTCCCCTCTTCTCTTCACCTTGTTAGCCCTGTCCCAGTAGCATGGGGGTTGCTTAATAGATGCTGCAAAATTGTTTTGCTGAATAAGATTGTTAACAAAGTGAGGATGACTAAGCGATTATGGGTAAGACTTCTCTGTCATTTAGCAATATCAATAGTAGGTCTTGACTGAAAAAAAAGTAACTAGAGGACCTCTTAGAATTATTTCCAGCAAACCAATGTTTAAAACAACAACAAAACAAAACTCCTTTGCTTTGTTTATCAAGCATCACAGGTTGATCTATGTTTTTCATGGTGTAAAAATTGTTTTTCTTTTGTTTATTTTTTTATAGGTAACAACTGTTTTTCTTTTGTTTATTTTTTATTTATGATATATTTAACAAAGTAAATCAGATGCCTAAGTGCCTGACTCAATGCAGTTGGCCACAGACATCTAGTCTATGTACTTGTTTCATAGTCCAAAGATTTTGAGGTGTCTGAAGTATAAATAATGCAATTCTGATCACAGTTGTTCTGAAAAAAACATTTCTTTCATAAATAAACTAGGAGGAGACACAGGAAACTAGAGGAAGTAGACTAGGATAGGAATAGTTGAAAAGGCTGTTGGGAGATCTTAGTCGCAAATGACAAAAGACTGCACATCAAAATGTAAAAGAAGACAATACTATATAAAGAGAATTCTGAAAGAAGAATAAAGAAATTATATTTTAGGGGAAGTTACAGTTTGATGAGCATTTTCTAAAGTTTGATATTCAGTTTACTCTAGAATATAGCATTATCATATTTTTGTATAATTTATATTTTCATATATAAAAGAATGTTCAGAGTATTGTTTTAATTGCAACATTATAATATGTTAAGACTGACTTCTTGATTTATCTATTTTGCTTTCTCATTCTAAATATGTGTGAAATGGAAGGTGAAATGAAAGCAGGTAAAGGATCAGAGGAAACTTTTAGATTTAAAAGATAGTAACTTCTTCCTAGGGCAAGTTCAAAACTTCTAGATATAGGTTGGAAACACTGCAATGTCAGCTACTCCTTTGTACTCATTCCCTGCACAATCTTATGCTCTTTATAAGATCCTTTCTCAGCTGGCACACTGTTCCCCCAACTACTTTAACTCAGGGCTCTGAGATGCCAGTGATGGCCACCTTAGTCCTCTAAGTGGTGCTGGATAAGATCACCTGACAGATGTCATGCAAATTTCTTCAGCAAGTAGCCACTTTCCAAAAAGACATTCATCAAGCCTTCCATACACAACCTTAAGATCTAGCATAGACCTAATTATCATATTCCTCTTGCCATATCTTTTCTGTAGGACCAAGCTAAAATACAGTGCTTACAATCAACAATGATCTCTCCAGAATGCTGTATTTGACCAAAACACCTACCATCACAGAAATATGTGGTGGTTCATTAAAAGGACACAAAGGAGAATTACTATTTAACAACCAGGAACACAAATTCAACAATAAATTTTGCTGAAGAGTAGAACAGGGTAATTAGGCAAAGGTCTCAATGAAATACAAACAATTACCCAAAAAGACATTAACTGTACCCCTGTATCTTTTTGCCTGTGGGAGAATTCTCTATGTGTTTGCTACATGGAAATACTTTCATTGTTGCAATTAAGAAATCTGTAATGAAACTGTGGATGAAAACGATTGCAATGGGGTTGAGGAGACAGGGGAGATAACAGTAAATGTGGGCATGCTCTGAAGTCTAATCAGCACCTCATTTTGGTCATAAAATATGGTCATATGGTCACCCAATTCACACCAATGACCTCCTTCCCCCACCACAGCTTTCATGCACATTATTCCATAAACTTTAACTTTGTTATGCAACTTTGTTATATGTAATCTTATGTATCCATCTATTCATATATGTTTCATTTAGATGAAATTTAGATACTCCTGCTGGCTCAGCTATCATGGGGTCAAACTTTATATCTAGTATTTTCTCTCCTCTCTTGGATTGGCCTATGATTCATGGTTTTGAATAAATGTTACTAACTAAGCTGTGTATGTTTTGTAATCTCAGAAAATTCTTTTTGAGAATAATGAAAATGTTATGGCTCTCTATAGTTACCAATATGACTGTGAAAGCAGAGTCTACCATGGGTGTGATATCTTTTTTACATTGTCAGGGGATTTATGCTTTGAGCACAAAGCTACCAATTTTCATTCCACTTATTCATTCGTTTTAAAAACAAATATTTATCAAGTGGCTGAGTATTTAACTTAGGAAAATTCAGAAAAGACAATGGAGATCCAAAATATTGATCTTGGACTCCTAGCCTCCAAAATTATGAAAAAATAAATTTCTGTTGTTTAAGCCACCCAATGTGTGGCATTTTGTTATGGCAGTCCTAGCAACTAACACCAAAACAATGTTATATTGTATATTTTTTTATATTCAACTTTCCCTATGTGTGAGATCGTTTATGAAGTTTCAGTTCTCAGATGTAGAAATGCTGGGTGAAAGGATCTTTATTTTATTTTGACAGATGCTTCCAAATTACATTCTGTTAGGATTGCACTAATTTATATTTTCACCAGTTGTGTGTATAATAAAAAGATAATTTTCCTACATCCCTGCTAATAACAATTTTTGTCTCTGTGGGTCTGTTAGGTAGAAAACGGTGTCTTGTCATTTTAATGTGCATCTCTTTAATTATAAGAGAAGGTAAGCTTATTTTTATATGCATCTTGTTCACCTACATTTTTTTCTATGAACTGCCTATTCATGTCCTTTCCTCAATTTTTGAAGTGTTATATTTTTACGAGTGATTTATAAAAATTCTTTGTATATTAAGAAAATTAGCTTGCATCTGTCAAATGCACCTTAAATGTCTTTCCAGTCTCTCGTGTTTTTGCAAATGCATGTTTCTTATTTATTTTATGTCTTAAAAGCCTTTAATGTTTTTAGGTAGTTAGATTTATCTTTTTTCATTTTGGATCCTTAGGTGTCTTTCCAGTCTCTCGTGTTTTTGCAAATGCATGTTTCTTATTTATTTTATGTCTTAAAAGCCTTTAATGTTTTTAGGTAGTTAGATTTATCTTTTTTCATTTTGGATCCTTAGGTTTATAGAAAATCTTTATCAATTTCATAATTATTTTTTAAACTCTTATGGTTTTGTTTTTTCTTTATAGCTCATCCTCTGCAGTATCTGAAAAGCCAGGGGCTCTTTACATACATAAAGTTTTTGTTTCTCATCACAAGTGAATGGAACAAAAGCCAGGAACAGAGAATCAAAAATTTGGGATAAACCCTGGCTCACACACTTCACTTCTTTAGTCTGCTCTAGTATGCACTCTGTTGTCTCATATGCAAAATGCGATACCCCCACAACTCAAGTTCATATGTTGAAGCCCTCACCCCCAGTGTGACTTCACTGGAGATAGGGTCTTTAAGGAGGTAATTTAGGTTAAGTATGGTCATATGAGCCCTAATCTGAAAGCATTAAAAGAAGAGGAAGACAGGCTAGGGAGGTCTCCGTCTCCGCACGCACCCCAGCAAAGGCTGTGTGAGAACCTGGGGAGAATGCAGCCATCTCAAAACCAGGAAGAGTTCTCACCTGGAACAAACCCTGTTGGCACCTTGATCTTGGACCTCTAGTTTCCAGAGCTGTGACAAAATAAATTTGTGTTGTTTAAGACATTCAGTCTGTGGTATTTTGTTACGGCAGCCTGAGCTGACTAATACATGTGAATCCAGATAATGTATTTGAGAGGGATTTTGTGTGGTTCAAATTAGATTTGCAAATGAAAGCTTATAAACAAAAAAATATACTACAGCTAACTATGAGTAATATTTATCTATGAGTAATGCTAATTAGTATTAGTAATTATATAATCTTGGATTCAATAATTTGATTAAAATTTGCCAGGGATATGTTAACAGGGTAGGGATAGGCTTGGTGTAGGAGTTTGAAATGATTTATTAGCTAGTGGTTAATGTCTGTCCTCATTGCTATTGTTTGCTGATTCTTTATATCATGTGTAGAGAACCTGCGTAGCTGCAAGATGATGAGTTGAGGAACACTTACATTTTGTCTGTGTTAGACTACTGGAGTATATTTCATTTCAACATGAGACAAATGACCCAAATGATTGAACTCCAAATTATGGAAATAATTATCAAAAACTAAATGATTTTGTTTCCATGCAACACTTCAAAAATTAGAAAATCATTCAAATAAAAGTTGAGAAAACTCATAAAAGTAGATGAAGAGAATTTTACAAGATTTCAAAAATTTAACTAGGCTCAGTTTGCACATTTTCCTGATCTTTTATATTTTAATCCATTAAACCAAATATATGAACATCTACTGTTGTATTATTTTTGAGATGCCTCCCACCTCCCCTATAATCTCACTGTTATTACAAACTTGGAGTTTCTAGGTTTTATAACATGGTTTATTTAAAAGATGGGATTCAGGCCCTATCTTGGAATATAAAAGCTTTTCCCATGGTCGTGGGTGTTTTCTAATTTTTAAAGTAAGATCTGGTTGGCCCTTGATCAAAACTTGAGGAGAAAACAGAAGTTCCATGGTAATCAAAATAAAATTGGGTTCAATTTTTCTCTTTCCACGTAGGCTGCCCTAGAAAATGGTTTGGTCACTGCCGCAGCTGGACTTCCAGATGCAGCAGGCAAGAGCAGCCTTCAGAACATCTGTACGAAGACACTGGCCTCCGGGTAACATAAGGCACTGAGCTGCACAGCTCACAGAGACATGCTCCCCATTTCCTGATTGCCTTAAGGGTGTCCTGGGGTCTATGTGGCCCCAGGTAGGAGGGAGTTCTGTTCATGAAATAAGGACACAGTCTCTTTTGCTTTTCTCTTTCAGCCACTGCCTTTGCCCCACTGTTTTGTTTGTTTGTTTGTTTTTGTGTTTTGTGTTTCTGAGTACTGAGAGCTGCTTGGCTTCTTTCTTCCTCCTGAAAGGAAAAAAAGTCAATTCCAAAATGACATACTTGTCCAGAATCATTTTCTCCAGAAAGTTCAAAACACATTTAAATATGTTCTTGTTTGCATAGGTCTTGGAACAATAGATGACAAATCCTAAGTTTATGAATAGGAACTCCAGAGAAGGCTATCCAGGTATTTTCATGATAGAAAAGTTACAGAGCTAGGCTGAGATGTTTGAATGTTTTTCCCTGTTACCTACCATTACTAAATTCCTGCAACAGTATATTCTTTGTGTTGCTATACTTACAAATCATCCAGGATATTTCTTACAAATTAAAAATTGGAATAGTAAACATAAAGAAAGTAGCTATTATAGGGTCCTTAATAGTGTACTTCCAGAATTTCTGATGGGATTTGGGCAAAGGATGGATGTTATGGTGTTCCTTCCCCCCTGGAAAATTTCTAAAAATACATAAACTAATAAAACTTCACAATGATTTGTAAAGGATGATTTTTAAAATAAATCAAGTTGATATGTGCATGTAGAAGGCATGCACTAGATCTTGATCATTATGTGGGAAGACAGGGAAGGGCTGCGGTCTGGTTGACATATGAGATCCTTGGGATTTTATAAGTCCAGCTGGTGAAGCCATTGCCACAACGACTGGTTGTTTCCATGAGTCATATTAGAGAGAGCTTAGACCAGTGCAGTCATCAAAGAAACTGTATCTTCTGGTTAGTTCTGCTTATAAATACATCACAGCTATGCCTTCCTGGGTCTACAGAACAATTTGATTTTTTCTTTGGGTCATTTTAATGAAATGATGACTTTCAGTTTGTGATTCTTGGCACTATCCCAATTGCTAATAAAAAGAATTAAGAAAGAGACCCTTCAAAATATATACCCTCAGATCCTAAATATCAATATATGAGGAAAAACACCCACTGACTCTCAAGAATGAATATGTTTATGTCTGTGTCTATGTAAATGCCAGCACATGATTTAGAAGGCATTATCCAGACTTTCGGATCAAAGTGTACCTTTCTTAATATGTAAATAGTTCCACCAAGTCAAATGACTATATTAGGCATTGCTGCCTTGTAGGTATCCTGTACAGAGATTTTAGACAAATCTTGGATATCCAAGAAAGACAATGCTAGAAATGGAATTAGAGGGAAGCACTTCTGTGAATGAATGCATAGAGACTTGTGTGATTTGGGCAACTCATTCAGAGTTTTAGGTCTCAGTGTCCAGGAATCCTTCTGGCTTTAATAGTCTCTGTTTTGTAATACCCCAAAGTTGAAATTTTAAATTCCAAAATTATCACCAATTACATAAGATGATCCATATATCCTTGAGCTGTAGGAGGTCAAAATACTAAAGAATGAGATAAGGTCCTTGCCTTCCAGGACTATGCACCAGAAATGATACACACATGGAAACAATAACATAAAGATACAGTTTAAGAACACAAATGATAGTAGAGAGAGTAATTTTAGGGAGTGTAATGTGGCCAGAAAAAAAAATAGTGTAATTCTCAAAAGACAGGTTAGATTTGAATTAAAATGGTTAAATATGATGTGTTCTCACTCAATTTCTTCTTTCCACTTTGGCAAATTTCCCTTACTGTGCCCTTCCTCTCACTAATTTGCCTAGTCCTCTCCAGTCTTTGAATGCTTTCTGGAATTTCTTCTTCTAATGAAAGTTTTTCTTTATGTTATTCCTTAAGACAAATCACAGAATAGAGAAACATACAGCATGTATTTAATTTACTAAATGTTTGTTGATGTTGATGTTGATGGTAAAAACTCATTCAAAAAGGTAGCAGCTAAATAATTAGGTAAACTAATCTATGTTCTGAGTGTTGTTATATTATATATTTTATTGTATTAAGTATATATTATATACAATATATAGTATTTTGTAATACTATACATTGTATTAATTATATATTATATACAATATATAATATTTTATAATACTATATATTAATACTTTTATATATTACATATAATACATAACTAACACTCAGAACAGGTTAGATTAGTCTACCAAATTATGTGTTCTTATTTAATCCATGGTCACAAACAGTGGTCACTACCTCATTTTCCCTGTCATTTAGAAGCTCATTATTTTATATATATAAAATAAATATTAATATAATATATACTTATATAATTATCATATATATTTATCATGTAAATGTATATTATGATTATATAATATTACAATCATTATAATTACATGGACTATATGATATATAAATATATAGTACATAATTCTATGTTACAATGTAATATAATTACATGTATAAATATAAATAATAAATAAAAAATATAAATATTATATAATTATATACAATCATGTTATGAGATACATACATATGTTATATGTAATTGTAATATAATTATATGTAAATGTACATTTATGAATTGTGATTTTATAATGTTTATGATTATGATAACAATTACATGTAACACATTTTATGTACTTATAATACAATTATATGTAAATAGTATATATTTTTATTGTAATTATATATACACAGTAATTATATGTCTTTCACATTGTATTAATACACATCTTACATGTATAAAATAATAATTCTAGATGATGGAGAAAATGAGGCAGTGACTACCGTGTGCCACCATGGATTCAGTAAGGACACGTCATAGTGTACTAACTTCTTTTCTTTAGTTAGCAAAATTGACAGAAAGATAGAATTTGGAAATGTAGTAGTCTAAAGATTTCCATCAGAACTTTTTAACCAGAAAAAGTGGGAAAGAAGGCTTATAAGTAGATTCTCCTGCTAAACAACTGAGCATTCATCAAGGAAACCCTAATGGGGGGTTCTAATAGAATATGCAGGACCCTATGCTCAGTTCTGTCCTCCTCCACATTTTAATTGAAGAGTCGGATTAAGTTATACAAAATTCACTTATTAAATTTTCAGATGTTTTGAGGCTGGGAAAAATAATTTATTTTGTTTGCTGGATCTGAAAGATTTTTTAGAAACTTTAAGAAGAAATAAATCTAAGACTGAATTTTACAGAGATAAATATGGAGGGCTATAATTTAAAGCAACAGAAAGACTGATGGTGTTCAGCATTAATGACTTAGAAGTTCAGTTGGTTGAGTTGGTTGTTGATTCTTAATCATTAGAGGTGTGAAGTAGCTTTTAAATAAGTTAACATGCCTGTACAGTATGCAAACAAAGGAGTTACAAGTTGTTTTCTATTCTACTCTTCTTTGGGCTCTTTATTCAGACTGCACCTAAAATATTTTTGGAGCCAGTATATTTAGAAAGTAGACAAACTAGACTGCATTTAACAGAATGTCACCAGGATAGTTGAAGAAAATGGAGATAATTAGATTATGCAAAGAAAGTTTCCAGAAGGAAAATAGTAGAAAAGACACATGTACATTACAATTGCCTTCACAGTGTCTTACCAGAGTAAGGTAAGTTTGTTTATTATCTAGTATATCAAAGATAGAGTCTCTTTCATAGCAAAAAGCAGGCAAGATTGCTGCCCATTATAAAATATTTGGGTTCCCTTCCTCCCTGTGAATGTTCAGGAGTCACATGGCCTTCTTTGCATTGCTTTGTGGGAACTGGGTCTCAGAGAACTAGAGCAAATGCTGATATTTTAGCTGCTGCTATGACCATGAATAACAAACTATCCTTTGACTATGTCCCAAGAGTCTCTTGACTTCTGCCAGTGTCCAAGAAACTGTGGCTAACTTGTTAGTGTGCTAGTAGTATAAAATCTGAGACTTCCACAGTCCTTGAGATCATCTTCTGTTACCATGATTCTGTGATTTCTAAGAATCTGGAGATAAGCCTTAGTGCAAACAAAGTATTCTAATGGTAAGAATTTCAGTGCCTGGTAGTAAGATAAAAAGGTTACTGAGAGCAAGTAAAACTTTGAAGAGACTATTAGGACAAATTTCATGGAAAACCATCTGGTCAGCCTCTTTCATGGCTGATTCTGGTGCAGTGAAAGACCTTTAGTCCACCATTAATGGTGGCAGGAATAGAGCCACCTCCCAGGAAAATTGTATTATTTCACAGTTCTAAGTAAACAATTTTCTGTTTTGGAAATATAACATAACCTGAACTGTATTTGAATCCATACAGTGATTGGTTGTATCACACAAAGTTCCTCTTATTTTATATTATATTGCCCCCAAAATGTGTGACAGTCTATCTGGCAAACACAAGACCTATCAATTTTACTATCAGCACTGGATTATATTTGTTTTCCATGAGAGCTTCTCATTGGTGTGATAGAGATAGTAAAATTATAGTGTAAGCTGTTGGTTTTTTTTTTAACATATCAATTATTTTGGGAAATAGTGATAACAAGTGATTCATTTCCCTGGAATTTCACCAAGACTGGTGCCTGATTATTTTTATAAGTTTCTAAATGGGTTTTCACATTTACAAGTATTTTTTCAAGTTAAAGAGTGTGAAACATCACATGCACCTGAGGATTTATGTACATGTTGACTTACGTGTTTCATGTACACACGTTGAAGTAAGATTTACTGCCTGGTTTCTTCAGGTCTTCAGCTGGGTGAGAGAAAGCTGTAAGGAATGTCACACCTGGCCACTCACTCCACATCTCACACAATTGGGTTTAGGACTGATGCTTCATGCAAGTTTGCTCTCCAAAAAGTAAAGGCATCTGGTGTAACACCCAGAACAGAATGGGAGCAAGAAGTGCCTGGATCTCCTTGTGGACAAGTTGACAGCTGAAGACTGTGTGTGCCAAACCAGTGTCTGGCACAGGAATGCCTCTGGTCTAAGACACACCACAGTCTGTACCATAAAGACTTTGAAAAATGAAAGGGAAAAACATTTGCTAATTCAAATACTTATAGTTGGGGTGGGAAATTTGCTTTTATTGTTTATGAAAATAAAGCATTTGGAGAATGGAAGAAAGAATGGAGGCATTCATTTTCTCACTTTCCAGTAGAGTTTTCCTCATATTGTAGGAAAAAATGAAACTGATAGCATAAGTTCAATTAGATGGCTTGTGATAGGAGAAAGGACTGTGTTAAAAAGATAGACTCACTTATCTCAGGACTCATATCATCATTGGAGACTGAACAATATTTAGGAGTCCTGTTAGAGGGAGGAAAATATCCATGCTTAATCTGTGGACTGATGGGTGTAACGTATAAAGTCCTTGTTCTTTGAAATGGACTTTAGCCATGGGAGCACTGGCTAGAATTTCCATAAAGGGAACATACCTGTGACACAATTCATGAAGAAAATCCCAGTCTCTTCGATTCTTCTGACAAATTTGGCTTCTGTATTTTTCATGGGCCCTGTATCTGACTGACTCATTCTCATCAGACAAGCCCATTTGGGTCTTGATGTTACCTCATCTGTTCTCTGGTTCCTGGATTCATCTCACCTCCCATTCTTTTCCCATTCATTTCTTAGTTCAATTATCACTTACTCCCATTGCCTGTTTCTTTGGCATCAGTTCTCATCCTCCACTCCCTCCACCCGCTTCTACACCCATGGCTCCCACCTTAGCCTCAGCATCTTTGTCTAACGGTTGACGTAACAGTCCACTTGCCTCTTAAGTGTGTGTGAGCCTGCCACTCCAGCAGGGCTCTGCTCCAGCCACCCTGTCAGTACGTATCACTCACTAGGGTCACTGGCAAAAACTCTGACAACCTAGACTTAACTCTTCAAATTTTGACCCTGATTTTAGTCTGGCATTAGGAATTCTTACGCAATTTCTTTTCTGACCTTGATTAAGTGTTATAGAATGCGGACTTTGGTGAGGAAATGAAAGTCTATGTTTGAGGACAAAAATCATGAAAAAAATTTTTAAGTACATAATGAAAAGAAATGTGACAGTGTGAGCAATTGTAAGGTAACGTTTTTTAGAGGAAAAGAATTGAACTGTCTCTAAGCTACCAAGAAAACTCTAACTAGCTGCAAGCATAATCATTGCTGACTCTACCAACATCCTGGCATGACAAAAAAGGCTAAACAGCATTGTCTGGGGTAAATAAGATGCAGAATCACACCACCACCTCCCTCATATCTCCTATCCTTTCCTTGCATAAAACCTGGTGAATTCACACTAGAGTATGCTGTCCTGATTGATACACATCAGAAGAAACATAACAGATCTAGAGGAGGCCTGAAAGAAGCTAAAAAACTCAATTTATGGAAGATGATTTTCATAACAAGAGAAAGTAAAAATATGTAAATTAAATGGAGCTCAATCTCAAAAGATACAGGCACAAAGGACACATTTTCCTGATAATCTTAGAAAACACACTTTGAAAAGATGACAAAATAGCTGTCTTTATACTTAATGATGACCTACGAGGGGCATTCTCATTAAAATCAAGAACAACATAATGATATTTAATGCTACCAGGCTTCTGTTTCACTAAGCTGAAGAAATCGAGAGAATTTCTACAAGGTCCCCTCAAGGTAAGTTTACCTGCATATGTGATCACTTATTCTTGCTTCTATTATCTTGGTATAATAAACAGGCCCTGTTCTTAGCTGAGGTCAATCATGCTGCATGGGCCCTAGACCCCATCCCCGTTTGCCCACTCCAGAACATTGCCCCAGCAATTTTTCCCATCTTGCATCATTCTTTTTCCCTGGTTACTTAATTATTCTGAGTGCAAATACATGCTATTATTTCCTCCATTAAAGATATTTTCTTGATTAAAACACTCAGTATTGTAAATATGTTCATTATCTCCAGACTGATTTCAAGATTCAACATAATTCTAGTAAAAATATCAAGTGTGATACGCTGCTTCTAAATTTTTACAAAATTGAATAAGACTAACAAGTTGTACAGAACAGAAGGAATTATACTACTGATTATTAAAATTTATTAAGTTATAAGAGGAATCATCAAGGAGGAATTGATGTTGAAAGAATGACATGTTGGATATTAAGATTTATTATGAATATATAAGACTTAATATAAAGTTATAAAAGGTAATCTTCGAGAAGAACAGAGTTGGAGAAATCGCATTGCCAAATATTATGACTTATTATGGTTTACAGAAAATAAGATGGTGGGTTTTGTGTAAGAATAGAAAAATAGGTTAATGGAAACAAATAGAAAGAGACAAATACACATTTATGGTCACTTGATTTTGACAAAAGTAACACTGCAGTACAGTGTATAAAGAAGGGTCCTTTCAGTAAATTGTGCTGAATCAACTGGATCCTTATACTTTTAAAAATGACTCCTACCTCATGCTATCCACTAAATCTCTTCCAGGTGGATTGTACTCTTTCCTATTTTAGTTAATGAACACCTATCCTTCCAGCTGCTCAGACCAAAAGTCATCTTGATTCCTCTTTTTCTTATATTTCACATGAAATGCATCAGAAAATCCTTCTAGTACCTCTTTAAAGTATTTCAAGTATTAAATCAATTATCCCCATTTTAAGGATATAGTTTGGTCCAAGTTATTATCCCATCTTGATCTGATCCCTTATTACATATTTCTAAAATCTCATTTACCACTACTTCATGATTTACTGCCACTTCTTTACTCAGAAGACACTTTCTTGGTGGGGCCTTTTGCTCTGTCTAAAATCGCACTACTCATCCTGGGTATTTTATATATAGATATAAATATATATTTATATAAATCTGTTTTTCCTTTGCCTTAAGCATCATCTATCCTAATTTGTATGTTACTTTAAGTTGGGTTATAGTCTGTCTCTTCTGTTAGAAATAAAACCTTCATAATCTACCCTTTTCCCCCTATTGTGTGCCCAGTGCTTGAAAAGCTTGGCTGGCACATAGTAGATGCTTAATAAATGTTATGCATGAATAAGTCATAATTTGTAGATAATATGGTTTGCTCTTTAGAAACCCAAGATAATAATTAATAAAGCTACATGTCACTTATAAGCAGTTATAAAGCATAAGAAACATATGCAGCATAATAAAAATCTAATAATCTAATAGTAAAACAACTTAGTAATACCTTATCAAGAAATATGTGAGACCTATGTTAAGAAAACCATAAATATTTACTGAGATGTAAAAGTTTTGCTGTATGAAGAAATGCATCATAATGCCAGAAGGACAGAATATATTAATTCTTCCTAAATTAATTTATATGTTTATCTGAATTCCAATAAAAATTCCACTCCCCTCCAAAAAATTGTATGGTTTTGGAACATTAAAAATTATTCAAAACTTTTTTATAAAACCAAAGAGATTAATTTCATCAAGAATATTTGTTGCAAAAAAATAGTTACTTTATTAAATGTTAAAATTCTATATGAATTTTATACAGTGCTGAAATCAGCGAATGGATGAATGTAGCAGAACATATACACCTGGTGCTAACCATAATCTATAAGAACCTAGCATGTAATAAATGAAGTATCTTAAATCAATGGGGAAGATATCTTTGACCCAGCATTTTGCCATCTGGAATTTATTCCAAGGAATTAGTAAGGCAAAAAGCATATGTAAATATGTAAATGTTATATATATAAAAAGACTAAAAGAATATATACCAAAATGTTATATATACACTTTTATAAATAAAAAGACAAAAATTATGAGATATTCAAATCCAGAGACTAAGAAGGACTGAAAGGAGCCATTACATAAATCTATAACATTATTAAAGTTATATATGGACAAAGTGAACACTAAGTTTTCCTCTTTGAACCTTGAACATTTTACTTACATCTAGAAAAAAATTTAAGACTGCTGCAGGCTATGGGTATTGTAGGTGTCATTGTAGGTGTTTTCTGGTCATTTTGGATGGTCATGCTATTCTACATTACCACAGTTACAAGTAGTTCACAATCCTATTTCAATTACAAATGATTCAAAAACTTAATATAAATGGAACTTCATGAGCTTTTTCCTCCTGGTTCAATTTTCTTTTTGAACACATCTGATACACATGGTTAAGATATAAAATTACTGACAGTTATATTTTTGTTGTTTAGACAACTAAATGTATATTTAGATAAGCCCCTGATCAGTATACACTGTGAAAAATTGGTATAATTTTTTAACACTAATCTGTATGCCACTAGTTCTAAATCAAATCTCATCAAAACCCTATAAAACCAATAGCCTAGTAAATAGGAAAGACTTGCAATATAAAGGTAGAAAAATGGATTCTTTTGGATTAACTTGAACTATTATACAAAGGTAAAGTTTTAAATTTATGTGAACCCACACCTTCCCTTATTTAGTACCTTGTTTTTTTTTTTATTTTGTCCCCATTTAATTTGCTTTAGTTAGGAAAATCTTGTCATCTGACTAATTTTTATATTTTTATTAGGGCCCCAAAATATCTTTTTTCAGTTACAATTTTAAATGAAATCAGAAAAAATGAGACTTCAGCTATACCTCTGCCTTTAATCTGTCTGAAAAATTATTTGACAGATTCCTCTACCTGCTAATAAGCAATCATCCAAAAATAAAAACTGCTCCCCATTGCAGCCAGCAAAGTTTCTGATCTAAGAAAAGATTTAGTTCCTTGTTTTGATGATTTTCATCTTTCATAGCCTGTCGCCACTGAAAGAGAGCTTTCAACTCCCCTCCAAGACCACAAAATACCCCCACTTCTCCTTCATCGTTGTGGTTACCAGTTTATTTATCAGCTGTGGCCAATGGTAACCCTTTACACCATACTTAGCTAAATATTGTTTGCTTTAGGAACAAAGCACAGAGGACAAATATTTCAATGTGGTTTTTCCATTTGGGGAGGGACTAACACTTGAACTCCAGCTGATTCTCATCCTCCCAGCCCCATGTTTTCTGGCAGCTGAGGCTTCAAAGAGCCCTCCAGGCTCTGAGGAGACACTTGCTCAGCCTTGCCCAAAGGAGGCAGGAATTAACCTGGGTGCGATTAACCTGAAAAGCCCATAGTTTCTTAGGACCCTGGCAAGGAGAAAGTTGGAAAGACCACCACAACACCCTAAGTTAATTATTGCATAAATAGCTCATAAGAAAATGGGTCTCTTCTTTTAAGAACACTCTACAAGGGACTTTTTCTGGTCAGAATTTATGCTGATTCCAGTAAACCAAATATGGAATGAATGTTAACTCAAGCAAAATTAAAAAAACAGAAAATACCTCTACCCAAGGCCACCCAATATGAATCAAAGAAAATCTCCTTCAAGCCTAAAATATTAGTGGGGTTGAATAGTAAAAGAGAGAATGCACTTCATTTCATTTAATTTAAAAAATACATTAGTTATGACCCACTGACTTGATTTCATAGTACACTAATAGGTCACAATCCTCAGTTGGAAGAACACTGGTCTTATGGGAGCCCATTTATGAGTGGGAAAAGATTTAGATCTGGTTCTCTGAGCCCATGAGTACCCCAGATGTGTAGTTTTTTAAGGCAAAGTAGCCTGAGAAAGAGGAAGTATAGGATTGCAGGGCCACCAAGGAGGAAAACCTATTTTTTTTAAAACCCCCTTTAGATTTTCTGGAGTCAGAAGCTGACGTACAAAATGTAAGCTGTTTTATTGATCTCACCCATTTTTATTCCCTACGAATCTATCAGTCAAGTTTCGACAGGGCTTGGCTTTCATTTTTATCAATGGAAATGGAAAAAAACACAGTACAAATGGGGCAAACAAGATATTTGCATATTGGATAGGAGCATAGACTCTGGACTCAGGCTGGCTTTGAATCAAATTCTGGCCCTGACATTTACTAGTTGGTTATCTTGGCAATTTACTTAACTTCTTTGATACCGTTTACTCATCAGAGTTTATTGTGACATTAAAGCACTTAACATAATACAGGACACAGAATGCTTAATGAAAGATATGCATGATGTGATTATTAAATTATGGCTCTGTCACTGATAAGTTATTCGAACTTGTGCCAATTACTTAACATCTGTGAGCTAAGAGAAGCTATGTGACTTTCTCATCTGTAAGTTAGGGTCTTGAATGAGATAGGCAATGTGCTTCCCAGCTTTAGATTCAATTAAGTAAAATACACTGCAACTAGGAATTTAGGAATGCTGCAACCAAGTGGTGGAAATATACCTGCTACTTGGATTTTTAGAAAATACAATTTTTTAGCTTTCCTTTCGTCATCCAGACACTGACTTCTTTTCTTTTTCTTATTGAAGCATTGTTAATACACAATCTTATATTGTTTTCAAGAATACACCACAATGGTTCAACAGTTACCCTATTATTAAATCCTCATCCCCAGTAGTGCAGTTACTGTCAACATAGGAAGATGTTACAGTCACTGGCTATAATCTCCATGCTGTACTACCATCCCCGTGATCAACTTATTTTATGATGAGAAGTTTTGTGCCCCTTTATCCCACTTACCCTCCCCACCCTCCCACTCCAGGCCCTCTTCCATGGTAACCACCAGTCAGTTCTCAGCAGACACTGACTTCTTTAACAAACTGCCTTGTTTGTAAAAATCCTTCAGAAACCATTTCAGAAACAGAATAGAATTATAAAATTTGAACGTCTAACTACAATGTCTCAGCAGAAAAATAAGCAGGCTGCAGTGACATGATTCTATGTTCCTTAGATGTCAGAAATCATGAGAGATTTTGCTACGTATCACTGGTAAAGATTTGACTATGTGTAAGGTTTTCCAGATCCAGTTATTATGAGAACTTCTGCCTCTTTAATCCTGTGTAAGGATTATATAAAGGTGCCTCTTTTGTTTCTTTTGTAATATCAATAATTAGTTGTTTCTCCATTAAAGGAGGAAATCTAGTTTTAACTACTAAAAAACTAATCCCTATTTCCCTTTTATCCCCAGCCCTGTTCCTGCTTCATTCTAGGACAATGATCTGTTATTTAGTTTTGCCAGAAGTCATCCAAAATGGGACCCTTCAGTTATCTCTGGGCTTTTAGTCTTCCTCTGCCTTTTACTTTCTTCTGGTCTAAGATGAAGAAATGTCCTCCTTTCTATGCATTTACCTCTTTTGATTAGAACCCATGCCTGTTAGCTTCTCCAGTTGTTGAATTTATGAACATAGAAGTGTTTATAATATTCTCTCATTATTGCTTTAAAGTCTGTAAAATATTTAATAATATCTCTTTTTCATTCTTCAAATTAGTCTTTTGGAGAATTTTTTTTCTGTTTTTTCCTCTTAGCCAATCTATTTAAATTGTCAAATGTGTATGTTAGGTTATTTTTTTTTTTTTTTTTTTTTTTTTTTTTTTTTTTGAGAGGGCATCTCTCATATTTATTGATCAAATGGTTGTTAACAACAATAAAATTCAGTATAGGGGGGTCAATGCTCAATGTACAATCATTAATCCATCTCAAGCCTAATTCTCGTCAGTCTCCAATCTTCTGAAGCATAACGAACAAGTTCTTACATGGTGAACGAATTCTTACAGAGTGAATAAATTCTTACATGGTGAACAGTACAAGGGCATTCATCACAGAAACTTTCGGTTTTGATCATGCAATATGACCTATAAACCATCAGGTCAAATATGAATATTCATTTGATTTTTGTACTTGATTTATATGTTGATCCCACATTTCTCCTATTATTATTATTATTTTTATTTTTAATAAAATGCTGAAGTGGTAGGTAGATGCAAGATAAAGGTAGAAAACATAGTTTAGTGCTGTAAGAAGGCAAATGTAGATGATCAGATGATCAGGTGTGTGCCTATGGACTAAGTATTAATCCAGGCTAGACAAGGGCAGCAAGACATCCACGGATGCAGAAGATTTCTCTCAAAGCAGGGGGGGTGAGGTTCTGAGCCTCACCTCTGTTGATCCCCAAATTCTCACCTGATGGCCCCCCTGCGACTGTGCCTGTCTTAGGTTGTTCCTCCCTTGAGGAATCTTACCCGTCTCTGGCTAACCAGTCATCTTCCGGGGCCATACAGGGAAATGTAAAGTTGGTAAGTGAGAGAGAAGCCATATTGTTTGCAAAGGTTAGCTTTTTACTTCTTTGCAGATTTATGCCCTGTGGCTTCTATGCCCAGCACTTGTCTCGAGGTATCTTTACCACCTGGAGGAATTATGATACTCGGTAAATTCGATATGAGGCACGAATTCTATTTAAAGTTTGTAATTAGGAAGGAAGAAGAAAAGCTATAGATGTAGCATATGAAGGAAACTTGGGAGGATTGATTATTTCTTTGACATATCTTCTTGTATAGTACCTTAAGTATGTATAGGTTTTAAACTACTAACTAATTTGCACACACATATTGACATAATAGGAATACGGTGACATAAACAAAGCAAATCTATAATTACCAGCCATCTCCAGTGAAGCCAAGAAAACCATTTAGGCACCCTAGGCATTTGTGAAAATTTATCTATGATATGATGGATATTTTCCAACTGTACTTGAACCATCAGACAAATTAAAGCAGCCCATTTCTGGGATCTGTTCACATCCCATATGTTTTTTTAACCATAGATAGTCTATAGTCATGAGATTTTGGGGTGCTACAACTTGCACCCCTCCCAACTCCTGGTTGAGTTCCAACAGTACAGATCCAGTCAAATTCGTTGTCTCACTGTATGCACATGCCAGCCTAGACATCTCCCTCCTCCTTCTCATGGCAAGTCCAGGAGATGGTGGGCTGGATGCAGCCACAACCGCAGCATCGTCCGGATCCCTGTGGAGGCTTTTTGATGATCATCCCCCGGCACGAGTCCTCCAGAGAGTGCTGATGCCGGAAGCTCCTCCTCATATCGTATCTTAGTTCATTTTCTGGGTATCCAAGCTAGGCCTTGATCTTCTACGTAGAAACAAACAGACCCTTTGCCCACACTTTGACATGCCCTCTATACCACTGTGCAGAACTCATTGGAGGTCAGCACACAGTAACTGCTTTTTTTTTTTTTTTTTTTAATTAAGAGAAAGGAATATTATCAGAAAAGAGTACCTCCATAGCTGATCATCTGACACCCTTTAAGTGATCAACATTAAGGATATTTAAAGCATGCGTTGATCTTTGATTTACCAATAGTTTTATCCTGTTAAGGAGTAATCCCCCTTTTCTTTCTTTCTTTCTTTCTTTTTTTTTTTAATTTTTAATCTACACTTACCTGAAGAATACTATGTTTACTATGCTCTCCCCTATATCAGGTCCCCCCTAACAACCACATTACGGTTACTGTCCATCAGCTTAGCAAAATGTTGTAGAGTCACTACTTGTCCTCTCTGTGTTGTGCAGCCCACCCTCCCCTTTCTCCCTCCCCCCATGCATGCTAATCTTAATACCTCCCTTCTTCTTCCCCCCCCCTTATCCCTCCCTGCCCACCCATCCTCCCCAGTTCCTTTCCCTTTGGTACCTGTTAGTCCATTTTTGGGTTCTGTAATTCTGCTGCTGTTTTGTTCCTTCAGTTTTTCCTTTGTTCCTATACTCCTCAGATGAGTGAAATCATTTGGTATTTCTCTTTCTCCGCTTGGCTTATTTCACTGAGCATAATACTCTCCAGCTCCATCCATGTTGCTGCAAATGGTTGGATTTTTCCACTTCTTATGGCTGAGTAGTATTCCATTGTGTATATGTACCACATCTTCTTTATCCATTCATCTACAGATGGACATTTAGGTTGCTTCCAATTCTTGGCTATTGTAAATAGTGCTGCGATAAACATAGGAGTGCATCTGTCTTTCTCAAACTTGATTGCTGCGTTCTTAGGGTAAATTCCTAGGAGTGGAATTCCTGGGTCAAATGGTAGGTCTGTTTTGAGCATTTTGATGCACCTCCATACTGCTTTCCACAATGGTTGAACTAATTTACATTCCCACCAGCAGTGTAGGAGGGTTCCCCTTTCTCCACAGCCTCGCCAACATTTGTTGTTCTTTGTCTTTTGGATGGCAGCTATCCTTACTGGTGTGAGGTGATACCTCATTGTAGTTTTAATTTGCATTTCTCTGATAATTAGCGATGTGGAGCATCTTTTCATGTGTCTCTTGGCCATCTGTATTTCTTTTTTGGAGAACTGTCTGTTCAGTTCCTCTGCCCATTTTTTAATTGGGTTATTTGTTTTTTGTTTGTTGAGGCGTGTGAGCTCTTTATATATTCTGGACGTCAAGCCTTTATCAGATCTGTCATTTTCAAATATATTCTCCCATACTGTAGGGTTCCTTTTTGTTCTATTGATGGTGTCTTTCGCTGTACAGAAGCTTTTCAGCTTAATGTAGTCCCACTTGCTCATTTTTGCTGTTGTTTTCCTTGCCCGGGGAGATATGTTCAAGAAGAGATCACTCATGTTTATGTCTAAGAGGTTTTTGCCTATGTTTTTTTCCAAGAGTTTAATGGTTTCATGACTTACATTCAGGTCTTTGATCCATTTTGAGTTTACCTTTGTATATGGGGTTAGACAATGGTCCAGTTTCATTCTCCTACATGTAGCTGTCCAGTTTTGCCAGCACCATCTGTTGAAGAGACTGTCATTTTGCCATTGTATGTCCATGGCTCCTTTATCAAATATTAATTGACCATATATGTTTGGGTTAATTTCTGGGGTCTCTAATCTGTTCCACTGGTCTGTGGCTCTGTTCTTGTGCCAGTACCAAATTGTCTTGATTACTATGGCTTTGTAGTAGAGCTTGAAGTTGGGGAGTGAGATCCCCCCTACTTTATTCTTCTTTTTCAGGATTGCTTTGGCTATTCGGGGTCTTTGGTGTTTCCATATGAATTTTTGAATTATTTGTTCCAATTCATTGAAGAATGTTGCTGGTAATTTGAGAGGGATTGCATCAAATTTGTATATTGCTTTCGGCAGGATGGCCATTTTGACGATATTAATTCTTCCTAGCCATGAGCATGGGATGAGTTTCCATTTATTAGTGTCCCCTTTAATTTCTCTTAAGAGTGACTTGTAGTTTTCAGAGTATAAGTCTTTCACTTCCTTGGTTAGGTTTATTCCTAGGTATTTTATTCTTTTTGATGCAATGGTGAATGGAATTGTTTTCCTGATTTCTCTTTCTATTGATTCGTTGTTAGTGTATAGGAAAGCTACAGATTTCTGTGTGTTGATTTTGTATCCTGCAACTTTGCTGTATTCCGATATCAGTTCTAGTAGTTTTGGAGTGGAGTCTTTAGGGTTTTTTATGTACAGTATCATATCATCTGCAAATAGTGACAGTTTAACTTCTTCTTTACCAATCTGGATTCCTTGTATTTCTTTGTTTTGTCTGATTGCCGTGGCTAGGACCTCCAGTACTATGTTAAATAACAGTGGGGAGAGTGGGCATCCCTGTCTGGTTCCCGATCTCAGTGGAAATGCTTTCAGCTTCTCGCTGTTCAGTATAATGCTGGCTGTGGGTTTATCATATATGGCCTTTATTATGTTGAGGTACTTGCCCTCTATTCCCATTTTGCTGAGAGTTTTTATCATGAATGGATGTTGAATTTTGTCAAATGGTTTTTCAGCATCTATGGAGATGATCATGTGGTTTTTGTCTTTCTTTTTGTTGATGTGGTGGATGATGTTGATGGATTTTCGAATGTTGTACCATCCTTGCATCCCTGGGATGAACCCCACTTGGTCATGGTGTATGATCCTTTTGATATACTGTTGAATTCTGTTTGCTAATATTTTATTGAGTATTTTTGCATCTACGTTCATCAGGGATATTGGTCTGTAATTTTCTTTTTTGGTGGGGTCTTTGCCTGGTTTTGGTATTAGGGTGATGTTGGCTTCATAGAATGAGTTTGGGAGTATTCCCTCTTCTTCTATTTTGTGGAACACTTTAAGGAGAATGGGTATTATGTCTTCTCTGTGTGTCTGATAAAATTCCGAGGTAAATCCGTCCGGCCCCGGGGTTTTGTTCTTGGGTAGTTTTTTGATTACTGTTTCAATTTCTTTGCTTGTAATTGGTTTGTTTAACTTTTGTGTTTCTTCCTTGGTCAGTCTTGGGAGGTTGTATTTTTCTAGGAAGTTGTCCATTTCTTCTAGGTTTTCCAGCTTGTTGGCATATAGGTTTTCATAGTAGTCTTTAATAATTCTTTGTATTTCTGTGGAGTCTGTCGTGATTTTTCCATTCTCATTTCTGATTATGTTGATTTGTGTTGACTCTCTTTTTCTCTTAATAAGTTGGGCTAGAGGCTTATCTATTTTGTTTATTTTCTCAAAGAACCAGCTCTTGGTTTCGTTGATTTTTGCTATTGTTTTATTCTTCTCAATTTTGTTTATTTCTTCTCTGATCTTTATTATGTCCCTCCTTCTGCTGACTTTAGGCCTCATTTGTTCTTCTTTTTCCAGTTTTAATAATTGTGATGTTAGACTATTCATTTGGGATTGTTCTTCCTTCTTCAAGTGTGCCTGGATTGCTATATACTTTCCTCTTAAGACTGCTTTCGCTGCATCCCACAGAAGTTGGGGCTTAGTGTTGTTGTTGTCATTTGTTTCTATATATTCCTTGATCTCTATTTTGATTTGTTCATTGATCCATTGATTATTTAGTAGCATGTTGTTAAGCCTCCATGTGTTTGTGAGCCTTTTTGTTTTCTTTGTAGAATTTATTTCTACTTTCATACCTTTGTGGTCTGAAAAATTGGTTGGTAGAATTTCAATATTGTGGAATTTACTGAGGCTCTTTTTGTGAGCTAGTATGTGGTCTATTCTGGAGAATGTTCCATGTGCACTTGAGAAGAATGTATATCCTGTTGCTTTTGGATGTAAAGTTCTATAGATGTCTATTAGGTCCATCTGTTCTAGTGTGTTGTTCAGTGCCTGTGTGTCTTTACTTATTTTCTGCCCGGTGGATCTATCCTTTGGGGTGAGTGGTGTGTTGAAGTCTCCTACAATGAATGCATTGCAGTCTATTTCCCTCTTTAGTTCTGTTAGTATTTGCTTCACATATGCTGGTGCTCCTGTATTGGGTGCATATATATTTAGAATGGTTATATCCTCTTGTTGGACTAAGCCCTTTATCATTATGTAGTGGCCTTCTTTATCTCTTGTTACTTTCTTTGTTTTGAAGTCTATTTTGTCTGATATTAGTACTGCAACCCCTGCTTTCTTCTCACTGTTGTTTGCCTGAAATATGTTTTTCCATCCCTTGACTTTTAGTCTATGCTTATCTTTGGGTTTAAGGTGAGTTTCTTGTAAGCAGCATATAGATGGGTCTTGCTTTTTTATCCATTCTATTACTCTATGTCTTTTGATTGGTGCATTAAGTCCATTTACATTTAGGGTGACTATTGAAAGATATGTACTTATTGCCATTGCAGGCTTTAGATTCGTGGTTACCAAAGGTTCAAGGTTAGCTTCTTTAGTATCTTACTGCCTAACTTAGCTCGCTTATTGAGCTGTTATATACACTGTCTGGAGAGTCTTTTCTTCTCTCCCTTCTTATTCCTCCTCCTCCCTTCTTCATATGTTGTGTGTTTTGTTCTGTGCTCTTTTTAGGGGTGCTCCCATCTAGAGCAGTCCCTGTAGGATGCCCTGTAGAGGTGGTTTGTGGGAAGCAAATTCCCTCAGCTTTTGCTTGTCTGGGAATTGTTTGATCCCACCATCATATTTAAATGATAGTCGTGCTGGATACAGTATCCTTGGTTCAAGGCCCTTCTGTTTCATTGCATTAAGTATATCATGCCATTCTCTTCTGGCCTGTAGGGTTTCTGTTGAGAAGTCTGATGTTAGCCTGATTGGTTTTCCTTTATAGGTGACCTTTTTCTCTCTAGCTGCCTTTAAAACTCTTTCCTTGTCCTTGATCCTTGCCATTTTAATTATTATGTGTCTTGGTGTTGTCCTCCTTGGATCCTTTCTGTTGGGGGTTCTGTATAATTCCATGGTCTGTTCGATTATTTCCTCCCCCAGTTTGGGGAAGTTTTCAGCAATTATTTCTTCAAAGACACTTTCTATCCCTTTTCCTCTTTCTTCCTCTTCTGGTATCCCTATAATACGAATGTTTTTCCTTTTGTATTGGTCACATATTTCTCTTAGTGTTGTTTCATTCCTGGAGATCCTTTTATCTCTCTCTATGTCAGCTTCTATACGTTCCTGTTCTCTGGCTTCTATTCCTTCAATGGCCTCTTGCATCTTATCCATTCTGCTTATAAATCCTTCCAGGGATTGTTTCACTTCTGTGATCTCTTTCCTGACATCTGTGATCTCCTTCCGGACTTCATCCCACTGCTCTTGCATTTTTCTCTGCATCTCATCCCACTGCTCTTGCATTTTTCTCTGCATCTCATCCCATTGCTCTTGCATTTTTTTCTGCATCTCTGTCAGCATGTTCATGATTTTTATTTTGAATTCTTTTTCAGGAGGACTAGTTAGGTCTGTCTCCTTCTCAGGTGTTGTCTCTGTGATCTTTGTCTGCCTGTAGTTTTGCCTTTTCATGGTGATAGAGATAGTCTGCAGAGCTGGTACAAGTGACCGCTGGAAGAGCTTCCCTTCTTGTTGGTTTGTAGCCTTTTCCTGGGAGAATAGCGACCTCTAGTGGCTTGTGCTGGGCAGCTGTGCGCAGACAGGGCTTCTGCTTCCTGCCCAGTTGCTTTGGGGTTTATCTCCACTGTTGCTGTGGGCTTGGCCTGGCTGGGGCTGTTCCTCCAAAATGGTGGAGCCTCGTTAGAGGGGGAGCAGCCAGGAGACTATTTATCTCCGTAAGGGGCCTCTGTGCTCCCTGCTGCCCAGGGGGTTAGAGTGCCCAGAGATCCCCAGATTCCCTGCTTCTGGTCTAAGTGACCTGTCCTGCCCCTTTAAGATTTCCAAAAAGCACTCTCCAAACCAAAACAACAACAGCAACAATGAGAGAGGGAACAGAAAGGAAAAAAAAAAGAAAAAACACGCGATTTTTTTTTTTTTTCCTCAGGTGCCGGTCCCAGGCACCCGCGCACTGGTCCTGCTGCCCTGTCTCCCTAGCACCAGGGTCCCTGTCCTTTCAAGGCTTCCAAAAAGCACCCACCCACCGGTCCCGCAGGGAAGGAACGCTCAATATTCTTGGTCCTCAGGCACTGGTCCCACGCACCCGCTCACCAGTCCCGCCGCCCTGCCTCCCTAGCACCGGGGTCCCTGTCCCTTCAAGGCTTCCAAAAAGCACTTGGCAAAAAGAGAGAAAAAAAAGGGGAAAAACGCGCGATTTCTTCCGTCCTCAGGTGCTGGTCTCAGGCACCCACCCACCGGTCCCACAGGGAAAAATGCGGGATATTCTTTGTCCTCAGGTGCCGGTCCCAGGCACCCGCTCACCAGTCCCGCCGCCCTGCCTCCCTAGCACCGGGTTCCCTGTCCCTTTTAGGCTTCCAAAAAGCACTCGCAGAAAAGAGAAAAAAAAAAAGGGGAAAAACGCGCGATTTCCTCTGTCCTCAAGTGCCGGTCTCAGGCACCCGCCCACCGGTCCCGCAGGGAAAAACGGGGGATATTCTTTGTCCTCAGGCGCCGGTCCCAGCCACCCGCTCACCAGTCCCGCCACCGTGCCTCCCTAGCACTGGGGTCCCCGTCCCTTCAAGGCTTCCAAAAAGCGCTTGCCAAAAAGAGAAAAAAAAAAGGGGAAAAACGCGCGACCTCCTCCGTCCTCAGGCACCGGTCTCAGGCACCCGCCCCCAGGTCTCGCAGGGAGAAACGCGGGATATTCTTTGTCCTCCGGCGCCGTTCCCAGGCACCTCCTCACCGGTCCCGCCACCCTGCCTCCCCAGCAACGGGGGCCCGTCCCTCTAAGGCTTCCAAAAAGCGCTCGCCAAAAAAAAAAACTGCTCCGGTTTCTCTCCACCCGCTGGGAGCCGGGGGGAGGGGCGCTCGGGTCCCGCCGGGCTGGGGCTTGTATCTTACCCCCTTCACAAGGCGCTGGGTTCTTGCAGGTGTGGATGTGGTCTGGATGTTGTCCTGTGTCCTGTGGTCTCTATTTTAGGAAGATTTTTCTTTGTTATATTTTCATAGCTCTATGTGTTTTTGGGAGGAGATTTCCACTGCTCTACTCACGCCGCCATCTTGGCTCCCGCCTAGGTTATTTTTTAATAATTTATTTTATTTTTCATTGAAAGTGTTAGAAAATACATTATTGTGCTCAAGTTTAAAAGTAGGTTAGAATTAGAATGATATGTCCAATCAGGTTGGACAAAATGTCATACTAGCTGATTATATGGGTTTCAAGAGGTGTTATTTTTAGAAGGAAAGGTATTTTTTTATGAGTATTTGCTCTTTCATATCAGTCCCCAAATGAAGTATCTCTGTGGTCTTTATGCAGATGAATTCTGAAAGTATGTATTTTAGGTGTTCACCAGAATGTACTCTCAAGGACCCTCTTCTATTCGCACATGGTAGTCACCAAATGCATAAAATATAAGCATGAGAAGTCTGTCACTGGTTTCCATGCTGGTTGGATTTCCTGGACCAGGGCAAAGAGCCAGCTATTCCAGTCATATGCATGTTTCAGGGGGGAAAAAAAAGTTCAATCCAACAATTCCTGGGACGCCAAATAACTCCTCCCCTTTGCTTCTCAAATCTCTTTCCCAGTCTTATTGTTTTCCATGTCTCCCTGTCCTCTCTGAATCGATGAACTTTCTTCGTTTTCATATTCTAAACAGGGTCCTCCCCCAACCCCTGTTGGTTTGCTTCTGTTTAGAGTAAACTGACTTGCTCACAATGTACTTCTGAGTGAAAAAAAGACAAATTACAAAATAATGTGTATAATATTATTACATATTATACACAAATAGCCCAGAATAGACTCAAGTATGTTAGTCGTGGTTCTCTATGAATATGAGTTACGAGTATTTTCCTTCTCTTTTTTCTTTTTTTAATTTTAACTAATTTACTTTTTGTTTACTCTGTGAATTTTTTTTTTGAATAAATATTTTATTAAGGTTAAAAGCCAAATGCTCTAAAAAACAACTAAGAATAGACCACCAGTATTGGGATTATTAGTGTATTTCTTCTTCGTTTTACTTTTTCTTTATCCCTCTTTTTTACTTTAACTGTCTTCTCTAATTTTTCTAGAATAAGCATTTTTAAAATAAAAATACCTAGGATTACAAAGAATCAACTAAGAAGATATCAAAGAAATTTTTCCAATTTGAATTCTAGCTGTTTTATGGAGATTAAAAAGATTAATATCTGAGACATAATTTCTAAAACATAAGCATATTATAAATGGGTGAAGGGATTAATATAGTCTTCAAATATCATAGAAGATGAAGTCCCTATCTCCTTGGCTGACTCTATACTCACAATATATTATTTGGCCACAATGCTAAAGGTGTTTGAGTCACCCCACTATAAGTGTGACTATATGATAAAGACTCATTTTAGGAAGTCAGCAAAGAGGAGTCTATGTAACTGCCATATAAGCATTCATATGAAAAAATAACAACTTCCTTTTTCTAAAAAAGTTGCTCTTGGAGGACAAGTCAAATTTCTTTAGTTAGCTCATGTTCATTGATCACATAATACATACTTGAGTCTGCATTATGCACTTAACTCAATTCATCTGACAACCCTAGGTACAAGTATTATCCCCATTTTTCAGAAGACAAAATTGAGGCATATCAAACAGCTAGTAAATCAAGGGCTAGGATTCAGAGCTTAGCAATCTGTCTCCTAACCATTATGTTATACTGCTTAGAGAAAGTTTAGACTTAGGCTGCTGTGTGACAATAGAGGAGAGAATGGTTCAGTTGCCATCCTGTATCAGTAAGAACTGACCAAAAAAATAGAAAGAACCCATTTCATTACAGCAAATAGAATCAAAGGGGTGAAAATAATTTTTGAGATTACATCAGTTTCTACCTCAGGCATGTGAATACCTGTTCCTTGCATGACCAAGTGTTGTCTGCTCTGTTCTAAAATTCCTAACGGGATCGATTTCTTTGTGGAGTAGTAGTCAGCCTCCAAGCGGGCTGCCAGTAATCCTCACCTTCTGACATTCATGCCCTTGTAAAATCCCCACTGCTTGAGCGGGGGCCGGACCTAATAACTCACTTCTGACACATAAAGTAGTGAAAAAGTGATGTGGCTTCACTTTGAGATTAGGTTAGAAAGGCTATGACTTCCATCTTACCCACTCATTCTCTCTTGCTCTCCTGCTCTGAGGGAAGCCTGGCTGCCATGTTGTGAGCTGCCCTATGGAAAGGCACACGTGGCAAGGGGCAGAGGAATTCAGCCAGCAGCCAGCAAGGACGTGAGGGCTGCCCGCAGCCTGGAGCATGATCTCGGAAGCGGATCTTCTCCTACTCTCCCTGGCTGACCCCTTGATTGAAACCTTGTGATCCTGCGACACTCGGTGAAACTACTCCTGGATTCTTAACCCACAGAAACTATGAGTTAGTAAATATTTGTTGTTTTAAGCTGCCGAGTTTGGGGTTACCTTGTCACACAACAACAGATAACTAAAACCATTCATCTCATTGAACCAAATGGCAATTCTTTGGAAAAATGTCTACTTCCTCCCCAAACTAAAATCCATTAGACTTAGTAGTCAGGTGTTAGGCAGTGACTTTATGATGACGCATAGCAGGACATGGCAAGGTACTTAAAAGCACTGCTGGTTTGAAGAAGCATCCCCTAACTTCTGTGGCATCCTGTGTGCCTGCCTTCAGTTCCTGGGTTAGTCTTACAGTTACAGATTTTTTTGCTCCATCTCTCAACCATGTTTCCAGCATTTCCTCCACTTGGATCCTAGTAATCAACCTTGGCTGACCCCTAACACTCCACGTCCTGGACCACAAAATAAACCCCATCCTCTGATCATAGCTTCTTCAAGATTATGTTTACTCTTTGGTTTTGGCTCTGCTCAGATTTTTTCGTGCCTTCCAGAGCATTATCCCTTTGTCCTACCTACTGATGAAGCAAACCATTTATTTCTCAAATAATGCTAAATAAGACCAAGTCATACTTGAAGTAATTTAGTAGTGTAGGGTTTCTGGAGTTACTGAATAATGAGAGAATTTTATAGTAACTATCATTTTTAGTGGATTATAAAATGAAACAATGTCATCATTGCCAATAAATTTTGAATAAGCTATAAACAGTGGCCTAACAGTAAGTTTAGGTTCCTGAGAATTAAAAGATTAGAGTTCATTCTAAATCATATAATAATAGTTTTCTCCTTCAAATCAATACAGTGTTTTTCCTAAAATGAATGGAGGTGCTCTCTGAATCAAGAATTTGTCTTATACTCACAAAATAATTATGCAACATATATTCACTGAAAAACTACAAAAGGCAAGGTGCTGGGATAGGTTTTATGGGAACATAACAAAAATGAAGCTAGAAAAGTAAGGGGAAATATTTTCAAGAACTTTTTCCTCCAACTGCCTACTCTGTTGTGAAATAGTTTAGAAAAATATTTTTCTTCCTTACTCATGTTTCACTTGAGACTTCAATCAATGAGTATGAAAAATTAAAAACTTTTTTAAAAAGCTAGATTATATATACATATTTCTATTTTTCAAACTAACAAAATCATTTTGGATTTTTTTATTGAATTATAGTTGGTATGCAATCTTATATTGGTTTCAAGTATACTAGATTTGTTTTAGAACTACTAAAACTTATGTTTTGCATATATTCCAATTTTCTCAAATGTTCCAGAATTTTTAAAACATTTTTCATGATGCTAGAACTTTTAAAAAATCTCATATCTTACCCTTATATTTAACCCTATATAAGTACGTGTAGGAATATTTACAGCAAATAATCTCTGACAAAGAAATGATGTTTCAGATCATCTCCAGTTTCCTATCCAACCTCCCACTCCAAAGGATGTCAGTTCTTTGAGAGTGGAGATTTTTATCTTTTTTGTTCACTGCTGTATCCCTAGTGCCTGGAGAGTGAATGCATGGCACTAAACAGGTGCTCAACAAATAGTTGCTGATCAAAGGAATGACTGTGCCTTTCGGAAGAACAAGGTTGGGGTGGTGGTGGCCTCCTTCCTCTCCGGCATTCTGCCATCACATGCAGATGAATGTAAAATAGATATTCTTACCTGCTCATGTCATGATTCTGGTTTTCAACTCCAGTAAAAGAATTATATTTTGCTTTAAATAGAAATGAGTGTGAAAATGTTCTCAAAGGTCTGAAGTCCAAAGAAAGAAAGAAACCCTTCCCCAACCTGTCATTTATCTTGTCTTCTTTAGGGTGAGTCTTTGCAGTCCTCAGTCCCTAAGTACTTTCTAAAGATGAACTTGCTCAGATTCAGAAAGATGAAAGGAAGTCAAAGCCTCAGACTAAAAAACAGGCTACTCCCAAATTGTGGTGCTGGGCTGCAGTGTGGAGAGCAGGAGAGCAGCAAACTAAGGTTGACTTGCTTGTTGGGTCTTGCTTGCTGGGCTTTCCCTCTCTGTTCCTTCCCTCTCCTTCCTTCCCTCCTTCCATCCTTTAATCTTGATCCCAGTGCTTCCTAAGGCCCTAGGAAACTGATGGGCAGGGCCTTCCCACTTGTATTTTACTGACACACAGACAAAATGAATACCAGGTTGCTTTTCTCTGGAATTTACTTTTAGGGATAAAAAAAGAACATAGTCTTAAAAAAGAAAAGGCTCATAGGAATTTTTTTTTCTCTTAGAAAAAATTTTCAATTTAGGTCTTAAGACTGATACACATGTGGGTCAAATAAATCTATCATTTCTTCTCTTCTATAACCATATCTACATCTCCTGAAGAGTAAAAATTTGTTTTCATAATTTGTGTATATAAATGTATGTAGTTTTTTTAGCAGTTTTCAAATGTTATCTAATTTTAATCCTTGCAATAACCCTATGCAGTTATAATTCCATCCAAGGAAAGAAAATTCTGTTACCACTACACAGAGAAGCCCTTGTATTTCACTCATATTTTTTAAAAAACAGAATACATGTTGAAAATCACATCTGATTTTCATTGAAATTTCTGAGGCAGTTAGATGTGGGTATGAGCTATGAATGTGTTTTCTTTGAATTTTGTAGCTCTTCTACTCATGTCTTTATGTTCTTTTTCTTTTCTTAACCATATGTTTTTGTATTATATTAATGAAAAATGTGGGATCCCTTGCTGGGGGGATTAGACTTGAGGGAACTTGTTATATGTTTAGGGAGGGAGAGATCCCTGCTTCATCTTTCTATGGTGCTATCACATTTCTCAGCGCCAACTCTAAGGAGGATAGGAATTGGTCATAAACTGCTTCTATTATAACAAGAATATGCTTTCTTTATTGCCAGCTCAATTTTCATTTGTGTAAATGTGACAAAGATTATGTTATTAAATCATGTGAAATTAAATAAAAACTATGATGCCTTGAGAAACAAAATACTGTGAATGTATGGAAGTTATTTCTAAATTCTCTAAACATAAAATATTAATTAGAAT
Organism: Manis javanica; assembly: GCF_040802235.1. NCBI lineage: Eukaryota > Metazoa > Chordata > Mammalia > Pholidota > Manidae > Manis > Manis javanica. The sequence goes on along the minus strand of NC_133168.1, from coordinate 45,644,429 downwards.
CCACTCAGTACCAAGACACAAGACACATAGTTAAATGGGATCAAAAGAGCTTTCAGCTCTTACTAGAAGGTTGTGATGTTATTTAAATTCTTGTGATCATTCCAGTAGCTCCTTCTGCCCTCCTTTCCTATTTCTTCTGTCCTTACCTCTCTTCTTAGAGGTAATTTGAGAAGGAGAGTGAAGGAAAAGAAACATTATTCTAATTACTCACTAAAAGTATATTTACATCAAGCCCTGATTACTTCACTCCCTACTAATTTCCCAGAGAACAATCTGCTCCTTCCCTGGGTTCACCAGGACATCTTGTTGAGACAATATTTGACCCCTTGCTTTCCAGATGTTATTGAAAGTAAAACCATATGTGATTTTCTAATGACTCAAAATCAGCCCCTTTTGCATGAGAAGTTAGCCTGAACAGCATAGGCCCACGTACACGCCATGAGAAAAGAACAAGAGGTGCAACTCCGTCGCCCCTCTGCCTCGTCCAAAAAGGAGAGGTGAGCCACTCCATGGGGGAAGCCAGACACTTCTCCAGGGTAAAGGTTGTGCGTCCCTCTTCCTCTGGGCCAGCAAACTCATTTGTGTGCTTTTGTTGTCATTTCACCTAAGCAGCTGGAAGCTTCTATTGATAGCAAGGGCTGTAGTGTTTTTAGTACAGTGAACAGACAGCTGCCTGTGAGAGACTGAGGTCTGGGTCACAGTAAGGACCAATTTACTTCCATTTATTCCTTTTATCTTTGAAAAGCCAAAGCATTTTGCTCACTGCTTGGTTTTAAAAAACAAAATAACCTCGCATTTCAGGCTTATCATCACAGGCCCCTTTATGCTGTTAGCTCCTTGTGAGGGGCCATCTTTCATTAGTCTCTCCCCTCTGGTCCCATCACAGCCACTTCCTTCTTTTCATTCTCCTGTTAATGTATTTTAGATTCATCACCTCTTTTTTATAATTTCCCATTATTTTCATTTCCATTGTTTTTCCAAGTGACTTATTGCTTCCCTATTATTTTCAATGGTTCCTGTGATCACATTCATTACTCACCTTTCTTGTTTCTCTGCATAGGTCAGCACTGAGTAGAGATGATTGTCTTCAGCCTTTATTTTGGCCCTGGCAGCTATTAACCATTCAAAGGAGCCTGGGCTTCTGCATTACACATGGGACTCAAGGCCTAGATGGACCCTCATTTTCACGTTCCTCAACCCAAAGTTGCTGCAAGATCCGGCTAAAAAAATGTTGGCTATGAGGTGTGCAGTCATGCAGTGCCATCCTTTTATTTAAAACAACTTGGCCCTTCTAGCTCTTTGGCTGTCTTATCACTTCCAGATTAGCTGTGTCCTTGAAGGAGGCTTTCCTGGCTGATCAAGAAACAAAGCAGCAGGCTAAGAGAAGGAAGGGGAAAATTCAGATGCTGATTTCACTGCTCAATGAATCATGGAGTTCACTGCCATGTTACAGGTTCCCAGACATCAAATAAACTTCAGGGATTGGCTTCTCCTGACAAAGAAATTCTCTCAGGCAGGAGAAACCACTCCTTCCCAAGGAAGTGTTCCCTTCGCTTCTTCAAGGCAACACATGAAAATATGGAGTCACATTTTCCTTACACAGCACACCGTTATCCAGTCACCACCTAACATCGCAAAACCATCTTTATTGGGGGATTCTTTTACCTAATTGGTCACCACAAGGTGAACAGGCAGATTCCCATGATCCTTGCACATAAGGTAGAATTTTGATGACAAATAGGCAACCAATGTTCTTTCTTGCCACTTATTTTCTTAAGCCAAATTTGTTAATCTTTGGACCACTTGGCCCATGTTGAATGATCTGGTGCAAGCTGACCTTTTTACAATGGTTTCACCAGGAATGCTTAGATGACAAACCATGGGGATGGTATAGTGAGAAAAAGCACTGTCACAGAAATTGGAAGGTTTCAAGCATTAAGCAGCAAAATACCCTGCTTCGTCTCTGGTTTAAATTTAAGTTTACCGTCAAAGGCCACATGATGTAGCAAGTCATGCAGGCAGTCTTCAAGGCACCCAGGGGACAGAGCATATTCTCTATGAAGTGATGTCCAGGCACGATGCCCTTTAGAAATTTGTGGTTTCCACAGCAAGAGGCTAAATTGTGTTACTGTCTCTAATTCCTGCATGCAAAAACATTATAGAAATCCTACAGAGTTTAGTAACTGAACTAAAGACAGATTTGTTTTGAACATTAGTGGCCAAAATGATCAAGAAGATGAAAGAAGACAGTGAAGTACAATAGGCATTTCTGTATACAAATTATGTATCTTTAAGATTAAACCATTATCGTGAGATCTTCCTATACTATCCAGGTATCATTGTACTTTTGTGCTTAGCAGATATCCTTTGATCATGTCTGCAAAGAGACCAAACATGAATAACTTGAAAATAACAAAATAACTGAAAACCAGATACTCTTGTTACTATAGAAATCATACTGATATTGTCATTGCTGAATATTTTAACTGGAGTCCCAAGGCACTCTTTAATGATCAAACTAAGTACATGATCTTTGGGTGCTTAGCAATATTTATTATATAGTTTTCCTTTGAACAATTCAGGGGTTAGTTGCACCAACCCACTACACTTTTTGATTCCCCAAAAACTTAACTACTAACAGGTTACTTTTGATAGGAAGCCTTATCAATGACATAAACAGCCAATTAATAAGTGTCTTGTATGTTGCATGTATTATGCACTATGTTCTTACAATAAAGTAAGCTAGAGGAAAAAAACTTTTTCTTAAATTGCTGCAAATCTCCATAAAATTTTCCAATACATCCATTGAAAAACTTCCACATAATAAATGGACCTGTGTACTTCAAACCTGTGTTGGTCAAGAGTCTACTGAAGTTCCAGTTGGGTATATCCTTTGACTCAGCATTTCCACCTTTAAGAATTTTTCTCATAAATATACTTGTGCATTAGTGAAATGGCATATGGTAAAAGTTATCATAAGAGAGAACTATTAAATATATGTGTGTATTTATTCAGGAAAATAGCATATAGCTATAAAAAATGGCCAACTTTACCATATATTGCTGCAGAAAGATCCCCAAAAGACATTGTTAAATAAAAATAATTTCAAGGGAAAGAACAATGAGTATTGTTTTATTTTGCTAATTCTGTTTAAAATAAGAGAGAGAGGAAGGAAAAGAAAGGAGTGAATGAGAAAAAAGAAGATATTTACTTGTATATGCATAAAATATCTCTGGAAGCTTCATCTGCTAGGGTAGCTACTGGCAGCTAGGGAATGCACTTTGTACCTTTTTAATATTTTGAAATGCTTTATACCTTTTGAATTTTTTAAACCAAGCAAATACATTACTAGTTCTAATACAATGTGAGAAAGTTACCATACCTTACTGTTCCCCACGGAGGAGTTTGGAATGGACACTGCATTTAGTCCAATGCAGTGTAAAGCATGAATATAGAAATGGCCATTTTTTTTCTCTCATCATGTTGATTATACATCCATTTTTACTGAAATTTGAACATATTGTATTTAAAAATAAGTTTTAAATGTCCTTCCCTTGCAGCTGTGGCTAGGCAGTTAAGTAGTGAGCACAATCAATCAGTGAAGATACTAATACACCAAAGAAGTGACAATGCCTCAAAGAAGTAGAGAGCAAGTGGGTAATTTACAGATTCTCAGAAGAGGTAATGATGTGAAGCTGTGGAAGGATAGGCAGTTTGAGAATAAGTCACAGTAACTGCAACTATGCGCAACTGAGTGTAGATGGAATTGACTTCTATAGTGTGCTTTTCATCTATGATGTCCTACAGTATTTCTATTTACTGCACTGTGAGCCCAGGGAGGGCATGATCTCTGTTCCAGTCACTTGTGGACATCGATGCCCAGCTTATCTCCTGACGCATGTCAAGGGATTAATAAATGATTATTGCCTGTATAACTGTTAACCTCAAAACAATATTGTAAGCTTATTATCAATAAAGGGATCCATCCAATGTTTTCTAATAGACAGAAGCCAGAGTAAGTATCTACACTGTTTCCTTTCTAAATTCCTTTTGCTAAGGCATACACATGCTTGTTAGAAGTAAAAATTTGTTTAAAATTGTAGCAAGGTTGATTTATGCAATTTATCACAAGTTTATTATGAAATACAAATAACTGCCCTATAAATGGTTTTAACATGAAACAATACAAAATAGTGAATCCAATGAGTTCTTTGTTTTAAATTTCAGGAACATCAAATGTGAACATGCAGGCATTTATTCATTAGTGATGTTACTTTACAGAATTTGCGGGGACACTTAATGAAGTGATTTAACAATCAAAATAAATAAGAGAGCTACCAGAGATAATGCCAGTAGTCAAATGCTTTCTATAATATAGTGACTATGTTCTCATTGTTTATTTTTTTCTAAATTTAACTCAAAATCACAGAAAAGTCTGATCCACTTAATTTACAGTTAAAAGGACAAACAAATGTAAAACAAAACAAAACAAAAAAACAATCCATATTTTTATTATTGGTTATTCATTACAATTTCAAACACAAATGAACATTTGGAGGTTGATTAAATAAATGAATGTCTTTTTCTGATTACCAAATGTGTGCTAGTCTAAAAGTTGAGTTCTTCAAATTGGAAGATAGAATTTAAGTGAAATATGACAAATTCCAGAGCATGAAAAGATGGCAGCATGAGTAGGGTGGTGGAAATCTCCTCCCAAAATCATATATATTTTGAAAATACAGTAAATACAACTATTCCTAAAAGACTGACCAGAAGATACAGTCACCATCCAGGCTACATCTGCAAGAACCCAAAATCTCATGGAAAAGGGTAAGATACAAAGACGTGACCCGGTGGGACTTGAGCACTCACCCCTTCCCAGCTCACCTACGAGAGGAAAAGAACCAGAATGGAGAGGGAGTGGAAGTACAGGACTGTGAAATACCCAGCCCTAGTAATCTGCCCCAGGAGCATAGACACACATTACATGGTGTTCTGGATATTTTAGGAGCAGAAAAGCAAAATCCGAGACTAAGACTGCAAACAGGTTCCCACAGGTAGTGGCCCTGGGACAAAAGAAAAGCAGGTGCTTTAAAAGTCTTAAATGGACACGGGTTTAACAGGTGGACAAAATCGTCCTTGCACACTCAGCCCAGGCTGCTAGGAACTTTAAGGAACTTCAGGTGCCCTATCCACCTGGTTGGCAATGCAGCTCTGAGGCCCTTCACAGCAATAAGCAGTCTGCCATTCCTTGCTCCACACTGGCACATGCAAGCAAACGAGCTGTCCCCACCATTGCTGCAGATCAGCTGGAGAGCAGCCCCACCTACAGCAACCACACAGCTTAAAACAGAGGCTTCTCCCTGCACACGGTTGACCAGAAAAACAGCAGTGAGAGGTGTGGAAACTGGGAAGGGGCTTTGTTCTCAAGGCAAAACACACACCACTTCTCTGTGACCCCCACCAGCACCGCAGGCCATCTCTATGGCCACACCACCCATGGCACCTTAGGGGATTAACCCAGAGGCTGCTTGCTGAGTGTGGTTGACTGACACAGAGAGTGGAGACAGGCAAGGTAACTGGCAAGCAGGAAGAGACTTTGTTCTCCCAGCTGATACACACACCAGTCGCCAGTGACTACTCCCATGACCATGAAAAGGCAGAAGAAACTTGTTCAATCCAAAATCCATCAAACATGCTGCCTACAAGGCACTCACTTCAAACCCAAAAGACATACACAGACTAAAAGTGAAGGGTTGTAGTACTCGTATCATACAAAATAGACATCAAAACAAAGAAAGTAACAACAGACAAAGAAGAACATTATGTAATGATAAAGGGGTCAGTCCAACAAGAGGATATAGCCATTATAAATATCTATGCACCCAACACTGAAGCACTGACATATGTGAAAACAATACTAACAGAATTAAAGGAGGAAGTAGAATGCAATGCATTCATTTTAGGAGACTTCAAGACAAGACTCACTCCAAAGGGCAGATCAGTCAGACAGAAAATAAGGAGACAGAGGCACTGAACAACATGTTAGAACAGATGGATCTAACAGACATCTATAGAACATTCCACATAAAAGCAGCAGGATACACATTCTTCTCAAGTGCACATGGAACATTTTCCAGAATAGACCACATACTAGGCCACAAAAAGAGCCTCAGTAAATTCAAAAGGATTGAAATTCTACCAACCAACCTCTCAGATCACAAAGGTATAAAACTAGAAATAAATTGTACAAAGAAAACAAAAAGGCTCTCAAACACATGGAGGCTTAATGACATGCTCCTAAATAATCAATGGATCAATGACCAAATTCAAACAGAGATCAAGCAATATATGAAGACAAATGACAACAACAGCACAATGCCCCAAATTTTGCAGGATGCAGTGAAAGCAGTTTTAAGAGGAAATTATATAGCAATCCAGGTCTATTTAAAGAAGGAACAACAATCGTAAATGAATAATCTAAATTCACAATTATTAAAACTGGAAAAAGAACAAATGAGGCCCAAAGTCAGTAGAAGGAGGGACATAAAAAAGATTAGAGAAGAAATAAATAAAATTGAGAAGAATAAAACAATAGAAAAAATTAATGAAACCAAGAGCTGGTTCTTTGAGAAAATAAACAAAACAGATAAACCCCTAGCTAGACTTATTTAAAAAAAGGGGAATCTACACACATAAACAGAATCAGATATGAGAAAGGAAAACTCACTATGGACACCACAGAAATACAAAGAATTATTAGAGAATACTATGAAAAACTATATTCTAATAAACTGCATAACCTAGAAGAAATGGACAACTTTCTAGAAAAATACAAACTTCCAAGACTGACCCAGGAAGAAAGAGAAAATCTAAACAGACCAATTACCAGCAATGAAATTGAATCTGTAATAAAAACACTACCTAAGAACAAAACTGCCATATCAGATAGATTTACCACTGAATTTTACCAAACATTTAGAGAAGACATAATACCCATTCTCCTTAAAGTTTTCCAAAAAACAGAAGAGGAGGGAATACTCCCAAACTCATTCTGTGAAGCGAGCATCACTACAATACCAAAACCAGGCAAAGACACCACAAAAAAAGAAAACTACAGATCAATATCCCCAATGAACATAGATGCCAAAATACTCAACAAAATATAAGCAAACCGAATTTAAAAATACATCAAGAGGATCATACACCATGATCAAGAGGGATTCACCCCAGGGATGCAGAGATGGTACAACATTTGAAAATCTATCAACATCATCTACCACATCAACAACAAGAAGGACAAAAACTACATGATCATCTCCATAGATGCTGAGAAAGCATTCGACAAAATTCAACATCTATTCATGATAAAAACTCTCAACAAAATGGGTATAGAGGGCAAGTACCTCAACATAATAAAGACCATATATGACAAACCCACAGCCAACATCATACTTAACAGCAAGAGGCTGAAACCTTTTCCCTTAAGATCAGAAACAAAACAAATATGCCCACTTTCCCCACTTTTATTCAACATAGTTCTGGAGGGCCTAGCCACGGCAATCAGACAACACAGAGAAATAAGAGGCATCCAGATTGATAAGGAAGAGGTTCAACTGTCACTATTTGCAGATGACATGTTATTGTACATAAAAAGCCCTAAAGACTCCAATCCAAAACTACTAGAACTAATATCAGAATTCAGCAAAGTTGCAGGATACAAAATTAATACACATAAATCTGTTGCATTCCTATACACTAATGATGAACCAGTGAAAAGAGAAACCAGGAAAACAATTCCATTCACAATTGCATCAAAAGAATAAAATACCTAGGAATAAACCAAACCAAGGAACTGAAAGACCTGTACCCTGAAAACTATAAGACACTCTTAAGAGAAATTAAAGAGGAAATTAATAAATGGAAATTCATCCCATCCTCTTGGGTAGGAAGAATTAATATTGTCAAAATGGCCATCCTGCCTAAAGCAACATACAGATTCAATGCAATCCCTATCAAATTACCAACAGCATTCTTCAATGAACTGGAACAAATAGTTCAAAAATTCCTATGGAACCACCAAAGACCCCAAATAGCCAAAGCAATCCTGAGTAGGAAGAATACAGTGGGGGAGATCACGCTCCCCAACTTCAAGCTCTACTACAAAGCCACAGTAATCAAGACAATTTGGTACTGGCACAAGAACAGAGCCACAGACCAGTGGAACAGAATAGAGACTCCAGACATTAACCCAAACATATACGGCCAATTAATATACGATAAAGGAGCCATGGACATACAATGGAGAAATGACAGCCTCTTCAACAACTGGTGTTGGCAAAACTGGACAGCTACATATAAGATAATGAAACTGGATTACTGTCTAACCCCATACACAAAAGTAAACTTGAAATGGATCAAAGACCTGAATGTAAATCATGAAACCATAAAACTCTTAGAAGTGAACATAGGCAAAACTCTTGAATGCAAACATGAGCAACGTCTTTATGAACATATCTCCCCAGGCATATGGGCAACATGTTCCCCAGGCAAGGAAAACAGAGGAAAAATGAACAAGTGGGACTATATCAAACTAAAAAGCTTCTGTACAGCAAAGAATACCATCAGTAGAACAAGAAGGCATCCTACAGTATGGGAGAATATTTTCATAAATGACATATCTGTTAAGGGGTTGACATCCAAAATACATAAAGAGCTCAAATGTCTCAACAACCAAAAAGCAAATAATACAATTAAAAAATGAGCAGAGGATATGAACAGACACTTCTTCAAAGAAGAAATTCAGATGGCCAACAGACACATGAAAGGATGCTCCACATCACTAATCATCAGAGAAATGAAAATTAAAACCACAATGAGATATCACCTTACACCAGTTAGAATGGCCAACATCCAAAAGACAAAAAACAACAAATGCTGGTGAGGATGTGAAGAAAGGGGAATGTAAATTCATGCAACCATTGTGGAAAGCAGTATGGAGGTTCCTCAAAAAACTAAAAATAGAAATACCATTTGACCCAGGAATTCCACTTCTAGGAATTTACCCTAAGAATGCAGGATCCCAGTTTCAAAAAGACATATGCACCCCTATGTTTATCACTGCACTATTTACAAAGCCAAGAAATGGAAGCAATCTAAGTGTCCATCAGTAGATAAATGGATAAAGAAGATGTGGTACATATACACAATGGAATATTATTCAGCCATAAGAAGAAAACAAATCCTACCATTTGCAACAACATGGTTGGAGCTAGAGGGTATTATGCTCTGTGAAATAAGCCAGGCACAGAAAGATAAGAACCAAATGATTTCACTCATCTGTGGGGTAAAGAACAAAAGAAAAACTGAAGAAACAAAACAGCAGCAGACTCACAGAACCCGAGAATGTACGAACAGTTACCAAAAGGAAAGGGACTGCAGAGGATGTGTGGTAAGGGAGGGAGAAAGGGAATAAGGGGCATTATGATTAACACAAATAATATAGCAGGGGGGGCATGGGGAAGGCAGTTTAGCACAGAGAAGACAAGTAGTGATTCTATAGCATCTTACTATGCTGATGGACAGTGACTGTAATGGGGTATGTGGGGGGGACTTGATAATGGGGGGAATCTGGTGACTACGATGTTGTGCATGTAATTGTATGTTAATGATACCAAAAAAAAAAATACCTGGAGCAAAGCCAAAGCCAAGCTCTACAGGGCATATAATATAAACAGGAAATAAATGTTTGTTTTTGAAAGCCAAATATATATATATATATATATATATATATGACAAATTCAGGAGTGATTATTTCACTATGGGTTCATTTCCCTGTCTTTTTCTTTCTTCTTTATTTTTAAACAAAATAATTTTGACTGGTCTTTCCTAATCTTAGGTTTTTAGAGTTGAAGATTTTCATATTACTCAGAGGGGAGTTTAAATGCAGAATGTATGAACTTCTTTATTCCTGAGGGAGAGCTGTGTTTCTTTGAGAGATTCCCCCAAAAGGGGCCATGGAGACTGATAAGGACTCAGGGTTCCAGAGGCAAGAATGGCTTCTAGTGCTTGCTCTGCACCAGCCTGCCTGGGTTCCACTGGTCATGTGACCCTGGATGAGTTTCACAACCTCTCTAACCTTAATTTGAAACTGTAAAATTTGGAAAGTGCTATGTGTCCTCAATTCTGAGGCCTCATTGACTGTAAGATGCATCATTAATTTATATGCAACTAAGAAAGTACAACTCAGTGATGCATCACTGTAAGATGCACCCTGATTTCAGATATGTTCAAATGTTGGGGCATAGATCCTCATAGGATTGTGAGGATTAAAGGAGTGAAAGCATGTAATAGGATAGCACTGCTCAGAATGTGATAAGTGCCTGATAAGTATTAGCTATTGTTATTATTCATATTATCCTCAACTTGAGTAATGACTTTATCTTTGTGATGGAATCCAGCTAGACTGAGAGCAATCTGACACATTGGCAAGGTGCAGAAGTATAGGAGATTCAAATGCAGACCATGCAGAATGAGGATTTCCTTTCTCCGTAGCCATTCTTGCATCCACTGAGACCTAGTAATAGGAATAGACACCAGGTTTAACTATAAAGTAATTCTTATGTGGAGTTTTTACTGATGTTGATACAGTTGCTGCAAACCTTTTTTTTTCTTTCTTACCGCCAGTTTCCTAAAGGCTTTTTTTAAAATGTCCTTAATGGTGACGGATAATCAAATTTTAAATGTTACTGTGTGCAGGTAAAATTGCAATATTTCCAGAATCTCTCACCTGGCCTTAGAGCATCTCCATATCAGTAGATGTTTCCAAGGTGTGGAGAGAAGTAGTCCATCTCTATATCAATAGGTGATAGGTGATTACAAGGGTCAGAGAAGCAAGGGCATATCTGGACTGGAGAGGTTCGGTGGGGTAACTATTTGCAGCTAGATTGCGAGAGACATGGGCAAGCAGAAGTAGATGACTGCTTGTAAGCAATAAACAGGTTTCTCCCACTTTATGTCTCCCTTTGACTGATTTCAGCTTCAAAGGTAATTTGCCTGGGACTGGGAACATAATTTTCCCCGGAGTTACAGCTTTAAAACTTCATTTTGTAGAGATGAGTGCTACTTACTCCAGCTAAGAGAGTTCTTCCCCATTTATTCCGTGTTTGTGAGTGTGTACATGCGTATGAGGCTTTGAGAACCCTAGCCTGAGAAGAGAATCTCTACACCCCATGCTTATTTGCTAAATTCACTCTTTTGTTTTATTTCAAGTTGAAACATTTCCCAGTGGTCTCAAAGGTCTTTTCTTGGTGTTTTTTAAATGGCTTGTTTTTTGCCCAGGAGTAGCTGTCGTCTTGGAGTTCCATTCCACACTTGGCATTTCTCTTCTCCTTAAAGCTACTTAGCAGTTCATGGTTAAGTGGTGTTCTTTTTTATCCAGGGCCATTTGCTTTGGGGAAGCCTCAAGGGCTACCTGCCCTGTCAGTCACCCACAGGATCCTGCCTCTGGGTCTATAAATTGGCTTCCTGAGCTACTGACCATGTCAGTTCTGCCAACCCATTCTCAGATGTCACAGACACCTGCTGTGTCTGACAGGGACCTTTCTACAAGTACCCATGTGGGTCTGCCCTGTAAAGTCTTTATCATTTGCAGATTATTGCACAGAGTGGCTACGAGCTGTGATGTGAGCCTGTCACATAGTGACTGAGCATGTTTTCAGAGCACCTGTAAGCTTAATACTTACTTGATTTTCAAAACAATCCATGTTATTGTAGGAAAACAGGACTTAAATCAATTTACTCATCGATCTGTAAAGTAAATAATTTAACAGGAATGTAACAACTGACACTTTGGCCTGGGATTTTAGGTACAAATAAAAACCAAGTGCACAAAATTTTAATTTATCATTATTTCCTTTGATTGCTTAGAAAGCTTTTCCATAAAACTGCTTTCTTAGTTTCCTGTGATATCTTCCCCATGATACAAAAAAAAATCAATATATGATAGCTTAAATATCAGTATCAACAAAAAATAACCCAATTATTTACATAGAAGCATGGATTGTAAAGCAAAAATTTTATATATTAACTATTTGAATATTTTTTAAATGCCTTGGAGCAGAAATGCACTTAACATCTGATAACCATTAGATTAAAATGATCACTCACAAGTTGCTTTGGTGTTCTTCCTTTTACACCTAGTCCACTTTTAAAACTTCAATAGTATTTAAATCCATCCAAAAATTCTTTTAAATCTTTAAATTATATTTGGTTTTATTGATGTCTTTTCCTTTCCTCCCCATTGTAATTAGCTACTTGCTGCTCTTTTTATATATATATATATATAATATGTCAAATCTGCAGACATACCACGAAACCAAACCATATTAAACAGTGATCCATGATGTGCAGTTTTTCTACATAATTTCTTCTATCACTTCGCCATTTTCTAATTTACATGACTTTAGCTGTCTTTTCTCTTAAGTTTTGATTCCATTTTTTCTTTTGTTCTAAGAACATTTAGTGTCAGTTGTCTTCTCAAAACCACTACCTTCTGTGAATAAATCGCCATTCTTTGGCATTCTAATCTTAGCAGCTTTCCATTACACTTTTTAAAAGTCTTGTCTATTCCATTCAGACATTTCCATATTCCTCATATTTTGGTTCTCCAAACTCTTACCTTCACCTTGGTTTTCTCAGGGGCTCTGTGCTTTATTCTCCTATTTACAATCATTAGGAATTCTTCCCTTTTGAAAAACAGAACAAATCAACAACCAACACCTGTTTTCCCTTTCCTAGCTCTTAACCAGTCCCTTCCACCTACACACCCACTTCTTCCTATATTTCTGTCTCCTTAGGATTTCTGAATGTGTATTTGCACTGTTTCCTTTTGAATTTAGGCCTATTTGCATGTTTCCTTCAGAGGAGCTGCACGGGTTATTTAGTTTTTAGGATGAAATTGCCATCATCCACCAATGTTATTTTGCTGTCTTGCCCTGTTCTCAGTTTTTTCCTTTGAGTAGAGTCAATGCTCCCATCATAATTTTGAGTGGGAAAGTTGAAACACCTCTTTTCACCATGCCCTTTCCCTGTCCTTATTCAAATGGTAGCAACAACTCAAAGTCACTGTAAAGGGAATCTCTGAGCTCATTATCCCCAGTCCTTTGCTCCCCTGAGAGGAAAAATCACTAGGATCCTTTAAAATCTATTTATCCTGCCATTCCAGAAGGCAATAAAACTTCTTAAGCTGCTACACACCTAGTTAATTGAAACCAAAGATAAGTTTTATGTTTAACTATATGTGTATAGAGAAATGTGAAAAAAATTTTAAATTAAAAAAGGAAGAACATTTAAAATCCCATCTAAACAGGATTTTCCATGTGGCTAGCAGGCAGAATATTTCTTCCATAAGGTTTTTTTTTTTTAAAGCATGAATGTATGTAGACCACATGTCTTTTCTTTATCACTTATGATTTAATATCATACATCTTTTAAAATGTCTTCATGTTCTGACACAGATTTTGTATGACAATAAAGGAAAGTTACAGTATATCAGTGGGGCTTTTTTGCCCAAATACTAAAAGACCTTGAAAATAATTTACCTATGAAAATGTATTATTTTAAATAATCCTTTAATATACTGTCTCACAGGTTTTCACAACTTTGTGATGAAGTGGAGGTAGCTATTACTATTCTCCCAATGTTTTAGATAATACAAGAAGCTCAGACCCTACATAACTTGTCCAGTGTCATCAAGGAGGTGACAGAGCCATAGCTTGAGCGTTGTCTGCTACAAACAGAGCCACAACTGCCTCCACTCTGGAACTAGTTTAAGATGCAGTTATGTTTTCTTGATTAGAGCCGTCAGAGTCTCGCTTATCTGAGTTATGATTTTATAGCATTTTTTAGCCCCTTCTGGCAACCATTTTATTTCGGAATACTCTGGACACAGGGCATTTTTATCTGTGACCTACTTATAATAATAGAACTGCAAAATTAAGCCAGAAGTTTTTTTTTCTTTCCCAGGATTTTTTCCAAAATCATCATCTATTAGACTTCTCTTAAAGCTTACCTCATATGAGCTCACTTATGACCTTTATGCAGCCATGAATACATCTCTGAGAATTACACCAGGTGCTAATACAACCAGAATTCCTACATTATTATCCACTTACAGGGGTTGCCTGCTGCTTTCTTCAGCCTCACTTGTATTGTGTAGAGTAATGGGTTTCTTTCCCCCTTTGTAACACTAAATGAATCCCTATTTCTCTTTGTTCATCTCATTTTCCTTCTGGGATTTTAGGGAAACCAGCTTGTTCAGTAGCAGCAGTTATTCAGCACCAACTGTATGCAAGGCATAGTTCTCAGTTTTGAGAAGATGTAGAGATATAAGACATAGTCTTGTCTTCTAGAGAATTGTGATTTAGTTGTGGAATCCTGTCATGCATAAGTCATGTGATTATACTAAACAGAGCACTGAACTGGGAATCCAGACCCTTAGGGACCATTTCAGTTCTGTCCCTAACTTAACTGTGGAACCTTGATCTGAAGGTTGCATTTTCTTTGTAACCTCATCACCATCCCAGGAACAAAGGATTTGTGAGGTTGACCTGGATTCAAGAGAATTGAAATGTTCCTAGTGACTGTTAAACAAAAGTGGAAATATTAGAGGGGCCGTGTCTAAAGCATAAATAATCTTACGACTACAACTAAATGCATTTCCCTGATTAATTTAGTTATGTGTCTTGTTTATTCGTTTTATCTGATCCTAAATTACTGTCTACAGTTCACTCGTAAATACACATATATGTGAGATAATATTAGAATGTATACTAATGTGTGTATTGTGTGTATGCTTATTTCCACAACTGAACGTAATGAACAGGATCTAGTTCTTTAAAATCTATCAGTCAGAACACCAGCGTTCTCCCAGGTGGTGGGAGTCACGGATATTTTGCTACCTCACCTCTGGTTTATGTCCTGGAGGGCATCGGAGTATTGATGAAAAGGGGAAATTGAGTGACAGGGTAAGCATAGGGGACTGCCTGATGTTAGGGGCACAGGTTCAGGCTGGAGCCAGGAACAGCCCAAGCAGGATTGCCACGCCATAATCAGGCAGCACGACCTCCCCCTCGGGCAGACTTCCCCGCAGTGGCTGAAGGGCTTACTAGCCCTTGTGCCCCATCCCCTCCCGTGGCAGCTGAAGGAAGGCAGGAGACCCGGGAGGCTGAAGGCAGGGGCTGCACCCCGCCCGTGCAGTCCCATCCCGGGGGCCTCCTCAGGGCACAAGTCAGCCTGGCGGCTCCCCTTCCTCCTGTGCATCCCCCTTAACCGGGCTGTCCTTGTCAAGAACCTGCCAAGGCCCCTGCCGCTGGCTCTTTGCCCAAGAGCTGTGGGAGGTGCACCAGCCAGCCTGGTGGGAGCCGGGCAGACCTGTGCCTCCCTGGCGGCCCTGGCCGCCCTATCACTCACGGGTGACAGACGCATTGTTCTCCGGAGAGGCCGGCAGCTGGGCGCCCCAGCCCACCCGCTCTCCTCCAGCCCTGGGGCGTGGGGGGTGGGGGGCGGGGAGCGCTTGGTCGCTGGCGCTCCCGGGACTTTGAAAACACCTGCCAGAAGAGTGTCCGCGGGCGGCGGCAGGCAAGCTGGCTGTCGGTACGGGCGGCCTCGTGTTCGTGGCCCTGAAGGGGAGTCTCAGAGCCGTCCCGTGGGACCGGAAAGCAGCAGGAATGCCGGCGGGAGGCGAGTGCGGCCGCAGATAAGGCGGGCGGGCCTGCAACCACCTCGCGGGGCGGCGGCCTGGCCCCCTCCCTCCTACCTGGCGCGGAGAGACAAAGACGCCTGCGCCGCCTTTGGAAGTTTCAAGTTACCTCGTTTGTCAGACTGCGAGGAAACAGCTGGCCCCACACAAGGAGAATCAGCAGTTTCCTCCAGGCAGGAGCTTTTCAGAGTGTGACTCATGCTCACTTTTCCTGGATGGGAAGGGAAGGAAGGACCCTGAGTGAATGAAATTTAATAAATTTTTTAAAAAAAATGGATGCATAATGTGTATTTGGCCTATGCCTCCTGAAATTTAAGTGACTCTCCAGTCACTTAAAATAAGACATATCAAAAACAGAACTTGCTCTTTTCTCCCGTCGTCGGTTTCTCTAATTTACTTACTGTATTAAAAACATTACCATAGTCTTGCAGATCTGCAGATCTGAGGTCGTCCTGAGTTTGCCCTCTGCCCTGCCTGGCACATCCTACAAGCTATGAAGTGCTTTCCTTTCTCCCTTTGTGCCATTTTCAGTGATCTTTTCCTTGGTGTTTTTACGGACCTGGTCCTTGCTCAGGCGGTGTCGTTCCTGCCCGAGTCGTAGCCATGGTCTACTGTCGCCCCCTCTCCAGATCTGCGCCCCTCTCCAGGGGGCCTGCTGCGGCCATTTTGTCATATGCTGATCTTCTCAAAGACATTTCCCTATTCTCTAGAGCAAAATGTGCAACTCTTTAGTAGGCTAGTTAAGGCTTTGCAAGGCCTTTAACATTATTTGCCTCCACTCTGTTCAAACTCCTTGCTTCAGTAAAAGTAACCCATCAAAAATTCCCTGAAAATGCTTCATGCCTTTCCTGCCTCTCTACTGTGTCCTCAATCCAAGACACCTTTCCCTTCTCTCTTGAAACTTTGCCCGTCCTTCAAAGTTCAGGGAAAATATCCCTTTTACTAAGAAGATTGGCTAGCTTCTCAGAGAAAATATGACACCTAACACTTACTTGTATCACTCTTGGGTAAATTATTATGCATTGTTAGTAATTTGTCTACATATCTTGTCTTTGTATATCTCCTCTGATATGTCCTGGGAGAGAAGACGGGCAAAATAATCAGTTGCTTAACTGATGTAGCCTTGATAATGCCCATGAAGTTCCCAATAATGTTTTGACACTATTTGCTTATGAATGACCTACTTAAAGTAAAATAAAGAACTCTTTAAAGTGCCAAGAGAACAGCTGCATCTGTGTGCCGGCTCCTTCCAGTGCTGACCCTGGCATGCATCCCACCACACCTACTTTTGACCAAGGCAAGCATTTGTGTAGTCTGTAGTCACGGAAAGACTGAGGAGAACAGCT
Source organism: Manis javanica (assembly GCF_040802235.1). NCBI lineage: Eukaryota > Metazoa > Chordata > Mammalia > Pholidota > Manidae > Manis > Manis javanica. Next base: position 45,627,323 of record NC_133168.1, on the reverse strand, counting down.
AATATTGGAATATTGGGCTTAGTAGTGCTATGCAGAAGCCAAATGAACTAACAAAGCCCAAGTAATAAGAGTTTATAATACGGTCTATAAGCAAAAATGTCTGCTTAAATCCCATAGTAGAACTATGTGGGAATATTGAAAGCCTCTTCAGCTATTAGATTTTATTGAATACAAGCATAGTTAAAAACACATATGCTTCAATATGAATTAGTCGAGCAACCTTTCCCAAGCATGAAATCCTCCTAGAAATGCTCTTTTTGGCTTCATTTGCTTACCTGAAGTCTGATCTAGGACAAAGTCTGTATGTTTCTCTTCAAAATGTACTGTAACTAGAAGATACTGCAAACCCATTGACCCTAAATAGTATTCTTTCTGAGTCAATGTACCATATGGGCTAGAAGGTCAGAGATGAATGACAGGTAAGGAGAAAGGCCAAAGGCAGCCCAGTGGGCTAGAGTGATGATCGTGGTCTCAGAGCCCACTGCTGCGTGAATGCTCCACAGAGCGAGCCCAGTGCATTGATGATGAGCGGAAGTGTGTGAAGAGATACATGAACTCAACAGATAGGCTGAACTTCAAACAGATATCTCTGTAAGTTTGAAACACAGAATTTCATTTAATAATAAATAAGCATTCCCATTTTAGTACAATCAAACAGCAGAGTGTTATATGAAATGCCTCATTCTGTGCCCCAGGGCTGCTGCTGTTAACAGGTGTGTATCCTTCCAAACAGTTCCTCTGTGTAAGCTAAGACATATGTTTATATACCATTTGCATGCAAATAGAATCACACTACACAGGCTGTTCTTCAACTTAACTTTTCCACTTTCAAAATGTACATTGCATGTGCAATTTGCTTTCATAAAAAAATGACAGAATGGCATTCTATTGAATGACTGTACCAGAATTCATTTTCTTGCACATTATACTAGTGCTCTTCTAGGGCTGCTTTCTTTCCAACATGAGGAAAACAATTATAGTATGTATGCTCTTTTCACCAATATCCATCAAGAACCACAGTAAAAATAGTGAGGACTTCATCCCTATTAGACATTTTATTTTTCCTTTCATGAGTGTAAAAATAAAAAGAATGTGCAGCATAAGAAATATGGTCATAATATTATAATATGTTTGCATGTTGACAGACGGCAACTACACTTATCATGGTAAGCATTTAGTAATGTAATTGTCAAATCATTATGTTGTATACCTGAAACCAATATGTATATTGTATGTCAACTGTATTTCAGCTAAAAAATAAATAAAAAGAATTTAAAATGCATACTCTTGTAAAGCAATCACACAGTTAAGCATCAATAATAGAATTAAATTTACAAATGTTGCAGCTAATTAGCTAGGGAAACAGGTAAAAAATGTTAAAATCAGTTCAGGATAAACAAACATTCAAAAACTTGTGAACTAATTGAGAAATATTCATTTTTAACCAGTGAATTTTTAAACAATTTATTTGGAGTGACAGACAAAATTTTAAAGAACTCCATGAAAACTTAAGTAAATAGCAAGCAGATGTACCTGGCTGAAAATTAGTGGTCTTTAATAATCTTTAATATCTTCTTTAAATAATCTTTAATAATCTTTAAAAATCCCTTTTGCTCTCATTTCATACTCACAGGTAGTCCTTCCCTACTGTCTTTTCTAACCCTTGGCAACTATATAATCCTATAGTATATAACCCTGGATTTTTTCCACTCAGTATGATTCCCTTGTAATCACCCAAGTTGTTGCATAGAGCAATAGTTTGTTCCTTTTATTGCTGAGTAGTATTCCATTGTATGTACATACCATCATTTATTTAACCATTCACCCATCGAAGGATATTTGGGTTTTCCTAGTTTTTGGCTGTTACAAGAAAAGCTGCTATGAGCATTTAAAAAAAGAAAGAAATAAAGAAAACTAATAAAAAGAGTATGGAAGCTCAAGAAATTCCTCACAGGCTCATGAACATGATCAAAACAACTTAAATTTTTTATTAATGACCCAAGATGAGCATAAGACTCATTTGGGGAAATTATACAGGCATGGAAAAACAGAATTAGAATTACTGAATTTAACTAATTTATCAGGTTTTTTTAAAACCAGCTTTAAAAAACCTTGCATTTTTCAAAGCCTCATCTCCCACCTATTTGCAAGGAAAACAGAAGGGCCTCTGGATGCATTAGTCAGATCAGAACATCTCAACATGGTTACCATGTGCCTTGAAAATTGGTACAGAGAAGACCTGACATGCATTCTATCTACCAGTGCTCTGGAGTTACAAACCAGATGGTGGGCATAGTCTGTTTCTCAGCTCTACATATGGATGTCCTGAAGAACATAAATGCACAATATGTACTGCTCTAATGGGAGATAAGGAATGTTTCTTGTATGGGAGCCAGAAGGTAGTCATGATAAACTGATCCTTCTTTTCCCCTTCCTTCTTCTTCTTTAGGAGAATTAGAGAAAAAAATGAATTGTTCATTAAGATTGATCTTTAAAAGGCATAATTCCTTTTACAACATTTCCCTTTTAAAGTCATCATTTTCTCCTCATTTTATTTGATATCTTTATCTCTGAATGTGTCCCACCAGGCTAGCAAAACTAGGTAGTACTTTGACAACCAGAAGGACTCAGTTCCCCAAATCCATCTCCTATAAGTAAGGCTGCAGTCAGTTGTGATAACATTCAAATATGTTGGAGAAAACTGCAGCTATTTGATAACTCAAAAGAGTGGCGCTGATTGATGAAACAGTATCCTCTGATAATTGTCAGCATGGGCTCCAGAGCCTGCCTGCTGAGCTCCTAAGCTAGTTCCCCCACTCATAAACTTTGAAACCTGGGCCTTGTTACTTTTCCTCTCTCTGTCTCAGTTTTCTCATCTGTAAGATAGAGATAATAGTAGTACCTAAATCATGGAGTTATTATTAAGCTTGAATGAATATGTAAAGCCCTTAAGATAGTGCTTGCCTCATAGTATTATAGATTAGTTGTTATTATGAAATTATTATTACTTTAGAAAACTATTCCAGTGACATATTTAGAGAAAACAAATGTGTATGTGAAGATTAAAGGACATCAAAACAAAGCCTGGAATTGCCTAGGAGCTGGAGTAATCCCTTATTCCCTTGTTAAACATCCAGGGAAACCATGGATTCATTAGATGCTGTAATTAATGTTAATAGTAGTGTGTCTGAAAGGAAAAAAAAAATGAAAGGCTGCAGCACCACTTCATACCCACCAGTATGCCCATATGCTTGATGTGTCTATACAATGAAATACGATTCAGCAACAAGAAGAAATTCAGTGCTCACACATGCTACAACATGGATAGAACTTAACACATCATATGAAATGAAAGAAACCAGACACAAACAAACAAATGTATGATTCCATTTACACAAAATATCCAGGAAAGGCAAGTAAGTAGATACAGAATTTAGATGGGTGGTTGTGTAGAGTCAGGAATGGGAAATGGTTGCTTAATAGACAGAAATGGTTGTTTTGGGGGTAATGGAAATATTTTAAAATTGGATGGTGGTAATGGTTGCAAAATTCTGTAAATTATACCTAAAACGAGTGACTTTATGGAATGAAAATTTTAACTCATAAAGCTGATGGAAAGAAAAAAAGAGAAGAAAAAGATAGAGAGACAGAGAGAGAAAAAAGAAGAGAGAGAAAGAAAAGAGGAAAGAAAAGAGAGAAAGAAAAGAAAGAAAGAAAAGAAAAAGAAAGAAAGAAAGAAAGAAAGAAAGGAAGGAAGGAAGGAAGGAAGGAAGGAAGGAAGGAAGGAAGGAAGGAAGGAAGGAAGGAAGGAAGGAAGGAAGGAAGGAAAGAAAGAAAGAAAGAGAGAGAGAGAGAAAGTGAGAGAGAGAAGGACGGAGTGAGGGAAGATGCTGCAGTGAAACAGCCTTCAACACTGGAAGGCTTTGCCTTGTAAACATTATGCACAATACACCCAACAGTCGTAACACACAATGTCCCCTAGGCTCTCCTATTTCTGGGAGAAGAAGCAAGTTATGCACTGTGTTGAGGAAGTTCACAGGCTACCAACAGTGGAAAAAACAATCTTTCCTTTCATCTATTTTCGTAAAAGTAGCAGAAGCTATAAACATCATCTCTTTCCTGGGTTGATAATTTTATCCCTCATGACCTGTCTTTAGCCCGAGAAAAGGAAGTCATTTAATTCGAGCCAGGAGGATGGAGAGGTACTTGCAGCTCTCCCACACTCTCCTTGTCAGCACGCAGCCCCTACTGTGGCCACATCTTCCCTCACCTGCTGCTGGTGGTGCTAATCTTGCCAGTCAATGGTAAGAGAGGACAGAAGAATCAGCTGTTGGAGTGGTGACGGACACAATGGGCTGACCCAGAGGCCTGGGAGCAGTTGGTTTGTTTGATACCATTTCTTCAGAACTGACAGGCAGCCCTTCCTTCTGAAATCACTCTCGGGTCACCAGCAGGCTCTGAAGTCGAGTGTGCACAGCTCGGAGGAGACACCCTGCTTACGTAGTACTTGCTGTCCTAGGAACAAGCCGAGGGCTGTGTGGTGGCTCTCTGCGCAGTGGTATGAGCCTCACACAGCCCTGCCAACACGCTGCCGCTGCGGGAGAGAAAGCACGTGAGAAGGCAGGAGGTGAATCCATTCTTGGAGCCAACAAAGCTAGTAAGAGGTGTCATGTGAACATTCTGGGCGTCGTTGGAGTTAAAAGCTTGTTTAGGACTCTACAGTGATGAGCTCCCTCTTTGTAACCACACCCTCTTCACATTGAAAATCTCGAGAATGTATTGCACAGTGTGTGTGCCACCCAGGGCACCTTCCAGCCAGAGCAAAATGTTTTCCATTTTGAAGAACAATTTCCAAGAGGATGTTTTACTTTTTCACAAGTCAAATATCAGACCGAGTGTGTTTGGGGTTCGGGGCAGAGGGGAGTGAGCGGGGACGTTTGCCTTCTTATCTTTTGAACTAAATATATCATATTTTTCTAAAGATGCATGCACCCACACTTTGTGAATGTTGTAAGCTCAGTAAGTGGGAACCTAACCTGCTGCCCACTCCCAGGAGAGACCCACTCCCGAGTGACAGCCAGAGCCTGATTTTGCTGTTACATTCCCTGCAATCTCAGTGTTGCACAGACTCGAGAGAGATGTGCTCGAGCTGCATCTCAGGCAGGCAGGATGCGTGCCAGACCCGCACACAGACACTCAGGTCAGCCTTCCTGGAGGAACGTGTGTGGGGTAAGCCCCATCACATCAGGACATACTCAGTTAATTTCAGTCTTGAGAAGCAGCACCCTTATTTGCTCTACAAACTCATTCAGCCACTGCCCCATTTCTCTGATCCTGCAGAGGAAAATTTTTAGTATTCAATCCATGGTAGCTCCTTTCCTCCACTATTTACTTTCCACTTCCTTTTATCTGCCTTTTGTCCTAGACAATCTCCTGAATCCACGTTGCAAAAACCGCTGGTCACCTCCTTGGTGTCAGAACCGGTGGAAGCTGTTTTGGCCTCCTCTCCCTCAACTTCGCAGCAGCACTTGGCCCAGCTGACCACTATGCTCCTTCTGGAACGGTCCTCTCTAGGGCTCAGGGCTACACCTCCTCACGAGTTTCCATCTACCTCACTGGCTCTTTCTGCTCAGTCTCACTTTTGGTGTTGCTCTCATACCTGAATGCACAGTTGGAGCATTTATGTCAGTCATTTTGCTGCTAAATTTCCAAGTGTATTTTTCTCTTGGATTTAATTTCTGGTTGGGAATACAGTTGCATATTAAATACCAGATTCATGTTAGATTCTGGAATCCATTTTTCCTGTTTTGCTACTCATCAGCTATGGATCTTGAGCAAAACAATTATCGTCTCTGAACTATGGTCATCTTGGTCATAAGTGAACAAAGAGGAGTTAATGATGGAGATTTGGGGATTAGTATGACATCTGTGTATATTTAAGTTCTCAAAATATGGTGAATGTTGTGTATTATATGCACTATTATGTAAAGAAAGGGGAAGGGACAAATACAGGCATTTCCTTGTATTGGTATAGCTACTCTGGAAAAATACACAAGAAACTAATGGTAGTAATTACCTCTCTGGTGAGGATCTTAATGGCTGAGGACGGTGTGGGAGAAGGGCTTGCCCAGCACACCCTTCTGCACTTCCCCCTTCTTCCTTCTCCTCCTTTGTCCACTCTTGCCATTCTCATCGCCAGTCAGAGCTATTTGAAATGGTATCGCCCTTCTCCATGGCTCTCATCCTCTATCTCAAAACTGTAAATTCTACTTCACAGAAAATACAGACATCGTCTCTAGACATGTTCCTCATGACCATGTTCTTGCATACTACTTGCCTTGGTATTAGATTTTACTTTCATTTCCACCATTTCAAAGACTAAAGTCTCTTGTCTCTTGCTTACTCTCTCTCTCTCTTTGCATTTTCTTGGTAGTACTGAAATACCTTCATATTTTTCCTATCCTTAAAAGCCTTTCCCTACCCTGACCTCTTTAACTGCCATTTTCTTTCTCTTTTTCCCTTTCTAGCTAAGTTTCTTAAAAGAGTCTTATTTTCTCTGCTTCATCACTAATCGTTCACACCCACCCCACTTGGTTTTCCTGGGTCCACACCTCTGAAAGTGTTCCTCCAGCTCACTGAAGACCTTTGTTAACAAGCCTTATGAACCCATTTTCTGTCTGTACTTTATTTGACCTCTGCCCAACATATTGTCACTGAAGATTACTTCTTCTTTCCCAAAAGTTTTCTTTCATGGCTTTTGTAGAGACTTCTTCCTTTCTCTCTCTCCTCCTTGCCTGAGGAGGGACCTTATGCTAATTATTCTCACATAAACCTATACCTACTTCTATTATGTGGACATCTATGGACATGAACATGACTATCTTCTCCCTTAGACTATAGAGTATCTTTGAGGGCAGGAACTGTGCCATTTTGGTATTTGAGTCCCCAGTGCCTAGGTCAGTGTCTTAACCAGTGAATATTCCTTTACTGAAATTTGAATGAGTGAAAAAACTTTTCTTCTATAACTTTAGTTTAAATACTATTTGTGTCAGGAACTCGCTCATAGCCTTTAATAGCCATTTTCCCCCTTTTCATTTGTAACAGTCTTGAATGTGTTCAGCTAAAAAACTACATTTCCCAGTTTCCCTGATGTGGCCATGAGACAAGATTCAGGGTAATGAGAAGGAGAAGGAGATGCTGTGTAGAGCCTTAGAAAGTTCTTTAGAAGAGAGGGGCACTCCTTCTCTTCTTAGTGTTTCATCTAATGTGAAGTGAATGCCTGTAGTTCTGTCAGCATTGTCATGAGCTTGAGAACTGATGGCAGAGCAGCAGTAGAGAAGAAGCTGGGTCCCTGATATTATTATAGGGTTACCATCCCAGTCTGTACCCAATATCTCTGGGCTTTTTTAATGTGAGGTAATGCACCCTTAAACTGTTTAATTCACTCTAGGTGGATCTCTGTTTCAAGTAGCTGAACTTACTCCTAATTTATACATATCCTAAAATAAAAATATATAACATAGGTGGGCATCCCTGAGTGCTGGAAAGTTTGAGCCTCTGGTTCTCTAATTCACCTCCTCCACAGGAGTAAAGAGGGACAACAATCTACATTTGGGTAAAGCACAGAGATGACCAGGAACATGTTTGATGCCCATGGCTTAACAGGTTTGCCTAGAGCAATGGAAAGGTGGGGAAATGGGAGCTCAGCCAACTAAGACATGATTGTTATTCAGTAGCCAATTTTTGAGGGAGTGACTAGATTAAATCTACCCTAGATTTAATTCAGTCAAAGCAGTTATCTTCTTTTAAATAAATTTTAAATTGGATTTTTTGCAAGTTGACAGATTCTAAGTCCAGTGGAAATTCAGTCACAAAGCAAGACATTTAAGCACTGCAGGAGCATACCAGTAGGGCCCAGGGACTCCATTAGTTCTAAGTATGGGAACTAAAAGTAATGGTCAAAAGAAGCATCATAGATCTAAAGGGCATGAACCATAACATGTAGAGAAACAGTCTGGGTGGTAACTAATTTTTCAGTGTCTTTGAAAAGTATGCAATTGATTTATCCTTAGAAGCTTTAAAAATACTTAATGGCTATAATCTTAAAATACATTCTGAAATAATCTGAATACCTGAATGTATGTGAAAGAGTCCAGACTCATGTATTTACACTTGGAAGTTTGATAAGCAGAGTTTTTCCCATATAGGCATGCAATTGATTTAACTATAGGCTTGACCCAGGGAATTCCCTTGTCAACTGACAGCCATGAGAAAACCCACTCTTGCAGTGGAGCGCTCCTCCTGAAAATAGAGCAGGCGCTGCTTGCCCTTTCTCACAGTCCTCTTGGCTGCAGGGAAACAAGAATGCTCTTTGTCAAGGCATACCCAGGAGGAGCATTTTGGAGCTCAATTTTCTCATGGTGTATTCAAATAAAAAGGAATGAAGATAACTCAATTTGAAATATGTCCAAGTGTTTCTAGTATCATCCCTGTAATGTGGCATGTTTCTGAAGCAGATATGCTTGTAAGGAATCAAATAGGGAGGAAGTCAGCTGAATGTCTAATGTCCTAAAACTGGCCACTTCCAGAGCTTGCTGGGGCTTTCTTTTATCCCTCCTTTTCTGAAATAAAATGTTTGATAGGCTCGTCTATTGAACCAAAGAAATACACAAACAGAAATGGTTACCAGTCATGCTTGTAACCTCAGTGTATCCCAGCATATCAAGTAGCCAACTTCTTCAGTTGTTCTGCTGCTTAACTTCCTTCCAAACACAATGAGTCATGAGTCCAAGGAGTCTTAGCTGGAGAAAGGGGACCCGGCTCTCCATCCACATGACTAAGTCTTGCAAGGCCCTGCCCTGGGATCTATGAAGTAAAGGCACTCTATGTCCTGAAATCATCCCATCCAGGAAATTCAGGTGGAGGCAGCCCCTCTTCAGCACCCAGTCTACCAATTTATTGCTGCTCTGGCCTTCAATCAATGTGTTGCTGTTCTTGGGGACAGCACATAGTAGACACTCAACTAAAATGAAGCATGAAAGGTGTGTGAGGTTTTCAGCTTTAGTTAGCTTTTAGCTAGCCCTTTAATTGGATAAAATCCTTTTTATTTTTCACTTTGCATTTAAACAATCAACCTGTGTACTCACCAAGTAAAGTCTCCACAGATGTTGGTTTAATGCTAATGACTGAACACTATTTTTAAATGAATACAGGAATGCTTTAAATTCTGCTGAATGTGATTTCCATGCTATTCACATACCAAGAACATTAAAACAACTGCTTAGAATTGAGTCCTAGTTCTGCCTCTTCTTAGTTGTGTGATTAGGAAGTTACTTTACCTAGTTGTACTTACTTCCTCATATGTCGTAAATGGGGATGAATAACAGTATCTATTGACAGACAGCAAGTACTCAGTAAACTTGATTATATATAGTGGAAGGCATTAAACATGCAGGATGGAATTTGATTGTTATACACGTGGGAAGAATTTTAACATTACAATTATTGTCTGTGAGTGAATGAGCCTCGGGCTTTGGAATCGATCTAATGCAGTCTTGCACAACTGTATAGAATGCTGTAGGTAAAATATTTTTAGCTGGATTATGTCAAATAGTATGGTAATTAATTTGGCCTGCTGCAATGACATTATGGGTGTGATTATAAAATTACACAATGAACAAAAAAACTCTGCTATGCCAAAATTTATGTGTCAAAAGGACTGTGACATTCAAATATGTCACCTTGTGAGATGTTTCTATACATTTCTTCTAATGCTACTATGATTGCTGAAAATCTTTTTGGTTCTTCTCTTTGGAAAGACCCTCAGAAACAGTTTATAGGCTGTAGGCAAAAATTAATGAAATCCATTTTGGTTTCCCACTACACCTGACAATGAGTATGACTATTCCCCCAAATCATATTTAGCCCTTAACAAGCATATTTTAGACTAATAGAAGTACAAAGAATGAATAACTGGCCCTGAGAACAATGAATGAATTTATTCCTCATTTATCCATGAATAGTTATTTCAGAACCTTACTAAATAAGTTCTTTTCAATATCAATCTTACTGGCTTAAGAGAAATATTTCCTCAAGTGTTTGTTTTGATAGAAATGTGTATAACTTCTAGCATATATTTAATTAAGTAAAAACTATTCAATAGATTTATCATGGTGATCACTTCATAATGTATATAAATGTTGAATCACTATGTTGTATACCTGAAACTAATAAAACATAGGGAGGGAAAAGATATTCAAATTAGTTTATAGACACATGTCAAACCCAGGAGGATCCACAAAGATGTCACTGCTGAGATTGCCCAAGAAAATTGTGGTAAGCATACCAGTTTTTTTTTTTTTAATAGAAATGAAGTTTTAGATGTTAATGAAGTAGACATTACCTGAATTTATTATCATTTAGTATTATTTTTAAGATCCTTCTTAGGTTAGTTTCCTATGGCTGCCATAAAAATGGTACCACAAAGTGGGTGGCTTAAAACAACAGAAATTTACTGTCTCACAGTTCTGGAGTCCAGAAGCCTGGAATTAGGTTCTGGAGAGCTGTACCCTCTTTGAAGGCTCTAGGGTAGGGTCCTTCCTTACCTCTTCCTGCCTTCAGGTTGTCTGCAGCAATCAGCATTCCTTGACTTGAGATCTATCACACCAACGACTGCTTCCATTGTCACATGGCAACCTCTCTATACTTCTGTGTTCTAATTTCTATTCTTTTCTTATGAGGATACCAGTCATATTCAGTTAAGGGCCAACCCTACTCCAATTACAATCTCATCTTACCTTGATCACAACTGTAGAGACCCTGCATCCAAATAAGGTCACAAGCACAGATACCAGGGGTTCGGACTTCAACATTATTTTTTAAGAAATACAATTAAACTTACAACAATTTAGCCAGGCTATGATCCCCACTTATTCAATCAAACATGAATATAAATGTTGCTGTGAGCGTATTTTTGTATGTATGATTAAAGTCTTTAATCTGTTTGCCTTAGGTAAGGAAGATTATCCTAGATAATCTGCGTGAGCCTGATTCAGTTAGTTGAAAGACCCTGAGAACAGACCTTCCCTGAGGAAGAAATTCCACTTGCGGACTGCAGTGTCAGCTCCTGCTCAAGATTTTCTAGCCTGCCCTTCTTGGTGGCCTTCCCTACAGACTTCAGACTTGCCCAACTGGCCACCGCAATCAGGTAAGCAAATTCTTTGCAATACATCATGTCACACAGTACATACATACATTACTAGTTCTCTCTCTGATGGAACCTTAATGGAAACAATGTCTAAAGGAGTACATAATTCTTGAAATTGACATTTCCTCAATTGGAAATCATTCCCTAAGCACCCACACTACCACTTGCAGGATGGTGTGGGGTTAAGTATGGTGCCCTGCTGCCAGGCTGCTGGGGCTCAAAGCCTGGCTCCACTGCTTACTGGTTCTCTCACCTTTGGCAAAGTAACATAACTTCTCCTGCCTCAGTTTCTTTATCTGTATGACAGTGAATAATAAAACTGTCATTTTATAAAATAACTAACACTTGTTAATACTCAAAGCAGTTAATGCCAGTTCATTCCTATTACCAGTGGTATGCTGGGGCTGATTCATACTAGCTCAAGAAAGTCAATTGTAATCATCTCTCCTCCGTTCCAGTATTCAGTTTCAAGAACTTTGGCAGCTTGAGCTTGACTGTCGGGGGAATATATACACCATGGAAATCGGCCAACACAACAATACAGTGCTTTTTTTTTTTATCAGGGCTGGATTATGAGCACAACACTGCTTATACTAGTATCTGAATCAAAATTAGCCCTCAGGAAATTAAAGTGATTGTAATAGGTAAACTGTGATAAGAAAATCAAGTGGGTGTTAGTCTATAGGTCACTATGCACAAAACAGAAAAAGGTAACCCTCCTTCAAGACACTTCACTTACACCTGTCAGAAAATCATATTAAATTAAATCTATGTAGTGTGATACCCAGAGTTACACAATGCATAACTTAGAAAACTAACGACACTTAGCATTCAGTCAAGGAACAACAGCCACAGTGACAATTTCATTATTCCATCATTGTGATAAGGGTACTTTTCTGACTCAGTAATTACGTGACTGATTCCTCTATCTTCATTTCATCCCCAAATACATTTTAATTCTTGTGAAGAAACTGCTTGTAAAAAAAAATTTATTTCTTAAATAAGATAACATATTTTCTATGCCTGGATATTTTGAAACATCTTTTCAGTGGAGAAAAGAACCCCAGAGAGTGTCAGGAAGAGAAACAAACCATCACTAGAAACAGTCAAGCTAATGGGAAGGGAAGGGACAGGGCACGTATTTAATATCTAAAGCTGGATAATGTCAAATACAGCAAAACAAAGTAACAGCAACAGCAACGAGGACTTCCCCATGCAGGGGCTCTTAGAACATCGCAGGAACGAATTCCTCCTGCAGTGGCTGTGTTAGCATTAAGATGCCCAGCAATCTGCCCTCCAGCCGGAGCAGGAGTTTTCACAGCCTCCCGGTGGCCATCCTTCATGGAGGCACCATAAACACAGCCTCCCTGGCACAATCCTGGTGCTCTCACTGGGTCTGCTGCTTTCCAAGTCTTGAAGATGTGAAATGAAACCCCAGGGGCTGCATTAACAAGGGCCAAAAGCCCACGCAGCCCAAGCCGGCAGTGGTGGCGAAGTATCCTGGATTCCCATGAGAAACTCTGGATCCAGTTCATCTGCGTCACATGAGTCTGCAAACAGGAGAGCACAAGAGTTTAAAAATACCGTGACTGCTGGAGATTTCCCTGGCCATATTTAGTTCTTATGTCTCACAGTGGAAGGAAAGAGCTTGAAAGAGACGGAGAGTTGGAGGGAAAGGAAAAAAGGCAAAGGGGTGTTGCCCGCGCTAGAAATCAGGACACACGGCTCTGCCACCTTCCCCCACCAGCCCCTCACTCCCACTCCCAAGACTGTCTCGGGCGCTTATTTTCTCTCCAGCTGTAGTCCCACGTACTCCTCCGCCATCCATCGACATCTGCTTGGCTTATCTATTTTCTGCTATGGACAGAGGACAGGAAGGAAGGGTTCGTTTCCTGTATATAGAGGGAGAGAAAATTAGAGCTATTATTGTTTTGACAACGGAAGCCCTCCCTGAAGTTTGTACCACGGTTCATTCCTGGCAGGCATTAGGTTTAAGTTGCAGGCTCTCAGCAGAAATTCCTCCCAGGGGGAACTCTGGGGAAAGCTAAAAGCTTTGATGACTTTGCATTAGATGTCTAATGGCATAAAGATGTAATTCTGGGTAATCTGGATATCAGGCTGTAGAAATGGAATACAGCCTGAATTTTGATGCAAGCCTCTGGTACCCTAAATGAACGTGCTGGAGCTTGACCCTTAAGCGTACACATACACGAGTTTATACAAATATACACCCCAAGGCTGAGTTGAAAATGCCTTGCCAGTGAAAATTATTTGTGTTTATATTTTAACTATCTCTCCTTGTTCCCTGCTCTCCAAAACTTCATTTCTTTTGAAAATTCCTGGGCTTTTTAAACTATATATGGATACATGGATACTCAATGAAAAGATAAAAAATTACCTACTGCTATGTCCCAGAGCTTAATCCTGGTCCTTCTTCATGTTCCATGTAGGCCTATGGTCATAAGCTAATAGTTTCCAATGTGTGACTCCAGAAATCACCTGTCCCTTAAATTCCAAATTCTTAGAAACCACTGACTACCTGGCACAGCTACTCGGCCATCTAACATACATCTCAAATGTGGCATGCCTAAGCCAGAATTCTCTTTTTCCGCACCTCTATTCCTGCTCCTACTCAGCTTCCCTTATTCAGTATTGGCTACTATCATTCATCTAGTTGTTTAACCAAAAAGTCATCCCTGAGTTTTCTTTCTCCTTTATCCCCCATATCCAATCCATCAGCAATTCTCTAATTTCTACTTCCAGGTAAAATCTTCTGTGTCTGTCTTTCTCCAACTCCATGGCTAATCTCCTAGTCTGAGCCACCATTATTTTTTGCCTGGACTTCTGCAGTAGCCCCATCTGATAGCTCTACTTGGATACTTGTATATCTAAAATCCTTCTACAGATATTAGCCAGAGTGATCTTTTGGAAATGTAAATGAGAGCAAATCATTTCCTTGCTTAAAGCCCTTTAACACTTTCCCATTAGACTCAAAATTAAGTGCAAACACCATACCTTGACCTGCATAATCCTGCCCCAGATGAGCTGTTCTGCATAAACTAATCTCCTTCCACCTGCACCCTTGCCATCTTTCTCTTCTCACCTTCCTTCCACCACTAAAGCCTCTGTTGTGAAGGTTCTTCCCATGGAATTTCATATCCATAGCTCCTTACAGACCCTCAGGTTGAAGCTTAGATGTCACTTTCTCAGAGAGGCCTAATGCCTCACTCAGTCCTATTTTTATCATTGAGCTTATCACTACCTGGTGGTTTCTTGTTCATTTATTTGTATATTATCTCCTCCAACCATATCATAAGCTTATGTGAAGAGAGGCATTGTCTTCATATCCAGTGATAGAGCCAAGTGTCTAGAAGAGCACCTGGTATGAAATAATATCAATAACTGTTGAATGAATAAGAAGTAATATGTACATTATCAGGGCTCTAATCTGTTCTAGGATGTCAGGAAAGATTTTTCTGAAGAAATGCTGTTTGAGCAGAATCCTGAATGATGAGTGGTAATTAACTGGAAGAATTCAGGGAGGAGAAGAGGAGAGAAAAGGATTCTAGACAAAAGAATCAATAGATGCAGATGCCTGGTGATGGGAGAAACACAACACTTTTGTTACACCGTAAGAAGGGACCATGTTTGGAGTATAAGGAATGAGGTGAGTAAGGTAAACTGAGACTTAAATGAGCCTGCAGGGCTTCTAGAACAAGTTAAGAATTCCAGGATTTACTTTAAGGGCTTTTGGAAACCAGGGTATATTTAAGCAGGCAGATAGCATCTTGGTAGATTTGCTTTCCATAAACACCCTTCTGGCTGTAGTGTAAAGAAGAGGCTGGGTGCAGGTAGTGTGCCTGTTACCCTTCCAGCCATTAGGAGGCTGCCGCCGTAATCTAGAAGAAAGATCTTGATCTCCTGGACTAAACAACTGGTAGAGGAGATGGAGAAATTGGGACAGACTCCAGAGCTATTTAGGAGCTAAAATAAATAATTGTGTTTTATTAGATAAAGTTGGAGTGATGGAGTGTGGTGGGGAGATGAAGATGTTAAGCCTGAAGCCTAAGTTTTTGACTTTGTTCATACTGGGTGAATAATGGTATCAAAGGGAGCATGAAAGAGAATTAGTGACAAGAAAATATCAAAAGTGTTGTTTCCTGTATGATGAGTCTGAATGCCTTTAAGATATCTGAATGAAGATGTGGCAGTAGACAGTTGGATTCAGAAGTGAAGAGCTCAAAGAAAAAATATGGTGGGTATGGTGGGCAGAAGGTATGAATCGGGGAGCACTAGCTATAGCCTATGAATTTTGGTGACAAGGACTACTTTGTGTTATTTATGCTTGCCATGGAGTCTAACACACAAATACAAGCTACCATGACCATTGCAAGAAGTAAATATGTATAAAGGCAAAACATACAGATTATTTTAAAGAAGCAAAATATTGGAATGGTCTTTATTTAAGACAGTCATTTAAGATCAGTGATGACAGGAAAATCATGTATTTTAAGTCTGCTATGAACACTGACAACCTTCTTTTCTCTCAGAATTTCATATTTGTTAAAAATTCCCACATTAAGTGCTCCCAAAATAATTACTTTCTTCATAGGCAACATTTTCGGGGTTCCAAAACTAAGTTAGCAATGAGACAGATTTATTTTACGTAAAGATTTTCAATGTGCTTCTATCACAGCTGTTTACTGGGTTGTGAATCATAACAAAACGTATACATTTTCCTTATTTCCAAAGCAGTTCACAAAGTAGGAGTTGTCCACTTTGCAATTCTGGACTCATCTTTCAACTTAATCAAAACAGGGCTGCCTGACTTGATTTTATGGGACTAGGCATGCATGAACTGATGTGTTTTAGTTAAATTGTCTTAACTGAGACTCAACATGAGTGTAAAAGTGTGTCAGAAGATACAAACATGTGTGCCATGAGTGTAAGGGTGCCCGTTTTGTAGAAATGAGCTCTACTAGATTCCTACAGCTGTCATAACAAAATACCACAAACTGGTGGCTGAAACAGCAGAAATGTGTTGTCCCACAGTTCTGGAGGATGCTAGTCAGAGATGGAGGTGTGGCAGGGCCACCCTCCCTCTGTGTCCTCTGGGGAGTGTCCTGCCTCACCTCTCTGAGCCCCAGCCATTCCTTGGCTTGTGGTGGCCTCACTCTGATCCCTGCCTCAGTCTTCACACAGCCAGCTTCCCTCTGGGTCTTCACATGACATCCTCCTCCTTGTCTCTCTGTTTTCTCTTCTTATAAAGACACCATTAGTATTGGATTAGGCCCCGCTCAAACTGAGTATGCCTTCATCTCAAATTATTACATCTACAGAAACCCTGTTTCCAAATAAGATCATTCACAGGCATTGGGAGTTAAGACTTCAACATACCTTCATTGCGGGGAACACACTTCAGACCAGCAGGAACTACGGGAGCCAACAGAAATGCATGTGAGCACGGGCTCAGGGTGGGAGTGTGCATGTTTGTGTGAGTGTGTGTACCTGGAGGAAAGAACTATAACCAGTGACTGATTTCCTGATCTCTATTCTGCCTCTTAGTTCTTGCATTCAGTGGTTGTCTGGATAGCTTTCATGCTGTCCCATGACTCCATTCACAATGAGTAATGGGTTGTTTCCGGGCTCTCACTCCCACTTTTAATGAATACCAACACTAATTAACTGACAGTACATGTAGCTGCTCTTGGCTGCATGCATCTTTCATTGAGGTCATAACGGCTGTTGGTAACGTAATCTATTACTCTGAAAGGCACACTCTGGGACTCTCAGTAGGAAGAACATTTTTGCCAAACCAGTATAAGGCAGGCCTTTCTTGGTAAGATAATATGTTCCACAGCTCCTAGGCCTTGGCATAATGACACATCCAAGATACAATGGTTCCACTGGAATGCTGTAAGGATTTCCAACCTCAGTATCATCTGCTGGGGGGGACAGAGGACTACTGTTTGAACAAAGACTACTGCTTATATTCTGACTTCAGAAACAGCCACAGAACCCCCTAAATTACCAGAACACAGTATATTATTGGTATTATTTGTATTATTAGTCTTAGAATTGTTCTGGGAGTGACAAAATGGCATCTCAGGAAGAAAAAACAGCATACAGGCAAGATAAAAAATTTCTGATTAGGAGAATGTCATGCACTCAGGCCCATGAGTATCCTGCAGTGAGGTCCTTGTGCAACCTTCTGTAGGACCCAGCTCTGTACTCCCCATGAACTCTACTAAATTAGCTTTACACAAAGAAGCCATCTCGCTTCTCTAGAGGATCAAAGTAGCTGGACTCGGTCCCAGTGTTCTGTAGATAACCAGGTCACAGGATACGTTTGCACCCTGTTCTCTCCTAGTACACCATGCTGCAGATTCGTCTGTACTTCCCAGTTTATATCCATAGAGGGAACTTGGGCTCATGTGCTTCCTTCTGCTCTCTGCAGTAATCTGGTGACCTGAGATCATTTATGTATGCTCCACTCTTGTTACAATGCTTCTGGAACTGTGTAATATTTTTTTCTCGTGTATGGGGCTACTGTTCCCAGCCAGGCCCTTTTATCCTTCCTATAATAACCTTTGTAATAGTAACAGCACCTCCTTGTAGCACTTAAAATGCTTGTCTCACAAGGACAGGATGATAAGGGAAAGTATGTTAATATGATTTTTTAAATGAGATCCAAATAATGAAAAATCACAAGACTACCTAGCCAAAGTAATAAGTAACAATGACAGTGAAAAAAGATGTAATAATATAATGAATAAAGAATGTAAGAGAATAATGTAAGTTAGAATAATTTAGCTGTTCAGTGATGGGTGTTATTGGTCAATATGTCATGTATGGATTCATTCTCCTTTTTCTGCTATAATTCACATATAGTAAGATCACGCTCTACATACACACATATGCAGATGCATAGTAAATGTAACCATAATGTTTTGAGACCAATTTTTTTTAAACAGTAGAACTTAATTATTCAAATTATTATTTTCCTTGATGCTGGAAGCATGTGTTTATTCTAGTGATAGTGCATTTACCTAAAGGCCTTATAGAACTGTTCTTTTAGAAACACTTTTGAGTTTAGTTTGTGAAAATTAAAAACAAGAAGCATATTCATTACTTAGTGGTCACATCTTAATTTTTTTTTCTTGAGGTATAATTGGCTTACAACATCATATTAGTTTCCAGTATACAGTGTAATGATTCAACACTTGTATACACTGTGAAATGATCACCATAATAAGTCTAGTCACCATCATCTGTCATCATAAAGGCATAAAAAATGTTTTTCTTGTGATAAGAACTTTCAAAATAAACTCTTCCACGACCTTCAAATATGCACTACAATAGTTTATAGTGACAATAGATTATAGTCACTGTACTGCACACCACAGCCACAAGACATATTCATTTCACAGCTGGAATTCTTTACTCAACCCCCTCACCCATTTCACCCACTCTCCAAAGTCCCTTCTCCTTTGCAACCACCACTCTGTTCTCTGTATCCATGAGTTTTATTCTGTTCTTTTTTGTTTGTTTGGCTCTATAGTCCATGATCACAGTGTTTGCCTTTCTCTTTCTGACTCATTTCACTTAGCATAATATCCTCAAGGTCCATCCAGGGTATTGAAATGGCAAAATTGAGTTCTTTTTTATGGCTGAGTAGTATTTCATTGTGTATATATACCACATTTTCTTTATCCATTCATCTGTGGATGGACACTTCGGTTATTTCTATATCTTGGCTATTGGAAATAATGCTGCAATAGGCATAGGGTGTATATATCTTTTTGAATTAGTGTTTTTGTTTTCTTTGAGTAAATACCCAGAAGCAGAATTGCTAGATCATATGGTAGTTCTACTTTTAATTGTCTTGGGAAACTCCATACTATTTTCCATGGTATGACAAGGATGCTCATTGTTGACACTTTCATTCAACATTGTATTGGAAGTCCTAGCCAGAGCAATTAGACAAGAAAAATTTTTTGAACTTCCAAATTGGAAAAGAAGAAGTAGAACTATCACTTTTGCAAACAACAAGATTTGTGTATAGAAAACCATGAAGACTCCACCAAAAACCTGTTAGAACTAATAAAAAAAACTTCAGTAAAGTTGCAGGGTACCAAACAAATATGCAAAAATCTTTTGTATTTCTATACACTAATGATGAACTACCAGAAAGAGGAGTTAAGAAAACAATTACAAATGCATCAAAAATAATAAAATACCTAGGTATAAATTTAACCACGGAGGTGAAAGACCTGTATTGGAGACTATAAGACATTAATGAAAGAAATTAAAGGAAACACAGATAATTGTAAATATATTCTGTACTCATGCATTGGAAGATTAATATTGTTAAAATTTCTATACTACCCAAAGGAATATACAGATTCAGTTCAATCAAAACCTAACAAAATACCAATGGCATTTTTCACAGAAATAGAAAAAACAACCCTAAAATTTGTATGGAACAGCAAAAGACCTGATGAGCCAAAACAATCCTGAGAAGGAACAAAACTGGAGGCATCACACTCTGTGGCTGCAAAATTACAAAACAGTAATGGTAGCGGCATAAAAATAGACACATATATCAATGGAACACAATAGAGTACCCAGAAATAACACATATATGGTCAATTAATTTACAACAAAGGAGGCAAGAATATACAATGGGGAAAGGACAATCTCCTTAATAAATGGCATTGGGAAAACTGGACAGCTACATGCAAAATAACGAACTAGACTACTATCTTATACCATACACAAAAATGAACTCAAAGTAGGTTAAAATCTTGAATGTTAGACCTGAAACCATAAAACTCCTTCAAGAAAACAGGTGGTAAGCTCCGAGACACTGTCTTTAATTATGTTTTATTCGATCTGACTTCAAAACAAAGGTCACATCTTAAATTTGTCACCAAACTGTTTAACCATCTTTAATGTTCATCATGTTCAGAGTTAATTCTAAATATCTTTGTCTTTAAACCAGCCTCTTCGAATTAACACTTACTATCACATTCTAAACTTTATTAGATATATAACAAAAGTGATATATATCATTATAACAAGTCAAAGAGATGTTTAAGGAAAAAATAATAATCTCTATCTTCTTTCCCTCAAATCTCATCCTAATGAGTTAATAAAATATGGTACATCAATGCAAAAGAATGCAAAAGAATAAACAACTATTTCTTAACCTGGAGGGATGCCCAAGATCTATCTTTAAAAAAAAAGAGAGAAAGATATATACAGTATGACTCTATTTTTATCTTTAATTTTGTCTATAAACATACAGATCTATAGCATGACTGTAGCATATTTATATAAACACTGCCAGATAGATGGGCAGTCAGGATATTTGCTGTTTGCTACCATTGCAGTAATACTCCAGGAAGCTTCCTTAATCACAAGCCTTTATGCACATTCCACACCTTTACAACTGCGGAAGAGATTCCCTAAGATGGAACTACTGGTTCAAAATGTATATTTCACCTTTTTTTATTAGTCCTGGGAAGGAGTAAAACTACATAGAACTGGTAAAGCATTACTGAAATTCAATTAATAAAAACATTACCCAATCTGTGTTTCTCTGTGCTCAGGACTGGAAAAACTGGCCAGATTACTGTTTTGATACTTGGTAGGAAAACAATCATATTGCACAACAAATCCATCACAGGCATTTGTCATGATATAGTCATGGGCAGCTATGTTTGTTAAGGCTGTCATATTTAAGTTATTTCTCATTCAAGAGTCTAAAGCCAAGTTTCAAAATTAAAATGACAGTGATACAGGCATAAAAACTACTGTAGCTATGCTATTCGATATAATCTAACAAAAAGTACCCAGGAAATAAGATGTGAATTTG
This sequence comes from Manis javanica, assembly GCF_040802235.1. Lineage (NCBI taxonomy): Eukaryota > Metazoa > Chordata > Mammalia > Pholidota > Manidae > Manis > Manis javanica. The sequence continues at coordinate 45,606,237 of NC_133168.1, read as the reverse complement.
ATCATCCGGTTTTCTGACCCCAGGGACTACAATAAGACAAGTCTAACATATTATTAAACCACTGTAAAGTCTGTCTGAAAAAGAACAACAATTTCACCCATTTGTGACGTTCTCTAGAGTCACTCAATAAATACCCCTATAGCAATATCTGTTTCACTTTTGAGTCATTCTGCTAGCCCTATCACCTTCCTAATGTCATCACAATGACTTGTCAGGACATAAGATACACACTCATGAAAAATTCTTCACACCAGTTTACAAAGAGTGTCTTGTACAAAGACCATCAAATAATGTGTCCACCACATTATAGTCATGAAGTGTTTTCTTCTTTCTGTATATTTATATTATAATTTATTGTCTTCAGTTTCAAAGAGACAGATCACTCTTCATATTTTATAAAATAATGAGAACCAAGGTCATTACTGAAGGAAAGTTCTAGATTATTCCATAAAGTGTACATTTTATTTGATTTGATAAATACTTACTGAGTGCCTCATCACTTCCAGGAATAGTCCTAGGCTAAGGGATATAGAAATTGACAAACTGGTCATGGCCCCAAGGTGGCAAGAGAAAAACCACACCACATTTACAGCTGTGTGAGAGGAACTATGATGGGTGGTGGGCACAGATACAGGTTGCTCAGGAAACCCAGATATTGGTCACCTACAGTACTTGAGTCTAAAATACTTGTACAGTCAGCACATGCAGCAAGGAAGCCATGTGGCAGATTCAAGTTTGCTAAATAGTACTGAAACCTCAATGATTAAGTAAAGTAGAAAGAGAGTTGAGAAGTAAATTATATCACACCAACTTGAAAATCTATAAGGTTATGTTAGAGCTTTTCATTTTGAAAAGCCTGAAGATAGACTCATACATATTTATATAATATTTCTATTTAAAATATACCTATGATAATGCTCCTGTTGGGGACGGGAACATAAACTTGCTGATTTATGAAAGCAATGTATCAAATAAAATTCTTCTCTGGCCTCCCAAGGTATATAAAAATAAGCCTTTGAATCCTCAGATTTGACTATACTGCAACATTGATAAACAAAAGCCATTGAAAATTAAAATCTTATCTTAGTGTTTACGACAGGGATAGATTTCCAGTGTGATACAGCAATTACAGTTTTAAGTCCTTTTCAAAGATGAGCTGTAAAATAACAAATCCCAGGAACTCTAAGAATCCCAGGGAATTGTTTTTAATTGATAATGTGTTAGCTTTAAGAACATCTGCATAATCCACTTAAATTGATAGTATGGAAGAAGCAATCCCACTACCAATCTACAGTAATCTTGTGGAATTTCTTTGTGCTCAATTGAAATCTTAGAAATCTTAGACTTCTCGTCCTTTTGTTTCAGTCATATTCATTGCCAGTAATCACACTCAAAGCTCTTTTCTGGACATAGTTCTTTTACTTGTGTTATTGGGTAGGAAGGCAAACCTAATCTGATCTTTGCCACACATCTTTACCCAGGGTTTCCCAAATTACAAGCAAAATTTTAATAATAAAAAAAGAAAAATTTTAACCCTTGAACTTTTCTGTTGAAAAAAAATCTGATTTTCTCAGCCCCTCCCTCCCACATCAGAGGGGTACTTGCTGATATTGCATTTGTTTGTACAACATAAAGTTCTTAAGTAGTTTACTCAAGTAAATATTGTGTACCTTCACTTGGTGTTTTCCTGCATTAGAATAAAAAATAAGCCCTAAATTTTTTTCTTAGTCCATTTTGCACAGACTCCAATATATTATCACTTAATGCTCATCTACGTACTAGTAAATAACAGCTCCTTCCTTCCTTCCTTCATACCTCTCTTCCTTCCACAGCATTGACTAGTAACAATTACATGCATGCCAGGGCACTGTCTACACAGACTCCAAAAGCAAACTTAATGATTACGTCACAACTATTCCATTAAAGGGTTTCATGAAACAGTATGGAATTAAGTTGCAAATATACATGGTTAAGTTTAGAAAATTAAACACTTCTGATTCCACTTTGTTGAATTACTTCATCAGTAGGATGAATGATTGACTATAAGCCTAATTATTAATACCTAGGGGACAAAACTGTTATCCTTTGCCTTTGAAGATACATTCTGAATTCCAAGTGATCACAGTAAATTAGAAATGTGGTCAGATGGAAACTAATTAAAATCAGTGAGAAAAACTGAATGCTACTCTAGAAATAGAAAAATATATTACACACACACAAAAAAAAACTATTGAGAATGACTTTTTATGTAAAAGAATGACAGAAAAATATCACCCTGTCTTGGACTCAGAGTGAATGCAAAATGACTGTTGCAGCAATGTGCAAATGTCATTTCTCAGAGCATATAATGGATGTAGAAGCCCAGTGGTTAATTCTTACTTGACACTCACACACAGTGTTACCAGAGTACACTACTCAGTTTGAATACACCCAATAAAGGAAACATTGAAGCTTATAGATAATTCATATATGTCTGTATTTATGATATTGACATTAAGTCTCTTGGAAAAGACTGGTAAAAGGCCCCTGAATATAATCACAGTATGACCCCAAACACCATTTTCTATTTCATTTTGGATGGACTCAGGGACACACAGGTAGGGGAAAGCACATCTTTAAAGAGCTAATTAATAAGCAAGCAGCTTTTCAGGAACTACAAAAGCATAGGTATATTTCTCTTTTGACTATAGTATATCTGTATATTATTTACATGTAGCATAAAGGCTTATAAAGTATATGAAGGTGAACTTAAAGTTTCATTTATTCACTTGTTTTATAATGTGCTTCATATCAGAAAGGATTATAAATGATGTACTGTACAAGGATTCTGGAAAGATGGCAGTGATAGAGATACAGTATTTAAATATTCTTGAATCCCCCAGAAAGAATAGTCAGAGAAACCATGATAAGAAAAAACAGAAACTCATGGGCAACACATGCGGCAGACTAGATGAAAATGTACGCCTGCAAACCCCAAAATACAAGGGGAAAGCGGACTCACACAGGAACATCCTTAGGGCAGGAGGAAGCAGAGGGAAATCAGCAGAGCATCTGGCAGCTTTGATAATAGGGGAAGCCCAACAAGCTCTCAGTGGAGGTCCACAGCCATCTGAGAAAATAGCTGACGCTGGAAAGTCTCACCAAAGCTACCTTCCAGGGGCTTTCCCAGTGAGAAGAAATTGCTGGGAAAGAACCCAGCTGGGGCACACAGTGGCAACAGGAAGGAAAGAAGGTCCAGATAAGTGTCATGAAAGAAACAGAAGAGGGAGCACAGAATCATCAAACTAGAAAAGCTATCCTATCCAGAACTACCACCACAACTCTAAAAATAGTGGAAAACTCATTTCCCTTTAAAAAGTAGCATCAGAAAAATACCAGAGTGGAATCCGATACAAAGTTATGAAATGCGAGAAAGAGGGGAGCAAAGCAACATCTCTATGAACAAGAGAAACTTGTCAAACAGACATGCCCACAAAAAGATAAAAAGTGTAATCTAATACTTAGATGTAATCTAGATGAAATGACAGTGATAGATGATATAAAGAATGACAAATTAGAATTAGGGAAAACTAAAAAATGGTGTGACTGGAGAAAAGGAAAATTTGAAAAGAAAGGGGACAGAATTATTAAGGAATTAGAAATGAAAGAAAAATATTGTAATTTAAGATTAAACTAGAGAAGGTAAAAGCAAGTAAAAACAGAGAATATGTTTCAGGAATGAGGTAACTCAACAAATGAGAAATAGAATGGAACTTTCTCCACCATGAAGGACATCTATGAAAAACTCACAACTAACACCATAATTACCAGTGAAAGATTGATTGGTTTTCCTCAAAAATGAGAAACAAGACAAAGGTATTTTCTTTCACCACTTCTACTCAAGATTGTACTGGAGGTCTAGCCAGGGCAGTTAGGCAAGTAAATGAACTACAAGGCATCCAGACTGAAAGTGAAGTAAAGCTATCTCTACTTCAGATGATGTGTTCTTATAGAAAATCCTATGAAATCCACCTAAAAACCATTGGAACTAATAAACACATTCACCAAGGTTGTATGACACAAATCAATATACAAAAATCAATTACATTTATAGTCATTTTCAATGGACAATATGAAAATGAAGTTAGGAAGATAACTCCATTTACAATAGCTTTAAAGGAATAAAATATTTAGAAATAATTTTTTTTTAAAGTCCACATTTTATACTTTGAAAGCTATAACACTGATGAGAATAATATGTATATCAAAATCCCAGCTGGTTTCTTTGCAGAGATGGACAAGCTGATTCTAAAATCCATATGAAAATGCAAGGAGCTCAGAAGGGTCCTCCTCTCCCTTGCCAAAAAAAAAAAAAAAGCCTGAAAAAGAAAAATATAAAAGACTCATACTTTTGATTTCAAAACCTCCCAGAAAGCTATAGTAATCATGAAAGTATGGTAATGGCATAAGAATATATACAGAATCAATATATACATTAACAGAATATAATAAAGAGTCCAGGAATCAACCTTCTCATTCACAGTCAATTGATATTTCAAGGCAATTCAATGGGGGAAAGAATAGGCTTTTCAGCAAATGATACTGGGACAGCTGGATATCCATTCTGCAAAAGAATCAAGTTTGATCTCTACCTCACCCAATAAACAAAATTAACTCAAAATTGATTTTATAAAGCCCAGATAGAGATAAAGCTATAAAAGTTCTAGAAGAAAATAAAGGCATAAATCTTGAGGACCTTGGATCAGGCATGGTTTCTCAGATAAGATGCCAAAAACACTAGCATCAGAAGAAAACTAGATAAACTTGACTTCAACAAAATTAAAAGCTTTTGTGCTTCAAAGGACGCTATCAAGAAAGTGAAAAGACAACCCACAGAATGACATAAATATTCTCAGATCATATATCTGATAGGTATCTAGAATACATAAAGAATTTTTTCAAATCAATACAAAAAGACAACATACAATAAAAAATGGACAGAGGATCTGAATAAGCATTTTTCCAAAAAATATATACAAATGGCCAATAAACACATGAAAAGGTACTCAACATCATTATCTATGAGGGAAATGAAAATCAACCTCAATGACCTACCATTTTATATCCACCAGGATCACTATAATCAAATAGACAGATATTAACAAATGCTAGTGAGGTTGTAGGAAAATTAAAATCTTTATTCACTGCTGGTGGAAATGTAAAAGGATGAAGTCACTTTGGGATACAGTGGGATAGCTTCTCCAAAGATTGTATGGATTTACCATATGACCCAGCAATTCCATGACAAGGTATACATCCCAGCATAATGAAAATATGTGTCTATACAAAAACTGCTACAAACGTTCATTGAAACAATATGCAAAATAAACAAAAATGGAATCAACCAAAATACCCATCATTGATAAATGAATGGACCAATAAAATGTTGTATATCCATAAAATGGAATATTATCAAACAATAAAAACATATGAAGTGCTCATAAATACTATAACATGGATGAACCTTGAAAACTTTTTGCTAACTGTTAAGGAGCCAGTGTCAAAAGACCACATATACTTTTTTAATAATTTTTTTATATTGGTATCATTAATCTACAATTAAATGAAGAACATTATGTTAAATAGACTCCCCCTTCAACACGTACCCCCCACAAACCCCATTAGAGTCACTGTCCATCAGCATAGTCAGATGCTGTAGAATCACTACTTGTCTTCTCTGGTTGTACAACCCTCCCCATGCCCAACCCCCACATTATACATGCTAATCGTAATGCCCACTTTCTTTTTCCCCACCCTTATCCCTCCCTTCCCTCCCTTTCTCCCCAGTCCCTTCCCCTTTGGTAACTGTTAGTTCATTCTAGGGTTCTGTGATTCTGCTGCTGTTTTGTTCCTTCAGTTTTTCTTTGTTCTTATACTCCACAGATGAGTGAAATCATTTGGTACTGGCCTTTCTCTGCCTGGCTTATTTCACTGAGCATAACACCCTCTAACTCCATCCATGTTGTTGCAAGTGGTAGGATTTGTTTTCTCCTTATGACTGAATAATACTCCATTGTGTATATGTACCACATCATCTTTATCCATTCATCTACTGATGGACACTTAGGTTGCTTCCATTTCTTGGATATTGTAAATAGTGCAGCGATAAACATAGGGGTGCATCTGTCTTTTTCAAACTGGAGTGCTGTATTCTTAGGGTAAATTCCTAGAAGTGGAATTCCTGGGTCAAATGGTATTTCTATTTTGAGCTCTTAGAGGAACTTCCATACTGCTTTCCACAATGGTTGAACTAATTTACATTTCCACCAGCAGTGTAGCAGGGTTCCCCTTTCTCCACAACCTTGCCAACATTTGTTGTTGTTTGTCTTTTGGATACTGACGATCCTTATTGGTGTGAGGTGATATCTCATTGTGGTTTTAATTTGCATTTCTCTAATGATTAGCCATGTGGAGCATCTTTTCATGTGTCTGTTGGCCATCTGAATTTCTTCTTTAGCAAATTGTCTATTCAGCTCCTCTGCCCATTTTTGAATTAGATTATTTGCTTTTTGTTTGTTGAGGTGCGTGAGCTCTTTATATATTTTGGATGTCAACCCTTTATCGGATCTGTCATTTATGAATATATTCTCCCATACTGTAAGACACTTTTTTGTTCTATTGATGGTGTCCTTTGCTGTACAGAAGCTTTTCAGCTTAATATAGTCTCACTTGTTCATTTTTGCTTTTGTTTCCCTTGCCCGGGGAGATATGTCCATGAAGAAGTCACTCATGTTTACATCCATGAGATTTTTGCCTATGTTTTTTTCTAAGAGTTTTATGGTTTCATGACTTACATTTAGGTCTTTGAACCATTTTGAATTTACTTTTGTGTATGGAGTTAGACAGTGATCCAGTTTCATTCTCTTATATGTAGCTGTCCAGTTTTGCCAGCACCATCTGTTGAAGAGACTGTCATTTCCCCATTGTATGTCCATGGCTCCTTTATCATATATTAAATGACCATATATGTTTGGGTTAATGTCTGGAGTCTCTATTCTGTTCCACTGGTCTGTGGGTCTGTTCTTGTGCCAGTACCAAATTGTCTTGATTACTGTGGCTTTGTAGTAGAGCTTGAAGTTGGGGAGTGAGATCCCCCCACTTTACTCTTCCTTCTCAGGATTGCTTCGGCTATTCGGGGTCTTTGGTGGTTCCATATGAATTCTTGAACTATTTGTTCCAGTTCATTGAAGAATGCTGTTGGTAATTTGATAGGGATTGCATCGAATCTGTATATTGCTTTGGGCAGGATGGCCATTTTGATGACATTAATTCTTCCTGGCCAGGAGCATGGTATGAGTTTCGTTTGTTAGTATCCTCTTTAATTTCTCTTAAGAGTGTCTTGCAGTTTTCAGGGTATAGGTCTTTCACTTCCTTGGTTTGGTTTATTCCTAGGTATTTTATTCTTTTTGATGCAACTGTGAATGGAATTGTTTTCCTGATTTCTCTTTCTATTGGTTCATTGTTAGTGTATAGGAAAGCCACAGATTTCTGTGTGTTTATTTTGTATCCTGCAACTTCGCTGTATTCCGATATCAGTTCTAGTAGTTTTGGAGTGCAGTCTTTAGGGTTTTTTATGTACAATATCATGTCATCTGCAAACAGTGACAGTTTAACTTCTTTACCAATCTGGATTCCTTGTATTTCTTTGTTTTGTCTAAATGCCATGGCTAGGACCTCCAGTACTATGTTGAATAACAGTGGGGAGAATGGGCATCCCTGTCTTGTTCCCGATCTCAGAGGAAAAGCTTTCAGCCTCTCGCTGTTCAGTATGATGTTGGCTATGGGTTTATCATATATGGCCTTTATTATGTTGAGGTACCTGCCCTCTATACCCATTTTGTTGAGAGTTTTTATCATGAATGGATGTTGAATTTTGTCAAATGCTTTTTCAGCATCTATGAAGACGATCATGTGGTTTTTGTCCTTCTTTTTGTTGATGTGGTGGATGATGTTGATGGATTTTCGAATGTTGTGCCATCCTTGCATCCCTGGGATGAATCCCACTTGGTCATGGTGTATGATCCTTTTCATGTATTTTTGAATTTGGTTTGCTAATATTTTGTTGAGTATTTTTGCCTCTATGGTCATCAGGGATATTGGTCTGTAGTTTTTTTTGGTGGGGACTTTGCCTTGTTTTTGTATTAGGGTGAAGTTGGCTGCATAGAATGAGTTTGGGAGTATTCCCTCCTCTTCTATTTTTTGGAAAACTTTAAGGAGAATGGGTATTATGTCTTCTCTGTATATCTGATAAAATTCTGAGGTAAATCCATCCAACCCAGGGGTTTTGTTCTTGGGTAGTTTTTTGATTACTGCTTCAATTTCATTGCTGGTAATTGGTTTGTTTAGATTTTGTGTTTCTTCCTTGATCAGTCTTGGAAGATTGTATTTTTCTAGGAAGTTGTCCATTTCTTCTAAGTTTTCCAGCTTGTTAGCATATAGGTTTTCACAGTAGTCTCTAATAATTCTTTGTATTCCTGTTGGGTCTGTTGTGATGTTTCCTTTCTTGTTTCTGATTCTGTTGATGTGTGTTGATTCTCTTATTCTCTTAATAAGTCTGGCTAGAGGCTTATCTATTTTGTTTATTTTCTCAAAGAACCATCTCTTAGTTTCATTGATTTTTGCTATTGTTTTATTCTTCACAATTTTGTTTATTTCTTCTCTGATCTTTATTATGTCCCTCCTTCTGCTGACCTTAGGCCTCATTTGTTCTTCTTTTTCCTATTTTGATAATTATGATGTTAGACTATTCATTTGGGTTTGTTCTTCTTTAAATATGCCTGGATTGCTATATACTTTCCTCTTAAGACTGCTTTCACTGCGTTCCACAGAAGTTGGGGCTTTGTGTTGTTGTTGTCATTTATTTCCATAAATTGCTGGATCTCCATTTTAATTTGGTCGTTGATCCATTGACTATTTAGAAGCGTGTTGTTAAGCCTCCATGTGTTTGTGAGCCTTTTTGTTTTCTTTGTTCAATTTATTTCTAGTTTTATACCTTTGTGGTCTGAAAAGTTGGTTGGTAGAATTAAATCTTTTAGAATTTACTGAGGCTCTTTTTGTGAGCTAGTATGTGGTCTATTCTGGCGAATGTGCCATGTGCACTTGAGAAGAATGTATATCCTGTTGCTTTTGGATGTAGAGTTCTATAGATGTCTATTAGGTCCATCTGTTCTAGTGTGTTGTTCAGTGCCTCTGAGTCCTTACTTATTTTCTGTCTGGTGGATCTATCCTTTGGAGTGAATGGTGTGTTGAAGGTTCCCAAAATGAATGCATTGCATTCTATTCCTCCTTTATTTCTTTTGGTATTTGTTTCACATATGCTGGTGCTCCTGTATTGGGTGCATGTATATTTATAATGGTTATATCCTCTTGTTGGACTGACCCCTTTATCATTATGTAATGTCCTTCTTTATCTCTTGTTACTTTCTTTGTTTTGAAGTCTATTTTGTCTGATACTAGTACTGCAACACCTGCTTTTTTCTCCCTATTATTTGCATAAAATACCTTTTTCCATCCCTTGACTTTTAGTATGTGTATGTCTTTGAGTTTGAGGTGAGTCTCTTGTAAGCAGCATATAGATGGGTCTTGCTTTTTTCTCCATTCTATTACTCTGTGTCTTTTGATTGGTGCATTCAGTCCATTTACATTTAGGGTGATTATTGAAAGATATGCACTTATTGCCATTGCAGGCTTTAGGTTCATGGTTATCAAAGGTTCAAGGTTAGCTTCTTTGCTATTTTACTGTCTAACTAAACTCACTTTTGAGCTATTATAAACACTGTCTGATGATTCTTTGTTTCTCTCCCTTATTATTCCTCCTCCTCCATTCTTCATATATTGGGTGTTTTGTTCTGTGCTCTTTAGTGTTTCCTTTGACTGTTTTTGTGGGTAGTTGATTTTACTTTTTGCCTTTAGTTAGTATTTGGTTGGTCTGCTTTCTTTGCTGTGATTTTATTTTCTCTGGTGACGTCTATTTAGCCTTAGGAGTGCTCCCATCTAGAGCAGTCCCTCTAAAACACCCTATAGAGGTAGTTTGTGGGAGGCAAATTCCCTTAACTTTTGCTTGTCTGGGAATTTTTTAATCCCTCCTTCATATTTAAATGATAATCGTGCTGGATACATTATCCTTGGTTCAAGGCTCTTCTGTTTCATTGCATTAAATATATCATGCCATTCTCTTCTGGCCTGTAATGTTTCTGTTGAGAAGTCTGATGATAGCCTGATGGGTTTTCCTTTCTAGGTGACCTTTTTTCTCTCTCTGACTGCCTTTAATACTCTGTCCTTGTTCCTGATCTTTGCCATTTTAATTATTATGTGTTTTGGTGTTGTCCTCTTTGGGTCCCTTCTGTTGGGAGTTCTGTGTGCTTCTGTGGTCTGAGTAACTATTTCCTACCCCTGTTTGGGGAAGTTTTCAGAAATTATTTCTTCAAAGACACTTTTGATCCCTTTTTCTCTCTCTTCTTCTTCTGGTACCCTTATAATGAGAATACTGTTCTGTTTGGATTAGTCACACAGTTCTCTTAATATTTTTTCATTCGTGGAGATCCTTTTATCTTTCTCTGCATCAGCTTCTCTGCATTTCTATTCTCTGATTCCTATTCCATTAAGGGCCTCTTGCTCCTCATCCAGTCTGCTCTTAAGCCCTTCCAGAGATTGTTTTATTTCTGTATTCTCTCTCTGTACTTGCTCCTTTAGCTACTGCATATTTCTCTGCAGATCCATCAGCATGGTTATGACCTGTATTTTGAATTCTTTTTGGGGGAGATTGGTTAGGTCTATCTCCCCAGGTCCTCTCTCAGTGGTTGTCTGGACTATTTTGTACTGGACTAAATTCTTCTGCCTTTGCATGGTGATAGAGGTAGCTGTGGGCAGGTAGTCTATGTGTCAGCTGGGAAAACAAAGTCCTTTCCTGATTGCTGGTCACCTTGCCCTTCTCCGCTGTCTGTGTCAGTTACCTGCACCCCTGGAGCAGCCTCTGGGTTAATCCCCTAAGCTACTGTGAGCAGGGTTTCCATCAGAACAGCGCAGAGCCCTGTGGGGAGTAGCAGACACGCTGAGTGTGCTCTCCTGTGAAAGCAGCACCCCTGCCAGGCAGCTGTGTGCTGGCAGTGGCCTTTGGGTCTGGCCCAGGCGGCTGTGTGCTGGGCTGAGATTCTGGGTGGCTGCTGGGGGTGCAGCTGCTCCTGGGCTTCTCCTCCGCCACCACCACCAGCTCCCATGGGCCACTCCCATGGCCCTTTGTCACCTCCACTGTCAGCGCAGGTGGGCCTCTCCTGGTTCCCTCTGGCACCACCGCTGTGAGCTTGCGCGGGCCACTCTGTCACTGCCACCACCGACTCATGCGGGCCGGCCGCAGGCCACTGCCATGGCGCCGCTCCTGGGCCCATCCCCAGCACGCACTGCTACTCTCCCACTACTGAGCTGGTGTGTTGGGGTCCGTGCCAGTTAGGGGAACAACTGACAGGCTGCTTATCACCGTGAGGGACTTCAGAGCTGCACTGCCACCCAGGGGGTTAGGTCGCCTAGAGTTCCCTGGGATTCCCAGGTGCTGGGCTGAGTGTGCCAGGATGACTTCGTCCAGCTGTGGGGTCCCTGTCCCTTTAAGACTTGCAAAAAGCACTCGCTTTTCTTTTGTCCCAGGGGCACTGGTTGCAGGGACCTGCTCGCAGATTTTGCTTTTCCGTTTCTCTAATATCCAGCACCCCATGCACTGTGTGTCTGCACTCCCTATGTGGATTTCTAGAGCTGGTTGTTTAGCAGTCCTGGGCTTTCACTCTCTTGCCACTCTGACTCTTTTCCTCCACTGGGGTCTGGGGTGGGGGAGCATTCGGGTCCCACTGGGCCACGGCTTGTATTTTACCCCCTTCGTGTGATGCTGAGTTCTAGCAGATGAGATGTAGATGTAACATCTCGCAGATGTTATACTGTACCCACTGGTGTCTCTTTTAGGAATAGTTGTATTTGTTGTATTTTCAAAGATATATATGTTTTGGGGAGGAGATTTCCGCTGAACTACTCATGCCGCCATCTTGGCTCCCTCCTTGTACCTACTATCAAGACCACATATTTTATGACTTCATTTATATGAAATGTCCATAATGAGCAAATCTTTAGATTTGTAAATCAGTAGTTGCCTAAGGGCTGTGTGAGTTAACGGGACTTAGGGGAAGTGGGGAGTGACTGTTATTGGATATGGGATTTCTTTTGGGGATGAAGAAATAATCCAAAATTGTTTGTCATAATTATGGCACAACTTTGTGAATACATTAAAAACCACTGACTCGCACACCTTAAATGGGTAAATTCCATGAATTATATTTCAATAAAGCTCTTAAAAATATTTTTAAAATAATTCAAGGAATTTTGAAATTCAAAAAAATTCAATAAGGCTGCTATAAAACATGTTTTAAAGAATTAGATTAAAAAGGCATCTTACAAACACATGGAGGCTTAACAACATGCTACTAAATAATCAATGGATCAATGAACAAATCAAAATAGAGATCAAGGAATATATAGAAACAAATGACAACAACAACACTAAGCCCCAACTTCTGTGGGATACAGCGAAAGCAGTCTTAAGAGGAAAGTATATAGCAATCCAGGCACACTTGAAGAAGGAAGAACAATCCCAAATGAATAGTCTAACATCACAATTATTAAAACTGGAAAAAGAAGAACAAATGAGGCCTATAGTCAGCAGAAGGAGGGACATAATAAAGATCAGAGAAGAAATAAACAAAATTGAGAAGAATAAAACAATAGCAAAAATCAACAAAACCAAGAGCTGGTTCTTTGAGAAAATAAACAAAATAGATAAGCCTCTAGCCCAACTTATTAAGAGAAAAAGAGAGTCAACACAAATCAACATAATCAGAAATGAGAATGGAAAAATCACGACAGACTCCACAGAAATACAAAGAATTATTAAAGACTACTATGAAAACCTATATGCCAACAAGCTGGAAAACCTAGAAGAAATGGACAACTTCCTAGAAAAATACAACCTCCCAAGACTGACCAAGGAAGAAACACAAAAGTTAAACAAACCAATTACAAGCAAAGAAATTGAAACAGTAATAAAAAAACTACCCAAGAACAAAACCCCGGGGCCGGACGGATTTACCTCGGAATTTTATCAGACACACAGAGAAGACATAATACCCATTCTCCTTAAAGTGTTCCACAAAATAGAAGAAGAGGGAATACTCCCAAACTCATTCTATGAGGCCAACATCACCCTAATACCAAAACCAGGCAAAGACCCCACCAAAAAAGAAAATTACAGACCAATATCCCTGATGAATGTAGATGCAAAAATACTCAATAAAATATTAGCAAACAGAATTCAACAGTATATCAAAAGGATCATACACCATGACCAAGTGGGGTTCATCCCAGGGATGCAAGGATGGTACAACATTCGAAAATCCATCAACATCATCCACCACATCAACAAAAAGAAAGACAAAAACCACATGATCATCTCCATAGATGCTGAAAAAGCATTTGACAAAATTCAACATCCATTCATGATAAAAACTCTCAGCAAAATGGGAATAGAGGGCAAGTACCTCAACATAATAAAGGCCATATATGATAAACCCACAGCCAGCATTATACTGAACAGCGAGAAGCTGAAAGCATTTCCTCTGAGATCGGGAACCAGACAGGGATGCCCACTCTCCCCACTGTTATTTAACATAGTACTGGAGGTCCTAGCCATGGCAATCAGACAAAACAAAGAAATACAAGGAATCCAGATTGGTAAAGAAGAAGTTAAACTGTCACTATTTGCAGATGATATGATACTGTACATAAAAAAGCCTAAAGACTCCACTCCAAAACTACTAGAACTGATATTGGAATACAGCAAAGTTGCAGGATACAAAATTAACACACAGAAATCTGTAGCTTTCCTATACACTAACAACGAATCAATAGAAAGAGAAATCAGGAAAAGAATTCCACTCACCATTGCATCAAAAAGAATAAAATACCTAGGAATAAACCTAACCAAAGAAGAGAAAGACTTATACTCTGAAAACTACAAGTCACTCTTAAGAGAAATTAAAGGGGACACTAATAAATGGAAACTCATCCCATGCTCATGGCTAGGAAGAATTAATATCGTCAAAATGGCCATCCTGCCCAAAGCAATATACAGATTTGATGCAATCCCTCTCAAATTACCAGCAACATTCTTCAATGAATTGGAACAAAGAATTCAAAAATTCATATGGAAACACCAAAGACCCCGAATAGCCAAAGCAATCCTGAAAAAGAAGAATAAAGTAGGGGGGATCTCACTCCCCAACTTCAAGCTCTACTACAAAGCCATAGTAATCAAGACAATTTGGTACTGGCACAAGAACAGAGCCACAGACCAGTGGAACAGATTAGAGACCCCAGAAATTAACCCAAACATATATGGTCAATTAATATTTGATAAAGGAGCCATGGACATACAATGGCAAAATGACAGTCTCTTCAACAGATGGTGCTGGCAAAACTGGACAGCTACATGTAGGAGAATGAAACTGGACCATTGTCTAACCCCATATACAAAGGTAAACTCAAAATGGATCAAAGACCTGAATGTAAGTCATGAAACCATTAAACTCTTGGAAAAAAACATAGGCAAAAACCTCTTAGACATAAACATGAGTGATCTCTTCTTGAACATATCTCCCCGGGCAAGGAAAACAACAGCAAAAATGAGCAAGTGGGACTACATTAAGCTGAAAAGCTTCTGTACAGCGAAAGACACCATCAATAGAACAAAAAGGAACCCTACAGTATGGGAGAATATATTTGAAAATGACAGATCCGATAAAGGCTTGACGTCCAGAATATATAAAGAGCTCACAAGCCTCAACAAACAAAAAACAAACAACCCAATTAAAAAATGGGCAGAGGAACTGAACAGACAGTTCTCCAAAAAAGAAATACAGATGGCCAAGAGACACATGAAAAGATGCTCCACATCGCTAATTATCAGAGAAATGCAAATTAAAACTACAATGAGGTATCACCTCACACCAGTAAGGATAGCTGCCATCCAAAAGACAAACAACAACAAATGTTGGCGAGGCTGTGGAGAAAGGGGAACCCTCTTACACTGCTGGTGGGAATGTAAATTAGTTCAACCATTGTGGAAAGCAGTATGGAGGTGCATCAAAATGCTCAAAACAGACCTACCATTTGACCCAGGAATTCCACTCCTAGGAATTTACCCTAAGAATGCAGCAATCAAGTTTGAGAAAGACAGATGCACTCCTATGTTTATCGCAGCACTATTTACAATAGCCAAGAATTGGAAGCAACCTAAATGTCCATCGGTAGATGAATGGATAAAGAAGATGTGGTACATATACACAATGGAATACTACTCAGCCATAAGAAGTGGAAAAATCCAACCATTTGCAGCAACATGGATGGAACTGGAGAGTATTATGCTCAGTGAAATAAGCCAAGCGGAGAAAGAGAAATACCAAATGATTTCACTCATCTGAGGAGTATAGGAACAAAGGAAAAACTGAAGGAACAAAACAGCAGTGGAATTACAGAACCCAAAAATGGACTAACAGGTACCAAAGGGAAAGGAACTGGGGAGGATGGGTGGGCAGGGAGGAATAAGGGGGGGGATGAAGAAGGGGGGTATTAAGATTAGCATGCATGGCGGGGAGGGAGAAAGGGGAGTGTGGGCTGCACAACACAGAGAGGACAAGTAGTGACTCTACAACATTTTGCTAAGCTGATGGACAGTAACTGTAATGTGGTTGTTAGGGGGGACCTGATATAGGGGAGAGCATAGTAAACATAGTATTCTTCATGTAAGTGTAGATTAAAAATTTAAAAAAAAAAAAAGAAAGAAAGAAAGAAAGAAAAGGGGGATTACTCCTTAACAGGATAAAACTATTGGTAAATCAAAGATCAACGCATGCTTTAAATATCCTTAATGTTGATCACTTAAAGGGTGTCAGATGATCAGCTATGGAGGTACTCTTTTCTGATAATATTCCTTTCTCTTAATTAAAAAAAAAAAAAAGCAGTTACTGTGTGCTGACCTCCAATGAGTTCTGCACAGTGGTATAGAGGGCATGTCAAAGTGTGGGCAAAGGGTCTGTTTGTTTCTATGCAGAAGATCAAGGCCTAGCTTGGATACCCAGAAAATGAACTAAGATACGATATGAGGAGGAGCTTCCGGCATCAGCACTCTCTGGAGGACTTGTGCCGGGGGATGATCATCAAAAATCCTCCACAGGGATCCAGACGATGCTGCAGTTGTGGCTGCATCCAGCCCACCATCTCCTGGACTTGCCATAGGAATGAGGAGGGAGATGTCTAGGCTGGCATGTGCATACAGTGAGACAACGAATTTGACCGGAGTTGGGAGGGGTGCAAGTTGTAGCACTCCAAAATCTCATGACTATAGACTATCTATGGTTAAAAGAACATATGGGATGTGAACAGATCCCAGAAATGGGCTGCTTTAATTTGTCTGATGGTTCAAGTACAGTTGGACAATATCCATCATATCATAGATAAATTTTCACAAATGCCTAGGGTGCCTAAATGGTTTTCTTGGCTTCACTGGAGATGGATGGTAATTATAGATTTGCTTTGTTTATGTCACCATATTCCTATTATGTTAATATGTGTGTGCAAATTAGTTAGTAGTTTAAAACCTATACATACTTAAGGTACTATACAAGAAGATATGTCAAAGAAATAATCAATCCTCCCATGTTTCCTTCATATGCTACATCTATAGCTTTTCTTCTTCCTTCCTAATTACAACCCTTAAATAGAATTCGTGCCTCATATCGAATTTACCGAGTATCATAATTCCTCCAGGTGGTAAAGATACTTCGAGACAAGTGCTGGGCATAGAAGCCACAGGGCATAAATCTGCAAAGAAGTAAAAAGCTAACCTTTGCAAACAATATGGCTTCTCTCTCACTTACCAACTTTACATTTCCCTGTATGGCCCCGGAGGATGACTGGTTACCCAGAGACGGGTAAGATTCCTCAAGGGAGGAACAACCTAAAACAGGCACAGTCGCAGGGGAGCCATCAGGTGAGAATTTGGGGATCAACAGAGGTGAGGCTCAGAACCTCACCCCCCCTGCTTTGAGAGAAATCTTCTGCATCCGTGGATGTTTTGCTGCCCTTGTCTAGCCTGGATTAATACTTAGTCCATAGGCACACACCTGATCATCTGATCATCTACATTTGCCCTCTTACAGCACCAAACTATGTTTTCTACCTTTATCTTGCATCTACCTACCACTTCAGCATTTTATTAAAAATAAAAATAATAATAATAATAGGAGAAATGTGGGATCAACATATAAATCAAGTACAAAAATCAAACGAATATTCATATTTGACCTGATTGTTTATAGGTCATAATGCATGATCAAAACCGAAAGTTTCTGTGATGAATGCCCTTGTACTGTTCACCATGTAAGAATTTATTCACTATGTAAGAATTCGTTCACCATGTAAGAACTTGTTCGTTATGCTTCAGAAGATTGGAGACTGACAAGAATTAGGCTTGAGATGGATTAATGATTGTACATTGAGCGTTGACCCCCCTATACTGAATTTTATTGTTGTTAACAACCATTTGATCAATAAATATGAGAGATTCCTCTCAAAAAAAAAAAAAAAAACCATACCTAACCAATAACTGAGTAAAAAATCTAAAGATGAGTTTAAAACACTTGCTACAGTAAATTTGAATTTTTAAAAAACTTAACCAAATGTGCTCACCAAATGTGTTATTATAAAAACATAACTTCAAAATAGCTTTCTTCAATTTAAATCTCTTTTAGGAAGCAGAGCAAGATTTCTGATGTCCAGACACGAGTACATCATTTTCAAATAAGCAAAAGATGAACAGAATAAATGTAAGATGAACTGCTTGAAATAAAAACTTGCCTTAATGGCCAAAAAAATAAATAAATAAATAAAAATAAAAAATAAAAATGTGCATGTCAACTCAAACTGGAAGGGAAAACGTTAACATAAAAATAATTGTGTTGGAATGCTAGGGTCCTTTTTTTCCACTCTTAATTTTGTTTTTAATTTTTAAAAATATATTTATGTGTATTAAAACATACATACTATGTAAAAAAAAGGCATCTTAAAATTAAAAAACAAGGAATTTGAAATTCAAAAGAAATAAAAAAGACTCATGAAAATGTAAAAGATATGGAAGACAGGCAGGTGGAAGCCCCCAAGGAAAAAAATAAAAATAATGGAGAGGACAGATACTAAAATCTATAATTCAAGAAAGCTTTCCTGAAAGAAACTTGAAACTATATGTTGAATTACTAACATTGATAATTACTACTGATTTAAGGAAAAATGTCTGGAAGTTACCTATAGGCATGAGGACAAAAGTGAGTGAGATTTGAAAGGAACACTTAAGGGCCTCTCTGGAAGTTAATAATAGTCTATCTCCAAAGACTGGTCACAGAGATAGATTTAGTTGGTTTTATAGTTGTTCCTCACATATGCTAAAAATACTATTTATGAGTGTGTTCAATATTTACAAAAAGCAATTAAATTAACTAGTTCCATAAGACAGGATCTAATAAATACCTACTAAAGAACATAGATGAAGAGGAGGAGAATATTGCAATACCTAACAGCTATTGAGCTCTTATATACAACAGGCGCTATCTAAAGTACTTCATATTCATTAAAGAATTTGATCCTCTGAATTACCTGTGAGGTAGGCATTATTATTTTTCCCAAGGTACAAGGTTTAGGAACTTGTCTAAGGTTCACACAGTGAGTTGGTGACAGAGCTGGAAATTGAATCTAAGCAGCCCAGCTTTAGAGTCTGTGTCCTTAATTCACAATGTTCCACTCTCTGTGGATTTGCTCACGCAGGGGTAGTGGTAGTGGTGGTGGTGGTGGTGGTGTGAGGAAGTTGGGAGTCATACCAGCTATACACAATGATAGGAGGGGGAAGATGAGACAACTCTGAAATTAGTTGAAAGGTTAAGCTTGGGCCTGAATTCCATGCAAAAAGTGATTGTCTTTCACCTTTAATCAATGGCAGGTAAAACATTTTGTTGAGTAAGCAGTAAATCATGTTCAAGAAATTATAATAATCTGGGCTGAAAAGTTGAGAAAGGAGCTAAATAACGATAGAATATCTATTTGGAGACTCTGAGGAAAAATAAATGAATTTAAGAGAAATGATTGAGTCAGGAGCTGGAATCCTCAAATACTATTTTGGACCCACAAGAAGTTATGGACAAAGGACCAGGCTAAGCAAAAGCATGTCCTTGAATACTATGGAGTCTTGACTCCTAACAAATATCTCCTGTTTGAAGCCAGAGGGATGGATTGTGTGGAGAATTCTGTCTAGCTGACTACAGGTAGGATTAGAGCTTAGACCAGAAAGTGCCAAGAAGTCACAATTCTTAACCCTCCCTAGCCTCCCATTCTCATGGTCAGGCAAGAGTACTCTGAGAAGTGTGATCAGAGACATGAGAGCAAGCAGTTGCAAAAGCATCTCCTGAGATTGTTTAACACATGTCCTCCAGGTACAGTCCCATCCCTGGGTACCAGGTCACACCACTCCTCATGGACAGGGATTGTGGAGGAAGGGCTTCCAGCTGCACCTGCAGGCAGTGAGAACTATTACAATAGTCAAAGCATAAGTGAGAGTGATCTAAACACCAATTATGGTGGTGAATAAGGGAGCAGAAAGAAAGGATTTGACAGGAGATCATAATAACTGATTAGTTCTAAGGTGAAGCAATAGAACCATCAAAAATGAGAATTTTGAGACAAAATAATGAGAATAACAGCACCAAGAGAACTAGAAGAACTAGAAGAAATGCTCGGTCTTTGTAGACTCTATTCTTCCCTCTTTGGGTCATCAAAGCATAGCAACGCTCACAAAATTTAAACAAAACTTCAAATTCCTGCTGCACTGCCTTGAAAGCTTCAGTGAAAGCTAAAATCTCAATATTCAAGTTTCCTTACAAGTTCATTGGGGTTTTTTTAGAGAGACTTTATTTTTTGAAGGCAGTGTGCATACAATCCACTCATATTCCTTTTTATGAGGTATAGCACAAAATGATATATTTCTTAATAAAATTACAGTTTCTTTTTCTTGTTACTTATTTTGTTTCAAGCATTTTAGCAATTTATACTCATTACAGTAACAAATCCTCACAATAACATTATGAAGGCTATTATTCCACTCTCCTTCTTTTAACCACAAGTTTTGTAAGGTGGGCACTACAAAATTAGCAGGTGTCCTTTTAACTAGATCCTAACTCGCTGGTTAGTTAACTGAATTGCTAATCAATTTACTCAGTATCCATAATTCCTTCTATATTTGTAAAGTATGAAGTCAACTGAGCACCTACCATTTACCAAGCATATCTATCTGCTGAAGAAACTAAAAATAGAAACTTTTCTTCTATGTTCATAGTTAATCAGCTGTGAAGAGACCCACCTTGAGTAAAAAGATATTGCATTCTGAAACCATGCAGAACATCATTACATAGAATACCAATTAGATCCTTATAATAGTAAAGAATCCTATTCTGGAGTCACCAAGTTGAGTCCACTTTGGAGAAAAGACTGCAACCAGTATGCAAAATGATAGCAATAAATGAGATGATAAACTAATGTAAATTATTTTCACTGCCAATCCTTGCAAAGAGACTAAGTTAATAACTTAAAAAAATATAAACTATATCTCAATAGACACAAATCAAAAGACAAATAATTGAAATTATTTTTCAGAATCAGTCAAATAAAACAGCTACTTTTCATTGACTCATGCAGATACTTTCTTTCCTAAGCAGCTTTTAGTCCTGAACGACTTGCAAAGTGCCTCAATTATCTGCTTTGCTCTAGCAGGGGAGATTTAGGGCAAGAAAACCATTTCAGACTCAGGGTTTAGAGAGTAAAGCCAGAAGGGAAAAGTCGCAGACCTGAATAACCTCAACCTGAACCTGGAACAATTCAATAAATCCTCCAGTACGGGAGAGGCTGTGGTAGGTCAGCCGCCTACTCCACTTGCACCGAGGACAGCTCCACTGAAGTTCAGTGCCTGGCACACAGTGGCTGCACAAACAAGGCTTGAGGAATAAACACTTGATCCACAATATCAAGCTTCCTCCCCAGCAGGTACAATGTAGGAAAGGGTAAGTCTCTTGGTGAGAGTTGTCTCTTGCTTAAGTCCTTAAAAGCTGAGTTTTTAGGATTGGTTAGCTTAAGTGATGACATTTCTTGGAATATTTCTCAAAGGGGAGCTGGTTGAGCTCTCAGCCATGCTTTAGGTCCTAAGCTGCTATTCCCCTATGAAAATTTGCCACTATTATTTAATCATTCCCACCCATTCCATGCTCTGTGATCTCCAGGAATGAAATTCACATTTCTAAATCAAACACCAAAATGGGATTTTAGAACTAAGTAGTGCTAAACTCAGAGAAAAGGAGATAAAAGAGAACAGTGACTTCCTAACCATCCTCAACATTTTTCTCTCCAGTTTTAAAGCTTCATCTTAAAATCACACCTCTTAATTATATGGGATAAATGTAGGACATTGGTAAGCCATTTCATGAATGCTCAGGCCTCTGGCATTAAAGAAGTCAAAGTGATAAGGTAAATGACCTGCTCGGGAATACAGTGACCTAGAGGTAAGTTCAGTAATGCTCACATCTGTTTAGTCTCAACCAAAATAATGCCTTAAAAAATTGTCTCATATAAGTTACCAGGAGACTGTGTCTTGTGATCGTGTTCAATTTAACAGAGAATCTATCATTATTCAGATGTATCATTCAATTAAATTCATACCTCACTGTAACAAATCCTAGTGCTGCACTCAAATTAGTCACACAGAGAAATATGCTATGTATTGAAATACAACAGTTTCTTCCATGTGTGGCAGAACACAGAAGCTATTTTGTCTCACAAGTATAACATGATGTTTTTATGGGGTAAGTGAAGAATAGTTTATCCAGTAGGGGAGGAATAAAATTAGCTTGAATACAGAGTATTGGAATTGGGCCAACGATAGCCAAGTTACTGAAAAAAAGATTCCATTTTGGAAACCAAGAATTAAGAGTGTCCCTCCGTAGAAGCTGGGATTCTCATGGTAATTTTTTTATCTATCTCTCTTGATAATATCATGTAGTAAGATAATAAAGCAGAAAAACAAGACCCATCTATTTGCTGCCTACAAGAGACTCACTTTAAACCCAAAGACATACAAAGACTAAAAGTGAAGAGATGGAAAATGATATTTCATGCAACTAATAGAAAAAAGCAGGAGTTGCAGTACTTGTATCAGAAAAAATAGACTTCAAAACAAAGAAAGTCACAAGACATAAAGAAGGACATTACATAATGATAAAGGGGTCAATCCAACAAGAAGATATAACCATTATAAATATCTATGCTCCCAACACAGGAGCACCTACAAATGTGAAACAAATACTAACTGAATTAAAAGGGGAAATAGAATGCCATGCATTCATTCTAGAAGACTTCAACACTCCACTCACTCCAAAGGACAGATCAACCAGACAGAAAATAAGTAAGGACACAGAGGCACTGAACAATACATTAGAACAGATGGACCTAACAGACATCTACAGAACTCTATACCCAAAAGCAGCAGAATACACATTCTTTTCAAGTGCACATGGAACATTTTCAAGAATAGATCATATACTAGGCCACAAAATAAGCCTTGGTAAATTCAAAAAGATTGAAATTGTATCAACCAGTTTCTCAGACCACAAAGGTATGTAACTAGAAATAAATTATGGAAAGAAAAAGAAAAATCCCACAAACACATGGAGGCTTCACAACATGCTCCTAAATAACCAATGGATCAATGACCAAATAAAAACAGAGAACAAACAATATATGGACACAAATGACAACAATAATTCAACACTGCAAAATCTGTGGGACACAGCCAAGGCCATGCTAAGGGTAAACTATATTGCAATACAGGCCTACCTCAGGAAAGAAGAACAATCCCATATGAGCAGTCTAAACTCTCAATTAATGAAATTAGAAAAAGAACAACAAATGAGGACCAAAGTCAGTAGAAGGAGGGACATAATAAAGATAAGAGCAGAAATAAATAAAATTGAGAAGAATGAAACAATAGAAAGAATCAATGAAAGCAAGAGCTGGTTCTTCGAGAAAATAAACAAAATACATAAACCCCTACCCAGACTTATCAAGAAAAAAAGAGAGTCTGCACACATAAACAGAATCAGAAAAGAGAAAGGAAAAATCACTATGGACACCACAAAAATACAAAGAATTATTAGAGAATACTATGAAAAACTATATGCTAGCAAACTAGATAACCTAGAAGAAATGGACAACTTTCTATAAAAATACAACCTTCCAAGGCTGACCAAGGAAGAAACAGAAAATCTGAACAGACCAATTACCAGCAACGAAATTGAGCGGTTAATCAAAAACCTACCTAAGAACAAAATTCCTGGACCAGATGGCTTCACCACTGAATTTTATCAAACATTTAGTGAAGACCTAATACTCATCCTCCTTAAAGTTTTCCAAAGAGTAGAAAAGAGGGAACACTTCCAAACTCACTCTATGAGGCCAGCATCACACTAATACCAAAACCAGGCAAAGACACCACAAATAAAGAAAATTACAGACCAATATGCCTGATGAATGTAGATGCAAAGAAACTCAACAAAATATTAGCAAACCGAATTCAAAAATACATCAAAAGGATCATACACCATGACCAAGTGGGATTCACCCCAGGGATGCAAGGATGGTACAACATTCGAAAATCCATCAACATCATCCACCACATTAACAAAAAGAAGGACAAAAACCACATGATCATCTCCATAGATGCTGAAAAAGCATTTGACAAAATTCAACATCCATTCAGGATAAAAAACTCTCAACAAAATGGGTATAGAGGGCAGGTACCTCAACATAATAAAGGCCATATATGACAAACCCACACCCAACATCATACTTAACAGCGAGAAACTGAAAGCTTTTCCTTTAAGATCAGGAACAAGACAGGGATGCCCACTTTCCCCACTTTTATTCAACATAGTTCTGGAGGTCCTAGCAATGGCAATCAGAAAACACAAAGAAATTAAAGGCATCCAGATTGGTAAGGAAGAAGTTAAACTGTAACTGTTTGCAGATGACATGATATTGTACATAAAAAAAACCCTAAAGAATCGACTCCAAAACTAATAGATCTAAAACCTGAATTCAGCAAAGTTGCAGGATACAAAATTAATACACATAAATCTGTGGCATTCCTATACACTAACAATGAACTAGCAGGAGAGAAATCAGGAAAACAATTCCATTCACAGTTGCATCAGAAAGAATAAAATACCTAGGAATAAACCTAACCAAGGAAGTGAAAGACCTATACTCTGAAAACTACAAGACACTCATAAGAAAAATTAAAGATGCCAGTAAATGGAAACACATTCCATGCTCATGGAAAGGAAAAAATTAATATTGTCAAAATGGCCATCCTACCTAAAGCAATCTAAAGATTCAATGCAATTCCTATAAAAATACCAGTAGCATTCTTCAATGACCTAGAGAAAATCATTCTAAAATTCATATGGAAACACCAAAGACCCCGAATAGCCAAAGCAATCCTGAGAAAGAAGAATAAAGTAGGGGGGATCTCACTCCCCAACTTCAAGCTCTACTATAAAGCCATAGTAATCAAGACAATTTGGTACTGTCACAAGAACAGAGCCATAGACCAATGGAACAGACCAGATAGCCCTGATATAAACCCAACATTATATGGTCAATTAATATATGACAAAGGAGCCATGGACATACAATGGGGAATTGACAGCCTCTTCAACAGCTGGTGTTGGCAAAACTGGACAGCTCCATGCAAGAGAATGAAACTGGATTACTGTTTAACCCCATACACAAAAGTAAATTCAAAATGGATTAAAGACTTGAATGTAAGTCATGAAACCATAAAACTCTAAGAAGACGACATAGGCAAACATCTCCTGAATATAAGGATGAACAACTTCTTCCTGAATGTATCTCCTTGAGCAAGGGAAACAAAAGCACAAATGAACACATGGGACTACATCAAACAAAAAAGTTTCTGTACTGTAAAGGATACCATCAACAGAACAAAAAGGCATCCTGCAGTATGGGAGAATACATTTGTAAATGACACTTTTGACAAGGGGTTAACATCCAAAATATATAAATAACTTACACACCTCAACACCCAAAAAGCAAATAACCCAGTTAACAAATGGGCAGAGGATATGAAGAGAAAGTTCTCCAAAGAAGAAATTCAGATGGCCAATAGACACATGAAAAGATGCTCCACATCACTAATAATCAGGGAAATGCAAATTAAAACCACAATGAGATATCACCTCACACCAGTAAGGATGGCCAGCATCGAAAAGACTAAGAACAACAAATGCTGGCAAGGATGCAGAGAAAGGGGAACCCTCCTACACTGCTGGTGGGAATGTAAGCTAGTTTAACCATTGTGGAAAGCAATATGGAGGTTCCTCAAAAACTAAAAATAGAAATACCATTTGACCCGAGAATCCCACTCCTTGGAATTTACCAAAAGAATACAACTTCTCAGATTCAAAAAGACATATGCACCCATATGTTTATTGTAGCACTATTTACAATAGCCAAGATACCGAAGCAACCTAAGTAACTGTCCATCAGTAGATGAATGGATAAAGAAGAGGTGGTACATATACACAATGGAATACTATTCGGCCATAAGAAAGAAACAAATCCTACCATTTGCAACAACATGGATGGAGCTGGAGGACATTATGCTCAGTGAAATAAGCCAGGCAGAGAAAGACAAGTGCCAAATGATTTCCCTCATTTGTGGAGTATACCAATGAAGCAAAACTGAAGAAACAAAATAACAGCAGACTCAGAGACTCCAAGAATGAACTAGTGGTTACCAAAGAGGAGGGGTGTGGGAGGGCAGGTGGGGAGGGAGAGAGAAGGAGATTGATGGGTGTTATGTTTAGTACACATGGTGTGGGGGATCACAGGGAGAACAGTGTAGCACAGAGAAGGCACACAGTGGATCTCTGGCAACTTGCTGCACTGATGGACAGTGACTGCATTGGGGTGTGGGTGGGGACTTGATAATATGGGTAAATGTTGTAACCACATTGTTTTTTCATGTGAAACCTTCATGAGAGTGTATATCAATAATACCTTAATAAAAAATTAAATAAATAAATAAAGAGACAATAAAGCAGAAAATATCACATAGTAAGATACTAAGGGAATATTTCAGATAGAACTGTTGCTGAGCATCCCCTGCATGCTAGGCACTGTGTTACACATTCCCAATCCTCACTATGCCTCTGTACCAGTCTGTGCAGCCAATCTCCTTTCACACATTCAAAATATGCCTGCCCCCTGGGTCCCCCAACCTCCATTAGCCTGTGAGTGATCCCTCTGTAAGACAGTGCACTTTTAGAAGAACAGAACTGAGAAGATGCCTGAGCAGACTGGAAGTTGACTTGGGCTGTTGGGCAGAAAATTCTAGGGTCCCTGGTATCTGGGTGATGGTCTAAAAGGTAGGGCAGATGCAGGGAGCACAGGCTCCGTGGGAGTATGTCCCTTGACCCTGCAATACTCTTTGGTAGGCCAACATCCAAAACAGGGATTTCTAAAATATGGAGCCTGGTGCTGATCACCACATACCATCCATTTCCTGCCTTCATCTAAGCCAAGTGCTATCAATCTGGGTCTAACTCCAAAGCTTATGCTCTTAACCACCAGGCTAAATAGCCCCATAGAAAACAATTGGTGTTCAAAGATTGCTGCTGAATGAGTGCATTCCTGTCCTCTTGGAATTTAGCAGTAAAAAACTTGTATATTATCAATGGAACAAAAGTGAAAAACTGTTGGGCTATGGAAGCAAAAGAGCAAAAGAGCTCTGATATCACCAGTTTCATACCTATGACATTTGGTTGGACTTCCCATGAGGAGCAGCTTGTGGCTTAGCTGTCAATAAAAGCACCTGTCTCCCGGTGCACAGGCTCCAGCATGCTGGATTCTTCATAGCTCTTGACGCAGCTCTGTCCATGGTGACCCACCTCAGACAAGCCCACAGGCAAAAACACTGGGGTAACAGGAGAAGAATCATCCCAGGTTTTGTTGCTTAACCTGTTGGATACTTTTGGGGATGGATTGGGAAGGAAATAAAGGAAATGAAAGTCAATCCAATCAACATCAGAACTGATCTCAGCAGGGTCTCCTGGTAACTGGTTAAGTATTGATTCATTTGTACTGTGTTTAAGGAAAAAAAACAAAACAAAAAAAAACCTTAAAAGTAAGGAAAGTGGAAATTCAGTCTTTATTAGACCTTTTTTACAGCAGAAGAAAGAAGGATTTTTTTCAATAATTTTTTTTGATTACAGAAAATGGCATATGCTCTTTGGCAATAATTCTGAAAATATTGAGATATACAATGAAAAGTCAACCAAAATCCCACCAACCAAGACAATGACCATTAATATTTTATTGCACGTTCATATGTTAAGATCATTACCAGTTATTGAATTACCCTAACATTTACATAAGCATTCTACCATATTGTTAAGGATCTTTGGATATATCAATTTTAATAGCTACATAGTATCCCACCCTGTAGATTTACTTAGGTTTAACAACCGCATAATTAACTCTACTGTTCTCATTTTGTTTGGGAGCTTTTTTTCTTTTTTCTCTATTTTTGCTTTGATGAATAGTACTGTATTTATTTTCCTAGTCTTCCTTTAATAGAATATTGTATCTGTATGTACATAATGTGTAAACACATAAAATATATTTTAGAAGTAGTATAACTGTGTCAAAGAAGTAGACTATTATTAAGGTTCTGCTACATTGCTTTCTAAAACTATGGATCCAATGTAAACACCACATTCTCACTCCACATTCCCCCACCAGAATGGAGTGATATCATTTGTTTGAGTATTTGATAACTGATCGGTAAATATAACATCTCATGGAACATTGTAACTTGTACTTATAAGGAAGGGAATTTAAATAAGTGAAATTATGCCACATTTCCCATTGAAGCATATTAAAAGATCATTTTATCTGATTGTTAAAAATCTCCCCTGACTTTCAATCGATACATATCTCTGAATTTACTTTGTTCTTAAATATTTTATTTTACTTACTGCTATTTTTAAAATCAGAGCTGGAGATGTCCTTGGCTCGGTCTACAGAGAGGACAGACTTTTGGGTGTGTATCCAAAATTTGAAACTGAGTTAAAATGATTCTATTTTATAACTGAAAACTCTGTTCTTATACCCCCAAATTCAATTCCTTAAGCATCACAGTGGCTTCTGGCACTAGCTGGAAGCTTATCTTAGAAGCTTATCTCAACTTATCTTTTTACATTTCTGACATTTCATTTTTATTACACTTCCCATTCTCCAAAGTATTGTATGTCCTTTGCTAATTTTTGAAAAACTCAAACCTAATCTTTGGTAGGCAGTGATGAGGATTAGGCATTATCATTCAAACTAATTGTATTTAAAAACAAGAAAGCAAAAAAGAAAAAGGAATCAGGTATGAAGATAACCAGTTTGAAGAACTCACTTGCTCGAAAAGCATGCACACACAGACTTCAACAGGATATGGGATTTTGCCACTGACTTTTTTCCATTCATGGTCTCACTTGTGAACAGTAGAAGCGAAAGGAGCTGGTTGGTGGTCTGCGCCTGTCCAGTCAATGCTGGGAAACTGTCAGGATTACAATGCTCCTTTGTTGGCTGGCTTGGCAGTGATGCCAAGAGCTGAATGGGCCACAGAGACTGAACTAGTTATGACGACTGCTTGGTCCTCGCAGACGACCAGAAGCCCTCCCACCTTTTCGCCTGGCCACCCTGGGATGACAGCACAGCTGTGCAGATGCTCTTGTTCCCCCCACCAGCGTGCTGCACCAGGCCGGCTTATGGAAAATTTTGCCTTCCTGACGATCAATCTCTAACTCGTAAGAGTACCAATGTCACTTGAAACTTTCAGAAAGCTGATAAACAAGGTAGAAAGCAAACCATAAAAACGTTATGGTATAACGATGTGCTAATCTCTCTTGCTGAAATTGTGATTGGGGGTGGAGAGTAAAGAATTAAAAAAATAAACTCAGCACAAAACAGGAAAAGAGGCTCCCCTGAGATAATACTCTTGGGGAAAGTCTGATCTGACTGATTCAGGTCTTAATGATTTCTTGCTTTCTGTTGTCATATCAAACCTTCCAGAGCCTCAATTTTCAGATTCAGATGCAGACCCCCAATAACACAAAGAAGGAAACTGAAGATTATCAAGCAGATAAGACAAAAAGGTTGCTAAACAAAAAATGAGTTGTTTTTTAACAGCTTTCTGCTAACCCAGCCTCCTGGTTTTATTTAAGAAGGCCACTGCCTTTGAAAACACACAGGGTCTTTTCAATAGCAAAAGATCAAATGATGTTAATCAGGCAGTGGGGCGTAATCCTTTAATGCAGCTGTCTCTTTACATTATAAACATTCCAGCTATATAAGCTGGAACGATTTTTATCTTAGTTTGTCTTTTCTTCTTCCTCTCTCTCTCTCTCTCTCTCTCTCTCTCTCTCTCTCTCTCTCTCTCTCAATCTTAAATTTTGCCAATCAGGACAGAGTGTGCTTTCTTTTACCTCATTTCTAATGCCCATCAAGGAACAATCTGTTGTGCCTTAGAACAAAAGAAGACAAGCAGATGGGGCAGTAAGTCCATCCACTCTCCCTTCTCTTCTCCAGGCTCCTCGCACGTTTGGCCTGTAGACTGTGTTCCGGTGACAGGCCCCGCGCCTACCCCCGCCCCACACAGGCCCTGCACGTGGCTCCAGCTTCTCCCTGCTCAACACCTCTGTCCCTCGTCATCTGCTGGTTTGGATGACTGGGTTCAGTTCCCCTTTCCACAGATACAGACCAACAGATTTTTTTTTTTAGCCAATCTTTTCTTCAAAAATAATCATAGTTTGAATTCTGTGGCATGTTTCCTGAAGAAGAAATGATTGGGGTGGGGAGAAGGAGAGATGACTGTTGTCTCCAAAAATTTGAACTGCCGCCCTGTTGGAGCAGGATTGGACTTCTGCAGGAAAAGGGAACCATTAGAGCAGAGATTCTTAGATGCGGGTGTGGTGGGAGGTAGCGTCCCTTAGGGAACCCTTCAGGTTCCAGGCCTATCTCAGCTGAGAGGATGATGTACCTGCAGCAGAGTGCCACTGTCATTCATGGGACCGAGGCTTAGTTCTGAGGAATGTTAGGATGGAAAAAACTGAGAGATCTATTAAATTGGATTATAAATTCCACATGATCAGCTGAACTATACCTAATTCTTCATCTTTTGATTCCTAAAGCCTAACTGGGCCTGAAAGGTGGCAGATGCTCAAAATGCTTCCTGAAGAATTGTTTTGGTGACAAATTCTTTAAAACCTTAAACAAATTTCTTTTTAATGTAAGTAGAAAGATTAATAAGAAGCACTGTCCACGGTGGGCTATCATATGAAATGGTGAGCTCTCCACCTTTAAAGGACTTTGAGCCTAAACTGGGGATCCTGGTATATAAGCTGGGGACTTGTCCAGACCTGTGAGGTTAACAGAGACAGCCAACTTGGCTCCAGACCAAGGGAAAAGTCCAGCACTTTCTGTCTCATGACCGTGAAGAGATTCATTACCTGAAGGGTATAAAAAGATGCATCCCTGTAATATCATCAGTTTAAACCAGGGGCCAAATCCTTGTGCGTTGCTTTCAGGGAGTTGGGTTCAATCTGAACCACTGTTTATTAAATCCTAAGTTTTTAATTTCTATTTATACTAGTTCAGTTTTTTTGTTTTTGTTTTTGTTTTTCACTAAGAATAGCATTTGTACCTTTGAAAGTCTCCAAGAACACGGTCTCTCGAGGGCACTGTATGAATGCTGATAACATATCAAACCAGAGCTGTGGCTTATAGAGCTTAAACACCCAATCCCTTCTACCTACAGAATCAAAAGCTATGCCCACCTCTTTGTCACAAAGTTGGAACCCCAAATTTCAAATTAGCTTAAAAGCAGCCCAAGAGAATTCCCACATTTCTTGAAACACTGGAAGTCTTTTAAGATTTTTCTCTACCCCACCTCCTCTTCTCCTTCTCCTATCCCTCTTTCTTCTCTTTCTCCTTCTTTTGACTCTGAATAAAGTTTATCATCCAAGGGAATCTGGTGCCTTGATAATCACTTTTTGGATATCCATGCTCCACATTCACTTATACTGAACATCTGTGGCCTATTAAAGGAAAGTAATACAGTGGTTAGACCTCGTGCCCAACCATCAGGTTGCTGTGATGATCTTTTGGTGAAGAGCGCCACCTCTCATCAGTAAACGGAAGTGTCCTCTGTGGGCCAGAGTCAGAGGCACTGTCACTAGTATTTTCTTTTTCCAAAGTAATCACCTTTTCTACACACAATGGCAAAGTACCTGAGACTGTACATCATGCCCATTTTAATGGAAGCACCCAGGAAGTGGTGACCCTGTGCTTTGAAAATAAAAGCTGGGTTTTCTGGGGTTTTTTTTCACCATCTACAAATTCACTTTTGCAAAAGACAAATGGAAAATTCCTAGTCTACTTCTCAGTCATTCCTAAAAATTTTGGATCTTCTACTGAACAAAACAAGTCTCAAAACTTTATTCAGATGAAGAACTATGCCTTACTTAGCACTTAAGGGCTCTTAGAAGTCTCTGAGGCTCCTCCTGTTACAAGTGAGGAATCTGGTGTCCAGAGTGGCCCCATGACTTCATATACTTTACTGCTGACTCTGCACCCACTGACCACTGTCCTTGAGCCCTTTCCTTTGGGTTACTACCCCCACTTGGATTCACAGAAATTTTTAGCTTACAGAGTACAGAAAAAATTGGAACTGTATGAAAACTCATTGTGATATCTTAGGCTGTTTCTGAATAGTTTTAATCTGTATACTTTTATTATGTTCTGCTCGTATTAATGAAGTACAAATCTCTCTATTCATAACACAAAAAGCACAGATTTTGATTCTTAATAGAATTATATAAATCATTGCATATATCTCTAAAATCATTCATGCAAAATTTTTGAAAAGCATTTTACATTCTTCTTCCTTTCTAGGGAATTTTAAGTGATTTAAAACATATACTTCTATGTATTATTTGATGTTCATACAGTTTTTCTAAATAGCATGCTTAACTCTAAACAGAGACTTTGGGGTATAATGTATTCTGAGTAGCAACGGAAGAAATTTCACCTTATATCATTACTGTTAAGGGGTGTTCATACTGAATGAGAAAGGCAATGGGCTAAGGATGAGAACTTTGGGTGCAAATCCAATCTGCCACTCAGCAGTTCTGTGACTTAACCCGAGTCACCTCAACTCTCCTGGTGAAGGAGTGTGTGTGTCGGCAGGGGTGGAGGCTTGATGGGTAGTGAGAAAATATAGACTGCTTTTCTTATTGGATTGTTGTTAGCATCAAATCCAATAATATACCTGAAAGGTTTCTGAAACTTGGAAATAAAATCTAAGTTAGTATTACAATGGCCAGAGCATTTGCTCACTGCCATGTAGCATTTTAAGTGGAGGCAGTGCATTTACAGGATAAAAGCTGGTTTCTTTGATCTGTTTATTTGGATAGAATCTCAGCCTCACCACTTGCTAGCTGTGTGCCCTCTGCTGAGTCACTGAACCTGCCTAAACTTAACATCCTGAGGGAATATTAATTTAGTGCACATCTTACTGGGTTGTATTAAAATTAAGTACAGTGATTCATGCCAGGTGCCAAGTGGAATATCCAGCCTGCAACAAATAAACTTTAGTTTGTATTAATCAGTATTATGAGATTCCTGGCTCTTGCTGTTATGATTCTATGAATTTTGGATAGTTCTCTTAACCCTCAAAATATTTTACTTAGGTCTTCTTTACTTATGTACAGAGTTCTAGCTGAGATTTCACATCAAAAGACGTAGAGCAAATTCAAGTATTATGAAACAAAATCATCCATAGTAAGGACTCATGAATTTGATGGCTAAGCCCAAGAACATCTGCTTTTTATTCTGCCCTCCCCACTCATCTTCAGAACTATGTCACTTACAGGAAAATTCTACTCCAAGAGAACAATTGACCTCAGAATGTGTTCTTGACTCTGTACTTAGTAAATGTCCCAGATCCTTTGTAATAATCTCAGATCCTTTGTAAACTTCATGGACTTATAAGTAACATATATACTTTTTTTCATTTGTATTACAGGTAACTTGTGCTCTATTTCCTCTATTTTTACTCTGTTTCCTCTTTTAGATAGCAAACTTTATAAGGGCTAGACTCTGGGAATTTTAAGTGACGTAAAATATATGCTTATATATGTTATTTGATGTTCATACAGTTTTTCTAAACAGAATGCTGGACTTTTAACAGTGACTTTTGGAGATAATGTATTCTGAGTACCAATGGAAGGAAGTTTACCTTATATTATTTACTATAAAAGGGTGTTGCTATTGCAGGAGAAAGGCAATGGTTACAGGATGAGAATTTGAGGTTCAAATCCACTGTCTGTCACTTAGTAGCCCTGTGAATTAACCGAAGTCACCTCAACTCTCCTGATGGAGGGATGTGTGTATTCTCACTATACCCAATATTTAAGTTCCAAGAATGATCCAAAAATCATTAATATGTTGACATTCTGTAAACTTGGATTCATGTTGTACCTCTATTTCCTACTTTTTGAGTATCGTTGGGAAAGTTGCTTCAATTCTCTGAACAACGTCAATTCTCTGTCAGTTTCTTTGCTTATAAAATAAAGGCACCCTTGCAGAGCTCCCATGAGACCTGGAAAGCCCTTAACACATAAGCTTTCAATAAAACATCACTGTAAGTACCTCTCTGCTTTAAGTTGTTGATTATGATTATTACCACCGTGATGGCCATCATCTCTGTGCTTGTCCTAGGTGTTGGCTCAGATTTCCAAAAACTAAAGAAAAACACAGGATAAGAGATATACAGAAAAAACCAGCAAGTGTGGTGAGAGCAGAAAGCTTTCACTGAGCCCAAAGAACAAAAAATGGTCCGAAATAAAGACGCAGCTGCTTCAGCTCTCCGACGAAAAAGAACATCGGTACGATGGCGCCACTTAGTGGTTTTCTCCTAATACTACAGGTGGCGACTTCGTAAGCAGTGGTGAATTGCCCAAGGAGCGTTCAATTTGTTCCTTCTTGTCTTTTTGAGAACATGATAACGCCCTGATAGTTCCCACACCCTTCAATCTCACCCATACTGAACAACACACACGAATCTGTTCAGCAGCACTTTACTATTTTGCTTGTTACTTCCACATTAATAGTTAGATCCTCTCTGAGCTTATAAATCAGCTAATTAGCAACTAGTCAGCAGTTAACTAACATATTAATCAATCACAAAAGAATCAGGGATAAGTCTTGACACTTGAAGTTAAACTGTGGCCTTGATCTCCATTCAGAATAGTCTTTCCCCATCTGAAGAAGGAAGAAAATGCTCATTGTTAGTCACGAACGTTTTAGGAAGAATATTTTGTCTGATAGTTCAGCTTACTGACAGTTACTGCCATTTAAACATTATTCACCATGACATGAAGTGAGGACTCGTACCGTACTTGAGAGACATTCAGTCCTGGATCCCTGGAAAGAGAAAATGATCAGATTCAACTATTCATTTATGTGTTTATAGTAGAATCTATGAAGACAAACTAACTCCAGCAATGGGGGGAAAAATCGTCTAGGTCTGAAGCAGTGTATCCTTCCATTGTGTTGAATCTTGTTGCAGAGGTTAGAATTTTGGAACTAGAAGGCACTTGAAAAATTTGATGGTCTAGCTCCTTTTATAGTTAGCACTGTTTATTTAACTCATATTTTTGTGGGTTTTGTGTTTTAAGCATGATTGCCCTGTTAGTTTTTGTTACAGAAGTTTCTTTTGTTACAGAAGCTTTATTAACAAGTCAAGCTGTAAAAAACACCTTCTACAATGTGTCATTTATTGGGAGAGAATGGACCTGGGAGAGAATTAGAACCAGTTGAGGGCACATATAGGTCCATTGCTGCTCCTGTTTTAAAGGCAGTTTAAAAGCTCAAATGAAGAACGAATAGGAAGACACAGGAAGTTAGAGAACAGGCTGTTGCTCTGGCTCTGGTGGTAGGTGGTAAACAGGTCTCGGCTCTGGAGTCAGGAGGGGCCATCTGGCAGTGATATACTTTCTCCCCAACTCCTTGTCACCCCAGCCGCACCTGGGCATGCAGGAGGGGAAGGGGCATGTCCCATTCCTGAATACGCTTGCTTTGTAGAAATGCTGTGACCCTTGGAACAACAACATTTCTTTTGGTAGAAGTTGAGAAACATCTCCCAAATAGAAGGGTTTTGTTCATTAAGTTAACATTTTTGAGCTCCTGATTTGTGCCACTCTACAAACTCCTGATGGTCTCCTTTCTACATCCTTCCCCCACCCACCACCATTTTCTTGTCACCATATCTAGGGGAATGCCATGGTAGGTTTTAGGCTGTGAGGATTAAAGATGGATCAGACAGTGACTACCTTCAAGAATCTTTCCCTTTAGTATCACCATCATGATAAAACTACGTGAAAAATATTCCATAATGTCAAATACATACTTCTGAAAAGTAAAAGAATTCTTAAAGTTCAAGCCTGTCCCATTTGACAAAGATGGGGTGACAGACTAGCCAAAGATTCCTGTATAATTATGAAAATCTTTAGCCACTGAAGACGGTCATCTGTGGAGATATGAGGGTTAACTAGAAAACTTTAAGGGATTATTTCCCTCTCCATTCTGCAATCCAGATGTGTCCAGGGGTGACTCTAACATACCTACTAATGGCAAATGGCTCTGAGCTAAACTGGCTCTGCTTAAGGTTAATTGGGCAGAAGGCACATCACTCTAGGCAAAGTCTTGGCCATCAATCACCCTTAGCCACGACAGACTTGGTTCCCTCGGCTGCTGCTCATAGCAGAAAGCTGACCTGGCTCTGCAGCTGGTGTCCCGGTTTTCTGGAGAAAGTGATGTGTACTCTTTTTCTGCTATACTGCAGTACTGCACCACAGGCAAGAGTGGCAAAATAGAACAAAGCCAATCTCTTTCCCTTGAACAAACATTCTTTTTGTGATGTTCCTTTGCTCCCAGACTTAATATTGTGCATTTATCTTCTGTGAGCTGACGTGCTCTGCTTTCATCTAGTTTCATAAATGATCAAAGCCTTCCTCTAATCCCCTCATCTTTCCAGAGTGTCTGGCAAGGCCAAGATTGGAAGCTTTTCTATGCTACTGAAAAAAGAGGGGTTACATGTGAAACTTGTTTACTTTATTTCTTCACTTTTTAAATATAAACATAGTATCACTTTCCTGCCAATTATAATTGGTCAATAGCATGAAGAATTTAATTGCAAGCATTTTCTTTTTGGACCTATGGACTGTGGTTTCTTAACCTCAGTGCAAATGTTTTATCTTACAGGTCTGGAAGTCAGAAATCCAAACTGGGGCCCCCAGGGCTAAAATAAAGGTATTGGCCAGGCCGCATTCCTTTCTAGAAGCTCAAGAGGAAAATCTAATTTTCTTGCCTTTTCTACCTTGTAGGGGCTGCCCACATTCACTGGCTCATGACCTCTTGCATCTTCAATGCCAGCAATGGTCAGTTGAGTCTTGCTCTCTTGGCATCTCTCTGATACTTATTCTTCTGTCTCCCTCTGCCAACCTTAAGGCCCATTATGATTACATTTGGCCCATCTGGGTAATGTAAGATAATGTCCCTTTTTAAAATTCTACTGATTAGCAAACTTAATTCCAACTGCTGTCTTTCCCCTTTGCGGTGTGACATAACATATTCACAGGCTCTGGAGATTAGTGCCTGCACATTCTTGGGAGGCCATTATTCTATGTACTATAGTCACTTTATTCTTGGTATTTTTTATGTCAAGGCTGATGAATATTTACAGTTTTGAAAAACAAGTTGATAGTATGTTTTGAATTGTCGTAACTATTTTTTAGACAGTAATATTCTCTTAAAAACTCTTATCATATTTAAAATAGGATCTATTAAAAAAAAACTATGTATGTCCAACTCATAATTTTTCAGCAACTTAATGTCCTTCTAACTCCTGATAACTTAGGCAACTGGAGAAATACTTTATAGCGCACTACACAAGGAGAATTCAAGAGTCTTTTGTAAAGAAAATTGCAGACAAGTAGAGATACCCATGAAGACTGAATAAAATCTGGATAAATGAGGAAGAGCTCAAAGGAAATCAAGGCACTGTTAACAAAGCAGGGGACACAGCCACCCAGAAGGAAGCATTACAGCTTGCACTGAGCACTTAGCATCTGGCTTGCAGTCCCATGTTTCATGGCACCATCTCTAGAATGTTCCTCATTATATCCCTCTGCAAGTCAAACATCCTCATCTTTCTTATTCTACTGGAACTTTCTTTATTTCTGTTTTCCAAGGGACCTCATTACTTTGTCTCTAACCTTAATTTAGCACCACCTACCACCATAAAAATAGTTTCTATTCCATCTTCTTGACCATTTTTAATACATGGTCAGCCCATTGATCTACTGAGTGCTTTTCAACAAGATGAGATGATGATATCCTGTTACAGTTTACTTCATTCTTAACCAAAATAACTTTATTCTTAAAAATAGTTTCATTTTTGTCATAAACAAGTGAATCTGAAATCATAACAAACCAATACACGACAACCACATTACTTCTTTCTTGAAATATTTTCTTCATTTGGTGTCCAGGACACAACCATCCTAGTTGTCTTCCTATTCACTGATTCTTTTTCTTGGTTTTCCAAACTCTAAATGTTGGGTTGCTCTAGGACTTAGGCTTTAGACATCTTTTCATCCACACTTGCCAGTCAAGTGTGTCATCCAGTTTCACAGTTTCACAAAACATCTTTTATATTGATTATTGTCAAGCAATCAAATGCTGGGAGATATACCTGTGTGACAGGTGAGCCTTCAACCTGGGAGAGAGTTCTTGACTCTGATACAGAAAGAATTCATGGGCAGGTTGAGCAGGTACAAGCAAAGAGCAGTTTAATAAAGCAAAGTGCACTGTCAAGGAGGGAGTGTGGGCATGTTCCAGACGTGAGCAGCACAGCAGGTTTGGATTGGATGGTCTCATAGCTGGAGTTTTAAGAAGGGGTTGAATATTCATCAGGTTAGGTGGGGTTTTGGGGAAGGGGGGGGGTTTCTGGGAAATAGGGTGACACCCTCTTTTTGTCCTAAGATGATCTGCCTTGGAACTGTCATGGTGACAAGGGATGTGATTCTCAGTATGCTAATGAGCATATAATATATTTTGAGGTGAAGTCATAGTCAACGTCTCCTCCATGTTGGAACAAGTCAGTTTTGGCAGGTCTGGTATCTATACCCTCCCTCCCCACATCCCATGAGAACAGTTTACATGGAATCTTTAGAATACAAACAAGTATCTAACCAAATGTAAACACCAGCCAAAGTCCCCAACCCCCTCCCTGCTCCTGTCTGGCTATCTTCCTACTATAACAATTAAATAAATTTTTTACTTTCCTCAGGAACCCTCCTACACTGTTGGTGGGAATGTAAATTAGTTCAACCATGTGGAAAGCAATATGGAGGTCCCTCAAAAAACTAAAAATAGAAATACCATTTGATCCAGTAATTCCACTCCTAGAAATTTACTGGAAAAAAAACAAGAGCCCTGATTCAAAAAGACACATGCACTCATGTTTATCAAAGCACTATGTGGCAGCTATACACAGTGGAATATTATTCAGCCATAAAAAGAAAACAAATCCTACCATTTGCAACAACATGGATGGAGCTAGAGGGTATTATGCTCAGTGAAATAAGCCAGGCGGAGAAAGACAAGTGCCAAATGATTTCACTTATATGTGGAGTATAAGAATAAAGAAAAAAACTGAAGGAACAAAACAGCAGCAGGCTCACAGACTCCAAGAAGACTAGCAGTTACCAAAGGAGAGGGTGGGTGGGGAGGAAGGGTGATGGGGATTAAGGTGCATTATAATTAGTAGGCACAATATAGGTAGGTCTGGGGAAGGCAGTATAGCAGAAAGAAGACAAGTAATGACTCTACAGCATCTTACCATGCTGATACACAGTGACCTCAACAGAGAGGGTGAGGATTTGGTAATATGGGTGAATGCTGAAAACACAATGTTGCTTATGTGAAACCATCATCAGGTTGCATATCAACGACACTTCAATAAAACAGTTTTTTTACCTTTACCCTGACCTCCAGATTTATATCTCTACTAGGATTTCTAATGGAAATCTCAAGCACGTCTTAAACTTCAGATTCCTCCCCTTCCCACAGTTTACTGTTTCTGGAGTTTTCTCCAGCTCAGTAAAAAGCAACTCCAACCTTCCGGTTGGTCAGACCAAAATTTGCGGAGTCATCCTTGACTCCTCTCTCTCATACTCTCATGTCCGGTCTGTCACAAATGCTGTTATCTCAACTTAAAACTGCACCCCAAATTCAACAACCTCTCACCACCTTCATCACCACCACCCAGGCCCAAACCAAAATCATTGTTTCAAGTCCCCTCCAGGTCTCCCTACTCCCTCCTTGCCTCATACAGACAACAACGCTTTCTGCCTGAGTCCTTCAGTGAAGGGGGTCCTAAAATGTCTTTAAAAATCGGCACCATTGGTTGTTGAGGGAATTAAGGCAGATCCTGACCAACTTTTTGGCACAGGGGCTTTTTCAGCACTTGGGATGTTGGGGAGGTTGTGATGTTATCACAGGATTGTTTTAACCAATTGGCCGGTTTACCGCTATCTCCAAAGTCCTTCCAGTACTTGTCATCCCTGCTTCACTTTTCCTCCTGCCTCTGCTAAAATGCTTATACAGATAACCCACCTTGAAGTAGGGTGCCTTATCCTGTTCCCCCAATCAGAAGCTGAGCTGCTAAAAGACAAGATTTTGGTGCAGTACTGCTTAGCACTCCACCTCCACCCCGCCCCCCACTGTAATCTCTTTAAAAGTTTGTTGGAATTCAGTGGAGTGTAGCAAACAACTAAGGCGTGCCTAGTGCGCACCAAACACCGCGTCTGCCACGGGCGGCGTCATGCCCAAGGGGCAGCCACTGAGGCAGGAAGGTGGCAAACCGGCCGGAGGGGCCTGCGAACGCCAGCGCGGGGCAGCGGAGGCCGGAGAGGGCGGAGAGCGGAGGCGGAGGGGCCGGAGAAGGGGTGGAGCGTCAGGCTGCGGCCCCGCGGCCGGCTCCGCCCTGCCCCTGCCCGGATCGGAGGCCGCATGGCTCTGGCTTCCGCCGCGGCCCGGCGCGGCGGCGGGGCTCGAAACCTGCTGCAGTTCCTGCGGCTGGTGGGGCAGCTGAAGGTGAGCGGCCGTTCGTGGCAGGCCGGGCCGCGCGCGGGGTAAGGCTCGGGCGGCCGCGGGCCGACGTGGCTGCGGGGTCCCCCCGGGCTGCGGCCTCCGGCCGCCCCCGCCCTCCCGCCGAGGGACTGAGCCGGAAGGTGCCTCCGTGGGCGGACACGCGGCTCGGCGGGAGGCGGAGAAAGCGCGTCGGCGGGGAGGGCGCGGCCGGACA
This sequence comes from Manis javanica, assembly GCF_040802235.1. NCBI lineage: Eukaryota > Metazoa > Chordata > Mammalia > Pholidota > Manidae > Manis > Manis javanica. Next base: position 45,565,517 of record NC_133168.1, on the reverse strand, counting down.
GCGGGGCCGACCCCGGCCGGCGACGTCTACACGGCCTGGGGCTGTGCGCGGCGGGGCCCCCGGACAGCCGCCGGCGCGGTGCTGTGCGGGGCCACGGCCCGGCCCGCGTCTCTCCTGGTGCAGTTGGTGCTCGCGGCCTTGCAGCCGGGCGGTTGGGGTGGGGCCTGGAGCAGGGGATGGGCGGGCAGATTTTAAGTGGGTGCTTTAAATCTGTCTCGCAGCTATTTCCGGACACAACAAAACTTATTTCTTTAACAGAGAATCTTGTATAGTACACGCCGTTTTTGCATCATGTGCGTCTCCACCCCAGCCCACTTAATGATTTTGCAGAATTTCCTTAAGTTCAAAGCACATTAACTGTTTAATGCCACTACCATTGTTGTTTATACAACACTTTAGAAAGGTGGACTTTGAGGAGAAAATTGCAGTCTCACGAGGTCACCTCATGATCTGAATAAAGAGAAGAGTCAGGACTCGTGGTGACAATTAGCAATGCCTTTAACCTTCCTGCTTCAGAATTTGGAAGTATGTTACTTATTCAATAAGTTAAGAGCTTTCACCACAATGTTTTCTACTTGTGTTCGTTGGGACTGAAAGCAAAATGTCCCAACTCTTGTAATATAAAAGATAAAATAGTTGACAGTTTGGTTTTATGGCTGAAGGACTTGTATATGTTCTGTAATTTATGTATCAGTAATGCAGACTAACTTGGTTATTGGACTTTCCTACTGAATACTTGGCGAATCATCCCTTCTCATTCTCTGGCCTCACTGGTTTATTTGATTCCAGATATTGATCATTTTGGTCAGTTAGGCATTTTTTAATATGTTCTGAAACAGTAACCCTACTTCTGTGCACTCTACCCTGGACTTCTCTTGAAGAGCATAGCAGACAGTTAAAACATGTATTTTTATAAATTTCTTTCTCTTCCTCATTTTCATCAGAGAGTCCCACGGACTGGCTGGGTATACAGAAATGTTGAGAGGCCAGAGAGCGTATCAGATCACATGTACAGAATGGCAGTTATGGCTCTGCTGACCAAAGATGACCATCTTAACAAAGACCGGTAAGCTGACATGAACTTTGATGCTTGTAAGGATCTTTGGTATAGGGATGTGTACCATTTTCCATGCTAAAGCCTGTGTCTAATTCTTGTAGGTTATTTTATGTGTCAAGAAAAATTATTTAAGGTGAACCATACTGATTCAGGATGTGGGAAGGAGAACTATGTGTGTTGATTGCTTCAGTATGGTAAACTGCACTCAGGATTTTCTCTTGACAAGTATCGCTTGGCCTCCAGGAAACATCACTGTGGTATTAAGGCCTCCAGGGCCATGAGGGAGAGTGTGTCATATCTAAAATTCTCTCATGATATTAGTGCTCTATTTGCTTTTAGCTAGTTCCTTTTATGAATAGTAGCACCCATTTGTGATGTGGCTTTTTGGAATGGCACTGGCAAAGTAGAGCTGAGAAAGAGGTATCCTTCCTGCTTGAGTTAATTAGCAAGTGTTTAAAATGCTTTTGGAGCACAGAACAAAGTTTGCCAGAAATATAAGACGGTATATAAACGTCAAATGAATTACAGAGGCCCAAAGTGGCTTCTACAAAAGGCACAAAATACGTTAGAGAATTAGCAAGGTGTACTAACAGGAGAGATCACTTGTTGTTGAGTGATCTTAATGTTGGGGGTGAAATCTGAATTGAGCTTTAAAGGGTTGACAAGGTAGGGAAGTAGAAGACAGCACGCAGAGGGAAGGGCATGGCATAGACACCAAAGCCCTGGTGGTGGGGAAGGAAAGGTATACTTTGCAAATGATAAGTAAAACCGTATGATTGCAGCAACAGTTCAACAGGGAGTCTGAGGAGCTGTGTTACTCTGCAGATGATGTGGAGCTGAGATTTTGGCAAACAGTACAAGATGAACGTGGTGTTGAATGGAAATGAACTTAAGACTAGCCCGAGAGAGAGACTGTAGGCAGGGACACCTACAAGGAAGCTGTTAGGCCTCTACCATTTTTGGTAATAATGGGAACATAAAAACAAGCTGGCCCTCTGGAGCATTTATCTCATTATCTGCCTTTGTTATTTTGAAGATGATTATCCTGATCGCTAATCATTATCACTAATAATCGCTAATCATTATCACTAATAATCATAGCCATTTGTTGAATGATCAGCATATGCCAGAAATGTAAATTATCAAGTTTACTTTTCATACCAACCTTATGAAGTATTACTGTTCTTTTTTTTACAGATAATAAAATGAAAGCTTACAAAACTGTTTAAAGAAATTAAGTAACTTGGCAAAGGTCACACAGCTAATAAATGTTGGTTGCTATAGTTGAACGTAGATCTGTCCAGCTCCACCCATTTCTCTATAAAGGGCCTTATTTGACATCTTAACTAGTTTATTGGGGAAATGATTGTTTCTGAAGTTTGTATCTCTAAGTAAATGCTGTAGCCAGATTCATCTCCTGGCTTTGTAAAGTTATCAATCTTTTAAAGTGAGATTTGAGGAACTAGCATTTAAAAAAAAAAACTCATGCTAACAATTATAACAATTCATTATAACAATTATTATGTTGAATATTAACTAGTAGTTGTGATTCAGCATCATTGCAGGTTTGCAGAATATAATTACCTTAGAAAATACTACATTTAAGTACTCTGTGAGGGTAAAGAAAGAAAAATATATTATGTAACTTCAGAATAATATAGAGGAGGAACTTGCAGTGAATATAACTGTGTAATTATTCACCATTTCTTGCCTGGTCAGATGTGTACGCCTAGCCCTGGTTCACGATATGGCAGAATGCATCGTTGGGGACATAGCACCAGCAGATAACATCCCCAAAGAAGAGAAGCATAGGCGAGAAGAGGTCAGTGTTGATTGTTGACTCCATAAGAGATTTCCGGAAAAGCCTCGAAGCAAGGCTGTTGATCAGACCGATTGCAGTTAGGGAGAGCACCACCTGGACCGTCTTGGTAATGATGTAGGAAGGGGATGGTCAGGAAGGCATAGTAACAGAGTCTTAGGACCTGAGCTGGAGGATGGTTAGTTGGATCTTACAGTAGGGGTAACCAGTTGAGAGAACACAGAGTTTAGGACATAATAGCCTAAGGTTGGCAGGAGCTGGTGAGGCAGAGTCTTAGAGAGGGTCTTGAAGAGTAAGCTCTTAGTGTGTGCTATTAGGATCTCTCTTTGGTGGTTTGAAGTCTTACCTCCCAGAAGCAAGGAGTTCCTGGAGTAAGCAGCAAATTGGTTCTTACTTGTTCTCAATCTTCTTTAAAACTAGAATGGAAAAATATGCCTGCTCCCAGCATATAGTTTCCTGTCCCTGTGTTATATTCAGACATAGATAGTATGGCTTTCATTAGAACAATGGAACTATCTGGAACTTGAAGGAATACTCCATGGTAGTTAAGCTCCAGAAATCACAAGTATGACCATTACCATAATTATTATTTGGTGAATTTTAAATTAGTCCTTTAATTTAGTAATTTCAAGTAAAGAAAAATATTTGTTGTAGTACGAAATGGACAAAACAAAAATAAAATGGTCAGTCAGTATCAATTTGGGCTCTAAACTCAGAGCCTAAAATCAAAGAAGAAGAGGTATTTGCAGCAGAGGCTGGAAAACCCAGGAAGGCTATTCTCAATTCAGGGATTATTGCACACTGCTTTTACTATAGGCCAGAGAAACTCATCCTGAATTGCTAAGTGAACCAACCCTTTGTCAAGATGGTTTAAAGGGCAGGTGGGCTTAAATAGCTGTTCTCAGAGCTGGGGAGGTAGCCAACAGCGTTTTTGCCCCTCTTACAGGCAGGAAGATCTGCAAAGAATACCAGTTTAGGGGTTCCAACACATCCTAGATGTTAGAAACAAGGGAAGAGTGTGTTTTTCCTGCCATAATACAGGTCCAGAATACAGGCTGAGCATCAGAGCAGCCTGCAAAAAGGGAGGAAGCTAAATTTTTCTCTGTAGAAGTCTAGACTGTCATGAATAAACAAATCCTAGATTGATTGGCAGAATTAATACAGAAAGAAACCAATTAACTCAAGATACTGAGTTACAGAAGGGAATTAGACCTGAACCATAGGATGTTGAATAATGACATATGACATCTGGAAAAAGAACAGGAAAAAACTCAATTATACAGCTCATTTGTGGATAATGATAGTTTCATTGAAGATGAATCTGGATCAACCTTTGTGGATGAGAAACTGTGCAGGGTAATCAGAGACCCAAGAGTGACACACAGGAAGGAGGAGGGACGAGACAACCGTCCCGATGTGGGCACACAGCAATTTGAGGCTTCTTGCACAGAGGAGGGAGTCATAACCTTCTGAAGAAAAAAAGAGTCCATAGGAAGGCACTCCAGCTCCTGGAGATGAGAGAAAATGGAATACTGTCTTGTGAAGAGCTGCGTCCTGACTAGTAACGCCCTCTGGGGGTGCACAGAGCCCTGGTGAACAATCAGACTGCTGCTCCTTCCTGCACGCTGAATCTTGCAATGGTGAAAACACTTCCAGCCTCATTAAACCTCCTGGTTACTGCCCACTCCTCCTGATTCACAGGGGAGTAGATGCTGTAATCAGAAGGAACCAGGGAAATAGCTTAAAGAACCACAAGTTCATGTTCATGAACAAGACACCAAAAGCTTAGGGATGCTGATACTCCATGGCCTCTTCCTGCTGCTGGTTCCAATTTGGGGACAGAGAGAAAGGTCTGGGAGGTGAACAATTCTATGTAGATGGTGTTTATGAACAAGACTTGGATGTCTGAGTCATGCATTAAGATAATTAAATGAAGCTTTCTTGGCTCGAGATGGATGTACATAATGAGAACCACGAAGCAACCTTTGCCCAGAGGATTGCCAGCTGCATTAGGAAGGCTTTAAGCTGAAGTGGGAGCGCGGAAAATACTTGATAAACCTGGAGGGCTAATTGTTTTGGATGAGAGTTGGTGTTAGGATGAAAGGGGGAATGAAAGTATAGAAGAGAAAATTGAAGGGCCTAAAGCAGTAGTTACAGTCTGACCCCCTTTCTAAACATAAAATAAACTTCATATTATAAACTGAGTTGGTAAATAATGTCTCTTAAGGATCATCCAGAACTAGTGGTACGGAACTTGAAGCTGGAATACAGCAATATGAGTTTATATTCCTTTGTAGAGGGAAAAACTTAAACTGAATCGGAAGGCAAACATAGTATGTATATATATCTGCAAGTGTTAAAGCTGTTAGAAGTTACTAAAGAACAAAGAAGTTTAAAGGAGAACTATATATTGGAGAATACATGGCAAAATGGAGAGAATAAAAAATACAGTGAACACTTTATATAGAGTGCTTTTTATGTGCCAGATAATCACTTTATTTTATATATATTAACTATTTCATCATCATAACAGTCCTTTCAGTAGGTGCCATTATTGTCCTTGGTTTACAGATTAGAAGCCTGAGGAACAAAGAGGTTAAGTAACTTACTCTGGGTTCCACAGCTAGTAATTGGTGATCCGGATTTCAAACCCCATCTAAATCTACAGTTAGCAATTAACTACTTCGTTGATCAGCCTCACCAATGCCATGTGAATGATGAATAATGCTCTCTGGGTGCTTGTCACAAAGCCAACACAAGACATTTGCTGAAAGCTTATCAAGCTCAGAACTTAAGGCAGATTCTTGACATGCTTTGGTAACAGGAAAAAGCTAGGAAAATTATCATTATAGATCTATGTGTGAACAAGGTGAGACTCAGTATAAAAGTAGAAGTGGCAGGGCTCACTACTAAGGAGGGGAAAGTCTAGCATATTCAGCAATGTTCCCTGCACTTAGCGAAATTGGTGTCAGAGGGTTCACCTAAAAAGGTAGTCGTGATTTTGTGTCATATGCTGCCAGTCAGGGAATACTGATGATCTAAGAGGTCTCAAAATGCAGTACTCATTGTATAATAGCAAATGATATCACTGAGTTGAGATCCAGAAAATCATTACTGAATTTCAGGAAGAGATCAACAACATATTTGTTTTGTTATCTATTTTGTTTTTTTAAAGGACATGGTGGTTTTAGCCAACAGGAAGCTTATTAATATGTTAGTAATTGAATGTGATCTCCAAAAAGCCAATTCAGTCTTACGCTGCATTTATGGGAATATTATCTAGAGGGATGGAGGTGCTATTGCACCTCGGTCAGACCACGCATCCATTACTGTTTGGTGCTGGTGTCTCACCTTACAGGGAAGAAAATAATTCCTTGTCAAAGCAAGACTTTTAGGTTTATGTTCTAAAAGTTTAGGTTTTGATATACCTGTATGTACGTTATTCAGTTCATTCTTTTCAAACAAAAGCAGTGGGCAAACTTGTGTTTCTGGAATAGTGCAGAGAAAGGCAATCCATTTATAAGGACACCTTTAATTTTCAAAAGTGCAAAGTGTTTTCTCAAGTATTTTGTTGTGATTTATGAAAACAAAACAAAGGAGAATGCAGGTACAAAAAAGGCCAGATTTCATGTCACTGAGGTGTGGTCTGATGCAGCGAACTGTCCATTCAAGATGGTAGTGTTATTACAAGAGCAGTGTTGACCCTGGCAAGTACGGTCTGCTCTGGAAGTAGTTGTATTCTGTAATATTTTTTCCCTCCCAGTAATAAATAAATGTACACACAAATACCCATATTTATTTTCATTGTTTTTCTCAACTCACTATTTGGTTATTTTGATTTTATTTGAGACTTTTGCCACTTCTATAAAACCACTTTGCTGAAACACGGTTCTCACAGCTGCATCCTGTGTGAGGTGCCTGCCCTCTGGTCAGAAGAACTGAAGCAGATCAAGAGGCGTAGATTGAGGATGGGGAAAGAATTTGAAAGTAAAATTGCTGGCTTCAGGCCCCCAAAATGTGGTATTTTAATGTGCTAGAGAAACACAGAAATGAAGGAAGAGAAGGATGGGAGTGAGGGTGTCTCCTGGGACTTTAGAGACTAGATGTATGTGGACAACACCCTGCACTCTCTCATTTTCTTTGCTTTGCTTTGGGATTTGGCTCTTTCAGGCTTCTACCTGTGGCTTCTCCCTCCTGGCCTCTGCAGGACATATCAAGTAGTTGGCTCCTGAGTGGTTGGTTTGAGTTACATGGCCAAGCCTTGGACCAATGACTGTAGCCCAGAAATTTTGGCCACCTGGGTCTCTGTCCACCTGTTTAACATTGTGTTTGGGTGTGAGGGAGGAAAGCACGAGGGATGGGGCCAGGAATAGTAGAAGACTAGAAGAACAATTTTCGTCTTTATGTAAGAATGTGCTTTCTGTTAGTGCTGCCTTTATAAAGCTCATGTGGGCCACCTCTTGACAAGCTGGGTTCCCACCACTGGATGTATTTATGCAGGAAAGGCAAGAAATGTTCAGTGGTGCTATTGAAGCATTCAGATACGATACGGCTGGCTTGGCTAATTACCCTTTAATACCCCTTTTCAGCTGTTGGGTCCATGAGCCTACAAAATGCTATTATGAAATTTCCTTTGTGTTAATGACAATAACTGCCCATTTGTGTAGAGCTTTACATTTTGCAATAAAAACATACTAGCAGTAGAAAGTGAATATCTTAGTATACAAAAAATTTCTTTGCACTTTGTAATTCAGTGTTACTTTCCTATCTTCCCTACTGTCAGATTGTTTTGAACTCTGCTATGCTTATGAGTGAAATTTATGTGGGAATCTTGTGATCCATTGACAATATATAAAATCCTTGGCCTCACTTCTGATCTATCATCATCTCACATCCTTCTCATTGTCCCTTGTGTTTGCACTGCTGCAGGCCACAGAGTGCTCACTGAAGGCCAGGTGAATAAACACACGTCCTGTTTAATGTACACGACTGCCGTCCTTGGGAGCCGTAAATGTTATCCAGTACTTCCCCTCCCTTTGGGAGTTATTTGTAAGAGTTTGAGCCTGCTATTTGGCTTTTGTAGACAAGTGGTTAACTAGGATAAATGTGAACATAATTAAAATAATGGTTTGATATTACAGGAAGCTATGAAGCAGCTAACCCAGCTCCTCCCAGAGGATCTCAAAAAGGAGCTCTATGAACTGTGGCAAGTAAGTATATGTGATGGATAAGGCTCACCAGTGTTTTAGTTGACTGAGATTATCTTAAGCTATCTTTATTTCTGGTTTGTGTCTATTTCTCACCTCCCAGCTGCTGCAGGAATTTCTCATGTCTAATAAAATTTTTCTTCCTTCCGATTTCCTCGTTTGCCTTGTCCCCATAATGCCTGGTATGGATCTTGACTCACAGCCCCTGGATTTCCTTGATACCTCGCTCTCATCCCACACCCTGCCAACCCCACACCCACCCACCTGCCTATTTCTGGTCCTTGAAAAGAACATGGGCCCCCATAACTTCCTGGCCCAGTGACCTTGGGCACATCCCCCCTCTCTGAGTCTGTTGCCCATCTGTGAAAGCTTGGACTGGTATTAGGGCTGAGGGAGGCCAAGGAGATGTAGCAGCCATGAGGCCCAGCGCAGAAGAGGGGCCCCGTCCTAGGGCCGCTGACAACGAGGACTATGGGGCAGGCTGGCTGCAGGGAGAGGGGAGCCAGGGCGCTCCATTGCTCAGCACTCCTAGTGCTGTTCTTCATTTGTGAAGAGGGAGCCCTCTAGTTTCCCACATCCCTCCAGTCCACGCTGGCCTTTCCTGAGCTGGGCCCACTCGTCACTCGTGGACGGCCCTGCCTCTCACTCTCACTTCTCACGTGTTTCAGAGCCCTACTCCTTTCTCCCATCCTGATCTGATCCTCCCCTCTTCTTCCACAGCCTTGCTGTCCCCTGAGCCTCACACTGGCAGAGTTCCCTTCCCACTGCCTCCTGTGCTGGCTCCAGTTTTCCTTGACTTGGGAAGATGGGAACAAGGTGGGAAGTGCCCAGGGTTGAAACCCTGAACAGATATTTATCTACAAATGCCATTTTCTCAGCGGTCAGATTCTGTAGTGTGTTGCCATCTCTGTTGTTAGCTGGGATGAAATAACCCTTTTAAGGCAACAAGGTGAGATGCAGAGAGCAGAGACTTGCAGCCGGAGAGACCTGGATTTGAATCCCACTTCCTGGCTACCTGCCCTGGGTGAGTTCCTTGGCTCCAGTCAGCCAGTTCTTCTAGAAAATGAGAGTAACGCAGCCCACAGGGCCTTAGGCACAATGAGGAAATCTACAAAGTTCACAGAGCCAGTTTAAAGAAAACAAAAAACCTGGCCTCACCTGACCTCATTCAGCAGCACAATCTTACCTGCGGCACCAAGAGGCGATTTAGAGTCCCCATTCATCCCCTTGGTGTGAAAATGAATACTTTTTAATGTAGAATTTATTCATCTGTTTGGTAAGCCGATTTGCCTTAGACCCCACTAGAGGTTTCCTGTAATATATACTGTATGTACCGTATTCTTTTTATGTAAAGCAAAAGAATGCTGAAAACAAACAGTTCTGGCCTCAGAATTTCAAGTGAGAGATTGTAGGCCTTTAGTACTTACCTTGTCAAATAATTGTGAAAAGTTAATCTGGCAAAGAATGCATGTGTCTAGCTGTAGCCTGGCTAGGTGGTATCTGTTACTAGGTACGACAGGAAGAAAGGGTCCCTTCTTCCAAAGTGTGTACTTCCAAGTTAACTCTTGGGACACTATGAGTTGGGGAATAATGGAGTGGAGTTGGGTTGCTGTCTTGCCAGTGGGTTTCAGCCCCAAGCAAGTTACCAAAGAAATGATAGTAGAACGTTCTTGAGGTGAAAGGGTTATACGCAACTTGATTTTCACAGTGGCAGGTCGATCACTAAAATCTCGTCCAGAGTGAGTCTGCATGCAGCAAGCCGGACTCCGCCTCTGGGCTTCTCTGCCCACACAACCATCCTCTGGGCCTCTCTGCTCCCACAGCCGTCCCAGTCTGTCTTTGGCACTGCCACCACTCTGGCCTCTGCTCTGTTCCCCTGCAGTCCTGCAGCCATGCCACTGTGTCACCCAGAGCACTGAGCAGAGCTTTTTGTTTATAGAGTCAGTAACAACGTATTGCCCACATATGTGCAGTGAGCTAGCCAACCAGGGCCAGGTGAGAATCCTGGCCACAGGAACCTTCATTTTACCCACATTTGCATTTCGTATATAGAAAGGAAAAAAACTGGCCTGTGAGCTTATGAAACAAATCCCACGTATTATCTCTTAAGGAGGAAAGACCTTCCTAATATGAAAACCTTTTACAAGAATTTGTACCTTTGTGCCTCTTATTTATCGTAAACACTGTGGCATTATCTGTTAAATTATTTTCTTAGCTGTCAACAACTGGCTCAGTAAAGCTATTGCAAAATTTACACTTCACAACAGCATTTTTCAAAGGGAAATGCTATGGCAGTTACTTAGACTTTGGACTTAGAAAAATATAAAACACAGAACATTAAAACTTTTAACACCCAGTCAGATAGCAGTTCTATGATCTTGTCAAAGTTACTGTTTGAAATAATTAAGCTTGTTAAAAAAGGTCTGAGGACAAGTACACAAGGGCCACCCTAGAGTGTGACAGTCCTTCTTTAGAATTGGTGCTGCCAGGCCAACCAGCAACTTAGAAGACAAAAATGGGTTAAATTTCTTTATTGGTAATACTGTGGGATGTCAGAGACTGATGTAGAGAAGAAAAGTGAGCGTTTTTACTCTCTGGCATGGAACCTCATCTCTGCATATTTTGAAATCGTTGAGGAATTCACGTTTTGTTTTTCTATTAAGGGCTCGAGGGGTAAAATGAGGACCATATAAGTAAGCAGCAATGTATTTTTTAGACAATTATATAAGTGTATTCAAAGAAAATACTTGATAGGGCTCTTAAATCCTCCTTAACCAGTTCACACACCCTATGAGTGAAGTGCTGCTTCAGGTCAGTAGGGGTCCCAGAGGTCCAGACTGAGTATACTATGTAGGACTCAGTGTTTATTCTCAAGTAAAGAGTATGCGTGCGTGTGTGTGTGTACGTTTGTACACAACACATGCTGGTGGGTACAGAGGAAGGCCATCTACAAGCCCAGGAGAGAGGCCAGGATCAGATACCTCTCTCTCAGCCCTCAGAGGGAACTAACTTCGCAAATACCTTGATTTCCAAAGTCTGGCCTCCAGAATTATGAGATGATGAATTTCTGGTGCTTATGTCACCTAGTTTGTGGCACTTTATACAGTAGCAGACTAATTTTCTTTCAGTGTGTGTGTCTCTTATTCTCTCTGTGTCTGATACCTTTGGTTCTGTGCAGTGGCTACTTAATTATATTCTCAATCTATTTTGTCAGTATCTCTATACTCTGGCTTTGGCTCTTTATTGTATCTGTTAGGATTTTGTAAATTAAAACTGAAAGAAACCCCATTTTCTGGATAAGAAGTCTAAGAGCTGAAGCTCCTTGCCTTGCCCTAGGTCTCTTAGCTGGTGCGTGGCCAAGCTAGGCCACGAGGCTCCCTCCCAGTCTGTCAGTTCCTTTACATGCTTGTGCTGTATGTTGGTTGATTGAACAAGCATTTATAGTTCTATTGTGTTCATGATGCCATGTCAGTTACTTCTTAGTAGCAAGAGACTCTCTTAGTTTCCTAGGGATGCTGTATAAAATTAACACAAATTTGGGTACCTTAGAACAACAGACATTTATTGTCTCGGTCCTGGAGGCCAGCAGTCCAAAATGGAGTGTTGGCAGGGACCAGGCTCTCTGAGTAGGGGTCCTTGTCACCTTTCCTTAGGTTCTGGCAAACTTCCAGCTTTAACGCTCCTTGCCATGTAGACACATCACTCCATTGTCCACCTGCATGGTCAGATGGTTCTCCCTGTGTCAGTACCTTGCCCAAATGTCCCTCTTTTTATAAGGACATCAAGTTATTGAATTAGGGTCCATCCTAATCCAGTAGAACTTTATCTGATTGATTCATCTGCAAACACCCTATTATATAAGATGACATTCATAAGTTTCAGGTTGACATGAATTTTGGGGGAACGCTATTCAATCCAGCACATAGATTCTCATATTAACTTAAGCATTTTAATAATTCATGTCCATATTAGTACATGGTCTTCATTATCAGATATTCAGGGTTCAAATACTGACTCCTGCTTACTAGCTATATGATCACAGGCAACTACTGAATCTGTCGGTGCCTCAATTTCCTCTTCTATAAAATGGCAATAGTAACCATATACTTATAGGGTTGTATGGAAATCATATTAATTAATATTGGTAAAACACTTAGAATATTGCCTAACACATAGTAAGCTCTGTTTTTCCTTTGTCTCCAGTCCATGTGTTCTTATATTGCTTTTAAATATGGGCATTCTGTGCCCAGAACTTAGAATAGTATTAGTTAAACAGAAAATGCCAGTTGATTGGTTTCTGAAATGTTAATCACAGCTATTCACCACTATATATAGCTATCAGCCCAGAGGGTCACATCTATTTGAAGCAATTAAATATCCTTGATTATAATTTATCTTTTTCTATGCAAGTGTGAAATCAACTCTCTGCAAGTCAAGGAAAAACATTTTTATTTTTTTCCTCAAAGTATCACAGAAAGTTGACTACTTGACCACCTGCATTTCTCTTTAAAGAAATATCCCTTTGAATCCCAAGGCATAGCAGAAGCTGTCCCCAAACCCCGCCAAATGCCTGGCACACCTGCCGGCCCTGGATTAGTTCCCACCCCACATTTTCTCTCCTCGTTGGCTGACATTCAGCCCATTGGAAATACGGTTGGGTTAAGACGTACTCTTTCGAAAATGTCTGGCTGTTCTATCCTTTGGAGCACAGGTGCAGTATTTGGTGGGGGAGTTTGATGTAGGGCAACAGAAGCATCCGGCCCTGGGGAGAGTCGCTGGGAGGTGGGATAGTGGGAGATGCAAAAGATAAACTTTCTGTGAACGAAGCCCCTCAGCCACACTTTCCCCAAGGGGAGGAGGAAACGTGTCATCTTCCCCCCCTTTCCATGCTTCCCTTCCCTTGAGCCCCCCTTTTCCAGGACTTAGAACTTGTATCTCTCACCTACTTGAATTCATTGTCCTGTTGTTCCGCAAAACCCCAATATGAGTCATTTCAGTTATTTGTCTTCCCTAAGCCCACCTGAAGGCTGCCGAGTGCTGCTTGTAGGGATGGACCCTCCCCTCCTGTCCTGGCCTCAGAGACACGAGTCACTGCCCCAGACAGCCCCCAGGCTCTGCCGAGCCTCAGGGTGGCCAGTGCCTCCTCAGTGGCACCCGGCAGTCATCTCTCTGGACCAACATCGGCTGTCTGTCCTTCTCTTCAAACTTCTCTTCAACTCCTTTGCCACTTCTCTCCCAGTTGTACAGCAAATACTCTCTCCTCCTTCATGGAGAAAATAGAGGCTTTCGGATGGGAACTTTCTCAGCTTTTTGTAAACCTTGTAAACATAGTCACATGCCCTATTTTGAAATAAACCTTCCTGGATGCCACATTTCTCTACTTCCCTTCACGACCGAATAGGTGAGGCATCGCCCACACTCCCTGACTGCTTCCTCACGCCCCCACAGTGTCGTGGCCCCCACGCACTGCGCTTGCGCAGTCACAGACCGCCTCTGGGCGGCTCCAGCCAGCACGCCCTTCTCTGCCCACGTGCCACCTGACACCCTGGCTGCAGAGAAGATGTTGCCACTCGTTCTTGAAGTTTTTTCATTCCCCAGGGCTGTGATATTGCTCATTCCTGATTTTCTTTGTGCCTTTCTGACTGTTCTTTCCGGGTTTCTTCAAGTGCTCCTCTTCTTGGCCCAACTCGGAGCCTCCGTTTCTTTCTGACGCCGGTGTTCTTGGCCCTCTCTACACACTCCTGAGATTCAGTGATCACATGCTGATTATTCCATATATTCTCCTGAAAATCTTGCCTTTAAGCTCCAGACTCATAAATCTAACAGCCCAACGGACAGCTCCACTTAAATGTCCAACTCAGTAGGTTCACAGTCATACTCATTATCTTCAGCCATTTTTATCATTTTTAAAAACTTTTTATTGAAAAATAAAACATAGAAAAACCACATAAAAACAATGGATAGCATAATGAGTTATTAGAAGGTAACATCCTTTTAACTACCTCCCCATCAAGATTTTGCCATTCACCCCAGACCCCCTTTCCTAGGCTCTGAATGAAACATGAAACACGACCTTCCTCCCCTCTGTTACTCTGAAAGAAACCACTACCCTGATTTTCATAGTGATCACTTGGATTTCTTCATAGTTTTATCACCCAATTGTTCATTCCTAGATATTTTAGTTTAATCTTGCTGATTTACTAAAGCTTAGTATGTCTTCTAAGTCTCTTTTAATCTATGGATTAAAGAGAGTAAATCCTGCTCCCTGCCCAGTCCCTTTCTTTTTCTTACAAGTTACCTGTTCATGAATCCAGACCATTGTCCTTACAGAGTATCCCATAGTTGGGTTCGCCAGTTGCATACGCATGATGCAGTTCATGCACCTCTGTCCTCCTGTTCTCTCAGGTCGGATCCAGAGGCTGGGTCCTCTGGGTAAAGCTGGAGGTGGTGTTGCTTCCTTTCAGAGTGAGGTGCGTAGCGTCTGGGTTTTCTTGATGCTTATATCCTTTAATCCTTTGGGATTGCAGAACAGTAATATACTGTTTTTATTTTGTTTTCATTTAATAGTTGCAGTAACTATATTAGCAGATAATTCTTCCTCATCTGCTCTTTGATTGCAGTTCATGTAGGAAAAGTGGGGTAAAAACACCTGAATTTGCTTCCTTGACAGCAGGAATGGCAGGGTATTGCAGCCTCGCTCATCTTGAACATGCTCTGGCCAAACCTACTCTGCTTTTTATTTTTAAATAGGAGGTTCTATTTCAAGATCACAATCTGGGCACTAGGTATGCTTATTGCTACCGAGTTGGTTATTCTGTCCGTGCTTTTTGATGGGCTAAGCTAGGATATCTGTGTATATGTAAAATGCCTTATGAGTTCGTAGTCATCATTCCAATTCAGATTCAGTACACGGTTTTTACTTAACCTCTTCTGTATTATGTCAAATATCCTTTGTCTCCATCAGGAATCCTGGTTATATAGGCTTTATTGTTCTTTGCACATGTCCCCATCTCAGAACCACCATTATCAATTCTGATTACTGAAATTTACAGTCTTAATAAAGTTGTTTGGCCTGTGTTAGCTCCATTCTCCCTGTTTTTTAAAAATATTTATACTGTATCTATACTGTCAAAATATTTAACCATTACATACTACAACCTCTCTTAAATCTTACTTAATCTTAGTTCTACAAGTAGCTGTGTAGTTGATACTCAGCACCAGAGCTTAGTCTCTCCCCATGTTCCAAGCTGGTTCTTTAGTAGGTTCCTCAAGAAGAGCTCACAGGAATGACATTTTCTAAATCTTGCCTATTTTTTAATAGTTGCTCCATATTTTTTATACTTGAAGATCAGTTTCACTTGCTATAAAATCCTTGGTTCCCAGTTTGTTTCCTTGAATATCTCCCATTTTCTTCTGTCATCGTGCATTGTTGTTACTGTCTGGTCATAATTTTACTTTCCTTCTACATCAGGTGCTCCTTTTTGCATAGGTGGCCAGAGGAATTTTTTTACATGCTAATTTTATTAGACTGTCTTGGTGCAGGTCATTCTGGGTTAATATCCTTACTTAGGTACGTGGTGTGCATTTTCAACACTCAATTAAAAAATTTCTTTTGATTTCAAGAAATTTTCTTAAATATAGTTTTTCCTTTTTCTTTGGCTTTCTCTTCCCCCTATATATCTTTTTCTCCTGTATATCTGTATGTTGGTTCTGCTTTGTCTATCATCAATATTTGTCGCTTTCTCTCAAATCCTTTATATCTTTTTCATTTCTTTTTTATTTTTAAACTAACCTCCTTTTCAACTTTGATTTCTCTTTTTAAGACATTGCTTATCATGTTTAACTATCCCTGTCATCCTTATTGCTTAGCATTCATTTCTAAAATGACCCTTTCTTTTATCTCTTTTATGGTCTGTGGCTTACCATTTTCTTAATATCTCTTAGTTCTTGTTCAAATAATTTATTGTAGAATTGATCCTTTTTTAAAATTATGAGAATGTCTTTCTGATTTGAATTTTCGGAAGAGATGTAAGTTTGTGTGGGATCTGACCTCTGCTCTTTCTGTGGCTCATGTTGATACGCAATTAGTTTTCCTGAACTTTTAGAAAAAAACTTGGTTCAGATAGCTTTTTTTAACTTCACAGAGGTTCCTTTTCTGTTTTGTTTTGTTTTGTTTTGTTGTTTTTGTTTTCTTTAATGTAGTGTTAAGAAAATACAGTGGGCTGGCTTTTAGAGATCCTGGCTTTGTGGGAACAAACCCTTCTTCACTTTTATCTGGACTTTTCTTCATCTCTGTTATCGTTATCCTACTCAATTTTGATTCCACTTCCAGCAGTTTCTCCTCATGTGGGGCCCTGTCCTGGACAAGACCCCCAGCAGGTCAGATTGGTGAATTCACAGAGCTGGACTTCTATCAGCTGGTACTGGAGTAGGCAAGATCCCTCCCAGTGTTTCCCTCTGTTTTTAAAATTTGAGATTTTGAGATTGTCCTGTTCTCAGGTATGACAGACCCTGTCGCTCCCCTGTCCCTTTTCCCAGACAGACACTGCTCTAATGCAGGGCTTATGGCTGGAGGTGATTAGTCCCAACTCATGTATATTTTGCTGTTCATGGTGATGTTATGTCCCTCCTTTTTGTTATAAATGTTTGTGAGGTTTTGGTTTTGCTGTTTCTTTGCTCTGTCAGTGTTTTGTTGTGTTTCTTCTCTTTTACTCCCTCTTTAGTTACCCAAGCCAGAAACTAAGAAGTCATTTTCAACTCTTCCTTTCATTCGCTTTCACATTTTGGTTCACTTTTTCATCCTTACCATTTCTCATGTCTGCCCACTTCTCCCCATCTTCCTTGCCTTGATGTTAGGCCAGACCAGATTTTCCTGACTTCTCTGATAGTGGTACAGAGTCTGAGAACCAGGCTTCCAGTCTGGCCATTTTCCACATGAAGCTGGAAGGATCTTTCTAAAATACAAATCTGATCATGACCCTTCTCGCTTGAAACCTTTTAGGGATGTCCATTAGCTGCAGCATGAGCTGAGAACCCTTAGCATAAACCACAAGGCCCTGCAGGAGCTGGCTCCTCCTCCATCATCAGCGTCTTCTCTCTCCTCTTCCCCTGGCACTTAAGTCTCCATCCTGTCATTAGGAACCACTTGCAGTAAGTTCCCCAAAGATGTCATGGCTCCTTCTTCTAGAGCTGTCTGTAGGACTCTCCTCTCTGCCCTGCTTCCTTGTTGGAAAGTGAAATTGGAATGCCTATACCATTATTTTGGGGGGTAAAATCCAACAATTTATATTTTTAAAAGAAATGTGTAATTTCATCAGAATTTTCATAAAACACAGTATTTCCTAATGGTCTTGAAATCTTAGTTCTCACAGCAGAGAAAAATTTTGGACTGCTGTCCTTCTAGTATTCCATTTCTTTTTGTTAAATAATGAACTTGAATTTATGAAATATAAACATATAACTATAAATGTGAAAAATATTTAAATAAAATGCAATTATTTTTAAGTGCCTTTAAAATGAAATAAAATGTAATGAGTTTCATATTAAGATGATTTCCCTGTATAATTTTAAGCTGTACGAAATCCAAATACTTTCCTTTATAAGAGTAAGGCATAATAATAAAAAGCCAAGAAACCTTCAGTGATTCGCATCACATCACCTTGCCAAGAAAGCATGACAGGTTCATTATCTGAACACATCTGGGTGGAATTAATTATACGTAAGAACTTTGCAGGGAAACCACTTAGGAGCACTTCAGTTTTCTAATAGAAGAATGATTCTATACATATTAATTGGGACTCATGGTTGTATGACGGGTGTCGTGCTCTAAGAAGCAGACCTCCTGTAGCTTCTTGTCTCAGGTGTACACTGAGGAGGGCGGGGCCACTGGGAGGAAGAAAGGTAAAAAAGCTTTTCCCCATCCACTGCCTTCACCACCTCCCTGCCACCGACAAATGTACATGTACTATCGCATGAAGAGTTCATAGATCCTGACTGGTCCTCCAGAGTTTTAACCCAGTGAGACTTGATTAAATCCTCTCTGTTTGGAAAGTAAAGACAGAGATTCAGTGTAAAATGGCAACCACAATTAAATAAGAGAGCTAGAAATTCACTTTAAAAGGAAACCTGACATTAAATGGAGAAGGAAGTAATTTGAGAAACATAAGATAAAGTATTAGCTTGACATTAAAAAGACCTCTACCAGTCAGGTGGACTGAAGAATAATTATCTTGAGGACAAGATATTAAACAGGAAGAAAAAATGCTTAGAAATGGCAATTTGAACAAATGAGAGTTTCGAGGCATCTGGTGGAATTGTGAGCACACCCTTCTTGCATGGAGTGCTGATGTTAAACTGTGAAATTAAAGGTGAAGTGCCTCTCTGAAGGGTTTTTATTTGGTGGAGAAATGTGGCCAGTACAGAATGTGGTTTTAGCTGTGACTTTTGATTTCAAGTACTGGAATCAGAATTTTCCTGGAATACCCTGTCATGCAGGCCTAATCATGCTGTTTCAATTGTCTCTTTAAAGGAGTATGAGGCCCAATCTAGTGCAGAAGCCAAATTTGTGAAGCAGCTGGATCAGTGTGAGATGATTCTTCAGGCATCCGAATACGAGGACCTTGAGCAGAAACCCGGGCGACTGCAGGACTTCTATGACTCCACAGCAGGTACTCGATGCTGTTTTCAACAAGCATCATTTCAGCTGGGCTCACTGCTAGTGTAGGGACTAACATTCTGTTGGTGACTCTATATTCTGACCCTTTCATCTGGAGCAGTGTACAGAGAAGACGGCAGGATCCAGTGAGAAGTGGCTGGTGTGGGAGAGCACTGCTGCCCGGGGTTCTAGTCTAATGCCAGGTTCACATCCACGGCCACCAGTGTCCCCTGGTGTTCATGCTGCTCCCTGGACTAAAATGCTTCTCCTCCCTGTTTGCTCTTTGGGCTTAGTCCGGCCTCCATCTCCCCTGAGAGTGCTGTTAGAGATCATCCTTCTGGGGCCTCTCTGGACCCTCATGTGGCCTCACCCAGTAGAGGTGGTTCCCAGCTCACAGTCTAGGCCCCAAAGTATGATCTGCACTGCAGGGAAGTTGATTGGATTTTCCTTCTCTCTTCACCAGCCCTGCTACCTCTGCCCTTGACAAGGCCCTCATTGTTTCTGTACTGGACCATTGTTATAACCTCCCCACTTAACCGGGTAGGCTCTTTAGTTCATCCTGCATGTCTGTGGCTTCCTCCTTTGTAGATACAAGTATCATCACATCTTTGTTCTTAAAACTTTGTGCCTTTTCTCTTCCTAAAAAATAAAATCTTGACTTGAAGTGACCTAAAAATCTCTGCAGGTTAAGACCTCTCCTATCTCTGGCTTCCTGTCCTAATCCTCCCTGTCAAAACTAAGTGTTCCCTTCATTTTTGCTTGGTCTGCAGTCGAGCTGTGGCATGCCATCGTGTTCTCAGTCTGACTTGCATTCTCCTTAATGATGTTCCTCACTGGGCCTCTTCCCAAGCCCGCACTTACTCACCACCCCATAGTAAGCTGCTTGAGGCCAAGACCCGTCTTGTCTCATCTGTCCCTAACGGGTGGTGTTAAAAAATGTTGACTTCAGTTAAGTAGAATAGCATTATAACCCGGGGTCAGTAAACTATAGCCCACAGGCCAAACTGGCCTGCAGCTTGTTTATGTAAATAAAATTTTATTGAAGTAGCCACACTCATTCTTTATGTATTGTCTATACTGCTTTTGTGCTATAGCAGCAGAGTTAAGTAGTTGGCAACAGAGATCCTATAGTTCACAAAGTCTAAAATATTTACTCTCTGACTCTTGACAGAAAAGGATCACCATCCTATCTTATAAGCAATGATTGTGTTTCAAGGTAGCATATTTCATCATTAATATGACTAACATACAAGGAATATTTATGTAGTGCTTTTCCTTTTAACATGGCTGTCTTCTATTTTGATACATTCACAGTGAAAAATATAAAATGAAACATTAGAATGCTAGTAGAATCAAAAAATGTGGGAGCTGGAAGGTTATCTAGTTTAAACTCCACATTTTATTGAGGAAGGAAACTTGAGCCTAGAAAGTGATGTGCCCATAGCTGAGTTGAGATTAAAATCCACTGCACTTTCCACTCTGGTGTATTACTTACTATTAAAATAGTTTATAAATATAAATAGTGTAACTGACATAAGAAATGGTTTCTTACTTATCTCAATAATGTGTGAAAAAAAGACATTTAATTAGAGAGGGATGAAGATGTAGACAGTGACCATTATGAGGATTTTGAAGGGGACTTAAAGACTTAAGTTTGATACTACTTTTATTTTTATTTTTCTGACTCAGTTACAATTTAAGGTTCTCCTTTTCTGTCTTTTCTCTTTTGAAACCGAGTATGTTGAGGAGCAGCATGGAGGCTGTATGGCTAGTTGGGTGGATGAGAAGAGAGGGTGGGAGGTGGCCCTGGAGATGTGGGCTGAGGCCACAGGGCCCTGCAGGCCAGCGTGGGATGTTGGGTGTGCTCTGTGTGAGATGGGGACCCCCTTGGAGGATAGGAAGCCCAAACTAATGTTTTGTGACTGACTTGTATTTTGAAAAGGTCACTTCAGTGGAAGCAGGGCGACTGGTTGGGGGCTGTCGTACTATCCTACTGAGAAACATCTGTGGTTTAGACCAGGGAGGTAGTGGGAGAAAAAGAAAAAAGTGGTCAGATATGGGTCTGTTTTGAACAGAGTTGACAGGATTTGTGTGTTTGTTGTTTTTGAGAGGAGCCCAGGGATTTTGGCCTGAGCAGCTACCAAGAATGGAGTCGCCACGAGATGGGAAGGATGGGGGAGTAATAGATTTGGGAGAAGAAGAGCAGTGGTCCCCAAAGCTAAGGGAAGAAACTTTCAAGAGGGAAGGAGTAGCCACTAGATTTGGCAGCACAGAAGTAACTGGTGTCTTCAATAAGAGCAATTGTGGTGGAATGGCCGCTGTAGCCTGACAGCAGGGCCTTTACGCAGTGGGGCAGAGGGTGGCCTGGAAGCAGCTAGGAGCATGGACAGGCCCAGGCCTGGGAGTAATTGCCACACTTGAGAGAAAAAGGTCAGTGGATGAGAGGGCTGCAGGGAAAGCTGTATCCTCAGAATGAGCCAGGTGTCAGCCAGGGCAAGAAAGTGAAGGGAACATTGAGAGAAGAGGTTGAGGATAGGGAATAAATGTAACAGTCGAATGTGGACAAGCGGTAAGCAACAGGAGGCACCGGGAAGAGAAGAGTCAGGGAAGAGGCAGTGGGTTTAACAGTCCCCTGTGGTAGCCGCCACTGACCTGAGATAGGACACCTTGGAGCTTGCTGCCCAGGGCAGAAATCTGGGGAGGGCTAAGGAGCAGGGTTCAGTGTGGAGGTATTTGTAAGACATGTTTGCATTCTTGTTTGCATCCTGGGAAAGTCTAGACTCCTTGGTCTTCCTACTGGTTATTTTATATGTAGGTGCTCTGTTCCCCTCCATGTGGAATGGGCAGGGAGTGTTTCCAGCTATCCAGGCTCTGCCCTTCCAGTTTCGCCCTAGTTCTTGATAGAAGCATTCAGACACTGCCTGGTGACATTTCCCCCAACTCAGCTTAATTGACAGCTTAATCTTAATCTTTGCCCAGTTCTTATCCTTATGCTCAGTGGCATCTGGGGTGACAGAGAATAAGGTCCTAGTGGTTCCCTTTGGCCACTCTCCAGGACCTGGAGTTGTATTACTCTGCACTGGAGTGAAGTATGGGCCGGATCATAGAATCAAGCCCAAGAGCCCTGGAATCAAGCTGGAGAAATTGATGTATTCTGCCATCAATATCTTTTTCTTTGCCTTGCAGGAAAATTCAGTCACCCTGAAATAGTAGAGCTTGTATCTGAACTTGAGGCAGAAAGAAATGCTAACATAGCCTCCGGTGCCCCCCGTGAACCAGGATGCTGAGATGTCTATGTTGCTGCACTTCTGTAACAAACGTTTTATTTTTCCCTTTCATAGTACTGTGTTTTGTTGGTTTGTTGATGTCCCCAGATGTGAGTCTGTTTAGTTTCAGTTGCTTGGAGTCCAGCAAAAAAACATGATGTAATTTGGGCAATAAAAGAAGCCATGGAACAGAATGTGGCCATGAAAACGCCATTGATGAAGACTGGGGGCATTGGTGGTGGTGGCTGGGGGGGCTTTACTTTCTATCAACTAAATAAATACATCTTTAAAACCCTAAACTTTGGAATATTTATTGGAGATAGTTAAACCATCTTATTCTGAATTAATAACCTACATCTCTGAAAACCGTATCCATTGAAAGATGGAAAATTTAATTATGATTGCTTTTAAGAACAGATTCTTCAGCTTAGTTACAAGGACCCAGGAAAAAGAATGTATTGTAATGCATTCTCTCCTTAGATGAAATGCTGCTTTATTCAAATGATCACTCTGTGGAGACAGATTTCTCATTTTAGGAGGACCTGCTTTAGCCCCTGATCATAGACTTGTAAACTGGTAACAGGTTCCACCTCTTCCCCTAGTGCTTTTTGTCATTTGAGGATATAAATTGGGGCATGAATCTCCAGTGCCACTTGTCTTCCTCTGTGCATTTTTCCCTGATGGGTACAGAACTTAAGACCTGATTATAAGAACACTGATCACCAGGTGAGAAATATATAGTAAGAAGAGTATTGCTGGGGTCATTGGACCTTAAGTAGGGAACACTCAGGCCCCATTTCTTCCCCCATTTCCCTTCCAAGGGTAAGTAATCCACCCTGCTTGCCTTTAAATGATGCACAAGAAATGATGCACAACCACTGAACAGTGAGGAAAAAAAGGCCATCCATGTAAACCTGCCCAGTATTTTGGTGTGGAATAAATGATATCTGTACCTTTAATTCAAATGTCAGTTTTCATTTGAAGGCCTTTAGGCTGGCATGGTGAGAATTCTAGGCAGTGTTTCTTTGGAAACCGCAGTATCCATGGATACCCAATTTGCAGGAAGCAAAGTGCATGATCTCTTTAGAAGCAACTCACACGTGTACATGTAACTGCTCTGCATTGGAAAGAGCAATGCCGCTGCATCAGAATACTGTCACATCGTTGCAACAGTATTTAGAAAATGGTAAATGATTGAAAATCAGCAAAGTCAGATTATTATTGGAGATATGGTTAGTTTGGACACAATCTACCAGTATTTCAGAGTCTTCTGGTATGAAAACATGCACACAAAATAACGCCAGATAAAATTAAAATATCTATAACCAGATTTTCTGTGGCTTTGGAGTTTTATTTGGGATTTTCTGCCTGCTGTAATTTTCACAAATTCAGAGACACTTTGGAAGCCTCTACTGAGGCAGACTTAATAATACTAGTCATTTAATCATTATGTCAGTTTTCCATCTGCCTACCAAATGAGGGTTCACATTTAACCCTAAACCTTCCTTACTGAGGGGGTATGTTTAAAAATAGAAAATGTAATGGTACTATAAATACCACTTCATAGCAACAAAATGAAGGATAAATACAGAAGACATTTACTGAACTCATTGGTCAATGTCTACAAATATCTCATTATCACTTAAAGTTTTTCCTCAGATACCTGCTACTTGCCTGGAATTGGTCTTCTGAGTAACATCCTATTATTATGATGCAAAGTGAGTAATTATTCTTTGGTTGAACCGAACAAAAAAGAATTCTTATCTCCTTAGAATGAAGAAGAGAAACCACTGCACTCAAAAAAGGAGGATGGAAGCCTGGGCTGCACAGGAGGAGGAGGGGTCACCTTGGGGCAGTTTTCCCTGCCAGGATCCCTGGGCTGGCTGTGGTGGGGTGGGGGTTCTTTCCCAAAAGCAATTCTTTGCTTCTCCCTGTGGACTGGCATTTCACCAGCTGTTAGGTAATTTTTAATACCCTTGTATTCAAAAAATGTTGATTCTGACAGTGTCCAACCTCTTCACCTCAGTCTAGTGATACATGCTTTGAGATAAATGACTGAAGTGCCTTGTAGAAAAGCATCCTTTGTATACAGCATTTTTATTTAAGTAAATTTGCCAGTCTTCATATTCAAAGTGAAACCAGGGATGATTTCTCTGGGAGACATGATTATGTAATCTTGGCTTTGCCTTGATAGATACTCCGTATGGTATGAACTAAAGTCAGGCAGAAATGTAGAATAAAGAATTTGACCATTCTTAAATAGAGATGATCAAAAGTAACATTAAGCTTTTGAAATTATATTTGAATACCAGACTCAAAAATTTTTACATTTTCTATTTAAATCACTTTAAACTTTACCACCATCTTCCTTTATCACAGCTGCCCTCCAATTTTATAATAGGTGAGTGTTGTGGTGAAAGTTCACAACATTATGCACCATTTTATACTGAAGTTCAACAACTTCCAAGCTGATAGCTAATTATGTAACAATGAACTATGACGGAGCAGCTTAGATTCCCAGTGTTCTCATGCTGACTACAGTGCATGGCGTAGCATGTCAAGACATTCCATAATAAAACATGCAGTTTGTTCTGTTTTCTATGGTCCAAGCAACAACTTTATAAGAATATGTGTCATTTAGGGTAAAAAAGCAGATTGCTTTGCTGACATCACCTACCAACAGACAGTAATTATGAGATGTGAGTTATAAAGTTGCAGCATAAATTTATGAGTATTTGCCATCAAAGCAACAGCACTTAAAAGGAGGCAAATTGTTGAATTACAGAATTGCTTGCTTTTTAAAAAGCCTGTTTACTTTGTCATCACAATTCATGCTGGAACTCTCGATTACTGAGATAACATTTGTTGTGGAGTAATTTCATGTAGTGTTGACCTGAAGTCATTTTGTTAATAAAAGGTTATGGCCATCGTATGTGAAAACCTTGGAGCACTTGCAGAACACATCAAACTATGTGAACTGAGCCCAGCTGAACATAATAGGAAAAGTGAGGAGCCAGTCAAGCCACAATGATCGTGCACATTTGCAGTAAGAAATAGCCAGCTCTTGAGTGATTAGGCAGTGAGGAAATGAAACCTCTACGCTAAGACTACCCGCTTACCAACAACTGATTCGTTTAAAGAGTGATATGACTTATTCACACACATCTTAGGACAAAGTGAGAAAAGACTACCATGTAGTGGCCATTATGTCACTCTGATAATACCCTTTTCAGTTAGTAAAGGTGACATGAATATACTCTACAAAACTGATTAAGTTAGCATTTTTGAAAACTGGTTTAAAATAAACAGCTGAAATATATTTGAAGTGTTGCACTATTAATACTAATTTTTGATTGTTTTTTTATCCTATTTTAATAGTATGTTTCAGATGGTAAGGCTGAGATCACTGTGTGCAGAAATTGGTTGGTGAATGAAGGTACTTGTTTATAGCAACCTGACTACTTTTCCAGTACAATGCAGTGTGCTGAATGTGGTCAAAAAGGTGGCGGCTGTGAGTTTTCAAAAGGTGACTATTCCAAAAACACCAGGCAAGAACAGATTAGGCACAGAGAGATTGGGTGTCAGCACATAGCAGTGGGCGAGCAACACAGTCACAGGCCAGCTGGATGGGGTTTGGCTTCAACCAACAGGCAGGAAATATAATTAGGGAAAATGCCAAAGCTTCTACTGGCAGGGCTTCTTTGTCCACTCTGGTTCGAGTTTATAGCCCTACACATAAGACCTCTGCTAAGACTTCAGGCCTCAGAGATTATGTGGCCCTAAACCAGCTTGATTTTCAGCTAGGTGTATGGAATGTCCTCCATTAATGTGAACAGAATTTTTCAGACTTACTTTATTTCACTATATCACATATATCCACTTCTGCTTAATTAGAAATTTAAAAATGAATTCTTAATATACTAATATATATAAGGATAATATATATATTCAATTGTTTTTTTTAAGTTAGTAGGTCTACTCTGTGTGCATTTAAAAAATGTATCTACAGAATTTATCTCTGCTACCTAGTAACAAATGTACATCCTTATTTAGAAGGAGCAGCTGATGATGTTATAAAAGTTACTGCAACAATCTGTATTAATATGATGCTTTTCTCATTCATGTGGCAATTTGTAAACTGGAAGAGGTTGCAGAACTCTGCTTCTCCCATTTTCTGGCAACCCTCTTTTCAGGGGATATCCCTTACCTGCCTGAGCTAACAACTACTCTATGTAGATCAGAGCGTTTTAGAATTGGAGATTATTTTACTGGGATAGCTGAGGTTCTAATTACTTAAATAATATCCACTCGCCTATTCATCAAATTCACAGAAGTTGATTTAAAAGAGCAGCTCCAGAATTATAGCTACCACCTTTTAAGGTCATCAACAGCCTTGAAGACTTAAATTAAGAATTCAAAGTCATCATTTAAAATCCATTATTTTAATTGCTTAAATAAACATACATTAATAGAGTTAAGAGTGATTACAAGCAGTTGGATGCAGCAGGTCAACCCATTGCTGGAGACTGTCAGAAAGAGCTCCTTGATCCCACTAAACTAAAAGGGGGTGTTCACTTAGCCTTCAAAGACATGCATATCTTAAAGGGGTCTAAGCAAATAAAGCAAATAGTAGCTACGATGGGAAAACACATCTTGAATTACACAAAGATAAGGGTTATGACCAACCACCGTACCTGCTTAAGAGGGGGCATTTTAAAAGATGACAGTCAATGAGGTGTGATGGTCAAGTGGTTCATCATCAACACAAATACAAATGGAAATCATTCTATTAAACTTTGGGTGAGGCCATTTGAAGAACAAGGTCAAGGCCTGTGTTTTTCCCAGTGGGATTTTGGTCTTCCTCTCCGGGTGTGCGCCGCGGGCGGCCCTAGCACTGCAGCTCCCCGTCCTGGGCCCTCCGGGGGCCGCCCTCTGCGCTCTGCGCGCTGGCCTGGGCCGCGGAGCTGAGCACCTCCTCAAAGCTGCCTCCGCCGTGGTTCGTCCCGCCTACTTTCGTCTGAAACGTGCAGACACACAAAAACGCAGTTAGTTCATTATTTCTGTAGTGTTTTTGTAAGATTGATCACTTTCAATTTCAGCAATTGTATTTTTCTTGAAGGGAGATGTAGTAAAGGCTGCAGAGAGGTTAATTTCCTTTAGCAGAGTAGCAGATGTCATTCATACTTGGTTCTGTAATGGGAGTCGAAAACTTCAATCCTGTACAACTTCAGCAATTCTCTATTCTCCTCCATCTAAGAATCTCAGTCCCTTCAAGAGCATATCTGGATCCGTGGATTTGCATTGTCCACCCACTCACCCAGAGAACTGATGTAGAAATGAAAACAGAACTAGATTTTAGATAAATTCCCTGATTTAAAAAATGTATGAACATCGTTAAATGACTTTAACTTAGATTTTTCTATTTGGAATTAAGCAAGGCAATTTGGATTTCTGACAAATATCTTTTGAAAAGGCAGTGCTGCTCAACTGAACATGACTATTGGTCTCTGAGAGTTAAATTGTAAGCACTAGTCTTTTCACATTTTTGTAAGCAGTTGCCTTTATAAGGAGGAATATCCCTTAAAATGCAAAGTTACAATGTTTTACGAGGCTCCCTTTTTGTGTATTTGCTGTTGGCTAATACAAATAGAATCAGGAAAAAAATCTATTTATAATTAATATGGTTAAAGTATTCTGAAAATCGGTCATTAAAAAGTCTTTCAAAAGAATATCTAATGGTCCAAATGCATAATGCAAGTTTTACTAATGGTCACATTGATCTTCCTTTAACCATTAGTAACACGGAAAAACACTTCAAGGAAGAGAAAGGTATAGAGAAAATGGTGCAATTCCCAAAATGCTGCCTATTCCTGTCACCAAAGCGACCTTTCACAAGAACATAACCCACCCTGGGGGATGTGTCTGCTTACTGCCTGGTTCATCCTTTAAAAAACTGAATGAGGGTTTAAAGGCAGCCCAGTCAATGCAGAACAAACACTTCTCTCCAATTATTAGAACATCTTTCTCTGCCTCTTTAAGTTCAGTTACTAAGTTGAATGTTTCCACTCTGCTTGGGGTCAGAAAACTTGTTCTGAAAAGTGACAGATAATAAATATTTTATGCTTGGGAACCACATAATTACTGTCACAGATCCTCAAAGCAGCCGTTGTGGAAAGCAGCCAAAGACAGTGCACAAGTGACTGAGCCAGGCTGTGCTCCAAAAAGACTGTGTATGGACACTGATTGTGAATCTCATTTAATTTTCAAACATCATCAAGTATCATTCTTCCTTTGACTTATTGCCAACCATTAAAAAACATACACTCTGGGCTCACAGACCATTCAAAAATAGGCCACCAGCTAGATTTGGCCCACCAGCCTTGGTTTGTGGACCTCCAGCCCAAAGAAAAGGATCCCTCCTCCACTCTTTTATCTTAGCACTAGGAAGAAGTGGGGGGTTGCTTACAACTACGTGATTTTTCACTTTATTTCTTCCCTAAGAGAAACAAGATTAATTCATTGTAAATCTACTTTACTAATAGTTCCTATTCTCCTCTTTATTTGCACTTTCTTCTGCAATAGTAGTCACACACAGGATTGAATAAGGTGAATCCCAGTTACTGATGTTTCCTTTTGGGCTTTGTTGCATTCTTTCTCCTAGTTCTTGATTTCCTCAAGTCAAAATAGAAAAATTAAGGAGGATGGAACCATTTTAAAGAAAGCAATTTGGCAAAAAAGGGAGGAGAATAAAAGAAATCTTACTGCCTAAGCAAAGATGTGAACAATGAACTTCCCCTGGACCCTTCCCTTCATCATGGTTTTTCTGACCAAGAATTTGTCCCCAGAATTACGATTGTTCTTTGCATAACATTATTTGAATTACTAAATTGGGTTTCCTAATCTCTCATAATAAAACAGCTGGTTGACAGAACCTAAAGAAAATATCTTGCCTTTTTCTATTAAGATTTTAATTCAGGCCATGCAATGTGTTCATCAAAGAGTAGGTGAATACTCAAATATGGTCTGTTTGACCAGTGGTTGGAAGGGTGTAGCTATTTATGATTCACTGGAACATGGCAGAATATACCAAATATGGTTTTACAAGAGCTGGCTCTGGGTCTGCTTGCTTGCTTGTTTGTTGTTTTAGATGAAACAGAACTATGCTCAAGTGTTCATGTGAAACTAGCTGAGATGTCATCAAATAATACACTGATTACAAGAATGTAGGCAGAAAGAACTAAATTTTGTACAATTATGATGAATTGGAAGTTTTTCATGGAAAATCAAGCTATCACCAGATTTGGGTATAAAAGAAGACCAATCAATTGGGTGCAAATGCCACATGGTGTGTGTCAGATTGTGTGAGAAGATGGAGAGGACCTCACTTTGCAGCAGAACACTGTTTCTAATACAACATAAATATTAATATGATCCCTTTAAGTGGTGTTTTAAAAATCAACTTAAAGTAGTATGTGAATGGACATGCAGCACATAGACTTGCAAGGAATTTCCCCCTCCTTACTGATTCATGAGTCATTGTCCTGTGCATATCAGGATCCATAACTGAAGAAAGTTATAGAAATGTTAGAGAAGATTTAGAACACAAAAGTATACTATACAGAAAATACACTATATAAAGAAAGGTTAAAATACCTATTATTTACTCTTGGGCTATAAGAACCTAATCAAAGGCCTCATAAAGTAGAGGTAGAAAACTATGTGAAAGACCCTCCCCTAAGGGGAAAGATCCTCCAGGTAAAAATCAGTCACAGCATCAGGGACCTCTAGCAAAGGACTTACACACAGACTCTCAGCAGACAGCCCATGTGAGAGGAGCACGGTGCTCGAGATTCAGAGGCACCTACATAACCAGCATGTGCATAGATCTGCTCTGGATCTGGTTAAAGACCATATGTATTCCTAATTTTTCCAGTAATAGGGACATATAAAAATGGATTATATGCAAAATAGTGATAATGGTACCAATGACATCAAGAAGTAATTAAGTCATTGTTCAGGTGGTACCTTCAAAAAAAATCTTAGTAGTTTCAATGATTTTTCCTGCTTTAAAAGTTCTATACATTTTAAGACTAATTTTCTTTTTACTCTTTTTTTTCCTGTAGATTAACTTATCCATGTTCAAACAATAAATTCAATGAAATTTTTTAGCATCTACCATGTTAACAGGCATATTTTCAGTTTAAACCCAAGGATCAAGTGCATTATTATTACATGGTACATTTTATGACTCAGCCTTATTTCCCCTCCATGATAACAATACTATTTTGTGCTCAGTGCATGAGTTGACTTAACAAGACTAGGTGGATGATGGGTAGTGGATGGCAGTATAACAACACATGGAGCAGGCTGCTTTTTGCTGGTCACGTCCAAACCAGAGGAGCACTGGGCTGTTACTAAATTTCACTCACACTCTAAATTCAGAATTCACATATTGTTTACCCTATCCCCCCGCAATCTGCTCTCACATACCTACTTTTTGGAGAATAGCATTAAGAGTTCCAACCAGTAAAGTGATGAACATAGACCCTAATTTCCTTTAATGACCAATTCACCCCCAAAATGGTTCATGCAAACAATTTTAAAAGGAGACAGCAACACTATTCAATACCACTTTTATTACTATATTTAAATGTGAAGGACTGCCGGCCTCTGTTCATCTGCCTTCTTGGCTGCAGGGGAAACAAGTGGCCTTGCCTGTGGAACTAACCGCAGTGGTGACTAAGCTGTCCAGATTCAATGGACCCAATGACACAAAGTTCATGTCATCTGTACCTTAAGGCTTGTGACAGTTGTCTCAACCCTCTCCTCAAATGATTTGAAAGTAGGAGAATTCCTAAAATAACAACAAAAAAAAGAGAGATCAGCTCCGAAGACCTGGCTGTCTCAGTAACCATGCTGTGGGGCTTTGTGCTCTTATTTGTAAACGTCATCTCTGCATCAGTGCTGCCAGTTTGCCACCTGCTCCAACCATGTCGTGAAACATATTTCACTTCTGCTACGTTAGATCCAGAAACCATAACCTGAACCTGACAGGGAATTCTGCTAAGTACCATAGTGAGATACTCAATTGTAGAATAAATAGTCACTGTAGGATAAATAATAATAAACTTGGCAGTGATGTAACTGTAGTCATTCTCTAGGGCGCTGTAAATCATTTCCAGTGAGTGAAGGAGAGAGAGCTTAGCCTTTCATTTACTAATTAACTGTTTCTAGCACAACGCTCCTTTTCCCACCTCCAGTTTTTTGGAAACGATGGAAAGTCTACCTGAAGAATATCATGTTTGAGCTTCTCCACTTGGAATTTTTAAAGTTATTTGGTTCAGTGAATGTGAGAAGAGAAAGAAATAGCTCAAGGGGGAAAAAAAAAAGATTCACACTTTTTTCCTTTTCCATGCCTTAAAAGTAACCATATTGTCAATTTCCATAAAGTGGTCTTTCTGAAAGTCAATGTTCTCATTATTTCAAGTTGAAATATACCCATTACTTGTCTAATGCTTGATCAAAACAGTGTTATGATATGAGCACATGTTATTTTTCCTCCCAGAGGGGCTATAACTTTGTTCTCTTACCAGACACTCTGCAGTCTATTGACATTTTATGTGTGACTCATTCATTGTGTTAAATAATCTATATACCATCTTGTTGCTTTAAGCAGTAGATACTCCTCCATTTGGTGCTTTTTTGTTTCCTGTACTGGAATTGGCCACATGACATTATGATTTAATGACATGATTACCATTAAAAGTGATATCACCAAGTTCAACAAAAGAAACAGGAACTGAAGTAAAAATGTATCTTAAATCTTGTATCCAGTTCATCTGTCAGCAACAATGGCCACCATTTTCAGGTCAAATAATTCAACTGAATGTTACTATATTTGATATGCCACTTGTTAGTCTCTCTTGAGTGCAGAAGAAATAAAAATGAGGGGAACAGCCTGGAGAATTGTCATAAGGGAGAATGGCTGTAAAATATGAGCCTCATTATATGTTGTGGGGTGAAGCATGGTTCTAATATTTTCAAGAGGAAGTATGTTTTTGAATCAATTTGGCTTTGTGAGGGATTGCCTCCTCAGACTGACACTCCAGATGGTGAGAAATGCATTCGCATTCAAGCTGTATGAATTAACAATTATGATTTCAGAGGGCCCAAGTATGGCATCATGCCTTGTATATGCTTCAAACATGAGTCAAATTCCTATGAGGAATCCTATAACACACCTCTGTTTCACGATGAAATACTACAATTGAACTTATAATTGAATGAATCAAAAGGATGCACTTATTGGCACCTTGCTTCCATTGCAGGTTTTATTTGGCCAAGCCTGCACACATGACTGCCTGACATCCTCAAGTGACCACATCCTCAGGACTACAATGGGCAGACAGTTCAGCCTAAGGGTTCATAGGTACATGTTAGAAGAGTAAAATCATTTTTTTAAGTTAATTTTAGGCAAGCTCATGAGAATTGCACTTGAAGACCCATAAGCCAATAGACAACTGATTCCTGTTCACAGACCAAAACCATGTCAATTTTTGGCAAGCCTTCCTTGGACACCCACCCTTAAAAGCTTACAGGTATAGGAGCTCAGAGCCACAGGCTACACTACTCCATTTGAGTGTTCTTATGCACGGAGAGCAAGTCATCCAAAGATGGACCAAACAAGCTTGAATGTGTGCTTCTGTTTACCACCAAATTAGGGAAATGAAATACTGTGGTTAAATTTCCAAAGTAACCAATAACCCCAGAGTAGAAGTCACATCATCAGACATAATAAAGCAGACATTCCTCTAAATTACACTAAATTGCATGCTGGAGAACAGGGAGAAACCATTTACTCAGATTTAATCATGTCATATACAACTACAAACTTTTAGCACTGCCAATGACACTGGAAAGCATCTGTCTTCAGTGGTCTCAGACTATGCAGAGTAACAGAACCCCTCTGTAACATACTCATACCACACTAGGTAATAGCAAGGAAGCAGAAGGGGCACAGTTCTAACTGAAGTGGGGGAGGGCCCAGGGGCTGACCTTTCCCCTACCTCCATAGCAACCCAAGACAAACACAGCGAGAAGAGCAGGTAGGTCATCTGCTTCCAGCCTCTTATTTTAAATCTGATGAAATGGGTATCACTGAAGTGATTTTTACCAAGGCCGCAAAGTTCGTTCTTTGCAGAGCTGGGCTACAACCCGCATCTTCTGATTCCCAATCTAACACTCATTCCTCTATCCTTGATTACTATTCATGTGATTTTATCTGATTGTTATCACTAAGCTATGCAAACTTGAATGGGGAATGTCTTTCTCGGAAGTTTTTATCCAGCCAGTAATTTTAATGACATTTCTTTGTTCATTAGGCACCTCACCTTAATATCGACCTTTAAAAAATCCTAATGATATCCTTTCTAGAACTATAACCCCCTTAGTCTCCTATTCTTTCTTTGAAACTTTCTCCCAGGCTTGCACTTAATTCTACTGAAATAAGAAATATATTTCCACTTTTGTAAGTATGCTTGGAATGTTCCAGGCCTTATGTTACTGCTTTACACAGGTTACTTTGTTCACATCTCATGTCAAACATATGGAATAGGTCTTCTATCTCCTAATATAGGGACAAGAGCATGGAGATTAAGACAGATTTAAGAAACCTGTCTCAGGTCCCATGAGCCGGGAGAGCTGGGATTTAAGTCAGTGTGTCTGGTCAAAGGCCCAAACGCATTACACCATATTCTGTAGAATTGTCAGCCTTTTCTCCCGAAGGCCATCAGAAAACAGATTAAGGCTGGTCACGGCACTTCCTTTCATATAAAAGGGGAAAAAACAAAGTTAAGTATCAAGAAAGTAACGCTTCATACACAATCTGCATTAACGTTATGTAAAATTGACACACATTACCTCATAGCAGGCATACTTATGGAATGGCGAATGGAGTAGCTTCAGGGCAAAAGCAGATTAAAGGAAAAAAGAAAGAAAAAAGAAGACAGCACAATGTTAGTACATGAGAAACTCCCCATTCAGAGTTCTAAAACAGCAGTGTCAACTGTCTGAAGTCTTCCCTGCTCAGCCCACCAAGATGACACTTGTTTTCATTGGGTAGGTTGGGCCACAGTCACTTCCAAGCATATAAAGGAAGAGTAGATGGTCCACATGGGTACATATTATTTTGCTTCTTGAAGGTTTCCCGTAGGCCAGGAAATCTGATGAGAATGTCTGACCTGCACAGCATGACCCACAGGTCAGCCAGGTCAGCCCAGTAGCTTGGCCATCCTCTCCAGTCCAACTCCTTCTGTCTTCCCTTCTGTTCAGTAGGACAGGCAGGGCAGCACCCAGGCAGGTAAAAGCTTATCATTCTACTGCAGAGAAACTTTCCAGAGGTATGTATGCAGTTCACATATGATATTCAAGGAAATATGGCAGGCAAACACAGTTCACACACTCCACCATGGCAGCAGGGACTTCTGCATCCATTCTAGTACATCTGTACTAGTACATCTAGTAACATCTCTGAGAATTGTAAGAGCTTCAGCCTTCTCACCCTGTCAATCTCACCCTTGCCTAGCAGTATCCCCTGAGGTCACTGGTATGGGCAGCACTTTATTAAAACTGGGGAAGGAGAGGACAAAGAAATGCGGGTCATACTTACGGCAGACCCTAGACAGTCACCTTAGAAACTACAGACAAAGCATTTCCTCAGAAAATACATTAAAAAACGGTTTCTAAAAGAAGTCTGTCGGCATTATCAGGCTATTCATCTCTTTAAATACAGTTTACCTAGGGAAAAATTTCAAAAAAAAAATGTATATAGTGAAGATTCCAGCTAAAAGAAGGCTTAATTCAGAGGACTGGGGCTCTGGGGCTGACAACTGTGTATTTCCTCACAGACGTGCTCTTCCGAAAACCTTTCTTATTTTCAACCTCAGAAGGTACAGGAAGTTGAAGGTGAATCCTCCGTATGAGCAACAGTTACAAGACATTCAGAAAAACATGACAATCTAGAGAAAATAATTTTCTGCTCTCCACTTTACTTTCTAAACATTTCATGAAAATACACGACTCTCCGTTTCCACTTTCTTTTTCCCTTCTTTCAGTTCTAAGAAACTGTTTATATGGGGACGAATGATGCAGAAAAAGGGATTCCAAAGGGATTGCTCAGCAAGTGAAATGGGAATAAATGATTCAGAAATGAAGCAAATATGTGCTTAAATAAAATCAAATGCATTAGGCGCCCTCTACTCTCAGGAAAAGAGTTCTAGTTTTTTGGCGGGGGCACCCCCACAGTGTGAAAGCAGCAGAGGGCTCTGGGAAGGAAGGGAGCGGCCAGGGGGCCGGCAGGGCCCGTGGGCAGCGCTTACCCGATGGAGTGAGATCTGCAGCCCAGGCAGCACAGGAAAGAAGAGCAGGTGCACAGTTAGCGTATCAGGATGCAAAGCCATGACCACACTGCCCACTGTTCCCTTTTACAAGCGCCCCGAATCAAGGATGAGGTGACTCCACTCATGACTTTTTCTGAGTGTACTGACTTTTTAATGTGTGGTAACAATCACTTTACCAACCTGCTGTAAGTTGTGCATCTAACTACTATTCTCTTGGATAGAGAGAGTATTGGACTCTCAAATAAAATTATATGCCTCTCCAAAGATTTCCATTTCCACTACATCATCACATGCAATTTGAACAAATTCACCGAGAAGTTTCCAAGATGATGTCATTATTGGTACAAAATGATCCCAACAGCGTGCAGTTCTTCATGCTTTCATAAATGTGACCCATTTTAACCTCACAGGAGACATTTCAGTTAGGCAGCTTTTAACAGTGTTATTTTAAAAATGGAGAAGGAGACAGAGCAATGCTGTGCCCGAGCAAAGGGGACTTCACTTAATGACGATCCAGAGAAATGGCGATCTTAGCTTGGGAAATACTACTTATTTTTATAAGACAAATTAAATCTTAACAACGCTTTTCATTCTAGGCTTTCAAAGGCCCAAATTCTAGACTTTCAAAGCCTGTAAGTATTGGAATTATTTTATAGAAAAACTGAAAGGTATTGAATTTTATTGATTCAAACAAGTTCAGAAATTTGTCCCCAGAATGCACAAAAGAATATTATAATGTAACTACAAAAATATAGAATATAATACGTTTTAAGCCAAAAAGGGGTTCAAAGTAAAATGTCTGTAATAAAATTTTTAAATTTCCCCATTTTATTTTAAAATAGGCAAATTAATTTGAATAAAAACTTACTAAATTTTCCTCACATAAGAATATTTATTATATTAAACTTAAGCAATTTTCATATATGACATATATATTCCTTGTTCCAGCATAATTTAAAACCAAAAATTCTTTGTAAAACTTGTTGCTTTCACAGGGATTATCTTCATTTATATGCAAATATCATAAGATGTTATAGTTTGAGGAAAATATAGTTCTGAATTTTACAAACTCTACAAAATATTACAGGACCATGTGTAAGTCTCTAGTAACATAGGCTACACTTCCCAATATTTTTAGCCAGTTTATGAATGAAAGTGTTGTATCCTCTCTATATATATATATATATTGCAGTAATTAATGAAAAGTTTGGAACTCTTGGGAAATGGGTTATCCATTAGGCTAAAACAATACCACATTGATACAAAAGGAAAAGAAGTTAGCACAACCTTGATATTATATCCAATTAGTGTATAAACATGAATATGTCAACATATTACATATGTGAAACACAGTCTTCATTGTTTTCCACTTAGAAAAATGAGGAGTCTTTATGGAATACAGTGCATTCTCGCTAACGGACTTTCCCTAATTTCTATCACGTGCAGCCAGCCACCTTGTAACTCAGTCACTTAGGAAAGATAAAAGCTAGCATTTATTGAGTATTTAATACATGGCAGGCTCTTTTCTGCTACTTTTATATCAACTAGATGCTTGTTGTTACTTTTATTCCTATTTTGTAACTGAGAACACCCAGGTGAGCTAGTACATCTGGCCTCCTCATAACCTGACCACCTGAAGTAGAATCACCTGGGAGCTGGTTACAAATGCAGATTCCTAAATTCCACCCAGGACCTACAGAGGCACAATCTCAGAGAGGAGGAATCTGGAAATACATATTTTAAACAAGTTTCAGAGGTGTTTTTCAAGTCCCTAAAGTTGGAGAAACAGCATGCTAGCATTACACTGAGCTCCCAGTGTTCGAGTGAAAGGTTTCAACTAAGTATATGGAGAACAAAATATATTTTATTGGATATAATAAGTAATAGGGTATTTCTTATTTAAAGGAATTATTTAATTAATTTAGATAAATGTTTTAGTGCCATTAAAATGACTGCAAACTTTATTTGTAATAAAATTAGGGTTCAATAATAATCCAGAAGGTACCTATTTGTCACATGTGGCCTCTGAAGAATTTCAATTGCTTTTCATTATTGCATTATTAGTAAATATGAAGATAAAACAAGTTACTCAGATTCATGTACACTTAACTCTAGTCTCATGAATGCCAAGTTGTTAAGATGGTGCATGATTGGGCACAATCCAGCAATTTAAAGTCAAAAAATAACTTGTAATGCACAGATTTTTTTAAAGAAGGAATTTAAAATAGCCTTGAAATGTTTTTTAAAAATGAATTTGATTTCTAGAGAGAAAAGTAAAATTGGTCTATGAAGAAAAATCTAAGTATATCAGCCAAATTCAAAATAAACTACAATAGGTATTTAAATAAGCAAAAAAATATGACAATAATGGCTCTGTATTAGAAAACTTCCTACAATGAAATATAAAAATAAAAATCATCAATATTGCATTGTTTTGCTAGTACCTATAGTGAGGACATTTGGTTCTTAGTTCAAAATTATGATGTTCACCCTAGTTTTACATAATAGTGAATACTGAAAATAACCAATATGTGCAAGAGACCTTGTTTAAAATTTTGTTACAGCTATATGCTAGAAAATATTAAAGTCACTAAAAATGAACATGTAATAAACATTTATAAACATATTCACAATATATTGCCTAAGTAAAGAAAAAAAATTACCAGGAGTATATACCATATGGTACCTTTTGGGAATAGAAGAATAAATATGTATCTATTTAGCATAGAAAAAACATACTAAATGGATGTATACTAAAATATAACCTAGTTTATCAAAGCATATTTCACTGAATGCGTATTTTAATATATTGTTTAAATTACAATGATTAAAATTCAGTTATATATTGCATTCTTTTGAAATCTTCCTTCATTACTAGTGATAAAAGGCACTGTTTATCTATTCTTACTCAGTTGGGTCCTAGTGGAAAGGACATCATTGGACCCAGGCCTACCAAGCTGACTTTTAGGCAGCAAACGTCCAAATATAAAAATTTGTCTCAGTCACCCATCACTACCAACCACATAAAATGTAACCCAGTAAAAACCTCCAACATGTTAGGAAGACGAGCTGATAGATAACGCTCCCCTTCTCCCAGAAAGCCAAGGGCTTTCTGGTGTGAGCACAGTTCCCAGGGTTCTTGCCCACAGTACCTCATGTCCCCAAACTTCCTGCTGATGGCCGTCCCAACGTTGCTGAAAGCTGCAGTTGCCTTCTGCCCAGCGTGACTCAGAGTTTCATGTGTTTTCTTGTAGCTAGAGGTAAAAAGGAACAATTGTAATGCAGTTTACATATCATGATTGCCCATAGAACATTCACTGTTCTTCTCTCTTTGAAAATTCCTAAGTGTATTTAGGAAAAAAAAAAAAGACCTACAGAAGTAATTGCTTCTATTCATTGTTTGGGGATGACTGGTTGGTGGCCACTCATCAGAGGGAAAGTTAGACCATTACATCTGAATTCAGGAAAAATGTATATATACAAGTACAGATTTGAGTGTGCAGATTGGGTTTTTAATCACATATAGTGGAACTGCTCTAAAAGTAAAGAGCTATTCTTAAATAAGTGTATTAACTCTACCAAGAGACACTGGCAATGAAAGCTCTATAGCCATTAAAGGTGTAGGTCTGGGGAGAGGAAATCCAGGGGCAAAATACCTCTAAAACCGAAATCAGTCAAAGGGAGAAATAAAGTTAATATTCGTTTACAGCTTACAAACTGTCCTCCGGGTCCTTCTCTAGTTCCTGCTCCAGCAGAAGCAAAACCGACACTCCCCTCACCTCTCAGGTACACAGATAAGCCCTCTGTTGCCCAGTTGATATGGAGATGGATTTCTCTCCACCCCTGAGGAATGATGCAAATGCACTGAAGCCACTTCTTTCC
This sequence comes from Manis javanica, assembly GCF_040802235.1. Classification (NCBI taxonomy): domain Eukaryota; kingdom Metazoa; phylum Chordata; class Mammalia; order Pholidota; family Manidae; genus Manis; species Manis javanica. The sequence goes on along the minus strand of NC_133168.1, from coordinate 45,526,235 downwards.
ACCTCCAAATGCCTATTGATATGCAGATGTGCTAAAGCCAGGCAAGATATTCTGGAAATACTACAATTTTACCCATAAAAGGTAACACAGAAATTCTAGAATGTGTACTTCAAAGGGAAATTTAAGATTATTACTGCCAATGTGGGTAAAATTAACCAGAAAAAGGCAAAATATAACTAGTATTTAACTTATTTTTCTAATGCTTACTCCTGGGAATGAGAAGGGCACAAAATCTTAAGATAATATAATGACTTATTTCAAAACAGTTTTAGGAACTTCAATATCCATTCATAAGCTTATGTCTCTCCACTAGACTGATTCCTTGAAGACCAGGAAGCCATTCATCTTTGTGTCCCCTGTGTCTGGCAAAGGGTTCTGGGAGAAACTCAATAAACACTAGATGAATGAATGTATGATCAAAGACAATGCTCTTCTGTGGCTCTGAACTAGGAGAAGTGGCAGTAAGAACAGAGAAAAGCGGTGAATTACAGAGACGGACAGGTCAGACTTGACAGGAGGTTATAAATGACAGATAGATAAACACAGAAAGACTGGCCTAAGGTTTTAAGCATGGTCATGGAAAGGATGGCAGTGTATTCATAGAGCTGAGAAATTGCTAAGACTTATTTAACTAAGTGGGAAACAAAAGGCACCTAACTTAAGGGAATAAAAAGAAATCAGCAAAATTTTTGCTCAGCATTTCGTAACATATGTAAGTCAAGTCATATATGGTACACCTTAAGTGCTCTATGTCATTTTCAAAACTGAAAACAAAAGTTTCATATAGTTTTTTTTTAAACATAAAGTAATTCTTACAATGTACATATCATCATCTTTCAATATATGCTGCTCCCAGGTTAAGTTTCCCCAAGGCTACCTGTTTAGCCTAGAATACTTGCATGTATGTGGTATCTCTGAGGAGACTTTATATCATCTGAAATCAGTTGTGTAGGAACTTCCCATATCCCTTCATCGCTTCCATCTCTCACAAGTCATCTAGTCCTAAATATACACCCAGACTCAAAAGACATGCTTTAAAACATGCCCCTTGGTCTTCCTTGGTGCTGAAATCACTTTATCAATATGGAATTCTATTCTGTTCTTTTTGTTAGCAGGAAGGAGTGAGTCTATAATATTGTCAGCACCATATGTTATTTATTTACACACTGCCTGCTTTTCAGGAAATGTAAAAATTATATAGTGTTTAGGTCATAAAACCAAACCAAATACTCATTTACTAAACAGACATTTCCTATATGGAAAGACCAAGGGGAGTGAATGCCAAACATTTATCTGGACACTAGGAGATAATTTGTGTCTCTGGAGAGAGTTGTGTGGGTAGGACGTGTAGGGAGGCCCCAGATGGCTCTCGGTCAAGCAGGAAATGAGAAGCAAGAAGGTGGATGGCAAACGGCAGGAACAGCTTTTATGGTGTTTGCCTCCTGTCATTTTCCTTGATGGCACAAGAATATCAGCCTATTCAAATTATAATTTTATTTTTACATTTTGCTACATGATTTTAGTTTTTAATCATGGGCAAAAGACAGTTTGATCATGTGAAACCACGGAATTTTAGTTTACACATGAAATAAAATATTAACACCAAACTTGTTACCAGTGATAAGGTAGTTACAGTAAAATATCAGTCATTATTACAAAATTTTACTGAGGATGATCTTGAAAGGGCCTGTGCTGAAAATTCTTCAGAAGAAACTTGCTATAAAACGGTCCTAAAGGAACGCACTGAATGCTTGCATTGATGAGGCTTAGAAAGTCTTTAAAAGAAAGATTTAAAGGCAGTGGCTTTAGCCTTAAAAAGAAAAGGATTTATTTACAAATAAATAAAGGAAAAAGTGGACTTCCTAATCTAGTATTATATTTTTAGGATGTCAACAAAGTTTTCACAAAGTAGGAATGGGGCTGTGAAGTCAGACCTATGAAAAATACCTCTAAAACATGGAATCTGTACACAATGGAATAGAAGGAAACAGTACAAAGTACAGATGAAACATGTTCTTGCACTATGGACTGGAATTTAGGGCTCTTTCTACTCACATTACAATTCTGAAAAATACCAAGGAAAACCTTTCTCTACACATAAGTTCCTCATGCATATTGGTAAGGAAACAGAGTAACCCAGTAAAAACACAAAATAGAAGACTTAGTATCTTCTTTGTTCCCTCTACTCCTTTCACACTCCATACCCAATTCATCAAGAGACCTGTTGGTTCAACCTTCAAAATAGACCTAGAATAACTTGCATGTATGTGGTATCATACATTCTCAGCACCTCCATGCATTCTACCTTGGTTCAATCCACCATCATCATTTAACCCGGCTACATGAACAGTCTCCAAACTAGTCCCCCAACCTCTACCCTTCTCTCTCTACAGTCCCTTCTCAACAGGGCAGCCCGAGTGATCAATTAAAACATGGAGTCAGAGCATCCCACTCCTGTGTCACACCCCTGCACGGCTCCTCACTGCCCTTGGAGTAAAAGTCAAAGTCCACGCGACAGGCCTTAGGATGATCCCACACAAGCTGGTTCACTAACCCCTCTCTCATCCCCTCTTCCTACTTGCCCACGCTGCTACAGCCACTCCGACCTCCTCAACTATTGCTGAAAACTGTGCCTCCTCAACTGTGCCAGGCCCCATACTGCAACAAGACCTCTGCCTTGAGGTTCTGCTCCGTGATCCTATCTCATTTGGCAGTAAAAGGGTTTTGTTGTAAATGCTCCACGTTGAAGAATTAAAAAGACCTAAGCCTGCATCCTTAGAAAGACTGTAAAAGCCACCCTTCCCTGACCAGTCAGGGCTGAGGACTCAGGGGCTTTTGGCCAATGGCTGTCAATAGAATAGGGCTAGGCTCTGGGGGGAAGGGAAAGGGTAGAAATGGGAATCGAGGAATGAGGAGGGAGGCAAGTCCATTGGCACCAACCCGCACTGACTCTGTAAGGCTTGAGAGGTGACAAAGGAAAAGTAAAGAAATATTTCACAATTTCTGTGGCCTCTGTGTGACCAGGAGCTGGGTACTAGTTAGAAAATCCCTTCTTGTGTTGGTCGTGCATTTCTTCAGCCACTTCTTACAATCAGAACAAATATTTGATTTTCTGTGAACTGTTCCATGTAGTTTATGTATTTGAGAATGCTTTGATTTTGAGAAGAGGTAACTTGTGAGCACTTTCTGTATTCAATGGTTTAATTTAAAAATAGCTAGAGACTTAGGGAGCAGTAAGTGTTAGCTACATTGTATTTTAAACACACTTCTATATCAAAATGTGTGGTGGGTGTATACAGACATCTGACTACTTTAATGATGTATTAGTGACATTTATGTCCTCACTGTGAAAAGCGCGACTCTATATCTATGTGAAACTTTGAAGTTAAAATTCAACCACATGGATAGTTCAAAGGAGAGCTAAAGAGAGATTTTTAGGACCAACTCTTTATTTCTGAGAATTACATAATGTTAAATCTGAAAGACACTAGAACTTAGTTCCTTCAAATGACAGATGATTGAGCTAAGGCTCAGAAGAGTTGTGGCTCTTTAAAGCCAGGACCAGCGTGCCTACCTTCTATCAGAGTATCTTGCTGCCCAGGAAAAAATAGACATTTGAGGATGAGTTCAGTCAACTGGCTATAGCACCAGTGATCATGGAAAGAAGTAACAGTATTGTATTTCAAGAATTCTAAGATGCACATTCTTACCCATATTTTTACACCTCTTCCCTAAGTTAGCCACCATATTTCTTGAAAGAAATGAATAGTCATTGCATATATACATTATATAGAGACCAATAACTGAAGGAAAGAGATTTCGAGGGGGTAGGCAATGAGAGAGGGTTATACATGAGGAGGTGACTGCCCAGAAAAAAGTAACCAGGGACCCCATGAGCCGGGTCAGGCCACAATAGCCTCTAAGGATGTTGGAGTATTTGCATTTTACTCCCTTTAACAATAAAGGAGTTATTGTTGCCATGGAATTTTGTACAGTATCTGTACTAAAATACTTAGAACTGTTTTCAACCTTATATAAAATTATCTTCAACAATATCCAAATAATGAACAACTTAAATACCAATCTTCTGAATGACTTGACAACCTTATAATTTAAATGGAAATGGTACTTAGCATTTTAGAATACTAGTATCTCTTACTTTCAGTTAAATAAGTTATACAACTGATGACCTACATAATTTATAAAATAGGAGACTAATGCATTTTCCTGAAATAGAAGTCAAAAGTCAAGATATCCTCAGGCTGTTGTCCATCAGGAGGCATGAAAATTAGGAGTACATATGCTTCAAGAAGTCTGTGTTACGTGCATCTCCTCAGTGTTCCTCACAACCCCCTTGGTACAGCTTTTTGCAAACATTTCTCCTGTGTTGCAATTAGTTTTCACATCTGTTCTGTGACCCGCCTGAACTTCCTTAAGGCAAGGTTCACATCTTGTTCACCATCATTGTATCCCCAGTACCTGAATGAACCAGAGCAAGAGCCCCATGAGGACAGAGGAAGATAACAGAGTCCAGTTTGATTCTGAGACTTCAGCAAAGTCAGGACTCTCCAGTGTGACATTTCTAACTCTAGAGGGGCGTGATGGAGGCCCTTAGGTGCACGGAAGGAAATCCATCCTTGTGTGCTCTAAAGCGATCCCAGCAAATGGCAGCTTCGTCAGGACCTGCACTTCCCACCAAGGCCAACACCGGTCCAGTGCTGAAGAACCTTCTTTGTCAAAGGAGTAACCGTGACAGCAAACAGCAGTTCACATTGACTGAATACTTTATATGCATTTACTCACTGAAGACTACTTACTGGGAAAAGTTTTTGTTTTGAAAAAAAGAACTTCCTATTTTTCACTGCAAGTCAACAGGAAAATAGGTTTTACTTCTCAGAGATTCAGTTTGGCTGGAATGGATACTTTTTTTTTTTTCAGCTTCAATGAGGAATAATTGACAAATAAAATTGTAAGATATTTTAAGTGAACATCATGCTGATTTGATATATGTATAGTATACACTGTGAAAGGATTCTTCCCATCTAGTTAATTAACACATCCATCACCTCACAGATTTATGTGCATATATATATATTTGGTGAGAACACTGATGTTCCTCTTTCTTGGCAAATTTTAATTATACAATACAGTGTCATCAACTGTTGTCACCATATTTTATGTTAGATCTTCAGGCTTTATTCATCTTATAACTGAAAATTTGCACTTTACCAACCACTCCTTATTTCTCCCAACCCCCAGCCCCCAGCAACCACCCTTCTACTCTCTGTATACAAGAGTTTGACTTTTTCTTAGAACCCACATGTAAGTGATACAACACAGTATCTGTCCTTCTCTGTCTGATTTTTTTCACTTAGAGTAATGCCCTCAAGGTCCATCCATATTGCCACAGAGATGTCCTTTCTCATAGCTGAATAATATTCCATCATATATACATATATATTACATATATACTATATATGCACATGCAACATATATATATATACACACACACACATATATATATGTAATGTGATATGCATATATCACATCTTCTTTAAGGAATGGGCATCATTCAGTAGCCAGGGCAGGTTAGCTGTTTGGCTGTCATACTGACAAGTAGTGAGAGGTAAGGGTCTCTGCAAGGCAAATAAAATGCATTCTGTAGATTTTTCATGCTTTTCCTCTTGCTATCATGTATTACTAATTTGAAAATCAAGAGGAGAAAGCATGTCATCTTCTAAAATATTTTGAATTAAAGCATCTTTCCATACAAATAGAAGAAAAAATTAAAAACTTCAACAGTCTTTTTTGCAAGAAGATATTTTATGGCACAAATATACATTCTATTATGGTATTTAAAAGAGATTATTACTTTAATGGTTGCATATGCAGCATTTCACGAAAAAGTACAAAAAATATTTAGGCTTATTTTCTTCTGCAGTTTCTCTGCACATGTTATCAAGACAGAATTACAACTAAATCTAGAAAAGCAGCAGCTATTACCTGCCTTGTATGATAGGATGAAAGCAGGAAGATTAAGAAGAATGGGCAACTGTGGGGAAGAATGGCTGTGTCATCTTTTTAAATTAGGTCTTTAATTTTATGGACATTTCCGAACTCAGCAGTGTTACAACAGGATTCTCATACGAAGAGATAATAATCACTACTGATTATAATGGTCTGGAAGTCATATAAGCACAAAATCAAAGAGTAAATAAATCATAAACTAAACTTCCATTTTCAAGCACTGTGCATTTTTTTAAGTGCTGAATGTTAGAGTTTTACTCCTCTTTACGTAAGATGAAGTTACTAAACTTTCTAAAAATGGTTTAAATTCCTTTCCAAAAGCTTTCTCCACTTGTAGACCTACCATGTGGTATGTGACACAACTCAGGGAGGGTTATTAGTAGGAGAGTTTCACGGGTTAGCAAAGGTCGAACACTCACTAAAATGAACCTCATCGGTTTGAATGGCCCATCCCAATGCTGCATTTCTGAATTCCTGCTCCTTTTATCTACAGAAGAAATTCAGTGTCTCCTCCAGTGTGACCCCTACCCCAAAGCCACCTACCTGCCCTGTGACTCCTCTTTGAAGCAGCAGAGAACAACAACAAAAAGAGAGAGAGGGAGGGAAGGAAGGAGGGAGGGAAGGAAGGAAGGAAGGAAGGAAGGAAGGAAGGAAGGAAGGAGGGAGGGAGGGAAGAAAGGATGGAGGGAGGAAAGGACGGAGGGAGGGAGGGAGGGAGGGAGAGGAAAAGAGTGAGACAGAAAAAAGAAAAAGAAGGATGGGGGAGTTTTTTATGTGTGTTTTTAGATTCTCTCAAATCAAGGCACATTAAAAACTATGACATGAAAATGGCAACAACAAGTTCCATACACAGATGATCTCTCGACCTGCTACTGTATAGTTATCTTTCTGTACAGGAGATAATTTAGTCTGCTATGTAATTATTCCTACTCTTCTGGTCCTATTCCAGTTGGAATCCTACCACAGATGAAAATATGCCAAGAACTTTCATTAACATATCATAGACTTTCTTTTCATTATAAATCAAGCTAAATAGGTCATGATTACTTAATCAGTATGCAAAGTATTGCCTTTGGGAATCACCTGCAGTCCTTTTGCAGTGAAAATTCTTTTTGGTGCTTTGGAATTTAATTCTACCCAACCTACCCCTACCCCAGCTCATCATTTCCTCACATCAAAATTTCCATCAGATGAGGTGTACATGGTGTCCTAGAAGGGGTAACATGGATGTGAACAGCAGAGATTTAATTAATTCAGAGGAAAAATCGGTTCTGTTATCACCCCCGCCACCACCACTACCACCAGCATGTGATAATTTTCCCTTCCCTCAGCCGCCAAGAAAAAAAGGGTGGGAGAAAGGTGCTCTCCTGAAATTATGTTGCTGATAGACTACACCTCCCTCCTAAGAAAGGAGTTGATTCTTCTTCACAGAGGAAGTGTTCACATCATTCCTAAAGCAGTTAGGAGTCCAGGCTCATCTGTGTTTACTAAATAATCTTCGAGGACATCTCATCTAGCCCTGTAGCTTTCAATGACATTAGTAAGCAGATGACTCCCAAAGGTCCATCTTTATCCATCCCTGATTTCTCCTCCGAGTTGCCCTCATAATAGATAAACTTGTTTCTTCTCTACTGGGTATTTAAGTAGACAAGCCAAAACAGAATTCTTGGATCTCTCCACCAGACCTGATTCCTAGGACACCAAACAGGCATACAAAGTTCCAGATGCTGTTCTGCATGCTTTATGAATATTAACTTACTGAATTCTCACTACCTAGGGGATAGGTACTGATAGGATCTCATTTCACGGATGCAGGGAATCAAATCAACCTAGATTTCAACCAAAGCACTTGGAGATCACAGCTTAACCTGGCTTAAACACAATGCTATACCCACATTCCCATAAACAGTGCCAATATTCACTCAGCAGCCCAAGTGAAAGACGAGTCACATTCTATCCATTTCCCTCATCCCCCACCCCCAAAGCACCAGGGGGTCCCATTGGTTCGACCTCCAAATCCTGTCCCCTCTGTCCATGACTCTCCCTATCATCACCCACCTGGACTACTGTGATGGTCTCATAAATGATTTTCCAGTTTCCACCACTGTCTCTTCTCCACAATCTATATCACACAATGTACTCAGAGTGAATTACAGCAGGTCAATTCCTCAAATGGCATACAAAGTCCTTGGAATAAAATTCCCGGTCCTCCCTGATAGAATCCGGACCTGAGTACCAACTTTCGAATAAGCCCACCCACCATCACAGAGAGACCTAGGTGTCATCTTACTGAGGCTACAAGCCTTCTCCAGAGGACATGTCAGCAAGCCACAAGCTCACCTTTCCCCTGATCCCTCCCCCCAAACAGCCCACTGAAAAACCAAGCCATAAAAAGCCTCTTGACCTGTTAGAGACTCTTTCTCCTTTGTTCTGCTGGCCAGGACAGAGGGGTCCCTCTCAGGTTTAGCGATAAACCTGCTTGGATTGTTGAGTTCACATCCCCTCTTTTTATCTATCCCCCCTTTTTTCTTTCATTTGGTGCTGAAACCCAAGAGCAGGAGCCGAGAGCAGGGGCTCTTTTGCAGCCTAGGAAGCAGTGGGCAGCGACAGCTCGTCCTGGGCTAATGCCTGGATTCTGAGAGCCTCTTGTGTCTCGTCCCGTTTCCCTTCCCTCCCTCATCCAACACCCCCTCGTGAACTCCAGTCCAGGGGCCATCTTGCCAGGCCTCAATCTACACATCCACCACCGGCTGCAATTCCCAGGAGGGTAAGATTTTGCCCTCTCATTGGCTTTCTCTTGGTGCCGAGAGTCCCCTTTTCTGTTCTCCAGCTGAGAACCCCATTAGGGGACCCCTGCACTCTGACTGGGGGGACGCTTCCTTTTGGTGTGCAGAGAAATCCAGTTCCGGGAGCCTCTGGTTGGGAAAACAATTGCAGGGGGAGGTCCTGCCAGCCTGATCCCCAAACCCCAGCCACCCTTTCTCAACTTCCCACAATGGGCAATTCTCCCTCAAAAACATGGGGAGACACCCCCTCAGCAATCTCCTAGGTAATCTTTCCCAATTGGGATTAAAAGGAGACATTAAACAAACAAACAAAAAAACTGGTCTTTTACTCTACTTCCATGTGGCCTCAATAATAATGGGTCACTCTGGCCAGCTCAGGGCAATTTCTATTTCCAAATTCTCCGAGATCTTAGTAACTTCCTCCAGACGACTGACAAATGGTCAGAGGTTCCCTAAATCCAAGCCTTCACCCTCCCTGAGCAATCTTCCTTTGTTTGCCACTTAACTCTGACCCCCTCACTGAGAGCCCACCTCTCCGACCTAGCCCGCAGCCTGCAGGAGAAACATAGCCTAGGACCAAAACCTTTCTCAGCACAGCAGGGTTTTTTTTTTTCTCTTCTTTTTTTCTCACAGCTGCCAGCCTCAGCCCAGGCAACTGGAGATGATAGTTCCTAACTAGTTTAGTAGTCTCCCCAGGGACCTACCTATTGTCCCCAGACAAGGCTCCCAGATTTCCGGTAGGCTTGCCTGGCCAAAACACTCTTTATGCCTTTTGCATACTCTACACCTTTTGCTGACTCTAAGAGCTCAGGTGAGAGCCGAACAAAAACCCTCTAAAGTTCTTGCTGAACAAAAACACCCTACCCTTACCCTGACAACATCGTGCCTATACCCGCCCTTCCCTCCTCTGTTACCCTCCACCTTATCTTCCTCCTCCCCCACCAGCAGCCCCAGCAAAGTCCAAATCCCTCCCCACTGTCGGCTCCCCACAGCACCCCTCCCCCCCCCTCCTCTCTGAGATCTGCCAGCAAGTGCGCCTCTTCTAACCCAATCCCCACCTCAGCCTCAAACATGCTCTCGCACTCTCCTTCCCACCCAATACCTCCCCAGACTACTTCTCGCCCTATCCTACCCCTCTGTGAGGTAGCATGCACTGAAAGGCCCATTTGTGTACATGTCTCTTTTCAATTAATGATCTGGAGCGTATTAAACAAAAGATGGGTCCTTCTCAGAAAACCCTGATAAATTCAACTATGAATTACCCAGGGGCAGATGAAAACCCAGCCCTCTTTATAAACTGCCTTTCAGAGGCCCTGATCAAATTCACAAACACCAGCACTAACTCCCCTGAGGGCCTTATTCTCCTACACCTACACTTCATTTCCCAGTCTCACCCAGATATTCGTAAAAAGCTCCAAAAATTAGAAAATGGGCCCCAAACATCCCAGAAAGAGCTTGTAGGCCTTGCCTTTAGTTTTCAACAACTGGGATGGGGAATAAAAAACTCAGAAAGAAAAACAAGCTAAAGCCAAATATCAGATTCTGGCCTCCCTAGTTCAACCTCCCGCTGACAAGCCTGCAAAAGGTTCCATCCCACACTGACAACCCTAGCAACTGTTTCTGCTGTGGCAGTCAGGGCCACCTGGCAAGAGCTTGCCCTAATCCCAGGCCTCCTACAAAGCTCTGTCTGAACTACAGACAGTGGGGTCACTGGAAAATTGATTGCCCTCTAGGCAAGTCAGCTCCTCCCTTGAGTTCTCTCCCCTCCAGGTGACGGGAAACGTCTAGAGAGGACCTAGCGGTCCTCACTGGTCTTGTCTTCGGCAACCGAATGAGAGGGCCTGGATCCCAAGGCCCCTTCCACGACGACACCAGCGGATCCCAGAGTAACGGTGGTGGCAGGAAGTCAGGTTCCTTTCCTGATCGACACGGGAGCCAACCTCTCTGTGCTTACTGAATACTCAGGACCTTTGCTCCCTTCCTCTTTCTCAGTTGTTGGAATGAAAGGCTTAATAGAAACACCAGCCTAAACTCCTCCTTTATATTGTTCCACTTCTTTGGCCAAGCACTACAGAAGGACCTCCTATGTCTCGAACTCACCCCTAGCTGCCTGCTCCAGTATATGACGACGACCTCTTGCTTTGCAGCACCTCAAAAAATGATTTCATATCCCACACTATCTCCCTCCTTAGATTCCTGGGGGACGAGGGATACTGTGTCTCAGAACACAATGCTCAGCTGGTACAGCAGAAAGTCACTTACCTTGGTCTCGACCTCACCCCTACTAGCTGCATACCCACCTTCCAAAAATAAGCTATTAATCATCTATCTTTCCCCAGCACAAAGCAAGATCTTCATTCCTTTCCATAGTTTCTTAGCTACCTTCTCACTCACTGCAAAACCCCTTTATGAGGCCTCCTATGGGAATCCCCAAGAAAGAGTCCCAGAGACAGACTTAATTCCTGCTTTTTTCTAGGATGTTAAGCCAGCACTCCTCAAGGCACCTGCTTTGACTCTACCTAACCCTAACAAATCTTTCTTTCCTTAACCAGCAAAAAGGGATAAGCATTAGGGCTACTTGCACAATCAGCTGGGGACTCCCTCCACCCTGTTGCCTACTTGTCCAAACAACTCGACCTTGTGATAAAACGCTGGCCTCTCTGTTTATATGTCCTAGCATCAGGCTACACTCCTTACCTCTGAAGCCCCAAAACTGACCTCCACCAGCCCCTACAGGTACACTCCTCATACAACCTCTCAAACCTTCTCAGCCACTGGGCTCTAACCCTTCTCTCCCCAGCCCAGTCTAAGTCATACAGTCTCAGCTTCAACAACCCTCGGTTATCTTCTACCCCTCCTGGCCCCACTCGCCTTTATCACCCTCCTTCTTTTCCTCCCCTGCTTAAGTAACCTATTCCGAAGATTTTTACAGGATCAAATGGTAGCCATCTCCCAAGCAACTAATAAAGAACACCTCCAAATAGCTTTTCTGCTTCAAAATATCAGAAGATCACCTTCATCACCCTCTCTCACCAGGAAATAGACAAGAAAAGAACAGCAACCTGTCTTCCTATACCCTTTCAGAGCCAGGAATGACAGAATCCAGACCTGAGTACCACCTTTCGAATAAGCTCACCCACCATCACAGAGATACCTAGGTGTGTCATCTTACCTACGCTACAAGCATTCTCCAAGCATTCTCCAGAGGACACGTCAGCAAGCCACAAGCCCACCTTTCCTCTGACCCCTCCCCTCAAAGAGCCCACCAAAAACCCTGACCATAAAAAGCCCTTGGTCTGTTAGAGACCCCTTTCCTTTGTTCTGCTGGCCAGGACAGAGGAATCCCTGTCAGGTTTAGTAATAAACCTGCTTGGACTGTTGAGTTTGCATCCCCTCTTTTTCTTTCACTCCACATTGCCCGAGGGTCCCCGAGCCTCTGATCCCGTTTCCTCACTACATTCCAGACACAGCAGTTATTTGGGGCTCCTGAAACCTGCAGAACTAGTTCTTGCCTCAGGGTCTTTGAAGCAACATGTTTTTTCAAAGTGAAAGCTCCCACTTAGTCATTATAAGACTGGATCTTTCTGGTCATCCAAGTGTCAGCTCAAAGTAACCTCCCAGGACAGGATTTCCCTGACTGGGAGCCAATCAAAGCAGCTTCTGTCCTCTCCTCCAAGTCACTCTCTGGCACATTACCTCGTGCTACTCTCACCACAGCACCTCTTGACCCTCATCTGTATATTTGGTTACTTTTTCTTGCTCTTTTCTCTTTCAACACTCATAGTAGGAACTCTGTCCGTGTTGTTGAACCCTACATCCTAAGGACTTAGATTAGCCCTTTGTAAAAATGCCTAATAGCAGATGCTCACTAAGACCTGGGTAAATAAACTGCCACAACCTCTTAAATGGCTTTCTATTGCCTATGGATAAAGAATAACTCAAGTAACAATGCCACAAAGCCCTGTGCAACGTGACCCCTGTCACTTCTCCCTGCTACCTCCACAATATTAATGCATGCCTCCTTCCCTGGGGAGAAGATCCTTCCCCAGGCTGTGCCTCTAGGAGGCAGCTCCCGGCTCTCCTGTCTTGATTAAAATTCAACTCTGCTTACCATTTATTACCTTGGGAAACCTTCCCTGAAAACCCAGGCAAGGCTCAGTCTCCTGCTTTACATCCCCACAAACTTTGTATTTTCCTTCGTATCAATTTTCACACTTAATTTAACTGGCTACTTGTAATAATTTGTAAAATAAACAAAAAGAACACTGTTTTCCTGACTAGGCTTTAAACTGCATAACACTGAAATATAAGTCTGTTCTATTCACTCAACAGAAAGCCTGATGCTAAGTGTACTGCTTGACTATAAAACTAATTTGTTTTCAAACATGGGGAAACCAGAAACTTCATATTCTCTCATGTGCAAAAAGGCTACAGGTCTCCCTTGACCTTGCCTGCTCTAACTCCTAGTCCCAGGATGACTAAGAATATCTCCCCTCACTTCCCCACCTCCCACCCTAACCCCGGCAGACCTAGGGCAGACTTGCCCCCTCTAGCCAGGCAGTCCCTGCTCCTCTTTGCCTCCAGAAAAGCCAGGACTGGCCTGCCCTCCATTTGGTTAGCCTATTCTTGCAGTGTGATTAGGGAGGCCACGCAGAAAGGTCCCGCCTGGTTCTTACCCCCTAGAAGGATCAGTGCAACAGGAAGCCCTCAGGCCAGGATTAAATACTGAGGCGACCAGACCCAGGGAACTGGAAGGTGTTCAGCCTCCTGATATCAGGGCCATTAATTGGTATAGGCCACCGAAGTGCAAAGACAGAAACTAAAACAACTGACAGATAAGCTCAGTTAATTGAGTGCCTAAAATCCAGCTAACCTTTTCAGGAGATTGCTTATATGGTGCAATATATATTTTTAATTGATAAACATCAACAAAATACATGGTTTCTTATCTTCTTTTGTAACTGTTACCAGGTTGGGGAAGGTTGTTAGCCTCTGGAGATAAACTGTTGGGCTGCCTGGCTCCATCCTGCCCTGCTCTGGTCTGTGCCTGACCCTGTCTGGATGAGCCCTTGGGGTAGACCAACAAAGAGGCAGACATGGCTGACAGGCTGGTATGCAGGAGAGAACATTCCCCTCTATATGGAAATTGAGGGAGGCAGTGGGAGACTGCAGGTTCCTTGTCAAACTCCTTGCACAGAGGGCGCCTCCACTAAGATCTTAGACCCTCGTTCTCAGGAGCCAAGAGGCAAAGCAGGCTGCCAGCAAAACCGAAATAACTTCTGTCTGTCCCTGGAAACTTCCTACTCCCAGGCCTCTCTATGCCTGGGAGAAAAGTACCAGCAAAGAGAAAACTGATTCCTATTTAATATTAAGAGTGTACCATCTTTACCATCCAAACGGGTAAAAAAAACACATAACACAAACATTTCTCGATGGTGGAATTTGGGGCTAAGGTTAGTGCTAGAGATAGGAAACCTCTGCTTCTCTATCAGCCCCTACCCACCAATGAACAAAATGCAGAAAAATCACATCATAATACGGGCACCTTCCTCCCTCTGGTACAAGACCACCTGGCAGGTAAAATATTTTACATCATTAGAAAAGTACCACAACAGTTAAATTTCATGTACTTTCAAAACTAATCCAGGACTTGAACAGACACATCTCCAAAGAAGAAATATGGATGGACAACAGGCACATGAAGAGATGCTCCACATTGCTAATCATCAGGGACATGCAAATTAAAACCACAATGATCTATCACTTCACACCAGTTTGGATGGCCAAAATCCAAAGACAAGAAACAGCAAGTGCTGGCAAGGATACGGAGAAAGGGGAACTCTCCTACTGTTAGTAGGAATGTAAATTAGTTCAACCATTGTGGAAAGCAATATGCAGGTTCCTCAAGAAACTAAAAATAGAAATACCATTTAACCCAGTAATTCCACTCCTATGAATTTACTCAAAGAGATCCGAAAAGACATATGCACCCCTATGTTTATCACAGCACTATTTACAACAGCCAAGCTATGGAAGCAGACTAAGTGTCCATTAATAGATGAATGGATAAAAAAGAGGTGGTACATATACAGAACAAAATATTATTCAACCATAAAAAGAAAAGAAGTTCTGCCATTTGCAACAACATGGATGGATTTGGAGGGTATTATGCTCAGTGAAATAAGCCAGGCAGAGAAAGACAAGTACCAAATGACTTCACTTATTTGTGGAGCATAACAACAAAGCCAAACAAGGAACAGAACAGCAGTGGACTCATAGACTAGTAGTTACCAATGGGGAGGGGTTGGGGGTGGTTGGAGAGGTTGGGTTGGGAGGAAGAAGGGGATTAAGGGGCACTATAATTCACAATCACAATATAGAAAAGTCATGGGAGGGTAGTACAGCACAGAGAATACAGTTAATGACTCTATAACATCCTACTATGTGATAGAGCATGACCACACTGGAGGGCGTGGAGACTTGCTTTCTCTCCTGGTGCCACCCTCCCAGCACCTCCATGTATTTGTTCATCAATCCAGAAGCTCCCTGAATCCCTGCAGCTTTTGGATTTTTGATGTAGGCCTCCTAACATAGGCACGATCCATCACGAGCTGTATTTCCAGCCTCTCTCCCTTCTCTGGAGGATGGGCGTGGGGTGGCAGGTGTGCTGAAAGTTCCAAGCTTCCAATCATGTCCTGTTCTTTCTGATGACCAGCCCCCATCCTGGAGCCCACCAAGAGTTGCCTCACTAGAACAAAGGATACTGCCATCATCTTGGCAATTCCGAGGGTTTTAGGAGCTGTGTCAGAACCAGGGTCAAAATCCAAATATTAGAATAAAAGATGCCCTAGAGTTCTTATCACTTAGGAAATTCCAAGGATTTTAAGGAGCTCTGTGTCAGGAACCAGCGATAGAAAGCAACATACATATTTTCTGTTATCTCATGTGGCATTAACTCAGCTCTACATATTCCCTAAAATAGCAAGAATGAAAAGCACATCCCCAAAACAGGAGACATAGAAGCTTTTCTTTTTAAATTAATGGCCAAAAAGTCTGACTAAAACTGCCAACCATTCTTTACAGCAACTCAAAATAGTAGTGAATGCCAAGTATTCTGAGGAAAAACCAGCACCTGTCCATTTTATGAGAGAACATAAAGAAAAACGTGGATTAACAAAATGTTTAAAAGACATAATAAAGAGAAAAAACTGTAAACTATACAACCCCACAAAAGTAGTCTGAGTGAAAACAGGATTTTGGTGAACCAAGTTTTATGTCATGAAGCTATTTTAGAGTCCACGTAATACAACACATTTATGAGTACTCATATTTCTTTCTTCGACTTTTAGAGAAATTATTTCTCCAAGCCACAAGGACCACATCAGCCTCATGGAAAATAAATAAATAAAAGAGGCAAAGGCAGCAGGCTAAATGATTTTTAAAACTTTGGTTAATATACTCACGCAGTAGTGGTCTGCATGTCATGCCAGCTTTTGCTGAAGTTCTGTTTTAATTCGTTCATCAGGTTCATGCCCAGTTTTTGTTTTATCTCAACCAGATGCCTCTCTTTTGCTGATAAAACTTGTCTTAATGTTGTAATTTCGTCTTCGAGCTACAGATAGGATGGGAAACGGTGGGAAAGATGTGAGACCTGCAGAAACAAACACCAGCGCTCCAAAGCAGCCTCTGTCCCCTCTTGTTCACCCAGCTCTGTGCTTGGCTATAGCAAACACATCTTGTAGCGCTATAATCTAATATTTAAAAATAGGAATAACATTTTTTAACTTTTAATGATTATAAAAGTAATCACCGCTCCTTGTAAAAAAACACTCATCCTTCCTTCATATAGTTCATATAGCAAAATATAAACAAAATAAAAATCACCTGTAATCTACTAGAAACAGCCACCGCTTAATTTTTTGGTTTCTTTTCTCCCAAATGTTTTTCTGCAATTGTGTTCAGATAAAATTTTTTAACAAACAATTGGTTTTGTCCTATATGTCTTATTTTATAAACAACTTCCTTTCAAGAGTCACTAGTCAATACTGTTTGCTTTTTGCCAACCACACACAGCTGCAATGATAAGGGCATAGACTGTGATTTTGCCATACCCCATGAAAATCAATTTGAACCACCACAAAATCTTTGATTCCAACTCCCCTGTTTTATTCTGTTGTATTTTATATGATATTACCCTGGTAGTAGTGCTTGAATTTACACCTTTGTTTTCTGAAAAGTATACATACTTGTGACTTTCTTTGTGAAGTCAAAAGAGAATCATTACTACTGCTTTAGAATCCCACATGCACGGAGGTAATACGAAGCCTGACACTTTACTAGATTTCTTATTTAAAAAAAAAAAATGAAAAAGTGAGCAGCAGTGTCTCATTCACACTCAAAGTGTCACTCTACTTTTGACCTACTTGCATTACTAACCCTGTCAGTCATCTTGTAAATGTGCTCCCTGGGTCAGTGGAGACACTACTGCTAGATAAGCATCCCAAGGGAGACATGTGCCTCTGTAAAAATTAGTCCTCTTACTAGTTAGTGCAAGGAAGACTTTACATCAATGGTGAAGAGACAGGAGTAGTGTTGTGAACCTTCAAATACACAAATTATCACTTAGGCAAAACAGACAGAAATACTGAATCAGAACCATTTTAAAAACCACAGGAGAAAACAACAGTCTCTTGGGAGTTCTTAATATCAGGAAAATGTCCTAGTACTTGAACATTAACCATTTTTATGCTATGGAATATTTTTTATGCTTAGGGAAATCTTCCTAAAGTCTTTCTAAATGAATTACACATTCTTCAAACATGTTCTAATCAACAGCACCCTATCTTTTCTAGATGAGCAAGAGCCTTCAGGAAATATCCTCACTACTGCAAAAGAAGTATACTTTGGGACAACCAATAGGGATAATGCTTTTAATAATCTCTCCATTCAATGAGAACACACTGTTACTTTAAAGTGAAAGCTTTTTCTTTCGCTACCATGTTATATTCCACTTTTTCATCTGTGTCAATGTGGCCTGCATTCACTATGATGCGTAGTATTTCTCAAGGCTATATCTTTTTGTAAATTTTTTTATTAAGGTATCATTGATATACACCCTTATGAAGGTTTCACATGAAAAACAATGTGGTTATTACATTTACCCGTATTATTGAGTCTTCCCCATGCCCCATTGCATTCACTGTCCATCAGTGTAGTAAGATATCAAGGCTGTATCTTTAGTTGTCTTACTATGGACGATGCTTTTATTTTGTATTAAGACCTTTTCTGTTTTCTTCTGGATCAATAATATGTTTTGAGTGACTGAAATTACTGGCAGTTTGGTCTTTTGGATATATCAGGTATTACTGTACTTTCCACTGTGTAACAAAAATAATGGGCACTTTTTAACTTGCAGGAATAAATTATAAATGTAGAGATGGAGAAAGAGGCTTAAACGTCTTGATATTCCCAACCTCCTACCTTTGGAACCCCATTCATTCACAACTGGGGAAGCAGTAGGATATTCATTAGTTATTGGGGGATAGTATTCAAAGGAGTCATAGTTTTCCAGTGAAATCCTTCTTGATCCCACAAAAGTGATTCAGAAAAACACTGAAGTTACCAATTTACCAAACATCACCCTAAAGAAAGAAATATTAATCCCACATTTAATACTTTAAAAATTGAATCACATGTTAAAAGGCATTTATGGGAGAGACTTCTAATAATGGAGCCATGAACTCCATTATTCAATTGGGTCTATTTTTAGTTTCTATTATAAAATTCTCAGCAATTCAATAAGAAGTTTGACTCACACTTCTGAAAGCTTTCGGTATATGTATCAGTGATCAAAATAAAAGCCAAAATATCTATCAAACTCCAGAAGTTAAAAAAAAATTTTTTTAATTATATTAATTTGTAAGACTGAAAATGGCCAACCACATCTCTTGCTATAGAGCAGAGTCCTGCCACAAAAGAAAGGCATTTAATCACATGTGCTTTAATTGATGATCATGGTGAGAATCCCTCAGTTGACTGAGATTTTTTGGTCTAGTTACACCAGTGGTTCTCAATTTCAGAACATAAAAGTCATCAGAAGGCATATTTAAAATGCAGATTCAGATACATGCCCCTTTTAATACACTGAGATCTTGCTGTCTTAAATTTGGTGGGATCACATTACATACATTATTTGGTAAGCTTCCCAGATATTGTGATGCACATAGTATAGAAACTCTACATTGTAAAGTACCTCTGTAAACCATGTCAAATTCCTTTTGGAATGAGGTATGTAGGTAAATCTTTAATTAAGGCATTTAATATATCCTTTCCCCTTTAATTTTAACCACTTCTTTATTGGAAACTAATATATGGTTCTTTGGTTTCTTGACTCCTTGAGGACCTCCTGGCAGGATAAATATTTATGCCTAAGATTATATATTTAAACTTGATAATTTAAATATGGGTTAACCAGAACATAAGAAGTATTAGTGAATATATTGAGAAATTGGAACACTTATACATTACTGTGAGAACGTAAAATAATTCAGCCACTGTGGAAAACAGACTGGAAGTTTTTCACAAAGTTAAACATAGAATTAGTATATGACCCAGCAATTCCAGTCCTAGATAGAATCCCCAAAGAACTGAGAACAGGTGCTCAACGTCATACATATATATGCAAGTATATGCAAATGCATACCAGCACTACTAACAATAGCCAAAAGGTGAAAAGAGCCCAAATTGCAGTACATACACAAAATAGAATATTATGCAGCCATAAAAAGAAATTAAGTATTTAGATATTATACAACATGTTAAAAACACTAGGCTAAGGTGAAAGAAGACATAACAAAAAAAGGTCACATATCATATGATTCCATTTATATGAAATATCCAGAATGGGTAAATCAGTGGAGACAGAACAGCGACTGGTGATTGCAGGGAAGAATGGGAAATGGGAAACAACTGCTTAACAGGTGTAGGGTTTCCTCTGGCACGATGAAATGTTTTGGAACTAGGTAGACTTTGTGGTTACACAACACTGGTGCACTAAATGACACTGAACTGTTCACTTTAAAGTAGTTAATTTTACATCATATCAATTTACCTCAATAAAAATGTAAAAAATATAAATCTGAATTAGGTAAATGAATTAGCTTCTATATATTTATGTTAGAAGATTGAAAATTTATTTTTCCTTTATTATAAAAGTAATGCATGCTTACTGCTGAACATTTAGAAAATTCAGAATATACTGATATATGTGTGTATGTACAATCCAATAATCCAATCACATCAGCCAATTCCTTATAATAAATCTCTTTTTATATACATATATATATCCTATTGTCTACTTCTCTGGAGAAACCCTAATACAGAGGGGTGTTACAATAAGACATGATTGGCTATGAACACTTTAGTTATTCACTAGATCAGTCCAGGGAGAATAAAGGTCTTGAAAGAAGGAACTGAGAGAGAAAGGTCAAGAGCCCAGGGCACTTCTCTGTAAGTCCGAGAGACAGGTGCCTGGAGGGCACTGTGTGTGTTCTTTTTGGGGACCCATACACCAAAGGACGAGGGAAGACCCAAAAATGAGATGGAGGGAGCCTGAAAATAGGCTCTTCATGCCTGACAATACTGTCTGGTATTTTTCCTACTCCTACTAATGCCTATTTCTCTCGAGTCATTTTGTCTAGGTGATACTGGCAGTATTGTTATATGATCATAAATTTACAGTACTAGTGACAACAGTTCATTCTTTTCAAAAGCCAAATCACATTATGGAATACTAAACATAAAATGCAGCTTAGTGAAATCAAAGTAGGAGCGGGATGTTAACAGCACAGAAATAATGAACACATTTATTTAAAAAGGGAGAGAGAAGAGAAAAAATGCCCACAGAATAGATGTGTACAGACCTCAGATGGTCAGGAGTAGCTGGTAATAAGGCTAATATGAAAAATATCTGAAACAAAGTAGTATTTCTTTGTATTATTGATAATAAATAAAAACATATTCCATTTCTGGTATTACAAATATAAATATTTGTTGAAGCTAAAAAATAATTTAAGTTAATTATAAAGTTCATTAGACACCATCTGTGCACAAAAAACTGCACCAGATCAGGGGTGATGCAGGCCTCACACTGAAGGAACTTTTAGAAACACACATATTGCTTGACCACAAAAATAAACTAAAGGCTGAACTATGTTAAAAACAGATTCCTCTTTAGAAATTCAGACTGTGTCTAGACATAGGCTTTGGGACAATACTGCCTTATTTTATGTTTTCCACCATAAGGACAGGTCTTCCTATTGCCAACAACTGGTAAGCACAGAGCAGTATGTTGGCACTATGCATGCATGGAGTTATGAGTGTGCCTGAAGTCTAAGGGTATCCTCAAGGAATATAACCAAAAAAACAGTGCAAGATACAGCAGTGTGGAGGCATTCTGCACAGCCGGAAGGCAGTAGAAGGATCTGAGGAAACTAGGAAGAAGAGTGTATCAAAGAGGAGACTGGACCCCTGACATACCCCAAGAACCGTCTTTAAGCAAAGTAGTCAGAAGCCCTTGCATACAAAAGTCTTGCTTTGGATCATAGCTGCAATTGATTGCCTGACTCCAGGGCAATCTAATAGGCTGAGCTATGAGGTATCCTGCTAGTCACGTGGCTAAGAGACCCAGTAGGATCATCCTTCAAACACAGAGAGGTGCAGCTTGTGACCAGAGGCCCGGGAAGAATGTCTACAGAGAGCTGAAGCACCAAAGCTGAGTTGTCTAAAAGATGTCTCAGCTCTGCCTAGGGCCAGTCGTGGGGCTGCTGAGATGACAATGTGCATCCTTGTTAGAATTACACCCTAGCATCAGAGGTGATCTGAATGCATGTGCGATAGGAAAGAACTTCATTTGGGGGTAGAATGCACACATACATCAGCATACATTTGTAGAAGGGGCAAGGAAAGCAGATTTAAGAAAAGAATAAGCCTAAAGCAGAGGTGGCCTGAGGTGGGGGGAGAAGAAATATAAATGTGATGAGGGAAAACAGCGAAGATACACTTCCTTTATTTTTCCCCTGGGCCTGGGGAATACAGCTGTGTCCATGTGCCTCTGAAGGCATGAGGCTGCCTTTGGCAAGATACCAGTATTCAGCTCTGAAGAATCCAGAAATAAGAGACAGGGAATGTGGTGGATAATGCATACTGAGGGATGAAAGCATGAATCCTCGTAACTTGAGCAGTAACAGGGAATTTGCTGTTGCTTTCAACAGTCAGGTTCAAAAAGTCTTAGGAATGAGACACACTGGAAGCTTTATTAATGTGGCCAAATGAGGCAGGAATTTCTGGAAACACTGTTGGTTTTTTTTATATTCATGGGTGAACCATTTAGAATGAAGATTTCCGTAACTATGAAAGTAATGCATTCTCACTGTTGAACATTTAGAAAATTCAAAATACACAAAAAAATACATTGATATATGTACATACATGTGATCCAGTAACCTGAGAACCCAGAAATAACCGAGGCATTTTATAAAAGTTAATCTGTTACAGGTTGTGTCTAAACTCAAGCTTGGATTACAACAGTGAAGGAATTAAAGTATAGCTAGAATCAGTTTCCTCACACCAGTCTGCAGAATATAAATTCTGGACACCACAACTAACATGAACCGGTCATGAACGAGAATTCCGGGCCTTAAAATGTGGAGCTTGTACATTCTCTGTTAAGGCCAACTCTGGCTTATGCTCTCTCGTATGTGGGGCCAGTCTGAACGAAACTCGGCAGCTCTGCTTCAGTGGCCACGGTGGACACAGCTACAGAAACAGACTGTTTGATTTGAGGCCCTGTGCTAACTGAAATGGTTTCTGAGTGTACCAGAAGAACAAGCTGCTCTTCTATTTTATAATGAAGTTAGTTCAGGGTGTGTCTTGTGAAAGCACCTGAAAAGTCTTTAGTAGTATTATGAGCTATTATAAACACACACTGTCAACATGCGAACTTGGCAAGTCCAGAGTGGACAAGGTACGTAAGCGTAAGCTGGAGTTCAAAGCTGCATCAGCCTGTGCAAAAGGCCAGAGCCTTGCTTCCAGCTGGACCAGTAGCTTTCTGCCCTGTGAGCTAAGAGTAAAGAATGGAGAGGAATGTGGGCCTCTTCCCCCTTGCCCAACTGCTTATTCTGCTTGACAGCTCCGTTTCTCCAGCCCTTCCCTTCTACAACATAACCCTCCTCAGCAAAGTGTTTAAGGGCTGGAGGAGCTACAAACAAAAGGCTTGAATGAACAGCTGTATTCACGATGAGCCGGGCATCCTCCAGACCTCTAGGCCCACATGCCCGCAGCACGTACACATGACCCAATGTACTTACATCACAGCTTTCGTCTCTATCCCTACAGCTTTATTCTTCTGCAAAAGACTATACAAGTAATAAATTCAGTAGCTTCTATGACTGACTCTTTCATTACAAAATTAAATTTGTTTTGTAATTTATTCAAAGTATTTGTTAAGCTAAGTTGCTGGCCTAAAACAAGAACTGCTCTTAAAATGGAGCTTGTGCCGATACCAAGGTCTTGAAGGTATTCCATCAAGTGTGTGATTTGTTGTTCCCATAATATTATGATAGTGAAAAGAATAAGAGGTACATATTTACAATGAATTACAACTGCTGCTTAAGCAGCATAACCATTTGTTTTGCTATATAACCAATGGGTAATGAACAGTTAGCATTACAAAAATACACTGGGAAAACAAATCACCCTGCAATGTATCATTTGTTAAATTTCATTAAATGAAAGACAGCATAATTGTAATATGGGACTTATAGAAAACCAATAACTCTCAAGATCCAGAGCTAAAAAGAGCAGTAAGAAGATTGCTACACATACCTGAACTAACTCCGCCTTCAACTCTTCTTTTTCCTCCTCAGAGAGCGTGCTGGAGAAGTCAGCACTGGCTACTGTGTCTTCATCTCGTCCTTGCAGTGGTTCACGCGCCAACAAACCTTTAGGCAAGATTGGCAAAACACAATGCAGCTTTTAAAACAAGTTCAGCCAACTTTTATTTCCGCAGCATGGAAGACTAGATACACCAACTGACCCTCTCACTGAAAAACAATCAAAAATTCCAGAGGAAAACATCTTTGCAAATGTGTGATAAGCTACCCAGAAAGTAAAGAACACTAAATCAAAAAAACTACGTGAAAGCGGGAAGCCAGAGGTGTAAACAAGTTTCCATTGTTCAACAATTACCACTGGATGAATTCCAGCTGTGGAATTTCACTGTCCCAAGGGGTGCAGGGGGCAGAGGACAAAGCCCAGGGCCACTAAGGAGAGTTCAAAGTGAGATCCTTACATAAATCCGTGTCCCCAGTGGGCTATCCCCCTCAGAACTGGGAATAAATACCTTTGCTGTCTGCAGGGCTCTGAAGGCAAACCGCCTGCCTTGATACCCAGCACTGAGTGGACAAAAACTGGCTCACAACCCGAGTTCATAATCCCGACCGGGACTCTGTATGAGCTTGTAACCTGAATGCCCACTACCTGGGAGCTCCAAAGGACCTCCAATGAGAGAGTACTAAGACCTTTTTTCTACTTCAGATACAGATATGGAAAGATGCAGATACAGAACCAGGAGCAGCTGCAGCAGTAAGGGACCAGCACAGACATGCTGATACTGGCAGAGGGAAAATGCAGAAGCGCCTGGGTTCTGGATGACATCACTGTGCCACAGACTGACCTTGGAACAGCAGTACAACTTCCAACTTGTTATGTCAGAGAAATGCCTTCTTAAAAGAATAAAGAGGTTCTCTAGTAGAACCCTCAGCACTTGGACAACTCAAATGCACATGTTCTCTGAAGGACTCAGGAAAGAGGCCCACACAGAGGTGGAAGCTTCATTTATAACCTAAGTGATGATGGAGCTGGCATTTATGTACCTGTGAGGAAAGGAAGGTCTTTTAATAAACTGTCCTGGAACCAATAGTTATCCATGTTGAAAACAATAATATTGGACTCCTTTATACCATTCATAGATACTAAATCATAAACATTTTAGAAGACAATATAGGAATTTATAGTTATGAACCTCTGGGTTGGAAAGGATTTCTTAAATAGGACACAGAAAAGGGCAAATCATGAAAGAAAGGATGGATAAGATTATGAATGCCTCTTCATCAAACACACCATATGGAAAATGAAAAGATAAGCCACTAATTGGAAGAAAATATCTCCTTCAGGTATAATTAGGAAAAGATTAATTCCCAGAATAAACAGAATCCCTGCACACCAATTTAAAAAGTAGAAATAATCCAATAGAAACATGGGCCAAAAGACCTGAACAGATTTGTTATTGGGAGAAATCACAATGGTTAATAAACCCAAGAAAACATGCTCATCCTCGCTGATGTTAAGGGAAATACAAATGAATCATTTTACAGCCACTGGATTAGCAAAAAGTTAGAAGTCGGACATCACTGAATGTTGATGTCTCTGTGGAAGACAGGAATTTTCCTACACTGATGGCAAGAATAAGACAGATATCAAATAACTTGAAAAATAATTCAGCATCATATAGTTAAGTTGAACATTCACACACCCAACAATTCAGGATTTCCAAGCCTATGTATCTGCCTGACACACTCATACATGAGTACCTGAGGTCATTAGTAATACCTTTCATGGTAGCAAAACACTGTAAGTCATGCAAAGGTCCTTGAATACAAGAATGCCTAAGTATATCACAGTGCGTTTGCACCTGGAAGATGGTAACAGCGAGATGAGTGAACTACAGCTATGCATGCCACGTGGATAAGATTTGGAAACAAGGTACTGAGTGAAAAACTCAAGTTGCAGAAGAAGAGTAAAGTATAATTCCACTTAAATGAAGTCCAAAAACATGCAAAACTAAATAGAATACTGCTTATGAATAGAATAGTAAGGAAAAGCAAGGCTATGATTAAAAATTCAACACCATGGTTTTCTTTGGGGCTGGGCGGACATGGGAATGGGAAACCCATAGAAGTCTCTATAGGGTCAGTGGTAATGCTCCACTTCTGGGACACCGACTTTCTGTGAATGAGTATTTTCTGCACTTTAAACTTATTTTGTAAATATTCTTTTGCATATTTATTATGATTTGACAAAACAATTAAAAATAGATTCTGCCTAAAGTAAAAAAGAAAGACAAATAATGGTGCCTCTGTGGCAGGGGCTGGTCATTACTGGTCCTGGCCAGAAATCTGGATGGAAGAGATGGAGAGAATCTGCCACCAGTGAGCGCCAAGGTGAGGCTGAATCAGCTTGGAAGGGCTATTGTGCCCAAATCCAGCTACAGAAGTCATGATCACAAGTACTGGCAGGGAAGAGCAACATCAAAGGACGTCATGCACCCAGCTGCCTGGAAAGCCAGTGGGAAATACACAGCATTACATGGGCTCTTTCTGTTTCCATATACCAGATATCCCCTTAGCTGGGACAGGAAAGAAGGAGCTGACAATGGAGAAATCTGAGCTACAGGGTAATTTCACTGAGGAATTGAACATTATTTAAAAGGACTTTAAAAATTTTGCATTGGAATGGACTAAACCTATTTTTCTTCTTCACTATCCAAAGCCTAAGGGTTCATACCCAAATTAGGTATAGTTTCAAAAAAAAATGGAGCACATATATGCACACATATGCACATAGCATGGATAAATTTTGTGATCTTACTATAGGAGTGTTGTGCACCTAAAGACGGTTGTTTTATTATCATTTACAAGCAATAAAACATGTAGACGTTTTAATCGAGGTAACAGCCACAGGTCTGACTCTACTGCAGGAACTGTGCTTCTCCAATGGGCAAGTGAAATCTTTGGGAAGCCAGTAGATCTTAAAGTATTTGTCAAATGCTACCACCATATGCCTGCTTTCACTATACCTACAACTGGCCGTGACTCATTCAAGTCCCACATGCAGGGCTGAATGACACAGCAAACTGAGCCAGATACAAGTGAGAAGTCAAAGTGCACCCATCCTACCCTTCCTGATGGGAACCCTCACTTGCGGGACCTGCGTTCAGGGTCTGGCTCATCCTAAGTTGCTGGGCTCAGACTTAGGCTGACTCCAAGGCCCTTTCTTATACCATAACAAGGAGCGAAAACAATATGTTGGCAAGTACAAATCAATAGAGGAGCTTTGGATTAAAGTGCCTCCTTCAACCTTGAAACAAGATCACCCAATAGTATCAACATACTTTTAATGCATCCTGTCAAGCACTCCAGTGGATTAGGCCATGGCTTCATGCATATGACTGAAACAGCGCAGACAGTTATGAGTGAAAATGATTAGGAACTATGATTTCAGATGAGTGACCATATCCTGCATTGCTGGCAAATATATAAAAGTTACAGAATTTCTCTTAAATAGATGAATAATCTTGCATGCATATGTGTGTGTACCCACACTAAGGTATTAACCAATAAATCTGGCTACAGAACTAAGCAAATCAAGAAAAGTGAGTATTTCCAAGACAATATAAACTTATCACAGGACTTAATAAAAGAATGCAATAAAATTGCTTAACTGAAAATTTACCCTGGCTTTAATAATAAATTTAAAGCTGCAATATTTATTACTTAATTATATTTTCTTCATGATGCTTGGTAAAAATAACCACAGGGACTCTTTTAACATGAAACTTCAAGATGTCTCCATTTGGTGCCTCAGGGGAAAAAAATGCTGAGCTAACATCATTACTGTTGGATTTATGATTATCTTTAAGTGCACAGCAAAATAATACATACTAATTGGAGGGTAGAAATTAAAGATATAAAACAAATTTATAAGAATCCTTTTTGCACATTTACTAAACCTACCACAAAAAAACAAATATTATTTCTTATGCACCTCTATTATTAACTGTTTCTCATTCACTTACCAAAAACTTGTATCTAGCCTATTACCGACTCACCTGCACAGTTAACAGAGCTTTAAATGTGTTTTATCCTGTTGCCCCGGAGTTTTAGCAAAGGCCTCAGTTGCTAAGAACAATACAAGGGGACCTAATACTCCGAGATCCTAAAACCCAGGCTTGACCCCTAGCATGACATGCCAACAGATTATATGACTGGTTCTGCCAGGGGTGGGATCACTTATCTCTAGTCTTCAAGAACGGTGTGACCAGTGGAGCAGGGAGAGAGAGGCATTGTCGGACATTTGCACATCGAGACAAGCAATAATTAAAGACAAATCATACTCTGATTTCCAGAGATCACCACTATAAAACCTTCATGCACAACTTTTCAGATCTTTTCCTATATAATGCAGTGCACTTTTTTCCCCCCACATCTTAACATCTCTGAAATGTTAAGGAAGTCTCTTACAATCAAAGATGTCTTAAATTAGAAGCATTTTTTTCTTAGTGGTACATAAAACAACAGGTATCTTAAAATCTTTGGAATCTTCTATTTGAAAAACCTAATACATAGATATATAAAATTTAATATATATGTATATTCATACAACTATAAATAAGATCACAGTTTCGTAATTGACTTTTTTCTTTCAAACAACTTTCTCTTCTCATCTGTTTTTCATCTCACTTTGAACCAGACCATGTCAAAGGTCCCCAACTGGTCCCATCATGTATCTAGAGCTGGACTGCTCAAACCCACCTGTAATCCACAACTGCACACTCCCCCGGTGGCTACACTCCTCAGGCCTCTTTTCCTCCAGCTGACTAATGAAGGGCTTACGGAAGAGACCAGGCTCTGTCTTGGGGAATTTACCTCAATATTTTGATTAAAGATTCATCAGGTGATTGCAAGAATATATGATATTGGGAAGAGTATACCTTTTGGGAAAGAACCAATTTCAGGAAGAATTCCAGATCTATCCCTTTCTAACTTTGTGACTATGAAGATTTGAAACTTGGTCTTCTCATCTGTAAAATAGGGATAATAATGCCTACCCATAAAGGTAAGTTGTCATGAGTTATAGTTTTGCAAAACACCTAGCACAGTGCCTGGTGTGAAAACTAAGAAAGGGAAACCCACCATCAAAGTGGGGTGGTCAGCTGGGGGAGCTCTCATGCCCACAACAGCCAGCCAATGAGATTTAGTCACAACTAAGCCAATGAGAAGCCATGATACAAAGAACTCCCAGTTTATTCCAAAGGACTTTTTACTTAGGACAGCCCTCCCAAATCAGCCCTTTCCTCTACAAAAGAGCATTCCTCTCTGTTCTCAGAACTTGACTATGGTTTTGCTTTAGCTTGGCATGTCCTGAATTGCTACTCTTTGCTATTCCCAAATAAACCCATTCTTGCTAGAAAAATAATTGACAGTTTTATTTTTAAGGTTAACACTGGTATTTAATAATCAGCACACGTTAGTTTCCATTCTGGTCATACTTGAGTGACATTCTTCTTTGATGAGAATTATTTATAAAAATAAGTATAAAAATTTACCTCATTTATAACAATAATTCTGAGGAAAAAAAGAAAATAGAAACTATTATTCTGTGCTCAAAGAGTTAAAAAAAATTCACTGCAGAAACAAGCCACTCACATCGACACCCTAAGTAACACCAGTACTTGGTCACAGGCAATCACACACAAAGTGACTGCCCTAGAGAGACATAAACACCCAGCCATACTTTGCTTATCCTTCCTGTTTCATCCTCCTGATACCTAGAAAGGGGCTCTGTGTTCCTTTGGCCCTACTCTTTTTGGCCATTGCTGAGTAGACTAGGATGCACATTGAACCCAGGGGTAGCTTTTAGGATCCTTTCCTGATTTTTAATTAAGAGACAAAAGATGGATTAGTGGAGTAGTTAAGTCGGGTACTAGCAGAATGTAGGCCTAAATCTTCCTCACAGCTACCGTAGGTCCTGTGTTTGTTCATTTGGTCATTCACTCAACAGGTATTTACTGAACATCTACCGAGTGCTGTGTAGGTCTTTGGTTTCATGGAACTTATAATTCTGCCTGTCCTGTTTGTCTGACTTCTCCCAATTTTCCATGAGCTTTTCTCTTTACCCTTAAAATGAAAATAAACCTCATTTTTCATTTGAGTTAGTCTCAATATCTTTTTTTTAAACAAATAAACTGCATTAGAGATTATAATATTATAGAATTCAGGTAAAAGAATGTTCTACCAAATTTAGCACTATGATTTCAATGACTTGCCATGACCTCAAAATCAATTAAAAATTGGATAAATAATTTTTGCCCCAAACGGGCATTCTCTAAACCTTAAGTCACTCTGCCATTTGTACAGTCTTTAAGATCTTCTCTGATGTAAGTGGTTTAGGAGGCTAACATACCTACCCCATTAAGTGGCGATCTCCTTTGCTTTCTGAGCCCGGCCTCCTTCACTGTCAGGGAGCTGAGCTATCCCACCATCCCCCCCCGAGCTTTTCCACACAGCAGCATTCTTCAAGGCACTCAGATTCTCAGAGACAGATGCCACAGTAACTACCAGTTGCTGGGATACAGTCTCTATTTGGATTCTGAAGGCAGATCTGGTTATTAAGCTTTGACCTTTCCATAGGATATGTGGAAACATCCTTGTACATGCAGAGAGAAAAGCTCAGGGATTCTAGCTAAACCAAAAGAGCTGGAGACACTCTGGAACCACAGTGAATCTCTCTGAAGAGGCCAACCAGGAGTTTCCTGGAGGTGGCATAAGACTGCATGCCTGAAGTTTCCTGAGTAGTCACGCTGGAGAAGACTGGCACAGACCCCACAACTGTAGGCCTGTCTTAAGGAGCTGTGTTATCTTTCCTGCCCTGAGAAATAACAGATGAGCATTCTCTACTCCAGTGTTTGGGGCCAAACTCACTATGCCAGGCCCTTCACAGTTAGGGCCTCCTGACTGCACAAGCCCATGGTTCCATTGGGTCATGAAGCCATAGGTGGGCACCCAAGGGCTCTGTGTCTCCAAGTCGATGTCCATCAGGGTCACTAGGGGAAAGCCCACAGCCAAGGATCTAAAACAAGTTGGTCTGTTTTGCAAGAAGCCTGACACAGATGAAGTCTAGTTTCAAAGTTCACAGTTGTGTCAGGGAAATAAGTAAAGCTCTGTCAGAGAAGAGGTACATGGTAGAAACAAGATTCTGAGACTCTGAAGGAAGTTCTCAGCAGTTCCCCTCAAGGGCTGTGGGCGGGCTTCTTCTGGCTTTGAGCTACAGCCTAGGGCTTACCTATTCATTCCTGCCCTCTGAACGTAAAGGCTCTCTTCACTGGCATAGGCCCTTCTTAGGGAGATGAAAGGGCCTGGAGTGAGGGGTTGGAGGGGCCCCTGGAGACTACGAGGGCTCTGAATCCAGGCTCTCCCTCAGCACTGCTGCCAGCACTGGTCTCGGCAGCCCGCAGCACTTATCAAGTGCCTGTGCCACTCTCAGGCACTCACACCTTTCTGCCTTGTTTTAGACTACTTGACAACATTTCTTTTCTCCCACAGTAGAATGCAAGCAACTGAATGACAGGAAGCCAGCCTGCTCACCTTGGCACCCCTGCATGTCCTAGCATGGTGATGCAGGGCAGACCACAGCTAAGAGCACAGTGCACTAACTGTGCCTAGAGCTACTGATGAGAAAAGGTCTCTGAAAACAGTGACCCAAGATCAGTCAGCTGGAAGTAACACTCGTGTGCAAAGGGGACTACAGAAGCGCAAGAGACTGAAAGGGTAACGCTCCCTCCTCTGCCTGTCCCTCCTGGAAATTGTAAGCCCTTCTCACAGGGGCAGTTTCTTCCACCTGCCTTCAGACTGACATTCTCGGAGACGGCAGTTTCTCTCCTCTTCCCCAGGCCGCAATCCGTCTTCCTCTCTCACAGATAACCGTATCAGGTAAGTCACATTTACCCCTCCTTAACCCTGGCTCAATCTAGTAAAATTCATACAGAATTGCTACTGTTGCTCTCCATGACATCTTCTGGCCTTAACAGAAGTTAGCGAGGGACACCAGACCCTCATCTGCAACCAGGCAGCACGGTAATCTTCTGTTCTCAAACTTTTTCAGGTCCCTTTCTCTGAAAGATGCCAAATTATATCCTGAAATTAGGACAGAGGATCTGCTCTGACACTGAAGCCATATTAAAAATAAGGGTTTAGTTGCTGCTATCCCTATGAGAACTTTCTCAGCCATTGGTCAATTACTCTCTTAAGGGAAGAAGTAGAATAATGTTTTCTTTTTAACCACATGCTAAGTGTCTGATGTGTTACATATTGTATTTTGTCTCATCTTACCCAGAAATACATTAGGCAGGTGATAAAAGGTTTCAGAATTTATCAGCTGCAAGCTGACAAGTTGGCCAGCTACAGTATCCAAGATAATGCAGAAGACCCATGGATTAGAGGCTCACAGCACAGCAAACAGTATGAATATCATGTTCAGGCTTGTTCCCCTTGCCACCAAGTCCCAATGGGGGTGACATTGAGGGGCCTAGATGGAAAATATTAATCACAGCTGAAGAACCCAGAGCCCAAGAATTTCAAATCTTTTAAAATAGGTAGTAAGCAAACCTGACTGACCCTTGCCCTGGAGGGAGACTTTATCTTTCATCTACCAGACATGCAAACCTGACTTCTGCTCTAAGCAGAGATACTATCTCTATTTTCCAAGGCTGTTCCCTATAAATATGCTTGAAGAGAGAAAAAAGGCCATCAGCATCTCTGCTTGCAAGATAGAAACACAAGACACCTATGGATAATCATCTTCTATAGATGATATTTTCTTATTTTTCAAATGAAGAAATGCTGGTTCAGAATGTAAAATAACTTATCCAACTTTTCAATTGATGAGTAGTGGACTTAAGATTTGAATGCAAATATATCAGGTTCCAGAGTTCATGTTTTTTTCAACATGACCACAACACCTTACACAGAGGTCAGACAGGAACTAACATGCCTTTCTATCCCTCCTCAGAAAACCCTCCATCAAAACCTCTTCTCAGCAAGACTGAGGTTACTGAAGGCCAAGATCTGTAGCTTTAATAAATGCAGCCTCCCCACTGCTGAGCACTGGGAAGAATCCAGACTGGGCTTTCATCCAAAATCCTCCCACACCTCCCCATAACTCTCATACAGTAATTGCTCAACTAATGTCTGTTGAATTAATCCCCAAGGATAGAAAATCAAACTCTCAAATTTTCATGATGCTTTCTGTATCCTTTCACTATCAGTTATATTTATCCTTCTAATTTTCATTGTTGTGACAGTGATTTAGGCTTTTATCACTACCCACTAGACTGCTGAAGTCTTAGCTAAATTTTATCTCCTTGCATGCACCCTTTTTCCTAACCATGAAATCTATACAACACTCAAACTAATACTTTCATCAAGTCAGAACCCAGTTCAAAAGACCTTCAATAGATGGAAGAGCTTCCATGCTAAATTTGAAAAATTTTATACTAGCATTCAAAACCTTCCATGACTGGCTGCAAGTGATGATTCCAACTAGCCTGCTTATGATGTTCCTGCCAAAACCTCGAAACCAGCCAGGCTATCATATGCCGTGTCTCTTAGTCACATTCTATTTAGGACAATGCTTTTGTGTTATTCTATCACTCTTGAAAGTCTCTCTCCTCTTTCTCCATAGTTTCCTTCTGAGAATATCCTACCAACCTGCCAACACTAGAATAATAGGTTGTATGCCTTAAATTGATCTAAAGTGTTAACTTTGTTATATATATATATCCATATTATTTTATACATATATACATGTGTATATATTACTACATATACATTGTTTCTAAATACTATATATAGAAGCTAAATTACAACTTGCATTATAAATTGCATTAAGACATATAATACTAGGTATAATTATAGTTAAACAAATTTATGAAGAAAATATTTCAAACACTGTCCTCTAAAAGTTTATTGTCCTACTTAAAATATGAAGAACACATGAGTCACCACTATTAATAGCATTGTTTTCTAAAGCTTTGGTTTCATTTAATAATGCAACTAAAAAAAGAAGTCATATCTGTAATGCTCAGCCTGAGAGTGCACTAACTGATTGGAATAAAGGAAGATTTTATGCTTTTTATGAAGTATTTTATATGAAGATTCTTTTGAGGTGGTAGCAGACTAAATTCTTATACTCCATCTCTTCGCTTTTTTTTAATATGCTACTTTGATCATTCAGCTAGACACTGGTTAAAACTGACTCTAGTCTTTATAAAGAAAAATTTGTGACTGTCCAAAACTTAACTTTGGCTGAAGATGGAAGTGACATGCTATTACAGACAGAGATCAATCAATATACGAAAATATCTTCTTCCATTTCTCATTCATCTATATGTACAAGATGTCTATGTTCTGACTCCAAGAGGAAACATACCATTAATATAAAATTTTCAGATTCATTACATAGTGATGAGGTTACCAGAAGAATACTAAGGATAACAGAAAGTACAGAGTACCCAATAGTTAAGTAAGTAGTGCATGGCCCTAAAGAGCAGGCTGTCTTCAAGGAGCTTAAACCAATTACAGATGCACATAAACCTAAATTTTTATTTCTGTTTCTAAGGTTTGATAAGGACTCCTATTAATCTTCAGGGATATGAATGTCAGGGCCAGAACTGGCCCAATTTACCCAAGGAGTTACCCACAGATTCTCTGAGCTCTTGCCCAATCCCTGCCTTGACAGTGCTCCTTGAAGGTATTAAGAGCTGTGGGAATTTGGAGCAATGGATAGGATCTGCCCACCAGATGGCTACAGTAGCACTGCACCAAGCCATGGGAGTGACTTCCTTCATGGTATCATTTTACTGGGCTAAGTACAGAAAATACCATTGCATTAAGACACAGGCTCAATTATTGTGTAAACCCAGCCAGCCATTAGGCAGGAATTTCCAGGTTGGCATTTTTGAGAAATGCCCATTTTAAGCTGTCATCTGTGGTTTATTAGGTCCAGAAATTTCATTTCACCAGTTCACATTGTGATCAACCTCTTTATGTGCTAGTTTGTACTAACAAATCTTCTGGGGGAGTGATTTGCCAGGTAGACCAAATATCTTCTGGAAAATTATGTTCTCTTTACTTCCTCACAACAAAATCTACTTGAAAAAATCAAATGAAAAGCAAATGATTATTTGGTAAAATATTGGGAAGAATAAAGGGAGGTAACTTGAAGATCCTGCAGCACTAATGGTATATTTTAAATGCATGATTCACTGTCCTTCTCCTCTGGATTATGAAGTACCTTATTTACTTTCAATATTTGCTCAGTAAATATTTGTGGGATAATTTAACTAGCTATCATGACCTTACACATGTACCATTCAAATGCCT
Organism: Manis javanica; assembly: GCF_040802235.1. Lineage (NCBI taxonomy): Eukaryota > Metazoa > Chordata > Mammalia > Pholidota > Manidae > Manis > Manis javanica. The sequence goes on along the minus strand of NC_133168.1, from coordinate 45,491,146 downwards.
ATAAATTAAATCTCATATTCAGCCAGTGAGCATCTCCCTCTTTGTATTTTTTAAGATAAAATGACCAAGATTTACAAGTAATGCAATGGCCACTGACAGGAGTAACAAATACCATGTGACAGAAAAGCAGCACTCAGCACACATCGGTGTATCAACTGATTTGGTATGGCCACTCCACTGCTGTTACTATATCTAGTCCCTTCAAGGATTACATTAAGCCAGAAGCTAGCTTTCATTCTATCAAGGTTCTGCCTGAGTTTATGCCTTTCTGTTCCCAAATACAATGAATTGAAACTCTCTACTTCCTTGGAAAAGCTACAAGTAAACTGAGAAAGACTAAGATGAATTAGGATCTTCATAACAGGATGGGTGACCTAGACTGTTAACTGCAGGTGGTTAATAGAAGATGCCTACAACAGGATCTTATCCAACATCTGAGCAAGTTGAAAACTGGTATATACCTGGAACTACCTGTGGTAGAAAGGTGTCTCTTCATGTCATCAGGACAGAGCTGTAGTAATTGATGTTATTTAGAATATATCAATAAAAAAATTTTAGTTAATTGTCAACACTGTAGAAAAATTTTAAAACATTGTTTTATACATAGGTCAAGAGGACAAGTTAGAAGACATCAGGTTTTCTAAAGTGAAAGCCAGAAAAACAGAAAAGCTTAAGTTCCTTACAGATGATGTGTTCCTCTGGAGACAGCTTCTGAACTTCACTCCAGTGGGGCCAACTTGAATCACAATCAAAGACTGAGCTGCTCAGACCTGGGTTTTTATTCCCTATGTGAGGTCACATGGCCTTATCCACACCAATGGCTGCTGCTGGTTATGAGCATATCAGTGACCACACTCAAAACTACAGAGAAAAGCATCAAGTCCATTTTCAATTAAAAGATGTCGAATATTTATCACAAATCTTAGCTGCCCCAATCACCTAAATTTCAAGTATAAGATTAAGGCATTTGGGATGTTTCAAACCATTATTTGCTCCTTTGGAAAGGCACAGTTTGACACACACAGAATAGACACACACTGGGTAAATCTACCACTCAGACCAAAACAACCCAAAATAAAGTCATAAGAAAACAGCAGTCACAAATTTGTGAATAAAAAAACTAATCAAATAGTTACAGAAAAACAAAACTAGCTAACATTCCTGATGGATAGACTCTAGGAACTTCTTTCTCTGAATAAACTCCTACATTGCATGAGGAAAAATAAAACTATTTCAGGAATGAATAGAGGTAAAACCAAACACAGGTAAATTATATTAACCTTTGAATCATTCTTTTCTCTGCATCCTCACCTCATTTCACAATGCCCCCCATCCAATATACACACTCAAATGTACCTCCTATGGAATTTAGAAAATGAAGCCAAACCTCACAAATGATAAACCTAATTTAATACACAGCCTTAGTTGTTTGCCTTGAGCAAGAAGGGTAACAGTCTCATTTATACACAAGAAAACTCCAAAGTAATAAATGAGATTAATAAATTAACAAAGAGAAACATTCATTTTTTTTCTTTTTTTTTAAAGAAATAAATTCCTTCTCTTTTCTCCTTCCATCTCCCCTCCTCCTTTTCATACCATCAGAAATAGACTTGAGAAAGGGATTTTCCATTCATTTGTGTCGTGACTGGTTCTGAGATACTCAAGCTGCAGTCAAGGGCTCTGGGACCCATTTCTCATCTCCCCCCAACCTCTCAGGGAGACAGACACAAGCTGTTCATGTGGTGACTTCGCTGGGACAGGCTACAGTCCTATCCCCAGTCATTCCTTGAATGCTTACTGGTCTTTGTAAAGTGCCGGGGCATCCTTTAGGGCAAGTTCAGGAAAACAGTAATTCATTCCCTCTGTAATAGAAGACATCATTACAAACACCAAGCAGAACAAAATGTAACTTTTTACCCCAAGGCACACTTAAGGAAAGGGGGAAATAGTAGGAAAGACCTCCTCAGAGAGCCGCAAGCTTTACGAAGTTCTCTAGTCAAGGCTCCAGTGAGGGTTAGAAAGTGATGCCAGGATACAGCCTGGATTCATGCCTATTGGCACCGCAGCCAGACTCAGATGCCTGATCATTCAAAATGCATCAGCAGAGGTGTGGGCAATGTTCCTTGAGTTTAAGCAATCAGTTTGGTAGCATTCATTTCCCCAGTGTCGTTTATCAAATCTTCAGTATTTCAAATAGCAGCTACTGACAATGTCCAGGAGAAAATCTTTCTCCTGAAATGTGAGAAGGAAAATACATGCAAAAGGAGAGAGAAATACATATTTCTGAATCATGAAATATTTAGCAAAAATAAACTATGAAAGAATTAGAAAAGAAGGCAAGTCAAACACAAGAAAATGTAATGCCCAAATAAAATGTGAAAGGACAACGTTACTAGTATTAAGGAACATGCAAATTAAAATCACAAAGATACCATTCTTCATCTACGAAATTAGCAAAAGTGCGGAGCTGGGAGAAAAGCCTGTGTTGGCAAAGTTGTGGAGAAATAGGTCCTATAGTACACTGCTGGCTTCTGGACTGTGCCAGCTGATGGGAAGTCTTTCACCCTGCCACCTCACTCTTGAGAATCAATCTGACAGAAAAAGAGGAACTTACCACAGAAGTGTTGGTAGTGGTAGAAAACTACAAAAACCTGGATGCCCATCAGTAGGGCAACAATTTAAACAAGCACAATACGCCCACACTGTGTACTCTTTTTCAGTTATTAAAAATACTGAACTGGATAAACATAGACTGACCAGGAGGAATGTTTGTTGCACTCATGTATTGAATGAATAGGAATGCATATCATTAAATGTGTACAGCAAGTTGCTGAATCACATCTACAGGATACATTTGGAGAGAAGAGGAAAAATTGTTGGGAAAGGCAGTCTCATGCATGAAGTTTTGGACCCCCCACTTGTACAAATAAGCAAGGGCTTGGTCCTGGAATGTTTCGTTAGCAAGAGATAAAAAACCCTCATAGCCTGGCTGGCTTATCACCTTGTAAGGGTTTGTTTTTCCCTATCTTAGGCTCAGTGAGGGCTCTTCTGTTCTACTTAAGGCACCTGCATCAATGGCCCTTAGTTTTCAGTACTTCAGACTTCCCAGGGGTGCGGTTGGGTCTCCCGTTATAGGTAGTGGTAGAAAGCTGGGGGCTGCCAGTAGAGCTGCTTAGCCATGACACATCTTGCACACTATGGAAACAATTTAACACAGGTGATCCTGCTCTGTCTCTTCTCTATGTAAGTAAAGTGCTGTTCCATCCAGTTCTCTACCATGTTGTTTTCCTTGGCAACTCCAACTCCAAGATGCAATGGACAGAAGGGTTTGGAGTCTTCCCTTGGGTGTGCTCCACACTGTTTTACTTACTTGGGCATGATAACCAGCACATAATACTCTGCTCAACAAAAGTGCCTTTTATATGTCGACATGAATGTCCACATGTTTGTATGATCAAAGAGAAAGATGAGAAAAGATACATACTGAATTGTTCATGTTGGTTACTGCAAAAGAGTGAGACTGGGCAAGGAAAAGATGAACTCTGTTTAACATACTCAGCTTTACTTGAGTGGTTACAATAAGCATGTACAATGGACTGAATGTTTGCGTCTCTGCAAAATTCCTATGTTGAAATCATAATCCCTCACATGATAGTATTAGGAGATTAGGAGAGGAAGACCTCATAAATGGGAATAAATGGGATTAGGGCCCTTCTAAATGAGACCCCGGAAGAGCTCTTGCCCTTTCTCTGCCATAACGACACAGTAAGATGACCATTTATGAGGCAGGAAGTGGGCTCTCACAAAACATGACATGCGCAGCGCCTCAGCCCTGGACTTCCAAGCCTCCAGAACTGGGAGAAATCAGTACTTGTCTGAGCCACCCAGTCTGTGATACTTCTGTTACAGCAGCCTGAATGGACCAAGATCACATGTGACTGTTAAAATGTTTCCAAGTTTGTATTTTATATTACATTTTAAATGGAAATAAAATTTAAAAGGATTACAGAAGTTGAAAATCTTAGTTACAGACATAAAACACAGTCTACCTTAGTTCTCGTAAGAAAGACAATACTTATCTCCCAGCTGTTCACTTCAAAAATATCCAGAAAAATGAGACTCCAGGTTCAGAAGGGCCATGATTGCAACTACTGTCTCATAATTGCTATAATAAGGGAGACCTTCCTGACATCTAACTCAAATTAGTCTCATGACCATCCAAGTAAATGCCTTATTCTCATTCAAGTCAAACACATGTATTGTTATCACTGTCCCGTCAGTAAAATTAGTGAACAAATACACAATATACTGATGTGGTATGATTAGGCTTTAACAGTATTATCTGTGATGATCAGCAAACTATATTGAAGATAACAAAAAAAGGGAGATATGTTAAATATCTAAATATGGAGGATTGTTTATATATTTAATGGTAAATCCACACAAGGGAACATTACGCATCATAAAAAAATCATTTCCCAGAAAAACAAATATAATATTAGAAGTTCAAACTATCATGTTAAACAAAATATACAACACTGTAGTTTCAAATTTTGTATTAAATACTGTATTAAAGTATTTATTTTCTATACACAGAAAAACACTAGTAGAAATCCACAAAAATCCTAAAAATGAATTATTACTGGCAAATGGATTTACAGGTAATGTTTTTCATTTACTTTGAACTATTTTCCTATATTCTTCAATTTTTCTAAAATATACCATATATTAAGACAAAAGTGTTGATCTTTCTAGAGGGATTCCTTGGGGCCCCTAATCATACCTTTTCCACTCAAAGCTGGTCTATAACATCAATAGAGCCTTTGATAGCGGTTCACCAGATACCATATAAACCACAGCCCCCTTAGCAGGGCTGCGAGGTCAGGTGGAGCCCCTCCACACCGGCCCTGCGGTGCTTCTCTCTCAGGCATCCTACTCGCCGACCACACCAGTTTACCAGTCATTTTCAAGCCCTGGGCACTTTCGGCTCCTACTCCTTTACTCATGCTACTCTGACAATTCATGCTTTTTCCTACCATCTTCACATGTCCAACTTCGCTTCAGCCCCAAAGCCCAGATCAAATGGTTCCTGTGAGCAGTTTTTCTCTCAATTAACTGCTTTCTCCTGTCTCTTACATGTCTGTGCTCACTGGTTCCAATCTGGCACAGAACACACTGAACTTAAGTGCTTTGTAGTCCTTCCCTATGAGTTCTTCAATCATGCGTGAATCTCCAGCACTTAGCACACTTGTAGCATATAATAGGGTCTCAAAACTATGAAAAAGTGAATATACAGTTGAAAGAAAATGATGTACAATTTTATAACCTGTGAAATCACAGAGAATTACTGAAACCTCCTGCCAAAAATCCCCAAGAAAACAGAAAAAAACAAGGAAGATCGCTGGATCAGTCAGTTCTTTTTGAGCATGAGTGTCACAGGTTTGGAAGAGAAACTGTCTTACAAACTGCGATTAAAAAGCAAAATCAAAGTCCACTTTTCAAAACTCCATACTCAGAGATGACAGATTTTTACAAATACCAGACTAAAAAGAAGTCTTTTCAACTCTCAATGCCATCACCAAAGTGCAATATATGTACAGTATATGTATAAACCATTCATTAATTCACTTTACACATGAAATCACCTTATAGTTTTGTTATCAGCAGGAGGCAGAGGCACATTCTTCTAAGCCAATGAATGACGATTTTATTTCAAATATAGAATGGCTGAAGGAATAGGAATGAGTAAATCTTAACATACACAAACTGGACCTATAGACAAAGTAGGCCCAGATTTCAGAAGGTGGCTGAGGGGATGGTGTCTTGGAGACCAGCTGGGCGGGGACAGGAACAACCCACATTTGTTCCCGTACTCCCAGTCTCTCAGACAGTGCTCACATGCCACTGCAATGGCAAGTCACCTGAAGCTGCTTGACCGTCCCCCACCCACAAAGACACCACCTTTGCTCACTCTGGAGATGAATGACTACTAAGGAACATTTAAAAAGGAGGTCATGTCGAATCATTGAGAAACTGTATGTTTCTTCTGTCTCTATTTTCTGAAAACATTTCTTGTATTTCAAGTGCAGATTTTTTCAAGGAAAACATGTATTTAAATCAGATTATGGCCAGTACAATTTTGTACACATGTAGTCAATTTTCAACATATTTTTAACAATGACTAAATGTAGGTCTATTGAAAAAAAAATACAAGATCAAACTATCTTAAGAATTTATTAGTGGCATTTATGGCATGCTAAACATAGAAGCAGGAAAGGGCCCTTGTCCTCTTTTAAAATCCTTCCCAGACGGTAAACAAAACTGAAAAACAAAAGTCTGCAAGTAAAATGACTGAAAGAAGAGATTTAATAATAATCAGTGGCTTTGAAATGTATATTTCTTCAGAAATGTGCTACCTTAGAAGTCTAACACAGACTGCCAGCACGGATAAAACGCGGCAGTGATGGCCGGCTCCCCAGTGTGTCCCAGGTGACCTGATCCAGGCAGCAAGGTGATAATCCATTGCCTATGAGACTTCACCTGACAATGGAACATTGTAGAAACACAATGGGAGCCAAGCTTTAGAAACTGCCCTGACTCCAAAGCATTATGTATTCAGTCATCTAAAAATTTTCATCAATATCTGATTTCTGCTATTTTATGGTATAAGTGCTCAGTTTTAGTGCATTTTACTTGTATATTTAAGGCAAGCTAAATTTAGTATCTTTTTCCTTTAGAGTTTCTTGTACATTGAAATAAGTTTCTAAACACAGAATTTAACACTTGACAGTCCTATGGGTCTTGGCAACATCAATAATTATTTAGGAAGTCACACAAATCTAACAAAACTTTTTTTAGGCTGTATGATTGGCAAAAATTAAAATCAACAAAACCCAGCTTTATATCTTTCAATCTGTAGTTCAAGAAGTCAGTTGACTAGTTAGACTGCTTATTTAAATTAAAAAAAAAAAAGAAAACACACAGCAAAACTTATATCTTTAGAGCAAGGAAAAGGTTTCTTTCACCAGAATCAGTTCTATTCTCACAGTAGTGTCTGGATTCTAGGCTCTTTGTCTCCTTAAGCCCCAAAAGATGTCAGTAATGTTGGTACATTAACATGTCCTTTTTACTAAGTATGAGAAAAACCAGCCAGCCTTGTCCCTTTTTACCATGACTTCTAGCTGGATGGGTTTCTCAACCCCAACACTATTTGACGGGGTTGAGATATGGGGCAGAGGATTCTTTGTGGTGGGAGACCGTCCTGGGCATTGCAGGATAATCAGTAACACACATGGCATCTGCCAGCTCGACACCATTATGTTCTTTTCCCCAAGTAAAACTATCTGCACACATTGCCCAGCGTCTCCTGCGGGGCAAAACTACACCGTGTGCTGAGAACCACTGAGGGAGCTCTGCGTGCACTTCCACAACTGTGGCTGCTTGGTGCGAGCTAACGCTGTGGCCACAATGGGTCAGGCTCTAGGCCAGCGGTTTAACGCACATTAGATTTTATGGTTAGGCGTCATTATCCCTCATTTATACGAGAAAACTGATGTTCACAGAGATTAAGTGGTCGCGTTGGGTTCTGATATTAAATATACAAATATGAGAAAAAAGGAACGTTCTACTTTCACTGAAATTTGTCATACAGTTTTAATGGAATCCGATAAAACACCCAAGTGCATATTGTGGAGAATATAAGCATCTATTTCAATTTGTTCAATGTCATGTACTTTATATAAGCTAATGGAAAAATAAGCATTTAATGTGGTATATTTCTTAAAAATAATTTGGTGACTTGTACTGGACAGAAGCCCAGATGATAAACATTTAATATGTCCTTTATTTGTAGGGCAAACAAACCCAAACTTGTTTCAACATTAAAAGTGTCATTAAGCTCTTTTATTACTGAAACAGTAATTAAAACTTTGGAACAGCCCCCAGATGTTTCTGTGGCCAATGTACATTAATGCTTTATCTTAGTACTCTCTGTGACAGCCACAAGGTTTAAGGGTAGAAAATGAAGATGTAAAATCAAATACAGAAAGTTTTAAAAACAACAACAACTTTGGAAACTACGGGAAGCTTACTTCTCCTTGTTTCCTCGGTCTTCAATGATTCATATGTTTAGAGCCAAATTTAAGGGCATCATTCCAGACCAACTGAGTTGAAATCTTTGAGGTCAACCTTGCACATCTATGTTTTTTCAAGACCCACAGGTGACACTGATGGGCAGCCGATATTGAAAACACTGATTTTAAATAATATAATATGCTGTAGGTGGCCCCACTGTGAGTCCAGCACTGTTCTAGATCCTGGAAATATAATTACTATCAGAGCAGACAGGGCCTATAGTCTCATGATGCTCAAGAGACACAAGAGGAGCAGATAAGCATGTTACCAGGTTGTGGAAATGTTATGGGACATCAGGTACAGAGTCACTGGACACAGGGCTTCTGTCTCAACCTAGGACCAATAATGAGAAGTCAGAGAAAGCCCCAAGAAGGAATTGGCAGGTAAAAATCCAAAAGAAAAGAAATTTCCAGGAAGAGGCAACAGGCAGTTCAAAAGCCCGAAGACTAAAATCTGCTTGGTACATCAAAGGATCAAAAAACAGAAATGCTGATTAGAGACACTCAAGATGACAATGCTTATTTGTATTGTATTATCATGGAATTTCATATAAACACCTTTTCTATGGATCTAAAGTTAAACTATTTAAAAACTACTCATTTTATACAAAATCTTTCATTGAAGGGTGATATAAAAAATGCATGACATGCTTCTTACCTTTGAAGAACACAGCAGACATCCTCAGTGTACCCAGCTAATTATAAATCAAGACAGAATATATTAAACACTTTAGCCAAGGTCTGGACAATGTTTAGCACAAGTTAGAAATGTTTAATTCCAAGAGCTAATCCTGTAATTCTACTTCATAGAGATAATGTTGTTTGAATTTGGTCTTAACAAAATAAGAGAATTTTGACAGATATGGGAAGGGAGATCCTGCAGAGAAGAACACAGGCAAAGTATCAGAGTCAGGAAAGGTCAGACATGGTAAAAGAAAGAAGAGGTGCTTCATGAGCAGAGGCTAGGGTTCTAGGGGAAGGTGGTATGAAATGCACCAAAAAGGACACTTGGGCTAGATCACAGAAGGCCATGAATTCCATGTAAAGGAGACTAGAGGCAGTGAGAAGCATAGGAGGCTTCAGAGCAGGAAGGTGACAGGATAAGGTATATGCTTACAGAAGAAAACACCACTCTCCTGGTACTACGATGTACCTGAAAGATGGCTTCAGAGGCTGTTATAAATGGCCCTTGCATGTTTAAACAAAAAGTCCAGAAATGATGAGACCCAGAGTTGGAATTTCTCCCAGATCTTTCCCTGATGTCAACTGCCATTTCTAATTGTTTCTAAATTAGAGTTGCCAAGGTAAAAGAAAAAGTCACACATAATATTAATCCTATATTTGAGTAAACAAGTTTGAATTCCAAAGATGGTCCCAAGTCAGTTCTTAGGGACTAAAAAGCATGGGGCCTTGTATTAGCTTTTTTCATACTTTCCAGAACTTTTCCACAGAATTCTCTGAATCATGATGATCTGAGAGAACGGATCTATGACTTGAATTACAAGTGTTATCCTTATTCCTTATTTAAGAAAAACACAAGCACTTTGCATTGAGTTCCTTGAGAGCCAACATTGCCTTCATCCCCACCAACTCCCCAGCTGCAAGGCCCAGAAGGGCTGCTGCCTAATGAACATCTAGCAGCTTTGCTGCCTTGCTGACACTGATGCAGGACCTGGGAGAAGAAATATATACTTAGAATCTAATATGTGTATTTTTCATATGTATTTTCTCACACATGTATATGTGTTCTCATGCATGTTTTACATATTTTCCATGTAGATTTGCATTTTATAGACAAATACCATATTTTTATAGACATATGTCTTTCATACACACAAGGCACCCAGCGGCTGTGTGTGTCACCTGAAGCTATGCCATCTCAGGGAGAACTCATCACAAAGGAAGTCACAGAAGAGTCTGGGGATTTGCCAGCCCTCCTTCAGCCCACTGGTTCTCAGCTGTTTTTCCATCACAGTACTCCTAGGGCTATGGAATACCCCCTCAGTGACTCAGTGTGGCAGTGACCTTCAATGGTGAGGACAGGCACTCTTCCCACCCCACTTACCCAGGAAAGCGTAACACAATAGGGAAAGAAGGGGACAAGGTAGGAGGGAGGAGGGAAATGGGAATGACAAAGGAAAAGGAAAATATAAACATGAGAGCTTAAAAAATATTTCCTAAATCCTCCTGCCACGCCCCACTGGGAGATAGGCCTTAGCCCCAAGCCCCACCCCCTAAACTGAGAATCACAGTATCATTTAAGAATACAGCCTTTGAAATAAGATGGACCTGACTCCAATCCTGGCAGCATAATAGTAGCTGAACAATCGTGGTTTATCTCAGTTAGCTCTCTAAGCTTCACTTTCTTCATCTACAAAATAGAGAAATAATAGTAACTATCACAAACAATTGCTTAGAAGATTAAATGAGATTAAATTGTGTAAACTGTCGGGTACAATGTCGAATGTCAAACATGTAAGGATAATGAATAGATGTCAACACTGTTACGAACAACCAGCCAAGCAGAGCTGAACTGTACAGTCAGTGCCCTTATGATTAAATGTTTGCACGGAGGAAAGGATACTAATAAAATCTTATAAGAAATCAGGTGAGACACTTGTGGTAGACCCAGCTCTCATTGGAGTGATAGGCCACATGTGGACGTGGCTTTATCCACAAGCTGTGTGGATGAGTCAGGTACAGAGCATGCAGGAGGCGAGCCCCACAGGGGTCAGTGCGGACCCAGGTCCACCGCCAAGGCAGACCATGGCAGAGCGCTTGGTGGGTGTTTGGAACCACAACTAATATCCTCTTTTCTTTCTGGGTTTTTGTCAACTCTCATAAAGGTAGACTCAGACCTAGCTGGCAAGTTAAGAAAGGGGGAAAAGTTGATGCTTACATCCTTAGAAATGAAGATGGGAGTGAAGACTCAGTGTGAAGTGCTGCTGTGCAAAAAAACCAACTCTTTCTTTATTCCCCCTGGGGTGCTAGTAGCACAACCTGTGGTGGCCACCGGGTTTTTTTCCATTTAAGGGAGGAGGTCTGAATGAATCACATCACTCTGCATGTCCATGTCTCCTCCCACTATGTTTCAAGTTACCAGCACGTAGATCTGGAGATCCTGCAGAGGCACTGCCAGATAAAGGAAAGCACGATTTTCCCTTTTTCTTAAATTTTGATTGCTACAAATTGACCCCCAAAAACTTAATGCTGCTAGAATCAACTGGGTTCTGAAACCCTTGGCATCAAGGGCAGGTGTCAGTATGATGGGGTGATAGTCATATGCCTAGAGCTAAAAGTCTGGTGTCCTGAGTGCTAGTCAGGTTTATCAGGAAAACAAAAATTTCCACTTGGAGTCAAGTCAACCCCTCTGACTATTCTCCTACCTTTGTTTTGAGGGAACAATGACAAGAGGATATCAATTTCTCCTTCCATAGTACATTACAGAAATGATCAGCAAAGCTGAGGATCATGTAGTAGCTGTGTGAGGTCCTTCACTCCTAATTCTGTTCAAATCTTTTATGATTCTACTTCGCTTCTGCCTTAGACTAGAAAGTTCCATATGTTATTGTACCACGTGAATACTGTTTCTTTTTTATTTTTCTTGGACTTACCTTATTAAAATAATAATAATAGTTTACCATGACAGGGTAGGTTGGTGTCCAATGAACAGAGGGAAGAGGGAGAAAAAATCAGATACCGAAAGGCCACTGAGGACTGAAATGTCCCAGAGTCATTCGTTTCCTCCTTTACTTGGTTCTTTCTCTTCTCCGATGATAGGAAGTGAGGGATACCAGAGTGTATCTGGTCTTCTACTTGGAATATCTGCATCTTGTTTCTCTGTGTTGACAAAGTACATGTGTGAAGAGCCAGCCAAAATGGAAAACCCGGATGTTCTCGGGCATCTGTAATGTTGCACCAGTGATACTTCACAATGGGTAGGTTCCTCTACACTGTTGCAGTTAGAGGGTATAATATGCCATTCACCCAATTCTGAACACATCGTTGTTCCTTCACCATTTCCTTTTGAATGTGAAAAAGAATTAAATCCCTGTTTTGAAGGAACCTGGAAAAAGACATTTCTTTCTCTCCTTCATTTAGGAAAGAAGTTTGGAAAAACTGCTGTCTGCTCAGAGAAACACATCAAGCAAGTAGACAAGTGACACGCAAGTGTCAAAGGATAGTGTGTTCTTCCACAAAATCATCCCCTAGGAAATAAGGCTAGGAATATTACTGAGAATAAGGAAATGGAGAAAATACAATTTGAATAAAATAACCAAACACACACACACACACACACAAAGAACAAAACCAAACTCCAAGGTCAGTGAGGAATACTCAATTTTAGAGAAAATGTTATATAGTTCAGAAGACAACTGAATTCAAAATAATATTAAGATTCCATGGAGCATCACATGATACATTACAAATCTGTGTTATCGGTCAGGAGAGTGGAGACAACAGTAATGGATAATTCCATATTGTTTCCTCGGTATAGCAAAAGCGAATCTATAGAGTATATCCTAAAACTCTAAAGAATACTGATGTAATGCTGATTGCTCTCAGCCTCACTGATTTGTTGTCATCTGGTTGACTGTTGCAGTGACTCCCACATGCCACCTTCTTCAGTACTGTTTTCAGGGGATAACTTAGGACTTATTCTGCAAATGGAGCACCAGGGCAGGTCTGCTCCACTTGGGACTGGCCACAAGTTTGGTCTTATTTTTTGCCAGAAAAAGCCTATTAATTCTTACCTTTCACTGGTAGAAATATTTCAAATTATGACCAATATAGTTCATAGAAACTGTTTCCAGCCTAACACTCTCAGTTACTTCGAGATTGTTTTCAGCTATCAAAAGAAATGGCAAATGTGTTAGGAGCAAGCTCTACCTACACTGCCTTTCTATCCTAACCCCAAAACTGCAATGTTGACAGAGAATTCTAATAAGGGAAGGAAAATGGAAAGGGGAATTTTAGGACTACCTATAATATGACTTTCTGTATCTCAGTATACCCTTTCTGGTATGTGTTTCATCGATGGTAAGATAGTGTTACTATTGCTTTTACTTCATCTTCTTATTTCTGTGATGCTTATTCAATAACTTGAAAGCAAAGGCGGCTCAGTGTATTTCAAATATTCATGTAACAAGGAAACAAAGTCAAGTTACTATAATGTCAGATTTGGAACTACTTAAGAGTAAAAAGGAAACAGCGATCAAGTCAGTGAAAGGAGTCTCATGGAAGAGTGCCGCAATGAGGACATCGCCAGTCCTCATCTCTGCTCTTTGCCCACGTGATGAACTACCTTTTGACAACATAAAATCAAAGGCACTAGTGCTAATCATGAGGGAAAAAATGTTAAATTAAAAAGTAAAGTTAATGGCAGGATATAACAGCTTTTCTTCCCTAATGCATGTCTACAAAATATTTTTTACACACTTCTTGAATTAGTATACTGTGAAGGATGCCATACGCAGAGTCCATTTTCTGCCTTTTTTGAAATTCTTTGCTCCCAAATCCAGTTAGATGTAACACACATCATTCTCCTTTGCAATCAAAGTATGAGTCAGGTTTTCCAACACTTCCATTTTAAATGCCTGCACATAAGCTTCCTCTGTGCTTATGACCCATACAAATTTTATATTTGGAACAGTGTGTACAACTGATCTCTACTGATCCAAAGAAGAGTTAATTAACAGTTTGCCCAACTGGTGTAATTTATTATAAAAGCATATACTTAATTATTGTTTAGTTTGTATGGGAATTTTTCTGTATGTACTTGAGCATATAAGTCTAATTGGGAAAGATTACTCAAGAATGCTTAGGACAGAGGTGAAATCAACTGAGATGCCTTCTATTTATACCAAAATGACATGACTGTCTCATGATTATCCCAGTCGTTGGAGAAAACTCATTTACCTAAGGCATCTGCCACAGCAGTAAAAAAGCATTTGTCCCCAGTTTAATATAATTCTCTGAAAGATTCTCAATGCTATGCCTAAGACTTAGCACTACCTTAAGGAACCAGCTATGACAATGTCTTCCACAGAAGCTGACTTTATTTGCATATACTAAGTGAAGCAAAGCATGTTTTGGTCTGGATTTGACCTCAGTGCCAGCCCAGTGGAAATCTTCTAACCATGGAATGTCATGCATTTGGTTTTGATAGGAGTCCTTTGATGCAGTATATTTTTCAAATTGCATGCAGGTCACTACCCCATTTAGTGGGTCACCAGGTCAACTTAATGGGCTGTGACTAGCATTTTTTAAGTAAACTAAAATACACTAAAATGGACTAGAAATTATTAGGAATGCACATAAGCACAAGGAATATTTCATAAGATTTTCTTTCAGTTAGTCATTTTTACACACATATTCATGCCCACATCAACATAACACATTGCAATAGGAAATTTATTTGTTACTCTGTATCAAGGTTGGAAAAGTTTGAAACACACTTCCAAGAAGGATATTTAATTTTACTGTTTAATATGATGTCTAAATTTTTATACACTATCAATATAATCTCTCTCCCCAAAAGGTAAGGGTGGTATTAAATGGGGTGAGTGAGGCCATGTTTAGCTATACTTAGACCACAGCTGTGGAAAGAAGAATCAACATCTATTACAGGAAGAAGACAGATCCACTGAAGGATAAAAATGTGCCTTTCCACTTAGATAACAAGTTGATGACCCAGATATCTTAACAGCAGAGAGAGGCAATGTAAAGTTTCCACCGGAGTCACTGGTTTTCTCAGCTATGGTAACTTGTCCCAAAATCTACCCAGCTGTGAAGGCTCTGGCGCAATGGGCAATCTTCTCAGATGACTATGAGATATCTAATTCAACAGGTGACACTGTCATAGAGCCTGGCCAGCTTCTCAAGAGAAACTTCCCAAACAAGATACTTATTCATTATTCTTAAATTCTTACTCCTCCCTGCAACCTGCAGCTAAAGTATCTTTGTTCCTCAGCACCATAAAAATCCTTGGTGTAAGAGGAATTATAAAAATAGATTGGAGAGTTTCTATATTTAAGATAACACAAAACTTTATTATTTCGCAATGTATGTGTGTGTACACATACATATATATATATATAATTATACATACACATGCATTTTTTGGCACTATTTAACAAAAATGGCACCATATTTATATTCCCTTGTGTAGCTTGCTATTATTAACAATTCAAAATGAATATGTATGGCAAACGGTGCAGCTAAAACTAATTCTTTTAAGGGACTGACATATATTTCAGCATAAGCAAATCCTGAATGTGTTTAAACATAGCCCTTTTGATAGACATGTATTTATTTCACTTTTTTCTGGATTGGGAGGTACTTAACTGTAATCTGTGCCACAATGACTATCTCTGTGCATGTATCATTACACAAGGCAGTTTCAGTTCCGAAACATTCCAGAGAAAATTTTAAATTCGAAGAGCCGTTGCCCCATTGTTTTCCAAAAAGATTAAAGTAATTCACACTTCCACCAGCAACACTTAGAAGCATTTTCTTTCCCCACCTTCTCAGCAATTGTCATTATCATACTTTTAAATTTTTGCCTTTCCACGGTGTATAATACTTAAACAGGCATTTCCCTAGCATAATTTAAGCTCCGCTGCAGCAACTGGATTGATTTTATTGTAAATTGTCCATTCAAATTATTTGCTTGTTTTTCTATTGCCTATTTTTCTGTATCAAATTATTAATTTTTTCATATTTAGTTGCTATTAATCTATTAACTGCTATATGTGATGAAATTCTTTCTCCCGCCTATTGCTTTTTTGCCACGCAAACATTTTTTGAGTTTATATAGGATAAAATGTCTATTATTTTGCTTTTACACTTTCTGTGTTTCCTCTCTTGGTTGAAAAGTCTCCTCAGTTACACTGTACATGGTCATCTCATTTTTCTTGTAATATTTGCTTTAAATATTATTTCTTATAGTAAAGATTTTAATCCATATAGAATTTTGTAAGGCATAGGATAAGAATCAAATTTAATTTTTTTCAAATAGACAGTAAATTGTACTAGCACTTGCTATTAAATAAAGCATATTTCCCGCTAAATTACATGTATTAAAATCCAGAATATTCTAAGATCCATTCTCGACTCTGTTTTGTGGTATTTATCTATAGTGTCAGTACCATACTGCTTGGGTGAGAGTGACTTTACAGTATATGTCAATCATCCACAGGCGACTGTCCCCCGCGACCCAGTTGTCTTTATCATAATGTCTTGCCTAATCTTCCACATTTTATTTTTTATAGGTACTTAAAGAGGCTTTCATACAATTACAAAATCTTTGTTGGGACTTTAAATGGACTTACATTAAATATAGTTATTAACTCATCTATTGAAGTTTTAAGTTCTCCTTGGATCAATTTTGGTAGCTGATATTTTGCTATCCTTCCTCCGGTCCAGGGGTCAGCAAACTACGACTTGCAGGCCAAATTCCAACCATTGTCTGTTTCTGTAAATATGGTTTTATTGGATCATAGTTTTTTAAATGTCCATTTGTTTTTTTAAATGTCTATGGCTCCTTTTGTGCTATACTGACAGAATAAAGTAGTTGTGATAGAGATCATATGATCCATAAAGCCACAAAAATATTTACTACGTGTCCCTTTACAGAAAAAGTTTGCACATCCCTGCTCTAGGTTTAAAATTTATATTATCAAAGTTATACATGGTATTATCCAGCTTCTAATCTTTTTTCAGTATTTTATATTTCTTTTTCCATTTCTAACTTTCTTCTTTTCTAGAAATAGGTTCACAGTGGGTTGGTATTCCAAAAATTAACTTTGGGATTTATTCTCTCTACAATTTTTTCATTGCTGTTTTTTATTTAATTAATTTCTGCTTCCATCTTTTACAGTTCTCTCTCAGTGTATTTTTTCTAGTTTTGGAAATAATATCTTTTATTCATAGTTCCTTTGTGTCTCATAGATTTCAGAGTATTTTCTTTTTCACTGTTTTTGAAATACTTCAGAATTTCATTTTGATTTTGCCGTTGGCCCTAAAGTATTTCTTACTTTCCAAGTTGTTAAAAACTGGTGTTATGTTTTAATATGTATTTCTAATTTTGTTGGACAATAATTAAAGAACTTGTTCTCTAAAAGCTCTTCAGAATATTTTAAGTTAATTCACTGTAATTTTTCTAAGTGTTTCATAGCACCAAGGGAGCTAAGGAAAGAATGTGAAGTTCTATATAAAGTTCTAGAATATATCCTATGAAGTCAATTTATTTGGATTGTTCAAGATCCTTCTGTCTGTACCTATTATCTACTATCCACTTATTATAATACACCACTATAAAACTGAACTATTTAACAGTTCTCCTGAAATTGTCATAGCTTTGGACTATATATTTCTAGCTACTATGTCAGGCATAGAAGTTTATGATTTCACAGATTGTTCCTCTTTTCAGTTTTTTGTGTGTGTTTCTTTCCAATCTAACTATTGCTCCTCATGCTTTTATTTTGTTTGCTCTGTGCCCTGTGTATTTTTGCCTATCCCTTTCTTTCCCTTAACCATTAAAAAATATTGTTTAAGTATATTTCTCATAGAAACTCTCATCTATGCTTTTATTTTTATACCAACAGTCTCTCTCTTTCCATAGGGGCATTTAGATCTTTTACATTTTAAGGTAACAAAAGTGTATTTGATTTTTTTTCCTATTTTATATTTTAAATTTGCTTTATTGTTTTCTCTCTCATTACTATTTTTCTGGTTTGGTAATTTCAGTTCATTCCTTTTCTCTCTTGTTCATTTGAAAGTTCTACTACTTTTTCAATTCTATAAATTGTTGCCTTCCCTTCACAAATACTTACATTGAAATCTTCTGAAAACAAAATGCCTAATACTGGTAATGTGAGAAAATCAAATGTTTGCATTCTTATACCAACAAGTATTTCTCCCTTCCAGATATGTTATGCCTACATTGCTTCCCCCTTTGCCCCTGCAAGACAAGAACCTGGATTCCCTCTGTAAGGAGCTGTTTGCCTCTACTGCGAAGTCCCAGAAGCTGATGCTCTTGGAACTAGAGGGCCATATGTTATTTGGGGTTGGTCAGTCAGAAGCTTTCCCAGCAGATTAGAGAGACCAGCAAGGTAGGGGCTGCACTTCATCCCCTCCTGCTGTTTCCACAACCAAGCACAGTCTTGGAGGCATAAGCTTCCTATGGCTGAGGTCCCCACTTGACGGTGTGATGCAGTCATTCTGCTGGTGCAGATGGGCAGGTGCAGCACAGCTCTGGAGCCAATGGCTGGAGCAGCAGCTTGGCGCTGAGCCAGATCCTGATGGCAGTGACTGCCTGATCCCAGCTGCTTCTTAACAGAAACCATGGCTGCACCAACATGAGGCCACAGCTCCGGGGACGTTTTAAGAGCTGCCCTTGAAAGCCTAGTCTAGGTTCTACTACTTCAGCCACACTACGACTCCGTGGCCATTTAACATGGCTCCTGTTAAGAGATGGGTAGACTGTGTCCTCTACAACTGGACCCTGAATGATATACTCCCCTTTTCTCCCCATAAAACTCCCCGATTTTAATGAGATAATAACAATTTAGTATTTTCAGTTTTAGATTTTTCCTTTCAATAAGTGTCTTCTGTATCAAGAATCCTTGTTTATTTAGCTCTTGAGTTACACATTTCCAATCACTATCATCATTTATTAACAATGACCTAACATCGATCAACCAAGCTGCCAGGATTGGGCTTTTCAGGAAAAAAAAAAGCTGCTAAAACTTGTTCCCTGTCTGATTGTTCTACAGTCACCTTCACAGATTTTTATAAATATTTTCCCATACGAAATGTACTTTCCTTTGGATCTCCCAATGGAGTCACACAGAGAAATGTTCACGTCAGTCTGTGCAGGGAGCCTCACCAGCACTCTCCATCTATCTGTGCTGCTTTCAAATATTTGAACCCATCATTTCTAAGTGCAACACCTAGCTCCAAGCTCTACCCTCCAAGAGGTTCTCCTGTGTAGTTCTGACCAAGGCTGGCCACCTCGAAACTTCTGGAGCCTTCAGTGTTATACATGCATCTTTAACATTGCTTTCCCAAACACTCTTTTTGTTCATATTTATTATATAAGGATTGATTCTCTTGGCAATTCCTCAGAACAGGAGAATTTGTCTTTTTGGCTGTCCAGAGAGTTTTTAACACAGTAATTGCATGAAATATTAAAAAAATAACAGCCCTTGCATTCTTAATCCCCACAATATATATGTGTGTGCATTTACATCTGGTGTACAAACACACACACAAAGATACAGTAATTTTTGAATACTTGGTGCACAAGTTAAATTCTCTAGGCTACCATTTGCTTATCTATGATATAGAGACACAGTCACCTACTGCACAGCTGTGTTTTGGAGAAGATTAAAGAACACAAGAGCTAAAAGGACTCTTGATACAGAAGACACTTAATCTGATTAAAAGATCCTCCCTGGCAATGTTTACTCTTATGTTGTCCAGGGTCCCGAGATGAGGAAATTGTAGGGATGATGACGTCTGACACACAAGCCAGTGTTCCTACAATCCTGACACCCTCAGCTGTTCAACCAGATTTAATGTCCTTCCCATGCATTCCAAAAGCAACACCTGAAATGTCATCACACATCCAGATGGTGGGTTCCCTCCCTTTCTACCTTCAACCAACTCTCAAAAACCACCCCCTCAACAGTCCTCCCCTGACTACTACTGAGGGAGCCACTTCTCTTCCATCTCACTCTCTAAAAATGCAACTCCTACAGCACTTTGCTCACGACTTCAGCTCACGACTCTGGAAGAAGGCAGCTTGGCTTATACATGATCAAAAGTGACACAGCACTGTGCATTTATTCAGGGTTGATTGACATATCTCTCCTGTGCCTCCATGTGCTCTTGATATTTGCATATCAGCCTTAGAGAAGGTATAGTTGCTGTTAAAATTGGTTAGTACAATGCCTAACTAAGTAATAGACACTATAAATACTGGCTTAATAAAGGCCCCCAAGCAGTGACTCAGGATCTATACCTACCTGCCTTCCTAGGGACTCTTGTTGTTCTTGTTGTTATGCTTCATTGGTTTCCAGAAAATACTGCTACAGAGGATTGCAGTAGTGCCTCCAGAAGCCAGAAGTGTCTTAGAGTCAGCCATGCCTGGAAAAACTGCCCCAAAGGAGTGATCTAGATGGGAGCCACCAAGAGAGAGTGGTCCCTGGTCCACCTGCCAAGGACCAGGGACCCAACTGCCCCCAGGATCTCCCTAATGCTTAGACCCTGGATTCAGTTCACTATCCAATACTGACTCACTCCAGTTCTCCTGGAAAATCCTGACCTTTGATAACCTGAGAGAAGAGAGAAACTATTCAAAGATCAGTAGCTCACACCATGTCAAGGTACCCTGATAAAGCCTGGATGTTCAGTTATTTGTGCTGACACGTGTTAGCATCTGTTCTAGTTTATCATTGCATCTCCATAATCTACAGGGCCTAGCACACAAAAGATGTTCACCATATGTTTGTCAGTAGATTAGTATTATCATAATATAGCTAACTTCTTTTCAGGTCTGTCCTTGATGCTAGCATAAAATATCCAAATTCTATAGCTAGTCTGATATTTAAATCCAATGTCTCTGGTTGAGTCTCAGTCTGGTTTCTTCTCTTTTTTTTTCCTAGAAAACAGACAGCATGTACATAAGGTAAAATTGCTAGTTTGCCTCAACACTACTGTTAAACTCCCCAACTGTGTTAGTTCTTTGTTGTACCCTGGCTGAGACAATTCTTGAGCATCTTAGACAGGAATAACCAAGAGAACTCAGTAACAGACCTCAGGGCTCCTGAAGAAGTATCTTATATTCTGACCTCTTTGTCTTCCTGAATTTTGGTCTTGGCAACATTACTTCTGCTAATCATTTAGATCTCATATTGCCAGTTTGCTAATTAGCTACTACAAATTAATTACTAAAGGGTATAAATAAATAAATTATGATATCATATTTATTGGTTCACTGCTGTCAGATTCTCCACCTTTCTAGTTCTTTTAACTGTAGGTTTGAACCCACCTTCTAAGAAGACTTTAAGTCATTATTTCCCCCGCTTCTGGTTCTAGCTTTGTAATCGCACAAGGGCAACACCATCCTCTCTCACACCACAGAAAATACTGTGAATACTAATAATTAGATGCATTGAAAGGCAGTTTGCTAATATAAAAGGCTTTGGGAATAGCAACTCATTTGGCTATAATTCTGTGGGCTCCCAGAGCAGGGAACTGGTGTGATTCTTTTCTTGTTTAAAAGAATTCTGACCAAGTAAATAGAAAACACTTTTGATACCAAATGTATCATTAGAAGGACCAGGGTACAGTTTTATATACATGTTAATTAAACAAACCCACTTCATGTTTCAATTGTAAGCTGAATTGTCAGGAACAGAGGTAATTAACACTCTCCTTTATTTAACTCAGAGACCCTGAGAAGTGACTGGTGGTTACCACAGGGGAGGGCTTGCAGTGGGTGGGTGGGTGGGGAGAGGGAAGGGAATAAAGGGGCAAAAAATCACATAAGTTGGTCACTGGGATGGAAGTGCAGCATGGAGAATATAGCTAATGGTTCTGTAACATTTATGCTGACAGACAGAAACTGCACTACTGGGGGTGAGGATTTAATAATGTATGTGTAACTTGAACCACTGTGTTTTATATTTGAAACCAAAATAATATTGTATATCAATTATACTTCAATTAAAAAATTAATTACATTTTTTAACAGCTCTTCTTTGTTTTCTAATTAAGAAACATCTGGGTGTATATATATGTGTGTATGTGCGTCTATTAACACTTAAAATATATTTTTAAATATTAAATATTAAAATACATATGTATATATTTAAAAATTATGTACCACATTTAATTTGCAAATTCTTATGTGTCAGGAATGTCAGGACCTTCAAAGTTAAACTGTACTCAATTAAAAAAGTTATAAACCAAGCTTGGCACTGTGTCTGATTAACCAGAGCAGGTGGTAGATAATTCTGGAAAAAGACCCACTTTCCAAATAAATCTGTCTTTGAAAATGCATTAGTACAAGACTGCCTTTCTTTTCCTTCCTTCCACTTTCCTTCCATAAAGGAGACAAACTGGCTTAGGACATCTTGTGTGATGAACTAATAATTACATCAAAGTAAAATAGGGCTTGTGCAGCAGTTACTTTAAAAAACAGAGGGAAACTGAGACTTTTGATGATTCCACAAAGACACTGAGTGTAACAGTTACCCACATGATAGAGAGCAAAATGAAAAACAGCAGTAAGCAGAGCTATGGGTTAAAGGTGAGGACAAGGTGGTGTCTGAATGGACTTTAGAGTTCTTTCTGGTGGTGGATTCAGGCAGTAGAAGTGACTTTTCTCGTTGAAATGGCTTTCGAACAACATCCCTCAACCAGATTGCCCATAAAATGCTGCTCTTCCGAGCAATACAGACTCTTAAAAAGCATCTGAATTTTTCTTAGAATGCTCAAACAATGGTATCCTGCAGAAAAGACTCGCTTTAAATACAATCTGCCTTCTCAGCATTTCCATCCATAGAAAAATCACTGGTTTTCAGAGTGGATAAATTGAAAACATAGGAAAAAGAAGTTATCACCATAGAATGAGAGGAAAAAAATGAAAGATAATTCTACTACACTGAAGCCAGCCTGTGAAAAAGAACTTCAGCCTTAAATATATAACAGGTACCATAAAATTACCAGCATTGTAAAAACAAAACAGTAGTACAACTCACATTATTGTAAAATCTAAACAGAAAAAGGACCATCTGCTTGTGAAATGTTTTAAGCGATTTTTAAAATAAACATTCAACCACAATACTAAGGAAACCTAGCATTTACATATAGTGGTTCTTAGTTTGCAAAGCACTTTGAGGCACTTGGGGACGACTGTAAGTCCTATTCACATTCAAGGGAGTCCAGTTTCTGAACAGATCCCTGCAACGAGAAGGCTGAGAGGGGCAAGTCCTCTGTCTTTGGGCTGCACTGCACCCCCTTAAACTTTATATATGGAGGGTCTACCTGAGTAACCTGCTGTGCTCTACAGTAAATGATGCTAAATGGGAAACAAAACAGAGCTAAAGACAGTGTTTTACCTCTTGAATTTCACTGTCTCCTGGGGAGCTAAAATTGATCAGAAGACTGGGAAGTTGAGTCCAGATTACAGGACAAAACCTTGAGCGAAGGTCAGAATTAAGTTACATATGTTTGTTCAGATTGAGAGGTCTGAAGAATATAAAGGAATTCAGGGTTACATAAAAAGTCTTTACAGGTGGTGGAAAACACACTGGCACCTTGTAAGAGCCAACGAAACACAAAATCCAATCAAGTGGCGTGGGGGCTGCAGGATTCCTTTTAGAAGTCACAGAACTGTGGACACAGCAATTTTATATTCACCAGGGTCATTGGTGGGCATCCAGGCAATGTCCCAACCCAAGTCTCTGGTCCCTCAAATGTACTCAGAATGCCATACCTCTCCTAGGCAGTAAGCTCAGTCAACTGGTAGAGTCTGTTGCAGCACAGTCCCAAAGAGATAGAGCATTACCCACAGCTGCCTACCCACATTTCCCATCCCCACTGCATCCATTTGTTGGCTTCCTGAGCACTTACCTACATCTAGTATACTACACCTTTTATTAACTTGTGTTGTTTTATTTGCCTCTTTCCTACAACATGAACTTCCTGAGGGGAGAAATCTTCATTTTTTTTTTGCTCGTGTTTTCTAGAGCCTAGAACAGTGCCTGGCACATAGATATTTTAGATAATCACTGAAGGAAGAAAACAGATGAATGAAGAAATGAGAAAAACCAAAACCATAGAACTAGTGTTTCTGTAGGAAGGCATCTGAATATTTGGCATTTTATCTTACATTTGAGAGAGTCTGGTCATATTGAAAGACTATCAGACTTGTAATTACAATTTTAAATGTTTTACTTAGGTAACTGATTTAAATGTGATTTTTAAGTGGAAGCCCTACTAAATTTGTAAGTAATACTAGAAACTGAAGAGAATTTTAGATAATATATTTGTATATTCAATTTTTACATTTGTAAGATTTAAGTACTTGGGAAGTTTGGCCAGTTAGAAAATTGAAGTACTTAAATATGGAATTGAGTATCTCAGCTAAATTTGAATATCAGTTAATATCATATTATTTAAAATCCCTTTAGAAGTAATAACACTTGCTAATGTTACAAATAGAGTAAGATCTGCAAGCTGAACTTAAAAGTGTAAGTTTTCTGAATCTGACTTTAATGAATGAGGCTGCCGGGAGCAGAGAGAGTCGCAGGGCTGTGAAGCAGAAACCCAGCTTCTTGCTGTAGCACCCCCACTTACAGGAAACCAGCTCTGTCCCCTAATCTCTTGGAGTGCTTTGACCTACAAAATGAGGAGATGGAGTGAGATCATTTATTACATCCCTCCCAACTCTAAATTATGCTGCTGCTCCTGAAGGACATGAAAGGGATTTAAAATGCTGTAGGAATTTTAAATTTAAAAGAAGAAAAGGGGATTACTTCCAGTGGGAAAGTGGGGAGCGGGGAAGTCATTAGTAGTTGGGTGGGACATGACAAGTCAAAATATGGGGAAAAAGCATTTAAGGTGGATGAAACCACCTGAGCTAATGCTTTTACATGGAAAGTAGAAAGTGGGTTTGGGAAATGGGGAGTCCAGGAAAATGTCCAATGGTGAGCTAGCTTGGTCAAGAGAGCACTTCACCACTGTGTTGATGAATGTATCCCAGAGCTCAAAAAGCTAATGTGTTAGTAGCAGCCTTTATCCTATCTCTTAGGAATGTCAAGAGATAGTTCTGTAGCACAATGATAGTAATTACATAGAACCTACACATGCAGCTGATGATCAAAATTATGAAACCTGTTTAAGATTTAATTTTACAAGAAAGATATGTTTTTAAATTACACAGTAATTTCTGGCAGCTTACTTAAAAATGATGCTACTTCATTCATGTAAAGCTAATGGTAACTCAAATATTCATCTTATAGAATTCATCTTGAGTTCTACAAAACTGAGAGAATACCCACATCACCTACTTTTCTGTAGATCTCCTCTGCCCTAAATTCTCAATAAAGCTGAAAATATTTTCCACTGAAAAATCAGCAAAATTTGGAGATGAATGGATTCATATTCATTAATATTTCAAACCTAGCAGGATATCGGCAAGGACTACAGGGAGGTGGCACATTCAGGGAAGGAAATCAAGTGTTTCAAAAGTTTAACTCAAAGTCTACTTGCAGCATGTAGAACAATGTTTTCAAGCAACAAAGGATACAGACATATTCTCTCATAAATCTCTATAAACTAGCTAAGCGGAGCAGGCCACAAGTGCATTATAAAAGAAAATGCTGCCAGATTACTGTAGCTTCAATTTCTGTAAATGAAATTTTCATCTGTTTAGTTAAAATAATTTGAACAGATGTTGCTGATGCAAGGTTTTCAACGGCATCGAAAATCAGCTGTGCAGGCAGACCCTTCCCCTGGGAGTGGGCTGCAGGGTTCTCCTCAGCCCTCTGCCACCTTGATGGAACCTTTGCACCAGGACAGCCAGAAACACATGGGCACCCAAAGCACATGGGTCATTTGGACATCTGACCCTGACAGTCCTAGGAGGTGGCTTATAGCATTTCCCAGGAAAACATCATTAGAAGCATCTCTTGTCCCAAGCTGCCCTCAGCCCCCAGGCGTTTTGTTCTCTCTCCCAGTCTACTTGTTTTTGTCCCTCCAGGTTTCAGTCTTTGGGAACCCTTTCCTTTCCACTTCCCATGGTTCCCTTTACCTTCTCCAGAGCCCTGTCACTCTCCTTTTCTTAAGAAGAGCCATTTAGTTCTATTGTAGCTTCTAATTTTATGTTGACACACCAGCTCCTAAGCTTAATATCGTCTTCAGGATTTCAACATTTGGGAATGACAGGTAATGGCAATGAAGGAGGACTGAGAGCTCTTACTATCACCCTAGCTTCTTTCATTTGAGTGGCTTTTAAGAAAAGTGATAGTATAAAATTTTTAAAACCATTTATTATTTATAAAAGTTGAAATGTCCATCCCTCATCACATCCTGCCAGGATCATATACGATATTATCTATTTAATACTATTGATTCATTCATCATTGTCCCCAAAAGTATTTATGGAGTGCTTTCTATGAACTAATCATTTTCTAGACAGTGGGAATATAACAATAAAGAAAACAGTCAAAATCCCTACCTTCAAAGAGCTTAAATGCTCATTGGGGAAAAAGAAAACAAATAATCAAGCAAGATGTCATAGTGCTATGAAAAAAAATTGAGCAGAGTGAAGGGGATAGACAGCAATGGAGTCATATGTGTGTGTGCATGTGTGTATATATATATGTAATAGATATATATATGTGCATACACATATATTAAATGTTTTCATTTGTGCCTTATTTTTTTTTAAAGTATCTAAAATAGCAAGAGCAGGAATCTGCATTTGTCATTAGAAGCTTTTCAGAATACTAAGAAGTCTCAAGCATGCTGCTTGGCAACAGACACCAGGATTTTTTCAAAGTCCTGCCATCCAGAATGCATACCTTTCTCCACTGGCTTTGCATTCCTTCAACAAGGCTACACTGTAATAATCAACGTCCAGTCCCCATGAGAACAGAAATAAGATCTGTTAACTGAAAAGCACTGCCAGCATTTCCCCCAAGGATTTACTAAGCAAAAAACTTAACCTGTTCATCCTCAGCATGTACCCAAACAGTGAAAATTGCTTTGCATGCTTGATATGCTTGTCTTTTAACTTTTATTCAAGTAAACAAAAAAGAACCAAAAGGGCAATCATTTAAAATACTTATGCTCTTGTTAGCAATATTTCAGCGTGCATTAGCAGGTAAAATTTATGCTCCAGAAAAGAACTTAGCACACAGGCCAGCTGTCCAAATTATGTTAACTTACGTATTTATTTTTATTTTCAACCTACTCATTTTCCTTAGTTTCAGAAAGCTATTTTTAACTCTGGGGTAGGTGGTGCACAAAACCCAAAGAATTTTCTGATAAAAGAATGCATTAAAGATAGTAGCTTGACACCCAAGCGCTACACCAAAAAAAATGGTGGTAAGCTCACACAGAAAGGACTTCAGTTCATTCACCTGTTTCCCCAAACATCTGTGCAGAGCCCAGCACAGGGGGTTGCCCAAGGCATATTTCATAAGAAATTAATAGATAAATCTTTCTTTTCCTTCTAATTGCCACAACAGTACCCAACGCTGTCATAAGCACTTCACACATGCATCATCTCATTCAATCATCAAAAAACCATTGGGTGGCCACCACTCTCACCATTTTGTAGATGTAACAATATCCATGCTCTCCAGCAGTAGGCAAGAGTCCCTTCATATAACAGAACCTTCATTTTCCTTTCTTCTATGGTCTTCCTCTGACTTCTCCCCACATGATGACAGTTATCTCCTCAGGCTGGAGAAATAGTTTATGTCGGTATACAGTCATTCTCTAAATGAGAAGTACCAGCATCCAGAGTAAAATTTTAGGAATTACATTCAAAAATGAAAATATCTAACTTCGCTGAAACTTTCCACATAAAAATGGAAGCAAACATAGTTCAAGGAACAGCAGCTTCATATATACGTGCAGACATATATATTTCTTTAAAGCAACACATGATATGGAAGAATTTGAACAAGATTCTTAAGAATGAGCTAGTCAAGACCTCCAAGGGCATCTGATCCAACCCTTTAGGTCAGAAGTAAGCAAATGAAGGAATGGACTGGTGAATGACAGGGGTGGCAAAGCTCAAACCAGAACACAGGTCCCCTACCCCCAGGCCAGGGCCTTCTCTCCACATGAGCTTGCCTCTCAAAAGGGGGTGAATGACAGAAACAACAGAATGCAACTAACTACTCCAAGAACAATTTAAATTTATGTTGGGGAGGACACCCAGAGCCCTCCTTGGACCATATGCCTGACTCCAAGTGGAAAGTCCTTTGCCTCAAGGGACTGAGCCAGTGCAGCCTTGGAATTAAGGGGAGAAGGGGGAGGGGCTGTAGGCTACCAAGGAGGTAGGACCCTTTCTCCTTCCTGGGTGTCCCCTGTGAGCTCACGCCCCCATCTACACAAAGGCACAAGGTGCTTGAGATTACAAAATACATGGCATGGGAGAGAGGGATAGGCGCTGGAAAGAAAGGCAAAAATTAGAGAAGGGAAATAGTGTGTGGTGAGGGGACGGGCAAGCTGCTACACAGAAGCCAGGGCGGAATCATCACTAACGTGTAGCGCCTGAGGCAAGAGCACCAGGGAGGGCCCTCAGCTCGTCTTCTCCTCCAGACTTTGCACAGTATCAGCCAATGCATCACAAATCCCCACAAAGTTAGCCACTTTAAACAACACACATTTATTATCTCCAAGTGTCTGTGCAGCGGAAACAACTTAACTGGGTCTCCTCTCAGGGTCTCAGAAAGCTGCATTCAAGGGGACAGCCAGGCTGCATTCTCCACGTAGAGCTTTGACTAGGGGAGAATCTGCTTCAAGGCTCACTCAGGTTGCTGGCAGAATTCATTTCCTGGGAGGTATAGAATTGAAGGCCTAGGCTTTTGCTGCCGTCCTCAGGTCCTAGAAAACACTCACAGTTCCTACAGGCTGCCCTCAATTCCTTCCCTGTGAGCTTCTCCAGCAGAGCTACTGCCTTCATCAACTACCAGGAGAGTCTCGGCTCTAGTCTGCTAAGACAGTCTTATTAAAGTAACATAATCAAAAGAGTCCCATCCCATCACTTCTGTCATATTCTATTAGTTTTAGAAGCAAGTCACAGGTCCTGCCCAAAATCTGGGGGAAGGGATTATCCTAGGGTGTGAATACCAGGAGTCACTCTGGAGTCTCTCCACTGCAAGCACCAATGGGAACTTTATGTACATGTATGTGGGCAAACAAGCCCAGCGAGTTAACACCAGAATTCTCAAAGATGAGTGTGCAGCAGAAGCATCTAGAGGGTATGTTAAAAACACAGGTGGCCCACCCCCAAAGCTTCTGCTTCAGCATTTTGAACAAGTACCCAGGTGAAGCTGATGGTGCTAGTCAAGGGATAACACTTTGAGAACCAGAACCCTAGCCTGTACATCTGAGTTACTTCCCCTACCGTCCCCTAAAACTGCCAGCACTCAGTCTCTTGGGGTTAGGAATGTCATGCTGGCAGCATGGTCTGCCTGCACGGAGGACTGCTGGGTAGAGAATTCCAGAGTCCCAGGTATCCAGTGCATGGTCTAGAAGAGGAGACATAGGTTCTATGTGGGCCCATAGACTATTCCTCCAGATGAGGCTCAGACAGAAGGCAAAAATGGGGCCCTCTAAAGTTAATGGCTCAGAAAAAGTGTCAGGAATCGTGAGGGGTCAGATTTTACCCTACCTGCAAGCAAACAAATTAGCCTGCCAGCTTCACGGACGCTGGCAGAAGATACAAGTCTTCTGGGTCACAGAAAAAAGACAATTACTCACAGCAATAACAGTAGCCATAGTAACATCACTGCACTAGATCCAAGTCCTAATTCCAAAAGGGTGATGTGATGAGAGACAGGTGTTGCCTGTTGACAGGGAGAGGTGAGTCTCAGTCAAGTAACAACAAAATTAGGAAGCACCAATTTTATATAGGAGGGGCTAGCAAGTCTGCCTGACATAGGATTGGAGGGAGACCTGATTTTTATTATCCTGGACAGTAAATCAGCTTGCCCCTAGGGGAGAGGTCTCCATCTTCCAAGGATGCCTGCTATGCAAAACATCCTTGAAAAGGCAGTGTCAAGAAAATTAGGTATTAATGTCTTTGCACACACCATTTTGTGAAGACATTTGACAAACCTATGGAGAACCGTCTCCTGACAAGGGTCCAGCTGCCAGGTCTAAGGGCAACGAGGATGAGGACATAAGCCAGGGAGATACCTGAGGAAGAATTTCTGGTGCAGAGACATTAATAAATTGAAGGGCTCTAAGGATCTGAAGGGGAAGCAAAGGAAATTAACAAGGTGTGCATGAGGTCAGGGAAGAAACAGGGTGGAGGGACCAACGGATCACAGAGTCCTTACTTTTGGCCACTGTTAAGGACTCTGACTTTGATTCTGAGTGAAATGTGAAGTTGTTGCAGTTTCAAGGGAGGAGTGGCATTGATGCTACATGTTTTGAGAGGATAACTCACTCCCATTACTATGCTGGGAATGGACTGAAGATGGGCCAGGGTCAAAGCAGGGAGACCAGCTGGAAAACTTTGCTCAAACCCAGCTGAGAGCTGATGGCGGCCTGGACCAGGGCACATTGCAGAGAGGTGGGAAGATGCTCAACTCTACGCATATCATGTGAGTAGAATCGGCATGATGGACAGCAAATGGTGTACAGTGTGGGGTAAAAAACAAAAACACAAAAACCTGTCGGGGGACAGATTTTGGACTTCTACATCCCTTACTGATAAGGGGATAACTTCAGGAAAAGTAAGGATAATGTGGAGGAAGGAGATCAGAATTTCAATGTTAGACATGTTAAGTTCGAGATGCTTATTAGACATTCACACAGACACAACAAGTGGGCAGTCTGAAGTTGAAGGAGCCAGGTCCAGGTTGGAAAAATAAATTTTGGAGTTGCTAGTGTATAGGTGGGGTGAGTCATGAGACATGAGGAGCTCACCAGGAGAGTGAATGCAGATAACAAGCAAAGCAGACTAAGGCAGGGCTTGTGAATAGAGAAAAACAAAGAAAGAGGTCGGTGTCTTGGAAACCAAGAGAACAAAGTACTTTAGCTGAATTTTGTTTCACACCTTACATTAGCAAAGGTCGTAAGAAGGTATATTTGTATCTTATTATAAGATTTGGGGTAGTAAGATATAAAATGGTAGGTTAGATACCACTGATCTGCTATTCGCTCAGATTTCTTAATGAAGTCATTCAGCAGCCTCCTCACATAATCAAGGGAATTTAAGTCAACAGCAGCTGCGGGGGCAATATTGTGACTCCAGTACTTTCCAAATGTGTATCTAAACCTCTTTTCAGATGAATGCCTTACCTCTGTTTACTGTTACTCAACCGACCTCCCTTTTTTTCAATACAATATTTGCTTTCAAATGTATTAGATTGCCTATTTGTAAGGGCAAAACCTTTCTCCTTGTAGATGCCAAAACAATTTCTGCAAAGGAGGGGTGATGCTCTTCTCCTGTATGCAAGGGAATCCATAATGTGCACACCTTCAGCATGGCCATGAAGTAACCACCTACCTTCTGGCTGGTAGATATTTCCCTCACATCTTCTGCATGCAGACTTATTTCAAAACAGCAAGACGGTATTTCAAAAAATTTCTGAATGTGTATTCTTATTTCTACATATTGTCCAAACTATCCAAGTGAAAAAAAAAATGCAAGTGCTAAACCTCAGAATATGCTTCCTTCTTCCAGGAGTGGTATAACTGAGAATGGGCTAGGGGAACCTGATGGAGTACCTTCTAAATGACTGGAACCATGCCTGGTACCCAGCGGGCTCACAATAAACAGACATTTTTCTTGTCAGTAAATGGGAAAAAGAGGAGAAAGTGCTGAGTGTTCATAAGAGCCTTCTAATCATTTGAAACAAACTTGCAGGAAGCATGGACATTTTGAAACTCCAGCTAGGGCCCTGGAGTATCAAAGAGAAATTCCAGGTTCCAAAGATTCCACTTTCCTCCTGGCCTGTCCTCTTAAGTCAGGGAAACCATCTTTCCATGTAACTTTCCATGATGTCTTCATGTCGAAATGAATCCATTTTGGAATGTAAAATGTTGGCAAATATTTAGAGACAATTTGCTTTTCAGCTCTCATTATTGCTACTCTCAGCTCATTCATGTGCAGAGGGGTGGGGTGGAAACCAATGAAAAACAAATATTTAACAAGAGACTCTGAAACTGACACATCTGAAAACACGCCTTCCCACCACCTCTCACCCCAAGTGGTCTTTTCCTTCTGAATGAACCAACTCTGCTTCCAGGAACACTTACTATTATTGACAAAAGAAATATCTAATTATAAGAAAAATGCATTTTCCTATTTCCAGGGGTTGAAAGAGTCCATATTTTAGATACAAGTCAGAGAAAATGTAATTTGTATAAGGTACAAATAACCACAGGTAAGTTTAGAGAGGAGGTGTAACATGCACACACATTTTCAGTGTATGACATGTTATCTGGCTACAGCACAAACAGCAAGCACCAGATTTCTGCCTTTTGAAAAGGAAGCAATATGTTGGTGATGAAGGGGTATTCTTGGAGATTTGTGGTTTTATTCTGGGAATTTCACTTCCTATGTATCAAAATGCAACACTTATAAACTACTCATACTGTGAGAAACTATTTAAAATTCATCTTTCCATGAGGACCCAAAGCTTTCTTTTAACCAGCTCAAATTCATTAAAATGTTCTGCTGTCTTCCCTGGTGCATTAATGATGATCTTTAATTTAATGCACGTATTTTAAATAAATTACATTTATATTGTAAATAAATTATTTCTTATTCAATGAAAAGTAGAATGACAGGCTTGAAAACCTACAGTATGGGGGTCACCCTTTATGTGATCTTAAGTGCATCCTAACTCAGTAAATTTAAGAGGTGGCTTCAAAGTGGTACTAGGCATGTCCCAGAACTGCCGAAATGGTGAATATCTGCATGTGTGGAGAGCAAGCCAGGCTGGGGACTGAGGCTGAATCAGCCAGAATCTAAAGAGTACAGATCTTACATTCTGGAAACAAGCACATAGATCCTATGCCTTTTATTTATTTTAAAGTCCTGAGATTACTGGATAAGGATGAACACCAAGTAGAATAATATATTTGAATATTTCCACATCTTAGGTAGCTTTTCCTTGCAGCTAGTAATAAAATTCTATACTGTTTTAAGAATCACATGTCATGTGACTTTTATAGAATTATGCACCTCAGAAACAGAACTAAAACAGCAAGCTGTTGATACATGAGCACTCATCCCCCAGTGTGCTGTATCCTGGGGCTTATTCTTGCAGACGTCAGGAATTCTGGGTCATATTCATATTCTCAGACCTCCACTCTGTGCTTATATGGGATGCACAGTACATTTAAATCCTGCTCTTTTAAAACCCGTTTAACTGTATAAAACAAAAAGCAAAATATATTACTTTGCACAATGATGTCTTATGCATACCAATTTAAGGGTGTGTGTGAAATAGTAATTAAAGTCCCAAGGGATGAACTCAAACATTCTGATTTCAAATCCAGGTTCCAAAAATTGAAGCAGCATGACTTAGAGAAATTTGTGTAACTACTCTGTTATTCACTGTTCTTATCTGTAAAATGAAAATAACATTACCTTCCTCATGACTTCTTGTATTTATCAAATAACATGCTGTTTTCTTTAAAGTGCATGACATGGTGTCTCGCATTAAAAAAAAACACTAAAATATTATTGTTATCACCTTCAATGTGAGTTGGTTCTAATTAGCACTCTAGAACTGAAAAACTCCCATTGGGATGGAAATATGTCATCCCGTGAGTTCTATGTGCATCACCCATAGGGAGGACTCAGCTACCCTCCCTGGAAAGATGACCCACATCAAACTTATCTTTGTTTCTCATTGGCTTATGTTACCCAGCACATACTCGGGATGCTGGCGTGTAGCGATGAAGCCCACACTCTGGACTCACATGGGCCTGGAGTTGAGTCCTGCCTCCCTCACATAATTTTTCTGACTTTCAGTTTCCCTGTCTTTAAAAAGAGTCTAAAAAGTGATGGGTTACCTATCCCCAGGTGTTATTATAAAGATTGAAATAAGATAATGCATGTAAAGTTCTTGATATATGTTACTAAAAGCAACAGCAAACATTTACATAGTATCTACCATGCTCTGAGAACTATTTCAAAAACCTTGTATGTATTAACTCTTCACATCCCCATTATGATCCTATGATATAGGCCCTATTATTATCTTCACTTTACATGGGGAAACCAAGGGCCAAAGAGATCAACTAACTTGTCCAGGGTCATATTAATAGTAAGTGATTATTATTTAATAATAATAATTAAATATTATTATTTAATTCTATCATTTAAAATTCAGGCAGTTTGCCTTGATTCTGGAATCTCAACCACTATCCCTTGTTGCCTCTCAATAGTAATTGCCTGTTGAATATTTGTTATTACTACAGTAATCAAATATTTGTTGAAATATTTATTTAAAAAATCAATATTTGCTTAAGTATTTTTTTACTTCATCTAAGTACAAAATCTTTATCATAGGCCACAAAAATGGACTCCTTTGCTCATAAGTTTTTTGAAGCAACTTCTCAGATTATGCCTACCCAGAATATTAACAAGGAGTATATCAGGGAAGGCAATTCAAAATAGATTCTAATGTACTATAATATCTACCATTTGCATGATTAGATTTTATAAAAAATTTAAATCAACAGTGTAAGATTTACTGCAAATGATTGATTTCATCTAATGAATACATCACTACCTACTTAAAAACTTTTAGAGGGAAAAAAGCTATAGGAAGTAGCTTTGAAGACAGCAAAAAAAACTCTTAATATTTTTAAAAACCATAAATCAAATGTATAACATCTAACTCCTATAGTTTGAGGTTTATGATTATATAGCCTGAAATTTACAAAATAAGCTTTTTCTATATTCTGATCCTGACAATATAAGTGATTTGACCTGTTGCTATTTGGCAAGAGGAGGGGTTATTTTATTGCTTTGT